>NC_141759.1:66776416-68179749 GCF_982258835.1 Parasteatoda tepidariorum
ACACTAATCCAGAAGCAGAATTTAAAGTAAGGTTGCCATTTAGATATTAATATATTAAATAAACTATTTTTATTACTAAGATTTAGGAACATCATGAGAAAAAATTTTATTTTAAAAAGTAATTTATAATAAGTGAACTTGTTTATTTTACATTCATTACATTATTCTTTTGAGGTAATTGGTACATTTAGGTACTAAGTACAAAATATCAGATACAACAGAGACTTCAATCTCTGGTCAGAGCTTTCAGTAGCAACCATGAAAATTTTCAGTAGTTTCCAAGCCCTTTCAGATAGTTTTACAACTAAATGTGCTTCAGTAAATTTAGGAAATTATAAAATTATTAGCAATAAAATTTAAAATTAAGGATTTTTGTGCATTTTTAAAATTTTGTGCGGCATAATAATATTGCATTTAAAAACTCCAACACAATAAATACTTTAAATAGTTGCCGAAAAATTAGATATAACTGTTACAACTACTGAAAAAAACTAACTGCCGAAAAAACAACAATAGACTGTAGCAATTTCCAAAGCATGATCGTGAAACGAAGCGAATTTACAATGGAATAAGCATGACTGGGGCACGTCAATAATTAATACTTTATAATCAAAAGTAGCTTTTTGCATTAATTTTATATAAATCATATTAGAATTCAAAATATATTGGGAAAACAAGGAAAAAAATTATAACAATTGCTGAAAAAGAAATTATCAAACTCTGACTTTTCTGTAGAATACGTTATAATTTCCATAAATCGTAGTAACAGGAGAAATTCTGTAGAATCTGTAATAAAGTCTCTGGATACATTGATAAAAAACCCACCTCTTTATCTTTGATATAAAAAAAAAAAGACACCTTACTCGGTATTCAATAGTTTACTAAATAGTTAAATGTTAAGCATGGAATAATTTTCAAGTTTAACCAAATTTTAAACATGATCTATAGCTCCTCTACTAAATGTCCTTGATCATGTCAGCTACATTTAAGCCAGACAAATATGAGTTTCGTTATAAAAAATAACACTTAAACTACGGTGTATGGCACAAAAACAAAAAATTTGATGAAAAAAAAACACTTACCTGTTCAAAACCACCCAGCAACTCAATTGTATCCATTTCAGAGTTTACTGATAAAACATGCAAGGTATTCCCAGAAAGATCAGCAAGAAATCGTACTAAAGTGGACTTACCACTAGCTGATGAACCAACCTAATATAAAGTAAATAACCTCTTTTAAGAGCTGTATTGTGAGGGGATAACATTGTGCTTGTTTTAAAAATGGATTGCTTCTCACCATAAATTTATTGATTGTATGGCGAATAAAAAAAACATATATATTACAGGGTTGCCACAGCTAAAAAGGAACAAAAATAGTTGCTTTTAGTAGCCTCAAGAAGGAAAATAGTTGCCTATAAGTACGAAAATAATTGCCTGAACAGGGTAAAAAATGTATCAAAAATAGTAGCCAAATAACTAAAATTATAGCTTATTTGTCGTATACTATGATTAGGACTGGGTGATGTCAGAAATTTTAAATCGTGATACATCGCGATATAGCGATGTATTGCAATTTAGCATATGTTCAAAAATTACCTATGGCAAATCTTTAAATCAATCAAAAATAAATAAAAAGAAATAAATAAAATCTATTACAAAAGAAAATACTAGTTCTAAACATATTCTACTATGACATCAATATTATTGCTTAATATTTTCAATTAAAATAATAAAAGAAGTCAAAGTAAAAGCAAACCCAAGTTTTTTTTCATTATTCTTAAATTAAAAATTATTTAAGATTAACTGGTTTAAAAATAATAATACTGTAACAAAATATTTTAGATAAATAAATTAAAAATTAAAAGAAAAAAACGAAAGTAGAAAACAAACCAAGGAAATGTTCACTTTAGAAAAAAAAAAATTTTTTTAAATTATTTGTTGAAAAAAACTTCATGCTTTTGAAACATCATTAGACCCTCTTTTATTTAATTATTTAAAATAATAAAAAGTAGTATTGACTAATGGTCAAATTCTGTACTTAATAAATGTAAAAATATTTTTTCTTTATTATTTTCTTTTTTGAAAATAAAATCAACTAAAAATTTATTTGTTTAAAAATGATACTGACTATCTAAAAAATTATAAAACAAACAAGTATTGAAAGAATTTTAATAAAAACTTTTTAAAAAATACTTTAATTACTAATGTTAAATTATTAAAAAGCGTCAAGACATTACTAAACTCTTTATTTAATTTTTTAAAAAATTATTTGTTTTAACTGCACTATGCACATGGCAATAAGTATGTGTTACTGAGGGAACTGAAAAGTAACGTTCATTTTTGCGAAAAAACTTCACTAAGAGTAAAAAAGTCTCCCAATAGTCCCTATTCCTGAAAATAGTTGCTTTTTTAGCCTTTTCAGGCAAAAAAAGTCGACTTAGTCGCCTAAGGCCGAAAATAGTAGCAAATAGTCGCATTTTAGTAGTCTGTGGCAACCCTGATATTATATATAGGACATATTCTGTATAAGATCAAAACCTGGGAAAGTATAAAAGCATGTGGTAGATAATACAGAACTTGCTTCTTAAGATATTTACTATGAAAAAAAAAATTCTCCATATCATGCCAATTTATTTCATAATTTTACAGCATGGATATTCTTGGCATTATACGATTGCTTAAAAAATCTTCTTAAAAAAATAATATTTTTAATAAAATGGAATGGCATATACAACAAAAATGCTTTTAAATATTTTATAAATTAATTAATTGAAATAAGCACATAAAAAATGTCTCAGTGCAACAAAAATAATTCACATCACATAAATTTCTTAAAACTCAAAGAAATTTACAATTATGGATAAATGTCTTTAAAATATCTGATTAAAATTAGGGAATGATCCATTCAAGGAAAATATTTTGCCTGTTTATAATTCACCTAAGTTTTAAACATTTAAAAAAATATTTTCTATTTCACATACTATGCACTTGTGAAACAATTTACATCACATAAATTTTTTTAACAAAGCTCAAAGAAATTGCAATTATGATGAAATGTCTTTCAAAAATGAGATTTAAAGATAAGAAATGTTCCATTCATGAATGTATCGATGAAAAATGCTTTAATTGTTTGTTTATGTGCTATCTAAGTTTTACAAAATTCTCCATTGTACATACTATGGAAATAAGAAGAAAAAAACTGTTCAAAATATCTAATAGGAAGGTTCTGGATAAGTTTAACACACATTTTATTGCATAATAAAATAAATAATTACGCAAATAACAGTAGGCTAAATGTTTTCCAAATTAAATAAAACAAAATCAGCACATTTTTTTTTTAAATATGACTCAAGTTAAAGTTTTTCAAAACTATTTAAAAAAGGAAATGAATCTGATACAATTTGCCATAAAAATAGCAAATATTTAAAAAAAAAAAAAAAAGTATATAGCTTACTAGAATAGGCATCCAATTCATTTCAATACACTTCATGAGAGATTCCAAAATGGGAAGCTGCTTATTAGCAACACATATCATGTTTGTATCAGACCAGCTTCTACTTTTACGTTTTATAGTGGAATGACCAAGTTGGATAATATTTTCAAAAACATTCAATTCAAAGAAGCTATCCACTATAGATTGCCCAGAAGTATCAGGAAATTTGGATGCAACAGTCATAAATAAACCATAAACCTGAAATACAAATATATTTTATTTTCTAAAAAATATATATATAATACTAGTTAAAATGGAAGAAAAAAAACTAAAATGTTTCTTTTAATTTTTTTATTTGAAAAATAGAATCACCTTATTTTTGTCATCTTCAGAACGCATTCGATCAGCGTAAATTAATTTCACATATTCTCCAACATTGTATTCTTCCACCTATTTAAAAAAAAAAAATTTGAATATTATAAAAGCTGAATAAATAAATACATATATATATATACAGTAGAGCGCCGATTATCTGAACCCCTACTATCCGAATGTCCAATTATCCGAACTGTGTCCGAATTTATTATTATTATTATCTTTCTAAAGTTTAGAATACTTTTTAACTTATCAACAATTTTTCTAAATTTCTGAAAAAGTAGATCATTTAGATGAAAAGACGCCAGGTTATGCAGCAGAAGAAATAGAAGACTGGTGTCGAGACAGTGAAAATGTCCCGGAATTTCAAATGATGATGAAATAGTTGCTAAAATTTTGAATGAAAATCGGAACTCTACAGACGAAGAGAAAGACGTAGGTGATCAAGTTCAAAATAGTGGACCTTCTCATATGGAAGCATGCAATTCATTAGGTATTGCAATGAATTGACTAGAACGCCGAAATGATGTTGATCCAGTTCAGTTGATTTATTTAAAAGAATAAGGGATATGGCTGCTCAAAAAAGAGATCTTCTTTGAAACATAAGTCTTTCCTGGATTTCTTTTGTAATGGAAAATAAAGAAAAATGTGGTTAAATCAGTAATTGACAAAAAAAAATTTAAAAAACTGAAATATGATAAAAAAAATTCAAAAAGTTTTAAAAAAAATAAATAAAAATGTTCAAAATTTGAATTTTTTTTTAAAACAGAGATGTTTTAGATAGTACTGCCAGTCCTAAACCTGGAAAAAGTGGGATGGCAAGTTAGTGCATAAATAATGATCATTTAAACTAGATTATAAACAATCTTCCAATTATCCTAACTTTTCATTATTCGAACGACGTTCAGTCCCGAGCAGTTCGGATAATCGGCGCTCTACTGTGTATATATATATATATATATCATACAAATAACGTAATGGGATATTATTTAATTTTTAAGAGCATAACCGAGAGCATGAAAAGGAAAAAAATCCAGTAGACTTTACGAAATAATATAAATGTCATGCTAACTATTCTTTAATATCAAAAATATTTTAAACACATGAATTTCTTTGATTTTTATAATCAATATATACAAAAATTACATTCCCCCAATCATTATAAACTTAAAATGACAAATATTTTCAATGTATGATTGACATTTAATGAATTTGAATATAGATTGCTTATAGTACTTTTCATTTATTTTTGAATTCATAAATTTCAGTAACAGATATTGAAACCATGTCAAATAGTTAGAACATATTTAACAAATTTAAAAATAGAAAGCAGTAAAAAATTAAATCCTTAGGATACTGAAAAAAATTTTTCAAGCTGTTATTATATTATTTATCAGAAATATTTCATTAAATACTTAAGCAAACAACGAGCTTAATTAAATACTCAACAAGTAAAAAAAAAAAAATTCTTCTTGAAAAAAAAATTTTTTTTTAAATTTTAAAAAAGAGTTTTTTTATTTTTTAATATACAAAAAATTTGAGAATTTTTTTTTTTTTTTTAATCTAGTAGGCTAGGAGAAACTGGCAAAATCCAATAGCCAGTTGGATTACAAATTAAGATCAATTCAAGATTAATATAAAAAGTTGAAAAAGCTTCTAAAAAGTGTCCTAAAATGTTTGTGACTAATAAAATAACCCAACATAATAATGCAAATAAATACAATGCAATAGAAATTGTGAGACTTTGAGAGAAATAAAATTTTACAAAATAAGTGTATAAATAAGTAAAAATTATAATATATTAATTCACATCAATTACAAATAGCAAGGGAAGGTAAAACCTTTATTTCAACCATGACCTTATAACAAACTTTGATACATCTTAATGCTTTGATACTGCTAAAAAGAAAATCTTTTTTCTCTAAATATAATTCTTTGTGACCCATAATTTTAAGAAATATTTTTTTATCACTAAAAACTTTTTTATTAATTTAGGAAGGATTTAAAATGATTTTGTGAATCAATTTGTAAAAATTTTTCTTGAATGTTTTCATGAAACCCAAATAAGAAAAAGATTACAATGTTAGAAAAAAATTATCCATTTCTGACGAAGACTTTTAAGATGTGTGTGTAAAGATAAGAATGTTTGTTCATAAGATAGGATAAGCAAGAATCTTTGTTAATTTAATAAAAAAATAATAAAACAAAATATACAAGAAAGTAGTTAATGTGGACAATAATCTTGCAATGTATAGTAATTAGGAAAGATCAGAAAAATTAAAAGGTAAGATGTATGATGATATTTCAGAAAAGTTGTTGTTACATATGGCTTTATTGGAAATATGAATCCATATACAATGTTCAACTTTAAGTGGACATAAACAAGGAGTAAAAAGGAACAAAATTACAATAACAAACAAAGAAAACACATAACAAACGCATATTAACACAAAAAGAACACATAGTAAAACACAAAGCAAAAAAAAAAAAAAAAGTAAAAAAAAAAGTTTATATATATATATATTTTATATTTCAGAAAAGGAAAATGAAAAAATGAAAAAACTTTTAAAAATATTAATAGAAAGATTATTTTGACTGAATTGCTAAAAAATATTTTATTCTTGATATCCTAAATTTCCAATTTTAAAAAATTTATAGTCTCTATTCGAGCCCTGGCATTTAGAGCAACATCAAGTTATAAAATACATTGGGATGTACAACCTATGTCCCTTGGGCCAAAAGTGGCCCACCAAGCCTTTTGACTTGATCCCTTATAAAATTTTTCTTCAGCCATGGTCTGTAACAGTAGTTACTAATCTAGTTAACAGTTTTCCTCAGAGTATCAGAATGTGGCCATTTTTCAACATGAAAGTTCTGCAATGGGTAGTGTTATCAATGAAAAGTAATCACTTGTGTAAATAAACTACCAAAGAAAAACAAATTTTGAAAATCAATAAAATATAAAAAAATACTCTACTTTTTAAAATTCTAACAATAGCAATCACATTCATCAATTACTGTATCAGTAAGAATTTTTTTTTTAAAAAAATAGTGTCTAAATAAAAGCTGAATGTTTAAATAAGTGTGCATTATTTTAATTATCTGCATCTGAGCAAAAGATTATTTATACAATTGTAACTCAGTCATATTACTTTTCAAACAGAATCTAAATACTCTCAGAAATTTTCATAACAACATTATGTTAATGTTACCCCTCTACACTGTATTATGTAGTTTTTGTGAATACCCAAAATAATTGTCATATACATCAAATAATAAAAATAAACAACACATTAAGATTCAAAGAAAATTTTTAAAAAAAAGTAGTTATAAAAACTAACTTGATGCTGATCCATAACTTCACACCAACGAAGTAAATCACGAAGGTTGAATTCCCAAGGTGATCCTCTTTGGCCAAACTTTTTGTTAACACTAACTTCCTGATTCATCTGAAATTTAACAATATATTAATTTATCAGCTATTTTATTTACAGCATTTAAACACAGAATATTTTAACGATTATTGTGATTAAATTCAAAAACAATGTTAAAACTTGTTTGCTAGCATAATAATGTAACCATCTTGGTTTGAATGATATATATACATACATATAAAAGAAAAATATTCCAATAATGCCTTTTTTACAATAGCTAGGGTTTGTAATTTACCTTAAAACTCAAAAAATAGCCCAATAAAAGTTCAAATTTTTTTTTTTTGGGGGGGGGGGTAATAAACCATAATCAAAATCAGCAAAATCTTTTATTATGTAGAACCCTACTTACAAAACATGCTGCATAACTTTAATACTGAGAAATAGAAAACTAACTCAATAAGGATTGTTAAGTTAGACTTACATACTGAAGGATATTGCCTACTGAAAGATATTGTTCATAATGAGACATTTTAAAACCCTCCATACTTAAGCAAATGGGCACAACTGTAAAATAATATGCAGGTAACCATTTCAGGTAGATAACATATATTTAGATACTGTTAATTCAAAACAAAACAAAATGCAGCAGATGAGATGTGGAACATGTTTTAAGTAAAATGTTTCAAAATCGAGCATTTCATTAAAAGAGTGAAAAAATTTTCAAATAAGAAAAATTTGATCGATGAATTGAATGTTTGTTCTCTTTGAAGATCAATTTTAAAAAAATATGAATGCATTTCTTTAACCAAATGAATGCACGTAGGTTTTCATGGTTTCTACATAACGGTACAATATACACTTTTGATTATCAATATAGATCTGTATTTCCCAAAGTATTTTAGTACAGATCACCATCATCTAAGATAAGTATATAGAAAGTCATGCAACTATTAATTCATTTAAAGAGAATTTAGGATATTTCACATTAAATGTGCAGGAACATAAAAAAAAAAACAGCAATTTTGAGAATTTTAGATTATAATATTGCATAATAATTATAGATAATTATAATTTAAAGTAATATTTTGAACTTGTGTAATCAAATAACTTATTTTCAATGGAAATATTTTGTTTTGAAAGTGTAAAAATTTTTTAAATTTATTTACCTACTAAATGAGTTTCATAATAATAATAAAAAATGCAACTAAATTTATGTCACTATATTGGAATTAATTTTTCAGTACAGATGATCTTATAGTTCTTAAAAAACATTGAATTTATTGAATAACAAATTAGAGTTTATGTATAAGTCGTTATAATGAAAGAGACTTATTTGTTGAAAATATAACAGAATTTTAAGCTTTTTTTGCCATATTTCACTCTCAAAGATTTGTTTATTCCCATTTAATCTATGTCGATAAGAAAATGATGTCATTTCACAATGTGTATCGATAAAGTTGATCTATGGTGCATACCCTCCAACTGCAACGGAATTTCCGTAGTTTCAGAAATCTTCTTTTCAGATGGTAGCAAAATTAATGTCTTAATATTTAAAAAAAAATAATTTTAGCGTAACTTGTCCACTATTACTTATAAAAGTGCAGGCCATATGGCTAGATTCTTAAGTTCTGATAAAAGTTTAATGAGAGATCCATTTGCTTTAAAAATTTCTACTTTGGTTCGCTACCACTAGAAAGAATTATTTTCAAAATCTTCATAAGTTGGAGGGTATGTATGGTGCATGCTACTTTTCCAATCAGTCAACTTCTTCATTTCCCTATGGTAGCAGAAACAGTACAACCAAATTAACAATTATGTTTCCCTTGCCTTAACTAAAACATCAGGTGTACAGACGATATTGTTCTAGTTTCTCAACTATTTTAAACGTATGTAAACCAACTTTTCAAGTCAAGTAACAGTTGTCTCTGTCTATGACGTTTACAGTATATTTATCTCTGTCATACTGTTTAATTTACGGTGATATCTTTTTTGAACTACTGTTCAAGTTTTTATATTTAATAAACATTGCTTTTTTATGTACTTCAGTTGTAGATAAATCTCTGCTTTTATTAAAAACAATATCAACACTGTTACCAGCAAATGTGGAAGGGTATTTGATAAACCCCTTTTTCTAAAAATACTTAAAAATATAGACTGTTTGCATAAAATAACTTTATTTAAAAATATCTGATATTAAAATAGTAGATTGAAAATAAGAACAAAATTCCAATAATTATAAATAATCAAATAAGTACCTCTAGATTAAATCTATTCATGAGATTTATAAGATCGTCTGGTATATTCTGATATGCAGCTGCTGTTATATTTCTCATATCTATAGGGTTCATTGGCTCCACATACACCTATAAAATATGTTATTTAGAATTTTTTTGCAATAAATAAACTTTACAAGTAAAAAATAATTTATTCAACAAGAAACATAAATGAATAATTAGAGTAGACAACAAATTACCAAAGAAATCTAGAATCAACATCATTATGAATTTCTGAGTATTAAAGTGTTCTAAATTTAAATTAAAAATTGTGTACTATTTTGAATGAGGTACACTTGAAATAAATGAACAATTTTAATTAGTTTTATACATTGCTTTTGGAGAAAATTATATCATTGTTGTAAAAGAAAAACAGACATACTTATTTCTGCTTTATGTCTTGGAGATATCGACCATATAAAGTTATTTTATAATTTGATTTATTCTTGATAACTCCCACTCAGTTTACACTATCACCATTTTGACCACAAAATGCAATTGAATAAGATTTTTAAAAAAAGTCACTTATTATATTTTTTTCTATATCTCTACTGTTTTCAATGTTACTGAAAATTAACAAGGAACGAAAAACTTACCATTCTTAAAATGAAACAGACAGTTGCATGGCATGGCTTAACATGTATTAAACAATAGTTAAGTTCAGCACATGATTGGAGGATATCTGAACTCTCATATTAACTAACTCAGCGGCGCGACAGCCTTAGAGGGCCAAGGCCTAGTGTGCCCATCTCAGTTTTCTTGACCTTGGGCTCTGGGGTGCAGAAGCAGATGTTCCGGTCAGGTGGTCAGCCGAACGCGGAATCCCCAGTGTTTAGTTCCCAAGCATGCTTGGTACTCATTTATCGACCCACTGAAGGGATGAAAGGCTGAGTCAACCTTGACCGGCCCGAGGATCGAACCAGGGACCTGTGGCATGACAGAGCGAAGCGCTACCGCTCAGCCACCAGGCGTCGAACTCTCATATTATTCAGTACATTTTGAGGTTCAACAAATCATTAAAATTTTTATGTTCATTTTATGCATGTATTGTTAAAAAATTTTAAAGAATCAAGGCAACATATTAGGTGCACTACAGTTTTCTGCAAAATTATTCTTACCGTTTTTACTTACCAATAAATACCAATAACCATATTTTACATTAAAATTACTTCAAAAATTCTAAGTGATTAATTTTTATTGATATGCAACTTATCACAGATTGCTTCTTGAATTTTGATAAAAATGAGCTTTAAATGTGAAGACACCACAATACAGATAGATACAAAACATACACAGCAAACAGTAGCACAAATCACACACAGAACACAGATAATAGCACAGTACAGAACACAATATACAATGACAAGCTTGGTACAGGATTGCCAAATGGCAAAAGCTATCAACAGTACTTTCAAAATGCATGAACTCACAAGAAACTTTTTCAAACATCACATCACAAAACAAAATGACAAGCAACAACTTTCAATTCTTTCATATTATCACACATTAGAATTGAGAGTCTCAATTTACAACATTCAGATATGATATTTGGGAATACAATGTTATGGGGTTCAATGTTGAAACCTACTCTCTCCTAACTCTTTTCTTGCTCAATGGTATTTATGGTGGTTTGACATTTTCACCTTAAACCATAGGCTCCTAGCCTGAGCTGCGTCCCCCTCTGTTAAGTGGTGAATGATTTTATGGGGTGCTAACTAAATTAAGATGAAGATAGTTTTGAAAGCACTTTAAAATTCATAATTATTTTGGTTTGATATAGAGGAATTACTTACATTTATAACTCAATATATAATATTTGTTATAAAAAGTATTGCTACTAAAATTCTTTGTCTAAAAAACGTGCCCCTTGTGATTTTTTAATATAGAGAGATTATATAAAAAATAATTTAACTAAGTATTGTTTAAATTACAAGACACACAATTAGGATTTTAAAAAGAGAGAAAAATACTATTTAATTAAATTTTAATTAAAATTAATTCAATATACTATTTAATATAAATTTAAAAAAGAGAGGAAATTTTTAGAGAAAAATATTGCGAAGCATTTTCAGTGGAATAAATAAAAACGGTACCTGGTTTAGAAGATCAAACACGGAACTTTACAAAGCAAATAAAGAACCTGATGTCATTAAATTTATCAAAATTCAAAGGATTAAATGGGCAGGCCACATTATAAGAATGGAGGTTAGCAGGACAACCAAAAACGTTTTCAGTGCCGGGCCAACAGGTACAAGAAAAAGAGGATGGCCAAACCTAAGATTTTTAGACTGCCTTGAAAAAGACCTACAAGTTTTAAAGATAATAAGCTGGAGAACTTTGGCTAAGGGAAGAATATCCTGGCATAGGCTTGTTGAGAAGGTCAAGGCCCATCCTGGGCTGTCGTGCCAATGAGAAGAAGAATTTTTAAAAAATTCTATATAAATTTATAATTCATTAAGTATATTTTCAATAACTCAAAGGCATAGTCTTAGAAGTTGCTTCATGACAAAAATGTTGAAAACATAAATTATTTATTAATTTATTATTTTGTAAGTAGGGCATTGAAAATATTGAGACTTAAAAAATGGGCATTTATTCAAAAAGGGTTACGAACCTAAGCCTTAAACAATAGTCTTGGGTTACCAAAAACATTATTAAAATATCTACAATGTTTGCTTAACCACAATTACTACTCTTAAGTTAGGTTCAAACTAATTTTAAAATAATTCATTACTGTAACTTTTAACAAAACATAAAATTTCTCAATCAGTTTCAAATTCAAGGCATATGTTAATACACTTGTTACTCCTATTAAAATCCACATGCTAGTGCTCAAGCAATATCAGATGTTGCAATAGGTAAAAATTTCTGCTTTGCACTATTTATGCACATTTTCATTGTCAATAGAAATTAAACTAGGTTTGTAACCCTTAAAACACTAGGTTGTTATCATTCTTTAGAACAGAAAATACAGAAATAGCATAATGAGACAAATTTATCGGCATATTGTAAGATAGTTTAATTCCCCACAAATTTTCTTTTTCCCACGTAAAAATTTTTTTTAAACAAAAATTTTTGTTTACAAATTACTGAATTTAATAAAAAATACCGATACACCCCATTTCCATGTAAATTCTAAGCTTTTTTAATCTTCTTTTATAAACAATTTGGAAAGTAACAATATCGTTCCAGAAACTTTCACCGCGTAATGTAATTTATTTCATTATAGGCCTATATAACAGCCAAATAGAGAAAAAGCAGCTTTTAATACTTAGCTTTGATATCTAAATATCCTTACAATCTTAAATCAGAGTACCTTGGTCAAGAACTGAAACAAACTAGTCTTTGTATTAGAATGAAACTAACCCACATTTGATTTACTTCCTTTAGCTAGCCCAACCGCTTTAAATTTACAATTTTAATATATCTTATTTAATTATATTTTCACTTCTGTTTTTCTGGAATTGTAATAATTTTAGTTAATATTTAAAACTGAAGCATTTCCGATCACACATTCATATAAAAATTCAAAAAATAACACATATATGTAATATATACATAATTTATTACTTACTTGAGTAAATCGATTTAAAAAAGAGCGAGGAAGACCCTTACGAGATCCACCTTGTCTGTATGGATTTTGGCAACCAAATATTCTAGTATTTGTATTTTCTAGACTGAAAGTCATTCCAAGTTCAGATATATATATTTCACGTCTGTGATCTAGACAAGCATTGAGACCTTCAAGAACAGACTGAGAAGCAAGATTCATCTGAAATTGATTTTAAAAAAAAAATATTTAAGATATGCACACATACATCTAAAATTTAAATAAGCATAAAGTTTAATTTTTAAAATATATTATAAAGAACAATATTTTGCAAATCATACTACCAAGAATTTTATTTTTTAATCTGACAAAGAAAATGAAACCTTGTAATGTTAAATCATTCTTATAATTGATGCAAAATAATTCAAACAAACATGGGCAATTTCAACACTGCTTAGAAAGATAAAAAGAAATACTTAAAAAATTATTTTATATTATAAGATTCTTGAGCATATTCTTAGCTACAGAGAAAGTTATCTTTAACCTTGACATCACAAGTAAAAATCTCATAAGATGGAAAATTCTGAAGTGCAAAAAAATACAAATTTAAAAAGTAATAATTACAAAATCTGAGTTTACTGCTATAAATAAACATCTTCATAGTTGCTAATGAGAATTATATTCCAACTTAAGACTAATAGAAGCAAGTTTTATTTTCTTTAAGTTTTGTATGGCCTGGATCATAAAAGCTTAAACTCCTTCAACCAAGAAGGACTGTTAGTCTTTTCTCCGTTTCTACTTGATTAGAATATTGTAATTAACGGTATAAAAACAACAACAAATTACTGAATGGCACATTGCAGTACTTCGAAATTGCCGCTCTTACCCATTGTAACTCACATTGTCCCGAAGCATTAGCTGTGACACCTCTTCTGCGAAGGAGAACTGCTAGTATTTTTGTTCTTTTTTAAATTATTAACATCTTAAAAATGATGGTGTGTGAGCAACAAAAAAGTACTGAGTGATATATTGCAAAAATTTAAAATTGCAGTACTCTCTAATGTAACAGATGACGTCATGAGGCAACACCTGCGCTTGATGCCAGAGTGAATATTATTCTCCTCCATGTTGTTTTCATTTGTGTCATTCGCAACAGTTTTAGGAGGCAATGTGGCATTATGCAGCAGGAGCAACATCCACACCTGTGTTAATCAGATTATTTTAAATTTTATAACCATCGTTGAACAGCCAACTCAATTTTGAGTTCATGAATACAAATGTCCTACTCCATAGCCTTGCCTAAACCCAATCAAGGAGACAAGGGAACTACTGGATCAAATATATGGAGACTTTTTGATGGAACTAACCTGCATTTGCATGACGATAAAAGAAAAACCACAAAAACCTGCCACAGTCAGCCTGATGGTAAGAAGAAAGCTAAATAGCCCAAGTTTTGATCACTACCAATAGCTTTAAAACTAAAACCATTTACAGAAATTACATTTTAATATGCATCAAAATCTGATAACTAGATTGTAAAAAAATGGGACATTTTCAGAGTATATGCTAAAACATAAAATTTAAATTTTAAACCTGTATCAATACAGATATTTTTGTATTTCTTTATTTTAATTCATTTTTTAAAAATTTTAAATAAAAATTAGATAGTCAAATTTTATATGTATCGCTAGCTTTCCACAAAGTATAAATAATAAGCATAAACAGAATTTGAGAACTGTTGTCTAACAGCATCAGAACAGTTGCCAGTATTTAGTCCAGTTACCAGTAGTATTTCTTATGCTACTTCTCAAATTTTTAGGAAGTCTTCACTCCTATGTCTGTGTGTTTAAAGTAACTTTAAAACAGACTAAAAGTTTCAATAACTTTTGAAAAAGATTGAATGTTTCATAATTGTAACAAGTATTACTTATGATATTTTTAACGTAACTCAAATTCATAAAATTTTACCATGTAATTCACACTTATTAAAACATAGAGATATTTCAATACTATGATAAATTATCCATTAAATAAAAATTTACAAAATAGAAGTATTTTATGATTTTTAACAACCTGTGTGTTATTGTTTCACAAATAAAGTTGCTGTACATATATAGCTAATCCTATGTAATAAACATGTTTAAACAATACAACATACACACCTTCCGACTTATATGTTTTTTAACGAAGAGTTTACATAGTGATATAGTGAAATGCCAATTGAAGTAACATTAAAAGCAGGCATTGGCGAATATTTACAATACAATCAAGTAATTACCAAACCTGTAATAAGTATGTTTAAACTATTTAAATAATGGTAGTTAAAATCATGTTAAACTAAATTTGTTAAAAAAGAATAAATATGTATTTAGGATTTTCGCTACCACATTAAAAATAAAACCAAGGAAATGCATAAGAGTTAGCAGGTATGTAAGAAATCTACTGTTAAAAAATATACTTCATCCAAAAGAATCCAATGCCCTTTCCGCAAAGCTTGTAACAAGGGACCATCATGCCAAGCAAACTCTCCAACTGCTCCTCCCTCTACAGGTAAATCAGCCCCAAATAAATCAGAGATATCCTAGAAAAATAAAAATATCTATTTATAATTCTCTGTATAGATGTTAAAGAAACTGTATGAAATCTTAAAGAAATTTATTTAAACTGTTAATTCTCAAAGAAATAGTAATAAAAAATTAATAAATAAGTTTTGATCATGAAGAACTAAGATTTTCAATGATTAACTTAATGATAAAAATGGCTAACTTTTTTTTACAACATATTTAACTTTTAACTTAACCTTATAGATTCTAAAGCATTTTATATTTCTATGAAACTTTTTTTAATTAATTTATTTTTTGTGTATTCACAATTAATAAACACAAGGTGTCAAATCTATTAAATCTTATTCAAGCCATAAAACACATCACAAAAATTTAAAATTAAAATTTGAAATTCTCAAGTCACCCATAGTATCAATTTTTTTCTTAATTTTATTTATTTATTTTTTTAATTTTAATGATTTAAATTTTGGTAATGAAGGAAGGTATGAAAGAAAATATACAATAACAGATTTGTATTCTTTATTACACTTATATTTCAAAATTACAGCTAAATGAACAGTAAATTAGTAAAAATTAAGATTGCAAGAAATTAAAAAAATAAAAAATGCTTTTGAGTCATGGCAAACATTAAAAGTAACTATGCTCAATGTTATAGTTAATAAAAAATAATGTACTTTTTCCTCCCTTGGATCTTATTGCTATTTAGAGTTTTTAAAATGGAGTGCACACAGGTACAAAAAGTTAATTCAAGTTTGTTTCCATTTCCTCTTAATGAATGAAAAAAAAATACAATAAGGCTTTTTGAGAAAAATTAAAATAATTCACTTTTAACGAAAATTTGTAAATAAATATTGCCTTTTTGGGCAATAAAAAGAAATAGCTCATAAAAACTGTCTTGATATATGCCTGCATTAAACCTTTTTGCAGATTATCGATGAAATTTGTTATTGCAATTTTTGCACCTCAAATTCCTCGGATCAGAGTGGATTAATTTCACTAAACAAAATTATTTGCATATTATCCCAGGACACTTCTATCATCTCAACTGAAATATAAACCAAACATCACATAACTTACAGGATCCAATATTTGAACAACAGTAAGAAGAGTATTTACAGAAATTAAGAGAAGAATTTTGTGGAGCTCTTCTTAAACTTAAGCGAAAAAATCAAACAGCAAACATAATACTCAAAGTTTTATTAAAAATTAAATGTTTTCAGTAAATTTATTTAATAATGGAAAACTTTCCAACATATGCACAGTTGAAAAACTAATAACAAATATAAGAATTGAAAAGTTATAGTTAGAAAAAAGAAAGTCATAAAATTTAAAAAAAAATTTTTTTTTTAAATATGTTCTTCGGCAAAGCTCACGCGTTTCGTGCATCAATCCCCATCTTTGGCGCTTCACTAAGATTTGGAGAATAGCTATGGATCAGGGATGTTTTCTTAAAGAAAAAAAAATTTTATTCAATTAAAAATAATTGTTTTCAGATCTGAAATTTTTTTCTTTCTTTTTTTATAAAAACTATGAAATTTTTTTAAAATTTTATTTTTGTATTTTCCTTTATAAATTTTTTTTATTTTTCTTGAAGAAATTCAGCCAAAATTAACAGAGCAAATGATGCATTCAGCATATTGAACAGAATTTCAAAACTTTGCATAGAAACTCTGCTCAAGGTGAAGAAGTTGGCAATCCTGAACTTATATCTTACCGTTTGTTCAGATAAATTTATTCTGACAAGTTGGTAACCAGCAGCCTTCGCAAGAGCACTAACTAAACTGGATTTTCCAACACCAGGATTTCCTTCCAACAAAATTGGCTTTGTCAGCTGCATTGCACGCAAAATTCGCATTGCATTTATTTTAGGAGTTGCAGTATCAAGGTTATATGTGAAAGTTGATTCTGGATCTTGATACGGACCTAAATTTGAAATGCAAACAATGTAAAACCTTACATAAAATGGCATACTTATAACATAGAACAAAGCATAAGTATTCAAATTTATCAATTTGTAAAAGAAAAAAATAATATATCTAAATGGTACTGATACATTAATCAAAAAAGTGTTCTCACCCATTTCAATCTGGAAAGGCCCGATTCCGAATAAGGATTGAGTTTCACTAGAAGAAATTTCAATTTGAATTTTTCTAAATTCCTCATCATAATAATCAGGCATAATTAATTCCCAATAGTTGACACGTTCTAGCCGACCAATTTGATTTTCCATAAATTTAAGACACTCTTGTTTTACTAGGAGGCATGTATTTTCTCCACTCATTGCTGAGGGACCTAAAAATAATTTAAGTTATACATCACATGCATGCTACAGGTAAAGCAAGAATGAAGAGAAAAGATAGGCATAATTAGTTTAATTTGGGGATTACCAATTCTAAGAGTCAGAAGAATCAAAGGTTCTTAAAGAATCCCAACTGGTTAATAGAGTTAGAGTTGGAGAATCTTAGAGCTTTTACTGACTAGGAGTGATACTCCGCACTTTAACAAGTTAAGCTAAAGTTTATGCTTTGAGCTAGCTTTAGCCGTAACATATACACTGGATTTAGAAAACCATATATGATATGAGATTCATAATTCTTAATTTTATTAACTCTTAAAAAACAGAAAGTATTTTTTCACCTGAGCATTTTTCTAATATATTTCTCATCTGCACACTTTATATAAGATTCAAAAAGATAACATTGATAGGTTCAAGAAGGTCAAGATTTAATTTCAGTATGAATGGAATTTTAGCAAGGATAACTTCAATATGATATTTAGTACAGATATAATATTTAGTCCAGATAGCACAGGAGCTAATTTCTCCAACTGACAAAGCAGAAAGTTTACTCGCAATTTTAACTCTACAGTCAACTCATGACACAGCTCGTGATTCCAGCACAATCCCATGAGGTAACCACAAAAGAAAACCCAAGAAAAGCCAGTGTAAATAAAGCCCAATTTAGCAATCAATGTCAGTGCATTAATGTATTTTGTTTTGTTAATTTACGGAATGTTACAGTTTTCAACAACAATCCCATGAGGTAACCACAAAAGAAAACTCAAGAAAAGACAGCGTAAATAAAGCACAATTTAGCAATCAATGTCAGTGCATTAGTGTATTTTGTTGCTGTTAATTCACGGAATGTTACAGTTTTCAACAACAATCCCATGAGGTAACCACAAAAGAAAACCCAAGAAAAGACAGCGTAAATAAAGCACAATTTAGCAGTCAATGTCAGTGCATTAGTGTATTTTGATGCTGTTAATTCACGGAATGTTACAGTTTTCAACAACAATCCCATGAGATAACCACATAAGAAAACCCAAGAAAAGACAGCGTAAATAAAGCACAATTTAGCAATCAATGTCAGCGCATTAGTCAGGGTTGCCACTCAAATCTGGAGAAAAAGTTCCCTGTGTTTTCCCTGTACATATTATACACAATATGTTAAGAAGAAACAACAATTACTGCACTCTTGTGTGAGCTATATTGGGCTAACTATATTTATTAGTTTTAATTGCTGGAAAAACAGCTGAACATACTTAAATAATGCTATAGTAAATGAAATAGTTTATTATAGCTGAAATATCATGGTTAAATATCCCGTAGATTAGGCTTTGAGTGGTCACCATTTTTTAAAAGACATAAGTAAAAACAAAATTCCCTGTATTTTCCCAGTTAGTAAAGAAAAAATCAAAATTCCCTGCATTTTCCCTGTTATTTTAGGTGATTTTTAAATTCCCTGTATTTTCCAGGTTTTCCCTGTTCTCCCTGAGGAGTGGCAACCCTGTTAGTGTATTTTGATGCTGTTAATTCACGGAATGTTACAGTTTTCAACAACAATCCCATTAGGTAACCACAAAAGAAAACCCAAGAAACGCCAGTTTAAATAAAGCCTAATTTAGCAATCAATGTCAGTGCATTAGTGTATTTTGATGCTGTTAATTCACGGAATGTTACAGTTTTCAACAACAATCCCATGAGGTAACCACAAAAGAAAACCCAAAAAAAAGCCAGTGTAAATAAAGCCCAATTTAGCAATCAATGTCAGTGCATTAGTGTATTTTGATGCTGCTAATTCACGAAACGTTCCAGTTTTCAACAACAATCCCATGAGGTAACCACAAAAGAAAACCCAAGAAAAGACAGCGTAAATAAAGCACAATTTAGCAATCAATGTCAGTGCATTAGTGTATTTTGATGCTGTTAATTCACGGAATGTTACAGGTTTCAACAGCAATCCCATGAGGTAACCACAAAAGAAAACTCAAGAAAAGCCAGAGTAAACAAAGCACAATTTAGCAATCAATGCAAATGCATTAGTGTAGAATGTTACAGTTTTCAACGATAAATTAGGTTTTATACTGAATAAAAATAATTAATAATAACAAAAATAAATCAATTTTATACTATACGGTGAATTAAATAAAATAAAAATTACATCACACATTATATTAGTTTTTTGAAATAAAATAAAATTTCAAGATATTATTAATATTTAATTCCTATAACGTAGCTTACCAGATCCTAAACTGTCTAAAAACACCAGAATACCACCCATGAGATAGGCAGCTTCATATGTAAGAGCATGGCAACTTGATTTAATAAATTCTATCCATGTCAATATGTCTCGCAATGTAAAAGATACTCTATAAAAATGGAGAATACAACAATTAGATACAAAAAAGCAATTTATAATTTCCAAGCAAAATGAGTGTAAATATGATTAACAACTTTGACATACACAGAGTGTCTAAAGAGAAGTAAAAAATTTAAAATAAAAAATAATGATAATAATAATTCAGTAGAGATAATTATCCAGATGAATCAGGACTAAAGCCTATCCTGATAATTGGACTACTTTGAAAAATGGCTATGCGAATTTTGTAAAGTAGCTGCTTCCTTTTACAAGGGTCAGGATAGGCAATCATAGTATTGTCTATTATAGCATGTTACAACTACTGCGTTTAAATTTTTTACTAATTTAGAAACCTGTTCCTATATTAGAAACTACCTTCTACCTATGTTGAAACAGGTGAAACATACACGAGGTTCTTTTCAAGATTACCAAGAGAAAAAAGGAAGCCATTTTTCAACTCCTTTCAGAAATTCTGAAAATGAAGCTTCTTTGTGGAAAAAAAGAAGGTAGAAAATCGAGAAGGTAGAAAAAACATATGATCCTGGTGAGATCCAGATAATTGGACAAACCGGTAAATCAGCGTTAAGATAATCGACGCTTTACTGTAATACTTAATTAATGCTAATATTTTTATTTAATTATTAAATGGGCAAATAGCAATTATGAAACATCCAGTGAATGCCTTCTCTGGCTTTGGCACAGTTTCAATCACAGTTTAGCATGCTTGTGGTACGATTTCAAGACTCTAATATCCTCCTTTCCTACAAGGTTTGGGTAGGTGTAGGTTAACAAAAAATTTCATCTTCAAAATGCCTGATAAAAAGAAGTCTTGTTGCCCAAATAAAAGGCAAATTAACAAAGGAAACTTGAGAAACTGGATCAAATTATGCCTTTATTAAAAAAGCCAGCATCAAACAGTGCAATATTTTTCAACAAGTAACCTAAAAATGATCAACAATTTAAAAAATCTATTAAAGAAAAACTGATGTAAATAGAAACATATGCCTTGCCGCATTCTTAAGAATCCAGAAGTTCTTCTCACCAAGTTTTAAAATTAGATATAAACTTAATCAACAAATGCTGTTGCTAGCAATGAAAAACCAAAAAAACTATGCTTTCAAAATAAAATCCATTTGTAGTGACAACATAGTGATTAAATTAACAAACGCATGGGCATTTATTTCAGTAGGAATGGTCTAACATAAAACAGAAAACATTGTTTATAGTTTTTCCAGGCAACAGCACAATCTGTATGCACTCTACGTACAAATGATGAAACTTGATGAAATGACGAAAAAAGAAAGTCCAAGCTTCCTAAGTAGAATGCAGCAAACTGGATATTTTCATCATTTTTATTTAACAACTTCCAATTATTTTGGAACTTTTATACCAGATGTGTAATTCACAATTGCAGTAAGTCTACTTTGAGAATAAATATATAAATAAAAATTATTTAAAAAAAGATAAACCATTTTACTTTGTGCCTTAATTTTAGGTTCTTGTTAGTAAAAAAAAAATATTATATGAGTAGGCAAATATTTCAACAAAAAATAAGCACCTTTTAAGTACTTTTTAAACACTAAAAATATTTTTAAACACTATATACATAACAAAATGCAAAATAATTTTTTAAGACTTTACACGATCATAAATAATTAGTTTCTGACATAAAGAACTCTTTTCTTGATTATACTAGTCTCCACAAAAAGATCGAGAGATTTTTCAGTTTGATTTCAGAGGGTGGAAAATGAAGCCTGAAATTGAGAATATCTTGCAAAATGCAGTAGAGTTGCACATGAGAGAGCAAGAATCTCACCAAACCCAGTTCAGTATACGCACATGCGGACCAGCTAGTATTTCATCAAACATGTAAAATTCAAGGTTCATACGCTTGTACCAACGGAAGGCTGAACTGCATTATTTTAATGAATTGAGAAAACGTTGAATAGAACAATGTGAAAACCACGCTATTGCATAATACATGGTTAAAATTTACACACTAAAGAAAAAATCTCATTTTCGAAAAGGGAAAATTAAGCACTTTTTAAAAACTCCCAATAAAAGAAGCACCTTTAAGAACTTTTAAAAAATGAAATCGAAAATAAGCACCTTTAAGCACTTTTTTAAAATGCTATGCACCATGTTATAGCATAAATAAATTAAGAACTTACCTTCTACCTATATCAGTCTGACGGTAAAAATTTATGAAATCAACTATAGCCTTTGCTATATTAAAGCGCTTAGGATTATACTTATAAGAATTCTTCAATGAATGGTTTATAATAGCGATAACATCTGAATCAACTTGAGCACTATTTGGACACCATATTTCTGTAAAACGATTTCTAAGTGCTGGTGACAGCTATAAAAAAATACACAAAATTAGTAAAGGCAGACTTATTGTGATGAACAACATTAAAGCTATTATAATATTGCAGTTAAGATAACTTTTAAATAAAATTGATGCAAACAACAGTATTTCAATAATCAGGAATACAATTAATGAAATGCCAATAAAAAAATTTATATTCTTTAATTGACTTGAAAAAGTAATTTTTTTTTTATAACACACTCTAAAGTGTAATAAATTTGGTGTTATAAGCTAATAAGTCTTTATGTAATAATTCAATCTATGAATTACTTTTCAAGTATAACAAAGGAAGAAATATAGCTGTTAAACATTGTTTATTGGAAGAAATATAGTTGTTAAACATTATTGTTACAAAAATGCAAGCAGATTAAACATTAAATATTAAGCAACCAATAATTACATTATATGATATATTAACAAGTGAACGTATATGTTTTCCAGCTTTTAAATTGTTGAACAGTAAGTTTGAAATGTAGTGAATAATAAAGAAAACAGTGAAATGCTAAATGAGTTATTTAGGAATGTCTACAACTTGAGTTTTAAATAATTATGAGGGAAAAAAGGAGATATAACACACATATATAAGTCTTAATGGAAACTTCAACCCCATAAATTAATTTCCCATTATATGTGTAATAGGCAGAAATAAAATTGCCCTATAATAATACAGTCATAAATATTATAGAAATTATGTAACTGCCAACTCTTACTAATTTTCCAGAAGATTTTATTTTTATATTTAATGCAATAGCAAAGTTTTTTCAGTCATTCTGGATTCCTATTTTAACAAATTTAATTGAATATAATTTTAACTGCCAACAAGTTTAAAAAATTTAAACATATATAAAGAAAATATGCTAGTTATCATATTGTGTTTCAAGCGATGGTGAAAAGTAAATTAAGTATATATTTGCAACATCATTTTTGTAAATATTACCTTATAAATAAGATAAAACTTTTTTGAAGAGCACAAAAGTTGGCAAGTATGTAAGTCATAATCAAATAATCAATGTATACAAACCTCCTTTTTGCCATAATCACCTCCAGGATTCATAGTGGCAAAAAACTGAAATCCAAAAACAGCCTTAATTTCTGACTCCTTGCAATCTTCATAACTTTTCTCAGACAAAAGTATTTTCTGTTCTGATTCAAGTACGCTGTTAAGTCTTTCTAACACTGAATCATCAGCCAATGAAATTTCATCAGCAAGAAAAAAATGGCCATTTTTCATTGCTTTTATCAATGGCCCATCAACCCATTCAAACAGCTTAGAATCCTGGGAGAAGGAAAAAAAAAATAGAAATCATAAATAACAAGAAACTTCTTAATAAATGCCATTCAATTGTAAGAAATAATGAAAACAGTTGCACTAGAAATTTTACTTGTGTATTCTTTCCATTAATATACTTTTTTACAGGTATGAAACAAGAGGATAAGTAATATGTTGAGTGCCATGTCACTTACCTGAAACTAACCCTGAACTTTTCGTTTAGGCTGTGTCATTCATCAGTGACTGATAGTGTAAAATTAATATATTTGCAATATTTTAAGTAATAACTTAAAATTCATTTTAAATATTATTTATCACAAAACAAACTTTTATTTATTTCACTCCATTAGCAGTGTGCTTTGCATTACTTTACCACAACAGGGATTTTCGTGAAATATGTGTGGTGCTCCAAGATGTTAAATAAAATAGCATGTCCCCGTTTTTAACCAATAATTAAATATAACTTTTAAAAAATTAATTTTTTACTTACTTGATTACTTTTTCCTTTAATTCCTTATAATTTACAAATTAAAGAAATGCTAAGCAAAAAGAAATAAAATTTTAAAAAAATTTAAAAATAAAAGAAAGGAGCCTTATAAATATAACACTAACAAAAATATCAATTTTTCATACATTAATTCTACATCATACATTAATCTCTTTGCTGGAAAAAAAATTAATTTTAAATAATTATACTCCATTTTTGCTTACAATGCTAACAAAAGCCATTTGTTAAGGGATAAAATAAATAAAAAAATGTACCAAAAACGGAAGGAAAAAAACTTTAAGAAGTCAAAAAACGTTAAAAGTCACAGAAATATTTGTTTTTGTAGTAACTATTTAAGTATTATTAAGAAAGAAACAATGAAAGCTTTACCTCTTTGTTTGAATTTCGTACAGGTCGAAGTCCACCAATAAAATCTGCACTTTCAGAATGCATATGGCAGTTTACTATATTAATTTCTTGTTGGATCAGTAATGCATATATCTGACATATTGTAGTTTTACCACACCTAATAAGAGATTATTACTACATTATTAGAACATATCAACAACAAAAAGAAAATTTTCATATTATTTTATTGTAATGTATGCAAATAAAAAGTCTATAATACAAAATTGCCAGCTTGAATGATCATTGAGATTTTATAAAATGATAATAAAACAATAATTATAGTAGGATAAATTTGTTAAAAATTAAGCCTAAGTTGGAGAATTAATGTGTTACAAATTAATTCTCTAACATTTAAAGCATAACAGCTAAGCTAAGAGACTTTTGACCTCTTATACTTAAGTTTAAATTATTAATTTTTTATTGAGAATAAAACAAAATCTTTTAATTCTTTTTCCAACTTTAAAAATCAGTATCTATTTATAATAACCTAAATGTTGCTAGCACAAAGAAAAATATTCCATAACAACCATAGAAGCTAGTAGTTGTCGGATATACAGTTAACCATTAAACACTGAAAGTAAACTATAGCAAGAGTCTCCAAATCTCAGGCTGAGGGGCCGGTACCAGTCTGTGGAACAAATGGTACTGGGCTCCCCTTTTATTTCTATTTTATTTATTGTGGTGTGTTTCTCTCCGGTTAGCATGACTTTTCATGGATGAGAGGTTAGCCGCAGGGTTTGTTGATTTAAATCAGCCTGATTTAAATCACGATTTAAATCAACTGATTTTTTTTTACGGTATTGATTTGAAAAGTTAAAAAAACAGTGTTTTAAATTATTGATACTTTTATTATTTTCTTTTCTTAGTTTTAAAATTTGATTTAAATGAAGTGCTGTATTAATTAATTTTAGTTAACAAAATTACTTTCTTTCTTTCTTGATGTGTGATAAATTCCAGCACATTTGAAATTACATTTTTAAAAATCTTTTGATACTTGAAATTGAAAAAAAAAAGATTAAAGTAAACATTCAATGCTATCTTAATATAGACTTGCAAAGCTGCAGAAAGTAATTAATAAACATGAATTTTTTCTACATGATATTTTATTGGTGAAAAATGTATATTTCTAAAGCTTGAGGTTATATTAAAAAGAAATTACCCTAATATGCCAAAAATAGAAGAAAAAAAATGCTGATGAATTCAGATATTTTTTTTCCTGATATAGTGTCACTCACTCTTCCTCTTCAAATTCTTTCAAAGACTATTTAAAGTAGTAGGGATATTAACTGGTAACAGAATGCATGTTTACTTACAGTATCTTTGTCAGACTTTCTATTTCATTACAGATTTTTTATAAAGAAATTTTGTGAAAAAAATTCCAACAGGTACATAGATTTCTTAAAAAAATTCTTAGATTAAATATTTATTTATTTTTTGATGAATGACTACATTTAAAAACACAATCTGTTACATCAATTTTGTCTTTTCAAAAATCAAAAAAAAAAATCCCAATTTTAAATTAAAATTATGGTTTGCTAATTGAAACTTTGTTTTAATAGTTTAAAGTATTCATTAAATTCTCTATTTCATCTAGTTTTTAAATTTCAATCATGCATTTATTTTAAAATGGTTACTAAGCATTCAACGCTATGTATTAAAATGAAAAATTGTTTTAGGTATTTGGATCTTCTAAAATATTGTTATAATATTGTTTTAATATTAATTTAATTTTGATTAAACATTTATAAAGTTTCTTTTAATTATAAATCAAAGTTCTTACAGTGTATTTGAATAAAAATCAAAAAAATCTGACTTTTTTGATTTTTTTTAAAAATACAAAAAAATCACAAACCCTGGTTAGCCGGGAGCTGAGAGATGTCACCTTAAGCCACACCAATACCACACATGTAATTGTATTTTATTATGAAGCCATATTTAAATACAATTAAATTAAAATTATTAAATAAAAACTATTTAAAATATAAATAATCAACGTCCCACCTCTCCTTGACCGCGAAGAAATTATCAAATATTGAGAGAGGTCCGAAACAATAAAAAGGTTGGGGTGGGCTGAACTATGGTATACATAAAAGTACTCTCTGAACTGGAGGGGGAGGGGGTTGCAAAAGAAATTTTTAAAGCGAAAGCTTTAAAACAAAAGTTTAAATGAAAGCACAATAGGACAAATGATGACCTAAAAAGTAACGTAACAAAAAGCAGAAATGGTACTAAAGAAAAACAAAACAAAGCAAAATAAAAAAAAATATTATAACAACCAAGCGTGATGCATGTTCAATTAGCAAGTGATTTTAGTCTTTTCCTTACCTAGACGGAAAAAATATTCTAATTTACTTAATTTTTTCTTAAATAATGTTTCGCTCCATCACATTAAAATATCCAGAGGGGTATTGTATCATTATAATTTTTAACAGATTTGAAGCTTTACATGAATGAGATGCAAAAAAATGAGGTATAAACCATAAGTTAATCATTACAAAATGATATAAAATTATAGTGGATTATAGTACAAAATTATAGTAGATGTGTTACAATAATAAATTCTACATACCCAAGAGTTAAAATTAATTAAGTAAAATGATTGTCATTGCTAAAAAAACAGCCTCTTTAAACTTAATAAATATAATTAACTGCCTTGCAATATAAAATACTTCATTTTTACTTTTTTTGAAAATTGCATGTTGCAACTATCTTATTTTTATGATGTATAAATTGAATATTATACAAATATGTAACATTTTTAATATAGCATTCAGATATTTTAGAAAATGTTTTAAGAAAGTAATTTAAAAAATGCTTTTGCAGATTCAATATTTTAATATCATCCCAATTAAAATATGTGGCCACAATGGCAGAAAAATAGTATGAATTTTAGATAATTATTTATTTTTAACACCATAACTTACATCATACCAATTTTCAATGGCCGTATTAATTTTTTGCAGGTTTATACCTTCACAGCCTATTGCTTTTCTGACTTTCTCAAAATTTAGAATGATGTATAGTAAAAAAAAAATCTCATAACGAAACAATTCTTCAGTAAATAGGTAAAACAGGTGACAACACTCTAAAGATTTATTTGATTTATCGATGTATTTATATTCATTCATGCTTCATTACCTGATTAAATACTAAAACAAATCTTATGATGGTAATATTGAGTAAGATTTGAAATTCTAATCTGAATAATAAAAATTTCAAGAATATTTAACCTATTCAAACTATGCCTGTACAACAATGCCTTGAAGAATGGTAGAAAATGCAGGAATTTTTTTGGAAATTTTTTCAATTGTAAAAGGCTTGCTATTTTTTACACTCAGTTAACCATCTATACTGCTAATTAAAAAAACATCAGAACAAGTCTCTTAGCTGCAGATAATTAACAAAAAAAAAAGAACATCAATCATCTGTTTGCATAAAACATTTACCCAGTATTGCCAACAAGTAGAACTGGTTCTTCAAACTGCATTGCCTTTCCCACCAATACTCCAAGTCTACGCATGCCATAAGTCCAAACAATGTGATCGAATGGTGGAGGCAGTTTTTCAGTCAGAAATCTCTCCAAGAGACTTTTTGTAACAAAGGAGGTGTCTTCTGTTAAATTGAAAAGATTATCTGGAATAATTTCTCGCTTAAAATGTTTTTCTATTACTGTCTTGATGACATCCACTTCTTCTCTGAAACGAACTCGACCAGCCAAAAGCAGATAACCTAAAATCCCAAAAATTACATTAATATTTTACTTTTCAATCATGTTTTCAAATATTCTAATAAAGCTACCAACATCAGACAGCGCATGAAGAATTTTTTGAAATTTCAAACCTTTTTTTTCACGCTTTCAACAAAAAAAATTTCTAACTATTAGAGCCCCGTGGCAGAATCACATCGACACGGCGACATTGTCGCAGAAAGTTACAAAGTTCTTGCAGAAAGATTTTTCTATTAAAAAGCAAAAAATTTTACTTTTCCTTTCAACAGAAATTTACAGGTAATATTTAAATCTGTATTTCTGGCAGTTATTGATATTGATTTTCATATGTTTTTTTAAAAATTCCGATATATTTCAAACAATATGAAAAATTCGAATCGTGCATTTGAGTATTTACTTTTTAAGGCAATAATTCTATCGAATTTTTGGCAGTTATTGCTATTGATTTCTCCATAATTTTTAAATCTAATATTTTTTATACGATATTATTTATTACAACAACCTAATCTCGAAACGAAACACGCATCAGAAGAATCCAATTCACGTGATTTCTTCATTTATCTCTTTTTCCGCAATTACGAACTTCAAGATTTTTAATTATTTTTTTTATTGTGATGATTATTTACAAAATGCAAAGAAGAAAATAATTTGTGCAGTCCCACCAAACAAAATGCAAAAATATCACCCATAACATTAGAATAAAAAAATTTTACATGTTCAATTAAAAAAAATATTTCATAGTTTTTTTTTTGTAAACACAGCTTCTTTGTCATTTTAAATTAGTATCATATATGTTTGTTATTATTAAAAGTATCTTTCAGAATGATATTAGTATTAGAGAGTTTTGTCGCAGATAGCTCGAAAAAATTCTGCCACAGGGTATCAGAGGGCCTCCACTGAAGTTAGCATTCAAAAATAGTTGCTATGATTGCCATTTTTAGTAAACTTATAAATAATTTATACACAGTCGCAGGCAAAAAAAAACATTCAATGAAGCTAATAAAACCGAGAATCTAATGTTAAAACATTAATTTCCCAAAACAGAATAATTAAACGTATCTGTCTCAAATAAAATTTGCAGAAAATATCTAAAGAAAATTGGGAAAATACTTTGCAATGCAGGATTCATTCTAAGCATGCTGCTGCACTTATTCTTTCGATAAAAATTTTCTAGAAAGCTTGTCATTTGATGTGTCCTGACATAAGGTCTGATATGTAAAAAGAAAAAAGTTTATTTGCACTGATTCTCTCGTAAATCAATATGGTTTTTCAAATTCTCATATTTTTAATACGATGTCATTACAACACCCAAAATTTGGTTTAGAGCTGTTACATTTTAACACACTCAATTCAACATGATTTACAAGGAAATTTTCTATTTTAATTCTCTCTCATTTCTTCTCTTTGACATGCTGATTCAATTTTAAATCCATATTTTTTTCAAGCATTCTTTTTAATCTATTTCCAAGTGCTTTTTTTTAATTCAGATATTAAATATGATGTATGACACATGAATTTTGTAAGGAAGTAATAAGCTTTTGATGTACATGGTGATTCTATCGTAAACCCATGTTGTTTTCCAATAGTTTTTTCTATTTGCAAATTCTACAGTGACTCCATTGTTGCTTTGGAATGATATTTACATTCCATTTTGAAGAGTCAAAATTTCCTATTTTAAAAGTTTAAAATTGAGAGCTAAAAATTTTTATTTCATTTACAACTGTGCAATTTGAAATAATATAATACAAAATTTGAGCAAAATCAGTAAAATAGTTTTTAAGAAATGAAATTTATTAATGTTAAATTCTGTTCCTTTTTTTTAAATTTTAAAACTCAGAAACTTTTTGACAAATTTCGGCAATATTTTGTGGCTTGTTGTCATTCCAAATTAGACAGTTAAGATGGTTCAAAAAATTAAATACCTTACCTTTCATATTGTTTTTTACTCCCATGAGATTAGAATACTTATAGATTAGAATACTTATAAAAAGATTAGAATACTTATAAAAATAAAAACTTATATTGTACTTACCTTCATCAGATAAGTGTTGGTTCCAGTCATAATATTTTGTTGGAGGATCAGGAGCGTGCACATAGCGTTCACCCCAACGGAAAAGGTCTCTCAAAGTGATAAATCCCTGTTTGCCAGCAAACACGCCACTTTCTCTTCTTCTCAACTATAAGATATAAATCAGACAATGCAAAACACCTTAAACCTAATAATAAGATTTCTTCCATTATCACAGAATGCATTCGCCAACTTCTGTGACATAGCAAATCTACATAATGAAACAAAAGTTAAATTGTAGACATTTGGTAACAATTATATTGTGCCCAACATATCCATTAGGTACTTAATAAAAGATGCATGTAAACTATGTTTGGAAAGAAAGGAAAAGGAAACATATAATATAATAAGTATGTCAATAAATAACATGTCAGAGACCATTAAACTAAAACCATTGTTTTTAGGAAAATGGTGACAGGCCTGAAACGCTGTTGATAGCTGAGATCTATGGTGGTTTAATGGTTAAAGCACTTGCCTGCCTAGGAGATTACCTAAGTTTGAATCCCAGCAAAATCCGGTCGATACAAGTTCTGCAACGGGCTTGCACGAACCAGTACTGACATTAAGTATCCTCTGAGGCACACTCATCAAGTATTAAAGTCCCTTTTGCTGAGGCTAAGGTTTTCTTCTCCATGCAATGCAAAAAAACTCTCCATAAAGGCAAATATAACACTTGATCCAGGAATTTTCTTTGTTATTAGATCAATTTCAAAATTGCAAAGCTATGGAGTTGAGCATTGGTAGTTGTAAACTTAAAATGGGGTCGGCTGTTCATCGCTGGTTATGAAATAAAATTGAAATAAATAACTAAGCAACTGTCCTCCACTCATTCTGTTTCAGAAAATAATTCATAATGGAGACATCCAAAAGCAATAGCAGGGGGATTTTGACAGCAGGCAACGTAGGTGGTTGAAAAAATTCACAATAAAATAAGAACTCAAAGTCTGTTTTCAAAGGTTGAAATGCAGAGTTGATGCTTTCAGAAACAGAATGAATAAACTCAAGGCTGTTCGTTCATCATTGCTTGTACAACTAATACCACTTAGTAGGTGGAAAATGTGAGAATTCTTTTTGTTACACCACAAATTACATTTTAGACCTATCTCAATTTTTCCAAATATTATAGCTTTGGTTTAATGACCTTCAACTTATTACACACTGACTGTACCTGATAAAAGAAGAAAATACGAGCAGTGCCATCTGGGTCATATAACCAATACTTAACAAGAGACAGGAAAATTTTTAAGAAATTAATTAACACAAAAGAAATACTAGAAATAGTTTCAGTATAGAAACTGTTTACTTATTATTATTACGACATATAATGAAACATCACAACATAAACAAACTAAAAATTATAAACCTCAGTAAAAGAATATGTGAAATGATATTTTGTAAAATTCAAATTATTTATTTTAAGAATATACAGCTAACTTGAATATTGGATTTAGATTTATTTTTCTATTTTTTTTAATCATGAAATTTTTAAAAGAAATTTTATAGAGCTGATAACATTTATAAAATTTGAAAAAAACTTTTCACAAAAGTAAATGCAAAATAAAGCAATTTTTGATGGGAACAGCAGATTAAAGCAGTTTTTTTGTAAACAGTTGCGAGATATTTCTTTACATTCAAAAGCTAAATTTTAAAAATTCACAAAAAAAAATCCCTTAATATGGCCTCCCACAAAGCTTGTTAATCATAAATGATTTCAGAATAAATATTAAAAATATAAAAAATTATTGGACGTACTTGTAATTCTTGCATAACTGCAACTAATTGTTTACTATACGATGGTGGCAATTGACACTTTTGCTCCAAGATTGTTTCCAGCTCAGGAGGTGGGATTTCATTGAAATGAAGTTCAATGAAACGATTTCTAAATGCCCTTGACAGTATCTAGAAGAGAACAAACACAACATCGTAACTAAACACAATATTTTCTTTTTAAAAAAAAATTTTAAAAACACAAGGTAATGTTTTTTTTTTTTTCAAATAAATTTACAACATTTTATTTAAGAAATTAATAAATTTACAAATCAATCAGCTTGAAATATATATTAAATAAACATAAACTGGTGTAAATTTAATTTTCACCTACATTTTAATATTACTAAACTTTACATGTAGTCAACAAAACTTTACTATTCAGCATTGCAAAAATAAAAAAATATTTACAGGATGAAAACTATAACAATAAAATAAATAATAATTCTCGCAACAACCTACAGTAGGCGGAGGAGGTCATAGAAGTTGAGTCACCATAATTTTGTGACAGTATAATTGTGGCGATGTGGTCAACATTGCGTATAGGCTACCTTCGTACATCTGAAGCTGGGTGGGATTTAAACCACCACTGGGGCTCAAACCGCAGTTCTTCACAATTCGATTCAGTTTATTCGATAAACAAAACAATAATGAAGATACACAAATTTGTGATGGGCCCAATTAAAAGATAAATTATTTCGTGAACGGTCCGTTTTTATGAAAAGATATTTTGTGAAAGGTCCGTTAACAGACCCAAATTTCTTCTAAACAGACCCCTGACTTCATTTACTAGTTGTAAGTGATACAGCCGAGAAAGAAATGAAAAACAATTTTGTAAGAATAAAAACTCATATACCTGATATAAATTAAGCTAAAAAAATAATTTTTTTACTCACTTTTCTCCCACCATAAATGCCTGCTGGATTTTGAGTAGCAAAAATCATAAAACCTCGATGTGCTTTGACCAGAGTTTGCGTTTCAGCTATGAACAGTTCACGGTTATCATCCAACACCTGAAAATATAGAATTAAATAGTACGCTTTAAATTAATAAATGGGTATTATCTTCATTTCAAGTTTCTCTCCACCAGGAAGAGCCAAGCACACTTTACAACAAATACAGTCAGTAGAATATCAATACAAAATTTTAAGGTATGTAAACAAACATATGAAACAGCTATAAACCATTCAGAACAAAGTTAAAAAGTTATTGGAAGAGAGATTAATGAACTTTCATATATTAATGTAAAATAAAACATAAAAAAATTAACAGAACATTGATTAAGAACAATTGATTTGAAGAACGTTTCACACATGTATAATTTACGTTAAATAAAAAAAACATAAGAGTGAAGAGCGTAGGTATAAAAAAAAACTGGAATTTGGTTATACCCATTTTACCTATGTTTACACAAAAATTCAAAACCCATAATAAAAAGTGAGACATTTCAATAAGAAAATCTAAAAAGTGAAAAATTTTAAATTATGCTTTTCATATTTAATGTTATAATTAAAATAATTTTTAATTACGTTTTTTTTAATGTTATTAACATAATTTTCCATTATATTTATTTTATAATTAATAATTAAATATTATTTTAATTTTCTATTTTTATCTTAATATTATATTTGTTTTATTTCCATCTTATAATTCTAACTTGAATTAAAAATTTAATCTTTGATCTCTTTAAGAACAAAGGAAAAAATATTACATCATTACTTTCAATAATAACATATCATAACTATTTGGTTCAAAATATTTACAACAATTCAGCAACACTTACTCTATTAAGAGCTTCCATAACTTCAGTTGGTGCGAGATTAAGTTCATCTAAAATAATCCAACTACCTTTTCTCATTGCTTCAACCAATATACCTGGAAATAAAAAGGAATGTTTGGAAAAAGGACTTGAATATGTATGAAAAATAAATTAAAACAGTTGGATAGGAAAATACTAAAACCATAAGTACTTATCTCACAAAGAAAAGACATAAAAAGGTTAAGATCTATTGAAAATTTAAAATATTACAAACAGGAAAATTTTCAGCAAAAATGAAGTTGAATTATTTTAAAAATAATCTTTTTTAAAAATATGATATAAAAATATTGTACTATTTTATTTTTTGGACTATATTAAATATTGAACTATTTTTATTATAAAAATATTGAGCTTTTCTGAAGAAAAAAAATTCAAATGAACAATATAGAAACGAACCTTCTTTAAAAACAAGTTTCCCAGTTACATCAGCAGCATAGGTTCCAACATATTCTTGAATATCCGTGTGCTCATGATTGTTTACTCGGACACAGTGATTACCAGTAATTTTTGCTAGATATTGTATTAAACTTGTTTTTCCAGATGATGTTTCTCCTTGCAATAAAACTGGATACGTCCTACATAGATATTTGAAGGAACAAGAGACAAAATTAATTAAAATCAATTTTTGTAACTTACTTCTTACTACATTTTGCACTAAAACATTTTTAAGACCAATCAAGTTTCGTAAAAAAAAAATTAAAAAAAGCATGACTTAATGAATAGTCACAAAAATTTTGTATTAATTTCAATAGCATAATTTCGATAACAACGTTACAAAAATTAATTACTACTAATACAAATGCAAATTATCTCAGCAACAACATATTCCAACATGGAAACTTAATTCTCAAAAAAATATTTAGTTGATTTAGGAGAACATATAATAAATTAATAAGACATAATTGTTCATCTTACCCGGCAGAAACAATTCGGGCTAAGTCGTGTAAATTTCTCTTCACGGTGTCTGTAAAAATATAATCCTCGGGCTTTTCAATTTCTTGCTTCCCTGCCCTTATCCAATACCCAGACACATTGACATGATTTCCTCCTTTAGGCTCTGGTATACTTTGGTGCAAAATCGATAATTGTTTTTGACCAAGAATCTTCTCTTTAATGATGTCAGTCACTATCTTATGTGAAGGGTTATCCAATTGTGATAAGAAACTCAAGCAAAAAGCCTAAAAAAAATAAAAATGTAAATTGGATATATAACAAAACATAGTCATGTTTAATAAGAAAAAATTTCAAACTTTGACGTACCTCATAAAGAGAACGAGGAACATTGTGGCAAGGATTGCAAGCTGCATAACTTAATGCTCTGCAAAGAGTTCGAAGACTGCAGGAAAAAAAATTTATTTACTAAAAACAAAGCCAGAAGGAAACCATACAGTAATGAAATATCTTAAGTTTATTATATGTTATTACAGAACTTTGCTTTATATGTATATTACAAACAGAGAGCGATGTGATTTTTTTAAGACTCGTTGATTAAAATATTCCAACTTAACTTTCTGTTTCAAGCTAAGAAACATTTATCTTTAGTTATCAGAATTATCAAAAGTCTGCAGGCATTATTAAACTTTATACTGATATTAAAAGTCACATATATTATTAGATTTAAAATAGCATAGAACTTTCAATGTTGTATTGAAGCATCATTTTAAGTATGCAAGAAAATATGGAAAAATTGCAATGAGATACTTTTCTATACGATTTTTTCACCATTTTTCTATATTGTACGTATGTATTGAAGATAATGCTCCAGTACAGCATCTAAACTAGCATACTAATTTATCTATTTTAGTATATTTGTGATTTTTTACATTGGTTTTTGTCTTTTACAACTTATATTTAATACAGTAGTAAGTAGGGAAAAAAAAAAAAGAATATCTTGTTTAATCCTTTAACATAACAGAACTTGAGCAAATTTGCATAATTTTGTATATGTTGCAATTTATATTTATCTTAGCAATAAAATAAATGCAAAATGAAATCAATTAAAATAAAGAAAAAGGAGTGATGTTGTACTGTTTCAGAATAAGACAAGAAATATATATTTGTGCCCTTTTCACCTTATTTTAACAATGTAGGAAAAGTAAGTATATTCTACCAGCACTACAGCCTATTACCAGCCATGGTATACTCACGTATTTCCCCTCTGTCTATCCAACACCATTATTTTCTATCAACTCCCACACTATTCAGCCACTTAACCACACCAACTAATTACCTAGTATGTGGTCTGCCTCTCATTATTTGTTCCTCTGACTGAGGAAAGTTATCTTGTCACTGGGTTAATATTGTAATATCTATAAATACAATTGGGGAATCCCATATGTCAGATTTTTATTGTCTTCACTATTTTTAAATCTATAAATCTGTTGCATCAAGAGCACAAATGATGTCAAATAAACAAACAAAGCATCATTTTGGCACTGTAATAAAGCACTTTCTTCAATTACCAAACACAGAATTTTTGTATTTCTTTCATTCGGCATCAACGCTTTTATTATGTAGCAATATTAAATTCACTGACATCTAAAACTATTTAGCAATTTTTCATTCACTGATATTTAAAACTATCAGGGGTCAGTCTATGTTTTTCTGAGAGGTACCTATTTGGTGAAAATTAAGACACAATTTGAGAAAATTAAAAATTATATTAAACAAACAACAAAAAAATATGGTAAAAACATGGACTTATCGTTTTATACGGGATTCAAAATAAAATTTTAAGAAAAAGTATTTTGTGAAACTACCCTTTTTCTTAAAGCTGAATTTGTGAAGGTTCCATTAAATGGTAATAAATTTGGTCAGGACAGACCCCTGACTATGTAGCAATATTTCATTCACTGATATCTAAAACTATGTAGCAATATTTCATTCACTAGTATCTAAACAAAATGTTAATTAAAAGAGTATGATTGTGTTAAAATTAAAGCACACTTTTTTAAAAAAATGCTATATAATTGCTATTAATTTAAATACATTAATTAAAATAAGTTTTACCAGAGCAATTAAAAACAAATCTATTTACTATTCCCTAACTAACAAATATTATTACCTGTAATGTGGATGATGTCCAGTTCCATCATTTAATTTCTCGGTAGCCATTTTCTTAATATCCAAATAAAATTTAACTATATTTTCAATAGTATCCACTTTCAAAGACAAACCTTTTAAATACTCTTCAACTAATATTGTGAGATCATTCTTTTCCGATAATTCATCAACAAAGTATTCAGTAAATCTATAATTAGAATAGTTTCATTACAAACTGATAATAATGAAATCTAATAATGAAAATGATGATGATTGAAAATAATGATAATTTCCAGTACCATTCTTATACCAAGTAATAACATTTTCTAGATTGAATTTGTGATATTTGATAGAGTTTAAATACTTTATATCTGTTAACATTTTAACAAATACTAAATAAAATTGTCAACTTTTAATCCACTTATTGTGAAAGTATGCTAACTGAAAGACAATACTAAAAAGGATTCATAGAAATGAAACTCACCACTTATGGATATTTAAGCTAAAACACAACTCAAATATTTAAACAATAAAAATACTTATTACTCAACTACTTAAGTCATTATTATTAATATCAGCATATTTTATTTACTTCTCAGGTAATCAGAAATACAAAAAAGTGAGTATTCTATTTACTTTCAAAAATTCTTTCAAATCCTTTCATATTTGCAAAACCAGGCATCAATAAACACAAGTAAGGTATCAATAAACCCAAGCGGAAACAGATTCTTACACTTAGCCAAAAATACTTAACAAATTAAAATGGCAGAAACATAAAATGTAGGAAAAGATAATCAATGTAAATTAATTTTTTTCAGCTATATGCAATATCATAAAACATTATAAATAATACCATAAAGCATTACAATAATATCATTAAACACTACACCACAAAATCTTTTTAAGTAGAGTTCGATATGCTCACTATTATGAACTGGTTGGATTGTTGAACTATTTGGTCAGGCTATTGTATATTTTTATACAGTATAAAAACCCATACTTCGGATATCTCTTCCCGGCAAACTTTTTAGCATTATAATAAACATATCTTTATCTTTTCTTTTTAAGAAAAAAGAACACTTCATTTTTTGTGTACTTGCGATTTTGAGAGAACCAAGTAACATTTGACACATATTCTCTACTTCTAACTTCTGGTGACTTATGCATTAAACCCATAAATCACCAGGAAAGGGAGAGAACTGCCAAGAATATCCAGGGTATGCTCCTCTTCTGGAACACAGGAAAAGAGGGAGAACTATTTAAAAAAGGGCAACTACATCCCCTCTCCTCAAGTGATGTCCAAACAAGTATAGCAAATGGTTAGGAAAAGAAGTATTTCTTAGAACCTCGATAAAAAGGAATTTTTTGTTCCCCATCTCCATCGACTTAATTTCAAGGATAACTGAAATTTTCACATCTTGTCTTAATCATTCTACTTCAAAATGGTGGAGAGCGTTATTAATGTTTCCATTTACATATAACTAGTTGTCAGTTTTTTCTTCAATTTTTCGCTTTCAATAATTTTGAGAAAACATTTAATTTTCCATTCAAAGTATTTTTTTTTTGGTTGATTAGATATCATTATAAAAACATTTTACTAACCCAGAAACGCTGTTTGCTTTCCTTTCATTTTATGAGACTTGTTATAACCTTTGTTTATGTTGAGTGCCTATCATAAGGAAAAATCTATTATCTGGACTTATAAGGAAAAATCTATTACCTGGACTTATAAGGAAAAATCTATTATCTGGACTTATAAGGAAAAATCTATTATCTGGACTTATAAGGAAAAATCTATTATCTGGACTTATAAGGAAAAATCTATTATCTGGACTTATAAGGAAAAATCCATTATCTGGACTTATAATAAAAAATCTATTATCCTACCGATTCCGGATACAAAACTTTTTGCTGCATGAAAGTTTTTTAAAAAAATAACAAGATTACAAGGTTATTTATAAAAGATTTTAACCTTTGACATTTAAAGATTTATAAGATATGAGAAGAAATGGTAAATCAACTAATAGCTTCTATCCTCGGTATCATTTAAAAAAAAGAGGAGGGGAACAACATTTGAAAAAGACTTTATCTTTATATTTTGACTATGGTGAAATACTAGACACATTTTCAATCCATGAATGATTCTACAACTATGAATACACAAGCCAAACAAGCATCATTAAACTAATTCACTTAGAAATATTGAAAATAATCATAATCTTTATGCAACATGCCAAATTATTTCAAGCAAAAATAGAAACACTTATCTAAGAACAAATTTTTAAAATAACTGTTTAACCATTGGAAAAATAAATGTAGGGAAGATTCCTGAGAGACTTTAACCAATACATATATATAATTTTATATCACTTAAGAAACTGACTAAAAGAGACTTACCTACTACGAATACCAGCAGGTAATTCTTTCTTGCCAATATCAGTGGCAGGATTCATACAAGCAAATAGACGAAAATCAGGATGTCGATATATAGGTTCAGTGTCACTTTAAAAAAATTGGAACGTTAAAGCAAAATTTAAGAAAAGCTACTGTAAACATTCTGAGACCAAATTTTAAAAAATATTGCATTACCCTTTATCCAATAACAGCAAAGTATTGTCATCTTTTTCCAATACTCCAGAAAGACATTCAAGAGTTTCTGCTTCTGCTAAATTAATTTCATCAAGTAAAAGCCATTCTCCATTTTTCATGGCTTTAACTAAAGCTCCCTAAAAAAAATTTTTAAGAAAAAAAAACATTTAATTTGATATGCGTTTTAAAATACATTAAAAACATTTTAAAACCAAATGTAGACCTTAACCTACAAGCGTAATAAGCGTAAAAAAAATTTTAAGAAAAAAAAACATTTAATTTGATATGCATTTTAAAATACATTAAAAACATTTTAAAACCAAATGTAGACCTTAACCTACAAGCGTAATAAGCGTAAAAAGTAAACACAAAACAACTACAAGAAAAAAAGTAAAACCAAGGAACAGAATTTTTTGCATCAATAGAACCAACATTATCACCAAAAGTTGATTTTGCATGGCCAATTTTTTAAACAAAGAATAGGAACCTTTAAAGCACTTTTAAAAAAATTGCAGTAATAAAATTATTTTAACATGAAAGCTTATCATGTTAATATCATACATGTTCCTCATATATAAAAATTAACAAATTGCAAAAACATTCTCAAAGTTTTTACAGAATCAGGACAAATAGATAACCTATTTTTGGATAAGAACTCTTAATCTTGATTTTAATTGCAATCATACATTTATGTATACATACACATTTATATCAATTCACGTACATGCATACACATTTTAAGTATAATTTTAAATCTAGTCAACATGGAGTTTATCATTTTATTCTTTAAATTAATAATTACTTTATTCAGCTTCGTAAAAAAATACATTTTATTTTCAAATTAGTTTTAAAAACCTTAATAATATTTAAAAAATATATATTAATCATATTATCCATATTAAAATAAAATTTATTTTTAAATGTTATGCTATACAAAGGCATTTGTAAAATTAATATTTTTTTATCATACTGAATTGATAAAGATAAGTAGAAAATTAAGCAAAAAAAACAAATTTAAAATTACTGAAGTAGGTAAAATAGAATTTCTCATGAAAAGTTTTTTCCATGTTATAGTGTTCTCTTAAGGTTGCATCATATCACAATTTGTATACACAAACAACATAATTATTAAAGAAAATTAGAAACTTATAGCTCATATAAAATATCAGCAATTTACATTGAACTTTAAGTTTATACATCCTTCTAAAATTGCTCAGTGAAAGAAATAAATGAAATGTTAAATAACAAACAATGTGAAAAATCAAGGTTCATAACATTCGAACCTTCCCCGTTCTTCCATTTAAATTTTTTTTCTTCCTTTATACTATTTTCCAAATAATATATATTTAACAGGCATATAGCACCATGTCATTAAGTAAATTATGTTAGAACACAACTTTAAAGAATGAGTTGCTTTTTCCAAGATTCTTTTGCTAACAATAATGATTATTCTATGACAAATTCATGCCTAACATTCTTTCTATAAGAATTGCATAATATTTAATTTGTATTAATTATGCAATTTTTATAGAAAGAAGTAATGAATAGAAAGAATGCTAAATTGCAATTTCTCCAATTAAGATTAAAAACCAGATAGATGTTTTAGACTTTCTTAATTTTTTTTTTTTTAATTTTTTTAATGTCTGGTATAGTTATTTCGATTAATTAATACACTATTGCAGAAAAACGACATTCAAATGCATTGAAATGTTTCAAAATCAATAGTGTTTTATAAAAGGGAACGTACTTTGTTTCCAACCACTTCACAATGCTGTGAGAAAATTGTTTAAACTTCATCTTTTTTATAAATAATTAAATTTTAAAAAAAGTAGAGAATCTAGTTAATACTTGTCAACATATAGTTCACATAAATAATTACTGTGTACAACAAAAATATAAATAGTGAAAACTAAGTTAATAAATATAACTAAAACTGATTATCAGGTGAAGCAAATTTTATAATTAAAAACATGAAGCACTCAAAGAAAAAATGAATTAGGTATCATAAAATTTGTTAATCAATCAGCCAAAGATGTCATCTTGTTATAAAATATATTGAAAACTAGAAATACCAAATATTGATGCAAGAACTGATTTCAGAATATGATGATTGTCATATTCTGAAAACACTTGTATGAAACATATGTAAATTAATATACTAACCAACAACTCTTATGAAATGAATTAATAATAAATTAAGAGCAATTATATATAATAGTATTGTTTACTTCAATAAACTTAAATGCAATGGGAGCTGTAGAATCAAACTTGTGCTTTTTTAAGCTTTGGACTTTTTCTCCAAATTTTCTCCAGCGTCCTACCAGCTCTAAGTGCTTTGCAGTATTTTCTGAAAAAAATTGATTAATTATATTTATACGGTAAATATTAAATACTTCATATTTGAATATTTAAAAATTAATACAACACAATTTCGTTTGATAAAGTTTATTGTTAGTTACATTTTTCATTATATTCAGGTTTTACAGTACATATCTATACAGTCAACACTCGACATAAGGACCCATGTGGTCAAAACAAAATCTGACATAACAATGTGAGGTTCCTACATCGGGATTACATAATATTAGTGCAAATATTTCCCGATATTTCATAAAAATTGGATTTATTTTGGAAAAAACATACAATACTTTAAATAGAATTAAGAAACTGACTAATTCGTGGCTTTTTAATATCAAATAAGTACAAGTATTTTTTAATAGAGTATAGTAAAGGTTAAAAGTGCAATGACATCTTTTAATATTGCAGATAAATTCATGCATTCAATGTGCTTTTTAGATTTTAGAATTTCGCTTCACGAGAAAGATGTCATGAAATTCAATCATTCTCTTCTACCTTTATAATTACATCATATTTTTTAATTAGTGTAAAATCAAATTAGTGTTTAATTAGTGTTTTTTAATTAGTGTAAACATATGATTTTAGTGACCTTGAATAGCTCCAGCAATTTGTGATTTTGATGTTATTCTTCTATCCACTTCCTTTCAAATTTTTAATTTTAGAAGCGGCCTTATTCGCTAAATTACATGCGTTCAGAGAACTGAGCAAAATTAAGCTCAAGAAAAATGTTAATAATATGTCTTTATTCCAAAATATACCATCTCTTACAACATTTTACAGAAAGAGTGAATAGTTTCCAAACAAGAAAATTATGATTGATAAATGTAATAAACCTTTGAAAATAAATTTGGAAAAGTTATGATTATGCAGAAAACTTCAATTTCTACATTGCAATATCCACTTCAAATTCTCAATTATGGTATATAATCAATATTTCACTATTCTTTTGAGCATTGATATCTGTTAGGACCTTTTAGGTTAAGATTAGGTGATCACGTCATTCTTATTTCATTCAAAGAAAATTCAAGAGGTAACAAAAAAAAAAAATAGTGGTGCAAATAGTTTTCTCGAGACTTTTGTTATCGATTGACTCATTGTCAATCGAAAAATGCTAGTTTTGAAAAGCAAAAAAATGTCTAACACCAGATCAGGGAAGGATTTTCTTGGAATAAAAAAAGTAAACTAAATTTAAGTCATTATATTGAAATGAAAGGTTCAATTCAGACTATCTGATGGGCGTTAAAATAATATTGCAAGTATGGAACAGTAAACGAGACATCCTGTAGGAGTCATCATAGGAAGGGTCACACTAAAAAGGCGTCATATTAAAAAGTGTAGACCATAAAAATAACATTATTCTTAACTATTTGACTTTATACAACAGTATTTTCTGTTACATAAATATTTAAATCGCGATAACTGATGTTTATCACTTTTTTTTATCAGAACAGAAATACTTTTCAATTCATATTTTCTAGTCAGTCAATGGATACAAAATGTTTTTAATCTAATTTTTTTCCTCTTGATAACTTGATCTTAACCCAAAATATAAATTTTCTTTTAAATTTACCTTCTCTAGCATTACTTGGTTGTTGTAGACTAAAAGAAATGCAATTTATATATTATCTCACCACAGATTGAGATATTAAAGACTTATTACAATCTTTTTGGATGAAGACTTTGTAAAGATGCAAAAGTCAATGAAAATAAAATCATTCCTCTAAAATTCACAGCTTCGTTTCCTTTGTCAGGAAAATGAAAAGTCTTACAGGGTTCCCACTCTATGATGAGATTGAAATTCAAGGACTTTCCAGGACTTTTCAAGGACCTCAACAAAATTTTCAAGGACCTTAATCTAAGACCAATTTTAAAAATTATTCTCTTCTATTTTACTAGAAGCAACAATGCTTGTTGTGGCAATAATTAATTTCAAATATAATACCTAAATGCTTTGCCTATATAGAGAGAAGAGAGTATATGTATTATGAACTAAAATTTATATTTTTTTAAAAACAACCCTACTGGTTTTACATATTAATTCACAAAAACATTTTCAGCACAATCTATAACTAATGGTAATGAGGTGTTAATGGTGAAATCCTTTAATCCTGTGTATTTCCATGTGAAGGCTGCATGAAAGACAGAGCTAAATCTTAGGTATTCCATGACTATTCCATAACCCCCTCCTCTCCTCTATTAAGCATCGCTTCTGATATTATTCACCCATAATTTACACAACCTTCTCTAAATGTTATGCAGTAACAATTCTTTCTGAAAATAAAAATTAGAAGGAACATATCCCATTTTCACCATGTTTAAAAGCATTATTCGTTATGTGTAATCCACAACTGCCAATGAATATGACCTGGTGGGAATATTTCTCTTTTAATTCACACTGAAGCTTCTAATAGAATTTCCAATTGACATAGGGTCCATCCATGGATAATTGAAGTATTTTAGAGAGCTTTTAACCATCATCCATGCATTTGTAAAAAGAGGACAAAATATTTTCTGCAGTTCCATGACCCATAAATTGGGAGGTAAGATACTTAGTGCAAACTTTATTATCAATTCCTTACCATAATGTCCATCTGCTTAGATTGTAGAAACTGATTTAACGTCTCATCAAAGAGTACAGTGTAGCAATCAAGATTTTTCAGCTCATTTATAAGAATCCCTTTGAAGTATAGTGCCAATCCAAAGGAGCCCAAATAGGCTCACTTTGTGGCACTACAAAAAAATTGTCTCGCTATACAGCTATCAGCAAACATTTTGGAGAACAATTTACTGATCCCTTCACAGGAGTTACATGAATAATTACTAGTGACGCACTTCAGACTCCAGAGAATTTCAGCATCAAGCACATTCCTTTTGATCAGATAAGAAGACAATGTTACCTCTGCTACTAAAGTTTCTGTTTCACATGGGGCACACAATGTTGAAGGAGTATTTACACCAGATGAATTAGATGTTGATGTCTTTGGAAAAAGAGAACTCAGGGCATGAGACTGCTTTTTTGTTTTACCTTTCTTTGAAGTGTGATTTCAGAGCAGATTCTTCCATTTTCGCGATATCGATCTCCTTCATGCATAATCGGCACTTGGCTCTGAACTTCTTTTCGGGCATCGATAAAATCCATTCTTTATAAGCTTGATTATCCATCCATTGGGGATTAAAATAGCACTTCCCAGGCATAACTAGTCTAAACTACACAACACAAATACGAAGCCGTGCCTTTGCGAATACGCATTACAATAAAGTTTTGAAATGACGCAAACGTAAGGACAAGTGTTGATGGTAAAACAGCAAATTTATTGAAAACTACAAGGTACATATTGTTACGAAATTTGAGAGTATTCCAGTTTCGATAAGAAAAAAGAAGATCTAAGCATATGCGACAGAAGATGAAGTGGAGTCTCGCCCCGAACGCATTGATTGTCTGCTGTGCTCCGCGCGCTTGGCAGACACCAAGACGCTAGGCCCGGTTAGAAACGGTGGTGTTAAAAACCACGTGAGAGAGCTCGGGAACAAAACAGAAAGAACGAGAAAGATCCGCGGGTGTTTTATAAAAAGGGCAGCCGGCAGTATTGGACAAATTCAAGGACCTATCAGGTTTTTCAAGGACCTAAGACGTTTTTCAAGCACTTTCAAGGACCTAAATTTAGCAAAAAATAATTCAAGGACTTTCAAGGACTCTCAAGGACCGTGGGAACCCTGTCTTATAGAATGTGCATTAGGTAACAAACCTCCATGTGGTGCTACCTGAGAAATGCTAAATCTGTTATAGAGACTGCTTCTATCAATCTTTTAATCCAGCCATGACTATTTGTCATGAAGGTAAAAAAAAAGTATTCTATTAAGCAGAAGACAATTAAAATTAAGAATTCACTTTCTCTACCACAATGAATTTTGAATATATGTATTGTAAGGTATACGTCAATTTGAAAATTTTTTAGGTGTTCTTTTATTAATAACTTTATACCAGTTTTGTAAAAAAAAAAATTTTTAAAAATTGAACAACTTAACAAATTTTTAAAATAGTTCATATTTTATTAACTAGATCATTTTCAGTTCTAACTTGTTCGAATAATTAACACTTTTCTGTAACAGAAGAATTTTTATAATAAAATATGGGATAACCAGAAAGAAATGGTATGCAAAGCATTATTACTAAAACATTATCAAAGTCACCATTTAAAAAAAAAAAATTTAGACACTTACTTGCAAGCAAGAACTTTATAACTTGATCCATTGCGTGTGACATGAGATCAAGTAAGATCTTGTATGATTTTCTGTTGTACTGAGACTAAAAAATATAAAAAATAAATTAATGGTCAAACATGCAGTCAAATGTTCTAACTTCATAAGAAACTATAACTTTATAAGACTTATAACTTTATAAGACTTATAACTTTATAAGACTTATAACTTTATAAGACTTATAACTTTATAAGACTTATAACTTTATAAGACTTATAACTTTATAAGACTTATAACTTTATAAGAAAATTAACAATATGGGATTGCACATATAAATTTGAAACTATATTCTAAGCAGTGTAAAAGAAAAATGCGAGTTAAAATTAAAAACAAATTTACAATTTTATTAAAAGTGAACAAATCTTAATTTTGTTGTCATTTGTTTGGTCAAGTTAATGTGACTTTCAAACACTTTGAACACAAAAATTATAGCTCCATCAGAAGAGATTTGCAAATTTTCTTGAAAATATATACTGAAAATATATTATTAATTCCAATATAAAATGAATTTTTAATTTTAATGTAACATAGGAGGGTTTTTAATTAAAAATAGTCATCATTATCATTTTAATAGGGTTTTCTTAAACTAAATAAAAATGAGCTCTTTAATTTCATTGTTAATTATTTCTAAAAAATATTTAGCAAGTTTTCCAAAAAAACATTTTTTTTCTATAAATATTTATTAGTTTAACATTTAAATTTATAAAATATAATACATAAATGTAATGAATGATCTGCTTATTTACAATAAGAAAAATTAATTAACCACTAAATTTGAATGTTAAGAATGTAATAGAATTTATTGCAGAAACAATTTTTCTTACTTATTTTAATATGATGAAAATGCCTTAACAGCATCGTTTATAATTTTAAATCAAATACTGATATGGGCAGCTATCTGTTTCGTTTTTTTTTATTATTATTATTAATAATATCCTTTTCTTTCTTTCTGAAGTTAAAAATTTTATTTTGTTAAATAGATTTACCTAAATTTTCATATTGACCCATTGAAAAGATAAAAAAGGATATATTTTGTGATGATCTATATCTATATTTTAGAATTATAAGCTAAAGAATTAACAACACAGATAAAAAATGTGCTTTTAGAATGTAACAGTAACATAGTTTCATTTATGGAAATATACACTTTCGGAATATAAGATAATGCAACACGGTCTGCACATGGATATATGAGAGAAAGGGAAAATGCTTGAATTGGATTGAAAAGACTGCTTTTTTTCTGTTTTTATTATCTTAACAGATTTAATGAAATATCGTTTATACTTAATCAATATTTAAAGTTTATTTTAATAATTTTAAACTGTTTAATCACTTGATTTACCAGTAGTATATGGGGGGGGCTAGAGGACACTTTTGCCCTTCCCTATATACTACTATTAATTTCCTATTTTTAATATTAAAAAAATTTAAAATAGGCCTATATTTTACATTTTTATACGAAATATCAGTATATTTAAAAATTCTTATTTTTATATTGATAATTTTTATTTTATTAAAACCTTATTGAAAATATCGTTTTTTATTTTACATGCAATTCATAATCGTAATATTTATTTTTACCTTTAAAATCAAAAATATATTTTCCACTATTAATTTTTCTTATAGCTTTATCAGATAATTCACCATGACATTTCGAGAGATAAAAATCTTTCTCATCATTGTCTACTTCTAATCTAGCTATAATAGAGTCACCGTATTTTGTATTTATTTTTCTCAGTGATATTAAATTATATTTACCTATCTCGAGTTCATTTAATTTGTATGTTTCAGGAAATCGTTTGAGGTCATTAAATTCTTCCATTTATTTAAGAACATTTTTTGTAATATAATTTCTGTAATACATACACTTGTATAACGAACATTTTACTACCTATAAATGGAAAGTATTGAAAAAGAGAGAAATAAAAAGTTGTTAGAGCAATTAAAAAATGATCTAAGATTAGTTAAACTACAATCAGAAATTAGGAAAAATAATGAAATAAAATTAGAAGAAGATATAGGAATACAAAAATCATTAGCCGATTTTCACGAACCTGTACTTCATCAAATGGAAAAACTAGAAACTTCTAGACAACAAAACTTGATAGGTATAAAAGATGCTGTTGATAATTTATCTTTCACTATGAATGAGACCTATAGATCTTTACCTCAGATAGAGAATCAGTCAGAGGAAGATTATACTGAAGATGTAGGAAGTATGTTTTTAAAAATAGATATAGACAAAAATTTAGATAAAGAATTATTAGAAGAATTAGAATTTGAATTACCTTCAATAATGTGGAATAAAACTGATGAAGATATTGAAGAAGTTATTAAAAGGGCAAAAGCAAAAAGAGATCAATTTAAAAGAGAAAAAGGAAATGAAACCAAAAATAGAAATTTAACAAACAACAAAGATGAGTATCAGAAAAGGATTGATAATGCTGATTATAAAATGAATATGATGAAAAGATATTTAGAAGCTTTATCAGCTATTAAACAAGGTAGACATTACACAGGAAAAGGTTTAGAAGATAAACTGAATATCTTAGTTGATCTGACAGATAAAATTTGTAAAGGTTCTAAAAGTAAAAAATTGTATAATAAAACTGTAGATTTGTTGGATTTACTTTTAAGAGAGGGAACTATGACAAACGATCAGGTAAAGGAATACTATGGAAAATTTCTTAGTATATAAATGAGTAATTATATTGTAAAAAAAGTATACTTGAGCGACAGTCAGATTTCTAAATTGAAATCAGCTTATAAAAATGGTGAAGAACTTAGTTTACAAATAGATAAAAGTAAAACACCCAATTTTGATTTACATTTAACAGCTACACAAATTAACCAAATTGATAAAGGTAAAAGAATTAAAATATCAAAGACTCAACTGAAAAAGAATGGAGGGTTTTTACCATTTTTAGTACCTTTACTTTCTACTTTAGCATTAGGAGCTGCTAGCGGAGCAGCTGGTTGGGGTACTAAAAAAGTATTGGACAAAATTTCTGGATCAGGTAAAAAAAAAAAAACTTGTGGAAAGGGAGTCTATCAGCCATGGGAATATCCAACAAAATGATTGAAAACAATATGAAAAATGAAAAAGGATTTAGAGGTATATTTACTATAGATATGTTACCTAAAAAGATAAGAAAATTTGAAAACGGAATTATAAATTTAGATGTATCTACAGGTCCTGGAACTCATTGGGTTTGTTATTATAATGATCCAAAATATAATTTTGTTGAATATTTTGATCCTTTTGGAGAATATAAATATAACAATAGAATAATAAAAAATGATTTTCTTCCTCAAAACATACTAAGTTATTTAAATACTTCTGGAAAAGAAATTAGATATAACGATAGTTTTTTACAAAGTCCGAGTTCTGTAAGATGTGGTTTCTATTGTATGAAATATATAACTGAAAGAAATAAAAATAAATCTCCTATTGAAGTTTTATATTCATTTACTCAAGAACCTAGTAAATTAAATGAAAAAATTGTTCTTTATAAATGAAGTATATTATATTAGATTCGAAAAACGTAGATAAATCTGAAGATTTCACCATTGAGTATTCGAGACCTTTTCATTTTACAGAGATAGCTCTTCAGTCTTTTTCAATGTATATTTCATGGAATAATATTACGGAGAAAAACAATAAATTTTCATATTTTGATGGAGTCAAATGGACAGATTTCATTATTCCTCATGGTCATTACAATATAAGAGGTTTGAATCGTTATATGGTAAAATATTTTGGAAATGATTCACCTATATTATTTGGAATAATAGAAGAAAGACAAAGGTTTAGTATTAAACTCGAGAAGAATTATAAAATTGATTTATCTAAAAGTGAATTGTACAAAATTTTAGGCTTTGAACCTAAAATATATGAAGAGGAAGAGCAAGAAGGTAAATTTATTGCGGATATAGCTAATGGTAATGATAATATTTATATTCACTGTGATATAGTGGATGGTGCTTATATAAATCAGTTTCAATCTCAAGTTATTTATTCTTTTACATCATCAAATCCTCCAGGAAGTTTATATGCTAAAGAATTTGATAAACTAATATTTTTTCCGGTTAAATCTGATTCTATTAATCGAATTAGAATGAGAATTACAAATCATAGAGGTGAACTAATTGATTTAAATAAACAAGAAGTACAGTACAAATTTATTGCTAAATAAATGAATAAACAAAGATTGTACAGAAAGAGTAAAAAAATACAAGGAAGAGGCTTCTTTTCAGACCTTATAAGTCCTATTGTAGAAGATAAATCTAAGGAATTTGTGAGAGAAAAATTGAATGAAATATTTTCTAAAAATAAAAAACATGGTACTGGATTGAAATTTTTTATTCCTAAATAAATGGATAAAATTTACGATTTGAAAGACACTAGTTATTATTATAATAACGACGTCGAAAGTTTTGAATATAGAGAATTAAAAAGTGAAAATAGAAATAATATTCATGAAAATGCTACATATAATTTCTTTATCAATGATACAAATGCTAATATTTTATATTCTGCGGGATATCTGCAACAAGAATTAAAAATTGTAAAAGGAGATGGAGGTGTAATAAGTAATGAAAATGTTACTCTAGTGAATGGAGGAGGTCTCATAAATTCAAACAGGTTGACTATAGGAAATACTGAAGTTGAATCCACTATAAATTATAAAGCCATTATGAATCAAGTATTAGGGATGATACACTTCACCCCTGATTATTCAACATCGGAAGCTACTAACATGTTCTTTTATGTAGATACAACTGATTCTGTAGATAGAAACAATTTCAAATATAATGGAAATCTGATAGATACTACCAAAATAACTGATTTTTTTAAAAACCTTAAACTAAATGAAAGTTTTAACGAAGGATTTTCAAAAAGATGTAAATTTACTAAAAATAGTCAAACAGTAAAAATATGGATTCCTTTAAAGTATATATTTGATTTCTTTAACGAATATAAAAAAGTAATGACAGGTTTCCAAGTTAAAATAGAAATTCAGAGAAATGATAGTAAAAATATGTTGTATACAGATATTCAAAATCCAGATTTTAAGGTTCTTGTTGAAGATTTATCACTTTGGTTACCTTATGTTAGATTTAAAAATTCCGCATCTGTAAAATTCAATGAATTAAAATTATCAAATACTCCTATAGAAATAAATTGGGATCATTATAACATTATCAAATCAAATGTATTTTATAAAAATTCCAGTGGGTCTTATTCTATTCCTGCTACTTCTGATGAAGTTTTGAGTTTATATGTCATTCCTCAATATGAAGATAGAAATGAAAACATGAATCAAAATAATATGATGTTTGATCACTTGGATATGATAGAATGTTGGTTAATGATTAATAACATTAAAGTTCCCACTGTAAGTTATATGATGGACTTTAATAAAAATGATTATAATCGATTATATTATGCTCTTTTAGAATCAGGAATCAATAATATAAATTCTGAAACAGGTTGTATGATAAACTATTCAAATTTCAGTAAGTATCCTATAATTTGTTTCAACTTGGCAAACCATGAAAATTATACGAACTTGAGTAATTTAATGATTGAATTCAATTGGAGATTGAGAAATAATACTACTAAAAATTATGTTTTTTACTTTATTTTGAAAGAAAGAAACAAATGCTCCTTGAATATGTCAACTCAGGATATAAAAATGATTAAAACTCTGAAAACATAAAGGATTTTTTCTATTTTAATAAATGTCTGCTTATTATCCACTTTACGACGATGAAATAAAAGAAGGACCTTTAGGACCACCAGGTGTAGGATTTAAATTAACGAATGATGGTAATTATGATATGGAAAGTAAACTTTTAAAAAATGTTTTACATCCTCAGGAAGATAATGACTCTTCAACTAAAAAATATGTAGATGATTTAAAAAATAAGTGTTTGATTCGTAATAACGGTTATTTTAATGCTAAAAATAAATGTATTAGAAATATAGCTACTCCTCTAGAGGACAATGATGCTTCAACTAAAAAATATGTCGATGACAAAAGTTTAATACATGATGAAAATAATTTTGATGCTAAAAATAAAATCATATCAAATGTAAAAGAACCTGAAAAAGAAGGCGATGTGGTTACCAAAAAACATCTTGATTATTATTGTATACTGTGGGATAAAATTAATAGAAGTTATTATGCTCACAACGAAAGAATATCGAGTGTAAAATGGCCCATAAATGATACTGACGTTGCCAATAAATATTACGTTGATAATAAAACTTTTTGCGCTACCACAGATAGACTTGTTCAGTTTACAGGTGTGGGTTACAAGACTTTTGAATTCAACGAAACTACTTCAAAACTTTTAGATTCAAACTTAAAATTATCACAAAACATGTATATGAAAATTACAATTTTTTTAGCCTGTGACAAAATGAATGAAAAGCCAAAAATACGCTTAGAAAAAGTGAAAGAAGTACTTCTTGATAAAGAGATAAATGTTAATGAAGATGCAATAACTATGTTTGCGTATGGAAAGTTAAATGAAGTTTTAACATTATCAGTGCTAACAGGAGGAGGTTGTAAATTAAAGCCTTATTTACATATTGAAAAGATAAATTTTTCTTCTTAATAAATGGCCAATGAAATTAATTGGAACGACTTTTCTAGAAAGAAACTTTCAGAAGATGTAATTATAAGTTTAGCGGGAATATGTGTTTCAATTTTCTGAATTATCTGAAGTTTTAATCGAACGATATGTACAGCCAAATGATTGGTATATTATTTCTCAATATCAAAAACTCAATGAACCTTTTATTGAAAAACATGCCTCTGATGTAGATTGGGAAAAAATATGTAGATACCAAACCTTATCTATCCGTTTTATTGAGAGACATTTAGATAAAGTGACTTGGTATGAAATATCAAGATTCCAAAAATTGGATTTAAGATTTATAGAAAATTATTCTGACCGTTTAAATATGAATGTTGTATCTAGATATCAAAAATTATCAATGAACCTTATAAGAAAATTTCAAGATTATGTAAATTGGGATTATATTATACAGTATCAAGATATTGATAAAGACTTTGTAATAGAATTTGTTTCTAAAATAGATTTCTGTCTTTTAATAAAAAATAAAAGTAATATATTACCAGAAGAATTTTATAATTCAAACAAAGAAAAGATAGTTTGTATACTTCTTGCTGAAATTTGTCATAATACACGAGTACCGCTATATGAACCATTAAAAGAATAAATTATTTAAAAAAAATATTTTTATTTTAATAATAGTTTTTACTCGTAGTAGATTATTTTTTACTCGTAGTAGATTATTTTTTAATTAATAAATGTATTCTAAAATTGTAATTAAAGACTATAATGAACCAGATGAATTTAAAGATCCAAATCAACATCCTCTATTGCCTATACATCCCTTTAGATTAATCATAAATGGTTCTTCCAACAGTGGAAAATCGAACTTATTAATCAATTTAATTTATGACTATTTACACTTTGATAGACTTTACATGTGTGCAAAAGACATATTTGAATCTAAGTATGAAAAATTACAAGAAAAATACATTCAATTTACAGATGTAGAATTAGAAGATATTCAAAAATGTAAAGGCTTAAAGAATAAAAAAGAAGTTTTGAAAGAATATAAAAAATTTAAAAAAGATCAAGTTTTGTTTTCTTCCAAACTAGAGGATTTTATTACCGTAGATGACTTGGATCCTTCCTATATGAATTTAGTTGTATTTGATGATTGTATATGTGAAAAAGATCAACAATCTATAGAAGAATTTTTTATACGAGGAAGAAAGAAAAATACATCCCTTATCTATATAAGTCAGTACTATTATAAAATACCTATAACCATCAGAAGTAACAGCAATTATTTTATATTTTTCGATATGAAACAAAAAGAAATTAAACAAATAATACGAGAAATAGATGGTCAATTAACAAAAGAAGAATTTAATAAAATGTATAAGAGCTGTATCAAAAAACCATATGATTTTTTAGTTTTAGATTTAGTCAATCCTAATATGAGGTACCGAAATAAAGAATTTGTGTATATATAAATGGAAGAATATTTAGAGAAAAGAATTTTTATTCACAGAAAAAGTTATAATTTCTATCAAAAGATTAGTATCGCACTATCTATGAGTAAGTTTTTATTTAGCGCATCTGGCTTATCTGGTTTTATTTTAATCCCTTTATCAGCTTTGAGTTTAGGAGCTGGCGTTATTGAAGTGGTTGACAGATCTTTAAATATATCCGAAAGAAAAGAAGAATATAAATATACTTACAAATTTTATAAACAACTACTGAATTTGTTTAAAGCCAATACATTAACTGAAGAAGAAATTCATAAAAAAGAGGCTGAATTTATTCAAAGTTTGAAATATTTTCCTTTAGAGAAATACGTTAAAAAAACTCAATTGAATGGCTACAAATACATATAATTTTTTATTACCTATAAATGACGTGTAAAAGTAATATATTCAAAGTTGGAAAATTAAGTAAAGACGGAAAGTTCAAATTTTGTTGTAAAGAATGTGGTCAAAAAGGATCTGGCTTTATCAATTCAACAATTAATAATTTACCCTTTGAAATGCATTTACCAGGACATCAATTTACAGGACCTGGAACACAATTATTACATGGAAAGAAAAGATTAAACGATGATTTAACATATAAAGAATGGAGTAAGCCCATTAACAGAGTAGATGAAATAGCATATAAACATGATGTTTGTTACCTTAAAAATAAAGATACTAAAACTAGAAATGATGTATGTGATAAAAATATGATAGAAGAGTTAAATACAATTCCAAATCCTACAATCAGGGAAAGGCTAGATAGAGCAGTTGTTAAACCTATTATCAAAGCCAAAAGAACATTTGGTATGGGAATGATTTATTGTTTAAAATGTAAAAATTTTACTAATACTAAAGATGTTTATGAAGAAACTTCTAAAAATGGAAGATTGACGAGGAAAGGTATATGTGAAGTTTGTGGATCTAAAAAAAGTACTTTTTTAAAGAAAACGGGGTCATAGAAACAGTATATTATGATCCCGAAAAAGGTTATTGTGGTATCAATGAATTAAAAAGAAAAACAGGTTTATCTCAAAAACAAATTACAGATTTTTTACATGAACAAGATGTTTATACTAGATATAAACCAATTATTCGTAAATTTAGAAGAAGGAGATGTTATGTTTCACATATTGATGATCAATGGCAAGCCGATTTATTATTTATAAAACCATTTAGTAAATATAATAGTGGAGTTAATTATATTTTAACAGTTATTGATATGTTTAGTAAATATGCTTGGGTTATTCCAATAAAAAGAAAAACAGGCGAAGAAGTATCAAATGCTTTCAAGTTAATATTTAAAGAACGAATTCCAGAGAAACTACAAACGGATAAAGGTACGGAATTTATAAATAAAGATACTCAAAAATTATTCAAAGATAATAATATTCATTGGTTTACTACTGAAAATGTTGAAATAAAATGTTCTATTGTTGAAAGATTTAATCAAACAATTAATGGAAAAATAAGAAAATATATGGCAGCAAATAATACAAATAAATACTTAGAAGTACTAGATAAATTAGTTTATAATTATAATAATTCTTATCATCGATCTATTAAAATGACACCCTCACAAGCCAGTCGGACAGAAAATGAAAGTATCGTATACAATAATTTATTTTCTAAAAAAGAAATAAAGAAACCAAAGTTTAAAATAGGTGATAAAGTTAGAATTTCAAAATATAAAGAAACATTTACCAGAGGTTATCATCCTACATTTACAGAAGAAATTTTTATAATATCTGAAATATTGAAAACAGATCCTATAACTTATAGAGTGAAAGATTTAAATGGTGAAGAAATTAAAGGAACTTATTATGAAAAAGAATTAGTAAAATATAATAAGAAAAATGAAACATATAAGATTGAAAAAGTAATAAGAAGGAAAGGAAATAAATTATTAGTGAAATGGGTTGGTTACCCTGAAGAATTTAATAGTTGGATAGATGAAAAAAATATTATTCTAATTTAGGAATCAATTGAATTATATCATTTTTAAATCTTTCCATATCATAATCTTTTAATTTTAAATGATTAAATTTAGTTTCTATATAAGAAATATTTTCTTTTATTCTGTTAAATAAATTAATAGCATTCGGATTATATTGAATTTCATGAGCTATTTTTAAATTAGGATATCTAAGTTTTAAATCTCGTATAGTTTTATTATATAAACCTCTTTGACATCTAATAACATAATAATGATAATCAGAATCATTTTTATTCTTTTCTATTATTGTAAACATGTTTAATTTTCTAGGTTGAGATGTTTTAGGTGTTACGTCTTCTTTATATTTTTCATTTTTTATTTTTAAGTCATTCATTTTAATTTTTATTATATCTAATTTCTTTTGAAGTTTATCATTATCATTTTTATATTTTTCATTAAATTTATTAGCATAATAATTAATTACAACATCGTTTACTTTTTTAGAAAATTCAGGTGAAATCCAACAAGCTATATTTGTAATTAAATCCTTAGAAACATAAGTCCCATTATATTTTAATTCAGTTGCATTTCTACCTTTAATTTCATAAAATAATGAATTTTCTAGAGGGCCCGAATTCGGGCCTTCTAGGAATTTAGTTAAATATAAAATTAACTCTTTAGATTCTTTATTTTCTAACCACTTTTTAAATCTTTTACCTCCTGATTTACATAACTTAGAAGCATTGAAATATCCAGTATTTTTATCTATTATTAATTTAAAATCTCCAAACAATCCATAATAATAACTATCTTTAATTTGCTCATAACAAACATCTTTTAAAGAAGCCATTTTATTACGAAACATTTTTATAAATGCTTTTATTTCAAATCAGTCGAGCAACAAATGATTCATCGAAATGACGTCGTTTCCTTCTAGAAGTTTCTACACGTTTCGAAAATCATTTACTTCCTTGTTTCGTTCATTTGAGTTCAAATCGTCGAAGGAGTAGGTTATTATATTTAAGATTTAAGTTAAGTAGATTATTCTTTTCTTTTTTTTTTGTATTTTCAAAGTATTTTTCCTGCATGTTTTTTAATTCTTATTGTATTTTATTATTCTGAAAATGAATTACTTATAGTTTTATTAAACGAATTACTTAAATATTTCTTATTTTAAATTTTCTTATACTAATTATTCTTATTTTAAATTTTCTTATTTAACGTAAAGTTTCTGACTTATTTAAAGTAAAAAATTATATTATTATTATTATTATTATTTATTATTATTATTTTATTTATTATTATTATTTATTTTTTATTATTATTTTAGACTTTATTTATTATTATTATTTTAGATAACTAAAAATAATAAGACTTTATTTTCTAAGTTTATTAATTTAAAGATTCGATCTGTTGAATTAACTTTGTAAAATTCCTTTAGTCTTAATTGTTTTAAAAAAGATTCGGAAAAGCTGAGGGGAAGATATTACGAAAGAGAGCCATCTAGATGGCTGTAATGATTGCGTAATAAGGTCTGTGACGTAAGAGAGCCATCTAGATGGCTGTAATGATTACGCAATAAGGCCTGTGACGTAAGAGAGCTTGGCTCTCATAGGAATTGTGCAATAAAAGCCATCTCGGTGGCTGTGATTGCGCAATAGAAAAGAAAGAACACATATTTAAATATTTTTTTAAATAAATGGAAAATGTTTATACAGAGATATTTAAACAAATTAAGAATAAAAAAATAAGTTACGATTCAGAAGAAGATGAATATTTTTATGACACGAAAGATTTTGATATTTTTTTAAAACAGAGATACAATTCGAGAATTAGTTTTTTTAAAAAGTTAAAAAGAAAATTGAACTTGGTTTTTACGGTTGAAGCAGATGAAATGTTTTTAAAATTTTTAGATTATATGTATTTTAAAAAGAGTTTAAATTATAAATATTTTATGAAAAAGATATGTGAATATTATAATATTTCTAACAATATTAAGTTAGGTAGTCCTAAAAAACAAAACATTTATGATGAAATTTGGAATTCGTTTCTTAAAGAGACAGAAAAGTATTTATAAAAACTCCATTTAATAAATGGAAGATAAATTTTGTTGCGATTGTAAGACTTTGAAATCAGCTGACGAATTTTACAAATTTAGAAAATATTTATTTAAAAGATGTATAGATTGTGATCTTAAAAGAAAATATACATATTATGAATGCGAATGTGGCAAAAATTATACTTATTCGCATAAACAAAGACATTTTAGAAGTAATTTTCATATAAAACGTATGAACTCCTTTTTATAAAAGTATTTATAAATTTTCTTCCTTATAAATGAGTAACATGACAAAGGAGTTCAAACACTTGAGTAATGTACTCTCAACTTTCAGTATTAAAAAACTAAGAGAATTGATAACTAAACTTAAAATTCCTGTCCTGACTGATAAGAGATTAAAATCAAATATTATTGAATCAGTAGTTTCTTATATCAAAAGTACAGGAAATTATAAATCTGTTTTATCAGATTATTTAGGATTGGATGTTTCTTATTATATGGAAAACAAAACTAAACTATTTAATAAATATCCTAAGTATAGAAATGAATTAAAAAAAGTTTTTGATTCTTATAATTTAAAATATAAAGATGGTAAATTTATACCTAAAGAAGAAAAAAATATAATAACTGAAACTAATTTAAATGCTTTGTATAGGCCTCAAAAAATAAAAGATAAGGTAAAAGTAGAGGTAAATCTTAAAAATTTCTTTAAACCAGATTATAAAATTATTGAATTCAGAGGTCAATATATTGAAAAATATAAAGTTTATAGAAAACAATATAGAGTGGTAGGATCTAAAATTTTACCTGAACAATACTATAATATTTTAAGAAATATATTTAAAAGGGCTATTGGAAATATTACAGGAAAAGTAGATGTAATTATACATAATCCTAAATTAAATGTACCTTTTCATGATAAAATGATGTCAACTAAAACTGCTTTTAATGAATACATTGATAAATTATCCAACCAAATTGAATATAAAGAACTCGATATAACAGAATGTATATTTGATTTTAATGTCATCGAATTACCTCATGGTGGTAGACACAAGGCTTTAAAAATGTATTCTGAAACAGATCCAGCAAAAAAGAAAAGTATTTGTCAAATAAAAAATGATGATAATATATGTTTGGCTAGATCAATTGTAACAGCTTTAGCTATCCAAAATCCTGAACTGTTAAGTGATAAATTATGTACTGAAAAATTATCAAGTAATGAAATAATTTATATTAAAAAAGGTCGTGTTTTACAAAAAACATTAGCTATAAAATTACATGATGTATGTAAAATTCCTTTAGAAGTGTGTAGTTTAGAAGAAGTTAAAATATTTGAAAAATGTTTAGACATTCAGATCAATATAGTTTGTAGAGAAAATGGTAATGAAATTATATATAATGGTGATTATAAATCAACATGTATTTTTATATATAAGAATAGAAATCATTTCGATGTCATTACATCAATGACAGGATTTTTAGGTAAGAATAATTATTGTAATTATTGTAAAGTGGGTTATAAACGTTCAAATCAACATAAATGCCCTTTAAAATGTGATAGGTGTTTTGTTGAAGAATCTAATTGTGAAGGAGAGGAAATATTTTGTAAAAAATGTAATCGGAAATTCTTAGGAGAAAATTGTTTTGATAATCATAACAAGAAAAATTCAGAAGGTTTTACTGTTTGCAAATTACTATGGAAATGTCTAAAATGTAAAAGAAATATTAATAGAAATGAAAGGAAAACAGAAGAACATATATGTGGTGAATATCGTTGTAATAATTGTTGGAAATGGGTTATGAAAGGTCATGAGTGTTTCATGAAATATGAAAACAGTAAAGGAGGTGTATGTGAAGATAATTGTGTAAAAAATAAAAGTATTAAATTAGATTGGTGTAAGAAATGTAAAACAGGAAAATACTTATTTTTTGATGTTGAAACCAAGCAAGATACAGGAATTCATGAAGTGAATCTAGTTATATGTCATGATTTTCATGGAAACGAAACAGAATTTAAAAATGAAAACGATTTTTGTGAATGGTTATTTTGCGAGGAACACGAAGGATATACAGTTATAGCTCATTATGGAAAAGGATTTGATTTTCAATTTTTAGCTAAATATTGTTTCAAAAAGCATATTAAAGTATTTACAATTTACCAAGGAAATAAACTAACATATATGAATGCTGATGGTTACTATATAAGATTTATTGATTCTATTAATTTTACAATGTGTGCACTTAAAAAATTTCCTAAAACATTTGGTTTAAATGAACTGGCCAAGGGTTATTTTCCTCATTTATTCAACAAACAAAAGAATCAAAATTATATTGGCAAATATCCAGATAAATATTACTATGGATATAATCATATGGTTGATGAAGACAGGAAAAAATTTGATAAATGGTATGATTCCATTAAACATGAAACTTTTGATTTCCAAAAGGAATTTATAAAATACTGTAGATCTGATGTAGATATTTTAAGAAAAGGTTGTTTAGAATTAAGAAGATTATTCTTAGTAACTGTGAATATAGATCCGTTTAAATATGTAACTTTAGCTGGTCTATGTATGGCCATTTACAGAGATAAATTCTTGAAAGAAAACACAATAGCTATTGATGAAATTGTCATTCAAAAAGATCAGTACAGTAAAAAATCAATAGCTTGGTTAGATTACATATCAAAAAAGGAAAATATTAATATACGCCATGCTTTGAATGGAGGAGAGAAAAAATTACAATTAGGTGAAAAATGTTATAAGGTAGATGGATTTTATAAAAATACAGTATTTCAATTTAATGGATGTTTCTGGCATGGATGTACCAAATGTTTCACTAGAACAAAAGTAAACACTGTTAATCAATTGCTCATGGAAGATTTATATAAACGAACTAAGAAGATCAATAAAAATATAATTGAAGCGGGTTATGAATTGGTAAATATCTGGGAGTGTGATTTTGATAATAATAAGGATATGAAAAATTACATGAAAAAAGAATGGAAGAGAGATTTTATAGAACCTTTAAATCCTAGAGATGCTTTTTATGGTGGAAGATGTGAACCTACCAAATTAAAATATGAAATGAAAAGTAATGAAAAAGGTAGATATATTGACGTATGTTCTTTATATCCTACTGTAAATTATTTTGATAACTATCCAGAAGGTCATCCAATCAAAATATTTAATCCTAAAAAATACGATGAAAATTGGTATGGATTAATAAAATGTAAAGTACTTCCACCTAGAAAATTATATCATCCAGTATTACCTTATAAAGCAGAAAAATTAATATTTTCATTATGTAGAACTTGTTCTGAAACAATAAAATGTAATCATTTCAAAACCACTTTAGAAAAGAAAAAATGTAAGCAGTGTTATGAGATAAGAAATTCTGAGTGTAAACACACTGATAACGAAAGATGTCTAATAGGAACGTGGACTACCGATGAGATCAGATTAGCTGTTAAAAAAGGATATAAAATATTGAATATATATGAGGTTTGGCATTTTGAAAATAAAACAAATGAATTGTTTAAAGAATATGTTAAAACGTTTTTAAAGATTAAACTAGAAACATGCGATAAATGGAAAAACAATTTCAAAAATGAAGAAGAATACAGACAAATAGTTAAAGAAAAATTAGATATAGAATTAGATAAAATTGAAGAAAATCCAGGTTTGAGATTCATAGCTAAAATATGTTTAAATTCTTTATGGGGTAAGTTTGGTCAAAGAAATAACATGAAACAAACTGAATATGTGATGGAAATTGAAGATTTTTATAGAATTATTCTAAATGATACTATTAAAGATTTGAATATGAATTTTTTGAATGACGATTGTGTGGAAATGAGTTATAAAATGAAAGATATATTTGAAAAAAATAACTTCAATACTAATATATATATAGCTGCTTTTACAACTAGTTCTGCCAGAATTAGATTATATGAAATGTTAGATAAATTAGGAGATAAAGTACTTTATTATGATACAGATAGTGTAGTATATATAGACGACGGAACCAATAAAATTGAAACGGGATGCATGTTAGGAGAATGGACTGATGAATTGGGAAATGATAAATATATTACATCTTGGATAGCTGGAGCCTCTAAAGATTATGGGTATAAATTAAATGATAAATCTGTATATGGAAAAGTAAAAGGATTTAAAATGTCTTATCAGAGTGAAACCATATTAGACTTTGATAATAGGGCTAAAATAATAACAGGTGAAACAGATTATTTGGATGTAGAAATCAATCAGTTTAAAATCGAAAAAGATAGAAATATTTCAAGTATTAAAACAAATAAACGTTATACCTTTGGATACGATAAACGTAGACTTTTAGATAATTATGATACTGTACCTTTTGGCTTTTAAAAAAATGTTTCTTAATAAATGGATAAGATTACAGTCATCCTAAACATTCAGGGATTTATTTTTCCCAGTCGTAAGATTTTAAGAGAGATAGGATGGGTTCATTTAAATTTACCAATCGGTGAATATATTGGCGTATTTACACCTAATTGTGAATTGAATGATCAAGAATTGAAGATTGTACGTAAATGTACTTCAGAAGTACACGGATTAAGATTTAATAGAAATAAGAATAGTTTATGGATAAATCATCAAGATGTAAAAAATTATATAAATAACCTATATCAACTATATGGTGGTACATTTGCTTATAAAGGAGGTATTTTAGAAAAAGAGATATTAGATGAATTGAATATACCATCTATTGACATTGATGTACCTAAATGTACTAAAATTTTAGGACCTGGATGTTCGTTATACAAGTGTATGTATTACAGAAATTATATTACAAAAAATGTTCTTAAATAAATGGAAGAATTTAATGACCTCAAACGATTTCCTGAAACATACAAATTAAATGAACTCGAGATAGGTAAATATAATTTAATATCACTGAGAAAAATAAATACAAAATACGGTGACTCTATTATAGCTAGATTAGAAGTAGACAATGATGAGAAAGATTTTTATCTCTCGAAATGTCATGGTGAATTATCTGATAAAGCTATAAGAAAAATTAATAGTGGAAAATATATTTTTGATTTTAAAGGTAAAAATAAATATTACGATTATGAATTGCATGTAAAATAAAAAACGATATTTTCAATAAGGTTTTAATAAAATAAAAATTATCAATATAAAAATAAGAATTTTTAAATATGCTGATTTTGTTTAATATTTCATAAAAAATGTAAAATATAGGCCTATTTTAAATTTTTTTAATATAAAAATAGGAAATCAATAGTAGTATATGGAAAGGGCAAAAGTGTCCTCTAGCCCCCCCCATATACTACTTTTACCTAAAACTAGGATATCATAAACTAGTTACAATAGGTAAAATAAGTTTATCATTACTTTATGATACAAATATTGCACAAAACAAAACATAATTCAGTTATTAAATAAAATTCATTCAAAGGATTTTTAGCTGTTTAATCATTTGATTCATTTCAGTTTCAGATATCTAAAATTAGTACTTAGAAATGTGATTCATTCGCAATTGCTCTGTAATGTGTGTAATTATGTGCAAAACAATTTTTTTTTTTTTTAAATTATCTTGGATGTTTTTAGCTGTAATTATTTTTATTCATATTTCGATAATTCAGATTAAATTTAAATTAAAAGAGCTAATGTGATTGTTTGCAATGGTTATTTTGCGCAAAATAAGATTGTTTTTTATTAATTGTAAATTTAATAATTATTTTGATAATTTGTTATTGTTTAATCATTTATTCATATTTAGCTATATGTAAGAGATGTGTTTAGTCCACAATCATTCATATAGTAGTTCATATCGTATATCCATAAAATTATAACAAGATACATAAATTAAGCATGATATTTCATAACATCAAAAGAAATATGAATCTAATCATTTAAAAATCAAGTTTAGTTATTAAAATACACACACAAACACACACACAGATATATATATATATATATATATATATATATATATATATATATATATATATATATATATATATATATATATATATATATATAAACTCAGTTTTTTTTTTCCTGTGAAAACATCCAGGAACAGAGAATGTATTTCAAATACCATATTACAGCCGCCTACCGTACAATAAACATATACCTAAACAAAAAAAAATCATGAATATGCAAGTTATTACACAACTAAATGTTAAACTCAAATTTTTATATACGTCTTAGTTTCATATTCATGATACTTAAAAATTACATACAACATTTTTCGAAAAAGGTACTTAAATTTTTGCATGAAAATTTAAAGCAGGAATATAGTTTTAAAAAAAATATGCCACAAATATTAAAATTGAAGTTCCATAAAAACTTACAAAAGCTTAACTACCTTGTGGTTTTTATTTATTTATTTATTTTTTACACAGATTTCATTCCCATTAAAATTAAAGTAATTATTTCATTAATTCATTTTACAAAATATAATTCAAAATTTAGTACTCACTGATATATGTTTTATAAATTTATCATTACGATCCTTGTTCATACAAAATTGAAATAGTTCTTCAAACTCCTGTTTGATTGGCTGGATTGCGAAACTAATATCCATAGGTTTATATCTATGTTCAGAAGGAAAAAAAAACAATAATGAGCATAAAATAATTCATAATAAACTTTTTTTTAAAAAAAGATGCTAAAAAAACAAATGTTCAAATTTTGGTAAATACTTAAAAAATAATAACTTACAGGCTAAAAATTTTAACATCAAGAACTGCAAAATATTTCAGAGTTAACTTAAATATATTACCTTAGATTCCAAATCATAACATTGGAAATAAAAGTCAGAGTAATAATGTCAAGGAATTTTATATGAACAAGCATTGAGCAATATAAAATGTTTAAGTTGGACAACTTTAACCACATTAGTTTTGATAGTCGGTTACAACATTAATTAACAAATCAATAATAATTATAATAGAAATTATACAAACTAAGAATAAAAAGACAGAGACCAAATTGTACTCAGTTTACACATTAACCAACCATAGCCAAACACATAACTTCATTTTTCGGGATCTATCTTTCAATGGCCATAGTGGGAATGCCATTTAATTTTAACCCTGGCAATACAATGTGGACAATGTTAGAGCCGGTACTCCTCTCTCCAAACATTCACAACCAACGAGAGGATTTTCAACCGCAACAGTCTTAATACGCACATTGTAACTTACACATGACGGTTATTCTGTCAACTGCTGGGATTTAACTCATGGCCACCAGCAAAACAAATGACATCATAATGATCTGTGCCATCAGAGGGCTGCCTTCAGCAGGCAATGAAATTTACTTTTATGGCAATCAGGCAATGTATCACTAGATTGCTACATAATCCACAAAAACATCGGACTCATTCATTTTTTTTTTTCTTTCCATATTCATTGTAATGGAAATGTATTTATTACAAGAATATTCGAGAATTAAGAGAGAATTACCAAGATTAAGTGCATGGATAGTATTTTGCACAGTATTTCACTACACTTCTGTTACTCATGTGCAACTTTTGCATTATAGCTCATGCACATCAACAATAAATAATTTGGAAAGTTCTCTAGTTAGTATTTGCCTCTCTTGTTGCAATGGATTCTTATTTCTTCCTTTTACAATGAGGATAGCAAATATGAAAAACTTCTCATTGAAAGTTTACAACACATTATTATTTGCATAACCTCATCTTCTTACACAGATTATATTGCATATACACGGATTATAATGCACATACAGATTTATTGCAGCACTATTGCACATAAGATAGCAGCTATCAAAAAATCATTAATAAAGAATTAAACAAAAACAAAAATTTTCGAAATTAAACCTTACAATGTTTCTTTACTTTATATTCTTAAAAAGGCAAATTCAATAATAAATTAAAATAAAAAAAAGAATAAATAATTTAAATTTGGTCCCTTAATCTACACAGACGATAGCAAGAAAATATTGTTAAACATTTAACTATATGTAATTTTATTAAGTTAATTACCCTTGAAATTAGATTATTATTTTTAAAACGTGTAGTCAATAAAAAAATCAAAATTTACTTTTTTTTTGTAGCAAGATACATTTTTAAAATTAAAAATTTAATGCAATTTTAATAATATTTCGAAAAAAAGTTCAATTAATCATCAATCATCTAAAAAAAATATCTATAACTTTAAAACAATGTGTCTTACCCTCCAAGCAGATCAATCGAATCACTTTGTTGACTCATGTTAATAACAGTCAACTTTTGATCTGAAATATAAAATTAAAATAAATCAATCGATGAATTAATTTTAAAATACATGTTTTTTTTTATTTTAATAACATTTAAAATAACAAACTATAACTAAAGTTTTCACAGTTTGATAATATTCAAGGCAAAATTGCTAACATTTTGTCATTCAAAAGAATATGAATTCTAATTACAATAAATCATACTGTTTGTCTAAAAATAGTAGCATGCAACATTTAAAACTATGATGAGTTGCCAAACAGCACAAAATGACATCACATTGTTCATGATATATCATCACATGATATCAGCATTTCTATAGTACCAGGTATCATTATTATTTTAACCTTCTAGCACACACACTCTGCTATTTCACATTAGCATGTGCATCGTATTTTTTGCTACAGCTGTTATTTCACCATTTGTGCCCCAAAAAAGGGCAGGAATGAATATTGATAGTACGTTTGTAGTAAATTGTCAACCTTATTGTTTCAAAATACGAATGTCACATTCAAATTAATGTAAATTAATTTTTAACGCTTACATTTGTCAGGGTGGCAGGCAATGTTATATTTTATTATAGATAATTTTATGCTAAGTATTTATGAAGGACTTTCATCAAGACAGATTTCAGTCCTCAGGACTGAAGAGTGGTACGCATGGTTGCACAAATTTTTGGTCCCATATGTGCGTGTTCAGAAAGTTTCGATTTTATACAGCTCTGATTAATATTTAAGCAAAAATAAGAAAATTAAAATAATAAATTACACTTATATAAAATACTTACAAAAATGTATCATTACCACTCAATGACCCCTCTACAAATGTACACTTCGAAACATTAGTTCTAAGTACAATTTATAAAAGGAAAACATGCCTAATTTATTTTTTACTTACTTATGGATTCTGCTAAATGTTGTACAACTGAAGTTTTCCCTGTTCCTGTTTCCCCTACCAAGAGTACAGGTTCTTCACTGATAATAGAGACTGCTACTTTTTCTAGCAAACATGATGCCTGACGAGTATTAGCAAATGTACTTTTCACAGCCCTTGAAAATAAAATGGAAACACTTTAGATCATTTCACATGAATTTTTATCTCATTCAAAAGAAAGAGCTGTTTTGTTTATTCATTTTTATCAATGTAGGAAAATGTTATAATATTAACCTATGATTTAAAGTTTTATTTAAGCACATTTAAGACACAAAAAATTAAAGGAAAAAATTAATACAAAAGTGATTTTTAAGAAAAATATGCACAAGAAAAAAAACTTAACATTGAGAATTAATATTTATCATAAGAATATTAAATGTTACTCTTTTGTTATGTTACAAAACATTAAGGTTATTCTGTTGGCAATAATTATTTTTCAAAGAGCTATTTTTCCTCTTAGAAAGCAATGTTTTAGTTATATCTATGATGACATCGTTAGATTGTTGAGTAGACGACATTTTACCACATTCTTTTAGAATAAAAAAACTTAAGTTAGCACTTATTAAAACTTATTTAAATAAAACAATCAAGTTAGAAACAATTTCTTACCCTGCAACTTTTTTACATATTCTATAACATTTAACATTCCCTACACATTAAAAAATATTAATTAATGCAAATGTTATTTTTATAACTTCACATGTGTCCTTTTATTTTAAAACTTGAGAAGAAATTCAAATGTAACTTCCTGAAAGAAGAATATCAAATTTTAGATTTCTTTCTGGAAGTTATCAACTTAAATGTTGAAACAAATGCATCACAATTCCTAACTCCAAGTTACAGTGATAAACAGTTTCAATATATTTATAATGCGAGTTCATTCTAAAATAATAACTGTACCTACATATTTATGAGTTTATTACCTTGTAAATGAAATCTGTTTCGTTTTCTTTAGCAGTTTAGCTCTTCCAATTATTACATTATCACCATTTTCTAAAGCTGGTCTATAGCACTGATAGAAAAATCCTGCCTGAAGAAAAATATTATTAATATTTTTAGACACAATAATTCATAAGAATCATTCTTTAACGGTTAAAATAATTTAATATTGCCTTATGATGAATATATATATATATATATATATATATATATATATATATATATATATATATATATATATATATATATATATATATATATATATATATATATATATATATATATATATGTATGTATGTATAATAAATAAATACAAGAAAACATGAAGAAAGTTAAGGAAAACAATAAGTTCAAATCCGTGGGTAAAATTGTTTGCTAAAAATTTCTTTATTAATTTATACAATTTTTGCATGTGCAAATCCATTTCGGGCAAATCCGTGTTAAAATTATCTATTAAAAAAAAATTTTTTTTCTTTGATAATTTATATAATTTTTCCATGCGCTAATCCATTTCGTGCAAATCCGTGGCTAAAATTATTTGCGAAACAGGCAATTTATGTTTCTCTTTTCTATTTTATATTTTTTCTTAAATAACTATTTATGGTCAATTTTTAAAATTATCCAGTATAATATTACCTTGAGCACATCCATTTCGGGCCCATCCTTGGTAACTAACAAATCAATGCACAGAATAACAAATCACTTCAGCTGTGCAGTAAGAACGACACCTTAAAACCCTCTTGTTACACTCAATTTACGCTTTTGTTTTCATATTTTGTAATCTGGCAATCTTTCTGCGAAAACATTTTTAAATCATTCTTGAAAAATTTCCGTCCATGTAAGTTGATCTGATTTCGCTACTCGCTTTATAGTACATTTTTACTGTTTTTTCTTTTTCTTTTCTTTTCTTTTATTTTCTGTTTTTACATGTTATTTTTACTTTTTGTGTTCTATTTTATTTGTTGTAATTTTTATAAAAAAATTTTTTGAGTGCTCCTCACACTATTGTATTAATATATTTTGCTTTGGCTTTATTGATACAATATCAGAAAGCACTCTGTTTTAGGGATATAATCGTGTGGGCTGATGAAAAGATTATATCTTTTTTTCCGGCTTTTTAAATACATTTTTATCCTTTTTTTTTCTTTTTAAACTGTTGTTTGTTATTTTTTTACTTACTACTTATTATTTCCCCCTTTTTTCATATGTCTTTAATTTCTCTTTGTTTTGTTCTTCATTTTGAACTAATAAGTAAACATCTAAGATATACATATACCTACTCAATCAAATTTGATTAATATGAGCCTGAATTAAACCTGGGAATTTTTTTTTATAGATGATAGTTTAATTATTGTTGAAAAACCTGTATTAAATAATGTTGTTACAAGAATAATGAATTTATGAATTATAAGCAATGATGATGATTTATGAATTATATTATTATGATTTATATTATGAAATATATTATGAATTATAATGAATGAATGAACATGTTTGACTGTTATATATATATATATATATATATATATATATATATATATATATATATATATATATATATATATATATATATATATATATATATATATATATATATATATATATATAAACAGTCAAACATGTTCATTCATTATAATTCATAATATATTTCATAATATAAATCATAATAATATAATTCATAAATCATCATCATTGCTTATAATTCATAAATTCATTATTCTTGTAACATTATTTAATACAGGTTTTTCAACAATAATTAAACTATCATCTATAAAAAAAAATTCCCAGGTTTAATTCAGGCTCATATTAATCAAATTTGATTGAGTAGGTATATGTATATCTTAGATGTTTACTTATTTCATTAAATAATTTGTTATGCTCCTTCTTCAAAATTAAATTTAGAAATAAAAAAGTATTATTAAATTATGTACATTTGAAAAAGTTTAAATTACTTAATATAATTTTATTTCTCTGAATTTTAATGCTCACTTTTTCCTTGGGCAAGTTAAATTTCACAGCAACTGATTTGGCAAGCTCAATTTTTGTTTCAATATTAGGTATATTATCACAAAAGCAATCCAAAGCATCTTGAAAACACCTCAAAGCCATTTCATTACTTGAAGCATCAAAATCTTTGGCAATTCTATCACAAAATTTAAATAAATCCCTGCAAAAAAATTAATAATAATAAACATAAATTCATATAAATATTCATAACTAAAATCATAATAAAGAAATAAGGCAATAATTTAAATAATATAGTATATCAATTCTTATGTATTAAATAATGCATACTGTAAGAATATCATATTTATTAATTACTAACATATAAACAATATCTTAGAAAAATAAATGTGGTTGTCAAACGTTTAGTCCAGCAAGTGCAAGCAGAAAGAATGACATTTTTATTAATAACTAACATGTAAACGATATCTTAGAAAAATAAATTTGGTTGTCCAGTGTATAGTCCAGTAAATGCACATAATAAGAATGTCATTTTTATTAATTACTAACATGTAAACAATATCTTAGAAAAATAAATTTAGTTGTCAAATGTTTAGTCCAGAAAAAAAAAAACAATTATTTTGTTAGCAACAAATTATTAATAAGAAAGATCATACCAAGCACCCAGATTTTGTCACAAATGTTTGCATCAAGGATATTCAAAAAATTCAATACTAATCAGCTCAATAAAAAAATCATAATTAGTTCTTAAATGATAATTAAGAAAATTGTTATCACCTCATAGATGTTAGTCTGCCATGGTGCAAATTGTGTGCTTGATGCTCTACTTCAAAAGATTCTTTCACATCTGAGGAAAATATTGAATATACTTCCAGTATACGCCCCATTATAGGCTCATACTTAGACCATTTTGAAAGTATAACCTAAAATTATAAGTTAAGTAAGTTAGTCACATTATATTCAAGCTAAACATAAATATCTAGATCAAGATTATTCAGTGAAAATCATATACAAGATAAATAAAAAAAATTTAGATATACAAGACAATGTACAAAATTTTTTTTAAAAATTTAATGAAATATATTGCATCAAATCAAAACTTTTATGAAATAAATGAATTGTGAAAAAAAATATCAGAAAAGTTACTTACAGATCCAAATTCGGTTTTAGTTAATGGATCCATAATTATCTTTCTCCACTGTTTACTTAAAAGGGCAGCATTATTTCTGAACTCTGAATATGAACCTTCTTGTCCACGAAAAAGACTATAAATAAATGCATGTTAACATTTGATTTTCTAAATAAAAACAAAAATGTAATCAAAAGGGTTTTTTTTATATTATTGAAACAATATTTTTTACTTAAAATAAAAATCATACACTCATGATGAATACACTAAAACAATTGATCTGAAAATAATAAATTTCAAGTCAACAAGATGTTTTTGTTCTTTTTAAAATAAAACAATAATTCATACTCTTGAATACAACTTTACAGCATAAAAAGTTTTCTTATGTCTCCTCTACAGATTTTTTTTTATCATGACACTTTTATTTGATATTTTGATAATCATAAAAAAGCTTTTAGATTTTGGAAATAAAACTCTAGTTCAACAAAATCTTATAAGGCAGTCTAAATTTAAAAATTAATAGATTATAGAAAATTGTTTGTCCCCTTCTTTTATGAAGTTAAAATATACATTGTTTGTATTTGCATCATCATTTATAAGTTATCATATGTATGAATTATTTTACAAAATAACACTAGGGAATTGATTAGAGCCTATAATTATAAATTAATTAAGCAAATCCTATAATTTTAACAATGAGTAGACAAGCAAACTATTACGATTTCATAGCTACCAAAAGTTATGAAATTTTGTTGTTCGTAACTAATCAGCAAATTTTTTTTTACTCCTTAGAAAATTTTAAAAGCAAAAACTATTTTATAGAAATAAGAAAAAAAAGCAAATAAATCTCATCTTTCCACCCTCTTAAGCTTTTTTGAAATTTACCTTTCTCTCCATAAAAAACAAAAGGACATCTCAAATAAAATCAATTAAATTTTATCATTTTAAAGCAAATATAAAGTTTCAATGTCACACAACTCATATCTGTAATATATACTTAAATCTGAAACACTATGAGCAAAAATTTCCAATAGTTCCAATACAGGTTGATAAAAAGGCAATAAAAGCCAGTGCTAATTCAGCCAAAAACTATAAAACATTGTTTCTAAGTAATCAATTAAATTTTATTGTTTTAAAAAGTTTCAGTGCAGCTCATTTTTTATTTAGTATTTTCATATAATAGTTGCTATTTTATTTAATAATAAATTCATGCATAATTTTAATATTCATCTATATTACATACATTATATCTTAATTATATATATATGTATGCATATATTTAGAATTAAGAAGTATGTACACTTAAAATTACACTATTTTGAATTTTGTACACGCTAACTGTATAAATTTCTGTGTTATTGTACTTCTGATTACTCATAGCAAGATTGGAAAACTGGTACCTGACAAGTGAATTGATGGCAAAAATCAGGAAATTTCAATTTAACTTACCGTTGAGTTGCAAAGAGTTGAAAACCAGGAGCAGCCTGAAGAGGAGCAGCGTGACCTGGCAATAAAATGGATCTAGACTGCAACACAGGAACCAACAAAGACACAACATCCATAGGTGCACTATCAACATCTTCTAACAATAACCAATGACCTTCACTCATAGCTTTGACAAGTATGCCAGGTTTCCACAGAAACTCACCAGGCACATCAGTGCAGCAATGTGTACCTAACAGAGTCTATTCAACAAGTAGAAAAATTGTTAATTTAAAAATGTATTCATTAAATTAAAAGAAAGTTGTAAGTTTAAACAGTAGACTGTTGACTAAGTATGCTAAAACTACTGGCAAGTATAGGGCAGAAAAAGGAAATTTTGTTACCAGTCATTTGCCAATGGTAGCATTTTTGAGAGTGCCCACTCCTTCAAAATTTAAAAATTCTAAATTATTAAAAAAAAATAGATAGATATTATTAATGTAAAGTATTTTTTTAAATATGGTAAACTTTACAGGGTTCATTTCAAAAAGGAAGAAAAAAATTCCTGAAGGTTAGTCCATGGTGACTGACTTTACATTTTGATAAGTTTTCTTTCTTTTAAACTTTTATTGATTAATATAAGTTTAAAAGATCCCATATAATTTCTATGGAGAATATTTACAAATTCTCCATAGAAATTATATGGGATGTTTTTTAATAGCCTAATATTACTAAGCAAATGGAAAAAAGGGATAATAACTATAAATGTTTTATTTAAAATAGAAATATAAAATATGAGAGAAGTTACACAGAAAGGAAATGGAGTAAGATATTAAATTTTTATTTTGAAATTCTCCTTCTTCTATAAGGAATAATGTGATTATTTATTTAAAATATACTTAATAAAAACTTCAAATTGACAGGAAATATGAAAGCAGAAGTAAAATGACATATAGAAAATGGCAAATAGAAAAAAAGCGCTTGTGACTGATGTTACAAATACAAACTATATTAAAACTGTTAATAAATTTTTTTCATCATTCTTACAAAAACTTAAATATTAAAATTTTTGATTTCATAATTAAAATAGTTAATAAAAAATTAAGAAATTTGCTAATAGAAGGATGCTATTAAATGTTTATCAATTTGCTATGTTGTCCTTTGTATTAAGGAATTGCCCTTGAACCAATAATGCAACATAAAATTTATGTTCATTAGCAAGCATATAACTTGTTCATTATTAAACAAACCTGAAATAATTGCAATTATAATGTTAAAATTGATCTAATTAGATTGCTTTTAAATATTATCAACCATAAATTACACAAAAGTAGTATTAAATTAATTTTAACTCAAATAAGATCTTTTAAAACCAAATTCAGATCCCTTGATATTTTGTACTATCATAAAATAACTTGGTCATGCCAGATATGATTTCAGCTTTGTCGTGTAGTAAATAACCAGAAGATGAAACCAGTCAGAAGATGAAAGCACATGTTTTGGAGTAAATGGTGCATTTAAAACTTAAATGGCAATGAACAAAAAAATATTTAAATCAAATTTTTTTCATATTAAGCAAGCTTTCTACTTAATTTCAGAAACAAATTACCTGACTTTTCTAGATATATCAGGTAAATTTCAATGAAAATCCATATTATATTTTACCTATAAAATGCAATTTTTATGATTTTCTTATTTGTAGTATCAAATACTAGATTTTGTGAGCAAAAACATCTAATAAATTGAAAATGGAAACATGGAGAAGTTGTATGGTTTTTCGACCAATACATGCGGTGATATTGAGAAAGTAATAAGTTTTGCTCACCTTACTATCCATATGATCACCTAATTGCACTTTAAAGTAATTTTCGAATCTTATGCGTCCAGTTTCCTTTGCTAAATAATCGATAATTAAAGTTTTACCACAACCAACAGGGCCTTGTAACAAGACAGGCTCTGATGCAGCAACTGCTAAAGCAAGGGAATGCAGAGTCTGACGAACACTGGGGACAATAACAATTCTTTCCCCTGTTAGCTATGAAGGGAAGAAAGATACACTTTAATCAAACCAAACAAACAAAAAACTTGAAAGAACAATATTTATAAAGAAAAAAAACTGATATCTTTTACGTCTCAAAGAACAATTTTACTATGCCTATTATTATTGAATCTTACCTTCAAAAAAATATTTTTATTAGATAGTCAAAAAGACAAAAAACATAATAAAATTAATGATTATCACAAAAAATTTAATTTATAACTAATATTAATACAAATCATCTGAAAGGAATACATCAACATAGACTTTTTTGACAATCAAATTTTCTTAAATTAATTTCAACAAACTTAATAAATAATCAAAAGCAAAATTCGAGTAAACCTAATAAAATGAAATACAGAATTACTTTAGTACCAGGTATCAAAAAAATTTATTCTGATTTATCTGGATAATTAGTCTTTAGAAGAAAAAAAACTATAACTTTTATTAGTTAAATGATAAAAGAAAAAATTTTTTGTGAACACGTTTTAACAAAATATCTTATTTCAAAGTTATTGTGAAATGATAATATTATAGTTATTAATCAGACAATGATAAAGGAATGATAATAGGACACATGTCAGACTATCCACACCATTTCACACTATATAATGAAAATATCTAAAAAGGAGTTACATGCTTATTCACAGAAAAAGGTGTAAAAAGTCATAAAACTAAATATAAAAATAAAAATAGTAAATGAGGAGGACTGATATTACTTTTCAATGATGAAGCAAAGGCTTAGAGAAATGGAATGAATAAACCGACAGCTGTTCAATGATCACCCATTTGTCACTGCCTCATTGCAAATGAAAAATTTGCAAATCCTTCTTGTAGCACCAGAAACTACATTTCAAGTTCCTCTATTTTTCTAAATACCATGGTCTTGGTTTAATAACATCTGACTCATTATATTTTGACTAATATTATTTTGGAAATACTTACTATTATTTAATTTTTTGGCATAATGCATTTCAACATAATGATACTTAAAAGTTTCCAAAGCAAATATTATTTGAATTTTAAAGATTAAAAAAGATGCTGGAACTTCAATAGGATATATATAAAATAATACACAAAAAAATACATTTAAATGAACTAAAAATCTTAGATGAATTAAAAAAATATAAGAGACTTACTTCAACTTCTTGGTACTTTGGCAAAAGAACGCCAAACATATCGACTACATCTGACGAAAGGAATTCTTTAAGAGATTTATTACTATCTCCTAAAACTGGTAATGGACCTTTAGAAAAACCTTTAAGACTCCACAGACTAGACAAATCACTTAATCTGAAGGGAAAAGAATATATGTAAAATATTGATACACAAGAAATATATCATGTGATAACAAATTAAAAACAATACGGATGAATGAATTTCACATAAAAAGGGACTTATTCTTTTAAGAAACATAACAGGAAATTTCTAATAGACAAATCAATCTTAACCCCTTGACATATCAAGAAATGATCTTTGATTGCACTGTAAACAACAACTCGCAACGGAATGTTGACAGAGATGCCAACTGCTCCGGACATGTCAAAAAAAAAATTTTTTTTAAATGGTAAATAACTACAAACTAAATTTTGCAAATATTTGACTATTTTTGCTTGCTTTTTAAAAGGTAAAGCATTACATAACTACTATAAAGTGGTGAATTAACCCTATGAATTATTTAGAATTAGTGGTGGATAAAAATCTAGTAAATTTAATTCATTAAACCAAGAATCACAATTAATAAACTACCACTTTAAAATATTTATTTCCTGTCCAGAGCAAATTGGCATCTCTGTATTGAAGACGTCTGAGGCATGTCAATTATTGTTTTGACATAAGAAACAAAGGAGGTCTCCCAGAGGTCTTTGTATGTCAAGACAAATCAATCAATTTGTGATACTTAAAATCAGTGGGATTGAACTAATTTCCCACTAAAAATAAATCAGTTAATAATCTGAAAACTAATGGGGCCAACTAATTTTCATACAAACAGATAGCAAAATTCAAATTATTTTATCAACTCATACTCTCGAGTTAAGCGACAGGAAACTTCTTAGAAACTTAGATTTAAAAATTAATTAATTCATGACACTTGAAATCTATGGGGTTGAATGAAATTCATATGATAAAAAAATAAAACAAGACATTTTTTCACCTCATACTTTAGAAAAACAAGACAGAAAATTTTTAATAAATTCAGATTTGTAAATGAATTACAATCGATTTGTGATTCTAGAAACTGAAGAAGCTGAATGAATTTCACATAAAAAGTTAGCAAAGCTGCAATCAGCTTTTTCAACTCATACTTAAAAATTAAAAAAATATGAAAAATCTTAAATAATTGACATGTATGAGTTACAACGCATTTTTAGTAAAATTTTTAAACTTTTTATTCCTTATCATTTCAAGTTCACATAACAAGGTCTAATACAATGTGGATTTTACTATTGTTTTTGTGCTTATCGTGGACTTTACTATTTTTCGGCTCTTTTTCAATAACTGATCCAGAAAAAATTATAACACAAAAATCTACGTAGTAAATCCAAATTTTCACAAAAATCATGATTATCCTAGAAAAACGAAAAAGATCAGTCTTCATATGTACATTTTTAGTAAATGTGTGGCCAAACTAAGTTGTAAGGTAAAGTAAATTTGAATTAATTGTAATACATATGAGTACTTATTGTGAATAGTAAGTATATTAATAAGTATTCTGTTATAAAGAGATGTAGGCAATTAGGACAATTTTACGATTACAATTTTATTATTAAGAAAAAGAGTTCCTTCTAAATTACCTTTTTATATATTTATTTATTAAATTTTGAGCATACTTTTTTTACAGAACATTATAAAAATCTCGCTAAAAATTTTCTTAAAAACAGGTATTTTTTAGTTAAGAATCTGGCATTAGCCCTTGCATAAAGTGCATTCCATTTTACAAAACTTGTAGGTTGTCTAACCATAAAAAATAAAGCTGTTTAGACAACAAGTGAAAATATTTTAGTGATTTTTTTAAAATTAGCAACAGAGTTAGCATACTCAAGGGGACAGCTTTCAAGAAAATAAACTCTCAAATATTTGAGGATTCTTGAAAGGTACTTAACAAAAAACTAAAACAATAATAAAAGACTTAAATGTTCAGTAATTAAAATAAAGAAAATATCATCTTAAAAATAGGAAAACTACTAATTGATAGAACCAGAGGAACTGAATGTAAACTAAATTCAAGTATATACTGCTTGATTCTTATAAATCTTACAATAATGGGACATATGAAATACAATAATACTAAATACAAAACTCCTTACTCTTTAGAATAAGCTATTATTTCCATGGGTGAAAACTTATTTTCCAAGAGGATGTTAAAATCTTTATCACTCATCTTTCCAATTAGTCGTAAACATTGATGGGCATACCTATAAAAATATTTTCATGTGTCAATAACACAATAAAATAGAAGTGCAAAATATTTATATTTTATATTCAGAAAAAATTAAAATTCTATGTTACAATAAAGACAATCATATTAGAAAGAGTATGTGCTAAATTTTTCTAATATTTTGTTTAACAAAAACTTTTAATAAGCAAGTTATAAATTATTCTACAGGGTGCATAGCCAAATCTTTCAACAAAAAATAAGCACCTTTTAAGTACTTTTTAAACACTCAAGAAATATTTTTAACCACTACATACATTTACAAAATGCAAACTAATTTTCAAAGACTTTAGATGATCATGAGAAAATAACTAGTTTCTGACAAACAACTCTTTTATTGGTTATAATAGCTTTTATAAAATGATCAAGAAATTTTTCGGTTCGCTATTTGAGGGGGGGGAATGAAGTTTAAAATTGAGAATATCTTACAAGATGCAGCAGAGTTGCTTCGGTGAGGCAATAACCTCACCGAAACCAGATCAGTAGACGCACGTACGGACTCGCAAGTATTTCATCAAACATGTAAAATGATGAGCGCTTTCATACGCTACTGACTAAGGGTAAGCCGAAATGAATTGTGAAAACGTTGAATAGAACAACGTGAAAAGCACGCTTTTGCATAATATCTACCCAAAATCGATATAATAAAGAAAAAAATCTGCAAAAATTTTCCAAAAGGGAAAATTAAGCACTTTTTAAAAACACCCCATGGAAAAAACACCTTTAAGTGTTTCTAAATAACGAAAATCAAAAATAAGCACCTGTAAGCACTTTTTAAAAACGCTATGCACCACGTTCTATATATAAATATAGGGGAGAGGGGCAAGTTTGAACAATTTTTATAAATTTGCCAAAAGATTATACTTAAAAGATTATTCATAGTTTTTTATTAGCAGTAGTAAAATACTAATTTTTTTTTCTAATGACAAATAAACTACTTTTTTAATATCCTTTTCTTTTTTAAGTTATTTTTGCCCACACTAACTCCCTTTACATGAGGATGGAGTGGATAAGTCATAAAAATAATTAATCTATTGTTATATTTAAAAAAGGTTGCAATGGGATCAATTTTAATCTAAAAACACGGTCAGGAGTAAACAATATTGTTAATTTCAAATAAAGTCTAATAAATATTAATTTTAAATTATATTTATTAGTAACACCAACATTGAAAATATATTTCAATTATGCACAAAAAAAATTTAAGCTATTAAATCAGAAGTGTAACTTAATACTTAAATAGTAAGAAAATAGTATTTTATCAAATAATCAAAATTTGGATTTTAGATTACAAATTAGATACTCAAATCAATGTAAGGCAGGGGGAATTAATAGAATTTCAGAAGTACAAATTTTATAGATATTAATAAAAGAAATAGAATGTCAGAACTTCTCAACATTTAAATTTGAACAAAACTTAAAAATGCGTTGAAACAATAGTTCCAAGATTTTCCAATAAATAAAATGTGGAAAAAATTTATTAAAAATTAAATACTTTACAAATTTAATTCTTAACATTATAATGGCAGAACTTTTTTTTTTTTAATTATTGCCCTTTTTTTTTTACAAAACTTTTCACAAATTGAATCAAAACTCTACTCATATTTTCACAACTTATAATTTGAAAATAATTAAACCAAAAATTAAAATAATAATAATAATTAATATTAAGAGGCAAATTATTATTTCCTTTTTTGTAGCAAACTTAATTTATGTGTTAAATGTGTAGTATGGTGTCAACAATTGTACCACCTGCTGATCACATTCTGTAGCTCTCATTTTATCTACTGGAGATAAAGTGTGGTAACGAATTGTATAAAATTAAATAATCGAAGCTGAAAAAAATATAATTAAGCATTCATAAAATTATCTTGTAAGATAACATCCTTACCATCTGCATCTAACATTCTCACTGTTTAAAAAATGTGCTATAACAGACCAAGACCATGAATCTTTGAAATACTTTTCTTCAAATATCAAAAAGATATAAGCTGCTTGCAAAAGTTGTGAAATATGTGGCACCTCAGTCTATGAAAAAAATAAGAAATAAATATAATTCTCCATAAAATTAAAATTAAATAGTTTTTTTATTTTTTCAAAAAATACAAACTTTAATCTTTTTAGCAGGTGGCTCTTGAACTTCTCTCTCAAAACGCCAAAACAAATTCCGAGAGTTTTCAAAATATTTCTTTGCAAATCTAAATAATAAGAATTAGAAAATATAATAACATTTTCAAATTAATGATATTATAAAAAAAGATGGAAAAATAAAAATGAAAACTGTGGACAATGCAATAAAGAAAGTGAACCATTAATAAACTGCAGTGATACAAAAACATTTTTAAAATTGATTTTTATAATAAAAATAAATAAATAAATAAAAATTGATAACATTTCTTTCAAAAAAACGGAAACAAATATGGATATTTAATATTATAGATAGTAATTATCATAGAAAGTTTGAAAATATAAATAATTGAAAAGCAAAAAACATAACTAGTTAATTTGCTTGGTTAATGAATATAGACCATATCCAGAATAGCTGATACTTCTGAAACACCGAAAAATAAATTTTTCTGGATAATGGGTTTTAAAGATAAACAAGCTGCAAAGAATATGTTTTTCAACAATAAAAATTTTATATATATATACGATATTTACCCTAAATTTCATACAACGTCTGCTCCTATAGGTGAAATAACCTTTGATTAAACTAAGGAATGTTTAGTGTGATTCAAAATTGAAGCGTTATAGCAAAGTATCGCTGAGCATTTTCTTTAGTTTTTCCCAAAAAGTTCTCCCAGTGTCTATACAAATACTTAATTCAGAGATTCACTTTTTTTAGTTTAATTCAAATTTATAGAGACGTGAAAGTAAACTTTTGTAGCCTTAAATTCACTCACATCAAACCTATCAAGACTGCTCATTAAAATACATTCAAAGAAGAGCATAGTAAGAAAATGGAAAAGACATTTTAGTGGATTTTAGAAAACCGGCTTAAGCTTTAGAAAATATAAAAACATTAAGCTGCTACAAAAAGAAAAAATATAGATTAAAAATACTTTTTCTTTTTTTCCTAAATTGGTCCATTTTTTTTTCCATTTTACTTGATTTATAGACATTGGTAAAATAAAATATTGATGTATTCTATTTTTACACTTGACAAAAACACTTTTTTTCCCCTCTCACTTTAAGTCAGTCTATCTTTGCTAAATCAGTCCATTTTTTTTTCATTTTACTTGATTTATAGACTTTGGCAAAATAAAATAATGATCTTTAATCTAATAATGATCTATTTTTACACTTGACAAAAACAGTTTTTTTTTCCTCTCACTTTAAGTTAGTCTGACTAAAATTTTGTAACTAACTTGATGAACATGTTACACATAAACAAAAAATTTAAATGCATTGGAAAATATATACAAAAAACAAACTTTAATTACTTGTTATGGAACTTCAAACATCTCATGCTATATTATGTGCACAATGTAGTTATGCTAATTGAAAATTATAAACATTGTTAGATTGTACATATAATGTTTATTTGATTTTGTTTAAAACCTTCAATGAATTATTGTTTTAAAATTAGAATTGCATTAGCAGCTTTCACTGAAAATGATTTTTATAAGTTAATTTAGGAATTTATAGATCATAACATACATTTAAGAATAAAGATTGTAATTAATTTAACAAAGATAAAATACATTTACTCACAAAATATTAAATTCATAATGAAAATATGTCAATATATTTACCTTTCAACTTCAGGAAATTTCCACAAAAGCTTTGATAAAGCAATGCAAAAGAGTTCATGTTTAGTATAACCATCCACTGAGTCATTATCAGGAAAACAACTAGCACGTGTCAATAGTTCTAACAGCAAAGGGCTGAACAACTGGGCAATTCTTATAGTATAACTCTCAGTACAGAGAATTTCAGAAAGAGCATTTAGTATTGCATCAATGTTCTTAAACGACTGTGACTGGAAAAAAATGAACAAATTAAACTTAACACTTTGAAACTTTTACTTAAAAATCATTTTAAATATATAAAAACCATTTTAACTTTTGACTCTCCTAGAGCTTTGGTGACCCACAGTTCTTATAATTATATTAGATACTTTTAAGAAATTGAATCGATCATTACAGTTCATAAATTTATTACATATGAGTTATTGAAAAACTGTATATCCTGTATAAATCCTGACACTTCAATAAAAATAAAATAAATTATTAACATGTAATATGCTGTTTTGAATCCCATATTATTCCTCTTATATGTATCTTATATTATACTTATTCAGACTGGTTATCTCCTAATATAATAATAAGCAACACTGGCTACGGTCAGTGTGCGGGTGGGTGACCACTTGGATCAGTCTGCGTAGGCACCGAGGGTGTGCGGTATTGGTCCTCGTTAAATGGTGCTAAAATAGAATGCTCGACTTCGCGCACAGGTCGTCGGGCTACCGAAGCGGGGGTGCCGTCCCCTCCACAGAGGATCAAAATTGTGATGGCATGTCTACAAATCATCCTCCGGGATGTTTCGCAGACCATCGCCAATAGCCCATTGTGCAGCTCTAGTGCGACGTATATTAACAACAACAACCTAATATATTTAATTTATATGTGTGTTTCTTTTTTATTATACATAAAATTAACTCTTATAACTCACTTATTATACTTAGAGACTTGCAACAAGTTTCAAAATCTATAAATGTTTATCTCATATTTAGATTTCATAAAAATGAATATTAAAAAACAGTTTTCCTACAGAATTTAAGTTGCTTATTTTTTGAATAAAATAAGTCTTAACAAAGAAATACTTGAACGAGATGTCTATGTGAAGCATCTTACTTTTACTTGAAAACTAAAAATTTTAAAGCTGAACTTAACTAAAGCTTGTACTTTTTAATATTTGCTGTCTCACTGTTTCTTGGAAAATTGAAAAATAAAAGTTTTTCAGCTCCATGACTATAATGATGCTAAAAGGAAGGAATAAATAAAATGAGAAATGTTTTTTAGGATACTATGGAGTAGATAAAAACTGTGAAAGCTTTTCTTAATTAATTTAAAAACGTAAATTAACGTGTACTTTAAAGTTTAATGTAGAACTTTTATATCAGAATATAATTTTTATTACTTTTTTCAATTATTTATTAGCTCATATAAATTAAGATTCTTTTTTTTACAGTAAAATACCCTAATTTTCTGATAAACATTCCCTACAAATATTAAAGCAGTTAAACAGTGACTATTTAACTGGTGTAATTAAGTCAACTTCAATAAACAAATGTATAAATAAGTCAACTTCTTTGAAAAAGATGCTTAACTTCCATCATATTATAAATTATCCAATGTTTATCATATTTATCTTTAAAAATTTAAAGTCTGATACTTTTTAAAAAGAAAAATATATATAATGATTATTATATATATTTTTCTACAATTTTTACAATTATATCTTATATGCACTTATCCAATTTTGAAAAACATGATCCAACAATTTTGAAAAGTTTGGATAATGAAACTTTAAAAATATGTAGAGGATCAATTATGCTTCATTAAACTTTCTTAAAACATTCTAAGAAGAATCTAGTATTAGTTGGGAAATATTATGCAACTGATTAGTGTACAATGATGCTTAAAAACATCCTATACTAATGTGAGTACCATTTGGAAAGAATGAGAATTTTATTTTTCCTACCACCTTTAGGAATTTTTCGTTTGCACAGAGAAAAACCTGCTTCTGATGACATGAAACAATTTAAAGCAATTCATTAAAATTGAAAACAAAATTGCTTTGCTAAAAACACAAAGCAAAAAAAAAGGGATAAAGGTGTTCAAATAGAATTATTTCATATTTCAATTTTTGTTAATAATGCTGAATCAATGGATAACTTATTCTGCTCCAATGCATTTTGGTAAGTCCTCTTTTTTATGAGCATGCATGTAAATTCCTTTATACTTACAACAAATAAGTTAAGCAATTCTAAAGTATGTTTAACTGAGTAATGCATTCACATCAAAATATTTTCATTGAAAAATTTTAAAAGTATTATATTAATCTAAATTTTTTTGATAACCTATCCTTCAATTAAAAATTTAAGGAACAAAATTTCATGAATTTCATTTATAAATTATAATTAGATTCAGAAAATAGAAATATTAAAAAGCAGTCAAATAGCAATTTGATAATTAATAATTTGCTTTCAAAGCTAACATTTTGGGCACAACAGTAAAATATGCAGCAGTTCAATATAAGTTGTAAGGAACTATTTAAAACTAAGTGAAATAAAAAAGAAGAATATTAGAAAAATAATAAAGCAACCTGATACAAAATTTGGTAATATTAAGTATAGAATATAGATTATGGAAATATAGCACAAAAAAGGCAACTAAAACTGAAACATTTGCTTAGAGATGAAATTTATATTTTTCCTATAACAACATTTCAAATTGTTTGACTCATAGAAACAAATTTCAGTCAAAACTTTATTAAGTTAAAGATCCCTTAACCGCATAATTTTTACTTTCTCCCCAGAAACTCAAAAGTAAAAACTAAAGCAAACTCAAGAGCAAAAACTTTTTTATCTTGTAAATGAGTAATATTTTCAACTATCAACAAACTTCAATAATGAACTTAATGATTTAAATCAACAAAGATTATATTCATTAAAGTAACTATATTCATTAGAGTAAAACTAACTTTAATTTAACAATGAAAATGCTTTTAAAAAAAACATGACACTGCTCACAGTATTAGGTTTTAAACACTAGTAAGCTCTTAGAAAATTTTATTGTATCATATTCTAAAATAAAAAATATATGCATCATGCAAATAAACTCTTAGCAAAGTCATCAATATTTTGAATATAAATGCAAACCTGCAACCACATCAACAAAAAATTACTTAAGATTTATGGCTTGGGATTTTGAAAATCCTCAACTAGTTTTGAGCAGGACACATAGGGTTTATTGTCCAAAATAAGGCAAAAGTGCATTTTCTTTTTGCTAAATATTTATTTCTATTTCTTTTTCATATAACTGTCATTTCTTTCTATTACAGTCTTCTTAAATAGAAGTACCCTATAATCTTCCCAACCATATTTACTATATTAAAAAATATGAAATACAAGAATAAATTTAAACAAATCTTTTCATACTTAGCACATGACAGTATTCGTATAATATACTCATACAAGACTGATGATTACTATTTTTTTGTACATTTTACAAAGGGTAAATAAAACTTTAAAGAAAATTCTATAATGGGGATATTTCCATATCATGGTTTGACACCATAACTGCAATCACCAAGGCACCAAATGCATTTTACACTTAAAATTTAAAAAAAAAAAAAAAACATTTAAATTTTTAACTGGGGGGGAGGGCAGCTGCAAGTTATACAATTTGCACTGGTCCCTTACAATGTTTCTTTTTTTTATTTCGTGCCTGGAAGTCGCAAAAATTTGGCGATTTTTGTGCTGCAGATCAGGATAAGGAAGTCTTCCCAGAATAAAAATTGAAAATTGTGATGACAACAGATAAATAACACTAGTAAACACTAACAAGAGAGACGTTATTTCATAAAGGGTACAAACTCTTTGATACGATATTTTTAAATAAAAGGAGAAGAGCACAGGTAAAAAAAAAATTCTTTTTTAAGATAAATAAATCGACACCATTTAATTTTTCAAGGGAACAGAAATTTATTACTCTTTCAATTTTTCAATAAAATAAATATTGAAGCAACATTGCAACTGAAGAAAATAGCGAAAATATTTTATTCGAGGAGTAAATATATAAGATATCAATTAAAATTATTTTCATAGTTCTGTAAACATTTTAGAGGGGTTTTTTATAAATACCCAACTCGTTATATAATTTTGATTGTTTTATTATAAAAAGGACATTAAATAGTGACAAACAACAGTCAGAGTTTTTGATTTAAAAAAATTTACAGTTTATATTTTAAAACTGATTCATGTGCTGATCAGTTTCCTTTTTTTTTTTTTTTTCCAACTTTTGGTATTATATATTACCTGAGCAGACAGAAACGGAGCGAAGTTGCGCGAAAGCGATGAATACTCAGATAAAAGTTTATTTAAAGGGGCAAAAATATTTTGCTCATTCATATTGAAGTTTTACTTCTTTATGATCACTATCAAAGCATAAAACTTTGAACAATCAACACACGTGCATTTTTAAATCACATAACAAAATACACACTACCGGACAGAAATCGGCACCGCGACCATAACAAATCGGATGCCTCTATTGCCATACACAAAATATGAATTATTTGTAAACAAAAAAAAAAACAAAAAAACATTAAATGGGTGGTTGACCGTGTAAAGCTAAGCAATAATGGCGCTGTTGGTGTAAATTCATCGCAAGACTTCCGGGTTACTACTTCCGACTGATTTTAACACTAAAGCTTGAAAAAGCGTGCCATCAAATATTATTGTACTTGTCATCATTTCAAATAACACGTTCTTTCAATTTAACATTCAACGAAACAAGCAACAAATGAATTCCAAAGAGTCTCAAACTTGCTATGATGCTACTCAAAAAAAAAGGGGGAACACACAAACGTAGCCAAATGAGGTATGGATGGTGTTTTCTACACTAGGGAAATACCGTCTATACTTCTGAGTTACTGTTTCCGGTGTATTTTAAAGCTACTTGGCTCACAACGTGATCATCGTGTTTTGAGATTCCAGCAAACGTGATATTTGATTACTTATTACCTGTTTTTACAATGCTAACAATACTTTTGTATACAATGCTAGAGGTGCTAACACTGATGTAAGATGGTGCACAGATTGCAACAAGAACAAACAGTAATAAACAAATGGAAAGAGACCAAATCAGGACTGCCAAAAAGCGAGTTATTCAAAATCTAGCAACCATCTCGCCCTTTTTTAACAATATATCTATAAATATCTAAGACAATTTTTCTCTTCAAACTCACCAGAATTACTTAATAACATTATTATCTAATGAAATACGGCAGATTTGAGCTCAGAAATTATCTAATTTATTTCTTTTATTGAAAACAAAATTATCCGTTTGAAAGTATCGCCTTGCATATAACCATCCATATAAATGTAAACAGTAACAATCTCGAGTTCAATACCTGCTTTAATTCCTGTTAGAAAGTTTGCAACTGCTTACTACAGCTTATTCTACGAGGCGATATTTTCAAACGGATAATTTTGTTTTCGAGTTAGTCAAGATGTTATTAAGTAATTCTGGTGAGTTTGAAGTGAAAATTTGTTCTAGTTATTTATTGATATATTGTTTGAAAGGGTGGCATGGTTGCTAGATTTTGAATAACCTCGCTTTTTTGCCAGGATTGGCCTCTTTACATTTGTTTATTACTGTTTGTTCTTGTTGCAAGCAGTGAACCATCTTACATCAGTGTTAGCACCTTTAGCATTGGCGATCGCAACGCTCGAATACGCCATCTTTAGAGTCCGGTTTCATGCCTTTGGCCCTTCTCCCTTCCCTCTCCTCCTCTTTTCAGTAGTATAGGAATGTACTACGATATTTCCCCTTTTCTTACTATTTCTCTTTTTATTTAATAAAAATATTCTCTTAAATTTCCGTGATGCTTTTCTTTAGAACTATGTTTAATGTAGTTTTCAGTTCCATATAGTTTTCCAACTTAAAAGATTTTAACCTATATGAAAATCAAGAGAGAAACTAGCTTACTTCCTTCGTCTATGACTCTCCACACGCTAATGGGGAAAGCATGTAAAGTGTTGCCATAGGTAGAGAGTTATGCTTTACGCAAACTGCAGCCCATTTCGATCGCCAATTCTAAACACAAGTACTGTTACATTGTGAACATAAAATTATCGACTAAGTCAACCTTCATCTATCAAAAGGTACCTCGAGATAGAATAAAGTTATCATGTCTTATATACTATTATCCTGCTCACACATCGCCTCGTAAGCATCACATAAGCGGATGGATAAACCGAAAGTTTTCTAAATTTTTTCCGGTAGTAAAAAGTTTTTATTGTTCACATTCAGACAACCATCCATAAGCATTTGATATGTTACTGCTCCAAAAGTGAAAATCCAAATTCAAATCGCAAACTCATCTTTCGACCGTTTACGGTGCATGCGATTTACGATTCTGGAATAAGATTCATGAATCAATGCCAATACGATTCGCGAATGCGTGCTTCAGTTATCTCGCATGTAGTCTAAAATTTCCCACCTGCATTAAGGGCAGTGTGAATCCTCTTAAACCCTTACGAACTCTATTTGGAAAGAGACAATCGTATCAGATATTTAAACGTAATGATAGTAATAATCGCAAAATAAGTTTGCGATAAAAGGAATTAAGCAAAGAAAATATGGTAGTAATATTTGGTGATAGATATAACTGATCGTAAACGAAGAACTTGTCATATGACATTTTATGGCGAATTTACGAAAATCTGTTTCAGAAAGTATAGAAACATCCGGGTCCCGCAGTGGACTGATCGTTAAGACACGGTTCCCAGCAGATCACAGAAGTCAAGCATCACTGGCTACGATCAGTGTGCGGGTGGGTGACCACTTGGATCAGTCTGCGTAGGGACCGAGGGTGTGCAGTATTGGTCCTCGTTAAACTGTGCTACCGTAAAGTGCTCGACTTCGCGTGCAGGTCGTCGGGCTACCGAAGCGGGGGTGCCATCCCCTCAGCAGAGGATCAAAATTGTGATGGCATGTCTTCGGATCATCCTCCGGGATGTTTCCCAGACCGTCGCCAATAGCCCATTGTGCAGCTCTAGTGCGACGTAAATTAACAACAACAACAACAACAATAGAAACATCCGGATGTTATTTGCAAATTATCTTTATCCAAAGAAAGCCGCCACATAACTCACATATTTGGTAGAATGAAACGATTTTTAAAGAGAAAAATAAATAAATAATACAATATTCTTAAACATATATATTTCAGTGTCTTTAAAATGCCACGTAACATTCACTAATTTCTTCAATTACAGAAAAAAGAAAGACCTGAATCATATAAAACCTTGTTAATGTTCATTATAATCTTTTCCGGGCACTCTACATTTTTTACAGGACCTTTTTCGTGATTTGCCCTACAACACTGTAGTAGTATTTTCGACGATTGTATCATAGATGACGCGCGATTTGGGATCACCTGGATCACTTTCCTGCGTGGGCTGAAGCACAACTTGGGGACTTCTAGGAGCACATAGGGCTCAGCTGCCGCAGACCCTTGGTTGGTTGGTGTCGTATCCTCTATTGAATCATATATCTCATGGTGTGCTTGAATGGTTTTGCCGCAGATCCTTAAATGCCATATTAGAGTAGAATTTAGTTGAAGTGAAAGATAATTGAAGAAATAATGATTGAGAAATATAACTTAAGCTTGTTTTTGTTGGGGGAAAAAAACAACATATACAGTATCTTGATGATTTGCAACAGAGGTCCAGGTTGTTGTTGATGTTGTTATATGCCATTGAGGCAAGGGAGCATCTATGGCCAAGAATTCCACTTCTGCCACACACGTACGTCACAGCCCGTTTGTAGGGCGGATCCATTCATGACTCAACAGATCGTAATTTTAAACTGAACCAGAGCACGATCAATCTCCAAATTAGTACCCCTAGAAGTATGATTTAATATAAGAAGGTGGAGGACTTTGTGCCCAACAGGTTTAACATTTACCAGTCACCATTTACTACACATGAAGTCTCAGGCTGTCAGGGATCAAACTCACGACCTCTTGAACACGAGTACAACGCCCTACCAACCAGGCCATTCCGGTCCTAAAGGTCCAGTGGATGATAGAGAAAGACAGTTAAAAAAAATAATGAGTCAGTACTTCACAAAAATGATAATTTACTGCCTAAAAAAAGGGGCACTGGGTACAATTATTAAACTTTATTTTGGTGAAGACAAACGAGTTTAAGTTAAAACCCAATTTAATCTTTCAACGAGTAATCCTGCATCTTTTCTTAAATGAGGGGTTAAATTTGGTTTTTAAATTATTCCTTTTTAATGACATTTGAAATAATTGTTTATCTTAATGATTGAATGTTACCATTGCAATGTGGTGTGGAATTATTCGTCTCTAACCGCAAGCGCTATTCTTGTAGTGTACAGTGATGTCCGAAGTTCGCATTGAGAGTAACCAAATAGTGAGAGTAGAGAATGTTTAGTTATTAATATGAGAATCAAAAATAAAAACTATTACAGTCCACTTTAACTGATTTGTGTGAGTTTCATTATTTACTACGAGAGAACAGTTTTTATTCTATACGATATTGAACAAATTTAAGGTAACAATGTTTGCGAACCTGTGAATAGTGTACGTGGACGGTATTGGTCTGCGGACCAGGGGTAGAGAAACAATGGTCAAAAGCAGGGTGTGGAATTTCAGTTTTAAATTACTTGCCAAACTAAAATTTTTGATCGCACTTTATCAAACATAACAAAATATGAACGATTTTCAAACATGTTCACAGATGAGTATAGAAAAGGAAAAACTGAAACTGATATTAGTTTTAAAATTTTTTAAAAGTTCCTGTTATCCACATATCGTACAAGTCATTAGAATACAAAAAAATATCAGAACACATTAGAAATAATCTTATACTTTTAGCATTTCGTTATTGTATAATGCAGCACTTACATACTGAAATATCATATTTAATTTCAAGCCTAGCATCAATCTCTGTTGGGTATGAGGTACAATTTATAGAAATTCTATGCAAATCTTCAAATGTCTCAGTTTTCAAAGAGTTTTTGTAAGTTCTCCTCAGTCTGTTATGACAGCTGAAGCCTCTTTCACAGGAAGCTGTGATCACTGGTAAAATGCTTTAATCTGAAGCATGTTTTTTTTTATAACAGCAGAGATCTATTTTGAGTTTGCAACTAACAATGTTCAATTCCGTAGCCTCGTAATTTTAAACTTAATCCAGAAGACAACGGAACTCCTGGATCAAGCATTGGGAAAAATTTGTCTTCCTAGAGGACATTTTGATGGAACTAACTCGCATTTGCGTTACATGGAGACCCCATGATCCATCTACCACTGATAATATTTAACGTCAGCACTGTGGTCGGTGCCAGCCGGGTGCGGAGTTAGTATCGACCAGCCATCGCTGGAATTTGAACTCGGGTTACCTCATTTGGAAGCTCTCTTCACCAAGCCACCATGACTCAAATCTGAAGCATATTTCACAATCGTCGTTGAACAGCCAACCAAATTTTTGGGTTCACGATTACTAATGTTCAACTAAATAACAATGTAATTTTGAACAAAATCCAGAAGATAAGGGAGCTCCTGGATCAAGTATTGGGAGAAAGTTGCCTTCGTGGAGTACTTTTTGATGGAACTAACCAGCATTTGCGTTACGTGGAGAGGAAAAGAACGATAACATCCCAAGGTTAGCCTGATAGCAAGGGGACACTAACCCATGATCCGCCTACAACTGAGGATATTTTATGAATCAACCAGCCAACTGGGATTCGAACCCAGTTCACCTAATTCTAAGGCGAACGCTTTATCTCCTGAGCCATGACGGCTCATATTGGAGAATCTCGCTGAACACTTTGAAACTTCTTCGTTATCTGAGTCAATGTTAGTGAAGCAAAGAAAACTTGAACTTCGTCTACTCTACTTTCCAACACAATATGTACTTGTTCATTAAAGAGATTTAGGTTTAAATACATAGTTTTTTTTTGTAAGACCAACCAAAGGTGCCAAAACTATGTAGAAATGTTGACATAGATTACAGTCTCTCTGTGATGCACCTCTTTGCATGTTTAATTCTCCCTACTAAAGTCTAAAACTTTTAGTCCTCATTTTTAAGATTCGTCATCTATAAATTCGCAAATGTAAAAAACAATGTAAAACAACTGTTAAAAAAAATGGTAGTTTGACTTGAAACACAACATTTTATAAGACAAAATTTACTCGCCAGTTTTAAATATTTGGTCGTAAATGGTGTGCTGGCAAAAAAAATTTGCACCTTGGTCTAAAGCATCCTTTTGCTTGAAGAATATTGTGAAAATACATTGTTTTTATCAGTCTGAAAATGAAGGTCTTTTACAAGGAACAAAATAATTTGTTTTCACAAAAACTGGCTACAAAAAAAAATTCTTAAAACTAAACTGGGCCTTCCCATTTATACTTAAAATGTAGCAAGAATTTGTACACCTCGCAAAATAAAAATTTTAATCATGATTTTACTGTGAATAATGAAGGAATAGAAGGTTGTTTAATAAATAATAGGCCAATTCAACTCATTTTAAAAAGTATCAGAACATGGAATTGGTGATGGTCTGTTTCATTTCAAGCACTAATTAAAGATGTTATGACATCATCTTATCTTATATTTTCAAATTAATTCTATACAGATATTTTTCACGAATGCTAACATTTAAATTTATATATATATATGTTTGATGTTATACGAATTCACAGTAGCAATAAAATTCAAAACGAAAAAAAAATTAGAGAAATAAAATAATTTTTATTAGTTTACACTCAAACTAAAAGTATTTATGTATGTAATAAAAAGTTATTAAACAGAATATTTTTTTAAAAAAAAATCATTTAGTCAAAATTGTATCTTAAACGATAAGGGCCTGAGCCATCGATCAGCCCTGATTGAATTACGAATTGATGATTGAATCTAAAATATTTTACACATACAAATTCAACAAAGAAATGAGTAATGACATAAAAAACCAAAAAAGAAAGAAAAAAAGAACTAAGCAAAATGTTAATTCAATCCCAAGGAAATTTATTTTAGTTTGATATAAATATGTTCATTGGTTTGCAAGTTATTTTCACTGTTTGTAAATTTGAGATAATTACTTACTTACTCTTCGGCACTACAGTCCATGAAGGACCTAGGCCTCATTTATCACACAGCTCCAGTTTCTACAGTTCTTGGCTTTTATTCTCCAATTTTTAATTTTTTTCAGATCTCTTTCTTCCTCATCAAGCCATCTTTTTCTAGGGCGTCCAGTCTTTCTCTTTCCCTCTAGTATTCCTTTGTTGCTCTTACCTCACTCATTGGCTCAGATGTCCAAGTCATTGCATTCTTTTTGTTTTTATTAAATTTACTATATATTTTTCTTTATATTGTTTACTAACTCTAAATTACTCCTAATTCTCAATCTTTGATTGGCACATATATTTCCCTGAGAATCCTTCTCTTAAATATACCTTATTAATAACTAAACTTCTGCGGCATATGACAATGGGTTTAATTATTGTTTTATATAATTGTAGTTTCAATTTTCTTGAAAGCAGAGAAGATTTAAACAACTTAAGCATTGAAAAGAAACACCTGTTTCCAGTTGTCAATCAGGCCTTTATTTCTGAGTTTAAATAATTTTTTTTCCAGTGATAATTGAGCCAAGATATTTGAATTCAGTCACACTTTTCAAAATCAAGTTCAGTATTTACTGTACTTACAGGTTAGTCCGTTTTCTCAATCCATAACTACGTATTTAGTTTTTTCCCTGTTAAACAAAAGTCCCACAGTTTTTTGCCTCTCTTTTTTAAATCTTTATATGTTTTTATTAGACATTTTTCTATTCTAGACATCAAGTCTACATCATCTGTGAATGCAAAAATTTATAATGATCGGTTTATAATTGTTCCCCCTCGACTAGAAAAAACAAATCTTTCTAATAATGTGTTCTAAGCAAAAGTTAAAGAAGAGTGTTGTAGACAGTACATCTCCCTGTCTTAATCATGTATCGATTCCAAAGTTTCTCGAGATAATGACAAGAGTAATAAAAACAAAAAAAAATTGTTAGACCAGTTTAATTTTACCGGCATATAATACACAGAAAAATGTTTAAATAAATTGTTTAACTTAATTGTAAAAACAAGACAGGTTATATACATTCAGCAATATACAGCAAAACTTCATTGCAATATATACAAAACACTGATGTGTTTCTTAAATAACAAATTTATAGAAGGCAACAAAAGAATAAAAACGTGTAGTAGGAACACAGCAAAATTTCATTCATTATAAGACATCTATGCGTATCAATAAATATAGAGATCTGACTATAAGAACAAATTACCTATTCAGCACTTTTCTTCAATTCTCATACTAATAAATAAAATATAAAATTAAAAAAGAAAATATAAATATTGTAAAATAAATAATATTTAAAAAAGTAAAATTGATAAAAATAAAAAAAAGCTATCACGATATTTAAGTAATTATTACGTGAAAAATGTTTTCACTCAAAAATTTTGAGACGAAAATTGCACAGGATATAAATAGTAAAACATCAAATGTATTTGGTCACAAAATGCTTTTAAAACAATACAATTGTAAATGTAGGTTATAATGCAAACAATGAATTCCATCTTTAATTGCACCAATCCATCTCTGGACAATATTCTCTTCACATTTAACTTCATAACTCAATATATAATATCTCTCAACAATAGAATTAATTATTCATAAAAAACGTTAATAAAGCTGCATAGAGAAAAATTACCAAGAGTATTGAAAAACAATTTAAAAATCACAATTTACACATAACATAGTCTACGTTTAAACTTTGATCACATCAACTCAGACAATTTTATCTTTATAAATTTGAAAATGAAATAAGATAAAAAAGAACTGTACAATTAATAATCGCATATTTAACATTTTTAACTAGACATGTTACATAAATCATGCATGAAATGTAAACAAGCTTAATAAAGTCAACTGTCAATATTTAAATGATGATCTTTTTTGCTAATATTTCATTTACTAAATGACAAATTATAGTATTCAATATATGTACAAAATAGATTAATCTACACCTTTTGTACGTCCAACATAAATTATTTAATTGATACTTCTAAGGGGTAATTAAGTAGAATACATCCCATAACAATAAATAATCTCTTATAGGACATTTTAAAACTATTAGGATTGAAGTACATTAAGTAATATTGAAATATCAATTCTTTACAGTAATCTAACACTTATTTCACAATTTAATTTCAAAGAGATTTTTGCAAATAATATTTAAGTACAAAATACCTGTTAATAGTATAGTCAAAGGTGGATAATTCAAGTATAAAATAACCAAGAATTCTAGTTTAAATAGAAGAGACAAAACAAAGATTAACTTTATGATCAAAGATTAAACACATATATTTTATCTAAGAGTACTGCTAATTTTCTTCATCAAATTAAAGATAGTTTATTAGCTAAATTATTAATCTCTTTCTTAAGTTTAAAAAAAATCTAATGTTTTAATTGCCTTAAACCTTTTTCAAGAACCACACATAATGCTAAAACTGAAAGAATTTCTGCATTATCTTAGTAAACTTGCTTTTGAACTTACAGTGAAATAGACTTTCTTGCCCTAAAGGTTGTATCCACGGAGTCTTTTCTCCAAGGTAACAGACTTTGGATGAATAATCAATAGTATATGCATTATACAATTTTAAAAAAATGAAATATCTAGAATTCCAAATTAAATAAATTTGAATTATTCACATTTGACTGTAATTTCAATATTTCTTTTTAAATTATTTTTTGAAGAGCATTTTTTAAGACATAATGTTCAATCTTTTTCATGAATTTAATATACAAATCTTCTGAAAAAAATTATTTCTTTCAGAAGAACTGAAAGGAATAGATGGTTTTATAATTTGTGCATGAAATTATAGTGCTGATATTTAACAGACAATTGTTTAAAAAGTAACATTGAAAGCAAAACTAGTTAGTTTCGCTTTTGCATAAATTACATTGACTTCATTATAAAAAGGAAATATACAAACCCGGATTCTGACTTTTAAAAATATATTGAATTTGTGAAAAAATATACAAAGGAGAGGTTTTTTTTTCTTCTAAAAATAACATAAAATGGAACATACATGGGATCCCCAGTTTGAACTGACACACTATATATTTAACATCTAAACTATATAAATTTGATAACAAGTACAATTATCATTATCAAACAAGAATTAATAAAAATATCTTTCTAAATTTTCCACAAAAACAGTTATATTGAAGATATTACTTTGATTTATGCTTAACTATTCTAAAGACTAAATAATTCATAGTGAAAATACTAAAAAACTGCATGTATCAGAGGTCTACAAAAAATCTGGGAGCCAAAACTCATTTTTAGAGCATCTCCAGCATGTTATGGAATGGAAAGTAGCATAACAGTTTTTATGAAATTCCACAAAGACAATTCTAATCTCCCATAAAAAACGAACAACACATTAAGGCCGGTTTCTTATTCCATATAAGAAATATTATTTCAATGCTCAATGAATTGAACTGTTCATTTTAAAAAAGTGAGCAAAATTGAGTTTAACAGGGGTGATTGTGAGCCCAAGTCAAAATTGCGGAAAATTTTTTGAGTTCCAAAAAAAAAAAAAAAAAAAAAAAGTTTCAATTTAAAAATTGGAAAAAAATTTAAACAAGTTTTTTTCCCCTTTTCTCAGTATTTCTTAGTTTGCTTAAAATATATTTAAAATTTTACGCATACCTATACCATTTACGCATACCTATGATGACCTGGAGAAGTAATTAAAATTTACAAATATGTCTTTCTTTCTTGAGTATATGATTATAACAACTGTTTACTGATAAGAAATGAATATTAATCACGAATATAAGCTTATAAAGTATCTCTCTGGCTCTCCCTTACAAACAATTAAAATAAACTGTGTTTTTAAGTTCCACCTTTGAAAATTTGATTTCCGGAAACTTCTGCGATCAATGATTTTTTAAAACATTTGGACCTTCGATCTCCGGAAACTTCCGGATCACAGTTAGCAAAAATTCCGGAAATCCGGATTTTTTACTGAGCACAATCAGCCCTGGTTTAATTTAAAAAAATTCCTTGCATACAATAGTTTTAAAAAATTTTGCACTTTCAAAACAAAATGCTTTTATTGATAATGAGTCATTTGAATTAATAAAATCAATAGTTCCTTCATTCAAATATAGTGACTGAAGTTTAGTTTCATTTAAAAAGTCACTTCGTAAATAATAGCTAAATATGTTTTTGCTTTTCCAAAACAAAATGCTTCAATGAGATGAATTTAACAATATAAATAACCTGTTTATTTTAATATAGTTACTGAAATTTAGTTTCCTTCATAAAATCATTTTGTAAATAATAGTTTTTTTTCTTTCCTTTTTTTTTTGCTTTTTCAAAACAAAGAACATCTATTGACATTGAGTTAGTTGACTTAACAAAAGCTTCAAATAAATTATTAAAATAACTATTTCTTTTGAAGTTTGAGTACATTAAATGTTAATTTCCTTTTAATGAACAATTATTTTTGTATAGTCACTAAATAACCACCTCACGTATAACATTCGTTTTCCTTTGGATAACTGGACTCACTACATTAAAAGTCGACTGTACGGTCTAAAAGTTGATAGTGATTAGAAGTAAGGTATGCAGTTTCAATGCACAGACAATTACGAATGATTAAAATTAAATTGCATCAAAAATTTTAAGAATATATTTGTTAATTATTCAGAAATATTTAGATTTTTTTTAAAAAGTTAAATTTTAGTAAAATGTTGGATGCCAGATAGATTTTTCTTTGGGTGCTGTGGCAACCTAAATTTGTAGACCCCTAATATGTAAACCGTGAATAAGTCAACTTTATGTGACAAGAGGAAAAGAATTTAAAAGAATGTTCTGAGCTATTTTTCTTAAAAAAGTAAAAATGACTGTAAGAATACTAACATTAAAAATATTTTCAACAGTCTTGGAAAATCTACCGCTTAATTCTCTCCTTCATAACGGATATAATATGCCGATAACAAGCAAAAACGAAAACAGAAATCTATATTTGTAATAAATAATTTATGAATAAATTTAATTGAAAATAAGTCGATAAAAACTATATTTTGATCTATTCAAGTATTATTGATACCAAAAATAAACAAACACATTGCGGCATTTTCACATAAATTTATATAAGCTACATCGTTTTTGCCGACTTGTATTAGGATTTTGCATGAAAATTTAATAACATAAATTTTCATGTGGTAAGATAACATTTAAACTATTTGTATAACGTAAACAAACTTTTAAAATATTGCTTTTTCTTCTTTTTTTTTTAAAAAAAAACTATGTAAATTTTTTTGTTCATTACTAAATAAATAATGAATTTATATTCCTTTAACTATCTTGACGAAAATGAGGTAAATTTAATTCTGTGTTGCAAAAGAAAGTATCTTCTTCAAAACACTTTTAAGCCTCTAACACCTTTTAAAATATGTTTGTCAACAACAAAGTAATCAACAAACTGAATTATAAAACTATATAGAATAGTATATTTATCAAACATCAAGAATGTAACACTATAACTACAATTAAGCTAAATTACAAACTAATTCCTCAGTATTGATTGACTTCTATAATCTTCCTTTTTTTTTCTTTTTAAACCTAAAGTTTTATTTACACCATCATGCTGAAGCAACAATTTCAGATAGTTAAGGAAAGCAGTTGAATTTATTAAACATGCAGTTGCCGATCAACTACATAAACTAAACACTGAGTTACATGAGTCTGGGGATCCCGCCATAAATGACATTTGTGACATAAATGACACATGTCTCTAATATGGACTGAGCATTCTTATGTTATAAGACGGAATATAGTAGCACAATCTTCTTTTATTTCTTTTTTTTTTGTTGCTCCTCACATCTACGTACTAACGCATTAAAGACAGTTTGAGCATAACTATGCACTTGACTTGAAGAAGTAGAAGCACATGCACTTTCATGGCAAATAGACATGTTATTTGGACTTATATCACAGGATGGGAGAGGACATGAAAAATGACAAATGTGAGTACCATCAAATGCAAAGAATGTACATGACATACAAAGTCTTCGTGAAATATTTTTGTCTTCATGATTTTTGAATTGCTGTATTTTTCTGGTGTATAAGTCGACTTTCTGCATATCTGATATTTGCCTTATAGTTTTAACATATAATTTGACTTATACACTATTAACATATTTGGGCACCAGAGATTTTTTTCAAAATTTAATGCTTAGAATAAAAAAGAAAATAAACTAATTTATAAAACAAATAAAAACATAAGAAAAGTAACAAAATTCCACAGTCTCGTTAGTACTTAATTTATATTCTTCAAACAGATGGAACATTAATGATTCATCAGAATAAGAACATCATTAATTAAGAGTGAAAATGCAAATATAGACCCACATTCAGAGCATTTCATAATATTTTATACATAAATTATGCCTTAAAATAAAAGGTGAGGCTGAAAAACATCGTAGTTGATTAAAATTTAATTATTATTAAAAACTAATTTTGTATTTAATTTACATCCTTGGAAAACAGAATATTATATTTGGTGAATTTATTTTTTAACAAGTGTGATTTAAGGAGTCTATTTGTAAAATGAAATGCACTGTTTTGAACTAAGATAAATGGTCGACTTACACACCAGAAAATAAAATACTTATTTTAAAACTGAAAAAAGAAAATTAAATAGAACTTACACAACTTCAGACTGCTTAGGGATTGAAAAGAGAACTGTTAAACTATTTGAAATATAGCAATACAAAAATAAATAAATACTGTATTTAGATATGTAACAGAACAATAATACATGAAATAAAAAAGATTGGAATGCTTCAATCAGACAAAAAGAAAAATCTTCATAAATAGTTATTGAAGATACTGAAAAAAATTAAAAAGTGTCTGAAATGAGTGAGTTGAAAAAAAAATTAGATATATATGTGACATAAAATTATTTTCAATTAAAAAAATAATGTATTTAAAAATCTCCAACACTCCTGCACATTAAATTATATCTTTCAATCTTCTTGTTTTGCAGAATTTTTTAACAATTTTATAAAAAGTGTGTAACGCAGAAATATTCTTAGATATTTATCCATTCTCAAGAGCATCAAAGATTTAAAATGGTTAAATTATAGACTCAGAGATTTAATACAGTACCCTTCCAAATTATTAGGGACACTTAAAATTTCTAAACAATTGTCATTTCTCAAAGTATCATAACTTTTTCAAAAATGAATACATTTTCATAAAAATGTCAGGATATCATGTTCAGGTCTTCTACTTTCACCTAAAAATTACTAATTTAATTTATCTTAATTTTTTACAAACATTTGCACATTTGAACAAAGCAATTTTTTTTCAAAAAAAAATGTCAAGTCTGACAATTTGCTACTTTGTAACAAAATTTTTTGCATAAAAATTATTATTTGCACATTAAAGTACAAGTCATTAACTTTAAAACGCGCTAAAAAAATGACTTTATGATTTTTTTTGACCGAGATATGAGATTTTGAAATTTTTTTGTCATTTATAGTAAAAACGAAATTATTGTGAATTCATTTAGTATTTATTCTTCAGCTTAAAGAGATCAAAATATTGACTAGTTTCTATTGAAAATTTGTTAGCTATCAATTATTTATTTGTTATGTAAGGTTCGCATAAGTTCATATTTATCACAGTTGAGAAAAGTTTGAATTTTGTAGAAAATAGGTGGCAAAATAAAGTTAAATTTCTTAAAAATTTCTTGAGTCGTTTTTTAAAATTGCTATTGCAAATTTATAAATAATGTTCTTGTTTGTAATAATGTTTTAAATAAAAAACTTAATTGATTCGAATAAGAAAGTTGCAAAAAAATAATACTAAATAATTTTCGAATTCGCAATAATTTCGCTTTCACTGTAAATGACAAAAAATTTTCAAAATCTCATATCTCGGTCAAAAAAGCCAGTTTTAAAGTTAATGACTTGTACTTTAATGTGTAAATAATAATTTTTATGCAAAAAATTTTGTTGCAAAGTAGCAACTTGTCAGATTTGACATTTTTTAAAAAAAAAATTGCTTTGTTCAAATGTGCAATTTTTTGCAAAAAATTAAGATAAATTAAATTAGTAATTTTTAGGTGAAAGTAGAAGACCTAATTATGATATCCTGAAATTTTTATGAAAATTGATTCATTTCTTAAAAAGTTATGACACTTTGAAAAATGGAATATTTGGAAGGGTACTGTACCTAAAAATATATAAATGAGCATAATTTTTTTCTTCTTTTAAAAGTTGAAATACTTCACATTTGTTAAACAAGCTGATTAATATCAAATTATAATCTGTAAAAATTTTCAAGCAGTTATGAAAATTTAAAAAAAAAATGAAAAGTAATTGCAATAACTGATGACATTTTTTTAACAAGCACTCAAACAAAACATATATATTAGATTCTAAACGCTACATAAAGTAATTTCATATAACATTATTTATAACAGTCTTTTTAAAATTAATATTATAATGTTCGATAAATGTATTGTCATTTAGAAATTAATTATATTTTATTTTTCCTCAACAAATATTAAAAAAAATCAATTTAACAGGAAAAGTTAAAAAATAAAAATAAAATAGATATATTCAAAACTTTATATGTCTAGAAGTATACTCTAAGTAGGATCAAAGGATTCATTTGCTTCAAGAAGTAGAAACTTACAATATGCTTTAGAAATTATTTGCTTTATATTGACAAAATTGGCTATTAATTATTTACCTCTAAGAATGATGAGAAATATTTTCGGATGAATAGGTAATAGCCATTCAATTAATAAACTTATGAAAACACAAAAATGTGAGATTTAAATTAAAAGTCATATAAAACAGCAAATATTAAAAAAAAAAAAACTCTGAGAACTAAAATTATTTCAAAAGTGACTAGAACAACTCCTTACCTTGCAAACCATAAAATAATTTACACCTTAAATATTGCGGTTATTATTGATACATCACTTTAAACTTATAAAAAAAAAATTTAAAAATACAGTTGAATGATAAAACATCATTATGTTATTCTTGAACTTTAAATATGCTTTCTAGAATCCCATGTGTTGATAATTTATAAAAAAAATTATTAGTAATCAGAAATAGCCTGATAAAGATTGTTAATACACAGCAGAAAGGAGATGAATCTTCAAGTTGATGCATTGATGATGTCCAAACATAACTACTTCAGACGCTGAGTCACATTGGCAAGAGCAACAGCAAATGCTTGGAGGGCACAAAATGGATATTGAAAGTCAAGAGTGTATGCATTACCATCAATTCTTCCAAATTGCATTACCTGAAATGTCAAAATGAATGTACGGACTTATAAAGATATGAAAAATAAAAAAAACATAAAAATTTTCATTTTTAAGAATTTTATGAGCTGTTGTAGAAAAATGATTCTGTTCTAACAAAGCATAGAATTCTGATATAAAATGTGACTTTTTTTATTGATTTCGAAAAGTTGAGATTTTCCCATTAAAATAGTTAAGTATTTAGAATTCTGACATCTAACAAAGTCTTTTTTTCATTGATTTTGAGAAGTTGAACAAATGTGTATTTTCCCAATATTAAAATAGTTCTAAAAAATTTTAATGTTGAATTCACATTTTTCTATTAGAATAGATCTTAATAAATTAAAATTTTGATATAAAAAAAGTATTTTGTCATTGATTTTGGGATGTTGAATTCTTAGAATTTTTATTTTATTGGAATATTTTGTCAGTAATATAAAATTCTGACATTTTAAGCTTTTAGTCATTAATTTTTAAATCAATTCCTTTTTTTAAATTTTTATTATAGTTTTAAAGTATGTATTACTTAGCATTCTTCAAACAACAAAAAAAAAAAGTATAATTGTATAAATAAACCAAATGTAAAATAAATCACAGCAAATGTATAATCCTGAGCACAGAGGAAAGGAGGGCATCTTCTGTTATTGAGAGTCCTCCTTCAAAACCTATGCAGAACAGAAATTCTGTTGTACACATTTAAAACTTTTCCCTTATTATATTGAAGATCTGTTTTCACCTTCTTAATTTCTTTAAACGATTTTTTCTTATTAACATTTAAATTTACCTTAAAGACTATGAAAAAAAATAACAATGCTCTCAAAATATATTTTTGAAATTCTTGTAAAAGTAACTAAAAAAAAGTTTGCATTCGACATAACCCATAGCATTTTTCAAACGAAAATAGCCATTATAAAGTAAGGCTGTTATATTGTAAGTGCAGAAATAGCATTAATATTTACTCCCAGCAGAAAAATACCCAACTAAGTTTACAAAATGATGCTTTAATTTATTGCAAATTCACAAAGTAACAGATTAATTGATAATAGCACAACTTTTTCACACATTATATCTGTAACAGTACCATTTAAAAGAACACATTACAGTCATTAAATAATAATTTTTGAAACATTTTAGCTAGAAATATCTACTATTTAAGCCATATTTTTGCTTTTAAATAATATTAAGTACTGTTAATAGATTTCATAAGATACCTTAATACCTTTGGCAGGTAAATAAATAAATAAAAAATAATCTGAATTAAATAAAAAAAATCCTATTTAACACAAATAAATCTCTTTTTTTTTACAATGTTTTTTTTTGAAAGAGAATTTTTTTTTAAATAATTATTTTCAAAATAATTTTCAAGAGAATAATAAAAAAAATAAAGCTAACTTTTTGTCGCTATATTGGAAAGAATGGTCCAGAGCAGATGTTGAAGTAACATTGCGTCCATGGGGCTTAATATATTGGTGGTTATAAGGAAATGGCCACTATAAAGTGAATTACAGCATGCATCAGAGAGCAAGGTAATATCATAAAATAATTTTACTTACTTGCCTACCATGAAATTCAATCTGAAAATTTTTTGCAGATTCTTGCGTCACTCGTCCACCGAAGTCTAGCTGATACACTTGACTAATGTCATTCCACATGGGGGCTTTATTATGAAGGACGAACTCTCGATAAGGAGGCAGATTGCTATTGGCCGGAACAGTATCAGTGACTATTCTTCCACACCTTTTTTTCAGCTGTTTTTTTTTAAATAAAAATATGCCCAAAATTAAGGTTAAACTTATAAAGTTAAAAAATTTATACTTTTCTTCAATAGATATCAGTAGTAGTAAAAGTAGCACCAACAATAAATACAAAGCTTAGACTCTTTTTAAATTTTGATCAATAGAATTACTCTTTGAAAAAAATCACATGAATACGAATTGTGATGCGTAACTCTTAAATTGCAGAAATATAAATTGCTATGTTTGATTTTGAAAAAGCGAGAATAAGAAACATAATAAAGAATTTTTAAATCACGATGCGCGATTCATGAATCATTTGAATTACGACATCTGATATTTAAATTTAATCATCTTGAATGGGATTCGAAATTTTAAATCACATGAATACAAATCCTGATGAATAATTTTCAAATCAGAGGAATATGTATCACCAAGTGTGATTTCAAAATTGCATTTACTTGAATCACTATGTGTAACTCTTAAATCACATTATTATAAATAGAAATACATGTTTTTTAAAGTCGTGATAATCATGAGATTTCTAATTCACATAAATATGAAGCATAATGAGAAATTTCAAATCAAGTGAAGACGAATAATTAGTAAGGCAGAAATTACCAGATTTTTGATATGGAAAAAGAAAAAAAACTTTAATCACCTTTAATAAATTTTTAATCATTTTAGAGTTAACTTAATTTGAATTTTTTTTGTCTACAACAGAAAAATAAAATTAATTAACTATGATAAATAACTAATTTTTTTAGATAAAACAACACAGATTAGTAAGCAATTGTCCAGAAGCCAACTAGATTCTGGACAGTCTAGATTTCCTATTGATAACTGAATTAGTATAGTTTTTAAAATGAAGCCTACTTAATAAAAATTAGTGAAAAACTTTGGTGTGATATAATAAATACTGTTTTTTATCAGATAAAAATGAATTCATTTTGATATTTATACCATTCACTATCAAATAATACCAATTAACTAAATAACACTTGCAAATTTAATTTTCAATTTTTTTTTTCCAAAAATTTAATTCAAATGTATCTTACTATTCTAAATACGGAAGATTTTGGAAAAATAACAGACATTTAAAATTTTCAACAGGCATAGTATTGCCTCTTTTAAAAATAAGGGATTGCATTACATGATTAAATCATTTCAAAATTTGGTTACAAAAAAAAAAATTCCCTAATAGAAAAAATTTCTCCCTAATTAGTATTTATAAGTATAAGTATTAATAAGTACTAGTGGGCTGCACCCCCCTGCTTGTTAACGCTCGCCAACCCCTGAAAATTGCTACGCAATCTTATATGGCTTGCTTCGCTCGCTACTAACTTAGGTACATTGCAAATACACAAAATTCTAAGAATTCAAAACAATCATTCAAATTCATATAACAACAAAAAAAATTACATCTTTTTAGTCATTAAAATAAATTTGAATTCAAATAAATGACATGCAATTCATTAAACCTATTAGAAATGTGCTATAGTATAAAATCTTAAAGCGTTACAGCATGACTGAGACTCATTTTTCAATGAATAACTAATAACAATAATAAAACAAATAAATTCTTGATATAAATAAAAAATCGTCAAATAAACCTGTAAATTCATAAATTCGCGAAAAAAAGAGCTTTCGACAAAATACTAAAATAGAGATCTATCGATAAAGACTACTCACTTCTGCCTAGCTTAAGGTTATTTCAGTTTCCGTTTTTAAAAGCGCTATACGTTGAGCCACCTCAGTTAGATTTGGCATGTGACATTTTTAGCGGCAATCATTGGTCGATTTCCTAGCGTCATAATAAATCTGTAAATTCATAAATTCGCGAAAAAAAGCGCTTTCGACAAAATACTAAAATAGAGATCTATCGATAAAGACTACTCACTTCTGCCTAGCTTAAGGTTATTTCAGTTTCCGTTTTTAAAAGCACTATACGTTGAGCCACCTCAGTTAGATTTGGCATGTGACATTTTTAGCGGCAATCATTGGTCGATTTACTAGCGTTGCCGTTCGGGGAGTTGTAATGAGGCTTTCTTTTGTCGCCGTGTAAGAGAAATATATATATAAGTATACTCCCTATAAGTTTTGCAAATTGAAGAAAATTAGTTTAAAAAATTTGGGTATTAATCCATTTTGGGAGCTGTAAAGAATCTATTAAAACAGTACCTTTATTAGTATATTAGGTACCGACCACCACAATACCAGTACTTATTGTCACAATTAATTAAGCATGGCTGTCATTAATAATAGTTTCACAGTTTTTTTACAGCTTCCCAAAACGAAGTATTCCTGGAAACTAATTGAAGGAATTGAATTTAACAAGGCATTTTTTATACTTTAAAATTTTATTAATAAAATAAACTTATATTGCTAAAAAAACAGGAATTAAATTTTATAAACACCATTAATTTCTTATTAATTTCATTAGTTTTTTTTCCTTCATAAAACAAAAAAACAATTTACCTTTCTACGAATATATGCTTTTTGGAAACTTTCTAAATCTTTAAAATTTTCACCAGGCATATCATCTCCACTAAAAGCACTATCTTCATCAGAGCTATCAACAAGCTTTTGGCGCCTCATTTTCCTTAACAATAAAGGACTGTATAACAAGCCGCGGCGTGTATTTTTCTTGCGAGTCACTACTGGTGAAGACGGAATGCTTCGACTAACAGTAGTAGAAGAATCTGACATTTCGCTTGTGTCATCTGCTTGAGGGAAACTGGCACGGTGCTCATGCAAAAAGGACGTAGTTGCGAGATCTGTTACTTCAGTTGGCACATTATGTCGATGTCGGACGGGGCTTGAGTTTTCTGATTTTGCTACAACCAACTCCGGCTTTTTAAACCCTTTCAATTTCCGCACATTCTCAGAGATTTTATTTACATCCTCGCAACTATGAAATTCTTTCCGCATGACACTCTTTTGATTAGAAACAGTTTCCTTAGGTGCATGTGTGCTTGCAAGAGCAGGTTTCTTTTCAACAGGGCATGAACATGCCAGATCATAAAAACCCTCTTCGCCAACTGAAATCCCATTTGTATCACATGACTGGCTATCACAGGGCTTTTCACTATCATTACAATCGTGGCAATGCATTTTACCACAAGGTGGCTTTGGTTTTAAAGTCAGTCGCCGGCGTGACTCTTTGAATGATTTGCCACTCTGCTCACGAACATTAGTGAATTCGGCAGCATGCAGCTGATTGGCGCTATGACTTCTATTCACAAACAATGAGGAACTTTGACTGTTAGGGAATGGCACCTTCTCACAACATGGGGTTTCTGGGTCATCAATAAATTTCATATCAATGTTCTTTCTCGAAATACAATTTACAAATGAGTCCTGATTGTGTGAAGACTCTCCTTGTAGAGTATGATTAGATACTTCCAACATAAAAGGAGATTCACTATTTTGTAAACTCTGGATTGGCAATGGCATGTTGGATGTAGCTTTTGGAGTATTACAAGAACTGTTACTGATTTCTACAATTCTTCGAGTAGATAAAGGCGACTGTAAGCTACTTCTATAAGAATTATCTAAAATCAAACCTTGAGAAACGCATGGTACTACAGTATAACATGGAATACTTTTACCATCTACTGAATTGCTAGACGTTGATTGAGAAGATACATTAGAATTTTCATTTTCAGAAAGGCTGTTTTGTGCAGATTGTTCTTTTGATGAGTCACTGCTTGCACCATTTAGATCGTCAGAAAGGTCCAAAGTTAAAGAACTGGCAACAAATGATGACTCAATGGATTTGCAGTTTGAAGAAGTTTGATTAGAAGACTTTGATTCTTCAGGTTTCTTCCACAAGCTTTTATTGAGAAACCTGAACCCTGAGCCGTTTGAGCTGGATGGAATAGGATACTGCAAAACATTTGGCTCTAAATCTGGCACGCATGATACACTAGTCTGTGTAGCAACAGATACTACACTACTGTTTTCTGCCCTCTGAAGACTAATGACATGAACACCTTTCTCTCCTGTGATTTCAAAAGTTAAAAATTCTTCAGATGGAATAAAGTTCACATAATCTCCGTTGCTACAACCTGCAAACACACCATTTTGTTCTCGTTCTTGATTCAAATGACATCGATAAGTAGTATTTCTCTGCTGTTTCTTTGGTGTCATTGGAGCTATAGGAATACTATCTTCATAATTGGCATCTAGAGGAAGAATGCAAATGCTATAAAATGAATATGCAAGGAGTAATGAATTTATAAATACAAAATGATTTAGTTTTAAGCTTAACGTTTTTAGCCAATTGCTTAGTTTAAAAGCTATTTTTAACACTAAGTAAGCAACTTTTTAATTAAAAAAAATTCATTAGAATATGGCTATAATAAAGCTTTAAAGATGAGATCAGTTCAAAAAGTAGTAAGTACCTGACCATAATCTGTCTAAGCAATATTAAGAAAATTTTGCAGTGTTGGGCTAAGCAATTGCTACACTGGTGGACAAAATTAAGAGATGGAAAGCATTTTCGCACATGCAAGATACCCGCACATCGCTCCATGTGTTTGACAATGGTTCCGTGAATGCCCAGAGGTACAGGCAGGAGGTCCTAGAGTCCTATGTGCATCTTTTCAGGGGCGCTGTTGGCCCTGAGTTCATTTTTATGGACGACAATGCGCGACCACATAGGGCTTTCATGGTTGACGAGTATCTGGAAAGCGACGATATTCAATGAATGGATTGGCCAGCCAAATCCCCTGACCTGAATCTTATTATTCTTGGGAGAGCTATTGCGATGCGCCAACCTCCCCCCAGAACCATTCCGGAGTTAAAAATTGCTCTGGTTGAAGAATAGGAGGGTCTTCCACAAGTCCTCCTTAACTCTCTTATTAACAGCATGCATACTTGTTGTGCATGCTGTCTGTCTGTCTGAAGGGGTGACCATACACCATACTAGAGGCAACACACACTGTACAAGCCTCACTTTTATTGTCCTCTTTTATCCTTAAGTTCAGACTACATTGGATTTATTGGCAAAAGGTCTTGCCAGTGAATGGCACTTTCATTTTTTTCATTACCCATAGCATCACTTAATTGAAATCATGGAGCAAATGAGTAAGCACATATAATTAAGAGTTATTGGAAATAATTTCGGGCAAGTGACAGACAAGTTTGAACTCCATTACTGCATTATATTTGGCATTCCGAAAAATTAAATAAGAGTTTGGGGACTGAGCAATGCACACCATGCATATCAATGCTCGGTACAACAGTTTTAAGGTTGCCCGTAAAATAGGTTACGATAGACCACCTGCGTGCAATACTAAATAGGGCTTTCATGAGTTGCTTCCAGCGGTGTCAGAACCATTAGGAGAAGTGTGTAGCATCATAAAGGGACTACTTTGAAGAAGATCAGTGTAATATAATTGTATTTCATTCAATGATCATTTTATAAAAAAAAAATTCAATGCTTTTACAACAGACCTCATATAAATAAGAATAAAATATTAATTCATTAATCAGGTATCAAATCCAATTGGAAATTTGTCAGATTGGGGCCTGAAACCTTAACAATAAATGAATATTTCACAATATGCTTAGTAGATAATTAGGCTAATTAATATTGCTTATCTATAGAACATAGCATTTTTAAATTTATGTTTAAAACTATATAATGTTAACACACACCTCCTGGATCATCTTCGTCTTCAGAGAAAACTACAGACGATGTTGCTTTTGCAGAATCAGTTGGTGGGCAGAACTCACGAGGTTGTGGCCCTCTTAATTCTTTCATCAACAAAGTCATCTGCCTGGGTTGAAGATGAAGTAAACTAGTGCGGTAGGTGATAGTACCAAGTATTGCAGGTAGCCATGGAACTAGTCCAAGAATTTTAAATTTTGTACCCCAAATGTTGGATGTAACTGACACAATTTTTTCACTCTGAAAATGAGAAAGACTATAAAAAAAAAACTGACAAATAAATTGATAAAAAGAATGCAAAACAAGTATAAAAAAAACTGCAAATTATTAAATATTTAATAAAGAACATATTGAAATTTTGTGGAAATCGCTGCTCTGGAATATATGCCATAAAATGTGATGAAAGAAAAAATATTTCCTCCTATATGTCAAATGGAATTTTAATATAGTTAAGGATCACAGATTAACACATGCTTTATTTTAGGACCTTCCCTCCTCATTCATATCTTTTACTTGCACTTCTCTTTAACTTGCACTTTTTTTTTAGTGCTTCTTTTCTTGACATCCGTTAAGGAAAAGAGAGCAGCGATTGTACATCAAAAGATCATAGCAAGAGAAATGTGATTCTGAGAAAGGGTGCAGAAGGCACAATTTTCAGCAGCATCTGAGATGGACAAAGTGACCATTGCAGAATCTCGCTCATAAAAACTTGTCACCTGTTTTTCATCTGCCTTATTGTTTTGTTGGAGAATCATCGGTTTCAAAATATATACATAAATAGTCGCAAAAATAGAGAGGGGAGGGTGAAATTGAAATTTTAGAGGATTCATTGAATTAAAAAAATAACCTACAGGTTACGTCATTCCTTTAGATACAATTCCAAGTCAAAATTTAACAGGCCTCAAAATCAAGTATGGCATGTTGGTTAGAAACCACTGAAATTTCACTTGTTCTGCCACAAAATGATTGTCAATGGTCCAATATATAATAACAGAGAAATAAAAATGAGTACAAACCAGTTATATCTTTTAGAAATGGGTCCTTGACTGAATTTTTATTTTTACCCTAAGAAAATCTTTAATTCCATGGCACATTTTTGCAAAATTATAGTATTAAGTACTATAACTTTCTATTTCAGAAAACGACCTGGAAGTGCCTTGCTTTTTGAGGGACCTAGAAGCCAGCAGACTTGTTTATCTCGCTTTGCAAGTGGTCACTTGAGGTGTCTCTCGTATGTTCAGGGGCAAAAGACTTTTGGACTTTGCACTAAATGTAGGACTGCTCAGGCTTCGCCCGAGCATATTCTAAACTGTATCGATTTTAAGATTGACGAGGTTTTTTCAAAACCTCATCTGTTTTTAGACTTCCTGGACATTTTTGGACTTATGGAATTGGTCTAATTGGGATGGACCTCTTGGGGATTAGAAACAACAACAACAACTATAACTTTCTATACAAATAATGGAAAAATCCTTTATATTCCATTAATTTTGACTTAAAATTTAGTACCTCAGGCAATTCATCAATGTACATAATTTCACGCCATGTAGTTTCAGTCCTTCCATGAATATGTCGCCGTGCCCTTTTACGCCTCTGCATTCGTGGAGATGCACAGCCTTCTTCAACATCACTATCTGAAGAAGAAGATGGAATGTAGACAGGAACAATAGCCAAGCAAGTGTTCAACTGTGCAGGAGGATATGAGTATGGCTGACAGTTTTTTATTCTATACAAGGGATGAGGTAGACCTGGCTCTGAAAAAAGAAGTCACAGAACAATAGTATTATTAGATAAAATCAACTTATAATAATAATCGGGGCATAATTTAATGTTTGGAGTAAATCAGCTTTAATAATGCAGTTTCCTTAATCAAATAATGTGAAGTCACTAGTATAATAAATAATAATGATAAAAAATATTTTAAATGATAAGAATAAAAAACTATTTTCTCCAGTGGTGGCTTGAACCCCATCCAATTTCAGATCGATGAGTATTTGCTAGTTTGGGAAGTAAAGGCAGTCTATGTGTAATGCTGATCAAAATTCCAGTCAAGCCATTGGTTACAAAATTGTAAAGCCTTAACCTTTATTTTGTATATGCCTTCTAGTTTTGCACAGTGCTAATTAATTCGATTAATTAACCCTGTATAAAAAACAGGAATTCAGATAGCTAAGATGAATTCAGCTAGCTAAGAATTCAGATAGCTAAGATGAATTCAGCTAGCTAAGAATTCAGATAGCTAAGATGATTCAGATATAGAAGATGAAGCTGGAACACCACAGTTGAATGTAGTTGGTTTTTAATAAAATTAAACAAATTTTATAATCATAGTTTTACAATCTTTGCACGGAGTTTATATACTACTTTTAAGATCTCATACCTTTAATTGTGTTTATTTTATTTCACAGCTCTCAGTAAATGAACTTAAAGGAAGAGGTTTATCAAGAAGTCCTCCAAGAAATTAAATATACTGATTCTTGAATGCTGAATATTTTGAATTTTGATTCATAACTACTCGAACACTTATTTTATTTCACAGCCCTCAATAAATGAACTTAAAGGAAGAGGTTTCTCAAGAAGTCTTCCAAGAAATTCTTGACTACTGAATACTCTGAATTTTGAAACATAACTACTTGAACAGAGAGTCAAATGTTATTGTTTGAAATCCACAATTTGGTTACGTTCCTCAACCATGTAGAAGTTTAGCTGGGTAATATTATTCCATAACCATTAACACAAAACGGTAATAGAATAATCATAAATAAATAGTTAATTCTGAATTCCTTAACAATGAATAAGAAAATTTAAAATTTGTTAGTACAATACATACCTAGAGATTGAGGGTCAAAGATGACAAACTCAGGCCTGAGCTTGCTGACCCTCTTGCCCTTGAGTAAAGGTACTAAGCCTCCTAGGTATTCTAAAAACATTGTGTAAGTAGCACTGCCAGTCATATCATCATCCTCATGACGGATCATGGTACAATGGAAGCGGATATCACAAGAGGGAGGCTTAGAAACAAATTCTCGTAGATGATGGGGATCAGGTAGGTGACACTAAACAATAAATAAATTCAAAAAACTTCTTAACATAAATTTTTACATCGAACTTTCAAGATATAAGACTCAGGTTATAGAAGAGACGATAAGTTTTTTTTGTTATTACATAGTAAGTACATGCATGAATACCTACATCAAAACAATATACAATAACGTCGTTGCCGAGTGGAAGTATAAAAACAGGTCTTAGGCAGGGAAAGAGGGTATAAAATTTATTTATTAATTATTAGAGGGAGAATAGCTATAAAAGTGTACATGAATTTGTTGTGCTCCTCAATAAAAGCTAGGGAAAATCTTGCAAACTAAATATGTAAAATGACTCGTTTTAGGGAAATCTTAGTAATTGTAATTGGTTAATTAAATAGGTTGTGCGATTCCCACAAAGGGAAAAATGTCTTACTTTTAATGCATATTTGAGCCAAAATAAGATTAAAAGACAGGATGTGAATTTAAAAGTGTGAGAAAGCATTTTCTTTTGAATTATAAATTATGAAAAGGATTTACAGAAAAGGAATAACATAAAAAGATAAATTGAAGCTTTTTATGTTACATATATATTTGCAAGTTTTATGCATGGTAATAAGCTCAGAGATATTAAATTAGTAACTAATTTTGTTTCCTGAATAATAGTACAAGTTAACTTTTCAGATAGATAATTTTTTTCCCATTCTTACTATAAATTTGTTTATTTGTTAATGGTCAAACTTAATTTGTTTAGATTTATTTACATATTTTTTTATTTCATTATTTGTCTACACTCGAGTGTAAAAAAATTATATATAGGTAAGTTATTCATATTACTTTAAAATTGAATCAAAGCACACTATCAATTTTTAAAATTAAAAATAACTTTTGTAGGTTCATGTTATTTTCAAGTTTTAGTGGACCACTATCCAAAGAAAAATTATACAAAACTACAGACTATATCTCAAAACTACAACAAACAAAAAAATCCACACAAATAAATTAAAACAGAAAAATGATTGCACATGTACTCAGCACCTACTAAATTTTCTGCATTCAAATACCAAAGAATAAAACCTTCAAATTTTAACCCTTAATAAAACAATGCTACCATAAAAATAGCAAGGCAATTTCACTTACTGAGTCCAATGTCATGTACATGACGGCAAAAATCCATTTGTTATTTATATCACTCTAACAGTTGTCATGTAAACAATTAATTTAATCAAAATAATTAATTATACTTATAACTAAAATTATAATAAATTATTACTATTATGCCTAATAGAAAGTAGCTTAGAAATTTTTTTTTGAACTGTTAAGGCTTAATGGCTTAGCATAATATTATGAAATAACTGGTCCTTAAAGGTATATTACCTTAATGGTTTGCATGGTAAGATGAGAAATTAAAGCTCGCAGACGCTGTGGGAGGGGTAGCTGTTGGATCAACGCATCACTTTGAAGAGCACCATAAGTAGCAAGTCGAGCCAATAGCTGTAGGGATGCTATTTTTTGAGTGACCCAACCAACATGGATCATACAGCCAGTTGCAATAAAAAGCCGTTTATCATTATGGCCCCATGTCAATGCTGTGACTGGGCTCTGAAATTTTTTATTTATTTATTAATAAATACAAAAAAAAAGTGGCAACATGCAACTGAAAACCAAAATTTCATATTTTAAATGTGGAGAACTTGTGTATCTTTCACTATTACATACGTAAAAAGTTACACAGCTGTGTAACCCACTGCTCACTCAAATCTTCAAACTTAAGCCACATTTTTCAAGAAATTACATATATTTCTTAATCATTTTTTTATCCATGTATAAATGAATTGAGATTGTTTATTTGCCTGTTTTGCTGTCCCTGTTTGCTTTTCACACGTCAATTATCTATTTCACAATTTTCTGAAAGTTTCAAATTTTAAAGTAAAATTGAAACTTTTTTTTTTAAAAATTCCTCATACAAGTCATTTTATATTAAGTCACAATTTAAAATTGCTATCACTCTTTTTATTTCAAAACAAAGATATTCTTTTACTTTTCCCAAGGGTCATAAATATTCAATTTATAATTAAAAAAACGATTTTTAGAGATAATACAATAATTTTTAAGATATTATCATCATCATCATATCTGGCTAGACAGCCCAGGGTGGGCCAGTGCCTTCCTTTGAATTCGAAACCACTTCTCTCTACTTTTGACACTTGTTCGCCAGTTTTTCTCCTTTAGAGTAAGGAAATCAGTCTCAACTAAATCCAGCCATCTCAGCCTGGGTCTACCTGTTTTCCTGTTCGTTAGGGGTTTGTGTAATAGGATTTTCTTTAAATTTGAGTCATCATTCCTTCTGAAAATGTGAGCTGCCCAGTTTATTCGATTTATTTTAATGAATTTCACAATATCTGGCTCTCTGTAGATATTAGTAATTAAAAAAAAATTCCCTTAAAGAAATACGACACCACGTAGCAGACCAATCAAGATATTTATATTTTTTTATTTTTGGTGGTTTTTGTTACATAAATAAATACTTTGCAATCAATTCCCTACTGCAGTCCTGGATACATAACTTTGTGTAGCTTTACCTGATATTAGTTGTTAAACTAAGCTATAAAATTTCTATTTGGAATAAACCAAGCAATGCTCTAATAAAACTTTTAATGAATAAATAGTGTTGCGCCTATCTTTACAAAATGACTGTTTTTCCACAATAATAGTGAAAATTGTAAAACTGTTTAAAATTAAATATCTATTTTATTATATGTTATGAAGTAAAAATCAAATAGAAATTGGCTCTAGAGGTAAATAGTTTTTGCAAATTATAGTTTCCAAGTAAAAAGCACTGAAGTTTAAGGATTTATAAAACTTTTACTGCATTTCACAAAATAGATACGACAGCTAATCAGTCAAAGTAACAATATTTTAACAAAGTTTATTCAGCGCATAACAAAGACAAGGGAGGTATACTTCCCACCAATTTTAGTAATTTTGAAATGTTGATAGGTAGCTATTTTAGCACCCATGAGTTGAGTGAGCATCTGCTAATAACTTTCAGAAAATAAAAAAATACCAATGAAGGGCTTTGTTTACGTAAATGCGGGTTGAAAGTTGCAGTAAAGGTTAACATGGAGTCAAGAAAAAAGTTGGAGAACTATTTTTTTTGGCATTATACATTCTTTCACTTGATAATTTCTAATCGAGTTCATTAGAAGTTATAAAATCCTACATTCATTTATTTATAAGCACAAAAGTTCAAGTTCATGAGCAAATTCTTTGCAGCAAAAAAATTCATGAAAATTTCCCTCACCTTCCCACCAAAAAAAAGAGAAAAGTTTTAAAAATCAGATCAATTCTAGGTAAAAAGCTTTAAAAATCTCGTTTTATAAACGAATCTAATACTTTAACATAACAAAAGAAAATGGCCCGATAAAGAGTTGATGTTTTAGCCATTTCTGCGAATTAGCAAATTTCCGAGAAATATTCCTTAATATATACAGTTTCATTGTTCAACATAAAATGGCAGTTACTGTTTTGTTCAGCAAAAGAGTATGTAGATAAATCAATTTTTATACATAATGTAAAGCAGATATAGCAATATAAGTTTGTGTCTAATTGAAGTTATAAAAGTATTTCAAACATTCCAAATCAAAATAACAATTACATTTAATTAAAGAACTGATATAAATATAAATTTTTAAAAGATCTTTCATACTTGAGTGCATGGTATTGGGATAAGAAAGCGTAAGACACCATTGTCATTATAAAAATGCAGCATGTTAATGAAATTTCCTCCTGCTGAATCAACAGACATTCCAGCTACAGCAAGTAGTTCTCCACTGTTAGCCCATTCCATTTTCACGCCTGAAAAGTTTAAACAATAATTGAATTTGATTACAAATTATGAAGTGAAAAATAAATAAATAAATAAAATAGAATACAAACTGTATAACTATAACAGTAAAAACTTCAATTATAAGTATAAAACTTTTGAGTGTATCTTCATCAGAACAAATATTATATTATAATCAATTCATGTTTAAAGATTCAGATTAACAAATATTCTGTATCCAGGTAAATTATAATTTTTAACATTAAAATTCTAGTTAAATGTGAAAATTTAAAATTAACATGGAGAAATAAGAAAAAATTTCTTATATGGATTGACTGAATTTCTTGAATGAAAATGTGTAATTCTTATCAAACGTGTCTTGCACATAAAAAAATGATACAACAGGTGAAGAGGCCTTTTTTTTATAATACAACTGCAAACAGTTTGGAATGCCAGTAATATGACCTAGCAGAATAACACTAAATATATCAGAAACAGCAGATTATTTAACACGCCAAAAATTCTTTTTTAGAGATTTAACACATCTCATGATCACAAAAATAACTTCCAATAAGCGTCTAAGTTTTGACTTTTACTATGTTAAATTTCACAAGAAAGATTTTTAGACACAAGATAATCACAAGAAATTTTTTTTTTTGTGAAAATCATTAGATTTTTACAAATGAAAATGTGAATACAGATTAGTTTTAGTTAATGCTTATTAAAAGAATATAGCAATCTAAGAAAAATTATCTAAAAAGAGCTTAGAGTACATAAAAAGTATCTAAAAATATTTAGACAGAAAGAATTTAAGATGATGAATAGTTAGTAAAAAATTATAACTGAAAAAAAAAATGAAAGAAATTAAAAACGTTTGTCATTATATATTGTATACAGTAGATTTAACTGCAAAAATTATAACAAAGTAAACCTCTTATTATTAAACACAAATTGAGGCTCTTCAAAATAAATTTCTTTTTGCAGTCTTTAAACTAGAAATGATATTAATATTTTGAAGCAAACCAAAATTTTTTTTGATTAAACACATATATTCTTAACATTGTTTGGTCAAAACATCATCAAATAATATAAGGAGTACTAGAATTAAAGAGAGTTCTTCAAAGTTCTTATGCGAAGGAAAATAAAAGGCCACAGATTGAGTGCCTTGTCTTAAACTTAAATAGAAACTTAAATTTCATACTATACCTATACTATAATGCGGAATTGTTCTGATTTTCAAATGGGCAAATAGTTTAAGCATTAAAAAAATATATATATATAATTTAACTTTTTAAAAAATTACCAATTGGTGGGATTTTCTAGAAGAAAGTCTAGATTAAAAAAAAAATCCAAGATAGATGATTCTCAATTTTTGTATATTTTCATGAGCTCAGATAATGTAGTGTCTGAGTAACGTTTGAAATTTTATAAAAATCAGAAAACAAATACTTATCTTATTTACAAAAACTGTTTAAAGCTTTTCTTTATATTTTCTACATTTTCAAAATTTGCTCCAAGTAAGCATGCTAAATGTGAGTAAAACAACTTAACAACGTTACAAACTAAACACAGTTATAAAAATAGCATATTGTTCTTTAGAAAAGGATTTTTTTGTACAACAAAAGTGCCTTTTTAAGAATAGTTTAATATGCATTTGCAAAACTAGATGATCTTAATTTTAATTTTCTTTTTTTATTTGGCCAAAATTAATAAAACAGAAATAATGAATACAAGTCATACGCTGTTCTATTTTGTTTGTTATGTGATATTAGTTAGATATTTAAAAAAAGAACAGTTAAAAATGATTTACAAAAAATTAATAACAGAAAAATAAAAAAGAACTATCTCATACAAATAAAGCTTTTAATAATGTTCAGTATAAAATATTTACCTTTAAGGTTTGTTTCAATAACAGTTGGTAGCAAATCATCATAGCTTCTCATTAAATTAATAGTACCATTTGTAAAACAAACAGCTAAGACAGAGGGTTTATCAACTAAAATGATAAAAAGTAGTAATTATACAACCAAAATATTTTATCAGATATTAAGTCATTACATAAGTTAACAAAATTACATATATTAATGTATAAAAAGCTATCCACTTACGCATTATTCCAATTCTCAATTATACATTATTCTATTATCACCAATGCAATTAATTCAATATAACAACTTTCTAATAGGAAAACCATTTAATTCATACAATGCAGTAAAATTGGCTTTCTAGGAATTAAGTGATTCACATCGACCAGGAATATTATACTACCAAGATAAACAACTAGCCATTTAAATGGCAAAAGTGTGTAGAGGACATAGGTGCCCTAGTAACAATTTTGCCTTGGGCACAGTTGAGCACAAAATTGGATCAATATAGGTCCCATATGAATATGCACTGAGGAACCAGTATTGGGATAGCTAGATTTTTTAATATTGGTCCTATATAAGGGCAATGTCAGCCTACATTGGCTGAATAATGAATATAAAATATCCGAAGAATCTGACTACTCTATATAGGGCCGATATTGGTTGCAGAGTGGCTGTAAAATATAGGGTGAATCGGACAATACTATATAGGGCCTATATTAGAAAACAACGGCACAATGAAGGGTAGTGAGACAAGATTCGTGAATATTGGTTCAACGAGGGCGAAAGTCATTTTAATGTTTGGGTGGATACTTGATGAATAAAATAATTCCTTATATTTGTAAGTTATGAACCATGTCTTTTTTTTTTCTCTACAAGTTTCGTTCATGATAACCTAATACAAAAAGCAATTTTTAGTAATTTTTTATGTTTTTAAATTAGAATGTTGTTAACAATGAAAATGGTTACTAAAACTTGTTTATGAAAACTTTTAAAGCATACACATAAAAAATTTTTATAAGTGATTTTTGATATAATAATGAATGTTTCCAGTGCTCGCAACCCCATGAAGATAAAAATCTCTTTTAGGTTTACAACAATATAAATACGGCCAAAGAAATTAATACCGAATCTATTCTAGCTAAGACACACAAGATAATATTAGACCTACTTGTTGGAGAACTATTTTTCTCATCAGATTTATTTGAATATGCAAAGCTATGACGGTCATCCTCATAAGATTCGTCCATTTTAAATTTTTCACAGGACCATGCCATTGAAGCTATTGGAGATTCAGATTGTAGATTAACTTCAGCGACAATGGTTCCATGCACATCAATAATAATTATTTGGCCACCAGATGTACCAAACATGACCTGCAAATTTATTTCAGTAAAAGATGTCAGAAATAGATTCAGCAAATTATCTCATTAGTAGTAGATTTATAATCCAATAATCATATAAACTAGATACAAAATACTAGAAGTTAAATTCCTAAATTAATTTAAGGTTTACAACTTAAGTTTGCTTTATTGCTCCCTAATATATAATTAAATCAAATTTTGTTTTATTTTAGACAATTTTTTATGAAAAATGCCTTTTTGGTTACATGGATTTTATACAGTCTGAAAACTATAATTTCCTGAAAATAAAACTTTACAGGTATAACAACAAACAAAATATTTCCACCTCAATAATCAAAAGTAATAATTTTGCACTATTTTTTAAAAAAAATAAAATTGTTGAGTTTTATAGAAAAAGAAAGCTGTCGTATAAAATAATGAAAAGGAAATTTTAAGTAAAAAATCACTTCTTCTCAAAACTATAATTTCTGTTTTATAATTATTGTTAATTATATATTATGATACATTAATATATTTTTAAGTCAACTATTGAAGTTTTAATCAACTATTGAAATGACTAAATATATTGATTCCATTTTTTTTTGTCAAATGTTATACATTTTTAATTTATAGCAAAGCATGATAATTTAGATCCAAATTTTATTTCTCATGTAAATTTAAGTAGAAGCACACAAAGATAATTAAAAATATTATTTCATAGCTTTAGTATCAATAAACATTTTCTACCTTAATGTTTTATTTAAATAATAAGATAAAATAAATTTCTTTTCAGTAAATTGAAATGAAAGCTCAAATATTTACAATAACTTCATATTATACGCCAATGAAAAATCTTTCATCATATTGACAAAATTTGCTTCTAAAAATATAAATTATTTTATACTGTTGAATACAAAGAGTATTTATATTTGAAACACTAAATTGCAACCTAATATTCTGTAAATTACTTTTTCAATTAAAGTTAATTGGCTTAGATTTATTTAAAAACTAGAAACTAAAAGAAAAAAAATATTCATTTGAAACAGAAAACAATAACGGAGTGTAGCCAGGCTTCGAACACTTATAAAAACCCTAACTCTTTCCAGTTAGATTTTATTGATTTTTGTAATTGAGGATATAAATTCAAAATTAATGTTTTTGTTATGTCTTATCCTCATTAACAAAATATGTTAGAAAATACTTATGCATGGAAGAGTTAAAAATAAATATTTTTTAAAATACTTATTACAAGACAAATTAAGAAAAAAAATTAGACATTTAAGTACCATAAACTCAAATCAATTCATTCCTCTTGACTTATTGATTTCCTTTTTTAAATAAACCCTTTGACATTTCCCCGTTTTTTCAGGTTGATATAATTCCCTGTTCTGTGGCTACCTTGAATTAAACAATAGGCTACTAAATTTAATGAAGTTAATAAGGTGCTGTGCATTGAACAATGTTCTTAGTTTTAAAACCTGTATTCTTAAATCATAGAAGCTTTGCTCAAAGTTAAAGAAATAACTTATTATTCCTTAGAGCATTATCCCCACAGTTTCTGAAAAATAAGATGGTGACTCTTCTGCAACAAAAATCAAATTTCTTCCAAGTTATTTTGCAAAAATTAGCTCACAACAGGAAAAAGTTAGTATCATTTTGCCCCTACTTGAAAGGATCAGAGACTTAAAGCGAAAATAAAATTGAATAGTTTAACATGGCAGATGCCAAATTAGAAGATTATGCTTAGTTATTATGCTTTGACTTAATTTTTGTTTATGCTGCTTTTATGCGTATGCACCTAGGACTGGTCTATAAGCAAAAATTACATTATTTTCAAACACATAATTAATAGAAAAATATTTTTCTTAATTCTAATAACAAATAGGAAATTAGAATATAATATAATCACAATAGCATAAAGTAACTTTTATTTTCAATGAGTTAAAACATGCTATATTTTCTAAGGCATTGTGATTACTTTGGAAACAAATGTGTAATAACCTTACCATTTCAGTCGATTCTATGATTTGTGCCCATTTCCTTAAAAACAGTTAGTGACATAATGCATTAAATCCATGCTTTTCATAAATTGAGTTCAGTCAAATAACACAGGCACAATTTCATTTAAATAGAATAACTTAAAACTGTAGCTTATAATTGGAATACGAATTAAAAACAAATATATATATATTAGACAGAGATAACCTATAACCCTCTTGAACACAGATTAAAACTTAATTACTAATTTATAATTATAAAAAATAATACAAATTTAATTCACAGTTATTAATTTCAAATATGAAAGTGAATTTTAGATAATATAGGGTGCGTCAAACTATTCAACAAAAAATAGGCACCTTTTAAGCACTCGAAAAATATTTTTAAGCATTTAAAAAAAATATCATTATTGGGATGGGTTGGAAAGTTTTGTACAATTAATGGTTTTATCTTGTTTTAACAGTCACGTCAAAAAAAAAAAAAAAAAAAATTGGCATTGTTTTTGACAATTCTCAAAATACATGAAGTTTAGAATAATGTAAAACGAATGGCGTTTTCATAAGCTACAGACTGATAATACGCGGAAATAGATCGGGGATGAATTAATTATGAAAACGCTGACTAGAACAATGTGAACTGTGTCTTTTTGCATAATTCGAAGCAAAAATCTACATAGTAAAGGAAAAATCTCATTTTTTCAAAAGGGAAAATTAAGCACTCAATAAAACACCCAATGAAAAAATCACCTTTACAGGCTTTTAAAAACCAAAAATAAACACCTTCAAGCACTTCTTTAAAATGCTACAACCTGTAATAGTATGATTAGTATGTTATAATCATTAGATATTAGAATGAAAACAAACACTGCACAATCCAATTTAAAACAAAATTAAATAAAATATATCAGCCAGACACAAATTATCTGTATTTGTAGAATCATCCAGAAATTAAAATCTTTAATTTGCAGATTCAAAAATCTTTAATTTTTTTATTTATTTTTAGACTGAAAAATTTAAAAAGAGCCCTGGAGTATAAGAAAACTTAGAACTCCAGGGAAAACATAACTTCACAGTGTTCCTTCTCACCGTTTGTTGAATTTTGTCATTTGTTGAAAAAAATTGATGATGAATTACAAAATTTAATTTTTTGATACTGATCATGAAAAGAAAGATAAAGAAAAACCTAAAATTTTTAAGTCGATTGCAGAAAATTTAAAAAATTGATGATGAATTAAAAAATTTTATTTTTTGATACTGATCATGGAAAGAAAGATAAAGAAAAACCTAAAATTTTTAAGTCGATTGCAAAAAATTAAAAAAATTTATGATGAATTACAAAATTTTATTTTTTGATACTGATCATGAAAAGAAAGATAAAGAAAAACCTAAAATTTTTAAGTCGATTGCAGAAAATTTAAAAAATTGATGATGAATTAAAAAATTTTATTTTTTGATACTGATCATGGAAAGAAAGATAAAGAAAAACCTAAAATTTTTAAGTCGATTGCAGAAAATTTAAAAAATTGATGATGAATTACAAAATTTTATTTTTTGATACTGATCATGAAAAGAAAGATAAAGAAAAACCTAAAATTTTTAAGTCGATTGCAGAAAATTTAAAAAATTGATGATGAATTAAAAAATTTTATTTTTTGATACTGATCATGGAAAGAAAGATAAAGAAAAACCTAAAATTTTTAAGTCGATTGCAAAAAATTAAAAAAATTTATGATGAATTACAAAATTTTATTTTTTGATACTGATCATGAAAAGAAAGATAAAGAAAAAACCTAAAATTTTTAAGTCGATTGCAAAAAATTTTAACAGTCGAATATTTTATTATTTCAGTAAGCAATAAAACATGAAATATTCATTACATTTTGATCATCAGGTGTCCATATTCCACAACTGATGCTATGGTCTAAGTTGAGCATCGAAGACCAGTATCTTTGACCGGACACTGAACCAACTAAAACAAATCCATCCCGATAGCAAATAAGAGCCATCCTGCCATCATGACTCCATGCAAAATCTGTGACTTGAATACTACGATCATTAATCAGTTCTATAGACCATCGACCTTCATATTTAATCCAAACAAATATAGTTCCAGTATTATCACATGATGCTAGTTTTTGATACGGCTCATTCCATTTCACCAGTACTATCTAGGAAAAGAAAGGAAAAAAAAATATTTAGGAATATAATAAAGAAATTTAAAAAAAAAAAAAAAAAACATTATTTTTAATTATGTTCTTATATTTGCTTTATTCAGCATAATAAGTTTTGAAGTCCATTACAGAAAACAGGTATCTTAAAGGGTGTAAAGGATAATTCCATGCAAAAAATAAATTTTATTAAATATTTATTTATTCAACAATAGTCGATAAAAAATTTGAACTGTAAGGTATACAACTTTTTACATTATTTTAAAGAATGTAATTTTACATGGGAAAATACAAAATTTGAGGTAAATTGGTCGAATAGTTCCTGAGAAATTAAATTTTAAATAAATTAAGACACTTAAAATTTGATTTCCCAGAAACTATTCAACCGATTTTGCTTAAATTTTGTATTCTGCCATAAAAAATTCCATTCTTTAAAATGATGCTAAAATCTGCATATCTTACAATTCAAAATTTTTTTCAACAATTATTAAATAAAATAATAAAAAATTATAAATATTTACTAAAATTTACTCTTGGCATTGAATTATTTTTGGATAAACAAATTTTATTATTGAGCATAAAAAATTTTCATTTCGCCTAAAAAGTTCTTGAGATAGAGCGAAATATGCAAAGAGTAAAATTAACGTTAAAGGGTCCAAACTTTGAACCGCTCTCCTGATCAAACATATTTCTCACATTGCGGCTACTCCTTATATTTTGGGGGTAAGAAATTCGAATAAGGCGAAAAAAATTATGTTTATTCAGAGAAAGTACGTTTTTACGCCTGATTTTATAACTCAAAATATCATATGCATATTTGAGGTTACCTTTTTAGCCATTAAGATTAAGTTCCAGAACGTGAAAATCCGATGATCATAGCTCAAAAGATATTCAGGATGGTTCTTTTTTTTTTTTTTTGTGCGCAGTGTCACATAAATGAGAGAAACTTAAACTTTTTAATGAAGTTTCACACATACAAATAAATTATATAAAGGTATTTCAATTTATCAGTCTGAAACTTCATGCTCAAAAGTATATAAAAATAAAAGAAAGAAAACTGAGAAATTCAACTATGCTAACTAAACTCGAAATTAGCAGAAAGATCATAAATAGTTGATTCAATTTTGAATAATATAAGTCAATTTTGTCCCTAAAAATGATTTTAAAATCAATATGCATAGTTTTATAACAGGTATAATCTTCTTTAACATTAAAAAAAAAAAAACATTAAAAAAAAAACTTTTTTAATTATGTGTTTGATTTTGGAATAAAATATATGTTTTGAAAATTGGGCATTTAAAAATTAAACATTTAGCTTTAAACAAAATTATAATTTTAATAAATATTTCATTGATAGAAAGAGATGCCTATTTCTTAAAAAAAATTAGATAAAAAAGTTGTTTTTATGTACTTAATTTTGGAACAAAACATATGTTCTTAAAATTTATTTTATAAAAAATTTACCAAATTAATACTAGTATTCCACTCTGTTATATGTTACATGTCCATTTGTCTGAAAATTTGATAAAAAAGTTGTAATTAAGTGCAATTTTTAAACAAACTGTATGTTCTTAAAATTGTTAATTAAAATAAAAAATTCACCAAATAATTCACAATTTTTTCTGCTGTAAAGAATTTGTTCACAAACTTGAACTTTTGCACTTATAAATATTAGTTTCCCACTATATTGTAACTGATAAAAATGTTATATAAATACTATGCCCACATCTCAGAAATTTCAATAAAATTTTTTAATTATAAGTCTAATTTTGGGACAAAATTAAGAGATGTCTTTACCCTGGCCCTCTAGAACTTTACTTAAAATTTTTAATTTGTGTTTTCTTTTATACTTAACAAATTTTTGATGATATAGCATTATTAGACAACACAATACATTTTTTCTTAAAAAAAAGTAGAAAATAAAGGAGTTGCTTTAGTATATTAAGAGAAATAGTGCTTGATGATTTTAGAGCTTCTATGACATTTTCCTCAAAAATTTAAAGCAATAAATTGATGCAATTTAAGGTTTTCAGTAAGTAATTTAAAATTTTATTACAGTTCAAATTGATGAAAACCACCTAAGATGATGCTAAAAAATTTCTTTAAAACGTTAGTTGCTTAAAAACAAAGACAATTATGAAAAATATGAAAACAGACAACTGTATACTATTTAACTACATATTAATAACTGTTGATTGCAGAATTGTATAAGCATAATTTTGTCAAACAAAAACTAATAAAGAATCTAAAATACCGTGCACTTTATATCACAAATTGTGATGACCTTATGCAGTGTTCCCCCTAAGCGTTTTTAGAAGGGCGAAAATATAAATCCCTACCTATAAGTTAGTCCCTTTTGCCTTTTTAGTAAAAATAAGCCATCATCCTTTAAAAACACTGCCTTTTTATTATGATCCATTAAAAAAAAATCAATTGACTGTGTAAATAATAATTACACACTGGTAAAATTATCTGTAATTTATAGGTTTAATTCATTCTGCTTACTACCTATTACAAATATTTATTTTGTTAGATTATTTTCAACTGGTTAAATTTTTATAAGTTTCTCTTTTTTCAGGGAGAAAGGTATATTAATAAATTTTTTAAGCGATATACTTTTTTCTTAAAGCACCTTTAAATGTTTATTTTCTCATAATTTTCCGTTTAAACTATGGAAAAAATCTTTCAAGTTGTTTATCAATGAATCCTTTTCTTCTAGTTTACTTTTTTGAAAAATGAGATAGTCTTTTAGTATGCCTGTAATTATTTTTCATAAACCCAGAATTTTTCACTTATTTAGATTATGAGTGAGAAATACTTTTTGAAATATAGACATAAAATAGTATAATAGGGTAATTTAAAAATTGCTGAGGATTAGATTCAGTTCATACATATTATTACACATTTTGATAAATTTATACGCTGTAAATAAGTGCATTTTCAAAACTCAAACAGACTCTTTTCTGCGAGGAAACACCTTGTTCTTTTTTATTCCTAGGGTAAACTCTGTGTTATGTTTCACATGTATCGAAAGATACTACCAAATATAGTAAATATTCATCATCAGTTTATTTGTGAAAATTATATAAAGAGGATTAAAATCATATTTTGTATTTTTCCACCCGTCTATACCTCTTTGACAGTTGAGTCCAATCGGAAGCGAAAGTTTTCACATTATTATAACTGGAATAAATGCTTCCTTGATTGATAGAAGCAAATGGATATTATGTATACTTTTCTAAAAAATTGATAGATAACTTCTAATTATGAATTTAATTTTGGAATAAAATGCATGTTTTTAAAATAGCTGTTCATTAAATTTGAACTAAACTATTAGTCCCTTAATGGTAATTATTTAATATTTTTAATGTTGCAACTCCGTATATAAATTATCAAGTTTGTTTCGTTTACTAGATACTACACATATTATTCATAAAGTCAATTTTATATATGAAGCAAACAACGATAATTATGAAACATGTTATTAAAAATGTTGTTAATAAAAATTAAACCACACTATTGGCTTTTTAAAACTATTATAATTGGAATCAATGTTAAGATTGTTTTATTAACAAACTTATATATTGTTTACGAATTCAATTACATTTAAGAAAAATGATGATCAATGATTACTAATATATTTAATTATTGAAGAGTAAAGTCTGTAGTTGAATGATGATAGTTCAACTAAGGAACAATTAATAAACCTTTTTAATGGTAATTATTTAAAGCAATTTCAATAAATTAACATCTTTTATGATATCTATTTATATTAATGATACTATCTCAGTTGTTTTTATAATTAAATTATCAAGTTGTTTCATCTACATGTTCATACACATATATTTTTTAAAAATTCAATTATATTTAAGGCAAACAAATATTTCTCAAATTTTTAATCCACACAGAGTAAAATTTGGTTAGAGTGTAGATTAGTGCTCCTTAGATTTGAATTGTGCATGGTAACTCAGAGCTTATATTATAAATAAAATCTTCCTCTTTCCTATTATTTTTATTACACTTTCTTATAAGGTCACCTTATTGTAAACGTTTACACAAAATTTATAGCTTAATCAAGCAAGTTCAACTTAAGAAACAATTATATAACATCTTTTATAAAAGCTACTTAATGGAGTTGATAATTAATAACACAATTTCACTTGTTTAATTCGTAAATTATCAAGTTTTGTTTACAATTCATATACAAATAAAATAGTGGGCAAATTTATTTATATAACAATAAATTTTTAATTAGTTTATCAGTGCAGTGTAATGTTTTTATACATAAAAAGTGCTAAATACTTACTTCAGCTCGATGTCCCCTAAGATTGTAATTAGATCTGAGGGGTAAATCAGCTATTTTTCGATTGTGACAAGAAGTAAATGTCACTCCAACGATGCTTCTTGCGTTTCCTGTGGCCAGCCAGCCGTCTTGATAGTAGTGTACACGATTTAATTTCCAGCCATCCTCGTCCGGCAGATCGTCCGGTACTTTGCCCATCCATGTTAAACTTAAAATAGCACAATCTGTCCTAGTGGAATTAGTCCTTTCAAAATGCAGATGCATAGTTTTCAATGCACCCAAATTTTATCCACTATCTCCTCAAGTGTTTCATTCATATTTTCTACGAAAATATTCCAAAAGAACACGTCTCTTTGATCAGAATCGTCAATAAATAGTCCTTCTTTTAATTGACAGTTCGCTTTGTTTTATAAAACATTTTTCAGTTTTTACATAACTTTAAAATTGCACGTGAAATTTTTATTTTCAAAAAAATATATTCACGGTTTAAATGGCAAATGAAATAAAATATGTCACAAAAATATTTTCAGTTTCAATTTTTGATTAATTTTTTTTTATCGTCTGAAAAAAAAAAGACTTGAAACATTGAAAAGCGAACTGTCTTCTATATTGATCGATTTTAATGATCATCATAGGTTGAGGAGGGTCAACCAGCACTAGAACATAACCTTTTCGGAATAGAACACTTCAATATTATCCTCATATTTGAGTTAAACTACGCATGAATTAGGAAAATCTTAGTTTAAATTAGAAGTTTCGGAGAAATTAATAAGTTATGTTACACAAGAAATTACTTGCTCCCGCCGGTGCTCTCCGAGAACAGCGCAATCCCACCTGCCATGATGAGTGCTGCGCGCGGAGGGTGCTGTAGGGGTTGCCAGGCCACTCCTTGATCGCCAAAATATAGGCTCTGCGCATTCGCTAGTTTCGGTTTTGTTTTTCACTGCTATTTGCTTTATTCTTTTTTAATCCTTCACGCAGTTGAGAAAGAAAGCTTCATTCTCAATTGCAGTACCAAACTTAAATACGTATTACGTTGTATCAACACCAGTTGTTAGGTATTAATTTTTTATTTCTTAGGGAAGAAAAAGCATTGTTGAATAAAATTATTGAATTGAGAATTCCAAAAAAAAGATTATTGAATTTTCTTTTGTAACAACGTTTTATTTCATTCTGGAATTCACAATTTAATAATTTATTTAGCTATGTTCTTTCTTTCCAATAAATAAAGAATTTCAGAAAAAAAATAAAATAATGTAACAGTTTTCTTTTTTTTTGGAATTTACAATTTAATAATTCATTTATTTATGTTTTTTCTTTCTAACAAAAAAGGAATTCCAAGAAAAAAATGCGAATGGAAAAATTATTGAGTTGTAAATTCCAGAAGGAAAAGTTAAATTACTAAATTGTCAAATTGTGAATTTTATTAAAATTACTAAAAAAAATTTTTGAATTGTGAATTTCAGAAGATATAAAAATTTTAATCAATAATTTTTTCTATTAAGAGTCAGTTTGAACGGTTGTTATTGTATGTAAAAAATGATATATCTATCTATCTATATATATATATATATATATATATATATATATATATATATATATATATTCGAGGATGATTAGAAGTTTTCAATCAAACCATTGCCCAAAACTGAACATGAGATGCTCGAGGATGTTTGTATGAGTGTGTCCTTTATAGACTCCTAAGCCCGCTGACCGAAATCGATAAAATTTGGTGAATTTCGAAGCACGATGAAGGTCACTGTCGACATTAGAACATTTTTTACGACGAACCGTTCAAGCGGGATGAGCGAGAAACGAAATGGAATTTTCTGATTGGTTAAAAATTAGCCATTGTTTTAAATGTAGCTGATTCAACTTATCTTTTCATTTATTTTAAAGATAGCATCAGTGATGTTTGCTAGCTTATCTCTCTATTTGATTAAAAAGAAGAATATATTGCAAGCATTTAATTATTTTATATTTGCTATGTTAGATAAATTCAACGAACAACATTACGTGGTAGTGGTAGCACGTGTTGTCTACGTCACCAGATTTATACTTTTAAAGTTATCTGATACCAAGCGTTTTCTTATTTATATTAATTCTTTTAAAACGTGTTTCTAAATTATTAATGGTTTCAAATCAACGGTAATTGAATAGGAAATTAATGAGAAAGTGGTGGTACGAATTTGTTTAGGAGAAACGTATAAAATCGCTTTATTGTTATTGACGCCAGTGATGCCTAATTAATTTAAGACAAGTAATATATGCTTATTAAATTAAAAGAAATAAACTATGTACTAGGAAGCAAAAGTAATGGAGTAAAGATATTTATTCGTCTAAAACAGTTTTTCCCAAAGTGATCTATATCGACCACTAGGGGCCGACGACAACCTGCAAGGAGTCCATGCTAAGTGAAAAAAAAATTGGGGGTTCATGAACTGAAAATGGGGGTCAACCATAGTGGATCTCATATAAGCAGGTCATGACTTTAATTTTACCATTTCAAGAATGGAATAATCAACATACACTGATATTTCCTATTTACTTACATTATAGATACTAATTTTTACTATACTATAGTTACTAAATTTTACTATAATCTTATAGATACTAAATATATTAATACTAAATTACTAAATACCAAATTACTAAATACTAAATTACTAAATACTAAATTACTAAATACTAAATTACTAAATAATAAATTACAAAATACTAAATTACTAAATACTAAATTACTAAATACTAAATACTAAATTACTAAATACTAAATTACTAAATTTATTACTTAAATAACATTATAGATACTAAATTTTACTAAACAGATACTAAATTTTAATTTTGGCTTAATTTTTAATTTATTTAATAAATGTATTAAATTAACATGTGCTTTTTTCTTAAGAAGTTTTTCACACTACACTTCACTTCACTATAGTTAGAAATTTAAATCTTTCACAGTTAGTAGCTGTCAAAAATACATTTGAACTTGATGAATTTACAAAAAATCAATATCAGGTAATTAAAAGAAAAGAAATAAGCTATGTACTAGGAAGCCCAAACCGAAAAACATGGCAAGGAGTCTACGAGACAAAAAAGTTCAGGAACCACTGGTCTAGAAGAGCAGTTGGAAATCGTCATATTATTATTGACGATAATGATGATAAATTAATGTTTGCAATATCTATTAATTGAAATAAAAAAAAAAACCTATACACTAAAAAGCAAAGTTAATATAGAAAAGATTAATGAGAATTTCGTTTATGAAAACAGTAAGAAATAGCTATTAACAGATAACTCTTAATTAATTTATACTACTGACGGTGATATGTACTACTAGTATTATAGTAATTGGTGAAGTTTTAATAATGATTCTACAACAAGTCTTCTGCTGTTTCAGAAAATATTATGCAAAGATAGTGCATTAATATTTTAATGAATCTCAGAATTAAAAGAACTTTTTTCCATCACTTCTTGTATATATTTTAACAGTAAATTAAAGGTCAGATAGAGAAATGGTTATGCTCCTAACTCCTTATCAAATTCTAATAAGAATTCCATTTTTATTTTATTTATTATTTAAAAAAAAAATCGGCTTTAGTTGGCTGCCAATGACAAATGCATTACGCACAGTACTCAAATGTTGAAGGGTTATGTAGTACCATATATACTTATAACGGTATAAAATACTGTATTGATATATTTGGTGATTATTTAAACTACTCCAATACTAAGCAGTTTTAATACTGATACTTTGGAAATAAGTCTTTTTGGGCCCCTCGAAAAGGACCGGAGAAAATTACTTGATAGTGGTAAATTTTGACTATCATGAGTTAGCTGCGAGCAATAGCATTATGCCAAGGGATACTAAATACATTTTATCTTTATTCTGATGGGATGAAGTTTTGCTTACTTTAATAACGTAAAGCCACCAAAAAGTGCGACAAATAATATTAAATAAAATAAAATAAATTGAAATTGTTTTAGCTATATCAATTGAACAACTTCGTGGAACAATCAGGTAAGTGACATTTTTTCAAAACGAAAAAGAGAACAACGTGCGTTTCCAAACTATTTTATTACCAATTTATTAGAAGGCGGGACTAATAATTCTTTGCCTTATTTTATTTACTACTGCCTAATTTGAAATAAGATCATGCAAGCATACAAACTAATGTGGATTAGTTACGTTAAGATTAAAGTGAAGACAATAACATTGATGAACATTAAACATACCCATATTGATGCAACAACTTTACGTTAGTTTCTCTGATTCATTAATTCCCCTAAAAATGTCTCTCACACGGTTCTTCTACAAAGCTTTTTATTTGTGCTGATATATTCCTTCAGTTTTGAGGATGATTTCTTAGTACTGATTTATTGATTCTTTACTTTTTTTTAAATCACCCCGTGTAAAAAACGGGTATTCAGCTAGTACTTGCTAAATTTTTTGGAGCTGAAGTAAGAAATATTTATTAAATTCAAAACTCGCGAGAATTTAAGTTTTAAAATGTTTTTTCCAAAGGTTTAATATCATAATTAAGTAACAAAATGATTGTTTTGTGTAAGTTGCATGTGAAACTTTCCCTTGACCTTGGCACGCTTCCAGCGGACCTTGTTCATCAAGGTTCGCTGGTCAAGCCTTTCGTTTTACAAATAAAGAGGATATACTTCAACGTTATCGATATTAATTATGCAAACATATTTAAAAATTCAGTGATGAAGTTGATTGTTTTTTTAATAGTAGTTGTTGCCTAAATAAATGAGAATTTAATTATCTGCAATCATTGTTTTCATACCGCTTTTGAGTTTTTGGATAATCACTTTGGATAATCCCAGTTTTTAATAAATTACAAAAAAAAAATCTTATTATGTTATTTAACCAATATTATACAACAAGTTTGCTCAATTGTCTCAAAAATAAAAAATAAATAAAACAACATAATTTAAAATGAAAATAAATTTCTACATTACATTATGCCTTTTTTTGAAAAAAATTTTGTTCTGTGTGAAATAAATCTGTTTTAATTTATTAATTAGTTATTTCGAAACAGCACCTTAAAGTATTCAAGCAACTGTTTTTATAAAAGTAATATTTGCTAATACCTAAACAAAGATAAATTAATATTTAAATATTAATTGAGAATTTTAAGGAGGAAAGGTACTTTTGCAGACTTATTTCGAAAGAACACTTTACAATTTTTAAGTTACTGTTTTTATAAATGTAACATCTGCTAATGTCTTAACAGAAGTAAACTGATATTTATATTAATTGAGAATTTAAATGAGGGGCAGTACATTTGCAGACATATTTCCAAACAACATTATAAAATATTCAAACTTCCGTTTTTATAGAAGTAATATCTACTAATGTCTTAACAAAAATATATTGATATTTAAATATTAATTGAAAATTCTAATAGCGGATGGCGTATTTGCATATACATTTGCTTAGTTAAATCCATTTTTATTAAAAAGATAATGAAATTATTAATAGTTGACAAATTGACTTTTGAAATTTTTGCATGAGAAGAAGGCCAGTGCTATTTTAATATAGTTCTCTTTGAGGACTACGTTAAAAAGACGTTTTTGTTTGATGTCAGTTCTTTTCTTTGAGAAAAGTTTCTTGAGGATAGTATAAGGAGAGTTTTTATTTAGTTTTTTACTATTTTTTATTTTGAAAAAAAAAAAAAAAGACTAGGCTAAAAATTTTCGTTTATAGTTATAATTTTTTATTCTTTTCTGTTGAATAAAAAGAAATTTGGAACAAAAATTAATGATACAGTAGGTTAAAAAATAAATAAATAATTAATTTTAATTAGTTTACGGCAGATCAACTTTAAATTATTTCATGCGTACAATTTACGTTTACAATTATAATTCTTTTTTTTTTTTTTTTTTTTTTTTAAGTTTAGACATATGATGTGATCTATTTTATTGACCAATAAGAATGTTGGAGAATGTTATCACCTCATAAAATTTTTATGCTATTGTAATAGTATAAGATTTTTTATCAGCGAGTAAACTTTTTTTAAAGAAAAAAAAGAAAGAAAAAACTAAAATGAAAATTAACACTCAAGAAATATTAAACACAGACGCTCAAGCACTTTTTTCACAAAAAGTGCTTGACACACATTCCACACATTCGCAAAATAAATAAATAATAATAAAATAAAAGCGCTTACGCAACATTAGCCAGTAGTGAGCTAACCTAAGTTAACCTATTAAGCGTTAAGTCTCTCAGGTTGAGGACACCTCTAATTTTTTTTTCAAGAAGATAAAGGTTGGTAACTTAGTTCATGAATTCTCAGAATTTGCCTAAACAAAACAGAAATTCCTGATCACCATGGTATATAAACTATAACAATTTGTTTTGCCCATCTGAAATTATGTAAATGCGATATTTGATAAAGTGTAATTTTTAAGTGAAGAAAATATCCTTTTACTTCAGGCGCAAGTTCCCCTCTTCTCTTTCATTGACATGATTTTTCGAAGCTGTGTCACCAAGAAAAAAAAAAAAAAGCCACAGTTTAAGTGCCTAACACTTAAAGTAAAGCTTTATTTATAAACTGTATATGCCTTCTGCTGCTTGCTGTAAAGAATTATCTGAGCTTTAGAACGGACAAATAACTAAAATATTTTAAAAGTTATTAAACTTTTTCAAAAAGCATCCATTTAGAGACATTTTCCACTAAGTTGAAAAGTATCAAAATCAATGCCCTATTCCCACTTTTTGGGAATTTTTTATGAGGCCAGGAAATGCATCATTGGATTAAGTTTTTAAATATTAAAAAAACTCTAAGACAAACGCTTTTTATTTTCTCAAAACTATGGATTTTCTCCATACTGATTTTTTACGCCATTTTCAGTTTAAACATGGAACATGGTTTAAACATGGGCTGCCTAAAGATAGGCTAAATTCGTCGTAACAGTCATGAGTAATTATTGCAAATTCATATCAATAACGAAAATAGTATATTATTTGGAAGGAAAAAAAGCATAATTTCATGCTACTACAGAGCCTTAGAAAAACAGCATTTTGTAGATTTTTTTCCCAATGCCAAAAGTCAAAACTGTCAGCCCGCAAGTTTTGCCAATCCTTTAGCCCATGATCCGTTTAACAGTGAAGAAATTTCAAGTCAGCACTGTGGTCGGTGCAAGCCGGACGCGGAATTCGTATTGACCAGCATTTGCTGGGATTCGAACCCGGTTCGCTTCTTTAGAAGGCGAACACTCTATCCTCTGAGCCATCATGGCTCAAATAAATCTCATTAAAATTAGTTTGACAAATTACCCCAACTACTAATTAAAAACGAATTTAAAAAATGAATTAGAAGAAAAAGTAAATTTTGTAATTCGTTTTTAACCTAAAATGGTTATGTCAACCATTAGAGGCAAATAAACTAATAATTAAATGAATATAAAAGCTGCCGTAAAATGTAAAAACTTTTCTGTAATGAATGCTTAAAAATGATTTTAAAAAAAAGGGTTCCAATCATTCGCAAGCAGAAAGAAAATAATTAATAATGTCTATTAGAAAAAAAGGGCAAAAAATGTTTAAAATAAAAATTATACTTGAAGTATAATAGATTTATAACTGGGAACCTTTATTGTAATAAATAAAGTAGTAGTTCTGTTTGCAGCGTATCTTAAAAATGAATTAACTCAGGTTGATACCACCTGGCAAAAAAAAAAAAAAAACCACAAAGTGGCATTAAATTTTTTCGAAGTTGCATTTAATTCCTTAAATTTAAATACTACTTAACGATTAAAATCACATTCTCAATATTTTTAATACCCATATCCGTTTCCTTTATAAAAAAAATTTTTGTTGGTAAATATACGTAGCTTTAAACATCTATAGATTTTTTCCCAATTTTGCTACCCCTTAGAGAATTTTCCAGACCTTAGCAATTCCTGTTGATATTGACTCTGTTTTAATGGTTAGATTGTATAGTGTTTATTAATTGCTCTTAAAAAAATACGCATTTCATACGTTTCTAATTATAAAACTATAGCAATTCTAAAAAAAAAGTTCCTTATGTCTTTTTCTACAATTTTTTCTAGAAATTTTTTTTCGTATTTTATTATATATTGTAATCGAAAGGTCAGGCGTTTTCTTTATTACGAAATTGTAAGAAAAATGAGTCCTTAAGTTGATTAATTTAATTAAATTAAAGTTTTTAGTTTTGTTTTGTATCTTCAGATTCTTTAAAGTTGTTAAAAACAATAAGAATTTTTTGTTGCAGTGAATTAAAAACTATTCCCTAGAAATTTCCGAGATAATTCCGAGTCATTTGAGAAAAAAGAAAAAAAAAAAGAATTTTGAATTTTAATTCAACTAGGGAAATCAGGCAAGTGTTTAAAAGTAAGAATTTTCTAGAACTTTTAAGAGAAGTGCAAAATACTGAGCACTTTTTCATATTGGTAACAAACGTAATCCTTCTAGAAAAGAGCCAAGAACAATTACTTACATTTTAGGCAGATCTATGCTGGTATATACAAGTACTTTTGCTTCTAAACAAAAGTACTTAAAATAGTTTTTAAGCCTTCTCGTTCGTTTAAACATTATTCGGCTGATTTCATATTTTGTATGAATGCACCTTAATAAAGGATGTGGTATAAAGTTTGTATATAAATTGTATGAATGTTTTGTTCCATTAGCTAACACCCGGATTAAAAAAGTATTAAAAAAAATGAAAAAATCGACATCTATTTAATGGAGTTAGTATAATTCAGAAATGCCAGTTGCTCCGGATTCGACAAAATATTTTAATAAACGGTTTGAGAATTACAAACTAAAATTTGCAAACTTCCGGTTAATTTTTCCAACTTTTTAAAAGGTTCTACGTGGCTTAACTGTAACAAAGTATAGAGATGACAACTTGCTCTGGACGGACGAAAAATATTTTTGGGTGGTAGTCCTTTAACGCAAGGTTGCTTTGCTGTATGGTTCCTGTTATTTTTATTTTTTATAACCGTCGTTGAACAGCCGACCCAATTTTTGGGTATACGATTACTAATGTTCAACTACGTAGCCTTGTAATTTTGGACCCAATCTAGAAGACAAGGGAACGGATGGATCAAATATCGGGAGAAATTTGCCTTCGTGGTGGATTTTTTGATGGAACTAACACGCATTTGCGTTGCATGGAGGGGAAGACCACGAGAACCTTCCACGGTTAGCTTGACAGCAAGGGGACTCTAACCCATGATCCGTCTACCACTGAAGATATTTCACGTCAGCACTGTGTTGGGGGTAAAGCTGGATGCGGGGAGATAAATATTTTTGGTACAGAAATAAATATTTTTGGGTGGTAGTCCCTTAATGCGAGGTTGCTTTACTGTATGGTTCTTGGTTTAGTAAATTCGATTTATGGAATTTTTACTCACTACTACTTCTAAATAAGTCAAAAGTTCATGTAATACGCCTCTTTGTTACAGTTAGTCGTGTAAAAAGTTGGCAAAATTAACCGACTATCTGCAAATTATAATTTGTAGTTCTCTATCGTTTTTTTTTTAAATATCTTTTGTAGAACTTGGAGCAGTTGGCATTCTTGAAAGTGGGGTATCACGTAAGCCTTTGAATTATTTTGAAGTAGTGATGATTACTAGTCCTATGAAATGAACTTACTAAACCAAGAGTCCTACATTAAAAGACTACCACTAGAATATACTTATCCTTTGTTCGGTGAAGTTGGCATCTCTGATTATTAATATATATGATGATAAATGCGCACGAGTTATTCCCATTAGATTACAGCCCCTTAGATAGTCTTGCTAACAATGAAATAATTGAGTTACCAGATTTATGCCATTAATGTCAGTGAAATGTTTCATCTATACATCACACAATTTGTAAGTACTAGAAAATATATAGGGGAGTGTCGGGTACCCCCGCCCACTGTCATTTTCATATGTGTAGAATATTTTTTCAAGTCAATGGGCCATCGGACATTAATTGTTATATTAAAAAAAAAAAGATTATTTTCAAAGTTTTAAGTATTTATGCAGCTGGTAACATGGTAAACAATAGTTTTGAAAATATGTTGAATACAGTAGTCATAAAATTAGGAAAAATTGGTTGAATGTTTCGATTAAACTTCATTTTAATACTAAAAAAATAATTTTTTCTATACATACAGCATTATAGTATGTAGTCTTAAGTTTAATTTGCGCAAAGAAAAAAGTTTATATGTGAAAAATTGTTCGAGTAATTACAAATTTACAAAAAAATTGGATTTCGGGTATCCCCGCTCACATGAATGTCGGGTATCACCGCCCAATTTTATTTCTTCGATAAATGTACGGTTGCAAAGATTATTATTTTATTGCTTCAAATTTGAATGTTATATGCATTTTTAACAACAAATATTGTTGTTATTAAATGATTGTTATTCAATGATAGAATTCACTAAAAGTATATAAATATGCAATAAATAAGATAATTTTGTGATAAAAATGATAAATGAGGTTTATCTATTGTCAATACATTGGTCATTTTCATTTACACCTGAAAAAACAGTCAAAAAACATAATTTTTGTAAATGGTAGAGGCTACCCGACACATTTTGAAAAGAGCTGAAAAACATGTTTTCTTAAATTTCTATTTTTTTAAGTTAAACTCTTCTTTTTTTGGTTTATTCTTTTTGCATTATTTAATTAGATGATAGAAACATACAAAAATATTGATTGTTACTCAATATTATACAGAAATATAAGCAATACTCCTTAAGAGGGTGGGGCTACCCGACTCTCCCCTATTTAAATTTATTATACCAATATCCAATATATGTTGGTAAAAATTATTGTTGTCATATATAAAAGTTTTGATAATATTTTACAATTCTCTGTTGATTTAGTTTTATTTTGTTCAAAAGGTTAAAATAAGAATTTGTTGCCGCTTTATTTTTCATGCTTCATAAAATAAACATAGTGAGTTATGTCATTGTCTCGCGATAAAAGATCCAATTAAGGATAAATATTCGTCTTTGAATAACCATTTAATAGCAAAACTTATAAAAGTTTGTATTTTGAATTGCTTTAGATAAATTACATTTATCTATCGAGAAAATATTTGGAAGGATAAAAGAATGATCAGAAAACAAAAAGAATCGATGCCATTAATTGTGGAAAAGCAATAGTAAACATAGTTAATGGCACAAATAATTATATTAGTACAATAAAAAGAGAAAATAGATAATCTTGTAAGACAAAGCTTTGAAGTTTGAGACAGAAAAAACAGGAAACTCGGACTAAGGGAGTATTTCGGAGAGAAAATACTTCAGGATGCTTAGGATTTTCATGTCTGGCAGAAAAATAAGACACCATGTTTCACTTAAGATTTCTTCAGTGTTTGCTTTGGAATTATTTTATTTTATTACATATAAGAATTCTTATTACAGGAAGAGTTTCCTTTGTTTTTTGTACAGTTTTGTTTGTAGTAAACATCTTTTTAAAAGAAAAATTAAAGCAAATTGATGTCTTAATTATGCAATTGCATCAGACAATTAAAAATAAAATGTTTATTATGTTTAATTCATGGCCTATTTGTGCCTAGTTAAAAATGGCAGTTTTGAAAAGAATGGGGACCCTTATTTTAATCATCTTGCGAACCTTGATTACCAATCGATTAGGGACCATTTGTTTCAAAAACTTATCACTTATTCTTCTTAGCCAATTTCTAGTTATTCTAATTGTTAGTTAGCCCTCAGCATATGAAGTACTCACAGTACCTAATCACATAGCACCGACCATGGCCAAGAACCTAGCCCCGTTTTTATGGGCTTTATCTCTAAACAACCATGTCAGAAATGCCACGTAATTTTAACTCCGGCAAGATGACGAGTATAGTGCCTGGGCGGGCATTCTCTCTCTCTCCAAAAATCTACTCCACAACCAACGAGAGGACTTTCAGACGCGAGACGCGATGATTTTATGTGTTCCTTGCACATATTCACGTTAGCCTTAAATTTAATTGGCCATACGTTTTATTTCGTTAACGTCAAAATTCTGTTCACTTCTGTCGCATCATCTCATCTTGATGTTCTGGAATCTTATTTCATTCATATAAATGCTGTTCAACTGGTTAACAGTATGAGTTCCTCATCACTCTTAGTAGTGCTTGGAAATGTAGCCTGCTTGCTTCGCTTCTTAATTACAGCGGGACTTCTTGTTTTATTTTTTAACTTTATTTCATTTTCCGAATTTTCGTTTACAGCTTAGCGTTTTCTTTTTCAAATCTGCTTTGTTTTCTTTATTCGCAGAGTTTTGAGAACGGGCGTATATTATTTAACGATCAAACTATTTTCGTATTTAAAATTTACAAAGCAAGTGAAGTTTTTACATTATCAAGTATATCTTTCCGCTTCAGTTTCTTGGGATTATTCATTAAAATTTTGTTTCAATCCAACCAATTATTTGGAAGATGTTATCTATCCGTGACTGCTATTATTTCTTAACAGCAGGGCCGCCATTTTTCTACGCTTTTTGTGAAAATTTCATCTCTGAAGGTAAGTAAATTTACGTTTTGATGTATGATTCTTTACTTTGTAAGTTTCATTCAAAGTTATTTTCCACACCATTACGTCAAAATGATGTAAAAGTTTATATCATACGTTTCTTATTTAAGTCACATGCTAAGCTTGTGCCTCTTCACATATTTTATGAATCTTTAAAATTTAAATTTTATGTTTTGTGCTTCCCCTCCATACTTGTTTATTCTAAGCCATGTTTTTATAACCTTTTACTGTTTATGTATTTTATTGTGTATGACATTTTTTATTATCGTATTTTCTGTATTATATTTTGTATTATATTATTATGTATTATGTAATTTTATGTATTATATTTTATTGTATGTTTACCCAGGGACCGGGGCTTTTACTGAGGGATCTTCTGACTCCACTTTCACCAACGGAGGTGCGGGAGTGGTACTGATCCTACCTGATGATCAAAAACGAGAGATCGCAACTGGTGCTGGAAAAATCGCATCTAATTTTACGGCATAGTTGATAGCCATTTCTACGGCAATCGAAACGTGCATCAATCTTGAACCTTCGGAGCAGCTTAGTGGTATCACCATCTTCAGCGACTGCAGGTCTGCCTTACAGGCAAAGGTACCTCAAGCCTAATCCTGAATATCACAAAACAACTTGGACAACTTCAGCGTCTCCGGAAATGCTTCTTGCTGTGGATTCCAGCCCATGTGAACCTAGAGTTCAATGAAATAGCTGATTCCTTGGCTAAAAATGCCAGAGATCTCAATCAAAATTCAATCCCAACCACGTTGGCAGATGCAAATGCTTTTGCAAAGCTTTTGCAAATGCTTTTGCTTTTATTTTTAAAGGGGTGCTTTTGCACCCCTTTAAAAATAAAAGCCCACGATCAAATAACTAATCTTGACATCGATAGGAAGACAGCCACTACTCTCATCAGACTAAGAACAAAACATCATAAGAACATGAAAATTTCTACAGATGGGACTAGAAAATATCAAAACCGTGGCAACTGTCTTAATGTGGAACTGACACCATATCATGTTTTTAACTGCCCTGCAGTCGCTGCAGGCCTTCACCTTTTAAACTACCCCACAGAAGAGGATTTGTATTCATTTAATGCCATAGAAATAACAAAAACTATTCAAGCACACCATGAAATATGATTCAATAGAGGATACGACTCCAACCAACCAACCCAGGGACCGATCATGACAAATTCAGGACCAAGACCTAACAAAATATTTTGAAATTAAATTTCTGAAGAGTAGTCCTAACTATAAAAAGAATCTATTAAACTGCATGATTCAAGAGAAACATTCTAAAAAATTTTGAAAGTAGACAGTTGAAGATTATTTTTCTAAGATAAAGTTTAAACATGTAGTTATTAAAGCAAAATATAAAACAGCAAAACAATGTTGAATGAAAATAAAAATAGTTTGGTGACCACAAACAATTGAAATCAGTGATTTTTGCTAAAGTCACTGATTAGCTTAATAATTTTAAAGATTTCAGCCTTCCATCTACAGCTTTACATATCTGTTAAGTTCTTGTTGACACTAATAATTTATAAAAGACTGGGAATATGCATTCTCGTTGCATTTGCTTAAGCCGTTGGAGTAAAAACGGCATCAATTAAAATTCAGCCATACTTTCGAAATTGATTAGTGCAATATTTACCTGAGTTTGGTTTATCACAATATAAAGAAAATTTTAAATAAAAAATGTCTTTTTTGAGATAAACTGTTTCTTTCAGTATTTTTTTTTAATGTAATATTGTGGACTTTTTACTAATTTTTGAGGCTCCCATCCCCCAGAAAGTGTGGGCCCTAGGCCCATGCTTATTGGGCCTAGGCGATAATCAGGCCCTGTTTTTAACATGTTAGAAGAATCGGAGAGAGCTTTCTGATTGGTACTGAGCAACAACACAAGATCCAACATTCCCCTCTTATTTTGGTGAGGCTTTCTAAATGTTAAAATTATCAAAAATTTTGATAGCTTTCATTTTTAAGTGTTTACCCCCTAGAAAATATTTTGCAAAAAGCGAAGTAGTTGGCAGCGCTGGTTAACAGAAATAAATTATATTTTATTGAAGCTAATGGCTGTGAAAAAGTATTTTTTACTGGGAATAAGATCGAGAGCTATTTATCTATGGTAAAAAGTAATAAGTAGAGAGTTAAGGTATAATTAAATGTTTGGCATTGATATGGTATAGAAAGACAAAGACAATATTAAAAAAAATTTGCACAAAATTTGGTGAATGGGTCAAAGAACTCATCTTCTCCTCAAAGAAGCTGTTGCTTCAGCAAGGGGATGCCCCGGTGCACACGAGTGTCATATGATTTATGTTAAATTGCCGCTTTAATAACGGGTTACTACCGGTGCGCACTAGTGTGATATATATTATATTCAATTGCATTCAAATTACTGCTTTAGCACTGGGTTATCCCAGGTGCACACTATTGTTATATAGATTATATTCAATTGTATTCAAATTAATGCTTCAGCAGTTCTGAAGCATTAATTTGAATACAATTATAACCTAGTGCTGAATCAGCACTAGGTCACCACCGGTGCACACTAGTGTTATTCAATTGTATTCAAATTATTGCTTTGGCACTAGGATACCCCTGGTGCACACAAGTGTTATGTAGATTATATTTAATTGGATTCAAATTAATGCTTCAGCAATAGACCACCCCCGGTGCACACTGCTATATAGATCATATTCAATTGTATTCAAATTAATGGTTTAGCACTAGGTTATTCCTGGTGTACACTAGTGTCATATGGATTATATTCAATTGTTTTCAAGTTACATCAATGCTAAAAAAATTCAAATTAACTATTAATAAGCATCCAAAAATAAGAGCTTCAGAAGCAAGTGCATACGTTATTTTCAAAAAGCATTGGTAGTTATATACTATATACACAGATGCTAACTTCCTAAGCTTAGAGGACAATTTTTTTTCTAGTGATAGCAAAATTTGTAAGTACAATTCTTTGTTTTGTAAATTTGTCTAAAGAAATTTTGTCCATGTGTGGTTATTTATGAAATATTCAAAACTTCATACAAAATGCCTCTATCGTAACTTTCAAAATTCACAAAAATTGTGTAAATTTTAGTTTTTAATTCTTCACCACTTTTTTAAATATTTTGTAAAAAGTCGAGTTGTTGGCCTTCTTGCAAATGCAGGGTAGCAGATTTCTACAATAGAAAAAAAGTCACATATGAAATATTCTTACAATTAGTCTTTTTTCTTTTTTAATTTTTTTTAAAATACCAATTCTTGCAATGGAGAATTTAAAAAAAAAACTTGTAGGTTAATTATTTTTAAAAAATTAAACTTCAAATAAAACAAAATAGATATTACATTAAAACATGAAAATTTTAAAATATTCGAAAATAAAAAGTTATTTTTTCCGTGGAGAAATATTTTAAGTAAAGATTCGAAGTCATATTCAGATTCTGGATCACAAATCGTCCTCATCATTATCTCGATCAATTATCTCGATAAAACCAATAAATTTTGTATCGATTCTGTCGGAACACAATGATAAACACAATGTAAAAGAAAAAAAGTAAATGATTGCCAGAAGGATTGCTTTTTAATTATTAAAAGTATCAGATAGTAAATCAATAATAATTATGTTCAGAATCAATTAACCTACTATTGAGCGAAAATATAATATTCCAAGTGAAAAACTGTCCTCTCCATTAATGCACCAATTAATAAAAGAAAGTAATATAAACGTTTAATCAGTTAATGTAAAAGTTCGAGAACACTCCATTTTTCATAGATATTTCTATAAATAGTTATGATTAAGGAGTTCTTTTTTAAATTAACAATCGAGAATATATCGATATGATATAGGAGATTACTTTTTTTTCAAGTTATTACGATCAATAACTTAATGATTTTTTATTAATTTGCAACTATATCCATTATTTATCTCATAACTATATCCTTATTTCCAAATGATGAACTTTATTTGTGAAATTCAACGATGCCTAAATTGTGTTCCGTGGAACCCCGGGGTTCCGTTAAAAGTTTAAAGGGGTTCCAAGAGTAAGGACTGTTTTCGGTCTAATTATTTTTTCCATAATTTATTTTATATTTTCTTACAAAATTTTCAATCCCTTAAATGCAGGTATGAGGAAAATAACTTCAAATCATATTAATTATAAAATAAAAAATAATACATAACTTAGCAGCTACCATTCGAAGAAATTTTTCCAAAAAGTGTAGAAAGTTGGCTTTATATAAATATTTTAATAAATTAGAATTCAGTTAATTTTTCGCCACCGCTACATTATACATAATTTAAACCAGAGAATATAGATAGGAGAATAAATCTAACTTAAAGAATACGTACCGTACTGCTCGGTGCAGTACGCTATACCAGAAAAACAACTTACAGGATGAGTAACGTACTCAGGTTTAGCAGAGCTACGTTTGAACTAAAATATAGCGCATAAAAAGCAAAAGTGACAGTCAGGAGGTACGTCATCTGTGTGTTCTTGGACAACTCTGCATACATGCTTAGGTACGCTGCTTCCCGCCAACTGCCATTTTATTCTTTCTTTCTATATCAAAATGTGTTACCATATTTAATTAACATGGATGATAAAAATGTCAAAGAAATATTTTAATTAATAAAATAGTACTGTTTAGGTACGTAAGTACTAGGTAGGCACTTTATTTACTTTCAGCAATATTTTATAGAGTGGTTGACAATAAAAAACTAAAGCTTTCAGAATTTTTGTTAATTTTGGCAACTTTTTAAAAGCTTTACCCCGAAGGAACTGGATCGTTCGTTCGTTGTTGTAGAACTGGGCATCTGGGGCCTAAATGGCCCTCACCAAAAGAACTGGAATACAATTGAGTTGGATATGAACTTTTAAATCATTTATATCTGGTGGTGTTTTAGAAATAAGTTTAAATGAATAAAAATAATACATTAAAACATAAACATTGCTACCATTAGATTAAATTTTCACAAAAGGCCAAGAAAGTTGGTAACCCTACTCCAAGTTCGTTTTGATTTCTGGGCACGTGGGCCGAGCAGTGGTCTGTATCCTATTTATCCTGTAACTATTTATGATGTGAGGTCAGAACATTGTGGTCAGTAGGCGTTGTCGGAGCTGTTTTATGTTGGCAGCCCTGCATTTTATGCTGCAATGACGTGAAAAATGGTATTATTAAAAGAGTGATAGAACAATAATGTGTAACTTAGGTGAGTATTTTATTATGTTAGCTACCTCATAAGTTTACAACAAATACTTGATTATCGAACATGTTAAAAAATTTTAAGCACAGAGAACAATCATGCCTCGTTTCTCTAAGTTACAAACTATTAATAATCTTCATATTCTAACTGTTTTCAAAATTTAGAAAATGAGAAATGTGCTCGCATGAGGACACTTGGCTCTAACGAGTAAACTGCGACCAATAGATCTAAGTTAAAGGATTGTACAGTAGTTGGAACTGATTTTTTTTAAAACTTGAAATTGAACTAGGCTAGGGAATTAATTGAGAACAAAAAAGGAACTTTAAGTAAATTTTGTTCAACTTAATTCAGTAACATTAAATGTCTTATCAAATAAAATCGATCTTTGCTTTGCATTTGGTATCTTTTTGATTTTTGTCAATATTTGAAAGAGTGTTTAATCCCAATTTTGAAATATTTTTGGTTTAATATTTACATGCTCGGCAGGGCTTGAAAGGGTAAAGATGCATGCCCGATCGGAATTTTTACGTGTCCGTTACATGACAGGTAATATAATTTGATAAATATCTTTTAGACTCACAAAATAAATATGTATTTTATTCCTCAATACTTAAAAGTATGAAGTTAAACTGGCGCATGATGTAGCTGAATATAAAATGGGAATTTCTTGCGTTAACCATCCACTGTCATTTGACTACTATGACAGCTGATTAGTTATGTGACAGGATTTGATGTGAATGTCCAAAGCGAAGTCTTCTCCTATTTACCGAAGCGTAGGAGGATTACTGGCTGTAAATAACTCTTTTATGTACGTAATACATAATATATCTATATGCTTTTCTGCTGCAGTGTTTCCAAATCCGCTTACTGCATTATTGATTTATTTCTCCACATTTCCTTATACATGACACAAATTATTCTTATTTTATAAAGTTGTTTTCCTGACAAAAATTTTTTTTTTCTTTCTTTCAGATTTCTATTTTTCCAGTTTGTATTTTTTTAATTGTTAAAAAGACTGAGAACTGTTTTATTGAATCCATTTTTATTACTTTTACTCATTTTATATTTTATTTTATTTTATCTATTTTTCCAGTTTGTATTTTTTTAATTGTTAAAAAGACTGAGAACTGTTTTATTGAATCCATTTTTATTACTTTTACTCATTTTATATTTTATTTTATCTATTTTTCCAGTTTGTATTTTTTTAATTGTTAAAAAGACTGAGAACTGTTTTATTGAATCCATTTTTATTACTTTTACTCATTTTATATTTTATTTTATTTTATCTATTTTTCCAGTTTGTATTTTTTTAATTGTTAAAAAGACTGAAAACTGTTTTATTGAATCCATTTTTATTACTTTTATTCATTTTATATTTTATTTTATTTTATCTATTTTTCCAGTTTGTATTTTTTTAATTGTTAAAAAGACTGAAAACTGTTTTATTGAATCCATTTTTATTACTTTTACTCATTTTATATTTTATTTTATAACCGTCGTTGAACAGCCGACGCAATTTTCTGAGTTAACGACTGCTAATGCTTAACTTCGCAGCCTTATAATTTTGAAGCCTTTGAGGAGAAGGTTTTGATATAACTAACCCGCATTTGCGTTATATGGAGAGGAAAACCACGTAAACCTCCCACGGTTAGCGTGACGGTAAAGGGACTAGTTGATGATCCGTCTACCCTTGCGGATACTTTTACGTCAGCACTGCGGTCGGTGCAAGCTGGGTGCGGATTTCGTATCGATCAACCATCGCTGGGATTCGAACCCGGTTCACCTTATTGAAGGTGAATGCTCTCTCCTCTGAGCCACCAGGCTCGATTTTTTTTTATTTTTTTATTCAATATTATATTACTCAATAATATATATATATATATATATATTGTTCTATATTTTATTACTCGATAGTTTCCTAATTTTTCATACATTTAATTTTCATCAAATTACGTATTAATTATTATTATTTTACAAATTAATTATCTTTATTATCTTGTTGGAGGACTCCACCCCCTGCTTCCTATCGATTGACAACCCCAATAATTGCTACTCAATAGGGATGCCACTGGTGACTAGGAATATAAAAAGTGGTGATTAAAAAAAACAAAAACCCATTAATAAAGATAAAGCTTTTGAAACTGCAACTTTTCTTAGCATATTTTTTTTTAGTTTACAGTTGAAACTAATAAGTACTGTGCTGTGTTAAATATCTGGGCACCTGAGGCCGCTTACGGCCACTTTCCCGTTCGCACTCACGGAAATGCTCACGGTTTCGGCACCGCTTGGCGCGGTCGAGAATAAGCTCTCTGAAAACAGCAAAATTGAGAATATGGTAACCCAACCGATCTATGCGTCACATCTTGCTACAACGTGCAACCCTATTACGTTGATTGAGTAGGAAAATGATGGTTCTATTCTAGTTAAAAATTTCTTTCTTATTCACTTCTATCTTCACACCGCTCTTGCATTTTTTATAAGCGGTTTTCGTTTTGAATGAAAAATTCATACTTAATTTAATGTTCATGTTTCAGAATTTTATTTAAAAATAGATTCTTGTAAATATTTTACTTTTCAACTTCTTTTTTTTTATTATTATTGTTCTTGAAAGTGTAAAATCTATTGTTTTTTTTTTTTTTTTTAATTTACTTGCTAAGACAGTTTACCATTCTTTACTATGCTATATATATAAAGGCTTGTGTGCTCACTATATACTAAAGAATATTGCATTCAGTTTCCAATTCAAATGTAAGAAAATTTTATATAAGGTATTTTTATTGCAGTACATTGCAAAAATTACCTTTATCGCTAAATTCAGCATTTCAGATGCGTAATTATTAAAAAAAATTAATTCTTTTATTCCAAATGCATAATAAAAATTCTTCATAATAAAAATTCTTCACAATGAAATACATATTGTTACGCTAATAATGAACTATAATAGATTTGAGAAATGAGTTAACGAAGAACTTTATACAGTTAAAAAAAATTGCCTCACTTGTTTGCTTTATCAGATGGAGGAGATTTTATTAAATCGTTTTTCCTCAAATAAAACATTTAATCAGAAAAAGGTGATAATTTTCAATTGGAAATATATATAAGAAATTTTTCACAAAGGAATCGATACTTTTACGCAAATAATACATTAAGATAGATCTGAAAAAATAGACCTGAGAAAGCCATTAATAAATTTAAAGTGCTTAAATTTAAAGTCCTTATCATTTTAGTCATTTGTTTGCGGTTTCAAAAGTAATAAAAGTTTTTAAAAAAATGTTTATTTAATTATCATACGCAGCACTTTACTTTAACCTTATTATTTTATTCATTTTCAATAAGATGAAGATTTTAATGACACTACTTCAATATTTTGAAAGTTTCAAAAATTAAAAATTCAGAAAAAAAAGTTTTATTTAATTTTAATCCGATCAAATTTACTTTAGCATTATTTTATTCAAATGCAATTTCAAAAGTGATGAAGTACAAGAACCAAGTTTTATTTTATAACTATACGACTAAAAATTTTGCCATTTCTTATAGCATTACTAAATAAAATATTATATAATAGTATAAGAAAAAAAATGAATGGTAGATTCAAAATAAATAATAAGAAATACTTCACAGAAAAATCGATATTTTTACACAAATTATAATTAATTGGGGAATATTTTAGGAAATGGATCTACAGAAGCAAATTATACAATTAAAATAATTTATCCTTAGAATGCAACAGTGAACTATTTTGTTAATATGAAATATATTTCAGATGTTTTTGTATATAGTTTTAAAAATAAACATGTATAATAAAATTAGTTACAGTTCCTTGACATAAGAGTTTCTCTGTTTCTTCAGTTTGATTAGACCAATCTGAACTTAAGTATATACAAAAGTAAAATATAATTTATATTTTAGGGCTCTAAGAGAACTTTTGCTTTTATTTGTTCTTTAGCATTTATGCTATTTTTAACCTAATTGATTTGTTTTATCCACCGTGATTGCTTGTATCTTAAAAAATATCTATAGTTGATTTATAGATAAAATTACATTGTCAACTTTCATCATAATTAACAACACTTAAACTCGAAAAAAAGTTGTTCGCAAGTATAACACTAGTTTCCATTGCACGCATTTCAATTATAAATTTGGAGTTTAATTAAAAAAAAAACTATAACTTTAAACGCGATAAAATGATTTTATTAAAATTTAAATCAAATCAGTAAAAATAATATTTCATTTATCTATTTAATTATTATTTTTTTAACTAAGAAATTGAAAATAAAAAACACTTCTGAGAAAACTCCAAACAAGTCAATACAATCAATGTATCAGAATACGTCATCAGGTCAATGCCCTTCACAGTCATAAAATTTTAAAATTAAATTCCAGCTTAGAAACTAAATTTGAAAGATTCAATTAAAATTATTACTAAATATTGCAAAGAGAATTTTGTGTTTTAATATTTGAGTTACACGATCTTATGAAAACACAAAAACAATGAAAAAAATTGTAATAAAATAGCGAAAACAATTCTATCCCTTGTTTATAAACGCTACGCAAAAGCAATTTGGCGACAGAGCAGGCTTGACTTAAAAGTTTCCGCCAAGAATGCCAAGCGGTGCCGAAACCGTGAGCATTTCCGTGAGTGCTTCCCGCACGTCTTTAACTTGAACTTTGTGGTGTTTCGATGAGGTGGTGGAATGCAAATGAAGTAAAAGAGTATTTACGTGGATAGATGTAAAAATATGAGATATAACTTGTGTTAAGCTGTTATGGTGAAAATGAGGTTATGCATATGATATTGATGTCGAGAATATGATGCATCACTGCAATAGTATGCTGCTATTGGTCTGATGTTCTTGTCTTCAGTCAAATTTTCATATTGAAATATCTCATTGAAATTTGCGGCAGAGCAAGAGGTGGCTTTTTCATAGAATTTTATATTTATTTTAGCTATATGTTTGTTTATTGCATCTATCTTGAGGTCGTGATGTATCGTGTCGTTTCTTACGAACCATCTGGCTTTTGCTATTTTTCTAAGTATTTTATTCTGGCAGACTATTAATTTGTTTAGTTGAGTTTGTGTTATATTTGTCGAGAATAGTGAGGCATATGTAAGGATGGGGCGGACCATGGATAAATAGAGCAATCTTCTGAGTTTTAGTGCTATGTTTGATTCATAGAGTAGAATCCTGGAGTTTGCTGCTTGTGCTTTACTGATTTTGCTTTTGATGTGATCCTTCTCGCTGAATTTGCTATTAAGAATGAGTCAAAGGTATTTGGCTTTATCAATTAATGGTATTGTTTCTTTGAGAAGAATTTGTTTTGAGGCAATATTTTTTTCCTTTTTACTTCGAATGATTAGAAGCTGTTAGTTTTGGCCGTTTACACTCCAGGTACCATTTTCCATGTCTTGTATCTTTTACTGTAGTTTACTGAGGGCTATGTTTGGATTTTGCTATTATCCCGGTATCATCAGCATAGCGATCAGTTATACTATTGTAGTCTTGTCTGTCTATTGGAAAATCATATGTGTCAAGAACATATAAGATTGGCCCTAGAATACTTCCTTGTGGGACTCCTGCTTTGATGTTTCTTTGAAATTAATGAGAATTGTTTCGTTTTAAGCAATAATTTACAATGTATTTTATTTTAATTTAATTTAATTTTATGACCGTCGTTGAACAGCCGACCCAATTTTGGGTTCACGACTACTAATGCTCAACTACGTAGCCTTGTGATTTTAAACCCAATCCAGAAGACATGGGAACTCATGGATCAAGTATTGGGAGAAATATGGCTTCGTGGAGGACTTTTCGATGGAACTAGCCCGCATTTGTGTTACATGGAGAGGAAGAAAACGAGAACCTCCCACAATTAGCCTGATGGCAAGGGGATCCTAACCCATGTTCCATCGACCAGTGAGGATATTTCACGTCAGCACTGTGGTTCGTGCAAGCCGGATACGATTTCGTATCGACTGGGATTCGAACCCGGTTCGCTTCATCGGGAAAAGAACGCTCTATCCCCTGAGCCATCGTGACTAAATTTTACAATGTATGACATAGTTACAGTTACGATTGAACAATTAAACTAATTAAATTAATAAGAAATGAGAGTTTTTACTACTCCTTACATTTTTAGTCGCCTGCGTCATCCATGTACTTAATTATTGCTTCGCAATGAACTATTTTATAGTAATTTTTTTACAGTGTTGGCATAAAACTGTTTTGTCTACGAAAGATGAAATTATTCACTTATATATGTACTAAAAAGAATTGTGCATACTTTTACTTCCCACGTTCAAACATTTTTCTTAGGATTCTATTAAGATCTATAAGCATACTTGCCAAATTGTGTGGTCTTTGAAAAAGATTTTACAAAGTGTTAATAAAACAACAATTAAGTTAGTAAGAATTTTCTTAAAACAAATTTATTAAAACATCTATAAGCATGATTGGCCAACAAATAGATCTAATCTACATATTTTTTTAAAATTGCTGATTCTTCGTGGTAGTTAAAAAAATTTTTTGAAACTTTATAGGTCTGTATAAGTAAGCATAAATAATTTTGCTCAGTAATAATTTTCTTAAATAACATTTTAAACTAAAACAATTAATTATTATTGAAACAAATATCTATTATCAAAACAAATTTTCACCCTCGAAATTTAATATTTTTGCTTTCCAAGCAGGCTGACATATTAAAATAATTTTGCATGCATCATATTGTGCATGAAGCTGATCGTTAAGTTCTTAATCATTTAAATAATTTCTTTAACGGTAATTTATAATAGCATATTAAAGTAATTTACATAAAAAAATAACACAAATTGTAAGACGGTTAATAAGTTTAGTCACGGATTGAAAGAAGTTAAGTTTAAAATGAAGCGTTATAAGATAATATCATAGAATTAGAATTACGTTATAGTAGAAAAAACAACTCTTTTAGATTTAAACTTTTTATTTAGTAAACAAACAAAATCATAAACTTACTAATAACAGAGTAGAATAAGAAAAATAAATATTACTGTTTAATTATTATTTAAATTTGGGATACAAAAATAGCTTATAGGGGAACAATACCTTAATGATTTTGATTAGTTTTATGAGCAAAATTTAATAAGCAAAATTAAGAAAATAAGATATAATCTAGTAAATTCGTAATTATCACAACACGTAATATTTCCAAATAAACCTATGTAATTGAGAAATTAATCTCTGAGGCAGGGGAACCAAGTGGCTCGTCCTCTACAAATTATTTTATTAAGTGATAAAAAAAAATTAAAAAAAAAATTTCATAATTGTGATAAGTTAGCCAACACTTTAAATTACGCGTGCAAACAATATTTTTGCTGCATTTACATCAGTATTTGATGTTACATAATTCGAGGGTTTTAAATCTGAAATTAGTTTTGTTTGGAAAGAAACAGATTTTATTCCAAATGATATTTTTAGTTTAATTTGTTTTTTGTTTGAATGTACAAGTTTATAAATAACGTATAGGTTTATATAGGGTTAATAGCCCTATAGGATTAACAACTCGCATAGGGTGATCAACCCTCTCTCGTAAAAACCTATTTGTTACGGAAACTGAAATCATGCAGAAGAATTTAAAGTAAAACAAGTTTTTGATTGGAACCCACAGGGAAATAGAAAAAGAGGAAGATCTAAAAATACTTATCACAGGACGGTAGTAAACAAATTGAAAACAATGGGAAAGACATAGAGAGAGGCAAAATATCTGGTCACAAATAAAGTGAGACGAAAAGCTATGATAGAGGCCCTATGCTTCAATTCGGAGTGAAGAGGAATATGTGTGTTTTATATACAGTTAAAAAAGAATATGGAAACTCTTCTATACTATTGAAAACTATATTTTTTTAGCTGCAAACGTTTTGGAAGAAATTACATTGCAAAACTGTTGACACAATTTGAAAGCTCATGGTTGAAGCTTTCAGAAATGGTGTCTTTTTTACCCTCGCAAAATTTGCACCGACAAAAATGAAGAGAGAAAGTAACAATTTTAATCTAACTTAAATGCCAGCAATTTTGAAACCATTTCAAAGGATTTGCGATATTTATATAAGAATGCTTTTAAATTATAGTGCCATTTAAAAAGGGGTAGAAAAGCTTTCAACTTCCTACGCTCATTTTGATGGATGCAAATTTTGTATTGTTAAAAAGCGCTCCATTTTCAAGAGCTTCAAGCATGATCTTTTAAATTGTGCGAAGAATTTTGCCTCGTAAATTCTTTCCAAACATTTTCTTCTAAAAGAAAGATTGTTTACATAGAGTAAGTATGGAAGTTTTTCTCAAATTTTTATCCAACCCCATATATCCAACCATGTATACACTTGTATACCTTTTTGAAAGAAAAAAAACACATGACCTTAACGTGTAGCATCATAAACTAAAATGTATTATTGCCTCTTTCCTACCAGTCCCTACGATACAGAGAAGTGGAGACACAGCAGTCACTCGACCGAAATTTAAAAAAATCCTGGACTATATTATTAAAATTGCATAACAATTGTATCTTGTTGAAAGAAACCGATTACAAATTTGTATTCAGCGATGCAAAAATATCTAAGATCTATTCAAAAATCTCATACAACAGAAAACAAAGAAAAATGTGTTATTTAGTGTTATTTACAGTCATGGTTTTAAACCAGATTTCTTGAACAAAAAATTAGATCTTAAAGTAAAGTAAAAGTTAATCTACTTTCGAGAAAGTTTTATCACGAGAGGCATAAAAATTTGCTTCCATATAAAATCATCCAATCAATCATATGCAAATTTAGACGTATTTGAAAGCATAGCTTACGAAGGAAAGTAATAAGAAATCAGAGTTTCGAGGTAATAAAAATAATGAAATCTTTTAAAATGTATTATATTAGTAAGATTATATTTCTTTCAAGTTTAAATATATGAAATTCAAATTTTGAAAATCACAAAATTTTTTCGTGAGCGATTTTTCTTAGACTATTTGAAATTTTAACTTCAACATATTTTTTTTTCATTAACTCCTTTAATAACCCGATAATTAAAATTCAGAAAATATTTGCTTTATATAAGTTTTTTTCATAATGTTTTAATAGTTTTCTTTCAAAAAATTCATTTTTATAACTTCTGAGTTATTTATAAAATAAATTATGATAAACTATGCAAGACTGATACATAAAACAGACGATCAGTTTAAGAGCTGTACTTCTGAATTCTAAATAAATTTCGCTAAATTTTAAAATTTTTCTTTTCAATCTGAATTTTAATTCCGAAAAATACATTTTAAGAATGATTATTTCTGAAAAGTTAAATTTTAATTTCAAATATGTGTTGTCCTAACCCTATTTAATTTTATCTTAAAAATGCAGTAATTTTAATTGCTAACTGTGCTTTTTTCGAATTTAAGATTGCTGAAATTTCTAATACTGGAGGTGACATTAAACATTTACCTGCAGTTAAAGAAAGTATATCCAGTCTCGTAACTCCCTTTTTTTCTTAGAAAAATATTTTATTTCTAAAACTACCTCTTTTTCTTAGAAAAATATTTTATTTTTAAAACTACCTTTTTTTCTTAGAAAAATATTTTATTTTTAAAACTACCTTTTTCTCTTAGAAAAATATTTTATTTTTAAAACTACCTTTTTTTCTTAGAAAAATATTTTATTTCTAAAACTACCTTTTTTTCTTAGAAAAATATTTTATTTTTAAAACTACCTTTTTTTCTTAGAAAAATATTTTATATTTGCATTTATAAGTATTATACATGATGCTTCGTATTGACTGTAGGGATCTTATTTCATTCACTGAATTTATACAACAATTTCTGATTCACTAGCATTTTACACGGAACAATGAGTTTTCATTTCTGATAAGCTTCTAAGTAAGAACTTGGCCCAGTTTTCAAGGAAGCGTTAAGCCTAACACTGGAATGCTGATTAGTTTTCCATTAGCATTATCTAAATTTGAATTTCGAAACTGATTTGTTCTGAATGTTTTTTAATACATGCATTATATAAAGATATTTACATATTCATTGATAATTCTATAGTTTTTTTTACATTTCTTTTTAAATTTTTAGTTAAACAGTAGTAAAACAAAATATCAATTGGTCATATGTATTGCTATCATTTTTTTTACTCCCTTCAGTTCATGATCCTTATCCCCTTCGTGACACCAAACTACCTCATCTAATTTCTTTTATTTCTTCACTTCTTAATGTTGTTCATCACACCAATCTCTTCAATATCACGATTTTTTTTTAAATAAATTTATGCAAAACTGTGATTAATTACACCGAGGAAGAGTTTTGCTTTTGTTTTCTGCTGCTTGAGATTTTCTTTAAAATAAAAAAAGATTTTAGATACTTATGCATCGTTGATTTTAAATTTGAAATCAGTTTCTCTCCAGTCTTTTTCAAAATGACATTTTCAATCTTTTTTCTGTCAAAATTTTCAAGTTTAAAAAAGTTATATATAACAGGTGGACGTTTAAATATTCAAACTTCAATGTCCAAATGCATGTGTGAATGTTCAAATGGACGCTTAAATAAAATGGTAAAACGCTTAAATAATACAAATGGACGCTCAAATGCAACAAACTTCAAGGGCAGTTGGGGCACATCACTATGATTAAAATTGCATGGGAACCCATGCCCGGGAATGTCGTCATACGCCGTTAGGAGCACTTCATTATTATGAACGGTTTCTTTGTGTGCTTTTGGCCTTCTATGCAAGTTTATTCTTGATGATGTGTCCTAACTCCCCTAGAAGTTTCTCGCAACATACGACCCCTGTTGCTTATAACGCTTTTAAACTTAAACATTTCAACAACAACAAAAAAATGGACTACAAGTGTCCATAAAAATCCGAAACTAATTTCAGATTTGAAATTCCCACACCTGAATTAGGCAAGATTGCCTAATCAAGCATTTGCATGCAGCAAAAAATTTGTTACCCAGCGTTTTTTGTAATGAAGATAATAGATATATGATCATAGTTTTGGTTTGGCCAAATATTCATAATTTCAATTACGATCGTAGTCATGATTAAATGTAAACACGATCATCGATTACAAGAAATTGCGATTATAAATAATCATATCATCTAATGATTACAAGTAAATATTCACGTAATCTAATTACCAGAATAATGATTACAAGTTATTATTTGCATCAATCGCAAATGCAATTGGAAGGGTTACCTTGTCATCGTGACGTGGAAGCTGTTTTTTTAACTAACTTTTTTTAACTGGATTTTTTTTTAACTAAAATTTATTTGTATTTCATTTAGTACGTTACAAATTTTCGGGGTTTCCCTCGTTACTTAACGTAAATGCGGGTCTGTTCCATCAAAAAGTCGTTTTTGAAGTAGAGTTTCTCCCAATGCTTGAGCCTGGAGTTCCATTGTGTTTTGGGTTGGGTTCAAAATTGCGAGGCTACGGAGTCAAATATTGGTAGTCGTAAACTCAGAATTGGGTCGGCTGTGTTCTATTTACATATATTGTCTAAAAATGTTCTATTTACATATATTGGATTAATGCCAGTAAAAGTATATTTTTGAATGCGCTTAATATATTTTGTTAGTTTGAAACAAGTTTGTCCTGTGAGTTATTTAGCAGTAAAGTATGTTCCAACTAAAATATAATAATAAGTCTTAACATGCAATATGCACACTTCGCGGTGTAGTGCACCGTTCTGTGAGGTCACTTCAACAGAACGGGCTGCAATAACGAAAGGGTTAATCAGAAATAAATACATTTTTATTTACACTCGCTTGATTCCCCTTCATAAAAATTCTTTTTTAGTTCATTAGCAATTTAAATTATTCATAGATTAAATTTAAATATATTTTTTTAATAGAAAATCAAAAGTATTTTTCCAAACTAATAATCTGACCAATTCATGAACAATTTGATTTTTGTTTCCTAAGACAAAGCCCGTTATTCTTTGCAACACAAAGCACATTATTCTTTGCACAAACACAAAAAAAAAAAAAAAATGGAACATTATAAGTAATGGCTCCCATAAATAATGATAAAAATATGTCTTTATTGCGAAGTTACTTTCTTCATACTAAAACCATTTTAACCTCCATTAGTTTTCACTAAATTTAAAAGTTCTTTCAGAAGCTTTTAAAACAGCTTGAATGAAAGAACATTGACAAATGTAATCACGCCCTTTCCGAGCCTGTCAGCACTAACTTAACGAAACTACCTTTTTCTCTTCTTCTGGGTAATAAATAGTCAGGAGGAAATGTCTGAAGTGGATATTGTGGAATATCGCATCAATAAATCGATAGTTATTTTCTCCACAGAGCACCTGAGGTGATTAATGGATAAGTTCTACCTAAGGACTAAATTACAGTTTCACCTGCCATAAGAAAATCTTCTAATTCTTTTCGTCATTTGAAAAATAGGGTTAACTAATAACGATTGAATTTAACGCTGTTTTCCTAAGTTCTGTCACCAAGGAAAATAAAAAAAAAAAGTCCAATGCGATGATTTTAAATTATATATATCAGGGGTGGCCAAGCTCCTTGAGAGTCGAGCCATTTTTCAAAATTCGAAATTTTTCGCGAGCCGAAAATAAAACTGTAATTATACTGTAATTAAACTGCTGTAATTATACTGTAATTAAACTGCCGAAAATAAAACTGTAAAAATAAAACTGCTCGCAAAAAAGGTATTAAATTTTTTTTACAGAAATTATATATATTGAAAACGTAATTAAAAGTACAAAATGTGTGTATTGAATTTAAAAATTAAACAGATTTATTTTACTTCTCCTGATAATTCTTTAAAATTCGACAAGCAGCCTTTTTTAATTCAGGATACTTCGATTCTGGTACAAATTTCTAAAATTCAGTAATCGACGTCGACTTATATTTTAATTGTAGAGCTTGATCTTCTTGCATCTCTATTAATTCTAATTCTGTTCATTCTAATTAATCCGATTTTTGGATCATAATTATATTGGAAATGGAAAACTCACCTTGAATTATGATAATTTCAAATGGATTCAGAAAAAAATCAAGAGACGATTTAAAATATTTCAAGTCTTGAAATCTATTTTGGAATTCCGTCAATATTTCTTCAAGCCTTTTTATATACTTGTTAAGTTTTTCTTGTTTAATATTGGAACAAATTTTTTTAATTTGAGGAAAATGACAAAATGTTTTATTTTTAATAACCTTTTGAAAAAATTGTAATTTAGTTTGAAAGCTAAATATACACTGTGAGAAGCCAGATATTATTTTATCTTTCCCCTACAATTGTAAATTCAGTGTTTGCCAGAAATATTTGTTGTCAGTAATTTAAAAGACATTTTGAAACACATACGGAACGATAATAATTTAATTTTTTTAAAATATAATAGCACAAAATTAAAAGGGAACTCAGGTGCATTTATCGAGAGCCACAAATAATCCGTCAAAGAGCCGCAGGTTAGCCACCAATGATATATATATAATCTTGCCGTGAAGAATTATCTGGGTTTTAGAACAGATAAGTAACTTAAATGTTTTAAAAGTTATTAAACTTGTTTTAAAAATCACCACTATGGCGACATTTTTCCATCTAGAGGAAAATTATCAAACTCATTGCCTCATTCTCAGTTTTTGCAAATTTTTATGCAATTTTTTTCAAGTAATGCAGAATTGGAATTAGTTTTTAAAATTAAAAAATTCAAACACAAACGCTTGTCATTTTCACAAAACTGTGGCTTTTCTCCTTATTGACGTTTTGCTCCCTTTTCCAAAATAAGCGTAGACAGCGCTGGCTTTAGATAGACTAAACTTGACCTCACAGTTATGTGTAACAGTTGCAAACTCACAGCAGTTATAAAAATAATATATTACTCGCAAAAAAAGCATCATTTTATATCATGATGGAGCTTTCGAAAAACGGCCTTATATATATATACACACACACAACAAAATAAATAAATACAAGAAAACACGAAGAAAGTTAAGAAAAACAATAAGTTTCATTTATTGCGCATAAGTTGCAAGTAAACAGAACTCATTAGATAAGTTCAAAAATGAACATAAATGAACAAAATGAACATTTGATAATTTATACAATTTTTTCATGTTCAAATCCATTTCGGGCAAATCCGTGGCTAAAATTATTTGCAAAACAGGCAATTTATGTTTCTCTTTTCTATTTTATATTTCTATTTAAATAAATATTTATTTTCTAAAATTATTTATGGTCAACTTTTTAAATTATCGAGTATAATATTACTTTGCGCATATCCATTTCGGGCCTATCCTTGGTAACTAATAAATCAATGCGCAGCATAACAAATCACTTCAGCAATGCAGTAAGAACGGCACTTTAAATTCCTCTAGTTACACTCAATTTGCGTTTTTGTTTTCATATTTTGTAATCTTGTTGCGAAAATATTTTTAAATCATACTTGAAAAATTTCCCGTTTATGTAAGTACATCTGATTTCGCTACTCGCCTTATAGATTTTGCTTTATACTGTTTTTTCTTTTTATTTTCTGTTTTTACGTGTTATTTTTACTTATTGTGTTCTATTTTAATTGTTGTAATTTAAAAAAAAATTTTTTTTTGAGTGCTCCTCACACTATAATATTAATATATTTCGCTTTGCCTATATTGATACAATATCAGAAAGCACTCTTTTTTGCGGATATAATCGTGTGGGCTGATGAAAAGATTATATCTTTTATTTCCCGGTTTTTTTTTAAAAAATTCATCATTTTTTTTTAATCAGTTGTTTGTTATTGTTTTCATTATTATTCCCCCCTTTTTTCATATGTCTATAATCTTCATTTTGAGCTTTTATATATATATATATATATATATATATATATATATATATATATATATATATATATATATATATATATATATATATATATATATATATATATATATATATATATATATATATATTTCAGTCTTCATTGTGCATAATTTTCTTTGATGCGACCATCTCTTCTTAAAAAGTCAATTTATGGCTTTCGATATAGTTCACCGCCAAAATGGAAGTTATTTTTGAGATAGCGTCAGGGCCGCCGCCATGTTGTGGTGTCTTTCCTTGCAGTGCAGCTCTGATCTCTTCAATGGATTTTCAAATACCCGGCGCCTACACAAGTAAATCCTGCAATCCCTTCGGTTTTGCTGTCTTTTTTTGATGTGGTTGATGTTATGTCTTGCCCACCGCTCCAGATACCCACCGGTTGTACCTCCGTTGATAAAAATTCTCTTATTCATGAATTACTGTGCTATGTGATGCCCGCATGATGCCTTGCTGTCGAATATTGTGACATAGTGTTCTTCAACGATCTGCATAAAGTAATAAAATATTAGTGCCCATAAAGTGGACTCATTCATTCTTACTAGTGGATTGAACTTTTTGTTGTAGGTGAAAGACAACTTCCATGGAGAGCAAGAGGTATGTCTTTTTGTGAAATATATTCTTCTTCTGGGTTGAAAAGAAATTGCAGCATGATGTTGTGTGCAAACCTATATAGATTTGTTCGGCCATTATCCCCTCTTGCTTTAATTTTATTATCATTAGTTGTTTTTCATATATTTTCAATACAATAGCACCAACCCACTTAACAGATAGTTTTATAATTAAAAAAACTGGTCCTTTATTAATAAAAAAAAGGAATGATCCCTAATCAGGAGTTTTAGCGTCAAATGGGTTAATTCAATTATTTAATTCTGTTAGATTCTCGATCTTGCAGAAACAAAGCAATTCTGTGTACAACAAAATAAGTAAAAATTTTTGCAACTGTACTAGTTTAATCTCAGTAGTAATCAAGATTAGAAAATATCAAATCTATAAAAGCATAAATGCCGAAATATTTTTTTTCCTAAAAGTATTTTTTTACATACCCTTGAGATTTCGCAACAGTGGAACAACCTCGGACATGTATTTTTTTTTTAATTTCGAAAATATCTCATGCTAAAATTTATAAATATATTTAAATAATACATATATTTGTAAAAATGTTTTTATCACATTGAGTTAAAGAGATGGCTTTTCAAAATTTTCACAAATTTTAAAATAGTAGCATTTATTACGTTTATAAGACAAGAACAATAAGACGTTGCCACTCATACCTAAATAATAAATAATATTTAATTATAAATTTTGTATTGAATGGGAAAAAAATGTCATTGTTTTTTTTTTTTAAATGTTAGTAAGCAACCCATATATTAAACCAGTACGCATAAAAGTAATACCCTATAAGTTTTTTTTAGAGTTTTTTGGGAAATGTCTCCGTCTATACTATAAGAAACAATAAACTGCATCTATCAGTAATTGAGGCTTAGCACCATTTCCACATATTTGTTTTATTCTTCTCTTCTGATAGTAACTAGTATTGGCTTGAATAATAATAAGAACATTTCTTGGTGTTTCGCCAAGTTGATAGTTTACGTGAGAACTTCAATAATTGCATTGCTTTTCACATAGGAAAAACGATTTCGTGAATTAAATAACTTTTGCGCAACGCCATGGATGAAGAGACAAAGTATTGAGATGGAAACAAAATATTAGGGAGTACTAGGCTTATTTGGAGTAAGATTTCATCATTGGACCGGTTGCTTTGCTGAGCCACCTCTGTTATTAGCAGTTATTGACAGTTTATCAATTGTTCACTGTTCTTTATGAAGTTCGAAAATCACGATCCAGATAGTGAGTTAATTGAGGAGTAAACTTAGTTCAAGTATAAGAGAGTACTAATTTTGTGCATTTCTATAGATGCTAACCCGAAAGTTGTAGGTGCCTAAAATGTTAAGTGGTAGCGAAATAAATGTGATTGTTTAAAGTGGTAGCAAAATAACAAGTAAAACAATATTAATTTGTTTAATTTAGCTGGAACTTAACAGCGTCTATGCCTTCCTTATTCACAGGTCTTATACAGAGTTGGCCAAAAATGTAATCGATTAAATTTTTTAATTACAGTAATCAATTACTTGTAATCATGATTATAATTTTCAAAAATTTTGATTACAGCTGTAATCATGATCACAATTTTGATTACAGTAATCAATTACTTGTAATCATGATTCCAAGTAATTGCGATTGCAAGTAATCACAACAAAAACGATTACGAGTAATTATGATTACAAGTAATCAAAATATATGATTACATGTAATCTAAATACACGATTACAAGACTATTATATTCTTATAAATGATTATATTTTACAGTAGATAGTAGAATGTATTTTATAATGATACATTTTGCACGTATTAACATGTACTGCATTTTGTACGTATTTGTATACGTACAAATGAATGTAACTAAAATGTATGTACATATGATTTTATCTAGTGCATATGTTCAGACATTTTAGTTTCACACATTTAATCTTTTATACCAGAGTTTTAGTTCAGACATTTTAGTTCATACACTTATATTGTAGGTATAAAACATATGTACGTATGTATATAGATAATAATTACGTATGTGTGTGCAAACAATGTAGATATGTACATTTATACACAATGAATATATGCATTTTATGCAAATATTTGTGTATGTAAAATGTATATCTATGTTCATGTACGCATGTATATACAAGTACTTGTGTTTGTACGAACATACAGTGGCGTACGCAGAATTTTTTCAAGGGGGGGGGGGTTCATAATTTTCAGAAATTACTAAAAGAAATTCGAGTGTGTTATAAAGCACTATTATTTCCCTAATTTAGACAGCTAGACAATTTTGGCTTTTTATTTAGACAACATAGTTTAGTTAAATTTTGTTTTTATTTTTCAAGTTTAAGAATATAATTTTTTTTATAATAAGAGGTAAAATATTTTATTTTTATTAAAAAGTAGGAATAAATCAAGCCAGAAAAAACTACTCATACTGTAACAGCTACCTAAATAATAACAGTATAAATGTGAATATTCCATAGAAAACCTATGAATTTAACCAAAAAATAACTTACCAACAAATAGGGAATTAAACCAGTATGCAAACACGCTGAAAATTTATTGATTTATACAGTAATATCCAAACGACGGGGTTTTTTTGCAAGTTCGTTTAAAATGTATTCTACAGCTGGGGTAAATTTTCTATGAATGCTTAAGAGCGCCAATCCATTCATTCTATTATTTCCCGTTGAGTTGCGTAAATAAGTCTTCAAACGGCGTAAAGTCGAAAAGGATCTTTCGTTTGCACTCGTTGAAACAGGTAGAACGACCAATATTTCTAGGAGTTTGAAAATGTTTGGTGTTATATCTTTATTGCACATTCCAAGAGCACCCACCGCAGTTTTTGGAGCACTACCTCCGTCTTCACTAATCCTTTTTAATCTTTTATACCAGAGTTTTAGTTCAGACTTAAGACTTTCTTTACAGGTATCCAAACCTTGAGCGTAAAATTCCACTAAGGCTTCAAAAGCCTTTATGTTTGAAGGTTGGCAAATGAAAGGATCGGCAGGTAGAAGACCCTGAATTCCTTTCAAAATATCACGATGCGATACAAATCTTAAGTCTAATTGGGTTATAAAATTTTCTATAAATGGAATAAAAACACTAACTCTGAAATATGTTTCCGGTATCGATGAAGGAAATTTATCGCGATTTTTCTGTCTTCCCGTTATTCTAGGGATTTGCATGGAAGTGGAAGATCCAATGCTTGTTAGCATAAGAGAAGAAGAGCTGAATATTTCAGAGAATGTTTCAGTGGCATTTTCACGCATTAATTTTAGATCTTTAATGACATCTTCTGCAAGACTCACTGCCTCTATCAATTCTATGCTTGTTTTTTGTAGGTATCTACAGAGATGGATTGTTATGGTGAAAACTTTGTAAATGCACAAAAGAGATATTACGAACTGGCAATTAGATACTGTGCACAGTAAAGAATTAGCCTGGGTAGCTGATTCCTTATCCTTCCATTCTGATATTTTTTGTAGTGTTTCGGCGATAGGCTCGAAAAGTTCCACCACAGCGGTTACTGAGTCGTATCTTTCCATCCAACGGGTTGCACATAGCTGTTTAATTTTCTCCCTCTTAGAGCTGGTTTCCATCTCCTCTATTGCTGAAGATAGGGCATACTGTCTTTTTGGCGTATTTAAAAAGTCGTATAATGTTTTAATTGTCCCTAAGCAATTTCTAATGCCAGTTATTTCGCATGCATTTGATACAGCCAAATTGAGGCTATGAGCAGAGCAATGTACATAGAGTGCTGATGGGACAATACTTCTTACGTGGGCTTGTACACCATTAATTTTTCCACTTATTGATGCAGCACCATCGTACCCCTGTCCACGTAACTTTTTTATATCAACTTTCATAGACTGTAATTGGTCTAATATTGTTGTTGCTATTGCTTTTCCGGTTAAGTCATGCACCGGAATGAATTGCAAAAACTGTTCGGTGATGTTAAAATTTTCTTAATCGACATATCGAACGCATAACGAGGATTGCTCTATACCTACAATATCAGTTGTTTCATCTGCAAGAATGGAAAAGCAAGTTGCATCATTAATCTTGCTGACTAGTTTTTGCAGGATTAAAATATTGCAAACCTCAATAACTTCGTTCTGAAATCGAGGGCTGGTATACTGAGCATTTTTTCTGCTTGACTCTAAAATGTTCTTAAGAGTCGAATCGTTCTTACTCCGGAAACGAAGCAATGCCCGAAAATTTCCGTCGTTCTCTTCACCTGGTTGTTCAGCAATTATTCCCGAATCCTTATGTCCTCTTAGAGCGAGACCTTGATTTCCACAAAATAGAATGGTTTCAATGATTGGAGTAATGTTTTTTCTATTTTCCAATTTTCTTCTGCTTGCTGCCCTGTCAACTTGTTCATCCACAGGTTTCATCTTTCCTTTAATGTCCCAGCAGTTTTGATCGATTTTTTGTGATAAAGACATTTCTCGTGTTCAGAAAATCGCTCTACAGCATTTTTCCAGTTGTCAAATTTTACATTGCACAGTTGGCCTAAAGGTTGCTTTCCAAAACCGGCACCACTTGGGGCGAAACTAAGTTTTATCCTCACTAAGAGTTAAAAATTAGCATTAAAGTTTATCCACAGTTAATGCTTCTTCTAGTGCTTCTTTGGAATATTTCTATAGGATTAAAATATATTTCGATTAAAATTCTGAAGAGAATATTTAGATATTTAGAAATATTTAGAAATGAAACTTTTCAGAACTAGTGTATGCAATCCTATTAAGAAACTGTGTATGAACTGAAAACCGACTAAAGTAACTTAAATACTTTTTATAAACGGACCTACAATGAAAACCTAATAGAATGATATATAATAGTACATATTACCATTCTGTAGCCCGATTTTCCTGGCTTACGCATGGTCGTCATTATATTTAAAACATTAATTAGTTAAAGCTTCTTTATGAGAATTATAGCTCGAAAAAATATTATCTTTATCAATTAAAAACATTTTTAAGGGTAACAAGTATCTTTATTTGATTGTTTGATCATTGACAGCATGCCGTTGTTTGAGCCGTAGTGGCTCAAGGGATAAAGAGCTCGCCACCGAAAGAGGTGATTCGGGCTCGAATCCCAGCGATGCCGCACCTGGATTGCACCGATCACAGTGCTGACGTAAGATATCTTCAGTGGTAGACGGATCATGGGTTAGAGTCCCCTTGCCGATTGGCAAACCGTTGGAGGTTCTCGTGGTCTTCTTCTCCATGTAACGCTAATACGGCTTAGTTCCATCAAAAGTCCTCCACATTTCTCACATTACTTGAATCAGGAGTTTCCTTATCTTCTGGATTGGGTTCAAAATTACAAGGCTACAAAGTTAGTTGTAAACACGAAAATTGGATCGGCTGTTCAAAGACGGTTGTAAAATAAAACATTCCATTTACCTATATTGGATTAATGCCACTAAAAGTATAATTTGAATGCGTTTAATGTGTTTTGGTAAGTCGAATCAAGTTTCTTCTGTGTGTTATTTAGGTGTAAGTATTTCCTAAGTAAAATACAGGGTTATTCACAATTCCCTCTGTTTACTACAACCTTATATTTACTACAACTGGCTTCAGAGGTGCATGTTACTGCCATCTACCGGCAACTGCTTGAAACTTGAATTTCATATGTTCTTTTTTGCCATATTCGTCTTTGTTTTTTTACTATGACGCTTCGAAATCCCGGAGGGAATTATGAATAACCCTGTATAATAAGTAAGGCCCGGATTTTGATGACATTTGCATTTTTGGACATTTTTTGTCTTTTAGAGCATTTTTTTAGATTTATAGGGCATTTCTCTTTAAATTTTGGAGCGTATTTTGCATTTTAATACATTTTTTAAAGTTTTTTTGTTAATTTTTTCCAATTTTTATTATTATTTTTTTATCAATTTTCATTATTACACTGGCTTTCAAACCATGAAGAAAATCTATAAGATGTTAACAGGTGAAGCAAAATCTTTTCAAATTGAAGAAGAATTGTCTGTAAGTGAGACCGTCTTTTTCAAGTACGCACCTATAACATCAGTAGACGTTGAAAGAAGCTTCTGCAGGAATGAAAATTTACTTTCAGACAAGAGACGCTCGTTTACATTTCAAATTATCAAAAAACATTTAATAATCCAATGTAATTCTGATATTTAGTAATATTATGAGATGGAAGTTGTTATATCCATTAAAGTTTCTATGCAAAATAAAAATATTTTGGTGTCAATATATTTTCCTTTTTTTGTTATTTTAGGATATAAAACATATTTTTCAAACTTTAATGAACGTAGAACAAGTATTGCATTGCTTTATATTTTTTAAATGACTCATAATAATTTTAAAGATCAAAAAAAAATTTTAATTCTATATTTTTACTTTATTTAAGGCATTTTTTGCCCTTCTTAAGGGCATTTTTTGCACTTTTTAAGGGCATTAGTTGAGATTTTTTAGGTCATCAAAATCCGGGCTCTAATAATAAGTAATCCTAACTTTCAATATGCACACTTCGCGGCGTGGAGCACCGTTTAGTGGCGTCACTTTACGTTAAGATAAGTTTGCTACAACTAGTTAAGATAAGTATGCCGTTGTTAGCCTAAAGAATATTATTGCAGTAATTTTCTTTCAAGGGAATTGCTTTACTTTATTGTTAAAAACCTTAAAAAGGCGTTTAAAAAACTGGTGTGTAATTTGAAAGTTGCGTAATGGATAGACAAACAATAGTAATAACAAGTGGGTGTCTGTGTTTAATTTTTTTTAATACATTTTGATGGCTACGCAAGAATACAAGGGCTTGCTATGAAATCTTAAGCCTTATTTTTGCAGAGATTACAACAGAAAGTCTCGGAAAACATTACAAAAACTTTTTTTCTTCTAAACTTATCGATTACGTTATCTCCAGCTCCACACCTCATAGACATAGGGGCTTCAGTGAAGATCAGTAGCATGAACTCCCAAGAGAGTTATAAGCTGAAGATCAATTTCTGAATTCTGTTTACATCCTCTTTTCAACAAAATGTACTTGATCAGGCTCGAAAATAAGTTGCCGGCGCCTTCAAAGATTTCCAGTGATGAATAGAATTCCAAATATATATGGCTTTATTTATATTTGATATGAGTTTCCCCCGTTTCTTTCTTCTTTCTATTTTTTGCCGAGTTATCCTGGGAAATTCTCGATTCTTTTGAAAAGCTGGGTCGTAAGAAAGAAGAAAACTTCAGTCCGAGATATTTCTTAAGAACTCGGATATTTTGTAAAGCTGTTACAAGTTGTTCAGCTCAAGATTTCAGGAGATTTCGTTGGTCATACTTTACGTAATAATTTGAAGAGCAAAAAAGCTTCAGATTAAGATTACGAAATGAATTATCCGAGGCTTATTGTTATGTCGTATTTTTTCATTGCATGAAAATGTTTTTAGAAGAAACTGAAAGATTTCATGCCTGAAGCAATCTGTCATTGTTATTTTTGTCTCTCTATATTAAAGGGCCGACGCCACCGCTGCTGTTATGGGTGTTGAACTTAACGTTACTTTTCGCGCAAGAGCTACAAGACTTTGAAACTTGAAATTACTAAGGTTAATAGAAAGTATATAGCAATTACGAAGGAATAAAAAAAATAACATTCTATAATTCGTAAGAGAATTATCAACTGCTGAGCTTGTTGGGAAAAATGCCAGGACTCTACAGGAAGCGGGAATGCTACTACAAAGTTGAACTTTGGCATGTTGAGAGGGCCACATTTGTTTGTGAATTTAATACAGAGTTTTCTTTGCTTTTTTTTCAAAATTCTAATTTGTTAGAAAGTTATTGCAATTTCAAGTGCTATTTTTGCGAAATTTTTCTTATTTTTTTGTTGTCGCATTTTGCTTTGCTGCTCAAAATTTATCAGACTTAAAAACTTGAAATTATGAAGGTGTGCAGAAAAGTGCACAAGGAGTTATATGGAATAAAAAAAAATTCGAATGTCAGTTCAAGAATTATTAACTGTTAAACTTGCAGTGAAAAAACATGTTCGTCGATCTACTCCAGTGGTTACCAACCGGCAGTCCGTGGGCCGCATACGGCCCGCGAACTAAAATATATTAGTTGTCATTTTTTCTGCGGACAATTTTCGTAAAAAATCTGTATTGGTTTTCAATACTTTTAAGTTTTATATCTTAACAATTTAATATCTGTTGCGCATTAATTGTTTAATACATAGGTGCACAATTAAAGTTATTATAGTCAGAATTTTTCAATATGCAATTAAATATTTTTAAAAGCCTACTTTTTACTTTAATTTGTACTTTAATAGTTTTGTTTTGTACAACTTGATAAAAATCTGACAGTAATATTTATAACATAAAAGAGTCCTATATAAAATTTTGATAAAGTTGCGGCCCGCCATTTGACTGATGTTTTTAATTGCGACCCTCGGCCTCATGAAAGTTGGAAACCCCTCTCTACTCTGTCTGTTGAAATGCGACTACAGAGCTGAAGTCTAATGAGCTGATAGGACCATTTTGTTTCATAATTTTAACAAGATTTTTTTTTTTTTAAATTCCCATTTGTCCAAAAATTATTGCAAATTTAAGTACTTTTTTCTGGATTTTTCCAGTCTCTTTTTTGCAGTAAATATTGACTATTTATCCATTGTTGTAGAAAATTTATTTTCCCCTCATAATATCTTTATTTCTTTTCTTTTTTAACACATGACTTTATTTGGAAATCAATCCATCTATTACGAGGGCAACATATACAAGAGCGAGAATATGAGTAACATGAACATTAAGAATACATACATGAGCATTAAGAATACACAACAATTGAAATACGTGATCAATAAACAAGAAGAGGAAAAATTAAGAACAACGAGATAAAACTGAACTACGGTAAAAGGTATCTGACAAATGGAGGCACAAAGTCATACAGAGGATTCATTATGCTTCTAGCATCTATATATATTTCTCTTACACGGCACCAAAAAAAAAAGCCTCATTACAACTCCCCGAATGGCAACGCTAGAAAATCGACCAATGATTGCTGTTAAAAATGTCACATGGCAAATCTTGATGAATTGGCTCAACATATAGTGCTTTTAAAAACGGAAACAATAACCAGAGTGAGCATAATCAGGTTGTTCAATTCAGATTCATGCTAAAAAAAGAACGATTTCTGAAAGAAATAAAAATAAACAACTTAAAAAATATGAATGCTGTTGCCAGCCATAGAATTTTTTGAAAGTTAATTTAGCAACATAAATCAAAATGATATAGAAGCGCAACTAGATCAAATTTATGATACATGAGAGCTTGACGTAACAAATCCTTCAATTCTATAAGTGTTGTATCGCCAAATGCCCAGATTAACAATTGTGTTTTTTAAGAAATTCTATAAGAAGTTTTTAAAAAAAAAAACTTCTATCCAGCTACTTCTACAACCGCTTCTTGAAGAACGTGGCTCATTGATTAAAAATATTGTTTTAAATTTTACAGTACTAACTTTACTTCTACTTACATTATTGCTATGACCCTCTTTCATTACATTTTACAACTTCATGCTAAATTTAAGGACTTTAAGTTGTTTTGTGGTTGAATATTGACATTTAGAAATGTATACATAAAAAAAAAATATTTAGAGGTTAAGAGTTGCCTCAGAAAAATTTGAATTGTTGGCACTGAATTTAATAATGGAAACAATCGTTTTTGTGAAAAATTGAATTGTATTGCTGATATTAAAACTAAAAGTATTGTGTTTTAACTTAACAATACTACCTTAATTTTTACTTTTACAACTATATATATGCATTTTACAACTTCATATTAAACTTCTGTTGTCTGTGTCTGAATACTGACATTTAGAACAAAATTAAGGTTTAGAATTGCCTCGGAGAAATTTGAATTGTTAACAATGACTTAAACAAAAAGTTTTATTTTAACTGACAAATACTATATTATAATTTTAACTTTTTCTATGACTGTACTCATTTTCTTACTCTTTTCTTTGTTTCTTATACATTTTATATTTTTGTGATAAAATAAAAAACTTATAGTTGTTCTGCTTCTGAACACTGATGAAAACACAAAATGATGGGCTTCATTAACAATCAAAAATATATACATTTATTTTACAAATTCCATAATATTAGGGTGGCTCCCTTCAGTTAATTAAAAATGCAAAATTATCTTCATCGAAGCCGATGCTTTACATCCGGCGTTCAGTGGCAGACTACTATTTCATAATGTTTTACAACACATGGCTTTAGACAAAACTTATAACAGTTACCTTTCTCAACAATTGAAATTTAGAATAGTGTGATTAAGCAAAATATGTGAACTGTTTGCAATTTCAAATTAATATTGAAATGTAAAGGTTTAGAATTTTCTACAGTGAAAAGTTTTCGGAACTTCAGCATTCAAAAAAAGTATACAAAAGCAAGACGTAAAATTTAACAAGCTAGACGTAAAATAAGAGCGTATCCAATGAGCGAGCAAAGCGAGCATTGGATTGCGAAGCAATCCGAAATGAACTGCGAAAGCAGTTCCGAGGGTTGGCGAGCGCCAGCGAGCAGGGGGCGAAGCCTCCTAGTTTCAATATAATTTTGGAATTTCGCCATTATTTTGAGATTCTTTTTTTGAGTCCTGGGTATGATAGTAAATGTTCAGCATTCATTTTATCTGCTCTTCAGATTCGACATTCACTTGTTGGAAAGATGCCAATGTTGTTTAGATGTTCAGCTAAACTATCAAGATCGGTTTTTAGTCTAAAATTAGCAACGGACTCCATACGGAATGTATGACTAACCTAGCAACGATTTTATCTCGATCCCAGTTGGGCTCAAAATTGACACAATATGGGTCCTGTATGAACATGTACTGAGGGACCAATATTGGGATGTCTAGATTTTTTATTATTGGTCCTATATGTATGGCCAATGTCGGCCTTTAGGGGATCTATATTGGCTGAATAGTGAATTTAAAATATCAGGTGAATCGGACAATTCTATATAGGGCTGACATTGGTTGTAAAGTGACTGTAAAATATCGGGTGAATTTGACAATTCTATGTAGGGCAGATATTGGTTGTATAAGTGGCTGTAAAATATCGGATGAATCGGACAATTCTATGTAGGGCAGACATTGGTTGTATAAGTGGCTGTAAAATATCGGATGAATCGGACAATTCTATGTAGGGCAGACATTGGTTGTATAAGTGGCTGTAAAATATCGGATGAATCGGACAATTCTATGTAGGACAGACATTGGTTGTATAAGTGGCTGTAAAATATCGGATGAATCGGACAATTCTATGTAGGGCAGACATTGATTCTAAAGTGGGTCTAAAATATCGGATGAATCGGACAATTCTATGTAGGGCAGACATTGATTCTAAAGTGGGTCTAAAATATCGGATGAATCGGACAATTCTATGTAGGGCAGACATTGATTCTAAAGTGGGTCTAAAATATCGGATGAATCGGACAATTCTATGTAGGGCAGACATTGGTTGTATAAGTGGCTGTAAAATATCGGATGAATCGGACAATTCTATGTAGGGCAGACATTGATTCTAAAGTGGGTCTAAAATATCGGATGAATCGGACAATTCTATGTAGGGCAGACATTGATTCTAAAGTGGGTCTAAAATATCGGATGAATCGGACAATTCTATGTAGGGCAGACATTGATTCTAAAGTGGGTCTAAAATATCGGATGAATCGGACAATTCTATGTAGGGTAGACATTGATTCTAAAGTGGGTCTAAAATATCGGATGAATCGGACAATTCTATGTAGGGCAGACATTGGTTGTAAAATGTCGGATGAATCGGACAATTGTATGTAGGGCCAATATCGGAAAATAACGGCCCTTTGAACCATTATTGATTCAAGATTCGTTAATCATTGACCATTGGGCCCTCATTGGAGCAATGTCTAATGAGGGCCCAAGTTCTATTGCGGCTACGGTTTAGTCTTTTCAACTTTCTTGGCTATTTTCCCCAGCGTTTTCCTTTAGATAGTAATTCTTGGTTTGTTCTGTGTGTTTCTTTTTTTACCTATTTTTTTCATAACCGTCGTTGAACAGCCGACCCAATTTCGGGCTTACGACTACTCATGTTTAACTCCGTATACTCGTAATTTTGAACCCAATCCAGAAGACAAGGAAACTCCTGGAACAGTATCCCCAGAGGTATGATTTGTTATGGGAACGTGGAGGACTTTGCAACTCGACATATTTAACGTGCATCAGTCACCATTTCCTCTGAAATCTGAAAAGTATGATTATTCATTTTGAAACTTAAAATGTCGCCTACATTAATTAGTTAGCATATTTGAGGTCACCCCTTCAAACCATTAAGATTGAGTCCAAGAACGTGAAGATAAGATAATTAAATCAAAAGTTAGTTAAGTTGGTCCGTTTATTTTTTAGCTTTCTGTACATTTCAAGTTATGCTCATTGACTTAATCACACAATTTAAATTATGTCAAAAATAAAAACAACTCGAAGAAGATTTGCATATTTGCAGTTCTTTTTTTAAAGGATACCCATCTTTATATATATTATTGTTACTTACAGTTAATGTAACAGACTTACAAATAATCCAAAAAAAGGATCAATAACTTAACAAATAAAGATGGACTGCTTTAATAGAAGTGTAATTGGATACTGTTAAATGGATGCTATTTTTGGGATTCTATGAAGAAGAAACCGTTAAAAGTCTTTCATTCCGAAAAAGCTTAAGTTCTCCCTTTTTCCCAGAAAATTCAATGTTCCTCGAAAAACTTCCTTTTATGATTCTCTTGATGATTCTAGAAAGTGCCAGCTTTTATTTTCTCCGACAATTAAAGATTCTAAAATTATTTATATATTATAAAAATGCTATTTTACTTTTGTAAAAGAAAAAGATCTGTTTACGAAAATTAAATTTCTGTAGCTTTTAATTTAACAAAAAAAAGTTCATAATTAATTTTCTTTTGGCTTTGCACTTAAAGTTGTCGTCACATTAAAATTTTATTTTGCATTATAATTACTTGCTTTTTTATTTTGATTTGTTCCTAAGGACTTCTCAAATTTAATTATTCCATTAATTTTAAAATCCATATGATTCGCAAAGTATAGTTATTTTTATACAGTTTAAAGATCATCACATTTGCAAGATGTAATTTTAATGTAGTTATTGCTTAAGTGTTTAAAATTACCATCGTATTTGCAAGATGAAGTCGTACCGTTTTAAGTGTTTAGACATAGTTGAATTTTCAAGACGGAGTTTTACTGAAGCTATCTATCTAGCTCAGGGGTCGCCAAACTCTTTTGATCATCGACCCCTATATAATTTTTCGAAATCTCCATCGACCCCCCACAAAAGTAATTTTCTGTTAATTAAAATAAAACTCTATTAGATACTGTGTACATTTATTTTATGATTTTAAACATTTATTAAAGTAATAGTACATTGTGTAACAATAGTTTTATGAAAAATATATTAGTGTTGAAATTTAAATACCTTATTATTAAATAATAAGTAATCATGCATAAGTAGATATTAAGTATAAAGTAACTAAGGTGCTTCTTGATCAATGAGATGGGTGTGCCTGGTGTTTTTTTTTTGCAAGGTTCGTTATATTGGATTCAAAATTGGTCAATTTTGTAATTTTCTTAAAAAAAAATACAAAGTGTGCTATAGTTTTGTCGCGGGCTGTACTAGTCCATATTATTAATGCTTACCTTCTTTTTTGTGCATTGATAATTAAAATTGATATCTAAACCAAACGAATGGTTTAATCGAAACAATAACTAATTATCCAAAACTATAAAAGTTTTAATAATGACACTGCAAATATTCAACACAGTTTTCAAAGATGGCTGAAACTGCATATGATATTTGCATTTGTAACGTCAATGCTCGTCACACGTGACATTTGGACAAGTGCACATATGCATATGACTTATAAACTGCTCTGAGTTCGTGCCACTGCGCGGTGGTACGTAAATACTTGTTTCACCCCAATAAATATACGTTTATTAATTTATGTTTCATAAAGAAACTGATATTGAGTCAATTATAAAAAAAAATCATAAATTTTGCATACTTAATTAGGTATGTGTGATTTGCGTATTGAGAACTTTTTTTTTCTCGATCCACAATCGACCCTTCCGATTCGGATCGACCCCCATTCGTCCCCCTGTCTCAGATCGACCCCCGCTTTTGTTAAATAGACCCCTGGGGGTCTATATAGACCACTTTGGCGACCTCTGATCTAGCTAGTTTAATCACCATTGAATTTTAAAGATGGTTTACAGTAATAAATGTTTTAATGTTTTGTCACCATTGAATTTGCTAGGTGTAGTTTTAAAATAACTACTTTTTTAGTGCTTAGACACAATTGAATTTTCAAGACGAGATTTTATAACAGCTATTTAGTTTAATCATTATTAAATTTGCAAGATGTAGTTATATAGTAGTTATTTTTTTAGTGTTTAGTCACAATTAAATTTGCAAGTAGAAGTTCTATGGTAGCTATTTATCTGGTGTGTAAGTTAAATCATCATTGAACTTGCAAGATGTAGTTTCATAATTGTCATTTTTGTAATGTTTAAGTTTAGACACCATCGCATTTACAAAACAAAGTTTTTAAAATATTTCTTTAGCATTTACGTTTAGACATCATTGCATACCTTTGTTAACTTTCTCTTCAAGCACCTTGCCCTCATTTTACTTTTTATTAGTTTTGCTCTTTTTTTTGGCAACTATACGATTATTTTAGATCTGATTTCTTCACTATTTGCGTCTACTGAGTCTTGAGAATGAGTGCCTATTTTTGATGACTCGCTCAAAACGCTTTTTCATCTTAATAATTTTTGAAGCTAAGAAAGTTCAATGAAGAGTACCAAAGTGTTAAATAAAGAGAGAAGGCCTTAGCACGGGTTACCATAAAAAAGAAATTTGGTCTTTTAATAGTCCAAACATAATTAAATTTTTCGAATTTTCCGCAACTAAGCTGCTAAGTAGCCCGAACAAAGCTGCTTAGTAACCCGATCTTTCTCATTTAACTACCACTGCGCAGTTTATGTTCATTACGTCGAACTACTAAATTGCCCCGCGCTGAGGCCTTCTCTCTTCGAGGAGGCGTTGGCTGGAGCATCTAAGTATAAAATAATTTCTTCGCACCCTTCCAACAATATAGCCATCCTTTTGTCACTATATTAATTTTACAATTAAACACTAAAGAGCCGTGGTGGCTCACGGGATAGAGCACTCGCCTCCCAATGAGGTGAACCGGGTTCGAATCCCTGCGATGGCTGGTTGATACGAATCCGCATTCGGCTTACACCAACTACAGTGCTGACGTGAAATATCCTAAGCGGTAGACGGATCATGGGTTAGAGTCCCTTTGCCGTCAGGCTAACCGTGGGTGTTCTCGTGGTCTTCCTCTCCATGTAACGCAAATGCGGGTTAGTTCCATTAAAAAAGTCCTCCACGAAGGCAAAATTTCTCCCAATACTCGATCGAGTCTTCTGGATTGGGTTCAAAATTACAAGGCTACGGAGTTGAACATTAGTAAACCCAAAAATTGGGTCAGCTGTTCAACGACGGTTATAAAATAAAATTAAACACTAAAACTTTCAGAATGTTTGGCTATTTTGCCGACATTTTAAAAGGTTCACCACGAGAGGGCTGGAACAGTATGGTGTTTCAAATAAACTTTTGAATAATTTACGTATGGTGATGTGAACAAAGAAATCATACATAAAAATATAAATTTTGCTAGCACTATAAATAAGTTTCCAAAAAAATATAGATAGTTGGCAGCCCAGATAAATGTCACTAACTAATTAACAACCCTGTTAATTCCAATGATTTCAGTTCATCGTTCAAATTATATCAAGATGGATGGAAGAATGGCGGCTGCAGGGCCCAAGGTACCCATATTCAAATACTAGGACTAAAATGTAAACTAGTACTATGGCTAAAATCTCACTAGCATTGAAAAATTGTGAACCTAAAACTTTTGAGATTGTAACTATAAACTTTTTATAATTCGGAAATGTCACCAGCAAAAGTCAGAGAAGTTAGCAGTTCTGTTCTTAACAGGGCTGCAAACTACTACTTTTAGCAAAATATTGTAGAGAGCTGTTGGCAATTAAAAACTAAAGCTTTCAGAATTTTTGGAAATTTTGCCAACATTGTTTAAGCCTTACTACGAGAAAGCTAGATTAAAATGACTATTCATATGAAAGTTTGAATCATTTACATGTAATGGTGAAGAAAATCAAATTTATGAGACAATGAATCATACATTAAAACATAAACTTAGCTACCACTAGAAAAAAAAGTTTCCCAAAAAACGTTGAGGCCAACGCCTGAACGCCAACTGCCATTTTATCCTTTCTTTCTATGTCAAAATGTGTTAGCAAATTTAATTAACATGAATGATAAAAATGTCAAAGAAATATTTTTATTAATAAAATAGTACTGTTTAGGTAGGTAAGTACAGGGTAGGTACTTTATTTACGTAGCACTAGAGCTGCACAGTGGGCTATTGATGACGGTCGCATCCCTGAGAATAATCCAAAGACATGACATCGCAATTTTGATCCTCTGTAGAGGCGATGGCTCTCCCGCTTTGGTAGCCCGACGAACTATGCGAGAAGTCGAGCACTTTAAGATAGAACATTTTAACGAGGACCGATACCGCGCACCGTCAGTCCCTACACAGGCTGGTCTAAGTAGTCACCCAACCGCTTACTGACATCAGAGAGTGATGCTTGACTTCAGTGTTCTACTGGGAACCGTGTCTTAACGATCAGTCCACTGCGGGACCAAAAGAACGTTGAAAGTTGACTGATAATAACCTTTGAAGTAAGTGAAATAACTCTGAATTATTCGAGTTCGATACAACGAAAGCTACAATAGTTACCAAAAAATCCCTTTTAACGATTGATCATAAAGGTTAAATTTGTGTAATTTTTTTAAAGCACCAGAATGCACAAAAATGGAATCCGAATTTTTTTTTACAATCTTGTCAAGTGATTTTCCTCAAAATGTATCCCTTTTTTATGATAACACCAGCTCGTTTCTATAAATCTCGCTGCTGGCAAAGTATTTTTTTCCTGAAATGCTATTTTCGATGCGTGTATTCAACATCGTAAAAAGGGAACATATTAAATAGATGGTATGGTATCCGAATAAATATTCCAAAAGAAGAAGGTTTTTGAAAGAGCAAGCAGAAATTCTCCTTTTCGAATATATTTCTTATTTTTCAACCGAAAAAGGAAAAGTTAGGTTTATTGAATTTGTGAAAGTAGGCGACAGATTTATATTTTAACTAGGAATGAAAAACTGAATAGATTTTTATGTTCTCTGTCTACGCGCATCAACTCTGTTTGCGTTCGTTTCGCTAACAAGCTAGATATTTGATTTATTCAAAGTTGGAATCAAGAAAATAATTTAAAATGAAAAAACTGTTTTAATAATATAACGTTCGTAAAATTTGATGATTTTTTTTTAATCAGAAATGTTGGACTACCAAATCTCTACGCTTTATGGGAAAATTTATTCTGATGGTGGCTAAGTTATGTTTTAATGTATGATTCTTTGTTTTGTGAATTTGATTAGAAGTTATTTTTCACACTACTACTAAATAATTCAAAAGTTCATATTAAACACCATTTTGTTTCAGCTCTCATGGTTAAACCTTTAAAATGTTGGCAAAATTACCAAACATTCTCAAAGCTTCAGTTTTTGACTATCTACAACTCCATAAAATGTTTTCAAGAAACGTAGTAATTAGCAGCCATGTAAAACTAATGAAACTTTTGTGGTTTTCGTTATAATTTAAGATAAATGGAATAGTTCTGACCTCATTGACTGGTCTGGTAAGTGCCACTGGGCATCTGAGGCCAAAACTGGCGTTTTTCCCAATCATCGTGTATTGGTGGGCATCTGTAAAAAACTGATGACATGGCTGGAACACAAATGGCAAAATATAGAATAAAAAGGAGAAAATGGCGCATTGACATGGTAATAACTAAAATATAACATGAAAGTACAATAATAATTGTGTATATACATAACTACAAATAGAAAAACAAGTAGAAATTATTTACAAAAGCATTAAGAAATGAGAAAGCAAATTGATCATAAATACTAGTTAAACAAAATATTTACTAAATAATAAATTACAAATGAGCCAATCAATTTGTAAAGAAAGTAAATTGTACCTATTGTAAGATAAAAATTATTAATAATAAGTTTGTTTTAAAAAATATTAAAGCCGGTAGCTCAATAAAAACAAGATATTTTGGTGTTGATTGCAGAGATGCTTTCTGTTCCACTTTCTGTGAAAGACTGTGGTAGTCAATTAAAAATTTGTGGACTCTACATTTAATAGAATTTCCGTTAGTTCTGAAAATACTTACCACAACTCGCGCAAATTGACAATTTTTATGTATGTTTAGCTCTCATTGTGTTGGACAAAGTCTCTTTTAATAAAGTCTACTAAACCAGAAATCAACTACGAGGGTTGTAAATTAAATAGTGGCAACTTAACCTTGAAACTCACAAAAGGGGGCGCATGCGTAAATAAGGTATGGGTGCGGTGAGGTGGCGCTGTTGTCGATGTGTAGAGTGCAAAAAACAGTCGATTTGCTTAGAAGGGTAGTTGTTGCGTGGCGTTAAAGTGAGGAGTTTCGTTTCCATCGCTCTAAAGCATGTCGTGAAAAGGCTTAATGACGAAAAAAGACGAGATGCTTGAATCCATCGTGCTACTGTCCTATATGGTAAAGCATTTGCTCCAAAGGCTTCCACTAATCCTCGATAGCATTCTGTTGCATTTTTGTCACAGGCAACCTCGATTGTAAGCCACGACCGCTGATCACCTTTTGAAAACATGCTTTAAAGCGATGGAAACGAAACTCCTCACTTTAACGCCACACAACAACTACCCTTCTAAGCTAATCGACTTTTTTTGCACTCTACACATCGACAACAGCCCCACCTCACAGCTCCCATATCTAATCTGCGCATGCCCGTCCTTCTGTGAGTTTAAAGGTTAAGTTGCCACTATTTAATTTACACCCCTCGTATTAAAATATCAATTGCAGTACGATTAAAAAAAGTTTCCAACTAAGTTGATTAAGTTGCTTACCCCCCCTCTCCTACAACAGGGTACTTTTACCTTAAAGAAGAAGAGAATCACGGGCACCCACATATACCTATGACGTCAGTGCCAGCTGATTATTTATAAGCAAAGTGACGTTTTAAAGTTGAGCTGATTCGAATTCAACAATAATTACACAAATTGTAATAATAAAAAGGATTTTATTTCATTGTGGTTCAGTGGTTAAATCCAAACTGAAACTTAAGAAGAGAAGAAAAAATAATAAGAAAATTGTTTGCGCTCAGCGCCATCTGTTATCATAAATCCTCAACACTCCCCACTTGAACTCCTCCGAGTTCACTAAAATTTTAAACATAAAAATTAGACAAAAATAACATAAACATATTAAACAAATAACATTTAAATGCAAATAAATTTGAAATGAGATGCAAATATTCACTTGAAAGAAAATTAAAAAAAAAAAACATAATCTAATAAGAAAATTAAAATAAAAACATTATCATTGTTCATTTCAGTTATTGAGTTCTAAAGGATAAATAAGTTGTACTGGGCGTTTATATTCGCCGTTGGATTTGCGAATAAGGCAAGATCTTACACGTCCATCACGCCCTTGAAATACTTTTGTTATAATACCTATGTCCCATAATAGTTTTGATTTTGTGGTGCCCTCCATCATAACCACATCTCCCACTTTCAAACATTTTGTTTGGTTAGGAGAAGTAAAGTTGTGTGCAGATCTCAAATTAAACAAATAGCGCTCCTTCCAGCTCTTCCATAAATTAGCCAATAATGTAGCTTGGTATTCTTTTCTTTTTATAAGAATCTTTTTGGTGGATTCTCTATGGATGGTTTCTATGAAATGGGCTGGATACTCTGCCTTTTCTTTACCAGGGGTTAAAAACTGTGATGGGGTAAGAATTTCCGGTTCACCAATTTCGTTAGTGACGTAGGACAAGGGTCGAAGATTAACGATGGTTTCGATTTCAGTCAATATAGTGGTCATCTCTTCAAAATTTAAGAGAGCTTTTCGAAGTATTTTCTTTAGAGGCTCTTTGACACTTTTTACCAATCTTTCATAAAATCCTCCCCACCAAGGGGCAAGTTGGACGATGAATTTCCAGGATATTCTTTTAGCAGCAAGAAAGTTTTTGAATTCGGAATTTTCCAAAATATCAAATAATCTCTGAAGCTTTTTATCGGTACATTTAAAAGTCTTGGCGTTGTCGGAGTAGATTGTATGACAACCACCTCTTCTAGAGAGAAATCTTCTGAATGCGAGCAGAAAAGTCGAAGTAGACATGTCTGTGACTAATTCAAGATGTATTGCTCTCGTGACTGCGCATGTGAACAAGGCTATATATGATTTCTTTATTCTATTTTCACCCTTGATGTAGATTGGTCCGGCAAAATCAATTCCGCATACGGTAAAAGCAGGAGTTTCACTAATTCGATCTTTTGGAAGCTGTCCAGTCATTTGGGTAGAAGGCTTGGCTGTGTATCTGCGACAAATCAAACACTTCGAGACAACCTTTTTTACTAATTGTCTTCCTTTAGGCACCCAAAATCTTCTCCGAATTTGAACTAGAGTGCTCTCTACTCCAGAATGAAATACATTTTCGTGTTCTCGCTTGACAAGCAACTCTGCAAATTTAGACTGTCTTGGTATGATTATAGGCTTTTTCTCCTCAAAAGAATAATCTCCTTCGTCCAATCTTCCTGTGATTCTCAGGATACCTTTTTCATCAAGATAAGGAGCTAAACTGAAAATAGTAGAAGAAGCTGGAATAGGCAAACTAGATTGGAGAGCTCGTATCTCACTTTCAAAGAATTTTGCTTGAGTAAGCTTTACTAGTATATCTTCAGAATTTCGGAGCTCTTCTGCAGTCAAAGTGTCCATATTCGGCTTAACTTTCTTTAAACAGTTCAAATATCGCACTACCCACGCTATGATTCTAACAACTTTTTCGAGGTTGCTAAAGTTAGCGATATTTATCAACTCAAGTTCTTCACCATCTACACATTTCATAACGGTGACTTCATTTTTACGATACTCAATTTGTTCATCATTTTCTTTGAAGAGTTTCAATTCTGGCCACATTTCGGTCGGAAGCGACAACCAAGGTGGCCCCTTCCACCAAATGTCGGAATTCTTCAATATACTCATGGAAGCACCTCTACTAATAAGATCGGCAGGATTGTCAATTCCGGGGCAGTGGAACCAGTCCTTAGGTTGAGTAATCTCTTGAATTTCTTCCAATCGGTTACGCACAAATTGTTTAAAACGAATGGCAGGAGTTTTTATCCAGCAACACACAATAGAGGAATCGCACCAAAAGAAACTGTCACACGGAATTTTTATGGCTCTAGTAATAGTTCGAAATAATCTAGCAGAGAGGAGGGCACCTAGTAGCTCAAGTCGTGGTAATGTAATCATTTTGAGGGGCGCAATTCTACTTTTAGCTGAAACAAAACATGTAGAAATATGCCCATCACTAGTTTCTGATCTGATATATGCTACTGTACCATAACCCTTTAAGCTGGCGTCAGAGAAGATATGTAATTGTGAACTTATAATTTCTTTGTTACCTGCTTCAAAAAAATAATAACGCGGTATTTTCAAATCATTAAGTTCACCGAATTGTTTACATATATCGCGCCACTGATTTTCCATATCTGAGGGTAGCTCTTGATCCCACTCCAATCCGCTTTTCCAAATGCTTTGAACTAGAGATTTTAGAAGCATTGTAAAGGGTCCCAAAAATCCTACTGGATCAAAAATACGCCCAATGATTTTCAAAATAAATCGTTTCGTTATTTGCCCTGTGTCTATCATTTTTAACAGATATTTGGACTCAAAGTAAAATACGTCTTTTTTAGGATCCCAACAAACTCCCAAAACTTTAAATGGAAAGCCTGATTGACCTAACGATTCCTTTTCATTCTGAACATCTATACCTGCATTCTTCCATAATTCACGTAATTTTGTATCATTTGTTTGAAACTTTCTCAATACCATGCCCGCATCCCGAAATATTTCAACACAATCAGAACTTATTTGAAATGCTGTATCTGTACTGTCACTTCCCCCTATGACGTCATCGACATATACCCTTTCATTTAGTAATTCATACGCAAGAGGCTTTGATTTTGCAAACTTTTTAATATGCTCTTTAATAGTAGCCGCTAGAGAAAAGGGCTACAGTTGATACCAAATAGCACGCGGCAAAATCTATAAATTACTGCAGACGAATCATTATCGGGGTCATCTGACCAAAGAAATCTTGTGACATCTCGGTCTTCTACATTAATCCCTATTTGTAAGAAAGCTTGTTGAACGTCCCCTATTAAATCAATCTTGTTTTCCCGAAACGCTAGCATAAGTTCATATATATCTGGGTATAAATTTGGCCCAATATACAAACAATCGTTAAGAGACAATTCATTTTTTTTATGCGCGGAACCGTCAAATACAATCCTTAATTTGCTAGTTAGTTTATCGTTTCTTATAACCGCCCTATGAGGTAAATAACATTGTTTATAATTTTGGGGATCAGTGTTTTTAACTTTCTCAATTATCCCTTCATTTTCGTAAGTTTTTATAACTTTTTTATATTCTTCAAACAAGGATTTATCATTTTTAAATCTCCTCTTTAATTTGTCAAACCTCTCTGAAGCCAGCTCAAAGTTATCATTTAACAAATGTTTTGTATTTGGTCTCCAGAGAAGTCGCACACTATACCTATTATTTTCAAAATGTAAATCAGAATTAAAATCTTTTAACAATTCACTTTTATTATCAACATTTTCTTCGTTCATAGTATTTATTCCTAATCCTTCAAGGTTCCAAAACAAAGAATAATCAACATCAGATATTATAGTATTGTTTACAATCCTACTTAATTGGCAATTATTCATGAATCTCCCTTGAACCACAAAACCAAATAAACTATCGGTTGCAACGAGCCCTTTTCCGAGCCTCAAAGACGTATCAAAGATTACGTCATGTAGGGAATCGGCGCCGATCAAAATGTCTATATCAGCTATTTCTCCGGTATCCGAAAGAAAAATATTATTTTTCCTTGCTAATTGTTTAATTTTCTCTTGGGGTGCGGCTATTTTCCCACACGTTATTTTTTCTACTACAAATGCTTCAATGCACACATTTAATTTTTTATCGTTTTTGTTCTGAAGATTCACTTTCACTAAATCATAAGAACACCCCTTGGAAATTTTTTCTCCAAAACCGAAAACATGCAACCGTTCAGTTTTAATGGTCCTGAGGTTCAACTCATTACAAATATCCCGTTTCAAAAAACTGCGATGGCTACCAGAGTCAAATAAAATTCTAACCAACTTCTTTACATTACCACAAATCAAATACGCTAAAGAAGTCTGTAAATAGATCATTTCATTTTGTTTTCGTTTCGAAACACATGAAGCGGTAACGGATGCCAAAGTATCGTTTTTCTCTTTCGACTCATTATTTATTGCTGATTTATCACAAATTAATTCGCTATGCGGTTTCTTACATAATGTGCAAATACATTTATTCCAACATTTTTTGGATGTGTGATATTTCTTTAAGCACCGGAAACAGCGAAATTGATCTTTCAGCGTTTGATTTTTTTCTTCGATGGTCAGAGAACAATCTTTCGATTCGTGATTTTTGGAATTACAAAACAAACAAAATATGTTGTTAGATGCCGAAACTAATGCTGAGGAAGATGAGAACTTTCGATTATAATTATGCTTACTATGGCTCTCCGACCGTTGCTGTGTTTCAAAATGAACGCTTTGTTTTTTAGAACTATTAGACAACACATGTGAGGCTTCTCTACATTCTACCTCTTTTCTAATAAATGAAATTAATTCATCAATGTCAAAATCTACACTTGATTTTCTATTTTTATTATAATCTAAATTTAAATCCTCTGGTAGCTTTTGCAAAATAACAGGACAGAGTAAATTACCATAACTACCTGTTACGTCACTCTCTTAAGATGACGTCATTCATTTAAAGTGTAAATATTAACTAAAACGATTTTTTAGCCTGTGTATATATGAAAAGTGTGAGTGGCAACAGAAAGGATGTTGTGCTAGATGTGTTCTACGAAAATAAAATGGTTGCTTTTGTAAATATGTGTACGCAGGTATTTCTTGTAAATTTAAGTTATTTCATCGCTGGATAGATCGGGTAGATTTATCGGAAGCACGAAACATTGTGGTGACCCGGATTTTAAAGGTTAGTTTTCTTTTGCAATATTAATTGGCGACTGCAATTATGGATTCTCTTATCGCCAAACGAACTCCTGTTCGTGGAACATTTACAAAACGTTATAATCAGTTATTGGCGATGTGTAAGGAAAATAAAAGTACTCGTGAAGATATTGAAATTAAATTTTCCTCTTTTGAACGTATTGCAAACGATTTGGCATTATTAGATGAAGAAATATATAAATTATTAGTTGACGCCAAATCAGAAAACTTATCTGAAGAATACGATAAAATTGAAGAGTATAAGGAAGAAACCGATGCAATTCGTATTAAAGTTAAAATATATTTGGAAAAATTTCTCACATTTCCCGAAACCGCTTTGTCTGTGGCGGCTGAAAAGACAAAATTAAAGCTTCCCAAAATAGAATTAGTTAAATTTAGTGGGGAAGTCAAGGATTGGTTAAGTTTTTGGAGCCAATTTAGTCGAATCCATGATGATGAAGGTATGAGTGATGAGGACAAATTCCAATATCTCATTCAATGCATGGTTGTCGGAAGTAGAGCAAGGGAAATTGTGGACAGTTATCCGCCGTCTGCTGATAATTATGCCAAAGTGGTAGAAAGTTTAAAAACGAGATTTGGGCGGGAAGAACTTCTCGTCGAATATTACGTAAGAGAGTTATTAAATTTAGTGGTGAAAAATGTAATGAACACAAAAGCAAAGATGAACATAATGCAACTTTACGATAAATTGGAGTCATATCTGCGTTCACTGGAGTCTATTGGCGTAACAAAAGAGAAATACGCAGCAATGTTGTTTCCGCTTGTGGAATCATGTATTCCAGAGGATTTATTAAGAGTGTGGCTGAGAAATCCTGTAATTACTAAGGAAAATGATTCAAGTGATTCCTATGGCAATAAATTATCGCAGTTATTAACATTTTTGAGAGTCGAAGGCGAAGAACGTATTTCTATGGCAAAAACTGGTTTTAAAAATTATGACTCTTCGCATCGTAAAAGAGACAAAGATTTCGAAATATCAACTCCTGTTTTTACTGCAAATGATTTGCTCTCTGAGAATAAGCCAATAGCACCACATTTTAAACGCAACTGCATTTTTTGCGGGAAGCAACATAGTTCAGAAAATTGTTTTAAAGGAAAGAATTTATCATTAGCTGAGAAACAGGAAATAATAAAGAAACACAAAGCCTGTTTTTTATGTCTGAAGGTGGGACATCGCTCGAAACACTGCAGGGCTAATATTCGATGTATTGTTTGTAACAAAAGACATTGGCCTGTAATGTGCCCAGACTTGAGCCAAATAAATCAGACACCGGCTGTGGAATCAGCTGAAGAAAATACTACTTTGTCGAATCAAAGCCAACCTGAAGTCTTATTGCAAACCCTTATGGTAGTTATTGAAGCTAATGGACGACGGAAAACTGTTAGAGCACTATATGATACAGGATCTCAACGGTCGTACATCCTGAAATCAACAATAAATGAAATGGGATGGAAGACCAACAAATATGAAACTTTAACACACGTAGTCTTTGGTGGAGCTAGTTCCAGAAAAGAACATAAAAAATACACATTGTGGATAAGAAATATGAAGAAAAATAACAAGTTCGAAATTCAAGTTTTAGACCAACAGGTAATATGTGGATGTATTCCAAGTTTGAAAAATGGTTCTTGGTTAGCTGAATTACGAAGTAAAGGAATCCATATCTCTGATGTAGGTAAAGATTCTCAACGAATCGAACTTTTGATAGGAGCGGATTATATTGGAAAACTATACACTGGTCAAACCATGCAATTAAAGTGCGGACTGGTAGCGATGGAAACGTACCTTGGTTGGACTGTAATGGGAAAAACAAACCATACTTGTAGTTCCACTGGGCTTATCTCAACATCACTTTTCATTCAAAATGCTTCGGTTACTGACTTATGGGAATTGGAAACAATTGGTATATCTGATCTTTGCGAGACAATTACTTCAGAAGAATACGATGCTCTTGCAACGGAACACTTTTCTAGAAATGTCAAAATAAACCCAGATGGTCGATATGAAATTAGTCTTCCTTGGGTGAAAGATGTAAACGATATGCTCAGTAACAGAGATATTGCGGGCAGAAGATTGAAAACGATGACAACTAAACTTATCAAGGATAACCGTTTGGATAGTTATAATGCAGTTTTTGGAGAATGGATAAAAGAAGGTTTCATCGAAGAATCAAACGAAGGTACCGGCCATTATCTTCCTCATAGAGGAGTTTTCAAGTCCAATTCCACCACGAATGTCAGACCAGTTTTTGACGCTTCTTGTAAAACAAGAGATAACTTATCGTTAAATTACTACCTGATGAAAGGACCAAATTTGTTAAAAATGATCCCTACCTTACTAATAAAATTTCGAGAAAAGAAAATTGGAGTTATATCAGATATAAAGAAGGCTTTTCTCCAAATATCCGTAAATGAAGACGATAGAAAATATTTAAAATTTCTGTGGTGGGAGGAAAAGGAAGCGAAAACAGTTAAAGTTTTTCAACACGCCAGAGTTGTCTTTGGTTTAAATTGCAGTCCCTTTTTGCTGGGAGCTGTTATTCAACATCATTTGAACAAGTATGAATCCTCCAATTTCCAAGATGTGGCTATGAAGTTGAAAAAATCCTTCTACGTTGACAACTGTGTCACGTCTGTGGATTCTGAACAAGAGTTAAAAGAGTTCATTCAAGGTTCGACAGACTTAATGGCTGCAGCAAAATTCGAACTGCGAGGTTGGGAGTTTACAGAGAAAGAAAACTTAACTGAAAAATTTGAACCGTCACCTGTGTTGGGTCTTCTGTGGGACAGATCAGAAGACGTATTGTTTTGTGACACTCGAACTATTATAGATCCTCCAGAAATTATCACCAGAAGAGTAATATTATCTTTTGCTAATCGAGTGTTTGATCCAATCGGATTTACTTGTCCAATTATGTTATATCCGAAGATTTTATTACAAACAAGTTGGCAATCAAAATTAGGTTGGGATTCAAAAGTTTCCGAGGATATAAAAAAGAAATTTCTCAAATGGTTGGAAGATCTGAATATACTGCATACAGTGAAAATTCCCCGTCACGCTATTTTGAGAAATAGTAGCTTAAGTCTTCATGTATTTTGCGACGCTAGTGGTCTGTCATATGCAGCTGTTGTTTTCATAAGATGTGAGACACCATATCAAACAACAGTACAATTGTTACTTGCTAAATCAAGAATAGCACCTTTAAAAAGAATATCTATTCCCAGACTTGAACTTCTAAGCTGTTGCATTGGTACTCGTCTAGCAGATTTCGTTAAGAAAAGCTTGGAAATCGAAACTGTCAAGATTCATTATTGGTCCGATTCTACAACTGCTTTACAATGGATCCAGAAAAATGAGCCATGGAGTGTGTTTGTCAGAAATAGAGTTAAAGAAATCCGTGCTCTTTCATCAGGAAATTGGCGACACGTTCCCGGTCACTCTAATCCAGCCGATCTACCATCACGCGGCTGCTCGGTAACAAAATTATTGAGTTCAAGGTGGTGGGAAGGTCCTTCCTGGTTGAAATTACCTGAAAACACATGGCCTCTATCTGAATATAAAATTGATGAAGACGTTATCAACAAGGAAAAGGAAAAAAGAACAACCATACTCGTAAGTAAAAATTTGCTTGGAACAAACCAGTTTTTTTCTTATTTTTCAAGCTACACAAAAAATGTCAGAATGGTTGGATGGATTTTAAGATTCCTTGAAAATTGCAAACTGTCTGAAAAAGATAGGCAAAAAGGTGGACTAACTCTGGCTGAAATAGAAAATGCAGAAATCAAACTTATAAAAGTTATACAAAATGAAGCCTTTACAGCAGATTATATAAAAAGCTTAAAATCATTGAATGTCTTCAAAGATGAAAAAGGTATATATAGAATTAAAACAAAATTGACAGAGAGAAATGATACCGAGAATTTTAGATTACCTATTTTGCTTCCAGAAAAACTTGTATTGGTTGATATGCTAATCAAAGAGAAGCATTTGAAATGTTTACATGTTGGACTGCAAATTTTACTGTCCAATTTAAGAGAAAATTATTGGATTATTAATGGACGTCGAGCAGTTCGTCGCATCCTCAAGACCTGTGTTAGATGCAAACGATATAATGCACGAAGTATAAAAACTGTTCCCGTAGGTTTACCTGAAGACAGAGTTAAAGAAGCTTCTGTTTTTGAAGTGGTCGGGATAGATCTTGCCGGACCTCTTCATTTAAAGGAAGGTGTGAAAAGTTGGATTGTCATCTACACATGTGCCGTTTATCGATCAATACATCTCGAACTTGTGCTGTCACTTTCAACGAAGGCGTTCCTTTTGAGTTTACGACGATTCATTGCTCGCCGAGGAAGACCTCACATCATCTATTGTGACAACGGGAGTAATTTTATAGGAGCTGAGAATCTACTTCAGTCCTTAGATTGGAAGTCAATTGAAGCTGAAACATCAGTATACAAAATTGAATGGAAATTTAATCCACCATCTGCTCCCTGGTGGGGAGGCTTTTGGGAGATTATGGTGAAATTGGTAAAAAATATTCTTCGAAAAATTTTGGGGAAAGCATGCCTTTCATACGAAGAAATGATTAGTGTTCTGTGTGACTGCGAGTCCGTTATCAATTCAAGACCTCTCACATACCTCTCAGAAGATCTGGATGACTTAATACCTCTTTCTCCGTCCATGTTTTTACAAGAGATCTCGACGGTGGGAGTACCTGATTTAGATCAGCTGGATACAATAGATCTTAAAAAACGCTATAGGTATCAACAGACGTTAAGAGAACAGTTGAGAAAAAGATTTCGCCGCGAATACCTAGCGACACTCCTTCAACCGCGCAAGAAGAATAACTATTATGATCTAAAGGTTGGCGAGATTGTGTTAATCGAAGATGACTTAAAGAAAAGATTACACTGGCCGATGGCTAAAGTTATTGCCGTCTATCCGGGAAAAGATAAAAGGATACGCGTGGCTCGATTTAAAACAGCACATACTGAGTTTTTGAGGCCAGTGCAGCGGATTTATCCGCTGGAAATACGTTCGACACCAAATGAAGGTTCAACTCCAATCGCAAGCGCAACTTCAAATGAAGGTGAAACGCATAAAAATTTCCAAAGTACCTTACGAAACATCGTTACCACAAGAAGTGGCCGAACTGTTAAGATTCCATCAAGATATTTGGACACATAATTTTAAATTTATATTAGATTTTTTGTTATTTTGATTATTGAAATACACATAATCAAAAGGTGGGAGTGTTACGTCACTCTCATAAGATGACGTCATTCATTTAAAGTGTAAATATTAACTAAAACGATTTTTTAGCCTGTGTATATATGAAAAGTGTGAGTGGCAACAGAAAGAATGTTGTGCTAGATGTGTTCTACGAAAATAAAATGGTTGCTTTTGTAAATATGTGTACGCAGGTATTTCTTGTAAATTTAAGTTATTTCATCGCTGGATAGATCGGGTAGATTTATCGGAAGCACGAAACACTACCTTTTGTTACATTCATTGATTGCAAACTGCGAATGTGGATTTCACATTCGTCATAGAATTTACGTAGAGCTTTAATATCATATGAATTTCTTACAGAATTAATTGATAAAAGTTTATTCATATGACTACTAATAATTAAATCTTGTCTACCAAATCTTTCAGTTAGCAACTTAATAGAAGAATCATAATTACTTTCAGTTAATGAGAATCCAGAAATTGCACTTAAAGCAACTCCCCCTAAATACATCTTAAGATAATTAAATTTATCAATTTTTTTAAGACTCTCATTACTATGTATAGCTATGTTATAGCTATTCCAGAAACTGTGCCACTCACAAGCATCACCAAAAAATTTGTTTATCTCCAATTTAGGTAACTTAACGTTAGCAACGTGCGAGATATTTCTATAAGTTATATTTTCTTGTAAATTATTGTTACCACTATTAAGCGTTACTTCCTGTCTTGTAGTCTGGCATTTCAGTAAATATCTTTCAATTTTGCCTTTATAAGCCACTACTCGATCTTGATACTCTTGACTTTGTATGATTTCACTCTCTAATTCCTTGCTCTTATCAAAATAATTTTCAATTTTTAAATCAAGAGCCTTTATAGTTTCGTTTTTTTTCATTTAACTGATTTAGATAATCATACAAATCAGGATAATCAGGAAGTGTTTCTAATAACGATTTATCAATTTTATTTATTAATTTTGTAATCAGCTGTCTGATTACTGCTCTTTTGGACATTAATTTTTCAAAATCATCCATTATAAACAGCTCGCACGTTACTATAATAAATACAATACAATTAATGCAATAAAATATCAAAAATAAATTACCGACTTAAGGGAGACCAAACAAAACAAATGTTAACTTACATTTCATGCAGGTGGCCTATTCCCGGCCGATGCACCATGATTCGAATTCAACAATAATTACACAAATTGTAATAATAAAAAGGATTTTATTTCATTGTGGTTCAGTGGTTAAATCCAAACTGAAACTTAAGAAGAGAAGAAAAAATAATAAGAAAATTGTTTGCGCTCAGCGCCATCTGTTATCATAAATCCTCAACATGAGCTAAGTTGGTTCACATAAGTTAGAATGCTAATTAACCTGAAGTTATTAAATACAGAGCCTCATCGCACATCAAATTTACTGAAATATATATCTTTCTGGTCTACGTCTTTTACTTAGATTTATTATTTGTTTATGCATTTTGCTTTAACCGTAATATATTTTTGATTTGTGCTCCCGGCAATTTCGATGCATAATTAGTTTGCATACGTTCACCGTGGCTTCATGCCTGTTTTTGTGTTAAATAACAAATATTAAGTGAAAGAATGCAGAATGTGTTACTTCAGAGAATTTTAACTCGACGGGCTTGGCTTACTCGAAATAGTATGAAAAGAACAGTTGCTAACGTAAACAAATGCCACGTTTCAACAACTAATCAGGATCGAGATACCCACACTACGTCACTTGAAAGTATCCCATTGAGGTTTCTATGAGTCATAAGACAAATAGAGTTTTTATGAAACCTTCGTCAGAACTTTCGAACATGATAAATAGTCAATCTAACTTTTGATATATCTCCATTAAATTATTTACACGTAGTGGTGGGCAAAATTCTCTAATTTGTAAGATAAAAGACCGCTAGATAAAAGAGTTTCTGAAACTACAGATATTCTATAGTTATGGTCAAGATATATATAGGGAAAGAAAGCTACATCAAAAAAAATATATAGGGAAAGAAGGCTACATCAAAAAACATACACAGGGAATGAAAACTTTATCAAAAAATATATATAGGGAAAGAGGGCTATATTAACACGTTGAGTGCCACGTCTGCCACCGCTTGCAGACACTGACCTTTCACATAGGCCGCGAAAAACAGTTGGCTGACAGCGTATAACCTGATATACAATTATAAAATTTACACTCTTTTATAAAATTGCAGAAAATGTGTTCAAAATTTACTTAACTATTCTTGGTTTAATAAAGTGAATTTAGTAGATTTTTATCCACCACTATTTTTAAACAATTCGTAGGCTTATATAATTCACCACTTTTGTCAGACATCTCATGATAAACCATCGAAAAAAATAGCAAAATCCGTTAAATAATTGCAAATTTAGTTTGTTGTTATTTACCGTGGCCAGATGGGCAAGTCATGTAAAATTGGCGTGGCGCTCAACGTGTTAAGGAATATACAAAGGAAAAGAAGGCTAGCTTCGATAGACATAATGCAAACCGGTCCCCAAGGCTTGGTGCTGTCCTTGAGTATAAAAGGAAAAGCAGCATTTAGGGGCATATTAGAAGAGGTTCTTTAAACAGATATTCATCCTCCGTCCCTAACCACCACTACTGGAATTGGGGAGGAGATAAAAAGTTTTCTCCGTTTATTTATTGTTGGCGTGTTCTGAATTTTGGTACCATTTATAAGCTGTATTCTTCTATAAATCAAGGTATTTCTTTGAGAATACATTTATTTCATCCACGTTGATTAACTTTGCTAATATATTTTAAGATAGAAAGAAGAAAATGGCGGGAGGAATTGTATGTAGTTATACATATAGAGTTTTCAAACAACCGGTTCGCAGGTGACGTACTCCCTCTTTCCTTCTTATACGCATGCGCTGGATCTCAGTACATACGATACTCTGCTATATCTGAATATATTTCTCGCCCAGTAAGTTGTTTTTCTGGCATAGCATGCCGTACTGAGCAGCTTCTTGCGTTAGTTTCTTATTCGAAGAGCTGGACTACTTCTCTCCTTTCTAAATTCTTTGGCTATTGGAAGGTATAAAGTCGGAATAACTTATATCATTTTGTTTTTTGAAATAATCTTTATTTAAATCAGAAAACACGGGATTTTTGGGTCGTTTTCAAATATGTAAAATATATATGTAGCAAAATACATAGGTAAATTGAAATACATATGTAAAACAGACCAACTTAATTTTTAAAATTAAAGTGAAATTAAAACTTTTGATACGAGGGTTGCTATTTATATTTCTGGCCTAATAATGAAAAAACAAATATGTAGGATCGAAATTGGTTTTATTGTTTTTCAAAATATTCTCCATGATGATCAATACACTTTTGCATGCGTTTGAACCAATTTTCAAAGCACTTTTTCCAGTCCGATTGAGGTAACTCCAAAACATGCATTTTGAATGCATCAACCGCTTCTTCGGGGGTCGAAAATCGTTGTCCACGTAATTTATTTTTGATGTGTGGGAATAAGAAGAAGTCATTGGGTGCCAAATCAGGGCTGTACGGCGGATGACCCATCAGTTCGATCTTTCGCTCCGTCAGAAATGCCTTTGTTTGAGTCGATGTGTGAGAGCTCGCATTGTCATGATGAAGAATGATTCGCCTGTTCTTCTGCTTTTTTCGAATTTCTCCGATGACTTCTGGCAAACAAATGGTCGTGTACCATTCAGAATTGACCGTCAGGCGTTGCTCTAACGCCACTGTTGCAACATGACCGTTAATGCCGGAGAAACAGGCAATCATTTGTTTCGATGTGCTTCTTCCTCGAACAACTTTTGTTGGTTTTGCCTCGTCTTGGAAGACCCATACAGTGGATTGCTGTTTTGTTTCCGGCTCATATGCATAGATCCATGATTAGTCACCTGTGTAGATGTTATACACAGCCTTTGATGTACCTTGAACGTTTTTTTCCAACATTTCCTTGCACCAATCGACACGAGCCTTTTTTTGAGCGTTTGTCAGATTATGCGGGATCCAACGCGAACAAATTTTTTTTACGCTCAAATGTTCATGCAATATTTTATTATAGTCATACTAATGTCCAAAGACGCCTCTATATCACGGTATGTCACATGACGATCTTGCTTTATCAGTTCACGCACAGCATCGATCTTTTCTGGCACAACAACGGATTTTGGACGACCTGCACGGGATTCGTCCTGGATCGAACATCGACCACGATTAAATTCGTTATACCAATTTTTTACAGTGCTGTAGGATGGCGCTTTATCGCTGAATAAAGAATTAAGTTCATCGAAACACTCTTGTCTTGACAATCCACGTCGAAAGTTATGAAAAATAATGGCACGAAAATATTCACGATTCAATTCCATTTTTTGAAAGAGAAGAACTTTTCAATTTACTGTCAAGAACACAAATGAAGCTATAATGGTAAATCGTCTGCTGAATTTATGTTTAAAAATATCAAACTTTCGATTAAAATCGTCTGCGGTCGCCTAGCAACACTTACTGTTGCCAAGGCCAGAAATATAAATAGCAACCCTCGTAGTAGTAATAGCGTGAAAGTAGTAATATTTTGCTTATAAATTTGCACAAATTTGTAAACAAAAGAAGTTGCGTAGGGAAGTCACAAGCGACTATAAATGTATAAAGTCGTAGAATCTCAAATCTCTTATTGCTTTTTTATTATCTTTTAAATCATTCAATCTTAAATACCACAATGACTTACATTTCAAATTATTCACATTTAGCTCAAAAACATTCTTCATATTTACTTTCAAAAGTATACTGAAAAAAATATGCGATAAAAAGTTGCAAATTTTAATATCTTTCAATAAAATATCAGTTTGCATTTTTAGTCGCCAGTGGTAACAAGAACAGAATTGAACTTAAATCCAAATAATAATAATTTTTAAGCACCGTCTGGGGTTTAAAAGTAACATTTTTTTAAAAATTAATTGACAGTTAATTGCAAGCATTTTTTTATACACTAAAAGTCTCTCAAAAAAGCAAGAAAAACCTATTTTAATTGTGAAATCCCTTATGATGAAAGCTTAATAATAAGCTGAAAAACATACTTAATCCTTCTTAATTATCAAAAGTGATTTACTATCTACCAACAACTAATTAACAAGAGTCTGAACACAAAAGTGTAGCGAAGCATTATTAAATTTTCTTCAATGACGCATTTACATAAATTGTAAGGAGGGATTATTTTCTTCCAAGGTAAACTCGCCCTCGATAGATAAAGAGCTTATTGATTTGTTAAAAATATTCTCAGAACTCTCGAAACTTAAATCTTGTTTAGAAAAATACATTAATTAAGCCGCGTTGAATATGCTACACTCTTTTACACTCATCTGGTAGTTGCCAAAAAATAAATACTTTTATAAATTAAAATTTCTTAGTTAAATAAGCAATTTTTAATTCATAAGCAAAATATATTAAATTAGTGGAACTAATTGGCAAGTTTGTAGTGCTCTTTTGTTTATAAAATATGTTTGTTTTGGAGATACACTTTTTCACAAAATATATAATGGCTGTAAAATGTAGAGAAGAAAAAGAACTTTTTATCTAAATTGAACATCTCTGATTGATTCTTTGAATAATTTTACTAGACTTGAGTTTATTAAGTTACTTTAAATATGCAAAATGCTACACTTAATAGTTTGCCTATCGGAGTTAGGTAGGGTTTAGGGATTGCATCGGAAAGGTTCTGGGTTCAAATCCCGGGCAAGGCACGGATGTTCCTTCATATCCTGTAATATCTGTCCTTACGTGGGGGCAACGTTCACCCATGTAATATGGTGCCCTGAAAGAGTGGCCAACAAATCTGCCCTGTAAAATACCGAAATTGACGAAATGTTAATACAGGCGGGTATTGGAAATAAAATAAAATGCCGAAAATTTGGAAAATTATATATATATATATATATATATATATATATAAGATTAAAAAATTTAACAACGTAGAGATATTCCTGGTCATCAGCTCCAAAGCAAAATATTTTGATGTATTTCTCACTATAGATTTGATGTCTTATGCTTTGGCTATTTTTAATTCATAAGCAAAATATATTAAATTAGTCGAATTAAAGGCAAGTTTGTAGTGCTCTTTTGCTTATAAAATATGTTTGTTTTGGAGATACACTTTTTCACAAAATATAAAATGGCTGTAAAATATAGAAAATGAAAAAATCTTTTTCGTTAAATTGAACATCTCTGATTGATTCTTTGAGTAATTTTACTAGACTTGACTTTATTTAGTTGCTTTAAATATGCAAAATGCTACACTTAATATTTTGCCCATCGGAGTCGACCGTACTGGGTAGGGGTCAGGGACTGGCTTTGCATCGGAAAGGTTCTGGGTTCAAATCCCGGGCAAGACATGGATGTTCTTTCATATTCTGTAATATATGTTCCTACTGTGGAAGCAACGTTGGCCCACCTAATATCTCCATATCGGGACATTCTAAAACAGCGAGTTCTTTCTAAATCTAGCAACCATGTCAGCTTTCTTAACAATACTTCCATAAATAACTAAACAAATATTCACTTCAAACTGACCAGAATTGCTTATTATCAATACTATCTAATGAAATACAGCAGATTTGAGCTCCGAAATTATATAATTTATTTATTTTTATTAAAAACAAAATTACATGTTTGAAAATATCGCCTCACAAAATAAGTTGTTCCAGCTTCGTTGATGCTGTCTACTAATGTTTTTGCAATCTGCCAATAGAAATAAAAAATATCTTCACTGCATTGAAATTTTTAAACGTAAAAAACATCTTATATACTGTTAAAAAAAATAATATACTGTGCTATTAAATAATGGCAAATAAGCTCTACTGTCAAAAAATGGAAGAAAAAAAAATTTCGAAGTCAAAAACTTCTCTCAATTCCTCGGGGATAACTTTCAGAATAAGTATCCCCTTCTCAAAGTTGGAGACAGAACTTTATAATAAAAGAAAGGCGCCTTAGAGACTAGGGGTTGTTTCTTATGGCTATATATATGAAACAGTAAAAAGAAGATAAAACGTGATTGGTAAATGACTGACAAAAAAGAGAAGAAAATAATTCTCAAAGAGAGAGAAAGAAATCGGAATCTCATAGGAAACGTCGTGGCGATGGTAGGAGAGATTAGCGGCAAGCCTATGTAATCACGTCATAAAAAGATCGTCTGGTGATTTTGTCTGGTGTTTTTGGAAGGTCCAGGCAATTCCCAAGGGTCTACCGCCTTCGATATCATCAGCTATATTTGCTGCACAGCTCTTGATTAATAATTCTACTACGTATAATAAGCTAGTTTTTTTTTGAAATACAGATTTCTTTGTCTCAATCACGTGAAGTAATATCTGTTAGATCGAGGAATAATTCGAGGTAAATGGAAACAAAAATTTATTTTTTGTAACAACATGTAGCAATATAGCTCGGCAATAAAAACGCAGCTCTTCCGTGACAGTCATCATTGTTACAAAATTATATATTACTCTATAAGTGTTTACAAAAAAAGAAAAAAAAATAAGTAGCTAAATATAATAGGAAAGTTTATTATAAATTGTTTTGCAAGAAATATAAGAATCAAATACAAGTACCGCTGGGCTGGGATAGCCTGGTCTGCAGGGCGCTGGACTCTCGTTTGTGAGAATGGGAATTCGAATCCAGGCGGCCGGAGACTCCCCTGGTAGATGGTGACTGGTGCATGTTAAATCTGTCGGGTCACAAAGTCTTCCATGTTCCCATAACAAATTATTCCTCTCGGGATCGTGAGGCTTGCCTTTGGTGTTCATTAATTTCTGATAATTCTCAGTAATTATAGTGATCAGTTTTAATTTTATCTCCGCCTTTTTAAAATAGATTTTATTTTTAAACAAAATCAAGCACTGTGTAGGGTCTCTAGATGACAGAGAATAGATGAAATATAAAATTAAAAAATTGCAAATTTTTAAACATATTTTATTCATAAATACTTATTATTTAGCCAGTAAAAACATTTTGAAATGAATAAGAAATTGCTCTCCTTAAAAGATTCGAGAATTTACAAATTAAACGTAATGTATTGAAAATTAACTTTTACTCGTGGTAAACCTAACATTTAAGCATTGTTTCTATTATCATCGGTAATATTCTCCCTCTATGGAATAGAATAATTTGCATTAATTTAATTTATGATCTAGATGGCAATAACCGAATACGGATTCTACTCGCAGGAGTAGTATTTATTACCAAGAAAGTAATCGAACCGAACATGAAAATTTTATAAATTTATATTGTGCAGTGAAAAAAATTCTAAAAATGAACTGGTGAAAATAGATAGAAAAACTAACTTGGCTTACTTATCAGTGTGTGTTTAGTTCCAGAAATTTGTGTAATAATCCTTCATCCTCATTTCTACTTCTTTCCCAGCCCCCATGCTTATCTTTTTTATCCATCAAAGATACATATTTATATGATTGAAAACAATGAAAAATTTCACCACAATTTGATACCTCACTCAGAAATATTCTACGATTATTTTTACGAATTTAAACATTTCATCATTTTTTCCCCCGCAAATGTCTTCTGCAGACGATAAACGAATGAATAATGATTTTCATCCTTTTTTGTTTTATGAATTGTAAATATTGGCGTGGCATTAGAGTTTTGTGAATTACATTTCTATACTTTCTATAATGAATGTGTGCAATGGAATTATGAAACTTTTTTAATGGATAGTTACATTTTTACACTTTTTATAACTGAATTAAGGCCATCATAGCACGGTTTCAAACTTTTTATGCCACCGCAATATCGCTAATACATGACTATCAACTCATTTGGTTTTTTCCAGACGATTATTTCATTTGGTTTGGTTCCAGAAGATTTAATTTTTAAAATTAAAGTGGAAGAAAAACGTATGCTTTAATACATTATTTTTGATAAATTTGATTTAAAATAATTTAATTATTGCTTTAAACAGGGTCTGGTTTTTATTGTTGACGAAATTTAAATAATGCCTTTAAAAGAAAAAAAAATATTAACATAACGATAATCAATAATGCCAAATAAGAGCACATTTTCATTTTAGCAAAATCGCTATTTATTTATTTATTATTATTTTTTTGAGCCATTAAATGAATTAACACATCATATTTTTAAAATGGTAAAATACATAGTATTGGATAATCTCCCAAATATGTTTTACATATCAAATTAAAATCGTCAAAGCCCTTTTTAACAAAAAAAAAATAATTAAAAAGGTCTTTAAAAACTTGAATTAGCCAAATGTATGTAAGAAAATGCCCCTCCACGGTTAAGAACTGAAAGTGCGAGCAAGTAAGGTGGGAGGTTATCGTGTTTTTCCTCTCCATGTAACGCAAATGCTGGTTGGTTCCCTCAAAAAGTCCTCCAGGAAGGCAAAGTTCTCTTAATACTTTATGCAGGAGTTCCCTTGTCTTCTGGATTGGGTTCAAAATTACAGGGCTACGAAGTTAAACATTAGTAGTCGTAAACCAATAAATTTGGGTCTGCTGTTCAACGACGGTTATAAAATATAAAACAAAATTATTCTCATATTAAATGAGTATTGTGCTTGCCAGCTATCACCGGATGCGGCTAGCATGTTATAAGCATAATTTTTTTTTATAAAGAATTAATTGATATAGCTATATACAGAATTAATATTATGGAAGTTAGTAAAAGCTATAATACTTCAAAGTGCGTTTCTTTAACTATTCTTTTAACATCAAAGTTTCGCAATTTATCTGTCAAATGTGTGAATTATAACTTAATCACAATTTTCCTAGACTTCTCATTGCTGAAAAAAGTAGTAAATATTTTAATTAAACAATTAAGACTTCAGAAAGAAACCTTTGAAAGAATTGTACGCATCAATTAGCCTTTTGATGCAGATAGTTAGCGCTGCTTTAATTAATTTTAGAAATGTTTTGTTAAGGAAATTAATGCTGGAGTTTCCTTGAATAAGGTCTGGATGCATAGAATTTAAGCTTGAATTAATTAAAGGTCTCTAGCGTGTAAGGTTTTAATGCATTTTTACACGCTTTGGTAATGTTAATTATGTGTGTTTACTTCCTCCAACTGGAAATATTTAAAGTTATCATACCTGACTTCTCATGAAAATTGTCTTTTTGTTCATTAAGATTCAACTGCAAACATTTTTAAGGCATTGTTTATTGACGCAAAATTTTCTTTGGTATTTTCTTCTTTGAAAGTAAATTTTTTTAATCAGTCAGAAAGTTAATTAGAATTTTATACCATATTTTAAAAATATTTTAGTGATCATCAAAAAATTTATACGAATGAATATTACTGCGTAAAAAAGATAGTTGATTAGGGAAATTGTATTCGTAGATTTTTAATATTGTTTTAAAAAATAAAAATATATTTGCTTATTCGAAACAACCCTGTTCTTTAATTAATGAGTAATGAAGAAATTTAGCATACAAATTGATTTTTAATCTTAAAATAAATATTAAAAAAAAAAACAAATAAAAAAGTAATATTTTTAGATATAAAAGAATTTCTGCATTTTTTCTCAACTTCTCTAAACAAGAGTTGAAAATAACATTCTATTAACACTAGGTTTACGGACGTTTCTTACATAATCTCTACGAACACGCGTCAACTTGACGCATGAACGAATACATCTAACAGCACTTAGAAAGCAATGTAATTAAATACTGTAAGAAAAGAAATGAAAATATGAGATATATATTTATGATATATTCTATTATTTTATTTTTCAATACTCGAACTAAACAACTGAAACCTTCAAAATCTGACATTCTGACATCAATTGACATTCTGCGTTTGTTCTTTCTATTATCGCTTATCGGCAACAGTTGTTTATAGCTTGTTTCATTTGAGATAACGGATAGAAGTATTGCCGGTACATTCCTATTTATTATTGACGAGATGTTTGCATGTTTACTCAAAATTTTGTCTAAATTACGATCGCGTCAAATTAACGCATATCCGTAGAGATAGGTATACCACAAAGAGAATTTCAATATTTCAACTCTTTTGAAGAAAATAGACTTCAATTTATATTTACCTCGATCAATGGATAAAAGTCATTACAAGAGATAAAATAAAAATGCAAACTTTTCTAAACACACAAAGTTTTTGAAGTCATAGCCATTTCAGTTTATTAATGTTAATACTCCTCTGCATACACAAATGCATTTTAATTGTAACTACTCTATTGACGAATTTCTGCTGAAATCCAGAATCTTTGAATTGTTTAATCTCGCTTCGCGCCAATATGTTAATGATTCCCGTCATTTCTAGAACCCTAAATTTTTATGAAATAGGCAAGAATTTTTTATTCAAATATTCACTAATTACATGAACAACAACATTATTTCTAGAAAAAGAGGAGTATGTTTTGTGATGTGTAGACAGACTAAAGCTTAAAAAAAATTAATAAAGCAGAATTGTTAGTACAGAAAGTATAGAAATGTCCTTTTCTGTCCTTAAGATTGTGTTTCATTTACATTGTTTTTTTCTCAGAATTATTTGTTCGATTATTTGCTTATTTTTCATTAAATTATTTCTGTTCTAAATGCTTTCGTTTCGTTTATAAAAAGGAAAAAAAGAATTAAAACATTTCTTTATGTTAAAATATTTTTCTTCAATCTCTAGGAAGAAAACAATTAAATACACAAAGTATTCCAATTGCTTCCTCCATTGTATCCGCTTCCAGTTGTGAATAAAATGCTTTAAAACCGTAAATTGAGCATTGAATCGACTTTTTAGCATTATTTTAAATAGAAAGTGGTGCTACTTGAATATATTCTTTTTTTAAACGCAGGGATGAAAGTAACAAAGGAAAAATTTAGTTACCAAGGGTAACTTAATGGATTTGTTTTATTTTTTCCAAATACCCAAAAGAATAAAATAAAATTTAATGGCTTTTTCGGACGATTTGATTTTTTTTTGTAGACTATTTTTGCTGTCTAAATATAGATATCGAACTTCGCTTGTAGTCTAAAACCGAGCATGCAATGATTAAAAAGTTTTTGTATGAGGAAAATATTGGGTTATTCAAAAATGTGGACCCAATTTAATTAATTTGTACTTAATGAAGTATAACTTGGACAAGAGTAATTTACATACAGGTGAAAAGACGAAGTTTCAAAGCCTTTAAAAACATAGGTTATAAATGTTCAACGTGTCACCCTTTGCTGCGCAGCTAATATAATGTGTGGCCAAATTCATTCCATAAGCGAAAAAATGTGTTTTGTACTATACAAAGCACCGCAGCCGCCATTTGAGCACCTATTATCGCCTAAATCAGTGGTTCTCAACCTTTTTTGGGGGGCGGCACACTTTTAACGATTTCGAAATTTGACGGCACACAATGAAAAAAATTAGTTTAAAAGTTGTTTACTTAACTATAATACACTGTGTTAAATAGCTTGTGATAATAATTTTGAATGCGAAATAAAATAATACGTATTACAAAAGCACGTTTATAAGGGATCAATTATTTCTTTCGACTAATTTTTAGTTAGTTAGTAACAGTTATTATTTTTTTGCTAGTTATTAATTGTTAGCTTGTTTTCTTTAAATATTAACTGTTATTTTTTGCGATTTCTTGTTAACTAGTTTTTTTGCTGATTATTAATTGTTAGCTTAATTTTTTGTTAGTTATCCTTTGTTAATTTGATTTTAAAACAACTAATTGCATAGTGTATTTTAATGATTAGCTTTTATTTCCGTTTGAAAGTTAATGTTTAGCTTGCTTTCCTTTGTTAATTAATAATTTTAATAATCATTAAATTTCCTACTTATTTCAACATTTTTTAAAATTGTCAAAGACAATTTAAACACTTCCTTCTTATTTTAACTTATTTTAAGATTGTCAGAGACAAGACAATCGCTGACAAAGATGTTCACGCAGTTAAAGCGGGGAAAAATTATAATATATATAGATATATGTATATACACTTTTCTTTAATTTAAACTTTACTCGTAATAAAAAAAAGCTTTATAATTTTAATTGTATCATTTCTAATATTTGGCGGCACATTTTAAGAATTTGGCGGCACACAAAAGTGCCGCGGCACAGTGGTTGAGAATCACTGGCCTAAATCATGCTAAATATTGCTTGGTAGCTTGTTTTTGTGTGTTGTTTCTGGGATAATTTGTGCTTAGGTATAGTGCAGCTTTCAGGAGAACTGCTCTAGATACCCGTCTCGCGTCGTGGCGGGTACTATGGTTACAAGGAAAGGTCACTTCGAATAGGGGTGTGGGGTAAATAGGTTTGTCTTAATCTTAGCGTAGGTCGTCGTGAGTAAACCAATCGACACCTTCTATCCTCCATTTCACCCTCATTAGAAATATGCTCTCGCTTGTTACAATAGCAATATGCAGCCCCCAGACTTTCAGTCTGGAGGAGTTCTTATTGAAGCCGCACAATAAGTAGAAACGTCATTTCTAGTGAATAATTGAGATTTTGGTCGCCATTTTTATGGGATAATTGCGGTTTAAGACGCCATTTCTATTCGTGGTTCTGAACGAAATTTCCATTGGATAATTGATTTTTTGGACACCTATTTATTGGGTAATTGAGATTTGGGACCTCAATTTCTATTCGATAATTAAGGTTTTGACACCTTTTTTATTGCTTAACTCAGGTTTTGGGCTCTATTTGAGGTTTTTGGTTCTATTTGATAATTTACGTTTTGGGCCTTATTTTTCTTCCGTTCTATTGGATAACTGTGGTTTTGAGCGTCATTTCTGAAAATAATTGTGAATTTGGACATCATTTCTTGGGGATTTAGTCGCCATTTCTAGTAGAAAATAATGGTTTTGGATACCATTCTAAATTGATCATTGTGGGTTTGGATGCGATTAATAGTCGATAAATTTGCAGTTTCTTTTATATATCATATTAACACTAGAAATTATTGACTGAATTCTAGTAATATAAATTTCAAAATATGAAATTATTCATTACTCATACTATATTGTGCCTCAAACAAACCACGTAGGAAAAAAAACAAATGGCTCGAAAAAGCCATTATGGTATTATTTTATTTCATTAGTATTCGCTAAAAATAAGAAATGCATAAGAACGACTTGGTAACTAGATTTCCTCTTTGTTCCTTTCATCGATTTTGTGGGAAATAAGTAAAATATATTCACGTACACTCCATTCGTAAATGACGGAGAAAACATAGGAATTGTGGAAAAAGAGATTTTATGTATTGGCTTCACATATATATTTTAATTCTTATTAATTTGTATGCATTTTATATAACCTTAATAATTTTATCAAAAACATTATATTAACTTATTAAATTGAAATAATAACTCTGGAACCTCTTCTGAATGATAAGAAAAATTACAAATAATATACTTTCGTAAAGTTAGTAATTTGTTGTTTTATCATCTACCTTGATTATTTCAAATAAATAATTAAATTCTATTCAGAAACAAAATTTTAAATGTAATTTTGTGCATATATATTTTATTTTGATGGATAAAAAATAATATTTCCTTAGAAATTGTGCTACGAAATTTGCATAAACTCATAAATGATTTGGAAGGAACCTTGCAATTTAAACACATTCATATAACATATCATTTTTTAATCAATGAATGAAACTGATTTACAAATTCAGAAAAAGACAAAATAAGTAAATAGCATTTAGAACAATAAATCAAATTGGAAAAGCGCTTAAACCAGCTAAAACCAAACTTTTTGTCAGGCATTGCGTCCCTTGATGAAGTGCTAACACAAATATTTTATAATTTTTTTCCTTTTCTTCTAGAATAGTATTTCCGACTTCTAAAATATCATTTTTAATTTACATTTAATATTCTATCATTCTTGGGCTGAGTGTAATATCGCTTTCGAATGAAGAAAATTCTAAAAAAGAAGTTTCTTTCTAATATTTAAAGCGAGTTTTTGGCAAAAGGTTTTGAATTCACAAAGGAGAGCAGATACAATGGAGGAAGCAACAAATATGCTTTACGTTCTGAATTCATTTATTTCCTAGGGAAGAGAAAAATTAATTTCACATATGGAAGGGCTTAGTTCTTTTTTGTCAACAAACGAAAAGAAAGTATTTTCTATGAGAAGCAAGGAGAGATTAAATAAATAACGGACAAAATAATGATGCTGTTTATGTAAATGGAAAATGCGTACTAACTGTTTTCTCTTCTTGTCTATTTCATTTGCTTTTTTTAAAAAGATATATTTTAAATGTGGTTTAAAGCAATGCTTTTGTTTTAAAAAGTAAAAACGACTTCAAATATGTTTTTGTGTAAAAAGTGCATCATTATACTATGTTTAAGAAAATAATTATACATTTATGTTTGTGAAAATGGCAACGTTATGATGGAATTGTCAGAAATTGATGAAATTTATTCCACGTATTAGTGGTACAAATAAACCAGCTCTTTGTAATCCTCATCATTTGCATGCCCTACTTCACTGTATATTTCATTTAAATTTAGTTCAATTTGCATAATTCCTACTTAGTGTTGCTATTTTTCACAAACGTGAGAGAGTGTAACTTTTTCCCACAGCTCTTTAGCAAATTTATTTTAAGATGATATTCATAGAACACCCACACAAATAGCACAGTGGCGTCATAAAAAAGTCAAAAATGCTCACAGCAAAAAAGTCTCAGGTGGGACAGTTTTGAATTGTCCCAAGTAGATCATAATGTGACTTTGACGTTATTCTGTCTTGTGATATCACATAAAAGTTTCCATGACTATTTATTGTGACTTTTGTCATTTGGTAGTCACAAATATACTTTGCTGAGACAAAAGTCCCAGAGAAACTTTCTTTCAACTTTGATCCCTTGAAAGTAAAATGAGAACCATTTCACGACCTGTCTTTCTTATGTTATGAGGATATTTTTTTTGCTACTTGTCTCGCGAAGGTTGGACCAGTTACTTGAAAGTCTAGTAAGCAGTTTTTTTGAGATTTCTTAAAATTAAATATATGAATCATAGCCTTGAATGGTCAAAACAATCCAAGTCTGATGTTTGCTAAATGGCTTCAAAGGCCTCTCAATATGATTTCGAAAAAAAATTGTTTCTGTAAGCGTGTTAGTTAAAAAAATTGTTTCCGTATATTCTCTATTCTCTACTGCTAACAGTGTCAGGAATTTTTTTTTAATGTAAATATACTTCTTGTCCAAATTACGAAACTACTATATTTAAATAGGGGAGAGTAGGGTAGCCCCGCCCACTTAAGGAGTATTGCTTATATTTCTGTATAATAATGAGTAATAATCAATATTTTTGTATGTTTCTATTGTTTTATCATCTAATTAAATAATGCAAAAAGAATAAACCAAAAAAAAAAAAATAGTTTAACTTAAAAGAATAGAAATTAAAAAAAAACATGTTTTTCAGCTCTTTTCAAACTGCGTCGGGTAGCCCCGCCCAGTTACAAAAATTATGTTTTTTGACTGTTTTTTCAGGTGTAAATGAAAATGACCAATGTATTGACAATAGATAAACCTCATTTATCATTTTTATCACAAAATTCAACCGATTTTTCTTAATTTCATGAGTCCCAGAGAAACTTTCTTTCAACTTTGATCCCTTGAAAGTCAAGTGAGAACCATTTCACAACTTGTCTTTCTAATGTTATAAGGATATTTTTTGTGCTACTTGTCTCGCGAAAGTTAGATTTTTTTTTCTGTGAGCGTGTTCGTTAAAAAAAGTTGTTTCCGTATATTCTCTATTCTCTACTGCTCACAGTGTCAGAATTTTTTTTTAAATGTAAATATACTTCTAGTTCAAATTACTAAACTATATTTAAATACATCTATTTCAGTGTCATCTGTTCCTTCTATTTTTTAAATAGATGTAGACAATTAAATTTTCTTTAAAATTCATGTCAAAAAGTTTAAATTTTGCACTACTGCTATAGCCACAAACTGTCTTGCAAAGATTTAATTGATTCAAAAATATTATCGCAAAGGTAAAAAAATAAAGTTTTTGAGAGAACAAAAACATAAAACTAATTATTTTTGTAATCTTTGAATTTTGAATAAAATGCTTTAATCTATTTTGTGTACATTTGGAATAATATTAATAATGTTTGTACTACTAAGATTAATTTCCGGGAATCCAAATATTCGAAATATCTGCAAATATCCAGGAAAAAATTAAGAAAGTCAAATATTCAATAGAATATGAAGTGTTTTCCATTGAAGAATTATATTGTTTTCAGGTAATTGTATGTATTTTTAGCCCTAATTTAAAATGCAAATAATTATTTGTGTAAAATTTTAAATTTAATTTTACAACTTTAAAAATTTAAATGGAGGGGTTGTCAATAGGTGAAAATCATTCAAAAGAATAAGCATCTAATAGACATTTGTTCGAAAAAAGCAAACGATTTTAAATCAAACCTGCTGCCGTCATTTTTTAATCGTCAGCACGTTTTTTTCTTCTTTTTTTGGTGGCTTAAATTAAGAAAGTTGATGCTCTCACTTAAAATTGAACCTATAATCGTCTGTAAAAGATATAACACAAGATTAAAATTCGTTAATTTGCGTTGAATCCGTTGAAAATGTTTTTGTAACCTTTTTGTCTTATGGAAGCTTGTTCTAATTACAATAAATGTTATAATTTTGCTGTTGATTTTTCATGATGCTTAGTTAGTTGTAATGTTTTATTTGATGAAAAAGAACGTACAATTGGATACGCTGTGCCTGATCTTTATAAATGCTAGATCCTTTTGATATTGTTCGCTTGAATATATAAACGAAGAACTCATGTAATAATTGTAACGACGATTATTCACCAAAAATTTAATATTTCAAAAACGTGTTCACTTTTGTTGAGTTTTGTAATTAAACTGGAAGAAGTTTTGATCCTTTTTTGGTGAGGTTAATAAACATTGTATTCCTGTGATGGACATTGTGTTCCTTGAGCTTCCGTTGTGATAATTTCAAAAACAAAAAGTGATTTCCCAACTTCAAAAGTTCCGTTTTGTTCCATAACGCAACAAATAGAGAAAAATCCTATGTAAGGGGTGAGTTCTATTTATTTTATTATTTTTTTACATATAAGATCTTATAATAGAGAGTAAATTAAAAATTTGTAATTTAAGTAGACTAAGTTAGTATTGAAAGATTGATGATTAAAGAAAATTGATATTCCTTTTCTATTTAATTTCTTCGTTTAAAGGTTCTTTCGTTTTCTAATCCTTTTTGGGTATTTGTTTTCGATTGCTATGATGATACTGATTATTTCATTTCGATGACAACTTTCTTAGTTTTCTCTTCATTTTTATAATGCACCCTAATCAGCAATATTTTTTATGGTTTTTATTTTCTAATTTAGACTGATTGATTTTGTGAAGTGATTAACACTAGAAAGACGGAAAATTAATATATACCTATAATGACTGGATTGTGAATGCGTAAATAAATTTGTTTAAAATTAATTTTTAACATTTTTTTAATTATTTACAGTTATATAACAAGTTATTAGTAAATATTAGCAATTAAGAAAATTATATGTTGTTCAAAAAGTCACGAAGTTCTAAGAAATTGTGTCATTATGTACATCATTGTTTTTCTAATAGAAATTAAAAGCAGTCAAAATGACTTCCTTAGGCAATCTAGTGTTAAAAAAATTTTTGCACATTTTTTTTAAACATTTTAGGATTTTTTTTTCACTAACTACATAAATTTTTGAACAGTTAATAAATTAAAATATTTCAAGTTCAATTTTAATTCAGAATCTTCTTTTTTTAATGGCAAATGTATACTGGGTCCTTCTAAAATTATTTTGATGTTTCAATTTACTTTTAGCCTTATCATTACCGATTTTTCAAAATGAACTAGGCTCATTAGCATGTAGTTATTGAAATCTATACCTTATAAACATAATTTTTCAATATTTTAAGCCTATCTATCCCTGTAAACACAAATAACTGTTTAAAATTTACATCTTTATGCAAACGGTTTTTAAAAAGTGTAATATGGTAGCGTTTTATAAAGACTAATTTCTTGTTAAAATTTATTAGTATTTTATTTCTTGCTTCTATTCTGAATCATAATGTTTAGTGATGCTCTAGTAAGCTACGTAGTGTATTTCAGCAATAAATATGTGAAATATGTGTAGCAACAACTAAAATAATTGAAAATAAAAACTATATTCTACATATTAAACTTAATATACTAAATCGTAAAATGCGTTCTTGTTGGAATGCTTTAGAAATAAAATAAATGCGCAGAATGCTTTAAAAGTAAAATTTAAAAATTAGTTATGTAATGCATATTCAGTATCCGGCTGAAAAGCCGAACAGTTTAGCCGGAGATTACTAACATCATTTACTTTTACAATTATTTCAACTGATATATTTTAAAATTCAGATTTATTAGATTGTATGTGAGTTAACGCAATAAGAAAATTTAAATAATATTTAAATTTATAATAAAATTTTATTATAAGTTTAAATAATATTTAAATTTATCATAAAGTTTTGTTTTAAGTATTAAATGATACTTTATTTTTGATTTAATTAAATACTATTGATTATATTTATTTTATAAAGAAATATAAATTTAATATTCATTTTAATTAAAAACTAGCTGTATATGTGAAAAACATAAGAAATAGCGATATTTTAAATTTGAAAAAATGTGAAGCAAAACGGGATGTATGGGAAATTGTAAGCTTTTAAGATGAATATTTGTTGATAAAAATGAAACCATTTGATGCTAGCGGAGATAAGTAAATGTTTTTCATAAAATGTATTTGTTTTCTGACATATTTAAAAAAAGATAAATAAGCATTATTTGGCCGAAGACAGTTTAACAAATAATACTGTATATGTACCTGATTTTGATATCAAATTTGAAATAGCAATTATACTCTTGAATAAAATTACTAATTACAAATAAAATAATAAAGCTGGTTCAAATTATTATTTCTAAAAGCATCTTTAAAAACTAAAGCTTATTATAACCAGAGATAGTAAGTTTCTTCCCAAGTGGAAAAAAGTATTGAGTTATATCCTTTGAGTTGGTCCCTTTCTGTGATGTTTTTAGTTTCTCGCAGGCCGCTGCCCCAAAGTTGGCAAGACTTGTCGATTATTCTACCGCAGATCACGATACGAAAATTTTCCCCACATAGTGTTCATGAATATTAATAGCATACAAATTATCTGAAGTCAAATGCTTTTAAGAATGAGCACTCAAAACAATTCTTAGGTGATATGGTAAAGGTATTTATCAATTGATATTCTTAATGCAAATTTATTCTTCACATACCTAATCATAATAGTATTATAAGAATTATAATTTAAAAAATAAAGATAAAATTTTTTAACCAATCACTAATTACCGAATTTTGATTTTTAATTGATGATTAATTATATAAAATTTTAAAAAAATTAAGTGGTAAAAATCTTTAACTTTTTTTTTAATATTTGTACTGAAAATCACGAAAACATGCCTATATAATCGCGAATGAACATTTTAAAATACGTTTACAATTATAGAGTATTTACTTTAAATAAAACTTGTAAGTTTTAAATTTATATTTTACTGCAAAGTTTTTTTGTAACAATATAGTTGCTTTACAGTACTATGTTTAGGATTTACAATTATTTAATCTTTATTGCGAAAAACTAGCACTTTATAATCTATAATAAAATTATATCAGTTGGTTTTAATAAAAGAAACTAATAAAAACGAAATTACTTTTTAAAATTTCTAAAAAATTCATTGGCACTAAAAAAAAAGGTGAGCAGTTGAGAAAAAAATTTAAGTAAATAATAATTTTCAAATTAATTTCGCTGAACTATCCATTAAATATAATTGTAAAACAAATATATTTGGTCATTTTTAGTTTCTTCCGTGTTATCCAGTTTCTTCCATTGCATCCAGTTTCTTCCAGTTTTTTTTTCACTTTCTTCTGGGAAAACTTTCCTTCACTTTCTAACTTCAAATTTCAACAAATTTCACTTTCTTCTGGTATTCTGGGAGAAATTGGTTTCTTCTGAACTAAATGCCAACCCTGATATCGTAACAGATAACAACGCAACCAAAACTCATTAGTTAGTGAGAACGAACTGTATAAGAAATCATTAAAAGCTTCTTCTGATAAGATATTTTAATACTTAAAAGTTGGATATTTTTGCTAAGTTTAGAAAAATTAAAAACTAATTAAATTTATTTGCACTATCCATTATATAAGCTCAGTTTTTTTTAAAAAAAGGAGCTGTATAAAGGCTTCAATTAAGAAAATCAAGGTTGATATTGAATCATTCATTGTTTGCCGAATATTCAGTATCAGATTGCGACAAAAAATGCGACAGTCACGGAGACTCATTTGTGAAGTCACATGTGACTTTTGCGACTTTGAAACGTTGATCCAAAAAGGTTATTATATCCGCCTTTATGTCCAGGATATCCTGGTTGGTAGGACACAGGGTCCATGTCCAAGCGGCCGTAGATTCGACCCTCGCCGGCAGAAGACTCCCCGTGTAATAAATGGTGACTGATGCACGTTAAATCTGTCGAGGCGAAGTCCTCCATTCCAAAAAATTGCAAAATAGAGAAATTCGTTAAATGGAAAATCGTTAAATAGAAATCCGACTGTATATCCAGAGGTATGATTTGTTATAAATCATACCTCTGGATATACAGTCGGATTTCTATTTAACGACATTCCATTTAACGAATTTCTCTATTTTGCGATTTTTTTCCCAGGAACCAAGAACATTTTGGAAATTTCTTCGTAAAATAACTTCCAAATAGCGAAGTAAATTTTCTATTTAACGAACTTTTCGTTGAGATCTATTTTCCCTATTTCCAAAAATATTTAGGAGCATTTCAAACTTGTTAACGCATTTTATGGAGGAAATGACCTTGAATTAATTTTTGAAACCAATTAACATTTAGAGAAAATAGTCAAATCTGTTTCTCTTTTTGTTTGCATTTTAAGCGAAAAACTCAGACAAAATTAACGGATTTTATCAGTGGCAATTAAACTTAAGAACGCATGTGGTAATGTATGTTTAAAATGTATGTAGCATGATAGTGTAACACTGAATAATGGTTTGCTCAATTTTTGCTTTCATGCAGATTTCTTCTATGGTTAAGATTTATAAAGTAAACAGTAGATACTAGTTTACAAGATAAAGGTGTATCAATTGCTATTTTAATTACGTCTAGTGTTTATGAATTTAAAACTTGTTTTGCGTTGTTTAAGTATTTCAAAATGTGATTTTCTATTCAACGAATTTTCCATACAACGAACTTATTATCGTGATTTAGCGACTTCGTTAAATAGAGGTATATAATATCTATGATCGAAAATATCTACGATCCGTTCAACTCAACAGAACAGAATAAAATGTTCCCAGTGTATTTTAAAAGACTGGTTAAATGTATATAATTAAAGTGAATAACTGTAGCTAGTTGAGAGAAACCAATTGTTAAATTGAAATCAGCGATGCAAAAATAACTAAGATCCGCAAGGTCATAAAGGTCTCATGCGAGGTGATAAGGTCTCATGCGAAAGTAAACAAAAAATGTTCCTGCGTGTTAGTCATGTGTTAAAATTAAGGTGAAATTAAAAACAATTCTGTTATATCGAACATACGACCACTTCATGTAATTTTCGCTGATCAATGAATTATCCCGAAAATTTCACTTACCTGTTTCATCCACTATGCTCTTCAATTGCAATTCCGTTGTCCTATCACTATCTCTCGGAATAATCATCTTTAAAATAGTTTAAACGCTCAAAAAATTATTTAATTAGGAAAATAATTTTAAACAAAACGAGCTTTATGACAAGAATTGAATCAATTTAGTCAGTTAGAAAAATACCAATTATTTTTTAACTGTACTTTTTTTAATTTATAAGAAACAATAATAATTGTAAAAATGAAGAAAAGGAACATGTATTTCGAAATTTTTTCTTCTTCTAATTATCATACTTTTTTTTTTTGAAATTCCCTACGCTCTTTAAATTATTTTAAAACGCAATGCATTAATTTTTTTTTTTGAAAATAATTAGAAAAAAAAAACTAAAAATGATAGTTGTTTTTTATCAGAACACTTTGAGGATGGTTAAAAATAGCTACTATGATAGAACTAAATATCAAAAATATAGATAAAATGTTTTATAAGCCTAAAGACTTAATTAAAAGGAATTAAGCACACATATTCAAAAACAAAATTTTTATAATAGCTTCCGCAGAAGGTAATCTTACTTATAAACTGAACTTCTAAATATTGCTTATTTCAAAAATAATCCTATTAAAATTAAATTTAACGAAATGAATCCTTTATTTTAATTTAATAATGCTTTGTATAATTTAATCTGCTTAGTTCCTTTAAGCGGTATTTTTAGGATACGAAAAATTATATGAAATAAATTTTTACACAAAACTACAGATCCTGCTTCCTTGAAAAGCGTAGGTTTTGTTAATATTATTCTTGTATATATTTCCCCTTTTAGATTTAACTTTTACTCGAATTCATAAAAATTCTAAAATAAACACTAAAGGTATTAAAGTCTTAAATTATATTAATTTTCTAAAATCCAATAAATCTTATTTATTTTAAAAATTGAATTTCAAGCGTTCTGGGAAAACTAAGTAGAGCCCTTATGAAACAAAGTTCTTGCGACTAAGCTTTCGTTGGGTATGGTGGAAAAGGGTATGGGGAGTAAAAGGGGGGGGGAGAGAGCTATGACAGAAAAATGAAATTGTCATATAATTAATGAATGTCGTATAATTAATGTCGTATGAATTGTTGGATTAGTGTTTGTGTTTTATTTTTCTATCATACATCGTGATATAATAACATGAAAAATTGATATATTTATGTTTTCTGTTTAATTGTTCTTTATTAGCAATCATCTTTTGAATTTGTCGTCAAAACAGTCATTTGATTTCACTAGTTTATTATTAAACTTTTGTCGGAACCCTCTAAAGGGGCATCGGTTAATCGAAGTTACCATATGGTCAGGTGTCGGGTAATCGGAGTTCTAAAGAACATTTTTTTTAATGAAATTTGAACACTCTCTGCTTTACTGTCCAATTGGGTACTTTCATAACCGTCGTTGAACAGCTGACCTAATTTTGAGTTTGATATACGAGTATATATATATATATATATATATATATACGAGGGTTGTAAATTAAATAGTGGCAACTTAACCTTGAAACTCACAGAAGGGCGGGCATGCGTAAATAGGGTATGGGAGCGGTGAGGTGGCGCTGTTGTCGATGTGTAGAGTGCAAAAAACAGTCGATTTGCTTAGAAGGGTAGTTGGTGCGTGGCGTTAAAGTGAGGAGTTTCGTTTCCATCGCTCTAAAGCATGTTGTGAAAAGGCTTAATGACGAAAAAAGACGAGATGCTTGAACCCATCGTGCTACTGTCCTATACGGTAAAACATTTGCTCCACAGGCTTCCACTAATCCTCGATAGCATTCTGTTGCATTTTTGCCACGGGCTACCTCGATTTTAAGCCACGACAGCTGATCACCTTTTGAGAACATGCTTTAGAGCGATGGAAACGAAACTCCTAACTTTAACGCCTCACAACAACTACCCTTCTAAGCAAATCGACTTTTTTTTGCACTCTACACATCGACAACAGCGCCACCTCACCGCTCCCATATCCAATTTGCGCATGCCCGCCTTTCTGTGAGTTTCAAGGTTAAGTTGCCACTATTTAATTTACAACCCTCGTATATATATATATATATATATATATATATATATATATATATATATATATATATATATATATATATATATATATATATATATATATATATATATATATATATATATATATATATATATATATATATATATATATATATATATATATATATATATATACACTCCTCAAAAGTGAAATTGCAACACCAAGAAATAATGCACGTAGCATCACACAAATTTCAGGAGCGATAGTAGTGAGATGGATATGCAAATGATTAAAAAAACTGACTAATAAAATCATTATAAAGCAATTTATTCAATATCTAATGTGGCCACCTCGGGCAGCTATACAGGCCTCAATCCGGCGAGGCATGCTATCAATGACTCCATTGATGGTTGCCTGAGGTAACCTTTGCCAAGCCACATCCATTGCTGTGCGCAGATCATCGATGATTTGCGCCATTGGTCCTCTGTTCATGCCACGTCCAATGAGATTCCAGAGGTGTTCTATGGGATTCAGATCTGGAGAGGCTGCCGGCCAGGGAAGGATGTCAAATCCAGTCAGGCTGTTAAGAGTTCGCCGTGCGACATGCGGCCTGGCATTGTCTTGCTGGAATATCGTGTTGAGTGCTCCATGCAACAAGGGCAGAACAACGGGATACACAACTTGTGTGACGTAGCGGTCCAATGTCAAACTGCCGTGAATGAGTACCAGGGGCGTTCTACGATCAAACATTATGCCACCCCAAACCATGATGCCCGGTGTAGGACCGTTGTGACGCTCGGCGTAATGGGCTGGTTCGTAGCGTTCTCCGGGTCTCCGCCATACCCGTCGACGGCCGTCATTTCTCCACAGACAGAAACGAGATTCATCCGTGAACAATACCCGATGCCATTGGATGGTCCAGGTACGATGACGATGACACCACGCCAGGCGTCTAGCCCTGTGTAAAGCGGTCAACGGTACCCTGTTGCTGGTACCCGTGCACGTAACTGTACTTCATGCAATCTGTTGCGTATGGTTTGGGTAGACACAGATCCACCTGCTCCTGAGGGCAACTGGCTTCGGATGGCACGTGCCGTGGAGAAATGGTCTCGAATAGTCAACTGGCGAATACGCCGGTCTGTGCGCTCTGACGTGCACCTGTGAGCATCACTTCCTCTTCGGCTTGCACGTAGACCTTCCTGAATCCATCGTGTGGCACAACGTTGGATGGTACTCACGTCATGCCCAACACGAGTTGCTATTGCGCGCAGCGACAAACCAAGTTCATGGAGATCGATAATACGGTCACGTTCCCCGGTCGTTAACTGATGGTATTGAGCTCGCTGACGTCTCAGCGGCATTTTCTACGCTTTTTCGAAAGTCGCAAATGCTACGCAAAACCTCAGATGCCGTTTATGAGAAGGGAAAGTTGATGGCCTTTATAGCCCGAATATGCGTACCACGTGATCAGATGCGTGCGTAAATTTAATCATTTGCATATCCATCTCACTACTATCGCTCCTGAAATTTGCATGACGCTACGTGCATTATTTCTTGGTGTTGCAATTTCACTTTTGAGGAGTGTATATATGGTGCCAGTTCCTGTACACAAAGCTGTAACCTGATCTCAGTTCTCAGATCCGTTAGTTAAAAGTCGCCTTAAGCTAGAAGTCCCGCCAGTCAATGTAAGCCGCAAGCTGATCCCTGTGCACGACTAGGAAGTAATGGGAATTTCCCTAAGACATTAGAGCGCGGTTGAGAACGAACCGAAACAGACGTATATGAACTACAAAGAGGAGTTATGATCGCAAAGACGAACTCTTACTCATTTATTATTTTTTGTTATTTAATCGTTAATTGTTAATCGTCTGTGTTTATGTAAATTTAGCCTTTAATATATGTTTTTGTTCAAGAACAGTGTCTTTTATTTAAGACGACGGCTCATGCCGTCCCCACAAACTCAGAAGTGGGATGATGAAAAAATTGGATAATGAAAAAATTGGATGGTGAATAAATTGATAGTGAAGAAATTTCAATTTGAATTAATTTACAGCGATTTTTGATTTCCATCAAAACAAATACATTTCATTCTTGTGAACAATAATTTAGGGAATGAAACTTTCGTTTCTTGCTTAATCTCACATCTGCAACAACAATTGGGGTACGTAGACTTTTATTCATTGATGAAAAATGATTCTTAACGATATTAAGGAAGTAAGCAAAGCATTGAAGAATAATGAAACTGACAAAATAAAACGTCTACATAAATTTATTTTCGATGTAGAAGGCGATCGGTCAAACAGAAAACGATTAAGAAATTTTAATGGTTTCAGTTTTATTTTAGATAGCGAAGAATTTAAAAATAAATTAAAAAATATCGAAAAAGAATTCACTCTTAACCAACTAATAACTGTTTCCAATATTCTAAATATTTCAAATGAAGGCAATAAAACAGAAATTGCAATAAACATGTTGACCTTGTTAATGGATTTGAATAAACTTTCTCAGCTCGTTAACGACGCCAACGCGTCTACCTCGGAGTCGGAGGAAGATATAAACAATCAAAACGAAACTGAAACTTTGAATAAAAAGGAGGAACGTGATTTTTCAATGCTGTGCAAATAAATGAAAATAAAAATATTGATTCTTGTTTAAAAGATAAAAATAATTCCTGTAGAAATTTTAAATTTCAAAATGTTGCTATTAATTATTCTGATATCGAAAGTACTATTTCTAAGTATAATGTTCATTGGATCGAACATTTCGAAAATATTTCAAAATTTTTTAATTTGTCTGATTTACAAAAATTTATTTTTGCGAAAAGATCTCTTGGTGGTAACACCTCTTTATTTGTCAGAACTGTACCAGAAATAAATTCATGGCAAAAATTAAAAGAAGCTTTGATTGATGAATTTTATTTTGAAATTAATTCTGCTAATTTGCATGATCTTTTGAGTACACGTAAAATGAAGGATTCTGAATCCGCTCAAGAATATAATTTAAAGATGAAAGAGATCTGTAATTTCGGAAAAATAGATGATGCTGCATTCATGCATTATGTAATTAAGGGGATTAATGATAAACATGAAAACAAAATTATTTTGTACGGCTGCAAAAATTTGTCCGAATTTAAAGAGAAACTTAAAGTCTATGAAATAATAAAAAGTGATTCTGCAAAGAGTAAAAGTGCTTTCGATAAAATCAAAACAAAACATGACTTTGATAGTAAATCTAATTCTTATGATAGAACAAAAGCAAAATATGATGATAGGTATAATGTAAGAAAAGATGTTTCAAATAGAAATAAAAATAAATATGAAAATAATAATGAAAAGATAAGGTATAATACTGACGTTGAAACTTTTATTAATAAATTGTGTTACAATTGTGGTTCAAGAAATCATATTTCAAAACATTGCATACATAAAGATAAGGGTTTAAAGTGTTAAGGGTTTAAATGTGAAGCGTTTGGACAAAAAGCTTCGCAATGTCCAAAATCAAATGCAAAAACGGAAGTTGCTACTTTAAATGTTAGTGTAGAGCCAAAGTTGTTTAAAATGGTAATAACTGATAACTTAACTGTGAAATCTTTGATTGATACAGGAAGTCAACCCGCTTTAATCAAAAGATCAATTTTTAATAAATTAAACTCTAAAGAACTATTTCCATTTAATTCTACTCTAAACGGATTTGGCAAATCAAAAGTGACTCCGTTAGGTTATTTTAAAGAAAGTATTAAAATTGATGATTTCAAATGTTTTTCTGAAATATGTGTTGTAGAAAATGATATGATGCTTTATGACGCTATTATAGGCCTTAATGTCTTAATGCAAGGTGAAACAATAATCAATGAAAAGGGTATCACAATTAAAAATAAAATTCAGCGTTTTGATGAAGTAAACTATTTGTCTATTTTACCAATCGATCTTACTGTATCAGATGAGGTTGAAATTAACATAGATCCTTGCGTTCCTAATGTTTTAAAAAATAAGTTACAGCAATTAGTTTTAGATTATGCGCCAGATAAACTTAAGACAACTAATGTGGAAATGAACATTTTGGTTAAAAATCAGGAACCGATATTTCACCAGCCACGTAGATTGCCGTTTTCTGAAAAAAAGACTGTCGAAGCTCAAGTCGCTGAATGGTTAAAACAAGGAATAGTGGAGCCTAGTTCTTCCGAATATTGTAGCCCCGTTGTAATAGTTAAGAAAAAAGACGGATCTCCTCGTGTTTGTATAGATTATAGAAAATTGAATAAGATAATTGTCAAAGATAGATTTCCTCTCCCATTAATTGAAGACATATTAGATAGACTACAAGGCTCGAAAATTTTCAGAATAATTGATCTTAAGAATGGATTCCTACATGTCGATGTAAATAAAGATAGTAGAAAATACACTTCTTTTGTGACACATGAAGGACAATATCAATTTCTTAAAGTTCCTTTTGGACTATGCAACTCTCCTGCCGTATTTCAAAGATTCATAAACACCATTTTCCGAACTTTGATTAATGAGGGTATAGTTTTACCATATTTAGATGACATAATTATTTTGTCTTCCTCCCTTGAAGAAGGTATTGAACGGCTTAATCGGGTGTTGAATATTGCTAGTGAATATGGGCTTGATATTAATTTTAAGAAGTCCCATTTCTAAAAGAAGCGCATTGAATTTTTAGGTCATGTGATAGAGGATGGAAAAATATTCCCATCTACCTTAAAAACCAAAGCAGTTCTCAACTTTCCAGAGTCAACAAATTTGAAAAAAATTCATAGTTTTTTGAGATTGACCGGATACTTCAGAAAATTCATTCCGAACTATTCTATAATAGCTAGACCGTTGAGTGGCCTACTAAAAAAAGGTCGTAAGTTTAAGTTTAGCATTGAAGAAAAGAAAGCGTTTAATCAATTAAAATCTTTGTTAGCCCAAAATCCTGTTCTTTCAATATATAACCCTAAATTCGAAACTGAATTACACACAGACGCCAGCTTAGAAGGATATGCTGCCATTTTAATGCAAAAACCCCCTGATGAAAAACATTTTCACCCCACTTACTATATGAGTAGAAAAACGACTGATGTTGAAAAAAAGTATTCCAGCTACGAACTTGAAGCTCTTGCTATCGTAGAAGCCCTCAAGAAATTTCGCATCTATCTGTTAGGTATTCCATTCAAAATAATTACTGACTGTGCTGCTTTTGAAAAGACTATGTCAAAATGAGATTTGTCGACTCGTGTAGCTCGTTGGGCACTTTTGCTGCAAGAATTCAACTACATAATTGAGCATCGTTCTGGAAATAAGATGGCTCACGTAGACGCCCTTAGCCGATCTCCAATTAATGTATTTTGTGTTACAGTCGATAATATTTTACCAAGACTCAGAGCAGCCCAAGATAAAGATACTGGAATTAAGACTATAGAAGAACTACTTAAAATTTCGAATTATGAAGATTATTGCAATAGAAATGAAATTTTGTATAAATTTGTTGATGGCAAAGAATTGGTGGTTGTGCCAGAAAATATGCAAATCGAAATTATAAGAACAGCTCATGAGAAAGGACATTCAGGAATTAAATATACGGAAAAAGAAATCGAAGAATATTATTTCATACCCAAACTTAGACAGAAAATAGAAAACATCATAGCAAATTGTGTTCATTGCATACTGGTGAATCATAAAAGGGAAAGAAAGAAGGACTGTTACATCCATTGCTAAAGAAGTGAATTTGATTTTTAAAGAAGATGAAAGAATTTAAAGACGAAAGACGTGAAAGAAGACCGAATAATTTAAAGACGAAAGACGTGAAAGAAGACCGAATAATTTAAAGACGAAAGACGTGAAAGAAGAAGAAAGAATTTAAAGACGGAAGAGGAAAAAAATTTAAAGACGAAAGACGTGAAAGAAGACAGAATAATTTAGAGACGAAAAACGTGAAAGAAGACGAAAGAATTTCAAGACGTAGAAGAAGTTCAAGACGAAAGATGTGAAAGACGTTAAAGAAAAAAGACGAAAGACGTTAAAGAAAAAAAGACGAAAGACGTTGAAAAGAAAAGAAGACGAAGCCGTTGAAGAAGAAACAAAAGATGTGTAAAGATGGAAGAGTGAACGTGCCTGATCTGATTCACTCTTACCTGAAAGATTTTTTTTCATGAAAGACGATATTAACCTAAAACATTTATATTTTCAGATATCAATTATATTTTTCAGTCTGCTCTGTTTTTTCTTTTTAGAGTCGCTGGAGGACCAGTCGAAATACAGGATACCCAAGTTGTGGTGCCTGTATACAAAGCTGTAACCTGATCTCAGTTCTCAGATCTGTCAGTTAGAAGTCGCCTTAACTAGAAGTCCCGCCAGTCAATGTAAGCCGCAAGCTGATCCCTGTGCACGACTAGGAAGCAATAAAAATTTCCCTAAGACATTAGAGCGCGGTTGAGAACGAACCGAAACAGACGTATATGGACTCCAAAATATATATATATAAAATAAAGTATATGTGTATAAAAATTCTGCCGTATCGTAGTAGTTCGAGTTACTGCACTAAGCTCTTTAAATGTTTCTACCATTGAGAAAATTTTTATTCCTCACTTACAAGTTGGCACCTTCATAATAGTAATATGATAGTTTTTAAGACTTGGTAAAACTGGATAACTTATTGATAAAAATAAAATGGTGTTGGAATTTTCTAGTTTTTATTAAAATTTCTGGCTAAGTGCTATTATTGTTACTTATGCCATTTGCCAATGCCAGCAAGCTTGCTTGAAATCAAGCGTATATTTAAGGTATCGTGTGCGCTTCTTATTTTTTTCAGAGACGTCATCTATGCCCAAGTATACGATTTCAGCCACACACACGTCACAGCCCATTTAACAAAGAGGACCCAATCATATTCCATTCATCCACAAATTGTAATTTTGATCTGAACAACAGAACGATCAATCTCCAATTCATTACCCCTAGAGATATTAATTTGTTATGGGAGCTTGGAAGTTCTTAAGACCCCGACAGAATCAACACGCACTAGGCACAATTTACTAAATCGGGATTCTTTGTCTGACGGGATTCGAACTCAGATCCTCACGAGCACGAGCCCAACCTCCTACTTACCAGGCTATTCCGGCCTTACTGGCAAAGTAAATGCGCTAATTATTTGCAACGTTTTTTTTTCTTCAAATTAAGACATGGCGGATCTTGAATAAAAGTGTCAATACCATCGGAATAACCATGGAAGGTTTCCATGGTTTCCTTTTTCATGTAACGCATGTTTTAATATTAAACTCGACGAATGTGGGTCTGTTGAAATACTTGATTCAGAAATTTCTTTGTTTTCTGAAGCAGGTTCAAAATTAAGGCTAACCAAGATAAATGCAATTGTCTCACTTTTCTTTGCATATGTTTATGAACAACGATTGTAATAAAATTTTTAACAAACTTTCTCAACCAATTTATTTTAATCTAAAAACAATATCAATATCAACCCAAGTAATTAATCCAAAGTAAAGAATTAAAATTAGTAATATAGTTTGAGCACTAGTTTTAAATTTCGTGATCTTTTTGTTGAGTAAAGAAAAACTGGATATAAAAAAGTAAAATCTACTTATTTACGCAGTAAACGGAAAAGGCTGTTTATTCTAGAAGTTTAGGATTGCGACAGATATTTTATCCCCTACTAAGCCTCCTGCCAGGATATTTGAGATGAGATCGATATTTCTAACGCCTCATCTTCTACCTATCTCAACTTAGTTATTTTCTTGTAACAATCTTTAATCTGTTTTTGCTCTAATACTGTTAATTAAATTTTTCGTAGAAATTCAGTTCAGCATTTTTTAACAGCAATTTATTTTTGATTGCCTCAAACTGAAATAATTTTATTTTGTAGATAGTTTCATTTTTTTAAAATTATTTACTTAATAGTATATCAGAGATGCCAACTGCTCCGGACAAGCCAAAATAATTAAAAAAGCGGTAAATAACTAAAAAATAAATTTCACAAATATTTGACTATTTGCGCTTGCTTTTTAAAAGGTATAGCATGACATAAGAACTTACTTACTTTATTTAACAAAAGCTGGGCACCTGGGCCGCGCAGAAGACCCGTATCCCATTCATCATGAAATTACAAACAAAATAAATGTATAAACAGTTTGTATACAGAGTCTTTGAGGTGGCTGATATTGTAGAGCAAGCGCCTTGCTTGTTTAACTGAAAAAAAAAGTTAAAATAATTCTAAAAGCAACTTGCTATTGTAAAGATGGTAATGATGAATTTATTGTCCCCATGAGGTAGCAGGTTCGGATTTCAAGGCTATAGTAAAGATGGCTATGAATTTATTGTCAACATGTGGTAGCAGGTTCGGATTTCAAATCTAGTATTGTAGTTGAGGCAGTTGCGGTTGTAATCTATTGCTGTTTTGAACTATTGCTATGAACTATTGATGTTTGAGTTGGGGATTTTTACTTATGTTGATAGTTTCGGTACGAGGCATCAGAGGTGAAGCGTGTAGCTATTGGTCTTTTTCAAAGTTTTCAAATATAAATATTTCATTGAAGTTAGCTGTATTACAGTTGATTGCTTTGTCATAAAAAGCTGCATTAAGTTTGTAAATATACTGAAAGAGAGTCGGGATTTTGCGATCTTTGAGTTTCTAATGAACCATCTGCACAGGTGATTTTACGGAGTATTAATGACATAAGAACTACAAAGTGGTGAATTATATAAGCCTACGAATTATTAAGATATAGTGGTGAATAAAAATCCACTAATTGAATTTATTAAACCAAGAATCACAATTGATAAACCACCACTTTAAAATATATATTTGCTATCCGGATCACGTTGGCATCTCTGGTATATCATCTGATCTACTTCGTTTATTAGTTCAGCTAATATATTGTTTATATTTTTATTTATATATTTTTAAATAGGGGAAGCAGACAACATCATCTGTTGAAGATTTTTATAACAAATTTTTAAATTTTTATGAGAATAAATTCTTATTTCCTAAGCATAACGCAGCTTATCATGCACTTCTTGTTTCGTTTTTCTTTAATTTCCTTTCCTTTCTTTTTATTTATTTATGTTTGCTCCTATCTCCAATCATTACCAGAATATTCAGGAAATGCACCAGCCTGATTCGCGATATTATTTTATGCTCTGTATATTTGATAATTTCTTTCTTCTTACAATAAAGAATGTCATATTATGTTTAGAGATCCTTTTGGGCCTTCTAAAAGAAAAGCTCTTCGAAAAACAAACTCTATTTAGAATATAGCTTTGTGACGTCACATATGACCTGCGAAATTGTTTGCGTTTGTTTTGATTAAAAATTAAACTTTGACTTACATTAAAATTAAAGTTCTACTGTGGATTTTAAACGTTTTTAGAGGGGCATTCTCACTTAAGATTACCCTGATTTACTTGCACTTTTGTATTTTTCCTAAAAAATTATTTTAAAAATATTTCTGATTAGGCTTACCAGCTACCCATGCTGACTAAAGAAAACTGTCAGAAAGATAGTCAGAAAATCATTGTTAGGCCTTCCCAATTTAAATTTCGTAAAACAGAAATCCCTAGCATAAATTATTATTATTATCATTTTAATTGGATACCTGCAAAAGACGTCACGCATGGGTCAGACAAGCAAATTCGATACACACGCGTGTTGTCTCTTGCAATCATTCAATTAAATCTGATCTGAAAACTGATTTAGAACGAATTAAATTGATAATAAACCAAAGCCTTAAAACTGTAACGTTATCTAATCAGGCACAACCGCGTCATCAGACACAACCATGTGGTTAGTTGGAAGTACCAGATTGGAAGCTTTGATGGTTCAGGTGATAGAGCGCTCGCCTCCTAATGAGGTGACCCGGCTTCGAATCCCAGCGATGTTTGGTCGATGCGAATTCTGTACCCAGCTCGCACCGAGTACAGTGCTGACGTAAAATATCCTCAGTGATAGACAGATCATGGGTTAGAGTCTCCTTGCCTGCTAACCATGGGAGGTTTCGAGGTTTTCTTGACCATGTAATGCAAAGTTGGTAATTCCATATAAATAGTCCTCAATGAAGGCAAATTTCTCCCAAACATTATGCAACAACATTTAAACAAAGTGGTAAATAGAGATAGCTTAGAAAGAAAAATTAAATAAGGAAGTTATAATAGGTTTCGAATGACCATTTTATCTACTCGACAATAAGCTTGAATTGTAAAGCATTCTTTCAAGTAAAGCTTTACCCTTTACAATACAAGCATTCTTTAAATAAACTAAGTAGAATATCTTTCAGTTCAAAAGCTTTTCTACTCATAATTGGATTTTGTTTGTTCTTTTTAAGCAAGAAAAAAAAAGTTTTTTTCTGATTTGCAATTATGTTAGGCTTCTATTTTTTCCTCTTTGTCCTTTTTCTTAATGCCTATAAAACGAGCTGGAAAACTCTAGGATAAAAAAGAAAATGACCCTTAATTAGCTTTCACTTCAGTGAGGGTTGTTATTCATTTCTATTTGGTACGCTTTGTAATCAATAATATCACATCAGAATAGTTAGTACTAAAAATAGTTTAACAGTTCGGATGATTTAAACTTCGTTGCATTTAAAGATAGAATTATAGCTAATTACGATCTATGGTATCATTGGAATCAGGATTCTATAATTTATATTTTTTATTTTTTTACTCTAAAATTTATTTCTTTATTCACTTTTAAAACGGAAAAACGTATTTATCTATAAAAAAAAAATGGGCAATGCCAAAATTTTTAAACAAAATTTGAAGTTGATTTCAAAGTAAATATAATAATAATTAAAGATTTATGAATAATTTTAGATCTAATGATCGCATTTTCACAAATTAAGATGCAGGTTTATTGGTTTGAGAAACAAAATTTGAAAATGTGAACTAAAATTAGATTAAAAATGTATTAATATACTGAACCAGACAAAATAGCGAATATTCTACAAATAAGCATATCTTTTTTTTACGACGTGTACAAATTTATGATCTTTAAAAAATGGGGGAATAGAGAAAAATTTCCCTGGAAGCCTTACCTGGAAGGGTTGGTCGTTAAACCATTTCATTTCTTGAAGTTTTAGGGAGGTATGAAATATTAGTGACTACCAGGACCTGTTAATCATTGTTAACCGTTTTCTCGCAGGACATGTTTGGACAGGACGCATTTCGTAACAATAAGAAAACCGCCTTTATAATAAAACTGGGAGAATCTTTGTGATTAAATTAAATAGATATTTTATTCATTTACGTACCACTTTGGTTTAAAAATATAACTACGGTGAGATTTAGCAAACGAGCTTATGTTTTAGTAATACTAATATATTTTAGTGGATTCGAATGTCTTGCTTATTTAAAATGCGAATGTTTTGTTTATCCAAGATACGAGAGTCTTGCTTATCTAAATGCTAGCAATGAACTAATTATGTTACCAATCTTTATCTTTTTGAGAATGCAACATGGAACTTTAGCAAATATTCCAAATTGAAGCATGGAAATTAATTTAACTAAGCTGATCAGCGTCCTCCCAAAACTAAAAACAAAATGATAGTAAAAGTTCTGTACAAATGTTTGTAAAGTTACTATTTTACCTTCTCAATTCTAAGAACAGAAATCCCTCGCAGAGATTCTCTAACACAGTGTTTCCTAAAGTGTGGTACGAAAACAGTTTAGCGGGGGTACGCGTTCTTATGCGAAATATCTTGCAAAAACAAAATTTTCAAACAATTTTATTTTAAAACAAAGCTAGGCTATGAAAATCAACGATTACTTATTTTTCTCTTGGATATTTTTTGCAGAGTTAACAGTTAATAATTAGTGGTGTCAACAGTCAGTTGTGATATTTAACTTTCGTGCAATTTTTTTTTTATCACAGCAGCTGTTATCATCACAGCAAAAACAATATCATCCTTCTCTCTGATGCAAATAAACTTATTAACAAAACTTAGTACCAAAAAGAAAAACAAATATATTTTTTAAAAAATACATTCATTTTTTTATTAGTGGTACACAGCGTTACGAAAAATTTAGAAAGGGTACTCAAAAATCATAAGTTTGGGAAACACTGCTCTAACATAAATATTTTTTTTAATAATTGGAAAAGCATAACAGTAAGTTTTTAAGATCCGTTTAGAAATTTTACTACCAGTTTTTTAGTTTTGGGAAAACGTTGGTTAGTCCAATACATTACATATTATTTTACGGTAGTTTGTTTCAGGCTTAGATTATTTGGACCCAATTCTAATTGGTTATGTGGCGCAAATTACTGCCATCGAATAAAAATTACTGATTTGTTTAGAAAAATTCATTTCGACTCAATTTTGAGGATCGAGTTTAAATATATTTTTTTCTTTCCAGTCGAAAAAAATCATTCGCCAGTTCTTCCACCAAAACACAATTTTATTCGCCGAATTTACGATTTTATCGCATTTGGAGCGGTATCGAATGCTTCACGTTGGGCCTGGTTTTATTACTACATTTAAAATAAAAAGGAAATCTATTAAAATCAGGAGATTCAGCAGCTATGTAAATATAATAAGTTATGGTTGTCAAGGTCAAGGATCGCTTTTACTCCTTCCGAAAACATGGATGCATAATATGAAAGAATTTTACTATCAGTTTTTTTTTCCTTTTACTGGTAAGGTACCTGGAGTTTTTCTTTTGGTGGCAGTTTAATTGCTCCCAGCCCTAAAAACGTAGATGAGGAGCCTCACCATCAAGCCTGCTACATCTTACCCCCATGATGCCTTTCATTATTTTATCTCATTTCAAGTTCTTTTTCCGAACCACCAATACAACTTTCCTATGTCTGTCCCTTAGGGATATTTCATGATGAATGGTATAAGGGCTATTTAGGCCACAGATGCCCAGTTCTACAACAACGAACGAACGATGACAGTTTAATAGCCACAGTTTGGAAAGTATGGTCGTTTCAGGAAAGCAGTTAAACATATGAACTGGGGTCTGAAGCCTTCTATCAAGATTGAAACAGTGGTAAAAGAGTTATGACATTTTTGTTTATTTTTGGATAAAACGAGATGTTTTTACTAAAACGTTATGTTAACATAAGTAATAATGTCTAGTTCGAAAAGTAATTGCGGTGTTATTTTTGAATTAAAGTTAAGTATTTTGTTAGCTTTAATTTAAGTTAAAAATTTTGATAGTTTAATTGACTACCGTTTTTTTAATTTTCAAAGAAAATTTCGAAGCTGTATAAACCCCTTAATGATAATTTTATCATAGTAAATCTAATGCACTTGTCGACAATGCTGCCTTCATAATTCTATAATAATATTTCGAGGATAACCGATTTTTATTTCAGCAGGAAAACTACTTGACACATTTTAAGTAAACAATTCAAAATTTTAAAGCAATTAAAGCTACTTGACACATCTAATAATAGCGCGCCTATGTTTTTATAAAGTGGTTGTTCAAAATCTAGACTTTTGTCTTCCCAGAGACCCGATCTATAACCCACGTATCACCTCTGGGACGAATTAGAACACAGATTACGAACCAAACCCGAGTCCTAACCGAACGCCGAGTCAAAAACCGAAATCCGTAGAAAAGAGAGAAAGTACGTTTCTGGTTCTGATTTTGTAACTTAAAATATCGTCTGCACTTATTAATTCCCATTTGAAGTCACCCCTCTAACTATTGAGACTTCCTAGAACGTGAAGATTCAATCATTAGATCAAAAGTAATTCAGAGTGGTCCGTTTATTTTCTGCGTGATGTTAGAAAATTTTGTTAGATTTAATCAGTTTTCTTGATTACTGCTTCCGCTCTTCTCTTAAAAAAACAAAATAAAAAAATAATAATAATGGAAATTTTTTTTACAATTAGAATTTTAGATTCAACTAAATTTAGCAGCCGAAGCAAAAGTATATTTTGCCACAATTACCCAAGAATGTTTTTTTCTCCTTACCCTTATACGCTAATAGAAACTGCAAAATTAGTACTCACATTTTTCTAAAGAACGCATACTCTGCTAATCACATTAATTCATTTTTACTACTGTTAATTTCAATGTAGGATATGAGACAATGATGATTAAAACATAATTAGTTTAAAAAGTAAAAAAAAATTCTTATTCAAGTGCAATTCTTATGTTGTCATATAATGGAGGAATCCGCAGTTGAAACTGATTTTCGAATACATGGAGAAATGTCGAGAGCAAACGATATTTCTCAAGAAATAGAACACGTGCTAAAAATTTGTTCCAAACCAATCGATTTTGATTTTGACATAAAAGTGAGAAGTGTTGTTAAATTTTTCACTCACCGCATTCAATATCCTCCTTACGATAGCAATAAAAATTATTTTATTTTGCAGTTTTTTTTATTTTATTTTAAAACGTGCCTGTCTCCATTCTTTTGTGATTTATGGAATCGTTCTTCCGATTGCACATGAGGAGGGAATTACTTCTTGTATATTTGAACATTCCATCTGCGAAAATTGAAAAATGGCTCTACTGCTCGGTAAAAATGACCTTCTTTCTGTAACGTTGAAGTTTCAAAGAACGATTTTATATATCTTGGACATTTATTGGTATTGACCATTAGGAATGAGTGATTGAAAAAAAAAATATCAACGCTGGGTACATTTCGTAAATCTTTTATTGGATTCGCAGAGGAAAAAAGGTAAACATTACATAACTTTATTTATTTGATGGAATGGGATTTAGGAATTTGTTATTTGATATTTTCGATTCTTATTACCTTAGAAGATATTTTTAATACAAGAACTTCAAATATTTAATAAAAATAAGGCGTTGCGTGATTTTTTTCTTTAAATTTTTTTTTACGTAGTTAAAATGGCTTAAAAGATAACTTAGAGAGTTTTTATTCTTGAGGATGACAATTAATTCTAACACACTACCATTAAGAGACGATGACTCTGGTTATAGAGAAATAAAATGTTTTGCAGACTTTTTACTATCATAGAGAAATTTTAAATGTTCAAAAAATAATTTATTTTTCATATTTTCTTGGAAAAATCAATGGCATGAAAAATTAGATTTAAGTTTATAAATACCTGAAAATTCGGAATACATTTAAAAAATAATAATTATAGTTTACAATTCAAATTTTTTTTTCATGATTAACAATTTAATTAATAAATTTTTATGTCTAAATTCCTCATTATATTACATATTTTTCTTTGGGTCTCTTCTTTGTTTTAATTTAAAGAATTCTTCAAAAGCTATCAAGAGAAATGCGACACATTAAAACAGCATTAACGTAACAAAAGTTTGAACAGTTATAGCGGTTAAACTACGCTATAGAAGTCAGCTGTTCAAAACTTTGTTTACCTTCTTTATTTTGGGATTGATAAATCCAAATATCAATTAAAAAAAGTTTCTTAAGAAAAAATCTATTTTTTTTTGTCAAAATAAACATACTCCACAAAGGTTACAGTTAACTGTTATACAGTTTTTGAGAGATGTTTATGATATATTGCCAAAGCTCTTTGCAGAATGAAAATCCGACAAAGCGTTCAAAAATTATTAGAGCATTATCCTGTTAAAAATATAATCACTCTTCACTTTAAGCCCTGATATTTCAGTTAGTTATAGTAATCAGTTTTGCTCATTTTTGAATCAAGAAACACCAGATTACCAATCCCACATCTCCACAAGCACCTTGACAACAAAACGCCTCCTCTGCCATGCTTGACAGTCAGATGAAGATTATCTGATTTTAGCTCCTTGCAGAATTTTCCCAGACAAAATTTACGTTCTTGCATTCTCAAGTTTACCTTCACCAAAAACTATGCTTCTCTCTCCCCCCCAAAACAGGCTTTCTGGCAAAAGTTGCTTTTCTCAATTCTGTTCAATCGACAGATGTGTAAAAATCAGATAATCTATATTTTTAACTGTCAGCGTGGAAGAGATGCTATGATCTTAGAGAGCACATGAAGCAGTGGGGTTACTAAAAGTTCATTGATTCAAAAAAAAAAAAAAAAAAAACTGATTGAATAAACAAACTGGGGAAGAAAGAAAAATTCAGGGTAGGGGCAGAGAAGTTTGGGGTAGGTGACGATTTTTATTTTCAATAAGATAACATTGCGAGGCTATGTCAGCTTTACAAAGTGCCAAACCAACTCCATACACATCCAGTCTCCAGACTTTGACCAATATACATCCTAGAAGTGAGAAAGTCTTCTATCGGGTTACCAGGAACGAGAAATCCGATCTTTTGTAGTCTGAAAGTAATGAAATCTTTCTTATTTTCCCCTCTATGTGCAGTTCAGCATTCCAGACCTAGTGACATATTTTATCTCCACTGCCCAGTTTATGTTCGTTACGTCAGACTACTAAATTGATCAGTGTGGAAGCTTTTCCAGGAAATGTTACCGTGACCCAGTAGAGAGTTCATGGGATTTACTCAAACGGAAGAAAAGCTTAAATCTTGTAGCAGAACACGGCCATAAAATAACCATTGAAGAAACATTTATCAAGTTGAATCTGGTAGCAGACCACTGCCATAAAATAACCATTGAAGAAACATTTATCAAGTTGAATCTGGTAGCAGAACACTGGCATAAAATAACCAATGGAGAAACATTTATCAAGTTGAATCTGGTAGCAGAACACTGGCATAAAATAACCAATGGAGAAACATTTAACAAGTTGAATCTGGTAGCAGAACACTGCCATTAAATAACCAATAAAAAAACATTTAACAAGTTGAATCTGGTAGCAGAACACTGCCATTAAATAACCATTAAAGAAACATTTAACAAGTTGAATCTGGTAGCAGAACACTGCCATAAAATAACCAATGGAGAAACATTTAACTAGTTGAATCTGGTAGCAGAACACTGGCATAAAATAACCAATGGAGAAACATTTAACAAGTTGAATCTGGTAGCAGAACACTGCCATTAAATAACCATTAAAGAAACATTTAACAAGTTGAATCTGGTAGCAGAACACTGCCATTAAATAACCATTAAAGAAACATTTAACAAGTTGAATCTGGTAGCAGAACACTGCCATTAAATAACCATTAAAGAAACATTTAACAAGTTGAATCTGGTAGCAGAACACTGCCATTAAATAACCATTAAAGAAACATTTATCAAGGTGAATCTGGTAGCAGAACACTGTTATAAAATAACCATTGAAGAAGCATTTAACAAGTTGAATCCGAACCAAATAAGTTGAGAGAGGTTATGTGAAAGTTATGAAGAAGAGGTTATTGTTTCTTTTACATTTGAAAGAAAACTGCTTGTGGAACATATGAAAGAAAGACTGTACAGATAATCAATAAAAAACATAGTAGCTCACAAATTATCCACGTAGTAATTCACATTTTTTCATATCATTGCATAAACATCTGAATGTAGACTTTTTGCGGTGAGTGGTGTATATGCATATTAATTATTAAATATGTCATGGCAAAGTTTGTAAAATTTCAGTCAACTCCGATATTTACTAAAAGTAAACTACAAAACTTTTTTGGATGCTTAAAATGTTCGACTAAATTTAATTTCGTTTTCGGCTTCTTCTGAAATTTGGCTGTCGAGAAAGAAGAAGAAAATCACAGCCCAACGAAGTGGAAATTGTTTTCGATCTCCGATTGCTAGAGGCATTTTCTGGAAATTGGATCCAAAAAAAAAAATTTATAACATGAAAACATCTGAAAACGGAAACCAAGGATGCAGAGAAAGAAAAGAAATATATTTTTCGACAAGGAAAAGAATTCGAATTAGAATATCGAACTTCCAGAGATGGGAAAGCGTATGATATTAAATTCAAATTTGGATTCACCTGTTGATGCTTTCTTTGTACGGTATTTAGAAATTTCCATTTTACTTTCTCCAGATAAGGAATAATAAAATAATAAATATTAATATGTGCACTATTACTAGTAATAGTTGAGCCTCCTTCTTGTTATATATTATCAGGGGTCTGTCCAGACATTTTGTGAAGGGTCCGTTTTTGTAAAATTGTAAAAAAATTACTCGTAATTTGTGAATATAAAATAAACGTTAAGTCACATTCTTTCAACCAGGGTCCTGCTTTTGTGAATTTGTGCAAATAGGGTCCGTTATTGCAAAAAAACTTTTTCAAGGAGTTTTTAAATTGTAAAGACATACAAGATTATGCTCAACACTGTAAAATTATAATTAGAAAAATTAAATTTTAAAAAATAAACAGCAATTGCAGCTACTAAATTAGCGATGCAACACATAAATATTTGGTATTTGGCCTTTACTGCTGAACACAGAATATTCATTTCGGAGGAATAAAGGAAGAAGCGTCTGCCGAAGACAAAATTTAGTTCGTTTACATCTGTCTTTCTCCCCCCCCCCCATTCCTGGGAAGGGTTTATTCGATTAACAAAACAATAATGAAGATAAACAAATTTGTGAAGGGTCCGATTAAAAGAAAAATAATTTTGTGAAGAGTCCGTTTGTAAGTTAAAATATTTTGTGAAGGGTCCGTTTTTATGAAAAGATATTTTGTGAAGGGACCGTTAGCGCACCCAAATTTAGACCCCTGATTATGAATTTAGGAATATATCTTGTAATATAGTATTAGGTATTTTGGAATGGATTAAAAATTATCATAGCTTTTAAAAGTGTGCTTGTAGTTCATGCGGTCGGTATAAAATGTTATTTCTTATTTTTCCATACTCTACAGTGCTCTAACAATATTAAATAGAATTAAAATATAATTTTAGTTACTATCATAAAAATTAAGAATATTTGTTCTTTTAAAACATTCGTTCTTTTTTTATAACCGACTTTGAACAGCCTACTTAATTCTGAGTTTACGACTATCAATGTTTGACTCCTAATTTGGCCTTCTAATTTTGAACCCAACCCAGAACACAGAAGAACTTCTGGATCAAGCATCGGGACATCTTCGCGGAGAACCTTTTGATGGTATTAACTCACATTTGCTATACATGGAATGGAGAACTACAAAACACTTCTACGGTCAGCCCAACAGTGAAGAGATTTTGACCCATGATCCGTCTACAACTGAAGATATTTTACGCCAGCTCTGAGGTCAGTACGAACCTGGTGCAGAATTCGTATCAATCAACCATCGTTGGGATTCCAGCCTGCTTCACCTCATTGGGAGACGAACGCTCTATCTCCTGAGCCACCACGCCTCTTCTGTAACCGGTGTTGAACAGCGACTCAATTCTCAGTTCTAACATGCATTTGAAAATTATTTCGCAGTTAGTATCATTGAGAATATCTTTATATTTATATAAAATTGATTTGCAAATAAATCAGACCCTCCAATGTTTAACGCTCTACCGAAATGTTTTTCTAGTGACTTTTCAAGCAAATCAAAATTTTTTAAGCAAGATAAAATTTTTATGAAACATTTTTTAGACTTTAATCCATTATGAGCGGCTTTTTTAAGTGATCGTTGTACGTACAGCCCAACTACTACGGAATTTCTGTGATTATAGAAAATATTTTTCCCAGAGGTAGCAAATATAAAGTATTTGAATTAATTAAATTGAAATTAAAATGTCTTCCACCAATTATTAATGATTAAAACTTGCTTAAACAGCATTTTTACTTTTTTGATAGTAAAAAAGTAAAATATGCCAAAAATTCATCTTTCCTCTTTTTGTATTTGAGAGGGCACCAACCAAAAATTACAGTGTTGAACCAATCGAACTTTTTCGCAAGCAAGCCTTGCTATATTAGCTCTCAAAATATATAGTGATCATGCGACTTGAGCGAAGCCCTCTATCGGAAAAAAACGAAACTACTTTCCGAATGACCCAATACTTTTGCTATGTAAAAGTGCTATGTTTTGCTTTCAGATCTGAATTCAAATATTTCTATTAATACATTTCTAAGAAAGTATCGTACTTTTAACCGATTAATCTTTGCACCTTCTTGTTAGAAAATAAACTATTAGCCAGGGCTCGAAAATCCCCCCGTCCTCGGCTGTCAAAAATTCCCCGCGGACAACGAATCCGACGTCCGCGCGGACGGCCATTTTCCCGTTAATGTTCATGATACATTTTCAATTTTTGTTATCTTAAAAGAGTCTAACGTCTCACTTCTAAAATGACCCTCTAATCTGGAAATCCCGTTAATTCCTTCGTCAGACCAAATGCGCATGCTCACGTAATCGGTAGACAAAAAAAAAGTTGCTCTGTGCGTGTGCATTTGGACTTCAAACGAAGGAATTAACAAACGCAATTATGAACATCTACCTAAATGGAAAACCCCTTTCAGATTTCTGTGCAGAAACCTTTGTAAATCATTGGCTTGATTGTGGAACTGGCAAACGTCATATTTGATTCATTTAAAAAACGCAGTACCATCGGAGAAATTGACATTCCAGATAACTTGACCTTTGTCATTTAAATTATTTCATAAAAGAAATAAATTATTTCATAAAAGAAATAAATTATTTCATAAAAGAAATGCTAGGTTACTATTAGTAACCTACTATTTCTCTTATTACTGTATAATGTATTCCTAGTATTTGTAATCTTAGTAACTACTAATTCATTATGCAATTTATGTAAATATTTGTAATAAATAAGAGAAAATTATATTTTTATTTATTTACAAGCTACGAATTAGTTTCGAAGGAGGACGGGAACATTGTTGACCTCGGGGACGGGTAAAATTTTTGAGTTTTTTTGAGCATACATAAAGCCTGAGCATACATTTTGAGCATACATACATACAGCCCGTTTAAACTGTAATAACATTATAGTAACATATGGTTAAAAGTAATAGTGAGGCTAACCAATTATTTTTAATGCAACAAAGAACTTTTAAATTTCGTAAATCCGACCTAATGAACAAAACTTTGGTCATTTTAACATTTTATATATCTGTTTAACCCTTTATGTACCAACGGTACTTTTAAGTGCCACTAATATTATTTCCATATTGCGAAATATCACATCAGATTATTTCTATCCCTGTGATATTTATCATTACTGATATTAAACAACACACGGTTATTTGAACATAACCTATGGAAATGTTTAGTTTCTGATATTTTGTTCAAGGGCACCATGTATTATTATTCCTCAATTTCATTATTCAATTTTCAGCTTTCTGTCTTGATAAATTTTGCAAGTCTTACATATATTTTTAATATATTCACTAACATTTTCAACAAGTTATTTAATGAAGCATTGAAGTTTTAACTTTAATTAAAATTTTATGATGTGGTTTCCCAAATTGTAAACAATAAGAAAAATTGGAAAATATTATTACATAAAATTATGTTCTGAAAGAAATAATATTGGTCAAGGTGTGTTCCATAGAAATCAATATTGGTCAAGATGTAAAATATATATTGTTTAATAGGACAAAAAAGTTTCGCCCAACAGCGATCTTTTTTTATTATTGTATATAAAGGCATAAATTATTTATAGGTTTTGATGAACAAAATTACTTTAATTTATTAAAATACTTTAAACATGACTTGTGGTCTATATTAAATTTTATACATCTGTTTTAATAATTCGTTTAGATGAATTTAATTTATAACGTTTCGATGATGCTTTATGGTCAATTTAGATTTAATATATCAGTTTAAATTATTCAAACACCACAAAATATGTAAATTATATTGGACCAGATTATTTTAATTTATTGAAATACTAGGCGTCTACTTCTGTGTGCAAATTTCTTGAGCCTTTTTGCAGTGGTGTTTTTTTATGTAGTATTTATTTTCATTTTACACTAATCACTCCCTCTTATAATTACTAAAAATTTGACCAAATTAGGCAAAGTAAATATACGAAAAACTTACATTCTGTCAGGACAGAGAAAAATAAATATCAAATTAGCGAGAATATATATCCTAGTTATTACTTTTATGATAAATAGTTCACTGCTTCAAACGGGCTCTGCAAGAATTTATGAATTTTTCATGTTGCTTCTCAAAATTTGAAATCACTTGCATTGGAAAAATATACTGTATGCATATTTTGCTAAAATTGCATCCATATGAAAAAGAGATAAAGTCGTAAGTTACTACCTTATGCAACGATGGATGCCTGGAGTGTTGTCATAGCAACCTGAAGAAAAACTGGAGATAGTTTCTTACCTATTTGTTAAGAAAAGCGATGTCGTAGTTTAAATATTTCTTGCCACTTTTTCGAAATCTTTTGATGTCATGGAGTTCGAGTATTTCAAATTTAATACTTAAGATTGATCAAATTCTTTGTCTTTCTTCTGCATTTTTGCTTCATTAAAAGAAGATTCAATAATTTGTTTATATACAAAAAAGTATTTTATACTTGTTATTTAAGTAAAAATATTTAAATGCTATGGTTGATAGCGCTTTCGAAGTATTTCGTTTAAAAGCTTTATTACTTTATTATACAGAGCGCAAACAAGTGACTACTCTGAAGGAATAACTTTTGAGTTATTGATTGGATTTTCACGAAATAGAACGCGTGCTCATAGAATAAACTTTCAGAAATTTTAAATTGTATTTTCTTTTAATCTGTTCTATATAATTTGTGATAAAACAAGAATTTTACTAGCTAACTATCTAAAAGATTTGTGTTTTTCTGATGAAATTCTTTGTAATCACCCTCATTCATATCATTGTAAAAAGTTTGTTCCCTAATCTACAACAATTCACTTTAATCTTAGAAATAAATGTGTTAAATATGAATAGAATTTTTGTTGTTTGTAAAATACAACTTAAATGTGTAAAATACAATTAGAACACTAAACTTAAAAAAGGTTTTGTTTTGCGACATGATGGGAATAAAATGAGTAGACAAATTTAAAATAAAATTCTTCTTTTCTGGCAACTTCATACTATAAAGATTTTGCATTGGGCTAGGTTTAAAAAATTTCAACACAAATATACTAAATTACGAAGAAGTGCATAACGTGTAATCTAACAAATCATAAAAATACGTTCAAAATTACGCATGACTTTGCGTATGACAGTGTTTCCCAAAGTGTGGTGCGCGTACCCCCATGTGTACGGAAACAGTTTAGCTGGGGTACGCGTTCTTATGCGAAATGTCTTGCAACAAACGGAAATTTAAAATTTTTTTATTTAAAAACAAAGCTAGCCATGAAAATTTATGACGTATTTTCTATTGGTTACTTTTTGCAGAGTTAGCAGTTAAAAATTAGTGGTGTCAACAGCCAGTTGTGATTTTTAACTTTTGGACAATTTTTTTTTATAGTAAAAAATATAATCATTTTTTTTTATTAGTGGTACACAGCGTTACGAAAAATTTAGAAAGGGTACACAAAAGTTATAAGTTTATAGGAAACTCTTTCCTCCAATACCCACCTGTGTTAACATCCGTCAATTCAAGCATTTACAGGGCGATTTTATTGACCTCTCTTACAGGGGCACCATATTAGGTGGGCCAACGTCTCTCCCACAGTAAGGACAGATAGTACAGAGAGGGAAAGAACATCCATGCCTTGTTCGGGATTCGAACCCAGAACCTTTCTGATGCAAGGGCAGTTCCCTGGCCCCTACACAGGCCGGTCGGCAGTTTGGGAAACACTAGACTACGAAATGACCTTTCAACAAATTGTTGGTGAAAATAACCCTGTCGACGAAAGAACTTGTCGTCGAATCTATCCTGTCTATGAAACAGTCCTGTCGACGAAGTGGCCCTCCCATCGAAATGACTTGTCGACCAAATGACCTAGTCGATGACATGATCTGTCGATGAAGTGTTGTCGATGAAACGGACTGTCGATGAAGGGATTGCAGCTGAAATGAAAGCTACCCGGGCTGAACATACTCTAAATTTAATATTGGATAGCCCTGCCAACATCGCACTTACTTGGACACCCGATGGTAAACGTTAAAAAGGATGACAGACTTAATTTTCAAAGAAAACATGCACCAAGATCTGTGCAAAACTAAATCGCTGTGAAGAGGCACGTGGACTAGCTCAGGACAAAGAAAGAGTGCCTGGAATGACTAAAGGCAGGGCTCGAAAAAACTCAAAAATTTTACCCGTCCCCGAGGACGGCTTGTCCAACAATGTACCCGTCCTCCTTTGAAACTAACCCGTCGCTTCTAAATAAATAAAAAGATAATTTTCTCTTATTTATTACAAACATTTATATAAATTGCACAATGAATTAGTAGTTACTAGGATTACAATTACTAGGATTGCATTATACAGTAATAAAAGGAATACTAGGTTACTAATAGGAACCTAGTATTTCTTTTATAAAATAATTTATTTCTTTTATGAAATAATTTAAATGACAAATGTCAAGTTATCTGGAATGTCAATTTATCCGCGGGTACTGCGTTTTTTAAATGAATCAAATATGACGTTTGCCAGTTCCACAATCAAGCTAATGATTTACAGAGGTTTCTGCACAAAAATCTGAAAGGGGTTTTCCATTTAGGTAGATGTTCATAATTGCGTTTAACGCTTCTTGTTTAAGACTAGTACGTATTGCTTATTTTTTTTTGTAAGTTCATTGCTGAAATGTCCTTTTCAACCGCTGCAGTACGGGAGACAGAGAAAACATCAATTTCAGTATGTTGCTGTATTTCTAGATTAGAGGGTCATTTTAGAAGTGAGGCGCTAGACTCTTGTAAGATAACAAAAATTGAAAATGTATCACCACTCATTGAAATGTATAACGGGAAAATGGCCGTCCGCGCGGACGTCGGATTCGAGAAATTCGTTGTCCGTGGGGAATTTTTGACCGCCGAGGACGGGCGGACGGGTGGTTTTTCGAGCAGGCGCGAAGAGAATAGGGAAGGTATGAAAGTAGTTTGCGTTATATTTAACATCGTTTTAATTAGTCCAGTAATTCTTGCAAAAAATAGCTTTTTCAGAATTTTTTTTTAAAAACCTTCACGTTTTAATAAACTAATTCTAAAAACTTATTTAAAAAAAAGGAAGAGAAAATTGGAGTGATTTGAAGGGGAGAAAAAAAAAATTTCTTTGGGACAGGTAAGAAATAATTTCCTTTGTATTTTTTCTCGCTGAAAAGAATGAAATAAAAATCAATATAGAAACTATCATACTAATAGTAATTTAGAAGTTAAAAGAATTTTATGTACAAATTTGTAGTATAACCATGTACGCATCTGATGTAGCTACCTAAACAAGTGATGCATTGTTTCTGTACAATTTCTCATGATGGATTGTCATGATTTCTCATGAAATAAATGCAACAATTTGATTTTGAAAGAAAAAACCAAACTGTATGAATTATAGCACTAAATTAAGCATTCAAAGAAAATGTTTTTTTAAAAATATATTTAATTTACAAAATCCACGTTTTAATTTGAAAAAAAAAATATTTTCTACATCCATCATTTATGCAAAAGAATAAATTCGGCTTAAATAAACTTTTTACCTGAAAGTTTTACCAACCTTTAAGCAAATGTGCGAGTTAGTTTTTGAATACAAAGCAGTTTATTTTCACTCTAATATTAAATAAAATATTTCTCTATTTTAGATTACAAAATATTACTTTATTCATTAAAATTGAATTTTATTTGCCGTTACTTAAAACTTTAAATTATTCGAACGCAAATTTAGAAGTTCTGCCAAATCTTTGCCGGCATGTAGTTACATGTTTAAGTGTTGCCATAATTTAATTTTTATTATACTAAATTACATCTCAGTGGGTGTTAAGGAATATGCTTATAAATTAACATTCTACAATAAGATTATAAATTAACATTCGATATTCTACAGAAATTTTAATTTCTACTAATATTAATGTTAATTTACTACCCGTATTAAATTTTTCAAAGTCCCGTCTATTGTATCATCGTATTTTCCTTTATAAAATTCTAAATCTACTGAAAATATAGAATTAAGTTATTATAAAATTCATCACCATTTTTCATTGAGTTTTTCGAAAATAAATCAAGGAATTATGTCTCAAAAGATGTAACGAACAGAGAAAGAGATAAAGTTATAAAATGCATAATTCCTTCTGAAGTTTGTAGCATTTATAAAATTTATTTTATAAATAAAGTAAAACAAAAGTCAATAAGTTCCTAATAGGTCGTGGTAAATATACTTACCACCAAAAAAATGGCATTAAAACTTAAATCAATTTTTTATAAGCTAAATGAGCTTTTCTTTTCTTATATCAATTACTATTCTTATAAGAATTTTAATTCCCGAAATTCCTCAATTTACATTTACTAGAAATAAATGGACCACTAAAGGGTTAAGAAGCACAGAAAGCGAAGATCCGATCATTAAATCAAAAGTTATTCTGGATGGTTCATCTTTTTTCACACTGTACGCAATAATAAATTTTTAAGAGAATCTTTTATCCTGGAATGTATTTTGCATATTTAAAATTATTAAATATAATTCTTAATTATATTCTTAACTATAATATTCTTAACTATAAAATTATTCTTAACTATATGTGGGCGGCAAATATTTCCCGTCAAAATATTAGGCTTTAGTTTGCCATATTACACGTACTGCAAACAAATTACGTTAATTTACTTAAGTAAATTAACAGCTTCTTCCATTGTCATTTAAAATACTTATCAGACATAAACTAATTTGAAACAAGCGTTACGAACTGATTTAATTTACAAATTATTCTGCCGATTACGCTAAAGAGCTATTGAAACACCTCTGTTCCCGCGTTATTATCATTTAAATTGCATGAAATTAGTTTAAACGGGCGACTTCATTGAATTCCAGCAATTTACAAAGGTATGGATATAATTGTGATGCAAATATCTATAATCCAATTATGTATGACTTCGAAGATTAATTACAACTAATCTTTTGACAAAGTATTGAATAATTACGGAGGGTTTATCCAGTTATTGGCAGATGTTAGTGCTAGATTATTAAATTTGAGCGTTAGTTTAACTATTAAACTTTATATTATGTAAAATTGGCTTAGTTCAAATCAGTATTTAAATTAAATGTGTTGACTTAAGAATTTATGCATGATGTAAAATAAAGAAATTCCTTTTAATAGTATTTAAAGCATGGTCCATTTTTATCAAAAAAGAAAAAAAAGGTAATACTGTTTCATTATTTGGATATATTTTGCAGAAACGTTATAGATCTGCTAACTTTAATAAAATCAAATTTGATTATGAAGTCAAGATGAAGTTTATTGTAGTAAATAATATTAAGATATTTATATAGCAAATATAAGATATTTGCTATAAACAGGTATGTATTACCACCCTTTTCATTTTAAAATTTAAGTATTCCCGCTAAAGCCCGTCGATCTCCAGGGTGTCATGCAGGTTAAAGCTCTTTCGTGACAAACGACATGATGGTTTCAATGTGGACAGCTCTGAGCACAGGCCGCCTTTACTTCCCAAAAAAGCTAGTACCCATCGATCTGAAACTGAGTGAGAATAAGAGGCGTGGAACAGTGGAGAGATTAAGGATTTCAAGTCTTTAAATGCGTTCATCTCAAAATCAGTTTTCTTCACATTTTACACCACTTTAAACTCGATAACTCATGTTGTTTTTAAAACAATCCTTAAAAAATATAATTAAAAAAAAACATTTTCTAGTGATAAAAAAATTAAGTTATATTTTATTCAGTATTTTTCATTTTAAATACATTTTCCACCTCTACATACCAAAAATTCGAAGCATCAATATGAAATGCAATTTTATTTCATTTATCTCACATATTTACTTTTATAAAGAGCAGGCGTAATTATTTTTGTTCTACAAATTTTACTATTTAATTTGCTACCATTTTATTAAAACTTTTGCAGAAAGCGAAGCAGTTGGCATCCTTACTGTCGAATGTATACTGCAAACTTACTAAGTATTTACTAAATTCCAAAGTAGTTTTTAATCACTACATTTAAAAAAAAGTAGTTGTAGTTAATTACAATTGTAAGAAAGTAGTTGTCGCAAACTACAAAAATAATGTAGTTTTTTCGACCACTGGGTGTGAAATTGTGTAGACATTCTCTCTATTTAACTTTAAGGAGTTGCTAATGTTCACTTACTTAAAATGTAAACATACCAGTTTCTAAATAGGAACAATTTTTCACCTGCTCTCTGAATTGACATTTAGGCAGTAATTAAAGAAACACAATCGGAAATTATTTTATTATTTTCTATTACAAAATATTAATAACAAAATATCGCAGATGCTAACTTCTCTAATTTTTCACAATATATTTTCTCCGAATAATTTATTAATGTGGATTTTGTTTTAAGCCATCCGACTAGTTTCGATAATTTCTTAAAAAAATATAGTGTAAAATTTTAAAAAACTATTTTGTTTTATTAGGCATAAAGAGCTATAAAACTAGCAAAAATTTATCTTTAATATTATTTTCTTTCTTTTTACATGGCCAGTGTTAGGTAAAAATAAGGCATTTTTTTGCAAATTTACTGTAAACAATTTACTGTAAAATTTTTTTTATCACTTAAAACAAAAAATACTTTAAGGACTTTATAAAAAAGGATATTATCTAAAGGAAATTTTAAAAACATTTCCGCACTTAATTTTGCGAAAAAAATGAAATTCAACTTTTTATTCTCTGAGTTTGTAGTTAAAAACATGTGTGATATAACCATAAACAGTCATGAAAATTGTAGACAATGTTGGAATTACTAAAATATTGTCTTGTAATTCCCATATCTTGGCATCTAAATAATTTTAAAAGCTATGAGTGACAAATAAAGAGATGATCATGCTCTTAAGTATTTTGCACTAATTTCTAATGTTGGAGAGCACTCCTATGGTGACTTATACAAGGTTGCTAACTCTCGACGGTTTTTGGAAAATTATCTTCTAGTGGTAGAAACTCTTACTGTACATAATTTCGTTATTCAAGTTATTTTTTTACCCTTGTGCATAATAATTTTTTCTGTTCCCAAGTTCCTATTTGTATTTCCTCATTTCTTAATTCATTTTCCTTATTTCTTAAATTTTTAGATGAAGGGGCCGACAGTCCCCCCCTCTCAGGGTCAAGTACTCCGAATAAATTTTACTGTCAGTCAGACAACTCTGATTTCAAGTTTGAACAATCCTAACAATTCGAAACTATTTCTTAAACGTTACGTCCGGGTCACCAATGTGGAGAGAGTAGATATCGACAATATTAACCTTCATCTATGAAAAGGTACCACTTCGTAGAATCGAGTTTTTAAGAATAATAATACAAATTATAATTTATTAAAAGTTCTTCTTAAACGCGAACCAAATGTTTTTTCTATTCTGAGTCGGAAAAAAAAACTTCTGATATCTGTGCATGAAAACAAAAAGGAAATGAATACCACAATAATAATGCCTCGAATGAAATTTCCGGAATGAATGTTTTATCATTATGCTAAACTGTGTTTTGTCCATTATCGTTTGCGGAAATAATGAAATCTAGAATCAACAAGAAACTGAGAAATCTGGATTTCTTTTTTTGTAGAAGAATTCCTTGTAATATTTCAAATAAAAATAAAAACTACGTCCAAAAAAACGTCGTATAAATAAAACAAGAGGTAGATAGGGCGGGAAGTCTTTGTAGATGGACTTCTAACGATAACAGATGAAACGTTCGTGCCTCTAGGATCAGTGGAAAGCGAGTAGGGTAGATAACATAAGAGGGGAAAAAAGAAGAGGATAAAAATCAATGTTCTCGCGTGACACAAAAACTTATGCATTTTTTATAGGAGTTCATTTTGTATCATGGCGGCTGAAAAATGGAAGAACGTTCTATCTGATGCGGATGATGCAAACTATCGTTTGAAATAAATTAAAATTTCTACTGTTGTAGAATAAATTACGATTTGGGAATTTAGGATTTGATATTAAAAGAGAACATGCAACGGAATTTAAATGTGTAGTTTAATAAACAGGAAAAGTTAATGCATAGCTGCCGATTGTTCCTGGTTTTCCGGAAGGTTTTATTTTTATATTTATAGTGATAGCAAAACGTACGCTTCTCTATTTCGTTAATGGTATTATAAAGTCAATTTAGAATGAATTTGACAACCGCTACATATAACTAGCAGAAAAATAACTCGGGCCCTCATTGGAACAATATTCATGAATCTTGGTTCAGTAAGGGTTCAAAGAGCCATTATTTTTCCGATGTTGGCCCTATATAGAATTTTCCGTTTCGCCCGATATTTTGCAGCCAATATCAGTCCTGTATAGAATTGTCAGATTTGTCCAATATTTTATATCCAATGTTGTTTCCCATTTAGCCAATGTTGTTTCTATATTGGTCAATGTAGGCCATTCTAGGACCAATATTAAAAAATCTAGACATCGGAATATCGGTCCCTCGGTGCCTGTTCTTATAGGATCCATATCGAGCGAAGTTTGAACCCAAACTGGGGCAAAGGTAAAATTGTTGCTAGAGATTATAAAAATACGCGATCAGCGAACAATAATCTTTAAACTTTGGTGAAACTTAACACGTTCACGCCGGGAAAACTGAAAATACTGGTATGTCAGAAGAGGAAATACTGGTAGAAGAACTATTTCAATATTAGATAATATTCGGGAGGAGTTAATCTATTCTCAACAATAACAATTCACTGTAAGGAAATTTATCACGGCGAAGAAGCAATTCAATATGAAAATTGCATCCGTTAAAAACAATTGGTAGTTATGAATTTTTATTATTCCCGGAAAAAAACTAAAAAATGAAATTTATTGTTACCAGTTTTTACTCCGGTGCGCTGCCATGATGAGACAATCTAGCGTGACCCACCGGTGGGTCACCCCGGCGTGAACGTGTTAAAAATAGCTTAGTATTTAATTGATTTTTCAATTCTCATTTCCCTTAGAAAATTAATTTTTGGAGTTTAGGTTATTTCTAAAATTCCATGTTTTTAACAGTATAGTAGTTAGAGTAGTTTTACTCGAGAAAGAAGCTAAGCTATATATATATATATATATATATATATATATATATATATATATATATATATATATATATATATATATATATATATATATATATATATATATATATATGAAAGGGTAGCAGTCATGGTGAGTGATGTTAGGCCACGCAGATAGCAGTTGGAAGGCAAAACATATTTTATTAACTTCACATAGTATATTTAAGACATTTTCTAGCAAAGGCGGAGCTCCCATTCGCACTCAAAAACTGTGTGCTTAAGTTTTTATCTTAGGGAAAGTAGCAAAGGAATTTCCCTCTATTTTGTTATATTTGAGGGGAAAAGGGAAGTGATAAGGATTACTATTGGTTTATGAAAGAAATCTAGCTTTTCCCACACAGAGCATAGGGAGATATGTCCTGCTCTTAATTAAATGCATAGTTGAGCCAAAAATAGATTTAAGAACAGGATGTGGCTTTTAAAAGTGTGAGAAAGAATTTGGAATAGAATAATTAATTAGTAATAAAGTAGGAGTTGTTTTATAACAAAGAAACTAACGTAAAAAGATTAATAGAAGCTTTTTATGTTACATCCCCCCTCGCCGAAAAATTTTGACTAATATCTAAAAATTTTTAAAATTATCCCTTTGCAAAACTTTCCTTATGATGACACAATTAAATAATTTAATACTAATGTTTGTAATATCAACAAGATATAAAGTAACATGAATTATAATGGAAAAAAAAACACATTTGCACACTATGTAAAAAAATTTTCATACAGTGTTAGAGGAAGAAAAAAAATTTGAAGTAGCGCTACTATCGAAATGAAGTGTTAGATCTCCATTTTCACAAAATTGTTTGTGATTAAGTTTTTTCAGTCCTTCTTTATAATCACAGTAAATAAAGTTATTCCTCATACTAACACAATTAAAATAAACTTTTCACTTAAGACAAGAAAATCTATAAATATTTCCTAAAAGATGTAAATATTCATATTCAATAACAAGAAAGATACAAAAATATGAAAATGCAAGTGATATGAGATATAAAAATACAAATTGACACAATGGTCTTTAATCTGAAGTTTAAGACTTCAGTGTTATTAGGGGAATTTGTTTTGCTGGATTAGGGGCTGTATTCCCCAAAAGGAGGAAAACAGTCCCTAGTCCCAACAATGATGTGCTGGAAGATCCTAGTTTCAAGATGCATAAGTATTTATTTTTTTGGTTTTCACCACAGAGAAAAACTACCATCGCCCCATATCCTACTAGATTTGGGTAAACGTTGAACTTGAAGAAAATTTGAAAGGTCGGATCTTCCAGAAAAAAGGGGACCGCATGTTCCATTGAACTATGTGGATTGTCGTCATATTCGGTGTTTTTTAATTTTATTTCAACAATGAAAAATCATTAAATTCAATATAAAATATAATTAATTCTATTATTTAAACTATTACATGTTTTTTATTCGTGACATAATTTAAGTTTGTCAGGTGGGTGGTACCTTCGCAATTTTGATATATGAACTATTTCTGAATTTTCTTTATTATGAATATTCTTTTTATTTATTTTGTAATTAACATCAGAAATTTTTTCAAGAATTATATATGGACCGGAAAAAGTTGGGGTAAGTTTCCTAGTATTGGGGTATTTAAAATCTTCATACATTACAGTATCATTAGGGGAAAATTCAATATGAGTAAATCTTGCATCATAATAAATTTTATTTTTCTCATGATATTGTTTAGTTCTTTCAACTGCAATTTTTCTTGCTTCTTCTACTGGTGGATAAATTTCTTCGGATAAAGGATGATTAAATGGGACTGTGCCAAACATTAAAAAAGCTGGTGGGAATTTAGTTACTGAATGTGGAGTTAAATTGTATTCTTCGGTTACTTCTTTTAATAATTTAGGCCAAGGAACTTTTTTAGAAGAATCATTAATTTTGCATTTTAATCGTGTTACAATGGTTTGTCCTAAACGTTCAACTTTTCCATTAGTTTCGGGTCTATGGGCTGTAGTTAACAATTGTTTGATTTTGCTATGTTTAAGAAATTTTTTAAAGTGGGAAGAAGTAAATGCGGCATTTCTATCACTCAAAATACTTTTAGGGGTTTGAATTTGAAAAATTTGGTGCAAAAAATTCACATAGGTTTCCGTAGTTATTGATTTCGAAGCAAAAGACCACATATATCGAGTGTGATGATCAATTACTAAAGTTAAATATTTTTTGGTAGAATTATAATAATTAAAACCACCTACACTATCGATTGCAATTATTTCAAAAGGTTTGTCAACTGGGGGCATTTCCTGAAGTAACCCAAATCTTTTCTGTCTAGGTTTTTTATTAATTTGACAAGTATGACAATGTTTGTTAAAATTTGTAATGTCCAAAGTAATATTTTCCCAATAGTAAACAGGAGTAAGCAAATTAATAGTTTTTTGAATTCCCGGATGGCCAAATTTTTTATGAGTAATTTCAAGTAATTTATGCCTTAAAGAAAATGGAACAACAATTTTGGTAAAACCCTTTTTACGTATGCACAAAACATTATCTATTTTAATAAAATTTCCAGTTAAATTATCATTTTGTTGGGCTTCGCGAATTTCGTCTAATTGCCAAAGATGTGAAAAATGGCTTACATTATTTAAATCAACATTACTATTGTGTTCACTATTGTCAGGAGTATCTCGGGATAACATGTCAGCTTCAAAGTTTAAGGTGCCTTTTGTGTATTTTATATCATAATCATACATACTCAATAGTAAAGACCAGCGGAACAATCTACCTTTCAGATTTTTAACATTTTTTAACCAAACTAAAGCCGCATGATCTGTATGTATGGTAAATTTATTTCCAAATAAATAGTGATAAAATTTGTTTAATGCATCAACAATAGCAAGACATTCCAGTTCTGTGATAGCATAATTTTTCTCATAGTCTCTAAGAGAACGAGAATGGAATGCTATTGGATGTAAGACACCTGAAACATCTGGCTGTTTCAAAATTGCTCCAACACCACTTTGACTTGCATCAACAAAAATATGACATGGTAATTTAGGATTAAATATTTTCAAAATTGGTTTACAAACTAAAGCATTCTTTAAAATTTCGAATGCCTCTTGACATTTGGGAGTCCAACACCAGGTTGTATTTTTCTTTAAGAGATTATTTAAAGGTACTCTAATTTTAGCATAATTATTTATAAATTTATTATACACATTTATTGAACCTAAAAATCGTTGAAGAGATTTAACATTAGTTGGAGGTTTCAAGTTTTTAATTGCTTCAATGTTGTTGTTATCAGGAGTTACTACACCATGACATATTTCATAACCCAAAAATTGAATTTTAGTTTGCAAAAAAGAACATTTAGAAGGTTTTAATTTTAAATTTTCAAATCTACATATTTCAAAAATTTCCTTTAGATGATTTAAATGTTCTTCAAAACTATTAGAATAAATTATGATATCATCAAAATAATTAGCTGCAAATGAAACTTTATGTTTAGTGAGTATTCTACGTATTGTTCTTTGAAAAATACTAGGGGCGTTCTTCCACCCAAATGGCAATCTTAACCATTCATATAACCCACTATTGGTGACAAAAGCAAGTTTTTCAGTGTCTTCAGGGTTGATTGGAATTTGCCAATAACCACTTACCATATCAAGTCTACTAAAATAAACATTGTTCCCTAATTTATCTATAAGAGTTTCTATAAGAGGTAATGGTTCTGCATCCGATTTAGTGATTTGATTTAATTTTCTAAAGTCTATACACAATCTACTTTTTTTATTTTCATCTTTTTTATAAACTAAAGTTACTGGAGCAGAATAGGGAGAAGAGCTTTCTTTAATAATATTATGCTTTAACAATTCCTCAATTTGTTTATCTATTTCCTCTTGTTGTTTTGGGGAAGTTTTGTATGCTCGTAAGGATACTGGTAAGTCTGATGTTAATCTTACCCTTTGAGGTTCAATTCTTATTGTCCCTACATCATATTTATCTTTAGCAAAAATATCTGAAAAATCTTCTAAAATTTCCTGAAGTTGGGAATTTTTTTCATCATCATGAATTTGCATAATTCCGTCAACATGATTTTGACAATGTTGCGCACCATTATCACATTTAGTCTCAAGAACATTTGAAAACTCAAGATTATTTTCAGTTTTGCTATTTAAATCTTTATTTTTAAGTCTATTTTTTATTTTATTCTTCTTTAAATTCTCTTTGTTTACATTTTTATTTTTGTTTACTTTTATGTCCAAACTTTTATTTTCCATAATCATTTCATTTTGTTTATTTTTAATTGATTTAACATTGTTTCTTTCATTTCTACTTTCCTTATTTTTATTCTTAGCTTTATTTTCTTTATTGATATTTTTGTTGCAATCATTAACCTGGATTTCAGGAGAAATGTGTAAAGACAAGTTGCTTTTATAATCCGAAAAAACTATCAGCTTCTTCTGATTTTGCATTACAACTCGTTCAACACAATCTATCACTAATTTAAACCCATTACATTCCTTTAAACCCAGTATGGCATAAGGTAGATCAGTATTTAAAATATAAAATTCCACTGACCTAGCTATATCTCCAATTTTTAAATTTAAAGTACAAGTGTGGTTAAGTTGCAAAATACCTTTTGTTTGTTTTACATTAACAAAGTCTTTTCTTTCTTTTAGGACATTAAGTTTTTCAAAAAGCTTAGCCGGAATTATATTTAAATTACTTCCTGTATCAATGTTTAACAGGATAGTTTTATTTGTCAAAATTGGGTTTTTGTCACTTATATTGTTTTCATTTTTATTTTGTAAATATCCAGTTACTATTAATTGACAATTTTGTTGTTGGTCACTTTCTTGTTTAGGCTGAGTTTGATTCTCAGTCGTAAAAATATTAGGTTTGTTTATACAATTTTGGCCCCAATGATAAGCATTGGTTATACCAAGCTTATCACAGTATTTACATGGCTTAGGAGGCAACTCCTGGGAAGCCTGGGCGAAATGACTAGTTTGTTGATTATTTCTTTGAAACTTTTCATTTTGAATTCTAGGTCTAAATTGGGATTGTTGGTTATAACTTTGACTAGGCCGGGAAAAATTTTGATTTTGTCGAGGATTATAATTTGGATTACTTGAGTTGTTAAAGAATGGCCGCCTTGGTACCCAGCCTTGATATTGTGGTCCATACCCATTAAATTTGGATTCTGGTAATTTTTGTTTAGTTTCAGTTTGGGGTAAGACCGTAGGTACATCATGAATTATTTTTGAAACAATTGTGAGCCATTCAATCGGGGTTTTGGGTTCTTTTAAAACCAAAAATGTCCTAATTTGGGGAGGCAAATCTATAGATAGACCCTCAATTATATGTTCATTACTTAAACCTATCTTTCTACCTAACTCTACCTTTTCAGTAAAATATGAGTTAAGGTCTTTAGCTTGGCCAGAAAATTTTAAATTTTGAAAATCGTTTAAGCCAAAGAGAGGTGAAAAATAATGTTCTTGAAAAATTTCAACTATTTCCTGATATGAATTACAATTAAGGCAGTTATTAATATACAATTTCAAAGCTGAACCTTTAATGAATTTTTGAAAATTTCTAACTTTCCATTCGTCATTACATTTAGCATCTAGAGTTTGTTTTTCGAAGTGTTTGAGCCAGGATGTGAACTGAACACCAATGTCAGGCTCAAAGACTAGTATGTCTGGTTTATCCTCTACATTTTGATGCATATTAAATTTGTACTTTTTGCCACTCAGTAAGGGCATTCAAATAACCAAAATAAATTTCATTAACTAAATATAACATTTAAAAGAAAAAAAAGTTAAATTTATGAATAGCACATATTTTGCTTTTTTAAACACCATAATAAAATAAAAATTTAAATTTTACTTCTACAATCAATATAATATACACTGTGATATATAATGCAATATAAAAAGCGATTCCTTAAATAATAACTAAAACTATAATCATACTGAATCATAAGTGGAAAAAAAAAATATGTGATAGCACTAAATTTTAATATCATTATTTAATTTAAACAAATAATATTATAAACCATTGAATAATAGCATCAATAAATGGAACTATTATCAAAATATAAATATTAATAGATAAATATAATATTACCGGAATAAATATTTGGAACAATAAACATAAAATTATATGTTCCTATTTCAATATATGAGCGTAAATGATTCAAAAGTATTCACGTTTAAAAATTTAAACTTTTGAGAGTAAATACCAATCACATCTGTAATTAATCACCAATATTTGATCACTTCTAATCACTTCTAATATTTGATGAATCACGCGCACACGCGAGCGGACTCATAGCTACCACTTGAGATCACATTTTTGGTCATCTTCCGTTCAAGGAAACACAGAACACTCGAGAAAATCGCCAGAAAACGATATCAATTCGATCATATGCTGAACCTTTATCAATCCTCAATGAGACCGACAAGCAGCAAGCAAGTAGGGCAACACAGCAAGCACTTGCTGTAAATCCGCAAGAAGCTAATTGTTGATGGTAACACACGGTAGGCGAAAACGAAACCAAAACAGCGAAGACATCAATTCTTTAACGGCGATTCCGGTACAACGGTGTAGAGGCAACGTCTGGACCCATTATGAAGGAAAGTCCCGAAATTCTCATTCTTTTAGTCAGGATATCTGTTTCACGAGCAACGCCGGCATCTCCTAAAACTTCATTCGATTATTTTCTTTCCTTTTATATTTATATATTTTTTACTTATTTGAAAAAAGCATTTTTTTTTTTTTAATGGAGCCAGTGAAAAAAAAAAGTGCCAAACCAACTGCAAAATTTATCCTGCTAGGCTTGAAAGGGTAGCAGTCATGGTGAGTGATGTTAGGCCACGCAGATAGCAGTTGGAAGGCAAAACATATTTTATTAACTTCACATAGTATATTTAAGACATTTTCTAGCAAAGGCGGAGCTCCCATTCGCACTCAAAAACTGTGTGCTTAAGTTTTTATCTTAGGGAAAGTAGCAAAGGAATTTCCCTCTATTTTGTTATATTTGAGGGGAAAAGGGAAGTGATAAGGATTACTATTGGTTTATGAAAGAAATCTAGCTTTTCCCACACAGAGCATAGGGAGATATGTCCTGCTCTTAATTAAATGCATAGTTGAGCCAAAAATAGATTTAAGAACAGGATGTGGCTTTTAAAAGTGTGAGAAAGAATTTGGAATAGAATAATTAATTAGTAATAAAGTAGGAGTTGTTTTATAACAAAGAAACTAACGTAAAAAGATTAATAGAAGCTTTTTATGTTACATATATATATATATATATATATATATATATATATATATATATATATATATATATATATATATATATATATATATATATATATATATATATATATATATATATATGTAACATAAAAAGCTTCAATTAATCTTTTTATGTTATTCTAATTATTATTCTAATCGAAATACTTTCTCACACTTTTTAAAACCCACATCCTGTTCCTAAATCTATTTTTCTTATTTTTAATCTGAATTGCAAGTTTGGTTAATTTGCAAATTACCTTTTATTTATTTTTTTTCATTTATATCTTTCATTTTGGACATAATTTTTTTTTTTCAAAAATTTTAGTTCGGACATTTTTTAAAGTAATTTTTGTGCAGAGATCTTAATTGATAATTCAATTTGTCACAATTGTTAGGGAATTCAAATATTTTCATTTCTATTTTAAACGTGTTTTTGAAGTGTATTTGGTTACTAAATTTTTCAATTTGTGTTTGATCATTTTCCTATCTGTATGCTGGAATTAAAGTTCAGAAATAAAGAAACGATTTGTTTATGGAAATTACTGAGTTAGAACAGAGCTATGAACTAATTACCAACGTTGGACTAAAGCATTAATGTCTGGTTGTACTTCAATTTAAATTCTAACAACAAGTATTTTATTCATTTTTCCAAACTATTTGTATTAGTTTTAACATTTCTTGATTTAATTTTTGCCACACCGTTATTGCATTCATATATTAAAATTGAACTTCAGTAATTATTGCAGTTGCATTACGAAGAGAAAAAAAATTTAAATGGCATTTTCACCTTAACCCTAATCACTATAGTAAAACAAAAATATAATTTCTACTACTCAAAAAATCATAGAAGCTGTAACACATAAAACAATAAATATGAAAATAATTTCTCGAAACACTTTTCAATCAAATAAATTAATTAACTGAAAATAAAAATTTTAAGAAATAAAAATTTCAACAGTAAATACTATCAATGTACAAAAATTTATTGTTTAAATTAAGACGTCAAGTTTTAGTAAAATTTAAAATCATAATCTATGATTTTTATTCATTTACAAGAGTGCTTTTTTTTTCAATAAAAATTCAAGAAATTGTTTTAGAGAATTGTAAAAAAATTTAACACAAAAGGATACATGAAAAAGTTCGAATTAGTCTTAGGAGATACTTTGAAAACTGCAACATCAGAGATGAAAGTGCGTTGAAATTCCATGAACACAATTCCAAAAGTAAAGACGAGAGCTGCTAGGGAAAAAATTTGTTTCGTCGTTAAGATGAATCGTAAATTAACACTGAATGGAGAAATTGAAGCTTATTTTTCTTTGAGTTCTGAGTAGGTGGGAGGGAATGTCGAACATCTAAGGAGACTATCGTAATTTCTCAAAGGGATAGGGTTTCAATAAAAACATTTTAATTATCAGGAGTTCGATGCAGTTTTTCTTTTTAGTCCAAGGAAGGAAATTGAAGCTCAACTTTCTAGTAGTCTCAGGAACGTAGACAAAATATGCAGCATAGACATATGGAAAACCGATGATCGTTTTGTTCCATTGTGCGTAGGTATCATTTATAATAAACAAAAAGTTTGAAGAGTTTATTTTTTTGATGAAGATACTGGATGAATTAATTATTGCCATAAGTTGAAGAAGAATTTGACTGCTTATTTACCAAATGTCCATTTGAATAAATGATTTGAAGTTATTCCATATTTTTGATGTACCCTCTTCCGAAGTTGATTTATTTAATTTCAAATGAGATATTAAATATCTTTAATGTACCGTACGAACTGTACCCTTTCCCGGCCGTTTAATCCTGCCGGCTTATAACGTCGTTGCCGAGTGGAAGGATTAAAACAGGTCTTAGGTCGGGAAGGAGGGTACAAAATTTATTTATTAATTATTAGACAGTGCAGTCATGAGAAAAGTGTAAAAAGGTGCACATGAAAAGTTGCGCTCCTTGGTTATATGTTAGGGAAAATCTTGCAAAGAAAAATCCGTAAAATGTCTTAATTTAGGGAAAGAGGGAACTCTTAGTAGTTGCTATTGGTTTATGAAATAAATCGAATGTTTCCCACACAGAGCAAAGGGAAAAATGTCCTGCTCTTAATTAAATGCATACTTGAGCCAAAAATAGATTTAAGAGCAGGATGTGGCTTTTAAAAGTGTGAGAAAGTATTTCGATTAGAATAATAATTAGGATAACATAAAAAGATTAATTGAAGCTTTTTATGTTACATATATATATATATGCTATAATTGTAAAAAAAAGGTCTTGATAGTTTCAAATATTTAATTTTTCTCGAAAGTATATATATATACCATCCGGAAAGTATATATATAAAGTATATATATATATATATATATATATATATATATATATATATATATATATATATATATATATATATATATATATATATATATATATATATATATATATATATATATATATATATATATATATATATATATATATATATATATATATATATATATATATATATATATATATATATGCTTTCAGACGAGAGCGGTTCTACAAATCATGACTTATATTAAATATCAATTCATGTTTAATCTGTACTTGTTTATATATTAATTTAATTTCATACTTTAATCACAACCTATGACTGCATCAAATTTAATACCAATCAATGCTTAAATATCAATTGTGCTTTTTATATTCACGAAAATTTCTGATTATTGCATAAATCATGACTTATATTAAATATCAAATCATGTTTAATTTATCAAGCAAATATGCTTGATCTTCTGTAATGCTACCTAAATGCTGCATAATTCAAAATGTTTTTTAATTCAACTTGTAAATACTTCATGATGAATGGGTTAGGGGACGCTGCGCGGCCCAGGCACCCAGTTTTAGTTAAATAAAGAAGAAGACGTGAGCGGTGAAGCTTATATAGAAATGCCGTCTTGCTCCGGACAGCGGAAATTATTTTCGAGTGGTAGTCTTTTAATGTATGATTCTGAGATTTTTTATTTAGATTTGGGTTTTACTCACCATTTACTTCTAAATTGTTAAAAGTTTATGTGAGACGCCGATTTCACCCATAATCTTAGTTAATGCAAATCTTTGTTTGTAGTTCTTTACCGTTTTTTAAAATATTTTGTCAAATCCGGAGTAGCATTTCTGCCTATATATACATTTAAGGGTAAATGCCTACCACTTTTTCTTATAAAGGAACTTTTTGCATCCTTGCATAAAGAGGCTTTTTTTTCAGAGACATAATTTCCCGATGGATCTAATAATTGAACATTATTTGAGTACATTGACAGATCGCTTAAACTTCATACAAAATTTGAATAAATCTTTAACTGTGAGATCAAAAGTAAAATCCAATAATCTACCTAAAACTATGGAAACACATGAAGAAGTGACACTATTTTCCTTTAAATGGGTTTTTATAAGAATAAATTTGGCATTATTATGGTAAGTATTAATTTTTCTAAATACATTTTTAAAATATTGTTACATAATAAGTAAAGTGGTAGTGGAATTTATTGAAGTACGAAATTACGTATGAAAGAAAAATTAAAAATAAAACGTTTTTAAGAGAATGTATGGCTGTTTCATAGATGTACTTTCAAATGGCCGTCATTTTGTTAAAAAATTATATTTTTTTCAGTTCTAACCGTAGCTATATTCATACAGAATAGTTACCTTTTGGTCTCGTCTCTTTCAGACTATACGGTATGGAGATCAAATTACGCCCATCCAATCAGAGTTCGACGTGCATAGCTATCTTCGCCATCATTTTTATATATTAATTTATAATTATTTCGAAGTTTTTTCCCGCCAATGCCGACCTGAGGACATTTCGTCAATTCAGACATTTGAAGTGCAGATTTGTTGGCCACTCTTTCAGGGGCACCGTATTAGGTGGGCTAATGTTGCTCCCATAGTAAAGACAGATAGGACAGAGAATGGAAGAACATCCATGCCTTGTCCGGGATTCGAACCCAGGACCGTTTTCATGTGAGTTCAGCTCCCTTACAACAACACAATCCGGTCGGTTAGTAATGCAAAATTATGTAGGAAATAATACTAGATAACCTTTTTACATAGTTTTTTGTATTAAAAATATTTTTTATCAAAACATATTCTGGCACTGTAACCAAAGCCAACCATGTGATTAATTTAGCAAACAAATAATATACACTGGCATTGAAACCTTGCCCGGGATTCAAACCCAAAACCTTCGTTTAGAGAGTAATTGTGGTTGAAAGGTAACGAAATAAAACCATGAAATTATTATATAACTCATCCTTTTATTTCTCTATGAAATAATATGTAATCAACAAGGCTTAAATCGAACCTCTAGACCAGAAAAGCACCTTATTTGCATATGATCTAATAATTGGATTTTCGTGAACTAAGATGCAATCTTAATGATTCGAGGGATTAATCTTAAACATGCAAAAATATGTGTATAGGTGCTAATTTAAGGTATGGTATACTACACAGAAACACGTTCTTTAAATAAACGTAAATTTTTTTCAACAAATTTTGATTGTTGACTCTCAAAATATGGGGGAATGAGTAGACTCTAACAAGCGATAGTTATTTCATCTGTATTACGTGAAAATCCGATCATTTGATCAAAAGTTACAAAGAAGTTCTCTTTTTTTTAAATTTTGCGAATTGTACGTAGTTTAGAAATTCCATTTTGCTGCGCTTTGTAAAAACTATTTTCTAGCGGTTGGAAAAGTTTAAAGTTATTTTTAGTTTAGTAAATTTGATTTTAAATTATTTTTCAACCGTATAGGTGCCAATTTAAGGTATGGTATACTACACAGAAACACGTTCTCTAAATAAACGTAAATTTTTTTCAACAAATTTTGACATACAACATATCAAACATACAAAGCTTGGTATAAAATGCACTTTTGTCACAGTCATCTGGCGGATAATATAAGTTTTAATATTCCTCATGTCCTGAGAGCATATGGCAAACCAGTATCGATGAATCGGTTGGTGGCGCTTCGCGCCAAATAACGAGCTGCCGCTCATATCATGCATCAAGCAAGTCATCTGGCGGTAAGACTCTTAGAGAGTTGACGAAAACGCCTTTTATTCTGAAAGTTTTGTTTTTAAATTCGTTACCAATCTTTTTTAAAAAAAATCTTTTGCACAAAGCCATACCCTCCAACTGCTACGGAATTTCCGTTGTTACAGAAATCTTCTTTTCAGACGGTAGCAAAATTAATGTCTTAATATTTAAAAAAAAATAATTTTAGCGTAACTTGTCCACTATTACTTATAAAAGTGCAGGCCATATGGCTAGATTCTTAAGTTCTGATAAAAGTTTTATGAGAGATCCATTTGCTTTAAAAATTTCTACTTTGGTTCGCTACCACTAGAAAGAATTATTTTCAAAATCCTCATAAGTTGGAGGGTATGCACAAAGCGGAGCAGTTACCATCCCTGCTTAGTTTACTAATTATTAGAAAATCGAGTAAAAAGAAAGTAATTTATCCAAATATTACTCTTTTCAATGATACAATACCACTAGTTCGAAAGGCCACCTACCTAGGCGTCACTCTTACTAGTACTTTAAAGTGGAACTCCCATATTGATAATATTCTAAGCAAAGCGCAAGGAGCCTATAGAGCTCTGAAACCAATATTAAACTATAACTCAAAACTTGCACTCAAAACAAAACGAACGCTATACCTCCAATGCATTCGACCGATCATCAGCTACGCAGCCCCGGCATGGAGCACGACCACTGCTATTCAAAAGAAGAAACTGGAGAGTACTCAAAACAAATTCCTCAGATACATCACTGGAGCCCCCAGATCCATGAGAATGAAAGATCTAAGAAGAGATTTAAAAATCAACAAAATAGATGAGCATATAGCTGAACAATGTGCAAGTTTCTTCAGAGATGCACTCTCCTGTGATACATGCAACTACTTTAAAAACTTTGATTTTGAGCTAATCAAAGACAATATAAAATATAGCCCGGCAACCGCCTTTTTCCTATCCGATGGAGTTTTGTCCCGTAAATTTTGTAAATAATTGTATATACTTGTATATATTTTTGCGCATTTATTATCATGCATTTTTCCTTTTCTCTGAGGCTATGTGGCTACTGTGCACCTGAAAAGCTCGGGGGTAATACCTCGAGGGGAGGCGAGGCAGTCTGCTACAAAAACCTCTTCCAACTCTTAAATTTGTTTGTTTAATCTCGCTACTTAATTTCAATTTTCACTCAGCAATTGTTACTGAACCCCAACTTTCACCATTCATTTGCACTTCGGCGATTTATTATTTATTTCCACTCAGATGAAATAGTCAGAGCCCCTGGCAGGGCTGATGCTAAGATAACCACCACATATGAGTATGAGTATCCCTGTTTAGTTACAACTCAGGAGTTAATCAGAATTCTTAAGGTAAACAATCCGCAACGTCAAGGATTATCGGCCCAGCTTCCCTTTTAGCGAAATGTTTTATATTTTATCGATTCGTATTTGTAATAGACAATTTCTATCTATTTTAAGCTCTTAAAATGACCTCAGATGTACTGCTTGCTTTCGTATGCCTGTTTAGGCAGAGGGGTGCGATTGTTCTTGTTTTTCAGTGGCGCCATCTATGGCCAAGAAATCGACTTCTGCCACATCATACGTCACACCCGTTTACAGGGCGGACCCATTCATACATCCATTCATTCCTCCGCAGATCGTAATTTTGACCTGAATAAGAGAACGATCGATCTCCAATCCAGTACCCCCAGAGGAATTGATTTGGTATGGGAACACGGAGGACTTTGCGACCCAACAGATTTAACGTGCATTATGCACCATTTACTACACAGGGAGTCTTCGGCCGCCAGGATTCAAACCCACGAACTAACGGACATGGGCCCAGCGCCCTACCAACAAGGCTATCCCGGCCCCCTCAGATCTATTGGCTTACTAAAACAAAATGTACTTTTTTTTAAAACGACTTATCATGAAAGATTTTTAAGAAATATCAGTGGCGCCATATGTGGCCAAAAATGCGATTTGAGCCTCTCACACATATTGATTTGTTATGGGAACATGGAGGACTTCGCGACCCAACAGATTTAACGTGCATCAGTCATCATTCACTACACGAGGAGTCTTCGGCCGGCAGGGTTCGGACCCAAGAACTATCGGACATGGGCCACTACCGATCAGGCTATCCTGGCCCCCTTAGATGTATTGGTTTACTAAAACCAAAATGTACTTTTTTTAAAACGACTTATCATGAAGGCATTTTACAGATTTTGCTTAAGAAAATTACACATTTTCTTTCCCAAAAGAACTGAAATAAATCAGAATATCGGAAGGGGACGCCACTTTAAATGGGTCTGTAAAATTCTAACCGTACAATTACTATCATTAGAATTGTGAATCGAATTCCGCAGTTGTTATTTTTAATGAGGAACGCAATTAAACTATTCAATTTTTTAATGATAGAAAAGACGTTAACAATAAAATACTTGTTAGAGCGATCAGACAAATGACTTCGAAATTAATGATCAGCAAATAAGTACTCGAGTCAAGGATGCGGACTCCTGATAATTCTACCAAGCACGTCAAAAGTTTATGAATAATTTTGAAAGGATTTCAGAATTTGAAATTATATTTATGCTTAAGTTTAATCAATATGCTTCTGAATGTTTCCTAAGGACATTAAACTTGGTTTATTTAAGTATTCTGCTCGAATAGGTGGAAAATATTTTGTCAGAAGGATATGCAAATTATTCTAAATGTTATTTTCCGGTGGGATAATTTTAATGAAAATTTTAGATATACCGTCAAATTTGTAAATCGGAAATATGTTTTGTATTTTTATCAAGTATTTTTGACTTGTGTCAATACTGCTTTGAAATTTACTTATTCTGTGCGAACAACTAACAGCAAATTAACCATTAAATTTTTTTTTAATGGCGGGCACTTGGGGATTGCCCCATTGGCCACTGGAATGCCATAACTGCTACTCTCTTCTCGTTACCCAGTGGGCATCTGTGGCGAAGCCGTGGCGGTGGAGCAGCGTCGCCCACGTCACACAACCACAAACCCGTTTATAGGGCGGGTCACATTCACACAATCACACACAAAGGAGAAAGGACATAGAACACAGTGAGAGAGAAAGAAACATCCTTGCCCTGAGCAGGATTCGAACCCGCGACCAACAGCTCCGCAGTCAGGCACGCTAACGACTCGGCCACCAGATCGGCACCATTAAATATTTAAAAATTATAAATAGTGGAGAGGAGGAAAGTGAGTTTTGTTTTTAACTCCTTTTCTTTCCCATTTCATCAAGGGCGTAACTATGGAAGGGTGTTATGAGCAACCTCCCTCTACCTCTCTCTCTATATATACAGGGTGGTCCCGAATTCATGGTACAAACTTTAATGGTGGGTACGGGACATTGTAACAATGATTTATTGTATAGGAATGTATAGTCGCAAGTGACGCGGTGAGGCGTAAACAGGAGAAATAACGGCCGAAAGGAAAAACAAAGATTTTATTGAAAGCGTTGTTGACAAGTGTCATGTTTACAGTAAGTGTTCAAAATTGCATCCACCAGAAGCGATACATGCTTGACAGCGTCGGTGGAGCGATTGGCGTACACGTTCAAAGATGCCTGGTATTTCACGCACACCTGCAACAGATGCGAGCGACAAGATCCTCATCTGAGTCAACTGGAGTCTCATAAACAAGATGCTTTAGATGTCCCCATAAAAAGTAATCGAGGCTCGATAAATCGGGAGTTCCGGGTGGCCAAGGGATTGGTCCACACGCCCAATCCATCGAACCAAACATGGCATTCAGGTAATTCCGTACATCAATGCTGAAGTGTGCTGGCGCCCCATCATGCTGAAACCACATGCGGTTACGAATGGCGATCGGAACATCATGCAGCAGTTGTGGTAACACTTCTTTCAGAAAAATAAGATAGCTTCCGCCACTGAGTCGCGTGGGTAGTAAGTATGGGCCAATCAAAAAGTCGTTCACAATACCAGCCCACTCATTAATACAGAAACGTTGTTGAAACGCATGTGGACGCGTTGCATGTGGATTATCGGTTGCCCACACATGGGAATTGTGCGCATTAAAGACACCCTCGCGTGAAAATGTCGCTTCATCTGTAAATAGCACATCACCTACGAAATCCGGCTGCAACGCACATTGCTGCATCACCCACAGGCAAAAGTTCACGCGGAGATGATAATCTGTCGGATTCAATGCTTGTACTTTCTGAAAATGGAAGGGGTGTAAGCGATTTTCGTTTAACACTCTGCATACAGTCTGATGACTCACACCTACGTCACGCACAACAGTTCTTGTGCTTGACTCGGGTCTATCAGCCACAATGTTCAAGATACTTTCTTCCAGCCTTGGAGTGCGTACAGCTCTTAATCGACCAGCGTCATGTCTGTTGACGTCGAACGCACCTGTTTCACAAAGTTGACGATGTAAGCGTTGAAAAATTCTATGATCCGGCATTCGTCGATCAGGATACTCCGCGCGATAAATTCGTAACGCAGCTCTGCCGTTACTATTTGCACGGCCGTACATGTAATGCATGTCTGCCTTTTCTGCCTGCGTAAAGTCACCCATCGTCTACGGCAGCACAATTGTGAATGGCGCTTTTCCCTACTGCGATGCATCATTTTCAACGGCGGCTAGACATCTACTGCCCTCTACCGGCAATGATACCAACCGATCACTCCATTTCTCTTTCCTTTTATTTCCCCTGTTTACGCCTCACCGCGTCACTTGCGACTATACATTCCTATACAATAAATCATTGTTACAATGTCCTGTACCTACCATTAAAGTTTGTACCATGAATTCGGGACCACCCTGTATATCTACACACTGGTGTGCAAAGCGTAAGCAACAAGTGCGTTTTTTGTCATAACTCTACAAGAAACCATTCGATTGACATGAAATTTGAATATGATGTACATTATTTTGTACTTAAACGATGGTTAAAGAATGATGGCGCAGAAATGAATATAAAGCTTAAAGTAGGGTATGGAACAAAAAAAGGCTTTATTTGACATATAGTGGCGTTACACATGATTGCCTGAAGAAGCGTAAGTACAACTGGCAGATGTTACATAGTATGGGATATGCCCTCCCCTTACTGTAATTGTTGCTTGGCATCGTCTCTCCATGCTAAACACCAGATTATCCAGGAGTTCTTGGGGTAAACGTCTCCATTCCTCCTTTAACGCATCTTTCAGCTGATGAATGTTACCAGGAAGATACTGTCGTGTCGCAGGACGTCTCCCTAATGCATCCCACACATGCTCTGTGGGATTTAGATCTGGAGAGTAAGCTGGCCAATCCATTCGTGTGATATCTTCACTTTCCAGTAGCTCTTGAACATTAGCAGTACAGCGTGGCCGGTCATTGTCATCCATTAAAATGAAGTCTAGTCCAATGGGCCCTCGGAACAGACGCACATGGGGTAGGATTACCTCATTGCAGTGGCGGTCTCCCGTTACAGAACCTCGGTCGAAGATCTGAAGCTCAGTCCGCCCGTTCAACATAATGCCACCCCAGACGACAACTCCAGGACCACCGTAACGATCTCCTTCCGCGATGTTATTGGGATGAAATCGAGCTCCAACCTCTCCCCTGTGAAGACTCTCATCTGTGAAGAGGACGCGACTCCATTGATGAGGTGTCCAGGTTTCGTGTCCTCTGCACCACTCTAAACGGTGCCGCCGATGGCTAACTTTTAAAGGTATGCAGCGGTCCGGTTCCTCAAGCTTCCCAATCATTCTTCCTCGAGTAAAGTCGTCTAAATGATTTCTTAGAGACATGTTTCACGAAACAAATCACTTGCACTTGCAGCGAATGTCTTTAACTACGGTGCTCTACATCCTTTTATCACAGCTTTGACCTGCGCGCCGACCCACAACATCACCTATATATATATATATATATATATATATATATATATATATATATATATATATATATATATATATACATATATATATACATATATATATATATATATATATATATATATATATATATATATATATATATATATATATATATATATATATATATATATATATATATATATATATATATATATATATATATATATATATACATATATATATTTAAAAAAAAGTCCAAAAATAAACATCCAGTGTCAAAAAACCTTCGACATGTAATTTTTTCTCGAAAAAATTCTGAGTTTACGACTACCAATGCTCAACTCCGTAGCCTTGTAATTTTGAACCCGATTCAGGAAACAAGGGAACTCCTATACTGAAGAAAGTATTGGGAGAAATAATATATATAATTGGGAGAAACTTGCTTCCGAGGAGAACTTTTTTGATGGAACTGACACGCATTTGCGTTGCTTGGAGAGGAAAACCACGAAATCTCCCACGGTTAGTCTGAGAGCAAGGGGGCTCTAACCCATGATCCATCTACAACAGAGGATATTTTACGTCAGCATTGTGGTTGTTGCTAGCAGAGTGCGGAATTCGTATCGACCTGCCATCGCTGGGATTCGAACCCGGTAAACCTCATTGGAAGGCGAGCGCTCTTTCCCTTGAGACACCATGGTTTCTATATGAACTTTTAAAATTATTTCAGCGTATTTTAGGAGTAAATGAATTTAAAGAAAGTTTACTAAAACCAGAAATTGAATAATATAACCAGGGTAGCGAGAAACGGGAAAATTTAAATTCATGCTAGAGTGGGATTGAAGAAACAAATTATTTTTAAAAATTTCCTTCCACGAAAATATATTTGTAGTTTAAAAGAAATTTGTAGTTTAAAATTGCCTAACTTAACATCTAAACTCAAAGTAAAATTGAAACTCCAAGAAAAATTCCTGGAAAATTTTTCTCCAGGAAACTTTTGTCACCACTTTATCAACTTATCTCAGTTGTTTGCACGCTGGAAAGCATAAATGTTGCTATCACCATTAAAAATTATAGTAACCAGAGTGAAGCCAGTTGGAATCTCTGTCTAAAAATACATCAATCTTCCACTATAAAAATTTACCACTACCAATGTTCCTACCACCATAAAATTTATAATTTCCGAAACGAAACAAAATGATATCTGTGCCTAAGTACATGAATCTATCACTACAAAAATCTACCACAACCAATGTTGCCTCCACTATAAATATTTATATCAGCCAAAAAGAAGCAAATTGATATTTCTGTCTAAATACATATTCTATTGCTATCAAAAATAATGCCACTATCAATATTGCTTCTCCCATAAAAAGTTATAGTGGCCAAAATGAAGCAACACATGCCACTACCAGTGTTGCTACCACCATAAAAAGTTATAGTGGCCAAAGTGAAGCAACACATGCCACTACCAATGTTGCTACCACCATAAAAAGTTATAGTGGCCATAGTGAAGCAAATTACAATCTCTGTCTAAACACATGAATCTACTACTATAAAAATCTACCACAACCAATGTTGCCATCACTATAAAAATTTATATTCGCCAAAACGAAGCAAATTGGTATTTCTATCTATAGATTCCTACCACCATAAAATTTATAATTTCCGAAACGAAACAAAATGATATCTGTGCCTAAGTACATGAATCTATCACTACAAAAATCTACCACAACCAATGTTGCCTCCACTATAAATATTTATATCAGCCAAAACGAAGCAAATTGATATTTCTGTCTAAATACATATTCTATTGCTATCAAAAATAATGCCACTATCAATATTGCTTCTCCCATAAAAAGTTATAGTGGCCAAAGTGAAGCAACACATGCCACTACCAATGTTGCTACCACCATAAAAAGTTATAGTGGCCATAGTGAAGCAAATTTCTATCTCTGTCTAAATACGTGAATCTACTACTATAAAAATCTACCACAACCAATGTTGCCTCCACTATAAATATTTATATCAGCCAAAAAGAAGCAAATTGATATTTCTGTCTAAATACATATTCTATTGCTATCAAAAATAATGCCACTATCAATATTGCTTCTCCCATAAAAAGTTATAGTGGCCAAAATGAAGCAACGCATGCCACTACCAGTGTTGCTACCACCATAAAAAGTTATAGTGGCCAAAGTGAAGCAACACATGCCACTACCAATGTTGCTACCACCATAAAAAGTTATAGTGGCCATAGTGAAGCAAATTACAATCTCTGTCTAAACACATGAATCTACTACTATAAAAATCTACCACAACCAATGTTGCCATCACTATAAAAATTTATATTCGCCAAAACGAAGCAAATTGGTATTTCTATCTATAGATTCCTACCACCATAAAATTTATAATTTCCGAAACGAAACAAAATGATATCTGTGCCTAAGTACATGAATCTATCACTACAAAAATCTACCACAACCAATGTTGCCTCCACTATAAATATTTATATCAGCCAAAACGAAGCAAATTGATATTTCTGTCTAAATACATATTCTATTGCTATCAAAAATAATGCCACTATCAATATTGCTTCTCCCATAAAAAGTTATAGTGGCCAAAGTGAAGCAACACATGCCACTACCAATGTTGCTACCACCATAAAAAGTTATAGTGGCCATAGTGAAGCAAATTTCTATCTCTGTCTAAATACGTGAATCTACTACTATAAAAATCTACCACAACCAATGTTGCCATCACTATAAAAAGTTATATTAGCCAAAACGAAGCAAATTGGTATTTCTGTCTAAATACATATTCTATTACTATCAAAACACATGCCACTACCAATGTTGCAACCCCTATAAAAAGTTATAGTGGCCAAAGTGAAGCAACACATGCCACTACCAATGTTGCTACCACCATAAAATTTATAATTTCCGAAACGAAACAAAATGATATCTGTGCCTAAGTACATGAATCTATCACTACAAAAATCTACCACAACCAATGTTGCCTCCACTATAAATATTTATATTAGCCAAAACGAAGAAAATTGATATTTCTGTCTAAATACATATTCTATTACTATCAAAACACATGCCACTACCAATATTGCTCCCCCCATAAAAAGTTATAGTGGCCAAAATGAAGCAACACATGCCACTACCAGTGTTGCTACCACCATAAAAAGTTATAGTGGCCAAAGTGAAGCAACACATGCCACTACCAATGTTGCTACCACCATAAAAAGTTATAGTGGCCATAGTGAAGCAAATTACAATCTCTGTCTAAACACATGAATCTACTACTATAAAAATCTACCACAACCAATGTTGCCATCACTATAAAAATTTATATTAGCCAAAACGAAGCAAATTGGTATTTCTGTCTAAATATATATTCTATTACTATCAAAACACATGCCACTACCAATGTTGCTTCCCCCATAGAAAGTTATAGTGGCCAAAATGAAGCAACACATGCCACTACCAATGTTGCTACCACCATAAAAAGTTATAGTGGCCATAGTGAAGCAAATTTCTATCTCTGTCTAAATACATGAATCTACTACTATAAAAATCTACCACAACCAATGTTGCCATCACTATAAAAATTTATATTAGCCAAAACGAAGCAAATTGGTATTTCTGACTAAATACATATTCTATTACTCTCAAAACAAATGTCACTACCAATGTTGCTACCCCCATAAAAAGTTATAGTGGCCAAAGTGAAGCAACACATGCCACTACCAATGTTGCTACCACCATAAAAAGTTATAGTGGCCAAAGTGAAGCAGCACATGCCACTACCAATGTTGCTACCACCATAAAAAGTTATAGTGGCCATAGTGAAGCAAATTTCTATCTCTGTCTAAATACATGAATCTACTACTATAAAAATCTACCACAACCAATGTTGCCTCCACTATGAATATTTATATTAGCCAAAACGAAGCAAATTGATATTTCTGTCTAAATACATATTCTATTACTATCAAAACACATGCCACTATCAATATTGCTTCCCCCATAAAAAGTTATAGTGGCCAAAATGAAGCAACACATGCCACTATCAATGTTGCTACCACCATAAAAAGTTATAGTGGCCATAGTGAAACAAATTTCTATCTCTGTCTAAATACATGAATCTACTACTATAAAAATCTATCACTGCCAATGCTACTACTAGTATAAATATTTATGCTAGCCAAAACGAAGTAAATTAATATTTCTGTCTAAATACTTGAATCTACTACTATAAAAATCTACCACAACCAGTTTTGCCACCACTATAAATATTTATATTAGCCAAAACGAAGCAAATTGATATTTCTGTCTAAATACATATTCTATTACTATCAAAACACATGCCACTACCAATGTTGCTACCATTATAAAAAGTTATAGTGGCCAAAGTGAAGCAAATTTCTATCTCTGTCTAAATACATGAATCTACTACTATAAAAATTTATCACTGCCAATGTTGCTACCAGTATAAAAAGTTATAATGGCTAAAACGAAGAAAATTGGATACATGAATCTCTAATTGCGCAACCGTGCTCAAAGCGAATCGTCAGAATGAATTATTTTCTAACCAGAGAAACCAATGTTAAATACCATCGCTCTATTATCTGATATAAAACTTGAGTTTGTCAATATACTCATAATGTTAAAAAATGTCTCAATTCAAAGAGAAAAATATAACTTTATAGATTTTGACTTTAATAAATATGGAGTTTTGATGATATTCCTTCTAAAAACTCTTTATTAAAAATATTTGTTACTTACAGAAACTATATTAAAATAAATTATATTGTTAAAAAATGCACTTTTTTCTTTGAGCGTCTTTACCTTTCTGATTAGAAAGAAAAAATGTTGCCTAACCTCTCCCTTTTTAATTCCACATACGAATCTAAAAGTCTGACTTGCATTGTTTTTAAAAATAAAAACTTTCACATTCACAGAATAATTTTCGAAATTTGTTCCTAGGGCAATGTTCAAAAATTCGATGAAAAACTTGCTCTGAGTGCGTACGACACTTATAAAATTTAAAAATGGCAAAATATTTAGAATTTCCTTTTTTTTTTACAATTTTGCTAGTACTACTATGCTTAATATTACCTAATAAATATGTGTTGTGGAAAAAAATTTAAGTTTTCTACTTTTTAATTTACAACGCGAAAGCCAATAAATGAAACTTATAACCTTTTTAACAAAATATTAACAACACTTCTTAAATTTTTTAAGAACATTATACGAACCATTTTACAGGCCTTTGGAATAAATTATGAAAAAAATCCACAATTTTGAAATAGTTGAGGAATCGTTTCAGGAGAAGAACTGATAGCAAATTAAATTTTGGTTTTCAAACTTGAGTATCGATCGTTTTAACGGTGATTTCGGCACCTGAGATCACAAAAGCAATCTCCCGGACAATTCAGTTTTTAAGTAAAGGTTTAGAAGCTCTGGAAATAAAAAAAAATAATATGTAATACGCATTTTTTTTACATTCCCAACTCTATTCTTTGCTTACTGGTTTAGAAAATGTTAATTTATGTCCATTCTTACAACTTTTCAGCTGTACTAAGATGCTTACTAGATGCTTTTCCATTATACGCGAAATAAGAAAATTTTATACCTTAAGATTCAAATTTTTTCGACTACTATTAAGTAAAATAATAAAAAATAACAAATATTTACAGTCATAAGATCAAAAGTTATTCAGAGTGGTCCGTTCATATTTTTTTGAGAACTGTACACACAATATGTATTTAATTTAATGTGATGAACGAACAAAAATATTTTTGAATAAAAAAATAGAGTTAAAATTCTCTTGAGACCTTCCTTTCTGGGATTTAAAATTGTTGAAAGACATTGAAGACAGAATAAAGAAAAAACGACAGCGTTTTGACATACAACATTTTTGCAAATAGAAAAGGAGCGAGAAAAATATGTTCCATTTTCAAAATGGAAATATCAAACAAAAATATTTCTATGTCAGGAAAATTTCAGCATAAAACGAAAATATTACAGAATTGAAAATATTTCATGTAACGCAACGCGATTAAAATTTTGATTAAAATTTTTAGCTTCTGGCATTTTTAATAATTAAACTTGTCTCTTAAAGTGAAGCATAGTTTGGATGTGTTTATTCTTCTTATTTTATTTCATTTTATAGTTCTTAAATTTATAATTCTCGTTTTGGATTTTTTTAAACTTATAAGTCTATAAATAACTAACTGATAGATTCTTTTTATCTTATGTTCTTTTTAAAAATCATTATTAATTTCTTAATTGATAATTTAATGAGGCGTTATTAAATTCTTTTTAGTTTAGAGTTATAAGTTCCATACATTTATAAACCATTTAAGTTAAATTAATCACACAGAGAAGAATTAAAAAGGATTCATTGTAATACGAGAACATCGTAAAAGTAAACGCATTTTTTTTTTTCAAACGCCATAGCGCCGAGCTGGCACGCTCACCTTTTTCAATTCGAGTATCAGTTAAATTACAGTTTATTATTTTCAAGCATTCAGCGTACCATTTTTATTTTTAAAAAAAAAATAATCTATAAGCCACTGCTTTTATTTCAAAACCATGAAATTACATATTTGCTGTTTAGTTGTGAACCTGCATTTAAATATAAATTTGCAATCGATTATATTTCATATCGATTATATATTACAATCTTACAATCGATTATTTATTATAGATTTCCTTGATGAAAACATCTGCTCACAATATTGTGCAAATTATGATATTTTAAATCTTTTCATAATTTGTAATTTAATTAAGGTTTTATCTTTACACAAACTATTCAAGAACAAAATAGTCTCCCTTGCATGGACTCTATACTTGGACTTTTTGGTTCTATATACCAGGGAAATGTCAAAATGAGCTCTAAGTCGTGTTGGGCTTTATTATCAAAGCTCTTTTTTTTAGTTTTTCCTACAGTAAATGTAATTGGGTATAATATAGCCTACGTCACAGGTTGTGTTGTTCCTACTAAATTTAACCCACGAACGGCATTTTCTGCGAGCCTACCTTCAAGCCACAAATAAACAAACGAAGTGTTCGATCGTTTAAATAGCTGCTCGCCAGATTTTATTGCATTATAAAGAAAAGTTATTGAAACTAAATACAACTAAATAAACAACAACAACTAAAACAAATAACAACAACTACTAATAACAATAACTAAATAAACAACAACTAAATTCCATTCGTTTAGCATTGCGTCATATGTTGTTCCTACTGAATCGAAGTAGTTGTGTTTTTTTCATATTATACCCAATTGAATGAAAGTAATATTTAAGATGGTCTTCTTGCATTTCACTTAAATATATGTCACGTCCCACCTGATGACATGCGTGCCATAGGTTCGCAATCTCTGTCATTGCGTAAACAGCACTCGTAGTGGTAATAAGCCTAACATGTTGATGAGTTTATCGTTTTCTTTTATGACTTTTAACTAAATTTATATTTAATTCTATGAAATCGTTTTATTATTCGTTCTAATTTTTAATTTGATTAAATGGGTGAGTTCCAGACATGGAGTTTTGGGAATTCGTTCTTGAGTGCACTGAGGCTGTCAGGTGCCGACCAAAAAGGGATATTTCATCCTTCTTAATTTGTTATAAATAAACAATGTCGCATTAGATTAAAATACTTTAACCCTTTAACTTTAACGGGCCCTTTATTTCTAGTAAAGGTAAATTAAAGTTTTTTTGGAATTGAAATTGTTTTAAGAACAGTAATTGATATATATATAAAAAAAACTCATTTAGTTTATAAAAATGCCATTTTTTTGGTGGTAAATATATTTAACATGACCTATTAGAAACTTACTGACTTTTATTTTTCTTTATTTATAAAATAAATTCCTTAAATGCTACAAACTTCAAAAGGAATTATGTATTTTATAACTTTTATACGTTTTTTAAAAGTGACAAATGGTTACCAATTTTATTCAAACTCACTTCAAGAAAGCTGAAGTTATTGAAAAATGGAAACCTAAATTAAAAGTGGTAAAATGTGGTGGTAAGTATACTTACCACGGCCTTCAAAAGGGTTAAAACACCTTATATTAAAAGTTTAATTTTAGTGAAAAATACTTTCGAACGCTACGCTGATTGTATTTTTTATCGTAACTTTTTCACCAAAATAAATATTCAAATACAATTTTTTATAAATATTTTGTTTTAATGGTTGAATCACTAATATTTAGAAATTGAGGATCTGATAAGTGGATTTTAAGCAGAGCAGTCAAACTAGATCTAGTAAGAATAATCCCTAATTTTCTAAAAATCTAAATTTGAATTTTATTAATTTTAAAGATTGCAACTTTTCTTGTTGAAATTTATTTTCTGACAGAATTATTAATCCACAAGGTTAGTCTGACGGCAAAAAGACTCTAACCCATGATCTATCTACCACTGAGGATATTTTACGTCAACACTGTCTTTGATGCCAGTCGGATGCGGAATTAGTATTGACCAGCCATCACTGGGATTCGAACCTGGTTCACCTTATTGGAAAGCGAAAGCTTTATGTCCTGAGCCATCTCGACACTAGAGTTAGAATAGAAGTATTGCCATTATTTTGGTCAACGGCATAAAAGTATATTAAATAATTTTGTGGAGAAAAGTAATACAATTTCTTTCCAATGTCCACCCGATTGACAATTGTCATTCAGGTATCAGTTGAACAGATTTGTTGGCCACTCCTTCAGGAGCACCATGTTATATGGGCTAAGGTTGCACCCACAGTAAGGACAGATAGTACAGAGAATGAAAGAACATCCACGCCTTGTCAGGGATTCGAATCCAGGACCTTTCTCATGTAAGGTCAACTCCCTAACCATTGCACATTCCGTTCGGTTAGTAATGCAAAATTATCTAGGAAATAATTCTATATAACCTTTCTGCACCGATTTTTGTATTAAAAATATTTTTTTATCAAGCAATATATTCTTGCACTGTAGCCAAATCCAACTTTGTGATTAATTGCTAAAATTATTCGCTTTGAATTGTATAAAAATTTTGTTAGTTCCTAGAAAATTTTTAGTAAAAAAAAAAGTCACCGGAAATAAGAAGTGGTTTATTTTAATTTAGAAAACTAATCCCAAAACAGGGCTTTTAATTAATTTCTATCGTATTCTCTATTGATTTCCCAATAGCAAACAAATAATACACACTTGCATTGAAACCAAAACTAAATTTCTAATTAATTGCTAAACTGCTCGCTTTTTACTGCATAAAAGTAAATGAAGTACTTTTATTTAAGAAAAGTAACTCGAAATAATGTGTGGTTTTAATTCTTTATTCCGAAAAGTATGATTGATTTTTCGTTACCTAAAGATTTCTCTTTTTCTTACATGCCTTAATGAGTTTTGACATCCGCAAAAAACCGTCGGAAGGAAACGGAAGAAAAAGATGACAAAGATTTAATAAGTTTTTATCCATTTCTTAGAAAATACTTAATTGCAGACAATGAAAGAATGAAGATGAAATGAAATATGCCAACTTTAGAATGGCATGATAAATTTCATTTTGCACAAGAACTTTTTCCTAAAAAAACTAATTACTTTTTTCAGATCCACAAAATGTTTTTTTTTACATAACAAATGAAAAATTAGCATTTCAAATACTGGTTATTTACACCCTTGTGCAAATTAATTGAAACAAACTTTTTTTTTCGTGTTTTTTAAAGAAGATGTTTTGGGGTTGTTTCGGTTACAATGGGGTTGGACCTTCGCTGCCTATTGACGGTATGATGCGTTCTGAGCAGTACATTACTATTCTGGGTAAAAAAGTTGTTCCAGAGTTGAAGAAACGATACCCTAATGGAACAGGGATTTTTCAACAGGATTTAGCTCCTTGCCATACGTCCAAAATTGTCAAGAAATTCATGTCTGAGATTCAAATTGAGACATTGGAATGGCCAGGGAACTCTCCGGATATCAACCCAATTGAGAATCTCTGGACCATGTGCGAGAATCGCCTATTAAATATGAACTGTACAACTATGGTACAACTATGGCTAATCACGGCGTTAATTAATGTGTGGTACAAGGACACAAATATTATAAATGACTGTAAAAAATTAGTGGAATCCATGCCGAATCGTGTCCAAATGTTAATAAAGTGTCGTGGAGATCATATTATGTACTAAAAATTTTTGAGTTTGTATAAATTTAAATAAAATAGCCTTTTCTCTTAGTTTTCTGAATTTATTGAGTTTGTTTCAATTAATTTGCACAAGGGTGTATGCAAGACCGAAATTGTATGCAAGAAATTCGAACAGTTCAACTAAAACTGGATTTTAAATGTAAAAATTAACCTTAATTTGATTATGTATTTCGTAAAAGACTGTTCAGAGTTTGGAATTCAAATTATGGTAAAAATCAAAGTTTGGCAAGATTAATAAAATCATTAAACTTTCATAACAAATCAATAACAAAAGAAACGAGAGGAAATTAACGCACAGTTAGATATAATTATTAACTTTCATATTGTGCATTATCATGCTTCTTTTGTTATTTTTCTCGCTTCTTTTGTTGTTTTTTGAACCATGAAACATAGTAAAATTTAAAAATATATACCTAATACCTAGATCATTAGTCCAATTTTGCCATGTTTATTTTGTTGACTTACAAATTACAAATTATTTCAAAAAGTAATCATCATTAACATCATAAGCAACATCGAAACATTCACTTTGATTAAACTACAACATTATTTCATTAAACTACATTTCCACTAATTAACTTTAAATTAATTAAAATTATAATTTCAATTTATAAATTTTTTTATCACTAATTAAAGTAAAAAGGTAAAATTATGTAATATCACTAATTAAAGTAAAAAGGTAAAATTATTAAAAATCGTAAAGGTAAAATTATGTATAAAATTTGTAATATCTCGTCATGTTTATTTTATTAATTTATAAATCATAAATTATAGTAAAAAATGGAACCTAAAGAAATCAATGGTTTTAGAAATGTAATGTTAAAGAATAACTATTAAATTACTACCATCATTGATATCCATGCTTTTTTATTCAGAAATTTCCTTTTTTTGGATATCATTTTAAAAGTTTTGTAGTTTGAAATCATAGGATTTGCTCATAGAACATTTCTCGTGAAAAATAATATGTAGGGCTTTTTAACAAATGCAAAAAAGTGTCGATATTTGATTCATTTTTATCACCATTTTTGAAAATATTTAAGATCTGTTTAAACCATGTAAAAAATACTTTATTTTGATTAACTATTTTTGTGACACTAATAGTTTTTCCTTTAATATAGAGATAATAGTTAAATTTTTTCAACAATTTTCTTGTTAATTTTCAAATCACAAACTGCAATTCTCTCAGTTTTCTAAACATTTAAACGATTTCTTAAAAATTTTAATTTAATGCTAATTTACTACCCATATTAAATTTTTCAAAGTCCTGTCTATTGTATTATCATCACATTTTCCTTTATAAAATTCTAAATCGACTGAAAACATTGAATAAAGTTATTATAAAATTAATCGCCATTTTTCATTGAGTTTTTCGTAAATAAATCAAGGAATTATGTCTAAAAAGATATAACTCAAATTTATTTTCGAAATATTACCATTTGCGCATTAAATTTATTTTGCATTTAGTTTCCCATTATTAAGTAATTATTATTATTAAAAAAACCAATAATGTTACTTAAAGATTTTAAGAAATGCAAGTAATATCAACCTTGTCCAATCTTCAGCTTTCTGCTTACGTGTCTTAAATAAACCAAAGCATTAACAACATGTCTTAGAATAGGTAGTGTCAGCTAAATCCAAAGTTATTAGTGTTAAAGTTTGTCTTACTCTCAAAATAACGCAAAGCTTATAATTAACATACGATCAACTAAACAAAGAGATGAGGAACATGATTCAGCATGTCTCTTACAAATCTTTATATATTTGTGCCTTACGCGTAATTAAATTCTTCACAAAAGCCACTGCCATGTTTATCATCTTAGAAGATAACGAAAAGCATTAAATAGAAAGCTGTTTAGATTGGAAGATTCAAGATTAATTTCTAAATAGGATACATTAATAAGCAGAAATTCCATTGAACTTAAAATAGTTTCTCATTGACATGGATGACAGAGGCACAGAAGTAGATAATTAAAACAATACTAAGCTTCTAAGACATATTCTATTAGCTTTGAATTAAGATAAAAGTTTCTGTATTTATCTCTAATAATAAATAAACGATTTCACTAAGAAATTCATTTAGGGTTTTAAAATATATTTTATATAACTATGGTTAAATTTATCTTCAACTTTAAATTAACTATTCCATTTAAGGATTAGGTTTTAAAATGGCGTGAATGCATTTACTACGTTTAGCTCATTGTGCGCATTAAGTAATTTATTTTAATGGTCGTTTCGAGAGTTTTATTCGTTAATATTTAATGTGTTTATTTCGAAAAGATCGCTTAAGAGACCCTTCTATGCCTACAATCAATTTAAAATTTGTAGTCTAAATATAGACGCAGCTCTTAACTTTTACGCTATTTAAGTAAAAATTTAAAAAAAATTTATGCGGCAGCAAATTTTATTGAGAAGTTTTATTTTCAAGTGGTAACAAAATATATGGTTTACTATTTGATTATTGGATTTAAAAAATTGACTTTAAGTTATTTGGACAATCACAACGTCACCCCGATCAGTTAACCCTTTCGCGCCGACTGTCACAAATACCTGCCAGCATGAAACCGTATCAACCAGGGTAAAAGATGAAACTGGTAATCAAAGTAATTCTTTAGCAGTTTAATTGTGAACGGAGTTATAATTGTTTGATTTTTTTAATTCACCATTACTTTGTTCAAAATAAAACTATTTAGTTATACTTTTGAATTAATATTGATTATATATATGATTAAACTAACAAGAATTAAAGTAAAATCAAAGTAAGTCTGTCAAATTAGCAACGACTACATTTAAGTTACCGTTTTTTATTTAATGACATCCTGATTCTGATTTTGTACGAATGCTTTTCTGAATCACCCATCCCCAAGGGGTTAAACAGGGTTTGTATGATCAGTAAAAAAATTATTAACTGGTTTCAACATTCTAATAAAGAAATTAAAATTTCTTTTCATTAACTTTCACTTAAAAACTAGAAAATATGAATTTTTGTGTGTAAAAGTATTTACACATATACCTTAATTAGTTAATTTTGCTATCAGTTATTATTTATATCGTTACGTGCAGTGATTAAACATTATCCATTTACCAAGAGAGTTTTGTTTATTTATTTTTATTTTTTTTTCTGAAAAAATAAAAACTGGTAATTTAATTATTTCATTTTTAAATTTATTTTGTTGAAGATACTTGTGCTGACGAAATTGATATAATTTAAGTCCTTGTATTTTAATATGAAACATCTTTTATTATACTATTTTTAATAGAAATTTCTTTTCTAAGATAAAGTAGTTGTTCAACGAATGTTATAAAAAATAAAATAAAAAGATAAAGTAGTTTTCACATAAGAGATTAGCAACTCAGTTAAAATATTAATTCTATACAACTTTCTAAAAAATATTATTTTAAATTACTACTAAGTGCTATTCTAATATAGCGTGAGAGAGCAATAAGATCAGTACAATTGGGAAAACAAAGATTTAAAAAAAAGCGTTATCTTAATCATTTTTTAGTTCGTTTTTATAATCGACTAACAAAGAAATTTATTTAAGATTGATAGGTTTTAATATAAAGTTCACATATTGCTAATCATATAATAGGGCCAAGACACTACCTGCCTGCCATTTGTAAGAATGTCAAATATTTATAAAAAATAACTATTTGTATTTATTAAGATTGCTAAAGAAATATGAAGTAGTTAAGTAGAAAAATTTTGCCCTCACAGACCATGACGTTGATGAAAATTATTTCCGAATGTAAACAGGTTAAGAGGCCATTACAATACATTAATTGAACTTCTACCCCCCCCCCCATGTAATACTAATTTTTGAAGGAAATTTCTATTTTTTGAAAAGCTTATAAAATGTGAAAAGTATTAATACTAAATTTTTCTATACAAACCACTATGATGGCCAAAACTATCCCCAGTGATAATTGATGGGTTAAAGATTAGTGTTTCGTAGTATTCCTCTCTATGTAATATGTACTATCTAGCAATCACGAGAACCACCCCGACTGAATATCTTAAGAAATCTGTTGCTATAGAAACACGAATAAAACTACCTCTAATCGAAATAATTGAAGAATTGATTATGATTTTTTCCAACCTTAACTAATATTAAACTATTACCCCCACTACACTATTCGAAGTGGTTTGTCTTCGAAACAGTAACCACCAATCTGTTGTCTGGAGGAGTTCTCGTGATAGTTAAATAGTAGCTATTTGTTAGTTTCACTGAAATGCTTCATATGAAGATCAATTTAATTCTTTGTTAATTCTCGTGTATAAAGTTGAATACAAAATTATAAAAAAAGTAAGGAGGCAAACGTAATTGCAACATAAGAAAAAATTATAGTACTTTAAACGGAATACATTTTTATTTCAAGGAAATTTCACTTTCACAACAAGATGACTGCAAAGCAATCAGGGAATCTGGGAAACGAAATTTCATTATTCTTTTAATACATTGATTGGATGACTAATTAAATTCGTTTTGCCTGTTCTATTTCACATCAAACTTATATTTTCATTGTCTATTTTGTTTCGAAATTATAATTAGTTTCTTAATATAATTAAAGTAGATGTTTTTTATATATATATATAAAAAAAAACTAACTGTCGTTTTGGCACAAGTTTTCACTATATAAGGTAGAAAGTAATTAAAATAATTAAGTAATTTTGCCGATAAAAAAAATTTACTACACTTTAATTTCAATTTCCCAAACTCGTTTAATTTCTGTAGCCCACTTTAATTAGTTACTTTAAACTCTTTTCACATTTTCAAAATAAATTTGATGTGTTCTTAACTACCCTTTCCCAGTCGCAGACAAGTAGTGACCCTCGGTTAATTTCTTTACAGGCAACATAGTCAACAATCCAGAATTTAAAACTATTCTAAGAACTTGTTAGTCGTTTGAATCGTTAGCTAAATGGAATTCGCTACGTTGGCATAGCAACCAATCCGAAGGAGTAGCTTTATTTTTAGAGAAAAGAATAAATATTTTACCTCAGGCCATCTGACTTAATTAGTTTCTGGTTTACCCAGTGGTTGAGCATCTATTTGAAAAAATATATAATCGACAAAAGAAACTTAATTGAAAAGATTTTACTTTGAATTAAGTTCTAATTTTAAAAATATAAACGCAAATGATCTGTTTAAAGACTAATTAAATTCATGTATTTCATATTTTCCATCATGATTTTTTTTACCATATAATAATATAAAGAACTTTTTGATAACTGTTTTTTGCTTTTATAATAATGAAATATATCATAATATGAATATAATGAAATATATCAAAATATAGAATGAATAATAGCAATTTCAAATAATGATTAATTAATTAATTATTTTAATTTACTTTTCAGCTATTGAATTTTGTTAAAATAAGATTTGCTTTACGTTGCAAATCTAATTTGATATAACTAGATTTGATTGCTAGATTGAAATCTTGTTTTTAAAAACTTTGTCTTCATTTCCTATTTTGGGATTGAAAATACCAAACTTAATGAAAAAAGTTTTTTTCGTCAAAATAAGTATATTTTGCCATGGTTGCAGTTAAAATTTATGCATATATTCGGACATTTATTAAAGATATTTCCCTAAAACTTCAAGGAATGCACATCCAACCTACTGCTCAAAAGTCAGAAATGTGATACTTTTTATGCCAACTGTGTAACTGCCGAACATGCATTTAGAACCAACATGTCTACTGTTTACATGTTAAGTCGAAAATTATTTAAGTAAATGAACCACTCGCGTTAAAAACCAACATTTTTACAGGAAAAACAAATTTCAATTATTTTTTACCTTGTTAAATTCAATTTCTAATTGCTTTTTAGCTTGGTTAGTTCCAATTTAATTGACTTTCTGCTATGTGCTAATTACGATACAAAATTATCTACCATAATTTACAGCGCGATAAAGGAATTTAATTTTATAAACTTTATATATTATCAAGTTAAATAGTTCCAAATGATAAAATAATAAATATATTCCATTTGTGTAGCCACATGGCCACTAGCTCTTCTCCATTATCTGTACTATGGAAAGAAAAATGCGCAAAAAATAGTACTAGTAAGTATATAATGAAACAACATGACAAGCAGTTTTGCCTCTGTTTGTTTATTTAAAATATTTTTATTATTTTACGGAATATTTTGAGAAACATTTTACTAAGTTTACAACGGATTAAAGCAGTTTCTTACATAGCTGCAAATATTGTCTGTAGAGCTGCAAAGTATGACAGTACTCTGACGTTTAATTTAAAATGTTACCTTTTCAGTGAATAAAATCTTTCGATATAGTGAATTTTTTCGAAATACTTTCATTCATCAAAAAATTATAACTGGTTTTTCATTTAGTTCAGTTTTGTTTCAATCATTGCGTTTAATAACTCATATGAGAAGTTATATCAGTTATATTATATCATTATAATTGTCTCAAAGTATAAAAAAAAATCAGTTGCACGACAGTCTGTAGAGGGTCGAGACCTATTGTGCGCACCCCAGTTATCTTGACGTTGGGTTCTGGGCTGCAGAAACATATTCAATTGTTTTATCAGCCCCAGTGCAGCAGTCGACAAGCATGCTTAGTATTCATTGAGTGGTACTCTCAGCTTGGCACAAGCAGTGTTGGTACACAGTGTCACCGACCCACTGAAGGAATGTAAGGCTGAGTCAATTATATTATTATTATATCATTATAATTGTCTCAAAGTATTAAAAAAAATCAGTTGCACGACAGTCTGTAGAGGGTCGAGACCAATTGTGCGCACCCCAGTTTTCTTGACGTTGGGTTCTGGGCTGCAGAAACATATGTTCCAATTGTTTTATCAGCCCCAGTGCAGCAGTCGACATGCATGCTTAGTATTCATTGAGTGGTACTCTCAGCTTGGCACAAACAGTGTTGTACACAGTGTTACCGACCCACTGAAGGAATGTAAGGCTAAGTCAATCCAGCCTGGTCCGAGGATGGAACCTAGGACCTATGGCACGGGAGCGGGAAGCGGTACCACTCAGCAGTTTAGGTTCTAAGTATATTTTATTCTATAAATGTCGTTGAACAGCCGACCCAATTTTGAGTTAACTGCTACCAGTGTTCATCTCTGTAGCCTTGTAATTTTGAATCTTATCCTTGGAAGCTCCTGGATCAAGTATTGGGATAAATTGTCTTCCAGGAGGTCTTTTTGATGGAACTAAGCCCCGCATTTGCGTTGGAAGGGGGAAAAAATCAAGAATGTCTCGGTTAGCCCGAGGGCAAGGGGGACTCTAACCCATGATCTGTCTACTACTGAGGATATTTTACGTCAGCAATGTGGTCGGTTCAAGCCGAGGTAGAATTCGTATCGACCAGCCATCACTGGGATTCGAACCTGTTTCTCCTCATTGGAAGGCAAGCGCTTTATCACCTGAACCATCAGGGCTCCGGTTCTAAATATAAAGCCGAATGGAATTTCAGTGAAATAAAATGACTGAACCAAAGAACCCCTAATGAGGGACTATTTTGACCAAACATTTTGAAAACGCTCTCCTCTTACGGCTATTAAACTTTATCTAAATGAGTTATTATTTACTATAAACATAAATATGTGAGGAATAAAAATCTTAAGAGACTTTCACTAATATATTTATTGGCCTAAATTTCCAAACATTGCTAAAAAAATCTGCCAAAGTAGCTCAGGTTTACCGTAATTTCTTTGTTATACAATCAAAACATTGCTAAAAAAATCTGCCAAAGTAGCTCAGGTTTACCGTAATTTCTTTGTTATATAAGCAAAACAGATTTAATATCTAATTAATTTTCAAGATTATGATCTATATTTAGCATTAAATTAGGAATTCTCCAACTCAACTTTAGTTAAAATGAAAGTTTTATTGTGTTAATTCATGCTTAAATTTAACATTTATTATGCTTTCATCAAAAACCTAATCCTTGACTACATCAACGCAATATATATATATATATATATATATATATATATATATATATATATATATATATATATATATATATATATATATATATATATATATATATATATATATATATATATATATATATATATATATATATATATATATATATATATATATATATATATATATATATTAATTAACCTATTTCACTAATGTTTAACTAAATTCTTTTTTAGTTCCAGCTGTTTTGTTTCTCTTTATTTCAAATTGATAATACTAATCAATCAGCAAGATTTTTTGTGGAAAAAAATTAATTAAATCTTAAAGAATAAAAGGATTTAAAATCGAGAACAGGAGCAACGATTTTTTCGGCCTTTTACATTTTAATTAAAATAGTTAAGAGATTGAAAATAAAAGATGATGAGATGAAAAGTTTAGTGTGGACAATTTTTATAAATCTTTAAAATGTCCACACTAATCATTATTTTGAATGCGTTTGAATCATTATTTTTTAAATCAAAAACTGAGCATATGTTATCAGTTTAAAAGATATTTTAGCTAATTTGGCGGTAAATTTTTATAATAATAATCCTTTTTTTTTTAGGGAAAAATTTTGTTTTTGTTCACATTAGCCTCATGAAAAAGGGTCAGTGAAGAACAGTCATAAAATTTAAGTTATTAATACAAAGCGATTGAAGTAAAGGATTAAATTTTAATCAAAATATAAAGTCTTGTGAGAATTAAGTAAAAAAATGTTTAATAAATATTATAGCCTAAACTGTTATTTAAAGTCCTCCAGGTAGGCAAATTTTTTCCAATACTTGATCCAGGAGTTGTCTTCTGAATTGGGTTCAAAATTACATGGCTACGGAGTTGAACATAAGTTGTTGTAGACTTAAAAATTGGGTTGGCTTGGGTATATATATCTCTTTTCAAATATTTAATCTTATCTTTTTCAAATATTTAAAGTGGTAAGGAATGTTACGTTTTGATAATTTTATAACACTACGGAAATCTTTCGTAAAATTTTTATTAAAACTGCATCCATTACAACAATACAAGTAATAGGTTGTGGTGACCTACGGACGTGATAAGAAATTGTCAATATTGATGGATGAATCCACATTAAACAGTTGATTTGCTTTAAAAAATATATATATATACTGCTCAAAAAGAAAAAAAAAGAAATCCGGTGAAGTAAATAAAGTCTCCCTGTTAATAAATAATAATGAGCGAAATGCTAGAAAAAATTAATAATAGCGAAAAGCTAGAAAAAAAAAATTATGGGAGAAAATAGCAAAAAGCTAAAAAAAAATAACGAGCGAAATGCTTGGAAGAAAAATATAAAAAAAAAAAAATATATAATGAGCAAAAATTGAAGTTAATAAATAAACAGCATGAATCAACTAGTGAATTCATTCATCGAATTCTATCACAGATAAAATTCTGGAAGGGGAATAATGTGGCGTAACTACCACTACAAATATTAAATACCAAATCACTAGTATAAAAAACATGTTAACTTGATTCTATCATGAGGTACCTTTTGATAGATGAAGGTTGACATAGTCGATTTATATTTCCCCACAAGGTATTCCCAAAATTAATTTAGCGAAAACTATGTATGACTATTTTCTACGGTTCCCGTAAACGAATAAGTAAATTTTTTCCTATTAACTTCGCTTTTCAGTACACATTTTTTTTAATTTCAATTAATACACATTACCAACATTAATTCAACAACATTTTTGTCAATTGTTTTTTTATGGTTTTCCTAAAGCAAAAAATACCTTTATTCCATGAATCTTGCATTTTAGTGTATGGCTTATTTTTTTATTTTACTATGCATCAACTACTTAAATTAATTATATTGGCATCAATAATAGTATGACGATTATTACGTTTCTCCTAAACGGATTAGTACTGTTTCTCCATTAATTTTGCCTTTTAATACATATTTTTTTTTCGTTTCAATTACCGTTGATTTTAAATTATTTACGTTTATAGAAACACGAAAAAATTTCTAGACCTCAGTTTGCGTTTTAGTACATAGCTTACTTCATTTAGTAGACATTGGTGTCAATAATAATGTTGGCGTTTCTAATAATAATATTGGTGTTTTCCTTAACGAAGAAGTACCAACCAGTACTTTTACTTTTCAGCACAAAACTTTTTTTTAAATTACCGTCGACTTATTAAGTTTTTTTTAGTAAAACGTTCTAAAAGCGTAACTATAAACTAAATAAACACGTGATTTCAGATAACCTTAGAAATTTGGTGACGCTATCCTTCCATCAGGATTTCCACGGGTTAGAACTGAAAATTTTATTAAAAGAAATTAAAATTAGCTACTTTTTATAGCATAATTGTTTTCTAAAGAAAGTATAGAGACACGAAAATTCCAACTTCTAAGCCACTTAACGACAAAGTGGTCCGTTAAAGTAAGAAATATATTTTAGCATTAACCTTAATTTACTACCTCTACTAAATTTTTTCAATGACCCTGATTATAATTTTTACTAAGCATTTATTAGTAAAAGAAACTAAAGAAAAGCTATTTACAGAAGTAAATGGAGCAGAAGCTCGTGGAGACAAATTTACAACTTCATTTTCAAAAGTCCGCATGGCCTCAGTTTTTTCCCATGCAGCATATAATTATTACGAGGGTTGCTATTTATATTTCTGGCCTAATAATGAAAAAACAAATATGTAGGATCGAAATTGGTTTTATTGTTTTTCAAAATATTCTCCATGATGATCAATAAACTTTTGTATGCGTTTGAACCAATTTTCAAAGCACTTTTTCCAGTCCGATTGAGGTAACTCCAAAACATTGCGTTTTGAATGCATCAACCACTTCTTCGGGGGTCGAACATCGTTGTCCACGTAATTTATTTTTGATGTGTGGGAATAAGAAGAAGTCATTGGGTGCCAAATCAGGGCTGTACGGCGAATGACCCATCAGTTCGATCTTTCGCTCCGTCAGACATGCCTTTGTTTGAGTCGATGTGCGCATTGTCATGATGAAGAATGATTCGCCTGTTCTGCTTTTTTCGAATTTCTCCGATGACTTCTGGCAAACAAATGGTCGTGTACCATTCAGAATTGACCGTCCTGCGTTGCTCTAACGCCACTGTTGCCACATGACCGTTAATGCCGAAGAAACAGGCAATCATTTGTTTCGATGTGTTTCTTCCTCGAATAACTTTTGTTGGTTTTGCCTCGTCTTGGAAGACCCATACAGTTGATTGCTGTTTTGTTTCCGGCTCATATGCATAGATCCATGTTTCGTCACCTGTGTAGATGTTATACACAGCCTTTGATGTACCTTGAACGTATTTTTCCAACATTTCCTTGCACCAATCGATACGAGCCTTTTTTTTTTTTTTTGAGCGTTTGTCAGATTATGCGGGATCCAACGCGAACAAAATTTTTTTACGCTCAAATGTTCATGCAATATTTTATTGATGCTAGTCATACTAATGTCCAAAGACGCCTCTATCTCACGGTATGTCACATGACGATCTTGCTTTATCAGTTCACGCACAGCATCGATCTTTTCTGGCACAACAACGGATTTTGGACGACCTGCACGGGATTCGTCCTGGATCGAACATCGACCACGATTAAATTCGTTATACCAATTTTTTACAGTGTTGTAGGATGGCGCTTTATCGCTGAATAAAGAATTAAGTTCATCGAAGCACTCTTGTCTTGACAATCCACGTCGAAAGTTATGAAAAATAATGGCACGAAAATGTTCACGATTCAATTCCATTTTTTGAAAGAGAAGAACTTTTCAATTTACTGTCAACAACACAAATGAAGCTATAATGGTAAGTCGTCTGCTGAACTTATGTTTAAAAATATCAAACTTTCGATTAAAATCGTCTGCGGTCACCTAGCAACACTTACTGTTGCCAAGGCCAGAAATATAAATAGCAACCCTCGTATTTCTTTCATATCATGTGATCCGAAGTATCCAGACTTCTTTGTTAGGATTGACGCCGTAAGAAGTCATCATAGGACCGGATGAAGATGCATTAAAATCTCAAAATATTTATTAAATTGAATGATATTTCGGTTTCATAAAGACATTTTACTGCGCAGTATGAATTCATTTTATGAATAAAGATTACATTTACATTTAACGATAATATATACACGCGAAGGAATTCTTTTATTATGTGAAAGAGATTATTGAATGTTCTTATCTGTTAAGAAGGGCTAATTTACAGTTAAAATTCGGTTTATTATCCCTTATTTATCAATTTTTTTATATATAATATATATAATGTAGCGGTGGAAAAAAATCTTTTAACTCTAAATTTATTTAAGTATTAATAAATTATCTTCCTCACCACTAGGAAAAATATTTTCTGAAACTACAGAAATTTTGTTGTAGTTGGAAGGTATGCTTTAAGGGTATTTAGTTGAATTTCTATTAGAAATTCCGTGTTAAATTTAGAAAGTGATCATATCAGAACAATAATGGAAAGAAAAGAATGTAGCTCTTATCATTTTCACTAAGCTAAAAAATAAGTTCTTATTGTTATCTGACACTGATAATTTCATATTACGCACAATTTCATATGATCTCTCAATTATGTTTTTCAAGCATGCAATTCGTTTTTTAAAAAATTTTCATGCATATACATTTATTAGTACATACCGTATAAAAATAAATATTTTTAATTCAATAAAATTAGATTCTTTTACCCTTTCTGAAAGGTTAAACTTCTGCCTCAGGTTTAACGACTCGAAAACTCACACTTTATTTCTGGAACAAAATAAATGAAAATTATTTCATTTTTACCGTTGGTCTTTTCTATTTGTATCATAGCAACCTTGGAAATTAACACCACTATTTTACGCTACATGCCACCTTGATTAATTCCGGGCTCTCCTCTTAAAATATACGAACGCCATTAATGTCATTTGATTTCCAGCTAGCATACTAAGATAAATTGAGCTGTGAATAAAAGATAAAGATGTAAAAATGTATTTTGAATTGAAAGTTACTAAAAATTTAGAATTGAGATGTGTAAAAGGATTGACTTGATATAAATAACACTGGGCATCAATGGAATTTAACAGTACGTTCCTAACCAGGAATTTTGAAAATTCACTCGTGCGAATACTATGTGCTCCCACTTCTCTGCTACATAAGGCGTGGAAGAAAGGAGGCAATAATGCATTTTCGGTTTATATTCACATGTACACTTGTGTGGTCCTTTAAATAACATTTAAGACAAAAAATGTAGCACCCTAATGTATCGCATGATAAAGTGCGTATGTGCTATCGATAACTGTGTTAACGCTTTCATCCAACCACTTCCTATGTTCCTATAAGTAAGAACACTTATTCCACCAAATAAATTTTTAAAAAATCTTGGTTTGGAATATATTACTGAATTACATAAAAGCTGTAGCATGTAGAGATATACCGATGGCAGATTTGAAATCAGTGACGCGAAAATATCTATGATTTGTTCTAAAATCTTATGTTACAGAAGAAAAAAATTTTCCCCTGTGTATTTATTAAATATTATTTTTTCGTTAAATTATCGTCTGACGACGAACAAGTTTTATAATTGTGTGCAAAGAATTTTTCGATTCTTTTAATTAGTTTTCAAGATAAGGAGAAATATGCAGAAAGTAAAATTAACTTAAAGAGGTCCGAACCTTCGACCACCCTTCTGACAAAATTATTAGTACCATTTTACAGTAAAGAATCAAATTCTAACGAAAAGAAACGTATGCTTATTCTTAAAATATTGTTTGCATTAATAATGCAGTATATTTAAAGGTTTGGCCTTGAAACCATTAATATTTAGTCCAAATTCGTGAAAGCACGATTAGTAGATCAGAAGTTATTAAGGGTGTTTAATTGAATTAAAAATAAAGTTATTACATCAATTAAAAAAGACTTCGTTCTGAAATACATTGTCAAAACTGATACATTTTCAAAACAAATTCATACAAAAAGTTTTGTTTTGAATAACGTTAAATGAGAAATCTGAGATTTTTTAAAATTCTTTTTTTACAGAAGAATTTTTTTTTCTAACCATAGATTTCAATAAAAAAAAATGAGAAAATTTAACTACCAACCAGTGTAGAATTTTTCAATTAGTTGACAAATTTGAAAAATTCTAGTTTAGTCATGCTTTAAGGAACGAATAATCTTCGAAATTCTCTTAAATCTCTAAATTTTAATCTTGTAAAGATAAAATTTTTATGGGTAAGTTTTCATCAGATTTTTCAAATTCCTGTAATCAAAAAAATATACTAAATACATAAATCCACTTCACGAAGGATTGAGCTATAATACATACATCAAATTCCTTTTAACTTCATTAAGAGAAAAGGGCGCATGCGCGAAGCTTCCGAGAGATTATTAATTCACCAAATCGTGTAATAAAATACCATTTTATGTCCAAATGCCACATTCACTTTTTATTCCATCGTTTTCCCGCCTTTCCTCGGGGTTATAAATTAGAACTCTTCCGTTTATATGCTTCTTTTTTAACTTGATTTCAAGAAGACGAATTAATAACTCGCTAGATGCGTTCCCTTCACGCTCGAATTCCTGCAATTTATGGAGTTTTTACTTCTTACTAAATGTACCTTAATAGAAAGTTTTTGGACTTCGTAATTTTCACTGAAAATATTATTTTTGAGAATAAAATGTAGCGGGAAAAATAATTTTCAAAAATTTTAAATCTGTTATTAACACGTTGAATGCCATGGGGGTCATCGGTGACCGGCACTGAGTTTGTTCATAGCACCACGTGGGTCACCGGTGACCGGCGAAGCCAAGATTATTAGAAACAAATAATTCGCGTAAATTTTTAATTTTTTTATATGATTATAGTTACTAAAATGGTTTGAAGAAATTAATGCAATATAGAACACACAAAAATAGCTTTATTTATATACCTTGCTCCGGACAGCGAATTATGCGTTTATTAATTATGATTTTTGGTTTAATTACTTAAATTTAGTAGATTTTTATCCACCAGTAATTCTAAACAATTCGTAGACTTATATAATTCACCACTGTTTTTAGTTATGTCAAGAATCGCTTCTGTCCACCATACAAGCATAGGTAGTGTACAGAGATGTGAGCGACTTGATTTTACTCGTGTCTTTCGAGTGAGTCGTACGTATTTCATTCTCTTGCAATTATGCCAGTATCTACTAAAGTTGATTTGTTATAAGAGTTTGTGTATGTTACAAGTTAAGTTTTAAAGTTTTTCTGCCGTTGTAGTCATCAATTTATGATTCATCACTATTAAGTTAATAAATCAAATCAAGCAATATGGCTACCTATCATCATCATGGCCGAGGCGGAAAACGACTAGTCGATAGGACATTACGAGTGCCAGTGGCGGATGTGGAAAGCATGAGTCCTAGCGAACGAAAGATATATGAGCAAGTGATGGAAATGGTGGAGAAATCTAGGAAAGAATCGGAAGAACATTGGGAAAAAATGGAAGAAGGTAGGAAAACACTGGAAGCATTGAGTAAAACAGTGGAGGCAAACCAGAGTTCCACGCATAGCCAAAACACTCCAGAAATGCCGATTAAAACAACTGAGGATACAGATTTGGAAACTCATGATGACGGCCAAAACTTGGAACAGAAAAACGAAAGGACAACCACGGATACAGAAAGCACAGCAAAAACAAATACAGAACCCCCTCCAAAAAAACGAAAAAGGAAGAAGAAAAAGCACAACAAAGCCAAAACTATTGAGGATACACAAATTATGATTACAGAATGCTCCTCTTCTTCACCCATAGCTGCCGCCACCTCCTTGCCATTACCTGATGCAATAGTCACCTCCTACATAGCTCCACCCATAGAGGATGTCACAGTTCCGCCCACAACTACAGAAACTGTTCAACCGGTCAAGCACATAAAAGTTTTGGTACGAGGACTTCCAGAGGGTTTCCCTACAGATTATATCTACCCTGAATTGGACAAGAATGGCATTAAATCACAGAAAATAATTCAGTTCAAGAGAAAAGTGGGCGAGGCATATCGGCTCCTCCCACTTTTTCTCATAATACTAATAGAATCTGAAAATAACCGACAAATCTACTCAATCAATAGCATATGCGATGTCCCAGTGAAAATAGAAAGGTTCCGCGGAGGAAACAGTCCAACTCAATGTTTCAACTGCCAAAATTTTGGTCACACTCAAAGTAATTGCTGTTTACCTCCCAGATGTGTTAAATGTGCCGCGGGTCACCGATCCTATTTGTGCCATAAGGACATCAACATACCACCAAAATGCTGTAACTGTGGTGAAGCACACACTGCTAACTACACGGGATGCAGCATCCGTCCCCCCAGGAGGGGCCATCGTGTTACTCCAGCTACAGTTCCCACTACAAAAGCAGGCAAAGCTCATAGACTGGTCTCAATTTTAAAAGAACTACAAGAACTACTAAAAGACAGAGAACTTTTTCAACTACTGCAATCAATTATGTCCTCTTCTGAATAATGTCTCTCTCTGATCTGTACATAGAACTCTATTATACTGAACTTTGAACTGGTAAATTTATCAACACGAAATTAAATACTGTTTATTGCCACGCTAGATGGCGCCACTAAGGTAATGAAAACTTATGCTAAAACTTCATGATTTTGTTTCATTTCATATTTTTCTTACAAATTACGTAATTCTAACACAATTAATGCTTAAATGTCAAATGTATTTCTATATATCTTGATTTTATTCACATCTATTTCACAACTCATGACTGCATTAAATTTAAACTCCATTCAAGATTAAAATTGTACTTGTTTATATTAAAATTTTTTCATTCATTTTTAAAATTCACAACTTATGATTGCATTAAACTTAATCCCATACAATGATTCAACACCAACTGTGCTTTATTATATTCATGAATAATTTTTTTTTTGATTATTTCATAAATCATGATTCATATTAAGTAACAATTCATGTTTAATTTTTCAAGCAAATATGTCTGATCTTTTATTTTATTTTGCTACTTTAATGCTGCATAAATCAAAATGTTTGTAATTCAACCTGTAAATTATTCCATGATGTATGGGTTAGGGGCCGCTACGCGGCCCAGGCACCCAGTTTTTTGTTAAATAAAGCGTAAAAAAAAGCGAAAGCGTAGTTATGTCATGCTAAACCTTTTAAAAAACTGGCAAAATCTGACAAATTTGCAAATTTAGTTTGAAGCTGCTTACCGTTGTGGCCAGACGGGCAAGCCATGCAAAATTAACGTGGCATTCAACGTGTTAAAATCAATGTTTACAAATTTTGATGCTTTTTGAGAAAATTCATCTGGTGGTAGTTAAGTTTATGCTTTATTGTATAATTTTTCGCTCTGCAAATTTTAAGTTATTTTCCACACCACTACATATAAATGATTCGAAAGTTCAATAAAACGCCAGACCGTACAGGAAACTCTCTGGTAATCAGGCTATTGAACTATTTCCAAAATTACTAAAAGTTTTAAAAGCTTATCTTATTGTCAATCACTCTATAAATATGTTGCAGAAAACTTAGCAGTTGGCAGCTCTGTTATAATAAAAGATAATGGGGAAAAAAATTTTTAGCTCCGAATGTTGTGAAAAATTCTACGAGGCAAAACTGTTATCACAACTTGAAAGATCATGCTTGAAGCTTATGGGACTTATGTACTTTTTACTAACGCAAAATTTGCATTGACCACAATTGAACCTTAAGTATTAAAAACTGCTTTCCTTTCTCAATGTAATTATAAGTGTTCTTACATAAATATTACAATACTATGGAATGATTTCAAAATTCAGGCATAGCTAGAAAGAAGTCATTAATTTCCAACCCTAGTTTTTGTCGATCCAAACTTTGCATGGCCAAAAATGAAGTTTCCAAAAGTTTCAAGCATAATCTTTCAAATTGTGCCAAAAATTTTGCCATGCAAATTCTGACCAAAACTGTTTTCGCTATAAAAGTTGGTTTAGAAATGTTTCGCTTGTTTAGATTTAGTATAGAAATGTTTTGATCAACTCCTCTCTGTGTTAAGCATAATAAATGCTAAGACCTTCATCTTATAGTTCCACAGTGGGGCTGATTGTTAAGACACGGTTCCCAATAGACCACCGAAGTCAAGCATCAGTGAGAGGGTGGGAGACCACTTTGATAGAACTGCGATGGGACAGACGGTGTGAAGTATCAGTTCTTTTAAAACTGTTCTACCGTAAAATGCTCGATTTCGCGTGCAGGTCGTTGGGCTACCAAAATCGGAGAGTCATCTCTTTCGCAGAGATTCAAAAATGTGATGTGAGGAACACTTTTTTCATGTAAAAAAATAAAATTGTGTTAACCATAATATTAAATAATTTCAACTGTAAATAAAATGGCTGCTTTTGTTTTTAAATTCATAATTCAATGGGTGCACATGAAAATGTCATTCTTGCTCTCAATAATCTGTTTATTTTAAGAATCTTGATCATTTTCAATGCAGAATACGTATAAATTGGGTATGTATTTTTTCTTTTAAAAAATATTATTAAGAAAAATTCCGCTAACAAATTTAAAAAATTTTTTGAAAAACTAGCACCTGTTTCAAAATTTAAATTAACTTTTTGGTCTTGTCGTATAGAGCACAGTTGTTTAATGTTTCGTTCAAGCTTGCAGTAAATTTTTAAAAAAAATGTCAAATATTTTATTTTTTGTGTTTTTATATAAACTGTTGTATGTAAATTCTATAAAAATGCGCACAACGCAATTTCAAAAAAAGGCTTGAGCTGTTTGATTTGGGTGTGTGTAGAATTTATCGTATTGTTAATAAAAAATGTAATTATGGTCCTACTAATTTTACAAGAAGCAAATAAAAACAAAACGCACATAAATTAGCAATTTGAGAAAAGTCTTTTACAAAAGTTGTGAAAAGTTATTACCTCTGCGATATTTCTTTTTCTAATATGTAACAATAATAATATAAATTCTATTTTATTTCACACATGAACACCCGAATTTCAATCAGGTGAAAAATGTTTCTCTTTAAAAAGTGGCTGTATGTTTAAGTTTAAATATACGTTTGTTCTAAATATCAAGGATGTAAATGTTTTGTATGATTTTTTTAAAATTAAAAATCTTTATCAAAATGATGTATTAATTTTTTACTAAAAAACTTGTGTTTAATTTGTTGAATAGATATTTCTATATTAGCTAAATGAAAACAATCATTCTTGGAAAAAGAAATTAAAATGGCTTACGTCCAAAGTATTCTAAGTATTAAAATGAAAATTAGCATTCAAACTGCTATAAGAAAATACTAGATAATACTAATAATTCATGAGCTTTTTGGTACATTTATAAGAATTGTCCACTCTATAGTGTTTTCCTCATATGACTTTATCAGTAACTTTTATCTAGTTTTATTTTAATTTATTTTATCTTATTTTGTATCAATATTATAATTATGAGAAAATATAAGTATGAGAAAATATTAAAAAATAAGAGCAACGTCATACCAGTTACTTTTAATTTTTTACTTATAGAACTGTGGAGATTACATTTCCTGGAAGTGTTATACAATTTCAAATGAATATGTAAGAAATTTTCAATAAAATGATACCGTTTAAAGTCTTTTATAGAGTTATTTTATAAAGCATTATATTTTTTTACATAGATTATTATTTCTCTTTTAAAAACGGAAAGAAAGAGAAAAAAGGAAATTGATTCTATTCTTTTACTCTATACTCAGGCTATTCTATTACTAGCAAGGTGCATTAAAAAAAAAAAGAAAAAAGAGATTCCATTGAGAATAGAAGTAGGCGAACAACTCTCTTGATATCCAGAATTTATGGAGATTCTCACAAAATCTCGCGAGAATCCACTGTTCCTTATGAATAAAACAATATTTCAATAAAAAAAAGTAGTTGATAATACAATTTACTGATTCTATTGCATGTGTAAAAAGTGAGTTTTTTAAAAGTCTATTTATTGTAGAATATAGAAATTTTAGAGGCAGTTGATGTTGAACCTTAATATCGTTCATTTTTGCTACAACTTTAATATTGTGCTGAGTTGTAATAAATTATCTCGCTTCTTAAATTTGAATGCACGACATTATTGTTTGGAATACTGTGGTCGAGATACTATAGCACAGAAACATGGTGCAATTAAGAATTTTATTAAAACTGCAGGAAATTTGCAACGCTCAAAGGTACCGATGTTGTGGCTCAACATTGAAATGATTTTTTATTAGTACATTATATTAGTTTTTAACGTGTTGAATGCCACGCTAATTTTACATGGCTTGCCCGTCTGGCCACACGGTAAATAACTACTAACTAAATTTGCAAATATTAGACAGATTTTGCTAAACTACGGAAACTAGTAATTGGTGCACCGGAGTACATGGCCTGAAATCTTTGTGAAAATGTGTAAGAATATAGAATGTGTAACTTAAGAGAATTGATAGGGATGGATTTCTCGAAATAGAATAGAAAAAACAGCTGCTAACATAAACAACCCCGTTTCAACAGCCAATCAGGATCGAGATACTCACACTACGTCACTCACAGGCATTTTTTCCCTTCTTTTTTTATCAGTTTAAGTATGTGCAATAAATTCTCATTTCATTTCAAATTGGACATTTTACTCACATTTTATGTGAAAAATAATAAAAGCACCTTTGCCAAAAAACTGCTTTCAGATATTGCTTTTAGAAAATAAACACTTTGGGAGTTTATCATTCCTTTTTATTTACGAATATTTAAAAGTATCAAATAGACTGCGTTCTTTTTGTTGAAATGCCAAAGGAAATTCTGACAAAAAAAGCCATTCTTACAAGATCTGTTTTTGCCAAGAGGTGATATTGAACTCTTTCATATGGCTTCTTTCTGTAAACAAAAATTTCTTTTATTTTTTGTTCTTTTTCGGAAAAATACTGACTTTTTTCAAGATGCTTTCTATTTTGGATCCTTATGGAATATTCGACATTTTAAAATCAAAGTTATTGCATTTTTAAGGAGTAGATTTAATACACTCGGCTGCAAAGAAAGTTTTCATTTCTTTTTCGCGCTGGCAACAAAAAATTTAAATATCCAGACTTGGAAGCTGTCGATAAGTTGGGAAGAATTGAATAGTTAAAAGCAAATAGCTATTTTCAACAAACAAAGTGTTCTAGATTAGCTTTTAATTATACTTATGTATGTTTAATTATCATAATTTTATTTATTGTTATTGCTTGTTATTCGTTGAAAAATGAGCATTAAGGAGTATTAATTGAAACAAATGAGCATATAATTTATTTCAACTTTAAAATTTTTATTTCAATAATTTATTTATGACTAAAAATTTTAGTTTTTCAAATAGGAATTAGTTTTAAAGATATTAATAATTAGCTTAATATCTTAAGATTTTTCTCTAGAACACATTTCAGATGGTTTAGCTAAGTAACGAGCAAAACGAGCATGGTTTGCAAAACAAACCATATAAGATTGCATAGCAACCGTAAGAGGTTGTAGAGCGTCAGGGAATAGTGGTTGGAACCTAATAGTTGTGTTATAATACGTTGATATCTTAGCGTTAAAGCGAATGTATGTTAATCAATGCTTTTATATGCATATACATACTTCTGAATTGATATATGTACAAAAAATGTATGTTTATTATTTTGTATTGTCAACTTTTAATCACTCCGAGGATTTTTTTTTCGATAAACACACACACCGACAGTTGAATTTTAAACAGTTGAATTATTAATGAAAAAGAAATTAAAGCAGAAATTCTGAAGGCAGAAAAATTGATTTTTTACAGAACTTTTGCTGAAACTTATAAGTACGACCATTTGTCTACGTGACTCTTTATATTTGTTTAAATTATTTATATTAAGTAGAGGACAAAATTCTTCATTGATTGTTTTTTTATTATTCATTAAAATGTTGGAACATTACCTTTGCTACTACTGAAAAAAATATTTTCTGAAATTACAGTAATTCCGTAGCAGTAGGAATGTATGAGCTAGTACAGTAAAGTAATATAAGAGTTATGATTATGTGAAAAAATAACTTTATTTTCTGTCAGAATTTTCATGTAATACCGTATAATAATAATATATTTAATATCTCTTTTATTTTTTCAATAGCTGAATACCCGTTCTTCGACCGGGGTGTGAAATTGTAGGCAATCCATATATAAGTACTGATCATTAGAACATAGGTCAAATCTCAGTGAGCTGCCATGGAGCTGCATTAACTGATTCGTCGGATTTTTGAGACATATAATGGGGGAAAGTGTGAAGTCAGAGTATAGAATTGGGGGGAAAGGGGGTTGCCAAGCACCAAATAGTAAAGTCACGAGTGGTAAACCAGTCGGTTTAACATTTGATGAAATCGATTGGAAATTAAATATAATTGAGATTAAATTAGATTAAAATATGATAATATTTGCAGGAGTCAGATTAATAATAACACTTACGCATGTGTAATAAAATAGAAGATAATAGAGAAAATATATTCTACTATTTTCATATTTGCACGAGATTGACAAAAATCTGTCAACGCCAAAGAAAAGGTTAGATAAGCGATAGATAGTCCCACAATTACCTTGTCTGTGACTCTGTTATAGTGATGACCCAAGTGTCTTGGTAATACCACTCGTTTCTGGGTAACCGTTACCAATTTAAAGTTACCAACCCCGAACTGACTCAGTATTTACATTTAATGCTATATTACATTGAATCTTATAAAATGATACTCGTGGTTTATTTATGTCGCACTAGACGGTGGGCAATTAGCGACAGTCTGTGAAACCTCCCTGAGGATATTCCGAAGACATTTACATTTTTGAACCTCTCATTTTTGAACTCTCTGTACTTCTAATAAACACAAACTTGGCTTTTAGAACACAAAATTGTTGAAAATGTATGAATTTTTAAGCCCCTCAGGAGTATGACTTAGGTCATACAGGCGCCTGAAGAGGTGATTTGTTGGCCCAGGAGAATCATATTGCATGGGCCAACGTCCATGCCTTGCCCGGGATTCGAACCCAGAACCTTTCTGATGCAAGGCCAGTTCCCTAACCCCTACACAGGCAAGTCGGCATAGCAAGAAAAATAAAGATTCATGTTTAAAAAAGTCTGAAAATGTTGAATATATAAAACTTTTTATACCTGCAAATTCACCTATAACAATAAGATAATAAAAATTATTTATTTTATTTAAATTCCTTATATATTATATATCACATATTTGTCTTAGAGCTGAGGCCTTATTAATTTTTATGAAATAATTATTTTATACACGGATGTCAACTGCCTCGCTTTCTGCCTAAGTTTTAATAAACTGGTAGCGAATTAAATAGTAAATCTTGTGGAATAAAGATAATTATGCTTACTTTTTTTTTTAATTGTCACCACGAGATAACTGCGCAAAAGTTGCACTTCATTTGATACTTTGAATGTTCGATATATATTGGTGGAAAAGTGACTTAACATGAAAATTACCGAACTAAAAATAACTTAAAATTCGTTACCACTAGAAAGTATTATTTCACATCTCTCTCGTACTGAATCCTTCGAAAGATATTAACACATTGCTGACCGCTTACGAGTTAACTCGTATATTCGTGGCCAAACCTTGGTGACTGGTTACGAGTTAACTCGTGTTTTCGTTAGCAGTGATCTCGTAGTGACTATTTTAAAGAGTGAGAGTAATTTTCCTTACTTTTCAAGTTTTACTATTTAATTCTGTATCAATTTATTATACGATTACGAAACTTGATATACTTGCGAAACGAAACTTTATATATTTGTAAAACTTGTGGTGTACCATTACACAAAGATGAGTGTTAACTTTTTATCATACGGCATTAAAAAATTAAATTTTTTTAAAGTTTATTGTTTTACTTCAACATCAGCTTTCAAAACAATAGCAGGGCACATGGGGTAATTTTCAGAAAAGTTGCCGGTCAGCAATGTGTTAAGAGAAATATGACTCATTAAAATAACTGTTGAATCAACAAAATTTTCAACCGGTCCAATTTTTTTCCAGTAAATACAAATTAAGGAATTTTTGGAATTGAAATTCATATAAGAATAGTATTAATATGAAAAGAAAAACTCATTTTTATATAAATTTTAATGCCATTTTTTTTGGTGGTAAGTATATTTACCAAGACCTATTAGGAACTTACTGATTTTTATTTTTCTTTATTTATAAAATAAACTTTACAAATGCTGCAAACTTCAGAATGAATTATGCATTTTTATAACTTTTATACGTTTTCTTATACTAAAAAATGGCTGCCAAAACATATTGAGTTTAGCAACATTGTGGTAGCTATACAAGAGGTCAAACACTTTGCTTAATACATTAACAGGTTGAAATTATAAAAACAATATGAGTATTTCAAATCAATTGAAAAATGTTTATATAATTAATAAAATAGATATTAAGAGTTTTTTTTTTTTAAAGTTCGAATTTTATAATTTTGTTGATGTTGTTTCCTTCTTGTTCTAAACTATGGTTGATACACTGATCCATTCAAACGCACTTCAAGAAAGCTGAACTTATTAACAAATGGAAACCTAAATTAAAAGTGGTAAAAAAGTTTACATGGACTTTAAAAATTGGCGGTACTTACCACGGTTTTTGAAAGGGTTAAACTATTAAAGCAGGCTTTTCAAAACTTCGTTTTCCTACCCTATTTTCGGAATGATAAATCCGTATTCGATGAAAAGAACAAAAAATATGTATATGCGTAAATAAAAAAATGCGCTTTTTGTTCAAAATAGTCACGTTCCGTTCCGCCATGGTTACAGTAAAGTGCTATAGTTATTTTAAGAGATTCTGTAAAATATTGCCATAGCACTTTACAGAATGTTTATCCGGATAACTGTTCTAAAGTTATATGGGTCATCCCCCCTTTTTTTTCTTCTTTTTTTGCTAACTATACACCATTACACTCTCACTTTACAAAACATAAATTGTTTTAAATTTAATATAATAAGAGTTTTCAGTAAAACTATGAAAAAACTTTCATATTAACAAAGAAAAGTTAGAACTCAGCATTAAATTTTCTGTAAATGGCATGAAATCGAAAAAATTTTTAAGTTTGGTAATCTCGTAAAAAACTAACAATGCTCAGAAAATCTATTTTATTCTGTGGAAATATTATTAGATCACATTGGTGGTTAATGTAATATTAAGAATACTTGCTCTTTCCTTAAGATTTCCGTTCTGCTTCTTGGCAGACTTTCAATTCTTAAATTAAATTTCTACATTAAGTCAGATGCTCTCTTCTTTTTTCTTATCAGAACATATGACTTTTATTCCATTACTCATTAACCAAAAAACATCAGGATATTAAATTTTTATAAATTTAAGATATGGCATACTCTTACAAAAAATTAATCTCACAAAAAATTCCTTTAATGTTAAAGACAAATGCTTAACTTCAAAAATATAAAAAGCTATTAGTGATTTTATTTTAAAAGTTTAAGAATATTTTTCTGAAAGTTTTTTGGAAGTTTATGAAAAATGTATTTGAGAAACAAGTTAATGTTGCCTTTTTAGCTCATAAATTTAGTAAAGGAATTTTGAATAAATTTTTTTGTTTCTAAAATTAAATGTTCAATGTGGCATTCTAGGAATCGTAAATATAATTAACAATTGATCCAAATGATTTTAATTATAAAACTTTTGGTGAAATTAACGAACATGAAGAATAAACGAAAACAAAGAATTAAAAAGTGAGAATATCAGGGTAAATTCTTAACAGTAAAGTTTAAATCTAGTAGAAAAAGATGAAGGGCAAAAAATATTTCGATTAAATATTATCGATCAAAAATATTTAAAATTAACACGTTCACGCCGGGAAAAGTGAAAATACTGGTACGGGAAAAGAGAAAATGCTGGTAGAAGAACTATTTCAATATTAGATAATATTCGAGAGGAGTTTATACCTGCCAACTTTTAATCCCTTCCATTATCAATTTTCCCAGTGGTATTAAAATGGAATTAAAACTTCAATTTTAAGCAAACAAATACGTTGTATATGAGCAAACTTAAGTTGACAACCATGATAGTAACGCATATTAATATACGTGCTTAATTTTTGTAAGAATAGTGGTGATCAAAATCATTTAAAAATTAAGTTTAGAAAAGAAAAAATAGTATATATTTACTACCACTTTAAATATGAAAACAAAATCTTCTGGAAAATCCGGAAGAGTTGGCAGGTATGGGAGTTAATCCATTCTCAACAATAACTATTCACTGTAAGGAAATTTATCACGGCGAAGAAGCAATTCAGTATAAAAATTGCATCCGTTAAAAACAATTGGTAGTTATGGATTTTTATTATTCCCGGAAAAAACTAAAAAATGAAATTTATTGTTATCAGTTTTTACTCCGGTGCGCTGCCAAGATGAGAAAATCTAGCGTGACCCACCGGTGGGTCACCCCGGCGTGAACGTGTTAAATATCTGTTTTACAGCTGAACTGCGAAAAGTAACATAAAATTAACACGTTGAATGACATGGGGGTCACCGGTGACCGGCGTAGCCAAGATTATTAGAAACACATAATTCGAATAAATTTTTAATTTTTTTAATATTATTATCGTTTCTAAAATGGTTTGAAGAAATTAATGCAATATATAACACACAAAAATAGTTTTTATATACTCAGAGATGCCAACTTGCTCCGGACAGCGAATAAATATTTTCAAGTGGTAGTTTATTAATTGTGATTCTTGGTTTAATAAATTCAATTTAGTAGATTTTTAACCACAACTATTTCTAAACAAATCGTAGGCTTAGACAATTCACCACTTTTTTCCGATGTGCCATGCTGAACCTTTTAAAAGTCTAGCAAAATCTGTCTAATATTTGCAAATTTAGTTGGTAGTCATTTACCCTTCGGCCAGACGGGCAAGCCATGTAAAATTAGTTTTTCATTCAACGTGTTAAAGTCTATAAGATTTACGATTATCTCATGAAACAGCTGTCACCACTTTTTAAATTTCTCCAGATTGTGACCATTCTGATTATAAGCAAAATGAACATCAGCAGGCGACTGATAATAAAGTGGGTACTGATTAATAAAATTCCAAGAAAAATTAATTATTAGCAACTTTCTTCTGCTTATTTTTTTAGATTATCATCAATGGTGCAAGCAAAGACTCATACTCATATGTGTTGGTTATCTTAGCATCAGCCCCGCTACGGGCTCCAACTACACTGGTTATCATAAATTAAGGAAAAATCACAAAAATAGCGATAACTCTTTCAAAAGTAAGCCAAACCGTGCAAAATTTGCATATGTTGTCCACTAAGAGTAGCTGAGTAAAATTGCAATATGCAAATTAGTGGCGCTGCACTCGGCTTACGTCATCTGCCTGGAGCATAAAAGTCCAAGTTTGAGAGAAAGCACACAAATTTTACTGTGATTGCGACATTGAAAATCTGAGATAGCCAATTCGTAATAATGACCTCTAGGCATCATTTGCCTGAAGAACTACGATGGAGAGCCATCGGGAGACTAGAGGCAGGGCAGAGTCAATCAGAAGTGGCCAGATGGCTAAATGTGAGTCCATCTGTGGTTCATAGACTTTGGAGGCAATTTCAAACCACAGATTCGGCATCTAGGAGGTTCAGTCAAGGACGGCCAACTGTTACGACCAGTGCCGATGACCGATATTTGACATTAAGTGCACGCAGGAATAGAACCGCTACTCCGACACATCTTAGATCCTCTCTTGCTGCAGCCACCGGAAGGTTGGTGTCAACGTCAACTGTGCGCAGAAGGCTCCACGAAGGTGGTCTGTATGCGAGACGACCAGCCATTTGCGTGCCGCTCACATCACGCCATAGGAGAGACCGTTTGCAGTGGGCCCGACAACATGTCCACTGGACGTCAGATCAATGGAGGCCTGTTCTCTTTACGGATGAGTCCAGGTTTAGTCTAGAAAGTGACAGTAGACGTTATTTGATATGGAGAGAACCTGGGACCCGTTATCATCCATCAAACATCCGTGAAAGAGATGCATACGGAAGAGGCAGTGTCTGTGTTTGGGGAGGCATATCCTTAGGAGGGCGCACATACCTCCATGTCTTTCCAAGGGGAACCGTGAATGCTCAGGTTTATCGAGACAACATCCTTGATGCTTATGTGCGCCCATATGCCGGGGCAATTGGTGATTGCTTCCTGTTACAGGACGATAATGCAAGACCACACAGAGCTCGCATTGTTGATGATTATCTTCAACAGGAAACAATTACTCGCATGGAGTGGCCAGCTCGATCCCCGGACTTGAATCCTATCGAGCACGTTTGGGATGCTCTAGGGAGGCGTGTATCTGCCATCAATCCGCCCCCTCAGACCCTTGCCACGCTTGCAACTGCTTTACAAGAGCAATGGCTCTCACTTCCTATTGAACTGATAGACCGCATAATTGAAAGCATCACACATCGCTGTTTGTGCTGTATTGCTTCTAGAGGCAATCATATTCCATATTAAAGGTACTTTTTCTATTGCAAACCGATACTTCCAATTTGTTTATTTTATACATGTGCTAATTTCTATACTACTATTAATGTCTGATAATTTCTTTTTATGTTGTTTAATACCTTACTATGTGTTGTATATTGTGGGTAAGTTTCATAAAATTCCATGTGTAATTTCTTGAGTTATCGCGATTTTTGTGAATTTTCCTTAATTTATGATAACCAGTGTAATTCATCTGAGTGGAAATAAATAATAAATCGCCGAAGCGCAACTGAAAGGTGAAAGTGTGCAAGCAAAGAAAGCATTTAGTTTAAATATGAATAATTTGAGATGTAAATTATAGTGGCAGTTACAGTGGGCGGTTAAAGAGATAATAAATAAATATAACTGAATTGAGTTTCTACCACCTTTTACATTTATGGCATCTCTGCATCAGCGCATGATGTTAAACCCGAAGAGTAAAAAGTGCGCAAAGAATTGATATTTCTAGTGTATCATTATTTTTTGAAAATGTCACCTCTTGCTTGAGATTCTGGAACGAGTCCTACGTGTTCAGCCCCATAAGTTCTTGTTGATAATATTTCACGTAAATAGCGCTTTGATCAGTGCTGTATTAATTTTTTGTAGTTCAGATACGATTCAGACGTCGTAATATTATCAACCGAATGTTTATATTATTCAAGTATTTTCTGTAGTAGAGTGACGAGCGAAGCTGTAATAACACCGGAGACAAATTTTTTGTTGCGTTTATGCAAATGTTTGATCTTGCTTACTTCGGGGAAGGAAATTTCAAATCTAAAATTAGTTTTGCTTCAAAAGCTATAAATTTTTTTCTTAAAAGAAATTTTTAATCTATATTTTGGCGTGATGTATACATTCTTAAAAATGTTATATATAACAGGGGATCAAATAAATGTTGCGACTAACTTCTAATGAATATAGGTATAAGGCACATCATCATGATTAAAACTGCGTAGGAACCCATGCCCGGAAATATCTTCACACCCAACTAAGGGGGTGAAGATATGATTATGACCTATTCCCTCGAAGCACACGAAGTAACATTTCATGATAGGGAGGCGTATGACAACATTTCCGGGCATAAATTCCTATGCAGTTTTAATTCTGATGATGTCCCTTAAATTCATTAGAAGTTTGTCGCGACAATTATGGTAGCTCGAGGGCCGGGATAGCCTGGTCGGTAGGGCGCTGGGCCCATATCCAAGAGGTCGTGGGTTCGATCCTCGCCGGCCGAAGACTCCCCGTGTAGTAAATGGTGACTGATGCACGTTAAATCTGTCGAGTCTCAAAGTCCTCCATGTTCCCACAACAAATCAATACCTCTGGGGGTACTGATCCAGGAGTTTCCTTGTCTTCTGGATTGGTTCAAAATTACAAGGCTACGGCGTTGAACGTAAGTAGTCGTAAACCCATGAAATTGGGTCGGCTGTTCAACGACGGTTATAAAATAAGAAATAAAATTATGGTAGCTCGAGCCGCGATGGCTCAGAGGATAGGGCTTTCGTCTTCCAATGAGGTGAACCGGGGTTCGATCCCGACGACGGCTGGTCGATACGAATTCCGCATCCGGCTTGCACCGACCACAGTACTGATGTGAAATATCCTCAGTGGTAGACGGATCATGGGTCAGAGTCCCCTTGCCGTTAGGCTAACCGTGGGAGGTTTTCGCGGTTTTCCTCTCCATGTAACGCAAATGCGGGATAGTTTCATCAAAAAGTCCACCACGAAGGCAAATTTCTCCCAATACTTGATCCAGCAGTTCCCTTGTCTTCTGGATTGGGTTCAAATTACAAGGCTACGGCGTTGAACATTAGTAGTAGTAAACCCAAAAATTGGGTCGGCTGTTCAACGACGGTTATAAAATAAAAATAAAATTACGATAGCTCATGTTAATTATTTCGTTTTTAAACTAGTACATTTCTACAAAAAATAGCATAAAAACATCATTTTAAAAAAATAACTGTAGTTTGGAAAGAAAAACAGATCACAGATTAGAAATCAGCAATACGAATAATAACGATAACATACGAGTAATAAAAATAACATTAAAGTAGTAAAAATAACATTTAAAAAAATAACTGTAGAAACCGATTACAGATTTGTAATCAGTAGAGCCCGGAAGTTCAGGTAAATGCCTTTTCTGCCTTTTTTAAGCGTTTTCTTCTGAAAATGCCTTTTTCTTTCCTTTTGTTCATAAATGCCTATTTCTGTCTAATTAAAAATTTTTCTGCAAAGCTTTTTGTACTTTTGACCGAGCATAAATTTTGAAGTTCAGAAATGGTTGACTATCATCCGACGTATTGTAATGCATTTATAGAGATTAGGACTTTATTCCTTTTGGGACAACTCCCTCCCTCTGAGGCAGTGGTCACCCCTCGCACTGCACTATGGCTATTCATCTGGGCTGATAGGGTACTCGTGCTTTAGTGAGTAAGGCAGGTGAAAGACATTTTTCTGTCCATGAGATTGACAGTGTTGTTTGAATAGAGAACAGAATACAGAATACATTTAAAGCTGGAAATGCCGTAAAAGTTTTATTTCCTAATATGATCCATCTAACGTGCCTTGCTCATGCATTGCACAGGATAGCAGAGGAAGTAAAAGGTCTCTATCCTGAGGTAGACTCGCTTGTTTCTAGTGTGAAAAAAGTAATTGTGAAAGCCCCTTCAAGAGTTCAAGTGTTCAAAGAAATTGCACCAGACATTCAATTACCTCCTAAACCGATCCTTACTAAATGGGGAACATGTATTTCAGCAGTCTCATACTACTGCACAAATTTCGAGGAAGTTACTCGAGTCCTTACCAGCTTTTCGGATGAAGAGGCAATATCCATAAGAAAAAGTAAAAGTCTGCATAGCAGTTCTAAAATAAAAAATGAACTGACTTTTATTTCAACTTATTTTGGGAAGCTCCCTGGAGCTATTGAACACATGGAAAAAAGAAATAAGTCTTTGTCCGAGTCACTAAAGATTTTCGACAATACTATTGAAGAACTAATGTCTGTGCCTGAACCAGCTGGTGACAGAATAAGGAAGAAATGTGAAAACGTCATCTCTGCAAATGCAGACTTTGAATGCATCAAGGACATTGCAAAAGTACTTTCTGGTGATACTACAGTTGAACTTACCATATCTCCTACCATGGCAAGTTGTTTTAGGTACGCGCCCATAACCTCTGTCGAAGTAGAAAGATCCTTCTCTTTGTTTAAAACTATATTGACTGACAGGAGACAAAATTTCTCTTTTGAAAATTCGAAAAAGCATCTAGTTGTGATGTGCAACAACAACCAATCATCAGAATAAATTTGCATACAATATTATTGTAAGTATGAGTTTTCAATTTTTATTTCACACTTACGCAGTTGAGGGTTTTTTTTGTGCAATTATGTCCACTTCTTTTGTACTATTGCTACGACAGTCGAATAAAATGAATATGTAGGTATACCGGATACTTCTAGCAACTTTTTTTATACCTTGGATACCTATATGGGCTTTTAGGCATTACCAACTAACATTTTGCTCCACTTTTAGGTGCCTTTTTTAAGTGCCTATTTCAAGCTTTTTAAATGCCTTTTTGCCTGCCTATTTTTGAATTTTTTATTGCCTGAAATTCCGGGCTTTAGTAATCAGCAATACAAAAGTATCTAAGATTTGTTCCTATCTTAGTCTACAATGTCATGCAACATGAAAAAAAATTGTCCCCAGTGTAATTTAACTAATGCAGCTCATAAAAAAGGAAGATTCTCTCATCTGACAAGAAAGAAAATTAGAACTTTGAGAATATCGTATTTCACAAAGCATTTATTGCGTGTTTTTATTTACTTCTGTTTATAATTTTACAATCTGCAAATTTAAGTATAACCACATTTTATATAGGATTACCACATTTTGTATAAGCCCAATAATTTTTGTGCAAGCATAGCCATTTTTTTGAAATCCTCCGTATTATTCTTGCTTATTTAATTACTTTCTCCAAAAACTCATCAATTTTATTCATTTCTCATTTCTGCATCCAACGAATGATTAAAATATTCGCTACTTTCAAATTTAATCTAGAATGCGCATAACAACCTGCTGTTCGAAATCGTTTTCATTTCCTGAAATATTCTATAAATTCCAAAGGCTTACTCAGCAGAGGCACACATATTTCCTTTTCGAATCCCTATTTGTTACTAACTATAGATGGAAAGACTTTTAACAGTTTCAATATTTACTGGCGAAGCTTAATTCAACGGAATCCCCTGGCTCCAGCGTTAATGACTTTTCGATAAATTCCGTTGAAACGAAAGGAATGATAAAGAGTCATTAAGTCTTAGAAAGTTGAGTATAAATCTAGCAGTGGAAACGTTTCCATGAAAACTAACTCATTCAGAGATCTTCTGCATCGGCTGATCCATACAATTCCTGTCTTTTCCGTTTTAATTAAGATTAGATTTTGTTAAGAATGATTCGCTTGGAACAATTATTAGGCATTGCTAAAGAAACATTCGTCTGATTGAAACGGCTTTGGAAATTTATTTCTAAAGAAATAGCTGGAAATGCTTCACTTCTTGGTATTAAATATAAAAATACTCAATACTTTAATTTTATTACTTATTAAAAGAATTGCCTTTATTTTTTCTTTGCAAGTTAAATAACCATTATCTTAGATTTTTATTTACTTAATTGATGTTTAGCTCATTTAGAATTTTTTTTAATATTTAGATCACCTAATAGCATATTAACCCTTTGCACTCAAGAAGTGCCACTACTCTATTTAATTCATTTGAACAAGTATATAACGTGTGAATCATGTTGTATACGTGGAAACTTGTTCTATAGTTTAAAAAGAATGTTCAAAGTAGTAGTAAAACAAAAATTTAAGTTTAGAAGAATTTTCTAAAATAAAAACTATCTAAACATCCATATGCATATGTAGCTGACATATAGATTTTACCTACATATTTTTTTTAAATTATTGATTCGTCATGGTAGTTTAAAAAATTTTTGAAACTTCAAATTTCAAGATTTAATAGGCCAAAACGCTAATATTGCTACCACTTAAAAAAAAAAAATAGTGCGTGGAGTCTCTCCGCGTGGAAGAAGTTAAACTTCGCAACCTGCGACGTGCGAATCAGCAATCAGCAGTCGTAGAAGGATCACTAGTTCTGTTCAACGACTCTTTTTCCTGTTCCGCTCGCTTCCGTGCTCTGTAATCACGGTAATATTGTGCGTTTTTCCCTCGTGGACCTCTTGAACCAGTGGAAGTGCTTGTGGTTGCCTCATCGTCTCGCCCTGGAAAATGTATTTGTATTAATAATGTATGTGATTGCGTCATAATGTAATTTCAGAAGAGAAAACCTAACTATCAATTGATATTCACAAGAGACGTACCTTGACATAACCTTAAATCCGTCGCATTGTCCGTGGGATTGTTTTCACTCATTTTTTACAATTGTTATCCACTAAATTTGAAAATAAAAAATACTACCCTATTAAATTTTATGTGTATCAAAACAAACTAAAAAAATATTTATAGAAAACAATACTTTTATTATTTTTATGCTAGTGAGAACCAAAACAATATGGAAATGAATGAGGGAAAACTGGATCCTACCACGTGATTTCCCGGCCAATAAAAATGTAGCGTTAAACGTTTAACGCAACCTTATTGGAAGTCGCATAACAAGTATAGCTTCAAAAATTATTTCTCAAAGGACGTACGGCTACGACGTTGGATCAGATTAATTAATGAGAGCTCACCGAGACTGGTACTGAATAACCAGTCAAAGCAGCGAAATTGCTGGACCAGCGCCAGGTGCAAACTTTTATTCTGTCCGAAATTGAGAGTTTTACGGAAGTACTATAAAATATTAATTGAAAAAGCATAAAGAGGCATATATATTATTGTATTTTGTCGGAGCTGAATGAAAGCTAGAATGGAAGGTAGCAGAATTATATATTCAGTTGGTATAAATGTATCTGTCAGGGAACTGGGTGAGTGGTCTAGGCCTAAACCAGCAGAATTAGCAATTAAGTTATTAAAAATGTGATTTAGTGCAATTGGAAAACAGAAAAGACAATTTAAATTATTTATTATTAATTATTAAAAGCAGCATTTTACTATGACACATTTAAAATGCATCTACAACCAATTTCAATCTCTTCAAACTAATGCCAGTCTCATTATGCTTTAAACTAAATTTAAATAAAATTCACAGGAGATGTTTCTTGATATTGGCCGTACATGTTTCATTATTTCATAGTTTTTCTTGCTTTGTCAGCCTCTCTAAATAATTTTCTTAACAGTATGAACACTTTTGACATGATAATTGCTTAAATGTTGAATATCTAGATTTTAAAATTGATATTGTTAATAAACACATTAAAATTTTTGTTTATGATTAAAGGAAGGCTTTTAAATTTAAGGTTATTTTTTTTCTGTAATTTTGATACCAATTTGTGCGGTAAAATTATCAAAAATTTAGTTTTTTTCTCAATTGTCTAGAATTAATAAAATTTGCAATAATGTTGAGATCTTTCAAGAGGCAACAAGTAATTTTTTGAAAAATTCGGAAAACAATGGTTTTCCTTTTAATTTCTGTATTATTGAATTTTAAAAAAAATGATCAAAAATTATTAGTTTCGTTTTCTTTTAATAGGGCTTGATCAAGTCATGACCGAGTTGCAACTCCACTGCCTGCTAATCTCAATGCTCAACCAAAACAGTGTTAAAATTCCAGATGAATGGGATAGGGGTCGCTTCGCGGCCCAGGTGCCCAATAAAATCAAAACTCTAGGACTAGTTTGAATTTTTAACGAATACTAAATTTGTAAGAAATGTTCTTTTATTATAAAATGCTTATAAACTTTCTGTTTTCAAAACCACATCGAAAAATCTTTTTTTCACATCATTTACCTATTTAAATTATTCTATTCAATTCAATAACCTTAATCAACTTTATAGAATACATCACTTTTATTAAATAAATATTATAGCTGTGAAGAGAAGATTGAAAATCCGATAGTACTAAATTCCAAACATACCAGAAATACCAATTTCATTTTTAAAAGCTTTATCGACTTTACGCTAACAAGTTTCGTTAACCGAGAACAAAATACAACCTAAAATGCTTTAATCATTAACGAGGTTAGGGTAATTTTTATCTTTAAACAAAATGTTTTCTCCATTATTTTCAAGATAAAAAAGGAAAATATATTTCCCTTGGCGCAGAGAAAATTTCCGCTTTAATTAATGTTGTTGCATTTAAAAAGGCAAAAGTCATGTATTTGGTCAATTATCCTAATTTAGCTCGTTTAACTCTTAAAAAAAAAAGACGTGTTGCTTGTTAAATAAATTAAGTCCTTAGAAAACAACACAATTTTTAACTGCTTTGTTTGGTGAAGTTTTGTAAACAATTGGGTTTATAATGATAAATAATTTAACATTACATAGATAAAAACTATTGGTAATTTTTTAAAAAACTGTTTCAGAAAAAAGTTCATCTTTTTAAAAAAAAAAATGCATGTTTCTATTAATTTTAATTTGACAATTATTTATTAAATTTTCTGCATACTTTTATACAATTATTCATATGGACTTTAAAAATTTGTAACGAAAAAAAAAGAATGAAACTCGAATGAAAAGACTTGCTTTGCCCGGAATTCTTTCCGATTCTTTGCAGAATCTTTCCGATGTAAGGTCAGTTCCCTGACTCCTACACAGGCCGGTCGGCTACTAAGTTTTATACATAACTATTGAATTAAATTTACAATTGTATGTCTCTCTCTCTGTATCCCACTTTCGACGTTTTTCGAGAAAATTTCTTCTAGTGGTAGCTAAATTTATATATCAATGTACATTTCCCTGTTTTGCAAATTTAGTTTAAAGTTGTTTTATCATTTCTTCATGCAAATGATTTAAAAGATCATATCGAACATCACTTTGTTCCTGCTTTCTCATGGTGAGGATTTTAAAATTTTGGCAAAATTACCAAAAATAAAGAAATTTAGCTTTTAATTGTCTAACAAACATTCTACGAATTATTTCACAGTCCTGTATATACTAGGTTTTTATAATTTTATAACCGTCGTTGAACAGCCGACCCAATTTTTGGATTTATGACTACTAACGTTCAACTCCGTAGCCTTGTAGTTTTGACCCCAATCCAGAAGACAAGGAATTTCCTGAATCAAGAATTGGGAGAAATTTTACCTTCATGGAGAATTTTTTTTGATGGAACTAACCCGCATTTGCGTTACATGGAGAGGAAGACCACGAGAAATTCCCACTGTTAGCCTGACGGCAAAGGGACTCTAACCCATGATCCGTCTACAAATGAGGATATTTCACGTCAGCACTGTGGTCGGTGCAATCCGGATGGGGATTCGTTAATTGGATATCGACCTGCCATGACTGGGATTTGAACCCGGTTCACCTTATTGGAAGGCGAACGCTCTATCCCCTGAGCCATCGCGGCTCTATATACAAGGATCGGACAATATGGAAATACTTCTATACTAACTCTTTGTAAACTATATTTATTTCTGCAGCAAATATTTTGATAGATTTTAAGAGGCAAAACTGTTGCCACTATTTGAAAATCATGTTTAAAGCTTTTAGAAAGGGTGGCATTTTTACCCATGCAAAATTTGGATCGCCTGAAATAAGGAGAGGAGATTAATAAATAAAATTTTAGATTTAATACCAGCAATTTCGAATTCATTCTATAAGATTGCGATATTTACATTAGAATGCTTTTCTAATTGTAGTGATTTTAAAAAGAAAAGTACCTTCTAACTCAAGTTCGAATTTTTTGTCAATGCAAATTTTGCATGGGTAAAAAAGACACCATTCCTAAAAGCTTCCAGCATGATCTTTGGAATTGTGCCAACACTTTTGTCAAGTAAACTCTTCCTAAACATTGGTTGCTAATAGTAACATTGTTACATAGATTTAGTATTGAAGCCGCCACTCTTGGTAGTCTGATCGGACCACAATGAAGTAAACTAGTGTACAAAAGAGCCATTTAATAGAAAATCTAATAAAAATAAGAAAGTGGTAGCAAATATACGTCTAAAAATTTAAGAATATAGGGTAAACTAACCAGTGAAGGAACACTTAAGCTTCGCTTGCCTTTTAAAAAATCATATTAATTTCAAAATTCGTAATTTCAGTTAAATGACAGTGTCAACATATTTGTTACTAATTGCAAATTATGCAAAAAAATTGCAGAGAACTTACATAATATTGTTTTAAAGTTTTGGAGGTTCAAATAACAAGTAGTAAGAAGACCCAGTGAAGGAACAGCTCTTACCAGTGAAGGAACACAAAATTGCCCAGTGAAGGAACACTTAATTTTGGTTATTTTTTAATGCTCTTTATGAATTTTTTAGCCATACAAATACAGTCGGACATCTATTTAACAAACTTCCATTCTACGAATTTCCCTATTTTACGAATTTTTTCGAGGAACCAAGAGCATTTTGGAAATTTTTTTGTAAAATAACTTCCATATAGCGAAGTGAATTTTCTATTTAACGAACTTTTCATTGAGATCCAATTTCCCTATTTTCCAAAATATTTCTTAACATTTTAAACTTGTTAAAGCAATTTATGGGGGAAATGACATTAAATTAATTTTCGAAGCCACTGCTTTATGAAATGTATTACTGTTTTGTCTAAAAATTATCTTAGAGAAAGCAGTAAATTCCCTTTCCCTTTTTGTTTGCACTTCAAACGAAAAACTCACTTCAAATTAACGGATTTCATCCGTAGCAATTTAACTTAACGCAAGTGGTAATGTATGTTTAAAATTACTTTTATAATAAATGCAACTATATTTTTATACATAAATTTAGACTTTTTTTAGTTGAAAATGTATATAGCATGATAGTGTAACACTGGATAATGTTTTGCTCTATTCTTGCTTTCCATGCAGATTTCTTTTATGGTTGAGATTTATATGATAAATAGTAGATACTAGTTTACAAGATAAAAGTGTATCAATTGCTATTTTAATTATGTCTAGTGTTTAAGAATTTAAAACCTGTTTTGTGTTGTTTAAGTATTTTAAGAGGTGATTTTCTATTTAACGAATTTTCCATATAACGAGCTTATTATTGGTATTAAGTGATTTTGTTAAATAGAGGTCCGACTAAAAACAAGACTATTTGTGAAATTATGAGATACAAGTACTTGTAAAATGCTAACTTTTTTCTGTAATCATGAACTAGAAATTAAAGTGATGTTAAATACAAAATAAATTTAAAAAAATCGTTCTTTCTTATAATTTGACAGTCAAATCTAAATCATTGTGTCATCCGATGCTGTTTATTATCATTATTATTTTATCACCTTTTTGTTTACTCTTTTTCCTCTTATTTCTTGAAGCTTTTTTTCTTTTTTAAGTATTTTTTCTTTCTTTTTCTTTTCCATGTTCTCTTGTTTTAATGTTTTTTAGATCTTTCAGCCTCTTGAAATTTTTGCCATTTCTCTGAAGTTAGTGCAAAAGGTAATTTATTCGCTTTTCTTCTTATTTGACCTTTCTTTTTATCATCAATATTTGGCCAATGTAAATGGCTCTTCCAAACTTCTTCTGATTTTTCATCAACATTTCTAGAATGCCTTTCTCGAAAATAGACGGGGGAAAGGTGTCTTGAAGTTTGAGGCAAATCCATCTCTTGTTGACTTATATCTAGAGGATCTTTAGAAGTACTGATTTTACTTACAGAATCATTTCTTTTTTCAACTAAGAGAATCAGCATGAGGACTCATTTCAAATTCGATATCTAATATGCATTCATTATCAATACTAGCTTCAGTTCCTAAGTTTGACTTTAGCAAGTGGTCTTCTTTTAATACGTGCTTCTTCCATATTGGAAAAAGTACAGGCTCTTGGACATTTTCGATATTATACTCTTCCGTCAATGCTGTGTTAAAAATTTACAACATATCTTGAGGGATTTCCCTCTCAAGCTTCTGAAGAAATTGAGTATCGTTTCTGTTTAACTTTGTTTTTTGTTGAGGAACTTACTTCTAAATTCTAACATTGTAAAGTAGTTTCTATAAATTATATAATCACGTTGCTATCCTATAATGATAGCTTATTAGGAGTTCTTGGTGCAAAAGCCAGCGAAAAAATGTTCTATTTTTATGATTATATTTAATTAGTTTTCGATTTGTAAACATAGTTTATTAAGTTGCCTAACATTTGATGTAACTACACACCCCGTTAATAAATATAAATTATAATTTTTTCATAAATTAAGCTATTAAATTAACATTTTGAACTGAAATTATTTCAGGAATTATTCATACAATTTTTAACAAAATTTCGGTTGTCCTCTATATAGCAGAATTACTTATCCTAGAGTCATGTAAAATAATATAACACACATTACTGTTCATTCACTGGAAGTATTCCCACTGTAGGAATATGCCTGTTTCTTCACTGGTTAGAAGCTGGTTTTTGTCTTTTAAACAGAATTTTGATGTATAATATGACTAAAAGTACAAGAAAATTACGAAATTTCTTTTATTTTCATTAACTGAGAAATGAACCCAGTAAAGAAACATTTGTTCCTTCACTGGTTTTTCATCGTTTGGTGATCCAGTGAAGGAACATGCCTGTTCCTTCACTGGTTGGAAGTTGTTTTTTGTCTTTTAAACAGAATTTTGATGTATAATATGACTAAAAGTACAAGAAAATTAAAAAATTTCTTTTATTTTCATTAACTGGGAGAAAAACCCAGTAAAGGAACACTTGTTCCTTCACTGGTTTTTCATCGTTTGGTGATCCAGTGAATAAACGCCCCCTTATCTCAGTACTTGATTATGCTATGGTGCTTTTAAAAAAATAAAACGTAACTTCAATAACTATATTTTTAATTCTCTTTTTCACAGTGAGAAAAATAAGACTACTACATGCAATTAATTCCACTTCAAACATATAAGTACAAACACTCACCTTATAATTTTTTCAACGAAACAAGGTGTTGCAGAGATAATAACAAATTCAAAAATTTTTTCAGAGAAATCTATTTGACCAGGTAATCCAAAATATTGCTAGATGACTTCCTATTGTTTGGCAGTAAGCTATTGTTACCAATCAATCTAAAGAAAAACTTTCAAATTCTTATTTTTAATGAATATATATGAAATGTTCCTTCACTGGGTAGTGTTCCTTCACTGGTTGGTTTACCCTAATTGGTTTGTCACTTGTCTACCACCAAAAATTCAATTCTCAAGTATATATGATAACTTCCTCTCTATTACTTTTGAAATAAAACTTGGTTTCATGTGCACCACTTTTTCACTTTCTAAATAGTCTACGCACACTACTTCTACTTTTAAAAATTCGTGTGGAGGCTTTCAGACGATTAACCCTTTCGCGCCGACTGTCACAAATACGTGACAGCATAAAACCGTATCAATCAGGGTAAAAAGATAAAACTGGTAATCAAAGTATTTCTTTAGCAGTTTATTTGTGGGCGGAGTTATAATTCTTTGATTTATTTAATTCACCATTACTTTGTTCAATATAAAACTATTTAGTTACATTTTGAATTAACATTGATTATATATATGATTAAACTAACAATAATTAAAGTAAAAGCAAAGTAAGTCTGTCAAATTAGCAACGACTGCATTTAATTTACCGCTTTTTATTTAATTACAACTTGATTCTGATTTTGTACGAATGCTTTTCTGAATCACCCGTCCCCAAGGGGTTAAAGTATAATCCTACATAATTAAATTAATCGTCACAAAATTCAATTGACACAATTTTCATCATCATCATCAATGGCTTGACAGTCCAGTGTGGGCCTTGTTCTTCTCAAGAAGTTTTTTCCAGGATAACCTTTCTCCAGCTAGTGTTTTCCACTTTTTAGTTTTTACGACCAACAGGTCTCTTTCTAGGCCGTCTATCCATCTCAAATTCGGCCTGCCTCTTTTTCGTGTGCCAGCTGGTCTGGCATTGAAAACTCTGACACAATTTCAATTCCAAAAAAATTTATCCAAAAAAATAATTTTGCAGTTTTGCTTTACTTAAGTACAGTACAACAATTTCAACAATTGCTGTCTTGTAGTGCTGCATTTATAATGCATTTCATTTGAACTGTATGGCTATCAAAGGTAAAAAGAACGGAATAATTCTTTTTAAAAAATTGTTTCATGATTAAAAATTATCTTTAAAAAAAGTTATGATTTCTAAAGAACCTTAACAGCTGAGTTTCACAATATTCTAGCACCGTATTATACTATTAATCAAAAGTACGACAATTTTAAAAAAAGAATAACATAATTTATAATAGCTGTTAAGAACTCCAATAAATTATTAAAAAATCCTGACTACCCAAATTTAAATCCTCTGAACAAGCGGTTACCAAATTATTTGTGGAACCTAGGGTTGCGTGAAAAGGACATAAGGGTTCCGTGAATTAGGACTTTTTTTCACCAGCACTGATTTTTTGAAACCTTCAATAGGTATATAACCAACCAATTATCCATTATTCATTCAATATTAAAGTTATTTTTATGAAATTATTCATGTAAAATTGAAATAGGAAATTTTAAAATCTATATTTTTTCTAATAGCAATCTTGTATAAACTATTAAACGATATGCATTTACCAATAATTGTATCATTAGTTGTCATCGATTTTTTAAATTCAAAATAAAAGAACCAAGTTCAAGAATAAATAATTATTTTTCTTTGATAACCTTTCTCACAATTTGTTACAGTTCTTTTTCCAAAATTACAATTCAGCTTATGTTATTCAATTTCAATTTAAACTACAATAACTACTAGACTTAACTTCTGCAGTATAAAAAAAAAATCTCTGCAGACTTCAACTGCCTAACATAAAACCTAATTTTAAGATTTATTGATAAAATAATGAGAAAATTTCATTCATATTGAATGTTCCGAAGTTAGTTTGAAGTGTTTTTTTCTTTTGCATATTAACACCTGCTAATGAATGTTTTTAAAAGTCAGGGTTCTCCCAAAAGATCGATTTATTTAGGGTTCCGTGGGTGAAAAAAATTGAGAACCGCTGACCTAGACCAAGGGTTTCCAACTTACATGAGGCCGGGGGCCGTAATTAAAAACATCAGTCTAATGGAGGGCCGCAACTTTATCAAAACTTTATATATTCTCTTTTATGTTTGATGGAATATTAAATATTACTGTCAGATTTTTAAGTATTGAATTACAAATTAAAATACGAAGTAGATTTTCACCTGAGAAATAAATTGTTTTTGCACCGTTGGTATGTTAAGTTTCATAGAAACGTAAAAATTAGGGTTTTTTTTTAAACAAAGAAAAGTACTTTAAACCCATGTGAATTTTTTTACTTAAATTGTCCGTAAAAAAATGACAACTAATATACTCGCAGGCCGCAAAAAGAGGCTTCACGGGCCTGATGTGGCCCGCTGACCACCAGTTGGTAACCACTGCTCTAGACTGTGAATAATTCCTCAAAAATATGGAAAGCCATTTACCATTCTTTAGTAAGCTATAATAGTTTTATTCGTGTGACATTATTAATTTGTTTGTATTTAAATTAATGCATATTTCATGTAAGAAAATTTAACTGTAAACAGAAAATATAGTTTCGTTAAAGGCGCTTTTTGAATAATTGCCGCTGTCAAAAGAACTCTCAGTAGCCATTAAATAAACTAAGAGGTGGTTGCGTTATTTGGCAAAACCGTTTCGTTTTTCGATCCTTCACTTTAATTTTTAAAATATTGAAATCATAATTAGGGTTGCCACGACCTGGAATTAATAAGTGGTAACTAAGATTTTTCAAGACTACTGCTTAAATTTAGCTTTAATTTGAGAATTACTTAATGGGTATAGTTTTGCTCTCATATATGTTTAGTTTAAATTACTAATTTTGCAGAATAAAATTTAAGCCATTTTGGATAAAAGAAGTATACGTCAGAAACAAGAGCATTCTATGTATCAGGAATGCCACAGGAGACTGACTGTAAATGTAAAAAGTGGTAGAAACTCAATAAATTTTTATTAAACAAATGCTAGCCTTGACTATTAGGTCATTAGGCTTCTAGCTCTCTAGTTTTTAACAAAACAGTCAAAGTCTTTTAGTGCAGGATTTAATTTGTACTTAATTTACAGGGTATCTGCTACATTTTAGATTTTCAAATTCATGACTTTCCATGACTAATTCCAAGAATTTTTCATGACTTAACGAAGTAACTATTATCTCCGACTAAAACACAGCAATAAATTTAAAAAAGCATTATAATAGCATTAATTTAAATGATGGGTATTACCAAAGCTGTTATACTCTTCATCTTCATACTTATAGATTTCAAATTTATAAAACAGAGTAAAGAAAGAGTTGAAGAAATAAAATAGCTGGAAGAAAAAAAATACGATAGCAAATATTTTTTCTTCTTTTTTTCTGCAGAATTATATTCTAAAGATACTTTTCTTATTCATTGGAAAGAAAAGATATACTCATGATTTTTCTGTTTTCATTTCGGAATAAAAAAAGTTCGCCAATGACTGGCTTGCTTCAGCTAGAATTTGAAATAGATAAAATAAAAAATAAAAATAATAACAAAAATTCTGAAATCACAGAAGTTTAAGAGATAATTCGTTCCAGAAATTTTTTTCTTTCATTTTTTGAAAGAACACCATAATTTTTAAAGAACGTGATAAAACATTTTATATTTTAATAAAATATGTCTGTGAGTGGGGTTTTGTTACATATTCAGATATTCGGAGCACCATGAAATTGGGGGGGGGGGGATCCATGACTTTCCATGATTTTTTTAAAAAAAATAGTTAAAATCATGACATTTCATGCCAAAATTTGTTCAATACCAAAATTCATGACTTTCCAAGATTTCTCGTGGCTTTCCAGCTGCTCAGATCCAGTGCTCTTTAATTATTCAACCATAACTACCACGACGATTTACATTTCAAATTAAACTAAACATTCTGGCAGTAACTCCATCGAGTTTTGCACCCCCCAAGCATACTATCACCGAGACGCAGTTGAAAAACCTTTTTATTAGCAATCAGGATACAATTATTTTGGGGGACTTTAATTCTAAGCACTCCATCTGGGGCTGCAGCCGTACCAATGTTAATGGCATCAATCTTAAAAAGCTCGTAAATAAATACAACCTCACTGTCATAGCCCCACTTGAACCCACATACTACCCCAATAATAGTTCTCAAATTCTAGACTTTGCTATCACTAATATTAAAATACCAATGAGCAGCTCGGTTATTAATGAATTAACCTCAGACCATAGACCTGTTCTCTTAAATGTTGGCATATCTGCAATTCACACGCCCAAGATGATTAAAACCACAAACTGGGACCTTTTTCAAAATACTCTAACCACCAAACCGCCCCCCCAATCTAGACTTAAAAATCCCAAATGACATCAACAATCAAATCAATAGTATTGAAAACTTCATCTCTGGCGCATACGAGGAAGCTTCCATAGATAAAGAATATAAAATTAATTTTCTTAAACTGCCTCAGGAAATTAGAAACCTAGTAAAAACCAGAAATTGGTGTAGGAAAAAATTCAAACGAACCTGCGATCCGAATTATAAAACTGAAAAGCTTGAACTAAATAAAATCATTCACAAAGAAACTAGAAAGTATAAAAAATTACAGTGGAATGACAAGATCAAAAAACTAACATCTGAAAACAATTCAATCTGGAAAATGGCAAAGGCCCTCAGAACTGACCAAGTAATTAGCAAACCAATTAAGACAGATAATGGCTTTGCATGTACTAACACTGACAAGGCAGAAGCTTTTGCCACACATATGGCTAAACAATTCTCCCTTAATGATGACTATGATATCGGCACACATAATATTGTCAATACCACTGTCTCGGACTTCCTAGTCTCTAACTCCCAAGTCACCCCTATTGAACCCACCAATAATTATGAAGTACAAAATATTATCAAGAAACTAAAATCAAAGAAGGCACCAGGTGATGACAATATTTAGAATAAAATGGTTAAACTTTCACCAAATACTTACATCTCCACCTTAACAGATATTTAGAATGCCTGTCTGCACTTAAATTATTTTCCCACAAACTGGAAGAATGCAACCATTATTCTGATTCCCAAAGCAAATAAAAACCTAACCTTACCCGAGAGCTTTAGACCAATCAGTCTACTGTGTATTTTTGGTAAAATTCTAGAACGTATACTGTATAACAGAATAAAGCCTTTTCTAGGCTGTCTGCCAAATGAGCAGTACGGTTTCAAAAAAAACTTAGATACCATCAAACAACTCCTTCGAATCATTGACTTCATTGGTAAGGGCCTGCACAACAAACAGACAACTGCATTTCTCATGCTTGACATCAGCAAAGCATTCGATCGAGTTTGGCATGCTGGTATCGTGCACAAACTAATTAATTTAAACTTTCCCTATGGCATTGTAAAAATAATACATAACTACTTATCAAACCGTACTTTTAACATTAAACTAAATAGTGTTGTTTCATCCAGGAGAAAAATAAATGCGGGTGTTCCCCAAGGGAGCATTCTAGGACCGATACTTTTCATTATTTATACCCACGATTTCCCCATATTTCACGACGACCACAACAGTATCACGGCGTTTTACGCTGACGATACTGGAATCTTGCAGAAATCTCTCAAACCAGATAATGCACTTCAAAAACTACAGAACAAGTTATATGATGTGGAAGACTGGTGCCTAAATTGGAAGTTCAAACTAAATGCTAGTAAATCGCAACTTTTAATAATACAAAAGAATAGAAAGTCCTACTCTAATAAATACCAACTAGTTCTCTTCAACAACACTATACCCATTGTTGATAAAGCTATATATTTAGGCTTAACCATTTATAAAAAACTGACCTGGTCTGACCATGTAAATAACATTAAAAATAAAGTACATGCAGCAACCAACAAACTTCAAGCACTTTTTCATAACCGACACCTTAGTTTAAAACTGAAAAAACTCCTGTATACCTCGATGATACGTCCTATCATGACATACGCCTCAGCTGCCTGGTGTAACGCCTCCGAAAAAGACCTCAAAAAACTTATCGTACTCCAAAACAACATCTTGAGAAAACTCACGGGAGCCAGATGGTTTATCCGCAACAACGCCATTCATAGAGATCTTAACATTGACCGCTTTGACCATCATTTCAACAAATTAAATAGAAACTTCTCTATTAAAGTCGCCACCTGCAATACCGCAAATTTTAATGATATTTTCGACTGCATAAATCTCAAAGAGGATGCAAAAATTCGACCCATTGCGTACTTCTACACCTCTGATATCATACTAACATTTAACAACACAAGCACTCACTGACGGCCGGGTCTCTACTTAACAGAGCCACATTTACTTACACATATACACATATCCTCACAATCCTTTAACTCGCCCCCTTTTGTATGTATTTCCAAACTGTAAATATTCATTAGTGTTTATTTTCCCATTGTACTTTAATTTTACCTTTTTCATGTACATTTTTATTACTTATAATTTTGTCATTGCCTAATAATGGCAAAGTGCCATTTTTCTTTTCTCAAGAACTCCATTTGCTCTCCAAACTTTAATTTTGTCATGTATGTCTCTAACAAGGGAAACTAGGGAAGTGTGACTCGCCAATTTTGAAATAGACTAGTGGGATATATGCTTTATGAGGAATAATTTTAGGGGGCAACATTCGTTTCGGCCCATAGAAGGTCCTGTGAGAGATAAAAAATAATTCGATATATAGAAAAAACGGTATTTTATTACTTCAATGCAGACTATTAGTTATTGTAATTATCTCATACTCCAATTAATTTTGTGGTACTTTCACATACTATATAATGCATATTTATTGTCAAAACTGATTTCGAAAATTTTATATATTTGTAGATTTTCAGAAAAACCTGTTAGGTTAATTTAAAAAAAAAAATTGACATCAAATTTAAAAAAAAAAATTTTTTTTTAAATTTTCCAAATTAATTGGAGTATGTAAATGCAAATCAATTAATTAATTAATAATTAATTTGCTAATTAATTTATAAATTTTCGAATTCATTTATTAATTAGTAACTTAATTAATTAACCAATTAATTACAAATTAATTGGAGTATGAGACAATTACAATAACTAATAGTCTGCATTGAAGTAATAAAATATCGATTTTTCTATATCTTGAATTATTTTTTATCTCTCACAGGAGCTTCTATGGGCCGAAACGAATGTTGCCCCCTAAAATTATTCCTCATAAGGCATACACCCCACTAGTTTATTTCAAAATTGGCGAGTCACACTTCCCTAGTTTCCCTTGTAAGTTTAACTTCAAGATGAATGGGAAAAGGGCCATAAGGCCTCAGACGCCCAGTTCCACTACAACGAACGAACGAACGAACATCGAGTTTTGTATCAAGTTCGTATTAATTTGTAAGTTAATAAATATGTGCATTAAATAAATGAGCAATTAAGTTTCTTTAAAGGAAATTTTTAATTTATTGATTTATATGGCAACATGGTAGTTGGGTTGAAATGTGAATTTATTATATTATTTCTTAAAATATATTAGTAATAATAACGATTTTTTTTTTGTTTTCTGTTGCATGAGGTGATTGCAATGGAGCTTAGACATTTCGTGTCTCTGATTTTAAATCTGCAATCGGTTACTACAGGCTACTATTTTCATGCAATTTAATATTTCCTTATATGGATTTTTTTCTAAATTCTCTCGAGTGAATACTAAGTACGCCCGTTTCTCTCCTACATAGGGAGTGGCAGGAAGACGATGATAATGCATTTCGGTTCATGATGTTGTACGTTAAGGTCATCCGTTTTTGTCGTAAGTGTTATTTTCAAAGCCAGCAGACAAGTGCCTATGTATGACTATAAACCTGAACGTTCCGATAAAAAAAAATAAGTTAAACTAAAAATATCATTTCTAAAAAAAATCTGCAGTTTTCTGAACAAAAATAATTTAAAATTTAAAATCCCCACATCCGAAGTAAGATCATGTACTTGTATAAATCGAACAAATTTGTCCCCCGTATAATACTTTGACTTTAATAGTTGTGTTTTAAAAGTTCTTTACACTTTTAATAATTCATATTTTTATTATAAACTTATATTTGATTATTATTTATTATAAACTTATTTTACTATAAAATAAACCTATAAAGCTTCATTGGTAAACTTTTCATTCTATATAGGGGTGTGAAAAGTTGTCCTAGCAACCCTTCTTGTCTGAATTTCAACTAGGGTTTGTTGTACAGCTATTAAAACCTATGATTTCTGATCCTATTTTTGTCCATTCCTGCTGCAAGAATGTATTTAGATCAGCTGTAAATTTCGAACATGGTTCTCTGGTCTGTAAGCGTCGCTCTTACTCGTTCCGCAAATGCTCTGTAAGGGTTAGGTCGAAACTCTCAGCAGTCAATTTTTATTATAAGCACTATTGAGTTTTTAAAAAATCTCAATGGTTCAATCCTGATATTTTATGAAGGAACAAATCCCTCTTTCATGTCCGTTTGGGAACTCTGCCGTTCTGGACTTCTAAATGTTCAAATAGGCCGGAATAGCCTGATTGGTAGGAGGTTGGACTCATGCTCGTGAGAATGAGATTTCGAATCCCGCCGGCTGAAGAACTCCGTATATTAAATGATGACTGATGCACGTTAAATCTGTCAGGGTCACAGAGGCCTACAAGTTCCCCTAACAAATCAATACCCCTGGGGCTACTGAATTGGAGATTGATCTTTCGCTAGGCTAGGTCAAAATTACAACCTGTAGATGAATGGCTGTATGAAAGGGCTGTCCTGTAGATGAATTGCTGTATGAAAGGGCTGTGACGTGTGTGTGGCTCAAATCGTATTTTGGGCCATATATGGCGCCACTGAAAAGCAAGAAACGCATAAATTCGCTTGGCAAGTCAAAGCAGGCTTGCTGACATTGGCAAGTGGAAATAGAAACTACAACAACAAATGCTCAAGCAATTTATAAAAGGAGGAAATTCTTATTAACATGTAAAAATTTTTTATAGTCTAGGGTAAGGCTCCTATACTATCAGAGCTGACCTATCAAGCAATATTGGAGCAAATAAGTTCGCAAGTTAACGTTATATTAGAATTCGTTATGTTATTACAGAGATGCCAGCTGCTGCGGACACGCCAAAAAAATGTAAAAAACGGTAAATAACTACAAAGTAAAATTTGCATATAGTTGACAATATTTGCCTGCTTTTAAAAATGTAAAGCATGTAGTAAGTATTATAAAGTGGTGAATTATATAAGCCTACGCATTGTTTAGAAATAGTGGTGGATTAAAATCCATTAAATCGAACTTATGAAACCAAGAATTACACTTAATAAACTACCACTTGAAAATATTTATTCGCTGTACTTATGTTAGCTCTTTGCTCCAACAATAAATGATAAGTCGGCCTGTCTAATTCAGGGGCTCAAGTCTAGGGTAACCTGATGGTAACGTAACAGCTTCGTTATTATTTGAGGTAATGGGAAATAATGGTAATGGCAAGAATAACTGAGCAGCATTTTTTTAAATAAGTAAATCAAAATAAATCCTGTGATCTGGTACACAAATTTTCCCGTTAAAACTGTTCTTTTATTATGAAGTAACTGTAAAATTTAAGTGATTTTCTTTTTTAAAAAACAGTCCTGCTTTTTGCATGTTTTTTTTTTTCAATCACAGCAAGGCACGCCTTCATGTACTGTTTTTATTATTTTCTGTTGGATTACGAACTAACTATAACTGGGTAATCATCTATTAAACTTCACATCATATAAGTAGGTGACGTAAAGGTACGTAATCAATAAAAATTGTACCAGAGCCAAATCTTATGTTGAAATTATTCATTCTCTTTTTTAACTTTTTCAATCATTAAATAAAGTTGGATAGCTTTCAGAATTCCCAAAACAAAGTCACAGTCTATTTTGGAATGTTTTAAATCTGAAGAAAATCGGATTTGCTTAAAGGAAATGAGAGATTTATTTATATTTACGTTTTTATTTATTACATATTTTTAGCTTAGCGTAATTTGCATACAAAGATTTACAGTTAATTATTATTTTGAAGATAAATTTGAAGTAAGCACACTGATATATTGAGATTGAATATGCTTTTTGATGTTTTTTTTTAATTCTCACCAAAATATTGACAATACATGGGAATAATTTTTTTGATGCATTTTTGCAACTACTTGATCTTAGCTAATTCGAAAGTGATACTTAAAAATCTGAAATTAATGTTTCTCAGGTGGTATTTTTTTTATTTTATTTATTTTGTTTGAATGTCATGAGAAATATATAGGTTTATAAGTACTAATAATCACTTGTCTATTCGTTTTGAAATAACATTAAAGAGCAAGAAAACATATGACCTTAGCATATCACATCTTAAACTGAAATGTATTATCGCCTTCTTTTTACAACTTCCTACGTAGCAGAGAAGTGAAGTACTCGCTTAAGCGAATGTTAAGAATTCCTGGTTAGGAATATATTATTAAATTATATAAGAACTGTAGCTCATAAAGAGAGTAGAGACCGATTGCAGATTTAAAATCTGCTACACAAAAATATCGAATCTCCATTCGAAATTCTCATACAACCCCTCATACAAAACAAAAACAAAAAAAGAAAGAAATGTCTTTAGTATATAATACGAGAGCACAATATAGAGGGAAAATATAACGTTTGGATTATACTTCAAAATTTAAATTTGTCTTTAATAGTTATACCTAATAAACATGTCATGAGTCTTAGTTGGCTTGGTAATTGAAGTGTACTATGTATTTTAAAGATACCCAAATTCTTTTATTTATTTCTATATAAATAAAAGTCGTCAGATCCGTCGACGCAGCCGATGTTTTGGGCATTCAATTTAGCATTACATTTTGTTTTTGAAAACTATAGAAGTTGGAAGTTTGAAACTAAAAAGATGATTTAGAGCCGTGGTGGCTCAGGGAATAGAGCAATTTCCTCCCAATGAGATGAATCGGGTTTGAATCCCGGCAATGGCTGGTTGATTCGAGTTCCGCATCCGACTCCCACCGACCGCAGTACTTACGTAAATTATCCTTAGTTTTAGACGGATCATGGGTTAGAGTCCTCTTGCGGTCAGGCTAACAGTGAGAGATTCGTGGTAACGCAAAAGCGGGTGAGTTCCATCAAAAAGTCCTCCACGAACGCAAATTTCTTCTAATACTTGATCCAGGAGTTCTCTTGTCTTCTGGATTGGGTACAAAATTACAAGGACACGGAGTTGAATTTTGAAAGTTGTAAACTGAAAATTCGGTCAGCTGTTTAACAACTGTTTTAATATTATTAAATAAAAAGGTGTGTAGAAAAATTCTCAGGAAGTATAATGGAATAGAAAATTTAACATTCGATAATTGGTATTATTACTGTTAAACTTGTAGGAAAAAACACAATAAAGGCTGCTCGACAGGCCGAAGGAATGCAACTTAATAGTTGAAATTTTGTATGCTGAACGGGGCATATTTATTTATCAATTTGACATTTAACTTTTTTTTTCGAAATTTCCAATTGTTCGAAGTTATTGTAATTTTAAGTGTTTTTTTTTTTCATCGCATTGTTTTTTACTAATATTACATTTTGTTTTGTTATTACAGACTTAGAAACTTGAAATTACGATGACCTGTAGAAAAGTGCAGGAAGTATGACGGAATAAAACTAGAAATTACAATTCGATTGTTAGTTCGAGAATTGTTTGTTGCTTGATAAACTTGTAGTAAAAAACAAACATGCTGATCGATCTATAGTCCAGTGAAATGCAACTACAGAGTTGATATTTTTTGTGCTGATTGGATCTTTTTGTATTATAATTTTAACGAGTTTTTTTTCCAAAATTCTTATTTGTTCGAAAGTCATTGCAAATTTTTGGGTTTACGACTACAAATGTTCAACGCCGTAGCCTTGTAATTTTGAACCAATCCAGAAGACAAGGAAACTCCTGGATCGGTACCTCCAGAGGTATTGATTTGTTATGGGAACATGGAGGGCTTTGAGACTCGTCAGATTTAACGTTCACCATTTACTACACGGGGAGTCTTCGACCAGCAGGGACCGAACCCACGAACTCTTGGACATGGGCCCGGCACCCCACTGACCAGGTTATCCCGGCCTAGTAGCGACAATTTAATTTTACATAGATTAACTAGCAGCGTTACATTACAGCCACAAAGAATGGATATCGACAATAACAGTACAATACAAAATAGCTAGCCACGTCACAGGTATTTATTATTTTTTTTTAATTTTTATTATTATTATTATTTTTTATTTATTTATTATTATAGTTTTTTTTTTTTTTTTTTTTTTTTTTTAAACATTTAACATAAATGGCCATCACGGGTAGCTGAAAAGCTCCGGACTCACTGTCTGTCCCCAGGGACTGGGAGCAGGGTCAGTGGTGAGGCTTGTGTAGTATTTATGTTTTGTTTATGTTGTGTTGCGTGTTTTACCTATTTTTCTTATGAGTAGTAGTTGAGGATCATGATATAGATTACTGTTTTTTATTGTGTGTGCGTTTATAGACAGTTAAGCCATCTCTTGTTTGTGTGGATCGAGCTTGTGTTTTCTTTTTTTATTTTTTTTTTATTTATTTTTTATTAGCCTCACGGACAACAGCTTGTGTTGACTGACTGCCTGCCAAATGTTAATCGTTTTATTAGATGCTTTAACATGTCTCTTTGGTTTATTTGTTTGATCTTGATGCCTTATTTGTTAATTACAATTGCATAATTATTTTTTAAACAGCCTCTTTACTGGTGATCAGTAATTACCCCAGAAGTGATTAGGAATTACCCCAGAAATGATCAAGAGAAGGGGTGATTCCTGATCACTGAAAATTTAAAATCTTTTAAATTCTAATTAGTTTTTCAAACAAAAGAAGGTAGCATAGAAGTCATCTCATATAGTCTCAAATTTCCAGTAAATATTAAAATTCTATGTTCAATAGTTTTTTTCACAAAATAGATGTTTGCATTTTTTGATCAAGAATTACCCCAGGTCACCCTACTAAATTTTCTGAGGAGTATCCGCTTCGAAATAAATTCTTGAGAAACAGTAATATTTTTTTAATTCCTGGATAATCTTGATAGTTATTCATGTTAAGTAGTTATCAATTGCAGGGATGCTACTGCAAAAACTAGTGCTAGAAAAAATTGTTAATTTTAATCTCTTCTAATAGATTTGCATTTTCACCACTTCTTACATTTTTAGTCGCTTTTGACACCCTTGCATTTGTTGCATCAAATAATTTTAAATGCTCTTTAATTAATATAAGGCATTAATTAATATAAGGAATATAATAATATAAGGCATCTTATATTATCCTTGATATTATATCAACTAATGTAAGATGCCTAATATATGGCATTTTATATTAATTAATATAAGGCATTCCAAAGCGTAAGTTTAATTACTGAAAGTTTTCAGATAAAATTATAAATACTCTCTTACAATATAAAAAAAGCTCACTAAAAAATTATTGAACACTTATTTGGCCGCTAGTTAATAGCATCATATTTTGTTGTTGTTGTTGTAGTTCATTTACGTCTCACTAGAGCTGCACAACGGCTACTGACGACGGTCTGGGAAACATTCCTGAGGATGATCCGAAGACATGCCATCGCAATTTTGATCCTCTGCAGAGGGGGTGGCACCCCTGCTTCGGTAGCCAAACGACCTGCATGCGAAGTCGAGCACTTTACGGTAGAACAGTTCAACGAGCACCAATACAGCACACCCTCGATCCCTACTCAGACTGATCCAAGTGGTCACCCACCCGCACACTGACTGCAACCAGTGATGCTTGCGGTCAGCATCATATTTTGGGATCCCTATTTATGACTTCGACAATAAATGTTAAGTTGCCGTTCTTAACCAGGGCTAGAAAAAACTCAGAAATTTTACCCGTCCCCGAGGACGGCTTGTGCAACAATGTACCCGTCCTCCTTTGAAACTAACCCAAAAATCCTCCACGAAAGCAAATTTCTCCCAATACTTGATCCAGGAGTTCCCTTGTCTTCTGGATAGGGCTCAAAATCACAAGAGTACGGAGTTGAATATTGGTAATCGTAAATCCAAAAATTGTGTCAGCTGCTCAACGACGGTTATAAAATAAAATAAATGTTACCACTAGGAATTATTTATCCGAAATCCGATGCAAGTTGGCATCTTTAAAATGGTTCCACGACAGAAATGGAACAATGTAGCTCTTCATAGAACATTTGAAATACAAGTGATGTGGAAAATAACTTTAAATATCAAATTTAGGAAGGAAAAAAAAAGAAGAATATTGCATTAGAACAGAAACTTAGCAACTACTTAGAAAAACTTTTCTAAAAAAGTGTAGAAAATTGTTGTGAGTACTCATGAATACCTGAGGCCGCCTGGAGAAACATTGCGGCTTTTCGGTCGTTATTATTCGTCACGTCATTTGATGAGTGCATTAATTTGGAATAAATAAAAAGTGGTGTCTAAAATATTTTGCCCTCTGTCTATTTTATAAAGCGATGATCTCTGATCTTGAAAATGACTCAACCCTTAATGCGCGCCAAACTCAGTTAATTCTTCATCATTCAAATGATTCAACAACCACAAAAGCGTGTTTACCTTAAAAGTTATAGCCAACTTTAAAAAAAACATTAAATGGCGTAATTTGCTTAAGTTTTTAGCAATTTTAAGTACCTGCGTAAACAGAAGATGCAAATCAATTTCAAAAATTCTTATGCCTTGTTCATACCTGCCAACTTTTACGCATTTAGCGTAAAATTTTATTTCTATATTTAAAGTGGTAGTAAAATGTATGCTTTCTATATATTCCTCGCATTTATAAACTTACTTTAAAATATTTTAGACTACCACTATTTTTAAAAAATTGAAGAATACATATTGATATTATAACACTGTCGTGTTGACACAAGCTATATCCAAAAACAGCATATGGTTCTGCCTAGAATTGTAACTTAAATTCGATTTTACAACCACTGGAGAAAACCATCCTCGAAAGGATTAAACGTTGGCAGGTATTCTTTTTTTGTTTTTCTAACAACAATCAACTTTTCCGCTCTAAAGTATTACGAAATTCAAATAAAGTAATTCTTTACACACACTATTAATCACATTTTATTATCATAAATTTGCCAAATAACCTTTCTACCACTTTATATTTTAAAAAGATTTTTATATGTATATAGTTTCTTTATTAATCATGGATTATGCGCTTGAAATTCTACTGTCTGCATCAAGGAAAGCTATTAATAATAGCTTGAATTAATCAATACAATCTGCTAACTACTTAATTTTCAGAGGAGTATCCGCTTCGAAATAAATTCTTGAGTAACTTTAATATTATCTTATTCTAGGATAATCGTGATAATTATTCATGTTAACATTTGCAGGGATGCTACGGACGATAAAAAATGCAACAAGTGGTAGACACTCGTATCCGTTTTTATTCATTTAATTTTAAAATCGTATCTATCATCATGATCGCGAATTATTTAAAATTGAAAAAAAAAAGAAATCATTCTTTTCATATTGATGTTGAATACTAAACGGTAAAATCTAGTCCTAGAAATTTTTTTTAATTTTAATCTCTTCTAATAGATTTACATTTTCACCACTTCTTACATTTTTAGTCGCTTTTGACAACCTTGCATTCGTTGCATCAAATAATTTTAAATGATCTTTAATTAATATAAGGCATTAATTAATATGAGGAACATCATAATTTAAGGCATCTTATATTATCCTTGATATTATATTAATTATTGTAAGATGCCTATTATATGGTATCTTATTTTAATTAATATAAGGCATTCCAAAACGCAAATTATAAATACTTTCTTACAATCCAAAAAAAAAGATGCTCACTGAAAAATTATTGAACACTTATTTAATCGCATCATATTCTGTTGTTGTTGTGGCGTCGGTCTGGGAAACATCCCTGAGGATGACCCGAAGACATGCCATCGCAATTTTGATCCTCTGCAGAGGGGATGGCACCCCCGCTTCGGTATCGTTCGTTGTAATGGAACTGGGCGTCTGAGGCTTTACGGCCCTTTTCCCATTCATCCTGAAGTTAAACTTAGAAACATACATGACAAAATTAAAGTTTGGGGTGCAAATGGAGTTCTTGAGAAAAGAAAAATGGCACTTTGCCATTATTAGGCAATGACAAAATTACAAGTAATAAAAATGTACATGAAAAAGGTAAAATTAAAGTACAATGGGAAAATAATCACTAATGAATATTTACAGTTTCCCCCGCTTCGGTACTCATACTCATATGTGTTGGTTATCTTAGCATCAGCCCCGCTTGGGGCTCCAACTAATTCATCTGAGTGGAAATAAATGATAAATCGCCGAAGCGCAACTGAAAGGTGAAAGTTGGGGTTCAGTCAGTATCTTTTACTGAGAGAAAATTAAAATGAAGTAGTGAGATTGAACAAACAAGTTTGAGAGAGAGAGAAGAGATTTTGTGGCAGACTGCCTCGCCTCCCTTCGAGGTATTACCCCCGAGCTTCTCAGGTGCACAGTAGCCACATAACCTCAGAGAAAAGGAGAAATACATAATAAATGCGCAAAATTATTTACAAGTATTTACAGCTATTTACAAAATTTACGGGACAAAACTCCGTCGGATAGGAAAAAGGCGGTTGCCGGGCTATATTTTATGTTGTCTTTGATGAGCTCAAAATCAAAATTTTTGAAGTAATTGCACGTATGACAAGAGAGCATCTCTGAAGAAACTTGCACATAGTTCAGCTATGTGCTCATCTTTTTTGTTGATTTTTAACTCTCGTCTTAGATCTTCCATTCTCATTGATCTGGGGGCAGGGGTGAAAGCGAGACGGAAAAGAGGAAAAGCTGGTAGTAAAACCATTTCAGTTATAGCTAGTTTTGGGGAGGAGTTTACTTATTCCTTTTTTAAAATTTTCAACAATATCTACTTTATCTTGTAAAAGAAGCAGTTTTATATATATGCCAGAATTATAAAAGAAATCTTGATAGTTACAGATATTTCATTTTTTTCGAAAAAAAAATGCTGGAATGAAATGTTTTACGTACCAGGTTTTTCTCTTTTCCGTCTTGCTATATAAGGGCTTTCACCCATGTCTGGTGGCTCCTGTGATAAATCTGACGAATTTATTTTGAGTAATCTCCAGTTTCTTTTTTTGACTAACAGTGGTTGTGCTCCATGCAGTGGATGCGTAGCTGATGATCGGTCGAATACATTGGAAGAATAGGGTTCGATTTGTTTTGAGTGATAGTTTTGAATTATAGTTTAATATTGGTTTCAGAGATCTATAGGCTCCTTGCTAAGAATATTTTCAATATGGGTACCCGCTTCGGTAACATGGCTGAAAACCCTTATATAGCAAGACGGAAAAGAGAAAAAACTGGTACGTACGACATTTCATTCCAGCATTTTTTTCGAAAAAAGTGAAATATCTGTAACTATCAAGATTTCTTTTATAATTCTGGCATATATATAAAACTTCTTCTTTTCCAAGATAAAGTAGATAATGCTGAATAATTTGGAGAAAGAATAAGTAAACTCCTCCCAAAAACTAGCTATAACTGAAAAGGTTTTACTACCAGCCTTTCCTCTTTTCCGTCTCGCTTTCACCCCTGCTTGCACGTGAAGTCGAGCACTTTACGGTAACCAGTTTAACGAGGACCAATACAGCACATCCTCGGTCCCTACGCAGACTGATCCAAGTGGTCACCCATCCACACACTGGCCACAACCAGTGATGCCTACGGTCAGCATCATATTTTGGGATCCTTATTTATGACTTCGACAATAAACGTTAAGTTGACGTTCTTAACCCTAAAATGGCAAAACAAAGTGAAAGCAAAAACAGTTTGGCTATATTAAACATATTGATGCTTTACTTTCTCTGATAGATAAATATGAAAATGTGACTTATCTACTTGTTTCAGCCGCTAATCTCTTAAATTGGAATGCAACTTGCTTCGCTCCTGCGCAATATTATTTTTAGCGGAGAAAAATTTATTTTTTTAGACGCAGATGTGGGATACCGGTGTCCCTATTATATATATATATATATATATATATATATATATATATATATATATATATATATATATATATATATATATATATATATATATATATATATATATATATATATATATATACACAGTGGAACCTGTCTAAATTGACCACCCTCGGGACCAAGTCAAATGGTCACTTTATAATGGTCACTTTATAGAGGTGGTCACTTTATAGAGGTGGTCACTTTATGAACAGTCTTTAAAAAGGACTCTTTAAATAAAGCTTGCAGAAAATGGTCACCTTACTCAGATTCTCACTTTCTTTACCCAGGTGGTCACTTTAACAGGTTCCACTGTATACACTGCTCAAAAAAATTAGGGGAGCCATGTGCTCCCGTAATTTTTTAAAAAATCCAGAAAAAAAATATATAATCTTTTCTTCAGCCCACACGATTATATCCGCAAAAAAGGCAATTTACGTTTCGCTCTTCTATTTTATATTTTTTCTTAAATAAATATCTATTCTCTAAAATTATTTATGGTCAACTTTTTTAAATTATTCAGTATAATATTACCTTGCGCACATCCATTTCGGGCCCATCCTTGGTAACTAACAAATCAATGCACAGTAACAGAAATCACTTCAGCCATGCAATAAGAATGGCACTTTAAAACCCTCTAGTTATACTCAATTTGCGCTTTTATTTTCATATTTTGTAATCTGGCAATCTTGTTGCGAAAACATTTTAAAATCATTCTTGAAAAATTTCCCGTTCATGTAAGTACATCTGATTTCGCTACTCGCTTTATAGTTTATGTTTTATACTGTTTTTTCTTTTATTTTATTTTCTGTCCTTACGTGTTATTTTTACTTATTGTGTTCTATTTTTTTGTTCTCTTTTTTGTAAAAAAATTTTTGAGTGCTTCTCACACTATTGTATTAATATACTTTACTTTGGCTATATTGATACAATATCAGAAAGCACTCTTTTATGCGGATATAATCGTGTGGGCTGATGAAAAGTTTATATCTTTTTTTTCCGGTTTTTTTTAGATAAAATTTCATCCTTTTTTCTCTTTTTTTTTAAATCAGTTGGTTTTTTTTTTAATTATTATTTCCCCCCACTTTTTTCATATGTCTATAATTTTCCTTTTGTCTATTTTCATTTTGAACTTATCTAATGAGTTCTGTTTACTTGCAGCTTATGCGCAATATATGAAACTTATTGTTTTTCTTAACTTTCTTCGTGTTTTCTTGTATTTATTTATTTTGTTATATATATATATATATATATATATATATATATATATATATATATATAATATATATATATATATATATATATATATATATATATATATATATATGCAGTCAAACCCCGCTATAGTGAACACGGTTTATAGTGAACTCCCGGATATAGTGAACTTTTTTCTGTCTTCGACTGATTTCTTAAATTACTGCTACTTCAAATTAAATACATATACCAATTTTCAAAACCATCTATAGAGGGAAATGTAGTGATAAGCATTTTTTCTTGTTTGCTTCTTTTATTACCCATCCCTATTTACCCATCCCTAAACAAACCAAACAGATGTTTCCAACCCAGGCAGACAATGCACCTGTAAGGTGTCACCGGGACCAATATGCATTTTTTCAGAAGGAATGAGTTCATTATTGGTCAAAGAGTTGGACACTAATATGTGTTGATAAGGCCATCATTTCAACTCTTTTTTGCTCTCAGTTCAGTTAAAATAAATCCTGCAAACAAGTGTCTCATATTTAACTATGTCTAGCAGTAAACGTAAAACGTTCTCCATTGATGATAAAATGGGCATAATCAGAAAAATTGAAAATGGATGCAATCAAGCTGATATTTGCAGGGAATATAAACTTTCCAAATCTGCAGTTTGTAACATATGGGAAAAAAAGGCAATTAATAATTTCTGTTCATGAAAAAAATTTAGATGGTGGAAAAAAGTTGAGAAAAGCAGATTACAAGGATAATGAAAAAACATTGCTGAAGTGGTTCACCAATCGAAGAAGCCGCAATCTTCCAGTATCTGGCAAATGTCGATGAATTTGCTAAGCGATTTTATGAAACTACTTTTATGTGCTCGAATGGCAGGTTAGACAGGTTTAAGAAGCGGAATAACAGAAATTCAGGAAAAATTATCTGAGAGTCGGGAAGTGTTTCCATATCTGATGGTGAGGATTTCTCATCAGCTGAAGATTACAAATTTTTTTGTACGCAAGACGAAGAGTAATGATAAATAACACATTTTTTGCCGCTACATAATATTTTACAGTCATGTATTTGAATAATGTGTAATAAAAGGGAGGAGTTAAGGAACCATTAGTTAAATTGACTGCGTAACGGATATAGTGAACCGAAACTTCGGTCCCTTGAAGGTTCACTATAGCGGGGTTTGACTGTATATATATATATATATATATATATATATATATATATATATATATATATATATATATATATATATATATATATATATATATATATATATATATATATATATATATATATATATATATATATATATATATATATATATATATACACAGTGGTGGCCAAAAGTGTGGACACTTTTTGAAAGTTTCATGTTTTTCAACTTCGTGTGCTTAAAGAATATATTAATTTTCACTTAAATACAAACGTTTATATATCAAATTGAAGGTAATTTAATGTAGAATTTAATAATAAATACAGTATTACATTATCTGTATTACAAAAAAAGTTATGCAACTAATAGTAAGATCTTTGTTAGATTTGCATTTTTTGAAAGTGATACTTACACAATCAATACTTAGTAGGGTAACCCATATTTTTTAAGACAGCTTCACTGCGTCTTTTCATCGAGTGAACGAGTGTTTGGAGTTCATCTTTCGTAATCACATGGTACCAAGAATCAATTATAGCTTCACTTAGTTGTCGTTTATTGGATGGACGCTTGTATCGTACAAGAATTTTCAAACGTCGCCACAAATTTTCAATTGGATTGAGATCAGGGCTGTTTCCTGGTCATGGTAATATATCTATGCTTTTCTTTTGAAATCATGCTTTCCATACTTTTGCTGTGTGGCATGGAGCTGAATCCTATTGAAAAATAAATGGTGCGTTGTTGGGGAAGAGGTCGCTGGTGGAAGGTATCAATTTTGGTTTCAGGGCAGTTTCGATGTATTTTTTGGCATTCAGGATGCCATCAATCACTTGAATTCGGCCCACACCATCTGCAGAAATACATGCCCGAATCATGACATTTGTTGGATTTTTTGTAGTTGCTTCAATGCAATCAGGATGAAGCGCTTCACCTACTCTACGTCTCACGTATTTTCTACCATCACTACCAAAGAGCGATAATTTACTCTCATCACTCCAGATTACTTGCTTACATTGATTTTCTGACCATTTAATGTGTTCTTTTGCCCACTTAACTCGTTTTTTGCGTTGCTTTTGATTTAAATATGGTTTTTTCCTTGGAATTCTGCTTGTAGTCCAAATCCTGATAACCTTCATCTTGTTGTTCTTGAACTTACTGCAATACCCGCTGCATTCATTTCACATCTAATGGCATCTGATGAAATTTTTCTATCCTGAAGGCATAGCCGTTTAATTTTTCTATCGATAGTAGCACTTGTGCATTTTTTTCGGCCTGATTTGGCATCCTGAATGCCAAAAATACATCGAAACGGTCCAGAAACCAAAATTGATACCTTCCATCAGGGATCTCTTCCTCAACAACGCACCATTTATTTTTCAACAGGATTCAGCTCCATGCCACACAGCAAAAGTATGCAAAGCATGGTTTCAAAATAAAGGCATAGATATATTACCATGGCCAGGAAACAGCCCTGATCTCAATCCAATTGAAAATTTGTGGCGACGTTTGAAAATTCTTGTACGAAAAAAACGTCCATCCAATAAACGACAACTAAGTGAAGCTATAATTGATTCTTGGCACCATGTGATTACGAAAGATGAACTCCAAACACTCGTTCACTCGATGAAAAGACGCTGTGAAGCTGTCTTAAAAAATATGGGTTACCCTACTAAGTATTGATTGTGTAAGTATCACTTTCAAAAAATGCATGTCTAACAAAGATCTTACTATTAGTTGCATAACTTTTTTTGTAATACAGATATTGTAATACTGTGTTTATTATTAAATTCTACATTAAATTACCTTCAATTTGATATATAAACGTTTGTATTTAAGTGAAAATTAATATATTCTACAAGCACACAAAGTTGAAAAACATGAAACTTTCAAAAAGTGTCCACACTTTTGGCCACCACTGTATATATATATATATATATATATATATATATATATATATATATATATATATATATATATATATATATATATATATATATATATATATATATATATATATATATATATATATATATATATATATATATATTATGGCGCTCTAGTTAATAGCTTACCGTTAGTTGATTGCGTTACATTTTGTTGCCTTGTCATAGAAATCTGCGTTTAGTTTATATATGTAATCTGATACAGTCGGAATCTTCAAGATTCAATATTGAGATCTTTGTGAATATTAGTGTTTCTGATGAACTATCAGGCAAAACACAGTGCGATTTGAAGATTTAATACACAAATATGCAAACGTTTAAAAAAAAAAGGTGGTAGTGCGTTTGCCTTTAAATGTATATATTGGTTGTAATGCCTAGTTTTGTCACGTACTTTCGTTGCAAATTGGAATATGTATGCACTTGCTCTTTTGTGCCCTATTTACGGTGTTCCCTTATAGCTAGAACATTACCAGTGAATTAAAAGGTAAATACCGTATCACTAAAGCGAAAACTTTGCATTTCTTCATAATGAAGCATGAAGTTTATTACAATTTACAATATCACTAAAGAACATGAGCTTATTGCATTTTATAAATTCAAAGGGCTGGAATAGGAATAAAAGAAATATGTGTATTAATAGGAATGAAAAAAAAATAGCGCCGATTAATAGAGACCAAAGCCTATTTGGATAACGAAATATCCGGAAAATTGGACAATATTTTTAAGTAACAAAACTTCATTCTTTTTTCCCGGCTCTGGAATGGCAATCGTAGTTTGAAAATTTATTATTTTTATTTATCGTCTTTAAAAGTTTTATTTTTCGTTTTTAAATTATAAAAGCCTGTACCCTTATTAGAAACTACTTGCCATCCACATGGAAACTAAGGCGAAAATATTGTGAGGTTCTTTACAAGATCACCCAAGGGGCAAAAGAAGCCATTTTTCTACCCCTTTCAAATATTCTAAATATTAAAAAAGCTTTTCCTTTTTTTTCTGTAGGGGGTAAAACGCATGATTCTTGACGATCCGGATAATTCGACAATCCGATAAATCGGTCTACTCTATATTTATAAGAACAGACTTTTCATTAACCATTTCGAAAGTTGTGGTAAGTATACTTACCACCAAAGTCCATGTTAACTATACTAAAACTTTTAATTTAGGTTTCCATTTGTTAATAACGTCAGCTTTCTTGAAGTGCGTTAGAATAAAATTGGCAGCCATTTTTTTTGTATAAGAAAACGTATAAAAGTCATAAAATGCATAATTCCTTCTAAAGTTTGTTGCATTCATAATGTTTTTTTCACAAATAAGGAAAATTAAAAGCCAATAAGTTCCTAATAGTTCGTGGTAAATATACTTACCTCCAAAAAATGGCATTAAAATTTAAATTAATTTTCTTTAAGCTAAGTAAGTTCTTCTTTTCTTATATCAATTACTATTCCTATATGAATTTCAATTCCAAACATTCTTTAATTTACCCTTACTAGAAATAAATGACCCACTAAAGGGTTAAGGAATTAGCTGATCGAATTAGAATTTTAAAAATGCGCAGTACTATTTCAAATAAAAATACATTTAGACTAAGAACTACAGATTTTTTCGGCCTTCGGCTGAAGTTCTTCTCTAAAATTGTAGCAAAATTTTTCCTTGAAAATTTGATTTCAAATAATTTTGGCCACTACGGCGTTTAAATAATTCAAAGCTTCAATGAACAGTTTCAAAAAAAAAAGGAATAACTTTTGATCCAATGATCAGATTTTCATGTACTTAGACTCATAATTAATGGTCACAGGAAGCCTCAAATATGCGAATTAATTTATGTAGACGATATTTTAAATTATAAAATCAAACACAAAAAACATGCTTTCTTTTGTTGATGGATTTGGATTCTGTACCCTCAAAATATGGGGGGGGGGCACTGCAATCTCAAACTGGGAAGAAAGACCCCTATAGTTTAGAGGATAGCGAAGAGGATTTGAACACAATTATAAACTTCGTTTATCCGAAGATGATTCCCTGCAAAAGTTAATTTTTAATAGTTATTATTATTTTTATTATTCCATAAAATAAGAGTCGAAAAAAATTTCAAATGCTAAGTATAAATTTTTTAATAATTTTGAATAATTTTAATAAATAAAAATTTGAATAAAATCGGTCTAATAGTTTCTGAGATATCGAATTATGACATTTTTAATTTCTGAATTTTAATTAGATGAATTTTGCGATTTATGTAGGATATTCAAATTCATGCGATCGATTCAACCAACCGTATGAGAGTATTTACTTTATAATTTATAGCCAACTTTTAAAAAAAATTAAATGGCGTAAGTTTTTATTAAGTTTAAATACCTGCGCAAACAGATGATACTAATCGATTTAAATACTAATCGTTTTTATTTTTATTACAATAAAGAAACTTTTCCGCATTATAACGTTCCGGAATTCACAAATTTATTTTTTACGCCCACTCTGTTCTTAACATTTCATTATCACCTTTAATTTTAAAAACAAATTATTTAAATTGTTTTTCTACCATTTAATATTTTAAAATGTTGTTAGATAAATATTAAAGTTTTCCGCATTTTCAAATATAATTCTAGCAGTTTTTGCATAATCTTACAGAAAGCTAGTAATACTAGCTGGAATAAAATACAACCAATCTTTAGATTATTTAACCGTATTGAAATCATGGGTGAAAGTCAGACGGAAAAGCTGGAATTAAAACCATTTCAATTTTACCTAGTTTTAGAGGATAAATAACCGGTTAACGCCCAGCGACATATATATAGGACAGTTCCTTTTTTCAAAGACATTCATTGTGGTGGGAAACTTTTTTCATTTATCTGGGTGAATTAGAAGATTCTCAGATACCACAATGATTTAGTTATTTCTGATTAGATCTAGAATTATAAGGAGCAAGTACTTTTTGATCTATCAATGACTTTTTGAATGCCCTAACAGTAGAAAAACCTATTAATTTCTATAATATATTCCACTTTTTCCATAAAACCACTTTTTGTATCATTTCAATAAATAAATTCGGGACAAAACGGGTTAATTATGAATAACAGTCTGATAGTCACTGAAAAATGTGTTAGATTATCTGAATTATATTGGTGCTAAATTATAAAAATAAGATTTTTTTAAATAATTTAAATTTTTTTTATATTTAATTTTAAAAAAATTATGAATAATTGATTCTGTAAATCAAAGAAAATTTATATCTCTGTTATATTACTTATAGACTTCTCTCCATATAGTGACTGACAAATTGTCATTGTGGTAGTTGAAATAGAAAAGTAGCATTTTGCTTCTATATACATATAGCGCTATATATAGAGGTAAAATTGTACGTAAAACTTATTATACTTATAGTTATGATATGAGATGGTGAAATGTGTAGCCATTGGTCTGTAGTTTTTATCCTTGCTATAATTTTCAAATTTAAGGATTTCATTAAAATTGGTTTGGCTTTATCGAAAAAATCTGCGTTCAGCTTGTATATATGCTGTATGGAGTTGGTATTTTGAGATCCACATGGACATTGGTATTCCTGATGCAAAATCTAGCACAGGTTATTTTTCGAAGGATCTTGTTTCGGCATTGGTTTAATTTCTTCTGTAGATGTTGAGGTATCGTTGTCCAGGCAGGTGAGTATTGGGCGGATGTATGGCTATTATTGCTGCATTTGCTTTATCAATTGTGCTTTTGATAGGATCATTCCAAGTGAGTTTGCTGCTGATTACAAGGCCAAGATAATTTGCTTTTTTAACTATTGGTATTCAGGGGTCTGTCCAGACATTTTGTGAACAATTGTTTTTGTAAAATTGTGAAAAAATTACTCGTAATTTGTGAGCTAGCATAATTTCTTTGTTGAGAATGGCCCCAAAATGTAAATCGCAAAGTATGTCTTAACATATATGCTACATGTTTCGAAAGATATTATTCTGATTTCTTTCGATTTTCAATAAAAGAAATTCGAGAGATTTAAAATACAACTACGTCTTAGGTAGATGGAAGGAAGACGCATATTTTAAGAAAATATATATTTAATCTACAGAAAAATTCTGTGGAAACTAATATAAAGTTGAGACCTGGCCAATGAGGCCATCTCCGTGCAAAGGAAATATTTATTAAATCAATGCTTATGAGATTAAAATTAGTTGGTTAGTTAAATTAAAGTGAAGGTATAGACGAAGGAAAGGAAAACACAAGCAGATGAACAGAAAACAAATAAAACATAAAAATTAGTAGGTTACAGAGACGTCAAATATTTTTTTTAAAAATTAATAAGTTGATAGAAAGGTTAGTAAGTTATTAAATTGGGAAAAAATAAGATTATGGAATAGTCCGCTAGGGGGGAGACACCCCAATCAAGTAGAAAATGATGATGATAGTCATTAAATTGAAAACGTTGAATGCCACGCTAATTTTACATGGCTTGCTCGTCTGGCCTCACGGTAAATAACTACAAACTAAATTTGCAAATACAGACAGATTTTTCAAGTTTATAAGAGGTTTAGAATAACATAACTGAAAAAGTGGTGAATTATATATACCTACAAATTGTTTAAAAATAGTGGTGGATAAAAATCTACCAAATTGAATTTATTAAACCAAGAATCACAATAGTTAAGTAAATTGTGAATAAATTTTCTGCAATTCCATAAAAGAGTGTAAATTTTATAGTTCTATATCATGATATACGCTGTCAGCCAGCTGCTTTTCGTGGCCAATGTGAAAGGTCAGTGCCAGCAAACGGTGGCAGACGCCCGTCTAAATGTAATTTCAGTGTCAGCCACCAGTGGTTGACGCTGCGCTCAACGTGTTAACTTAGCTGGGCACCTGAGTCGCGCAGCGGCCCCTATCCCATCCATCATGATTTATGAGTAGTTGTAACAAAAACCTTTTGTGTTCAGCAGACTGTGTGGGGGGCTGTTATCAAAAGTTCATGCACCTTGCTTGGGAAAATAAAACTAATGGAAATTATAAGGAGCAGCTTGCTCTAAACTATGTGTGGCTGTATGCAGTTTGATGGTCAACGTGAGGAAACGCTTGATCAGGTTTTAGGATTGCTATTGTATTTGATGTTTTGAATAGATCTGTAAACGATAATTTACGTTGATAATTATGATATGAGGCTTCGGAGGTGAAGTGTGCAGCTATTGGTCTTAATTTTGTATCTTTTATATAATTTTCGAAGTTGAATATTTGGTTGAAGTTGATTGCGTTACATTTTGTTGGCTTGTCATAGAAATCTGCGTTTAGTTTATTTATGTATTCTGATACAGTCGGAATCTTCAAGATTCAATCTTGAGATCTTTGTGAATATTTGTGTTTCTGATGAACTATCGGGCAAAACACAGTATGATCAGAAGATTTAATACGCAAATATGCAAACGTTTTAAAAAAAGTGGTAGTACATTTACCTTTAAATGTATATATTGGTAATGCGTAGTTTTGTCACGTACTTTCGTTGCAAATTGGAATATGTATGCACTTGCTTTTTTGTGCCATATGTACAGTGTTCCTTTATAGCTAGAACATTACCATTGAATTAAAAAGTAAATACCGTATCACTTAAGCGAACAGTTGGAATTTCTTTATAACGAAGCATGAAGTTTATTACAATATCACCAAAGAACATGAGCTTACTGCATTTTATAAATTCAAAAGACTGGAATGGGAATTAAAAAAAATTGCGTACAGTAGAGCGCCGATTAAGCCTATTTGGATAACGAAATATCCGGATAATTGGACAATATTTTTAAGTAACTAAATTTTATTCTTTTTTTTCCGGCTGTGGAATGGCATTGTAGTAGTGCCTCTCACAGCATAAATTACAAATGGCGTGTTTAAAAGTTATATATTATGTTTTTAAATTATGAAAAGCCCGTACCCTTATAAGAAACTACTTGCCATCCACATGGAAACAAGACGAAAAGATAGTGAGGTTCTTTACAAGATCATCCAAGGGGAAAAAGAAGCCATTTTTCTACCCCTTTCAAATATTCTAAAAATTAAAAAAACTTATCCTTTTTTTTTCTGTAGGGGGTAAAAACACGTGATTCTTGACGATCCGGGTAATTGGACAATCCGATCGTTAGAATAATTGAAGCTCTACTCTATATTTATAAGAACAGGCTTTTCATTAATTAATAAACTAATCGAAATAGAATTTTAAAAATGCGCAATACAATTTCAAATAAAAATACATTTAGACTAAGAACTACAGATATTTTCGGACTTTGGCCGAAGGTCTTCGCTAAATATGTAGCAAAATTTTTCATTGAAAATTTGATTTCAAATAATTTTGGCTACTACGGCGTTTAAATAATTCAAAACTTCACTGTACAGTGTTAAAAAAAAGGAATAACTTTTGATCCAATGATCAGATTTTCATGTACTAAGACTCATAATTAATGGTTCACGGGGAACTTCAAATATGCTAATTAATTTAGGTAGACGATATTTTAAATTATAAAGTCAAACACAAAAAGTGTACTTACTCAGAATAAGCATACTTCTTTTTTTTTGATGGATTTGGATTCTGTCCCCTCAAAATATGGGTGGGGGCCGGGCACTGCAATCTCAATCTGAGAAATAAGACCCCAATAGTTTAGGATAGCGATCCCAAGTTTGGACCCCTTAAAGGTCATTTGGCTTTTTGCGTATTTCGTCATATCTCGACGAGTTTTAAGAGAATTGAAACATTTTTGAAAATAATTATAAACTTTGTTTATCCAAAGATTATTCCGTTCAAAAGTTAATTTTTAATAGTTATTATTTTTTTTATCATTCTATAAAATAAAAATCGAAAAAATTTTGAAATGTTAAGTATACATTTTTTACTTCATTTTACAGAATGTAATTTTATTTGACAAAATGCAAAATTTGATTAAAATCCGACAAATAGTTTCTGAGAAGTCTAATTATAACATTTTTAATGTTTGAGTTTTAATTAGATGAATTTTGCGATCTATATAGGATTATTCAAATCATCAATCATCATGCGATCGAATCAACCAACCACATAAGCGTATTAACTTTATAACTTATAGCCAAAATAGAAAAATTATATCGCGTAATTTTTTCAAGTTTTTATAAATTTTAAGTACCTGCGCAAACAGAAGATACTTATCTATTTAAAAAAAATCTTATGCATTTTTTATTTTTATTACAATAATCAACTTTTCCGCATTATAACGTTCCGAAATTCGCAAATTTATTTTTTACACCCCCTCTGTTCTTAACATTTCATTATCACCTTCAATTTAAAAAAAAAATATTTAAATTATTTTTCTACCATTTAATATTTTAAAATGATGTTTATATAAATATTAAAGTTTTCCTTAAATATAAAATGTCTTAAGAGTTTTTTTGCAGTCTTACAGAAAGCTAGTAATTCTAGCTGGAATAAAATGTAACATTCATTCTTTTCGAGAATGGATTTTCCAAGTTGTAGTAAAACAATTACCAAACAACAGTTTTACTCAAAAAGATATTTAATCAGAGTGAAATTCGCTATCGTGAGGACCAATATGCTTTTCATATATTTGTTGTAATTATTTATATGTAGTGGTGGTCAAACTCATTTATAATTATTAATGTAATTCAAAAAGTTAAGTGAAATAACATGAATTTTGCTAGCATTTTAAATATGAAAAAAAAAATCTTCCTGGAAAACCGGAAGAGTTGGCAGGTATGCATTCTTTAGATTATCCGTATTGAATTCATGGGTGAAAACCAGACGGAAGAGCTGATACTAAAACCATTTAAATTTTAACTATAGTCTTAGGGAAGAATTAAACAATTCTCCTTTTTTAAACTATCCAAGAATATTTACTTTTTTTCTTCGTAAAATTTAAAAAAATCTCATTAGTTACAGAAATGTAATTTTTCTAGAATGAAATGTTTTTCGTACCAGTTTTTGCTCCTTTCCGTCTTGGTATATATAGGCTTTCAGCTCTGAACGAAAGAGTCGAGTCTCACTCGTCAAATGTATCCAAAGGTTAATACGCATTATATTTTGCGATCTTTATTTATGATTTCCACAATAAACGTTAAGGTGACATTCTGAACCCTAAAAAACCAGAACAAAGTGAAAGCAAAAACAGTTCTGTTATATTAACACTAGGGTTTACGGGACGCGTCATTTTGGCGCATTTCGAGTTTTGTAAGGAAAATTGCAAAGCCCGTTTGCATTTTAAGTTTATCTCTTGTAATGACTTTTATCCATTGATCGAGGTAAACATATATTGAAGTCTATTTTCTTCAAAAGCGTTGAAATATTGAAATTCTCTTTGTGGTATACCTATCTCTTCGGATATGCGTCAATTTGACGCGATCGTAATTTAGACAAAATTTTGAGTAAACATGCAAACATCACATCAATAATAAATAGGAATGAACCGACAATACTTCGATCCGTTATCTGATATTGTTATTTCAAATGAAACAAGCGATAAACAACTGTTGCCGATAATCAATAATAGAAAGAACAAACGCAGAATGTAAATTGGTGTCAGATTTTCAGTTGCTTAGTTTAAGTATTGAAAAATAAAATACTAGAACATTTCATAAATATAAATTTTATGTTTTCATTTTTTTTTCTTATAGTATATATTTACATTGCGTTTTAAGTGCAGAGATGCCAACTGCTCCGGACACGCCAACGTAATTTTTTTAAAAAAAGGTAAATAACTACAATGTAAATTTTGCAAATATGAAGTAGTGAATTATATAAGCCTACGAATTATTTAGAAATAGTGGTGGATAAAAATCTTCTAAATTGAATTTATTGAACCAAGAATTAAAATTGATAAACTACCACTTTAAAATATATATTTGCTGTCCGGAGCAGTTGGCATCTCTGAAGTGCTGTTATATGTATTCGTTCATGCTTCAAATTGACGCGTGTTCGTAGAGATAGGTATATAAGAATAGTCCGTAAACCTAGTGTTAAATATTATTTACCAAATATAACCTGAAACCTTCATCAAATGCTTTGTCATTTATAAGATGTGGTAATTATCAATGTATTATTTCTTTCTGAAATAGGCTGACAGCAAAATATTTAAGTCACCACTTCTTATTCATTGGTAATTAATGCATGACGAGTCTCACTCGTTAACTGTATCCCCCATACCTGCCAACTTTTCCGGAAGATTTTATTTTTATATTTAAAGTGGTAGTAAATATATACTATTTTTTCTTTTATAAACTTAATTTTTAGATGATTTTGATCACCACTATTCTTACAAAAATAAAGCACATATATTAATATGCGTTACTATCATGGTTGTCAATTTAAGGTTTCTGAAATACAACGTATTTGTTTGCTTAAAATTGAAGTTTTAACTCCATTTCAATACCATTGGGAAAAATGATAATGGAAAGGATTAAAAGTTGGCAGGTATTAAATACGCATTTAGTCGCTTATGGTTCGTAATCGCATTACATTTTGATATACTTATTTATGAGTTCCACAATAAATGTTAAGTCGACGTTCTGAACCCGAAAATGGTCTGATAGATAAATATCCCTGAAAATGTCACATATCTACCTACGTGCGTCAGTCACTAAAGCTCTTAAATTGTAATGCAACTTGCTTCACTTAGTCTCAATTTCTTTTCTAACTTGAGAAAAACTTATTTTTTTAACCCTTAAACGCAGACGGGACACCGGTATCCATATTATATATATATATATATATATATATATATATATATATATATATATATATATATATATATATATATATATTACGGCTTTTTAATTACAAGCAAAAATATTTTTTGGTATGTTTTAATCATGAATAACAGTCTAATAGTTATTAAAAAATATGTTAGATTATCTGAATTATATTAGTGTTAAATTATAAAAATGTAAAAAAAATAATAAATTTAAATAATTTTAAATTTCTTTTTATATTCAATTAAAAAATATTATGAATAATTGATTCCGTAAATCAAAGAAAATTTATATCTCTGTTACATCACTTATAGACTTCTCTCTGCTTATAGTGACTGTCAAATTGTCATTGTGGTAATTAGGACTGGGCGATGCTAAGATTTCAACATCGTGATGCATCGCCACTCAAACATCGCGATGTTACGTTACTGTTTCACATTTGGTTTTGCTTAATTTTGCATTCTCGCACTTTTTAAGCGTTTGATTGATTGATTGTGGCATTTACATCTTGTAATAAACCCAATCCTTAATTATCACATAAAAATTTTTATAAATTTGTCTCATTACTAACAATAAATTATATTAGTAGCCTGTATTCCAATTGGGTCTCCTCATTTTCACTAGTTTCTACAAAATATGATCTTTGTTGTAATTGTCTAATGTCAAGTAAATTTTTTCGACTGAAAAAAAAGGAAGAAACTGGTGATCTCCGCATATAGTCTTATGAATCATATATTAAGAGCAATATAATTGTAACCAGATATTGAAAGCTTATTTTATTAAATAACCATTATTTTGTATTCATTACCTATGCACCTCATTATTTTGCGAACCTTATTATCAAATATTGAAAAGTTATATTACCTTTTCGTAAATCAACTGTACAAAAATGTTGTTCATGAATACTTTCGAGATAAAAAAAGAGGTATGATTATGTTTCTTTAATTTTAATTAATAATTTATTTTATTTGGCATAAAATTTTTATTTACTTTGTATGCATAATAAACAAAATTATATTGAACACAATAACGTGACAAAATAACAAATTATCACGAAATATTATTAGAAAGCCACGTACAAAGTTGTTATGTGTAGTTTAAAAATAAATCATGAAATGATATAAGCATGAGAACAGCTTGTATCAAATAAAAAGAGAGGTTAAATTGCAAATATAACACAAAAATACTTTCAAAGAAAGTAAACTGCAAATCAATACAGAACATTCAAATTAAGTTTTTATTTTGGAATAAAAATACTAGCATTTCCGCATTTTTCGGTAGTAAAGATGCTCTGTGTTTAGTAATTACATTCCCTCCAGTGCTGAAAATTCGTTCGGAAGGAACACTTGATCCTTGAATGGCCAAATATTTTTTTGCAAGAGCTTTTATAATTGGAAAATTGTGCTCATTCAACTTCCACCAGGTGAGTGGGTTTTCATTCAGGCCTATTTTAGGCATGGATAAATAATTTTTCAGTTCTTTCTCTGCTTTATTACGGGGAAGAAAATCGTCTATGCTTTCAGTCTCTTCGTCGTCTTCTAAGAGTTTTTCTAATCCTTTTTTGGGCTGTGGAATTATTCTTTCACAGCTTGAAACTGTTGGCAATTCGGTATGCAGGCTGATCATCTTTTCTAAAGCTATCTTTTTTGTTTCCTCTGCATCCTCCACATACCGGAGACGAAATCGTGGGTCGCTGAACGTGCTAAGTCTTAATAAAATCATAAGCTCATTATTGTCATATCTATGAAATGGTGACAAAATTTCTACTTTGATCTGCCTCTGCAAATTGCTATCATTTTCCTCTACCTTTAAACATTGTCGTATTTTCCGTAGAAGAGGAAGAACCGATGACATGGTAGTGTAGTTTTCGCCAGAAAGGTTGTTTGTAATCTCCTGTAGTAGATTTGTTGTTGACAGCAATTCTTCTATAGCTCTAATTTCCTCATTATCAAGCATTAGATGTTTTTTAGCTGAATGAGTTTGAAAGAGCTTGCATAAGGGCAATTAGTTGTCCAAAAATCTACGGCAAAGCTTCATTATGCTCCACCACCTTGTTATACATGCGCTGGGCAAGGAAACAACTTTCATTTGAAGAAACTCTTGGGAGTTTTTAAAATCCCTTGCCATCTTCCAGCTATGTGCGATTGAGCTTTGAAGCTTTCTCAGTCTTGTTACAGCTTTATTTAACACTGGAATTTTCAAAGCTTTATTAATTCCTATATTTATTGTGTGTGCAAAACATGGCATATGAGGTAAGTTTAATAATTTTATAGCTTTAAGTATATTTGCCCCATTATCAGTAGTACAACAGCTAAGTTCTGGCACATTAATTTTCCATTCTGTTAATATATCTGTTAAGGTTTCTGCAATATTTTCAGAAGTATGGTCATCTTGAAAAACAGTACAGGAGAGGCAAAATGATTTCAAATTCCATTGAAGATCAATGAAATGAGCAGTGATAGCAATATAAGGAACATTGGCAACTGATGTCCAACAATCAGTTGTTACAGCCAGATCTTTAACCTGTATGAGTGATAATTCTTCTCTTACCTTATCAATTGTTTGATTATAAAGTTTTGGTATAGCTGTTTGTGAAAAATATTTTCGGCTAGGAATACTATATCGTGGGTTGAAAGTTTTAATCATATTTATGAAGTATTGGGACTGAACAATGTTAAATGGCTGTAAGTTGCCAACAATGAATCGTGCAATTGATTCAGTGCACTGTTTTGAAGAATTTCCATCGAGTGGCTGAAAATCAAGCATTGTCTTCTGCTTCTTTTGGGGGGGGCAATTCAATAATATGACCAGATTTTGAGCTTTTGTCATTTTCAGTCTGAAGAATGACTTGTTCATGATCATCAAATTCCTCTTCAGCAGTTGCTGCAACCTGCATGAATTTATTAGCAAGAGAAATTGGATGGTTAACCTTAAGGTGACCTGTTAAATTTGTTGTACTCCCCCCTTTTGAAGAAACGGGAGCCTTGCATAAAATACAAATAGCAACATCGGTTGACACTAACTGGCCTTTTTCATTAGCTGGTTGTCTGAAATACTCCCAAACAGGAGTTTTGGTTTTCTTTTTTTGAACTAACTGTTCATATTTTGGGCAGTCTAATCCACGGCGAGCAGGACCCATCTTTCAGCTGCAAAAATTTGAATATTTCTTCTAATTTCAAGTAGAAAAAAAATATGTCCAAAATATATATGAAAACCGAAAATATATTCAAAATTTTATATTTTGTAGTGAGTAATGACAAAGGGATATAATAAAAAAATAGACAAGTGTAATTTAATTGCAAAATGATATTTCCTTTTAAATTTAGAAACATTAGGTATGTTTTAGCTTATCAGTAAAAAAAGAAGAACAAGTTTTGAAACTTTGCTTTTAATTTATTTGGTGCTACTGTGAAGTAAAACTAAAACTGAAATTTTAAATATATCTACATTAGAATTTGAATTGGGTGTGAAAAGGAGAGAGAAAGATTGCTGAGATGGAGATATTCAGATAAAACTTTTAGAAAGTGGAAATCTGCCAAAATGCATCAAACTAACTTTATACTAATTATATTCATTTTATAGGTAAATATTAACAACTAAGTAATTTATAATTGAATGTGGGATTTAATTTCAATAGAGTTATATCAAAAATATAATCAATAGAAAGAAAAGTAAAGATAGGAGTAAATTAAACCCATGACTTTTTATAGCTTGGTTTATTATAAAAAATTATGGTAAAATTATTTATTGTAAATGCTTTTTTTATTATTTTTATTTTTAATATTTCCTTCTTTCGAATTAAAATAATTCAAGACTATCTTTTCTATTTAAACAAAACACAATTTTTCAATATTTAGATTTTGTTGAAAAAAATCTGACATTTTTTAAATAAAAGCAAGAAAAGAAATAGTGTATTAAATAAATAGTTAACTAGTGAAATGAATAATTTATTAAAATTTTACATGCTGCTTTAAGAAAAAGAGTAAATTATTTTTAATGAAGAATTAAGAAAAGTAAAAAAAAAATAATAAAATAAAATTATCTATCAACCTTGACTAACAAAAATTTCTTTTAACTTACAACATTATCAAAGTTTGTTATGTATCTTAGACAAAAACACATTAAGAAATTATTATATTACATTAAGAAATACTTTTTCTAGAAAAAAAACTGAAGAAAATGGTGCATTTTTTTTCTTCAAGTTTTATATTTTAATAATTTTATATTAACATGAATATTTCAGCAATTAATACATATTTAATATATTTGTGGAGGGAGAATTATTATTGTAGTGAGCAAAAAAAAAATACTTTTAATAACTTTTAGACTTAATAATCGGATTCAAAACAGTCTAATTTTTTTAAATTTATTTTTCAAAAACTATTCAATTTCTTTCAACTTTTGTATTTTAAAATTACTTTCTTTAAAAAATTGCAGTTCAAACTTTTTTCAATTATTAATAACAAAATAATAAACAAAATAATTAAAAATCATTTTGCATGAAATTATATTTGAATAAACGAATTTTATAATTGCTTGCTAAAATTTTTTAATTCGAGTAAAACGTTCTCGAGTTGTGGCGAAATACGCTAAAAGTAACAATAACATTGAGTGGTCCCTAACTATTGATTTCACTCCTGACCAAATTATTAGGACAATATTTCATAGACTGCGGCTACGGCCTATATCTTGAGGGTCAGGCATCATAATCCGCAGAAAAATATTTTCAGATAAGTACGTTTTTGTGCTTCACTTCATAATTTAAAATATCACCTGCTTTTAGCATATTTAAGGTCTCTTCCTTGGAACCACAAAGATTAAGTCCTAATCCGCAAAAATCCGATCTTTAGACCAAAAGTTATTCTGGGTGATTCGAAAAATGCAGAACATCACAAAGCAACCTAAGATTTAGCGGGACCTGCAGCAGTATAAGCCTGTCGCAAAGTATGTCAGCCAATTGTAGAAATAATATCGATAGAGTTATAAAATTTAAAAGAAAATTTAAAATGCACATTGAGCCAAGAATTATAAAAATCTTCATAAACAGAAAAATAAAAAAGATGATTAAAAAAATGGATTGGGGCAAATAGAAAACTTAGAACAGCTGATGCGGTTTAACCTCCGACCTTTTCATTCTCCAGAATTTATTTACTACCTTCAATATTTTTGAGGAAATGGAGAAAAATTAGTATAGAAACAAAATTTCCTGGAAAAGAATTCGATGGGAATTAATATTATGGCTTCAATAATGTGAAAATCAATAATTTAAAGATTTAATTTTATAATTATAGTCAACCAAATATATTATTATATTGATAAACTATATTTCATGAAAATAAAATTTAACTGCATAATCTTATAAAAATCGTTATAAATAAAGAATGATTTGAGAAAGATCGAATAGCTATCAAACCGAAAATGATGAATGATCATGGAATGACGAAATCGAAACGATTGTCTTAAAAAGAAACTTTACATATAATAAGTTGTCAATATAAAAACGAGTTTGCCAAAATTTTTTGTAAAAATATTAGATTTTTTATATTTTCTAACAATAATAATTATCTTTTAAATGGAGTAGTCTTAACACAAAATTACGTATGTGAAAATTTTATCCATATTGAAGAAATGCAAATTTCAGATTTAACTAATAAATAGTTCAAATAAATAAATAAAAAAACTTACCGGAACAGATATCCGTCAAACAAAAATGATCTTTTCTTCAACAAAACAAAACTAATTTGAAAGTATTATCGAATAACAAAGCATCAATCATCTACAGAGAATCACTTTCGTTTAATGGATTTGCCCGATTTGAAGAAAGCACTTTTTCGTCCTTAGATTCGTTGGCGATGAGTTAGTTTCACTCATAGTCACATCGGAATTCATCGTGTCAGCACATTCGCGAAGGAAGAAACACATGGGGAAAAGATCGTCACGACAATCGATGTCGGCTCGCGATCGGGGGAAAATGCTCTTCACGCGTGCTTGCGAACATCGATGTTGGAGAGGGAGAATCGTGCTTCGTGGCATCGGAAAACATCGATGTCCACCAGGCATCGGAAAACATCGTGCTCACATCGGAATTTACGATGCTTCGAAAAAGAATCAAACTAAGCATCGGATCGGCGATGATTGCACAACATCGATGTTTTCCGATGCATCGATGTATCGCCCAGTCCTAGTGGTAATTGGAATAGAAAAGGGGCATTTTGCCTCTATATACATGTAGGGCTGTATATAGAGGCAAAAATCTACGATTTTTGTAAAAACTTATTCTAATGGTAGCTGACTTAAAGTTTTGATGTATTATTTTTTATTCATTTAAACTTATATTTTTCACACCGGTATATGTAAATGATTTAAAAGTTTGCATGCCAACAGCTTTTACCCGTACTTCCTGTAGATGCTACTGCTAAAACCAACAGCGGACAGTCATTCAAACTGCGCACTACAATGTTACACTTCTGTAGCTTTAGGAATAATTTTGACTATTCAAGGTGGAAAATTAAGATATTTAAATCCATTCGTATAAAAAAAACAGTTGTCATTTTAACCATTTGCACTCCTATGCCACCTCTGAATAGACATAGAAAATCGCCACTCTAAAATTTAAAATCTTAATAATCAGTAATCACATTATTTTATGGTTATCGATTATTAAGATAATCGATAATAAATTCGACCTAAATATAGCAACTGGTTTAGGATGGAGGGAATATGCAGTTTAGATGATTTAGTATTTACATTACTGCAAATATATTAAACTAATCGGAGTAACTCAGTGTAAAAAAAAATTCCTATTTTAAAACTACTTCCTATTCTTTACACACAAAAAATACACCATATTAAGTTTTTTTAGTAAATCCCTAGTACACAGCTTAAAATATAATAAAATATATTAAAATATTGATTATTAAATATAAATTTGTAAAATTTGTTGAACAAATTAAAAGATTGCTTATAATTTAAACTATTACAAATAAACTCAATTATCCTTACTGATACGAATTCATTTAAAAATATAATAAATTCTTTATTTTGTTAAAGAAAACTATATTGTATTTGATAAATGAAAAGGAAAATAAAAGAAGTTGATCAATTAGAATTCCAACAATTTCAAAATACTTCTGCTCAAATATTTGAGTAACGGTTGCTTAGCAACAACGATTATCTGAAGTTGAAAATTCTCATTTTAAGCTGCAATTTTAAAGCAGAATATTAATGCGTCACTCTTAAAATTAATTAGGAAGTTCTTGAACTTTACTCTTTAAAATTTGCACTATGCGCGGAATATTTATTTAGATTTTTCTTTTATTTTAAACTGCATAGAAAAATCTTCCAGGTCTTTAAGAAATACCCTTTAAAAAAGATATTTTGCAAATATTTTGTAATGTGATTTATTTGTTTACAATAACAAAATATTTCTCGTAAAATTTTTTAAAAATACCGTCACAGCCTGCATTAAAAAATTCATTGAATTATAATGTAATGATAAAGAAAATTAGATATTAAAGAAACATATCAGTCAGAAACTCAAATGTGCAAATAATGTAAAGGTAAAATAATTTTTATTATTTAATGTACATCCTGAAATATTTTTTTGAAAACTTCAAAAGTTATTTTTCGTTTAAAAACATTTTTCAGGCCTTTTATCTTTAAAACGTTCCCGCCGGGCGTTGCGCCTGAAAGCGGAACGGAAAAGAGAAAATACTGGTAGAAGAACTATTTCAATATTAGATAATATTCAGGAGGAGTTAGTCTATCCTTAACAATAACAATTCACTGTAAGGAAATTTATCACGGCGAAGAAGCAATTCAATATAAAAATTGCATCCGTTAAAAACAATTGGTAGCTATGGATTTTTATTATTCCCTGGAAAAACTAAAAAATGACATTTATTGTTACCAGTTTTTACTCCGGTGCGCTGCCAAGATGAGACAATCTAGCGTGACCCACCGGTGGGTCACCATTTTTTTACTTACGGGTTTTATTGAACATCTAAAACAATAAATTAAAACAACAAGTATCAGATCAAATGCAATCAATTACTGCCAGGGATGAATGCAATATGCTTGCCATCTTTTAGTATATCGGTAATCGTAAATTATTATTTATTTATGCTTATTTCGATTAGATGTATCTGTTTAGAAAATCTTCCTTGTCAATTTTTCGCATTATTTTTCCCAATACCAGCAAAAATTGTGCATTATTGATTTATTTTTGGTACAAAAAATAAGATTTAAAAGAACATTGACCACCATTATATAATAAGTGGCAAATTAACCTTCAATGCTTGAGAAATCAAAAGTACTGCCGCCTATACCTATTGTATTCAAGGCGTTGAATGCCAAGATTATTAGTAACACATAATTCAAGTAAATTTTTTTATATTATTATCGTTACTAAAATGGTTTGAAGAAATTAATGCAACGCATGCTGAGAAAATCATTTTGGCCAGACGGGCAAGCCATGTAAATTTAGAGTGGTATTGAACGTGTTAATTATCTAAGCATTTTGCAAAATTTTTTTAGGTATAGCAAAGAAACGTTACTAAAAATTCTGTGTATGTGATAATGCATTTCAGAAAAATGACAATCGCACTAAATTATGACAAAACATAAATCAATGTGACGAAATTTTATGGCAAATATTATTATTTTAAAGTTAATTAAAAATCTTACTCCCAGGATTGTTTTATATGCTTATTTCAATTTTAGTTAAAGAAGATAAAAATTCTTAAGTTTCAAAGTTTAGATTTTTTTTATTAAAATTAATACAAAACAGAAAAAATTTTGTACATGGTTCCCACGGTTCTTGGAAAAAAAACTTAGTACAGGTAGTACATTTAGGCTAACGATAGAAGATATGTCTAAATTTAATACACCACTTGGATGTTAAGTGGTTTAAAAAGATCATCATCGAAATATAACTGGGCGCCTGGGGCCGTTAGCGGCCTTTTTCTCATTCATCTTGTATTTAATCTTTAAGGTCCCATTCATCTTGTATTTAATCTTTAAGGTGGTTCTTTCTGGTAATTGGAATAAAAGGAAATCATATATTTTGTATTTTAGTTAAAATTATGTCACTACAAAAATGAGCTGCAATCGGCCTGAGGTTTATGTCTTCTCTTAAGTTTTCGAAAGTAAAAATTTCGTTGAATCCTGCGGTGTCACAATATATGGTCTTTTCAAAACTGGTTTAAAAAGATGGAATTTTTTTGCACATATACTTTCTGTGGAAAACAATTTTTAGTGGTAGTTACACAGAAATTAAATTATCGACATTTATTTAACTTTCGTTCCCACTTTTTAAAATTTACACGACCTCGGGAACCCTGTTGTATCATAAAATTTGTTTGAAATTGGTTAAAAATTTAATCCAATAGTCATTTTTATATGGAGAGTCACCATACGGGTGAATTACTCTTAGTGTTCAATGCGAGCATTTGTTCCTTTTTATATTTTTAGCACCCCTCAGTACATCTCGTTTCACGTCATGTACTGAACTGACTACTCGCTTGGTTAGTTATAAAAATGGCACATCTAGACCAAATGGCTATAAATCTCTACAAAATTAAATACTTGAAAATGCCCCACGCATCTGAAATTGCAATCTTTTTTGAAGAAAATAAGAGATCAGCAAAACCTAAAAAACATTTTTATAATGAATTTTACAAAGCTTAAACAATACAAAACACTTCATATGAAAACAAAAAAATAACATTCATGCAAATCGAATGGATTGTACGGAAATATCGTTTGCAATGTATAGAGTGTCAAAACGAGAAAGTGGCCACAAGCGATGCCTGAACTCGATGAAGTGCTGCCCATTAACTGCAACCATGTACTTATTCTCAGTGACACGTATTATCATATCGAAATGACAGATACTGTTGAAAGGGAAGGATGCTGAGAGCGTTTCTTCGTCATGCCATGCGTTGTTGGTGCGAGTGTTTCTTACAATTGATTGATTGAAGAAACGGACATCGAAGTGAAAAGCAACATCGGGAGGAGCATATGGTGAAGTACCGGCCTGAAGATTGATTGTGAATCTGTTAAACAAAAGTAACACATGATGTAAAATGATACAGCACAGATATAAATATAACCAAAAATGGCAGAAATCGGTAGCTGTTTCTAATGCCACTTGCCTATACAGCAAGGGAATTTAGTAATTTTTTCAGTGGTGCCATCTATGGGCCATGATTTCAACTTCAGTCACACATAAACGTCACAACCCGTTTCACAAGGCGGACCTTTTCACACACTTTTCATCCATCCACAGATCCTAATTTTGACCTGAACCAGAGAATGATTAATCTCCAATTCAGTGCCTTCAGTAGTACTATACTTAGTAATATAACTATAGTTTGTTATAACAATTTGTGACCTGACAGATTTAACGTGCACCAGTCACCATTTAGCAAATCTTCAGCGGCGGGAACCGAACTCACGACCCCTTGGACATAGGCTCAACGCCCTACCAGCCAGGTTATCCCGGTTCTCAAAATAAATATACTCCAGGGCTCGAAAAAACCCGTCCCCGAGGACGGCTTGTTCAACAATGTACCCGTCCTCCTTTGAAACTAACCCGTCGCTTCTAAATAAATACAAATATAATTTTCTCTTATTTATTACAAACATTTATATAAATTGCACAATGAGTTAGTAGTTACTAGGATTACAAATACTAGGATTACATTATACAGTAATAAAAGAAATACTAGGTTACTAATAGTAAAACCTAGTATTTCTATTATGAAATAATTTATTTCTATAATGAAATAATTTATTTCTTTGATGAATTAATTTAAATAATAAAGGTTAAGTTATCTGTCAATTATCATGTCAATTTATCCGATGGTACTGCATTTTTTAAATGAATCAAGTATGACGTTTGCCAGTTCCACAATCAAGCCAATGATTTACAGAGGTTTCTACACAGAAATCTGAAAGAGGTTTTCCATTTAGGTAGATGTTCATAAATGCGTTTAACGCTTCTTGTTTAAGACCTGTAAGTAATGTGTTTTTTTGTAAATTCACTGAAAAGCCCCTTTCAACCGCTGTAGTACTCCCAGACAGAGAAAACATCAATTCCACTATGCGCAGTATGTTGCTGTATTTCGAGATTAGAGGGTCATTTTAGAAGTGAGGCGCTAGACTCTTGTAAGATAACAAAAATTGAAAATGTATCACGAACATTAATGGGAAAATGGCCGTCCGCGCGGACGCTGAATTCGAGAAATTTGTCGTCCGCGGGGAATTTTTGACCGCCGAGGACGGGCGGTTTTTCGAACCCTGATATACTCGTTATACCGATAAAAGGAATGTTTATTAAAGTTTTGATAAAAATACAACGATATGACTACACTATTCCCAAATACTGTCATACCTGTCAATTTGACCATTTTATATTTCATTTTATTACCGTCATTGAACAGCCGACCCAATTTTTGGGTTTATGACTACTAATGTTCAACTCCGTAGCCTTGTAATTTTGAACCCAATCCAGAAGACAAGGGAACTCCTGGATCAAGTATTGGGAGAAATTTGCCTTCGTGGAGGACTTTTTGATGAAACTAACCCGCATTTGCGTTACATGGAGAGGAAGACAACGAGAACCTCCCACGGTTAGCCTGACGGCATGTGTTAATAGTTATTATTTAATTCAAGTGACATTAAATATTTCGTCGAAGAATGACAAAGATTCATTAAAAGAAGTATAAACTATAAAACCACTCTTCTTAAAATATTTGCCAATATAATAAGCTACAGACAACGAAACGAAACAAAAATAAAATAGTATTTCTATATTTTAAAAAAATGAATTCTAAGTCAATAACTCAATAACCTATCATACGTCACAACAGCATTAGTTCTAGGTTTATTTTTAAAAAGAATCAATAAGTCAAATACAGATGTGCGGATTGGAGATTAGAAGGCTCGACAGAGATTTTAACTATTTATATTTTAAGCCGTTCATGTTCAATTAATTCTGAGACCTAAGCTTATTCTGGTAACATTATATTTTTGTGTTTCAAACTAGGTTTGTTTTATCAAAACAACGTTTGTTTAAATATACAGCATTTTACGTTTTTAATGGAACCTAGGTTACTTTTTTAATTCAACAAATAACTGTTTTACTTTATTGTCAACCATGAAAGAAATATGTTTGACTTAAAACAAAAAAGAAAAATTACACCAAGTATGCGTCACAGCGGGTCACTGATGAAAGTTTTTTTTATAAAATGTAAAGTTTATTTATTGCACGTTAGTGTGTTTATCTTTTTTATTTATATAACCCAATTTCATCTCTCTTAATCCATGAGAGCTACAAGCACATTTATGAAGCATAAAACTCCAAACCGGACCGTCAAATTACTACTTTTATTTTTATGATTTTTTTTTTTTGAAAAACTAGTGGGCTGCGCCCCCTGCTCGCCAACCCCCGAAAATTACTGCGCAATCTTATATGGTTTGCTTCGCAAACCAAGCTCGCTTCGCTCGCTACTAACTTAGGTACATTGCAAATGCACAAAATTCTAAGAATTCAAAACAATCATTCAAATCCATATAAAAACTATTTTTTTTTTTAAAAAAATTACATCTTTTTAGTAAATACTAAGTCATTAAAATAAATTTGAATTCAAAATAAATGACATGTAATTCGTTAAACCTATTAGAAATGTGCTATAGTATAATTCGTGATATAAATCAAAAATCGTCAAATAAATTCGTGATATATAAATTCGTGAAAAAAAGAGCTTTCGACAAAATACTAAAATAGAGATCTATCGACAAAGACTACTCACTTCTGTCTAGCTTAATAGTATGAGATTGCCGCAGCTGATGCTCTCTGGTGATTTCAGTTTCCGTTTTCAAGAGCGCTATACGTTGAGCCACCTCAGCTAGATTTGGCATGTGACATTTTTTAGCGGCAATCATCGGTCGATTCGCAGTGTGAGAGAAATAGTAACGTAAATAAAACAAAGCAAATGTTGCCACCGGCGGAAAAGAAATACAGCCAAAATTTGGGAGCCACGTAAGAGAATTATATATATTAGATATTATTGAGTGCGCTGCATTGTGCATATCATAATATAGAAATGAGTAGAAACTAAGCAAAAATAAAATTTTGGAAATTACACAGTGTTGATTTCTTTCAATAGTCTGTAAGTATATCATTTGGATTGACTGGTAAAACTTACTTGTTAGGGTTCGTAGTAGGTTTACCACTAATGTATATCATCATGCCTGGTCTTAGGCCTCCACACAAAGGATAAGCATAAGGTATACTCTGTAAAAAAGAAATACACAACCAGTATCATTACATAATTTTCTTTATTCTTGTTTGAAATATTTAAACCTTAGACTTCCTCAATATCAGTTTAAATTTTTGTTGAAGGTCGTATCTCCTAAAAAAAGGCGGGAAACTACTGTTTATCACCTTTGATTAGAAAAATTGGCGACAAGCATTAACTTAGATTCAATAGAGTTCTGAGTTAGTATCCAATAAGTTTTAAAATCGGTACCCCCTGATGTTTATATTTCGAGGGAAATATCTAGTATATATTCAGGGGTCTGTCCAGACATTTTGTGAAAGGTCTGTTTTTGTAAAATTGTGAAAAAAAATTACTCGTAATTTGTGAATATAAAATGAACTTAAAGTCACATTCCTTCAACCAGGGTCCGTTTTTAAGAATTTGGGCAAATAGGGTCCGTTATTTAAACCTTTCCAAGGATTTTTTAAATTGTAAAGACATACAAGATTATGCTCAACATTGTAAAATTATAATTGAAAAATAAACAGCAATTGCTGCTTCTAAATTAGAGTTCTAAAATACATACAGGGTGTCCCAAAACGACCGCATAAACTCAGCACAGCTAGATTCCTCGTTGGGAGTACATAAAAACTGAAGAAGCGTTCCCGCACGATCCGTAATTTACGAGAAAAATACGAAAAACAAAGTATGACATCACTGCCGGTGCAAGAAAAAACACTTTATTGAACATATCAACAGCAGTATACTATGCACAATTTAAAGCAGAATATGAGCGGTGAACGTTTTAAACATTATCGTCTTGAAAGATATGCAAATACTGTTGTTGATATGTCCAATAAAGTGTTTTTTTCTTGCACCGGAAGTGACGTCATACTTTGTTTTTCGTATTTTTCTCGTAAACTGTGAATCGTACAGGAATGCTTCTTTGGGCAGTTTTTATGTACTACCAACGAGGAATCTAGCTGTGCAGAGTTTATGCGGTAGTTTTGGGACACCCTGTATAGCAGGGCTCGAAAAAACTCAGAAATTTCACCCGTCCCCGAGGACGGCTTGTCCAACAATATACCCGCCCTCCTTTGAAACTAACCCGTCGCTTCTAAATAAATAAAAATATAATTTTCTCTTATTTATTACAAATATTTATGTAAATTGCACAATGAATTAGTAGATACTAGGATTACAAATGCTAGGATTACATTATACAATAAAGGAATGACTAGGTTATTAATAGTAACCTAGTATTTCTTTTATGAAATAATTTAAATGACGAAGGTCAAGTTATCTGGAATGTCAATTTATCCGAGGGTACTGCGTTTTTTGAATGAATCAAATATGACGTTTACCAGTTCCACAATCAAGCCAATGATGTACAGAGGTGATGCACAGAAATGTGAAAGTTTTTTTTAATTTAGGTAGATGTTCATAATTGCGTTTAACGTTTCTTGTTTAAGATCAGTACGTAATGTGTTTTTTTGTAAGTTCATTGCTGAAAAGCCACTTTCAACCGCTGCAGTACTACCAGACGGAGAAAACATCAATTCTAATGACAAAAATTGAAAATGTATCACGAACATCAACGGGAAAATGGCTGTCCGCGCGGACGTCGGATTCGAGAAATTCGTTGTCCGCCGGGAATGTTTGGCCGCCGAGGACGGGCGGTTTTTCGAGCCCTGCTGTATAGTATTTGATATTTAGTCTAAACTGCTGAACGCAGAATATTCATTTTGGACGAATAAAGGAAGAAGCGTCTGCTGAAGACAAAACTTAGTTCATTTACATCTGTCCTTCTCCCCCCCCCCCTTCCTGGGAAGGGTTTATTCGATTAACAAAATAATAATGAAGATAAACAAATTTGTGAAGGGTCCGATTAAAAGATAAATTATTTTGTGAAGGGTCCGTTTTTAAGTTATAATATTTTGTGAAGGGTTCGTTTTTATGAAAAGAGATTTTGTGAAGGGTCCGTTAACGGACCCAAATTTCTTCTGAACAGACCCCTGATATTATCCCTTTGGTACCATTTGGTAGCCTAAAAGTTGAGGATATCTCATATATATAAAGTTCTAGAAGAGACATAACATAGAGCAGCGGTTCACAGTTTTTTAACGACTGTGGAACCCTAAATGATTGAGTTTCTTTTGACGGAAACACGAGACTTAAAAGGAATAAATTTCATTAATTATTGTAGATTAAATAACGAAATATTAATTGTTTTGAAGATATGCAAGGATCTATTTATTATTAATTATTTTTAAAATATTTAGTGAGTAAAGAATAAAAAAATGTTTCATTATATCGTTTTATCAATATTACTCTTGCATTACGTTTTTATGTCAGGCAGTTGATTTCACAGGTCTGAAGCCGCCATCTAGATTTGAAATTTGATTTTAAACCATGCATAAATTAAAACATGGTTTACATTAACATACAAGCGAAAAAGGAAGGAAATAAATTTTGAGAATGGTTATCTGAGAACATACTTCTTTTTTGTTGAATTTGGATACTTTTATTCGATTTAAAACACGAATGAAATTTTTCATAAATGACTATCCTTTTCATAATTCATTTATTATATGGTTATTCAGGGGTCTGTCCGGATATTTTGTGAAAGGTCCGTTTTCTTAAAATTGTGAAAAAAATTACTCGTAATTTGTGAATATAAAATAAATGTTAAGTCACATTCTTTTAACCGGGGTCCGACTTTTGTGAATTTATGCAAATAGGGTCCGGTTGCAAAAAATTTTTTCAAGGAGTTTTTAAATTGTAAAAAGATACAAGATTATGCTCAACACTGTAAAATTATAATTAAAAAAAATTTTTTTAAAAGAAAAACAGCAATTGCTGCTACTAAATTAGAGATGCAACATACAAATATTTGCTATTTAGCCTATACAGCTAAACGCAGAATATTCATTTCGAACGAATAAAGGAAGAAGCGTCTGCCGAAGACAAAACTTAGTTTGTTTACATCTGTCTTTCTTCCCCCCCCGGGGGGGAAGGGTTTATTTGAGTAACAAAACAATAATGAAGATAAACAAATTTGTGAATGGTCTGATTAAAAGATAAATTATTTTGTGAAGGGTGCTTTTTTATGATAAAATATTTTATGAAGGGTCCGTTTTTATGAAAAGATATTTTGGGAAGGTTCCGTATTTCTTCTTAACAGACCCCTGTTAATAGAAAAAACATTCTTGTAAAAAATTTTTCTTTATAAGCATTTAAATTAAATACTTTCATGAAAATAACGGATTATTAATTAGATATAAATTTAATTACAACTTTCGAAAAACATTACTAGTAAAAAAAAATTCTAGCTCTCGGAACCCCTGCAACCCTTTCGCGGAACACCATTTGGGTACAGCTGACATTCAGAGAAAAAAAAACTCTTCTTGTAATAGAAAATACACTTGCAAACGAAAAGCGATATTGCTATGCCGCTAATCTATTGCATTGATACAGGGAAAAAGCACAGAATACCATTTCAAATGTACAGATTAAGTTGAGAGGTCTAGATGAAAGGTCCATATATAAATAATAGTATTTTTTATTCCGTATAGCAATTTAAAAGTATAATTTTTTAACTATCATTTTTCATTGAATCAAAAAAATCTTAGTGAGTTTGCATCAAAAAACTGCTGAGTAAAAATAATACAAAAAAAAGAGCACGCTTAAATGCTATTTAATCATGAATCGTAGATTTTATATTATAGTTTTATGTAATTTATAGAACTGCAAAATTTCTGTTTTTTCGTATCAAAATTTGTTTATCATTAATAAACTAAATTATTAAGCCTAAACTTTTGACTGGTCTGACTAAACTACGGAGCCATATTTTTCAGACTGTGGCCTGCATTTTAAGAATCAGAAATACTCCCAAGAAATTTTTTTTTCAGCCGTTTAGTAGAACTTAGTTTCATTTGCATAAGAACATTTACATTACTTCATAGAAAGTTAGTTTCATTAACAGTATATAAAAACATGTTTGTGAAAATTGCAACACCATGAAGGACTTACGCGAGTGAGCTGAAATTTTCAGGAAATGCAAAGTAGAGCATGATATGCAAACGATTAGAATTTCAGACCCGTAGAGAATGCGTATGCTGAGCAGCGCCCTCTGAACGGCGGATGGATCCGAATAAATAGACGGCTGTAGCCAAGCGAGTATGGTTATCGGTGGTTATCTGCTAGTGGTAAACGTTAGCTTTACTTATGCCTATTCGACGAAAGAGAGCGAGATTTCAAGAACTTACGGAGTTTAAAGGAAAGAGAATCATCGGTCTTCGTGAAGCTGGGTTATCTTATCGTGCAGTAGCCGCTCGTGTGCAGCGTAACAGCAGCACAGTGATGCGTGTTTGAAAGCAGTGGATGGACGAGTGTCGGACAACTCGGAAATCTGGGTGTGGACCCCGAAATGTCACGTCAGCTCGCGATGATAGACCAGGGGTCTGTCCAGACATTCTGTGAAAGGTCCGTTTTTCGTGAAATTGTGAAAAAAATTACTCACATTCTTTCAACCAGGGTCCGCTTTTATGAATTTGTGCAAATAGGGTCCATTATTGTAAAAAAAAACTTTTTCAAGGAGTTTTTAAATTGTAAAGACATACAAGATTATGTTCAACACTGTAAAATTATAATTAAAAAAATTAAATTTTAAAAAATAAACAACAATTGCTGCTTCTAAATTAGAGATGCAACATACAAATATTTGGTATTTAGCCTATTCTGCTGAACGCAGAATATTAATTTCGGACGAATAATGGAAGAATCGTCTGCCGAAGACAAAACTTAATTCGTTTACATCCATTTTTCTTGTTTTCTGCCCTGGAAAGGGTTTATTCGATTAACAAAATAATAATGAAGATAAACAAATTTGTGAAGGGTCCGATTAAAAGAAAAATCATTTTGTGAAGGGTCCGTTTTTAAGTTAAAATATTTTGTGAAGGGTCCTTTTTTATGAAACGATATTTTGTGAAGGGTCCGTTAACGGACCCAAATTTCTTCTAAACAGACCCCTGTAGACACCTGTTCGGCGTTGCGCTAACGGACCGTACGGCACTCTCTAGACAACTGGCAGCACGGTGGTCAATAGCTACAAGTGTTTCATTGTGTGCTTCATCAATTCGTAGACTTCTGCTGCAGCATGGGCTGCGCGCAAGGACTCCTTTATACAGGAACCCCCTCACGCTAAACCTTCGCCGCCTGCGGCTGCAATGGGCCAACCAGCATAGGGACTGGCGTGCTGATTGGCAGCGTGTCGTGTTTTCTGACGAATCTCACTTCAATTTGTGGTACCATGATGGCCGCATTCGTGTCAGACGCTATGCCGGTGAACGTCATCTTCCGGAGGGCGTTATCGAACGCCACAGTGGACGAACAATCGGAGTTATGGTCTGGGGTGCCATAGCATATCATGGACGATCTCAATTGCTACGAATTGTGGGTAATCTGAACAGCGATCGGTACATCAGTGAAGTTCTACAGCCCCAAGCTGTTCCCTTCCTTCAGGCCTTGCCAGGTGCTGTATTTCAACAGGGCAATGCCCGCCCTCATATCGTTAGGACTTGTATAATACTTCCTTGCATCGCGACAGGTACAACTTCTTCCTTGGCCGGCGTATTCCCCGGATATGTCACCGATTCAGCATGCGTGGGATTTCGTTGGTCGGCGTCTCGCTCGTGATCCCCGTCCTGTTGCTTCTACAGACGAACTTTGGGTACGCATGCAAACAGTATGGAATTCTCTTCCTCAGACAGACAATCAAAGTTTGCTTGACTCCATGACACGTCACGTAGCATCACTTATTGCGGAGCGTGGTGGCTACACAAAATACGGATTTCGATCTCTTGTTATTGTTTGTTTGCTTTGAAAGTTTAATCATTTATTTGTACTACTACCACTCAACTGTGTATTAAATTTCATTCAATTATAACGATTCCTTCATGGTGTTGCAATTTTCACAAACAGGAGTTTATGTTTGTCCTGCAATAAGAGGTAAACTGTAACTTAAAAAGAAAAGAAACTTACCGGATTATATACAGCTGGAAAATTAGTACTAAGGTCTGGGCAAACAGGTTCTGGATATGCCGGATAGAAATGATTAAAAAAGGCAGTTTCACAAGTTAGTGAAGAGGATCCCTATAGGAAATATAAATCATATCATTTGGAAAATATTTAAAAATATTCATTATTAGTAATTAATAATGATGTTATGAGACGATGAAGGTTAGAAAAAAAGGTTTTTTTCCCATGAAAATTGAAATATTTCAGCCAGAATTTGAGACTGCATGTCATCTTGATAGTGTTGCACCTAAGAACACAGATATGTTAAGGAGTCTCTTAAGTACCTTTTTGGTTAAAACGGATTCCTTTTAATAACATTTGACAGCGCTTTCTTTTCTGTTAACAATTTTTTTTCTTCAAAATTTACAAGTTTATTTGCAAATAAACAATCTTTTTTTCGATTTAGTGGATTGCTTTGTTTTTTTATGAAAAGACATTCGCCTGATTTTTAAAATATAATTATTTTTTTATTAAAAAATTGAATAGAAAACTACTAGAATAAAAAAAAAATAGATTGTGTTATTTTTGACGAAAATTATACAGGGAGGAGCTTTGGAAGAAATATAATGGCAGAAAACAAATTGTGGAAAATATTTCCTGAAGTTTATATTGCCATTTAAGCCGACCAGGTGGCTGACTGCGGAGCCGATGGTTGCGGGTTCGAATCCCGCTCAGGGCATGGATGTTTCTTGCTCTCTCTCTCTCTGTGTATGTTCTATGTCCTTTCTTCTGTGTGTGTGAATGTAACCCGCCCTATAAACGGGTTTGTGGTTGTAGGACGTGGGCGACGCTACTCCACCGCCGTGGCTAAGCCATATGTGCTCACTGGGTAAGGACAGGCCCCTCTTCCCCACTGGGCACTATGGGCACGTGCCCAGGGCCCCGCGATCGAATGGGGCCCCCTAGTTCCTGCCAGATTACCAAATGATAACCGATACATTATTACCGAAAAACATTAATTTGGAAAAATCTGATGATAATGACTTACTACAATACCTACGCTTATTATATTAGCTTTAGTTTGCCGCATGCGGATAGCTATACCTTGTACAACATAGCTTGAACTTTTTGACAGATGGGTCAGTGATGGGAAACAGAAAATATCTATTGGTGTAAAAAATGTGTTGGCTAAATATGTGGCTGTATGTATGTTTTAAACTATTCAAAATAAATAAATTCATTCGTCAATCAATTTTATTGCACTAGACATAAAAACATTGGGTAGGTAAGAAACCATTGTTTTCAGTTTTTCTATTTAAATTTTACCTCGAAGCAATAAAAACCACTTAAGACTTTCGGAAAATGCTTGAGTCCTTAACAGGTACTTTTATGTTGTGTGTCTATTCTTATGATTATTATCAATTTTTAATATTATTAAAATAAGAAGATATTGTTCGTCGTTGCAAAGTTATATCGATTTCAGATTTGACATCTGTCAAAAAGAAAGATCAAACTAATAAATAAACAGGGTATAATACTCCACTCTCTCTCAAAAATGAGTTTTTCCGATATTAGTATGTTTAGGTTAATTTAAATACCTATATGTAAGTATAAGAATACAATTTAAAAAAAAATTATTAAATTAAAAAAAGAATTATTTGATGCGGTGTGGTTTATGTCTTAAAGAAACCTATTCGAACGTCATTCGTAATACCAAAGACAAAAAAGGGGAATTCCCGATCGTCGTTTGACTTGACGAACGGGAATTCCCTTCAAGTATTTGTCTGCGATGTTGTGACGTTTGTTTTGTTTGTAGTTGTTAGTTTGTTACTGACTGTGCTCGAGCTCTGATAAAAAAAATAGTATTGTTTGATTAAATCGTCGTTTTGTCTGTTTTGTGTTAGCGAATATTTTCGTTATAAAATTAATTAAATAGTGAATTATAATATAAAATGTCGAAACGGTCATATCCTAGTGGATCTGAAAAAAGGAAAAAAGCTCTACATCAGAAAGAAGTAATTGAAAAGTTACCAAAATTAACATCATATTTTACTACTACTACTGGAGAAACTTCTGTAAGTAGCAATCAACTCATAAATGTTCCACATGATGACTCAGCTCAATTACAAATTGCGGGAATTTCTAAACCTTCATGTTCCAATTTTGAAAAAGAGATTGAATCAGAAAGCGACTATTCCTACGACGAAAGTGCAACGACTTCAGTGACTTCACTAAAACCGACAACTCCAACTGTGTCAATTGAACAGCAGTTTTCCAACACAGAAGAATTAATATCGCACGATCCCGCCGATTATTTTCACGAAAAGTTTGTTGAAATAAATCGCGAAATTTTAATTCGTAAGGGACCAGTATATTTTCAAAATAAAGATTCTGACTTTTCCGAGGCATCCAGAACATACAAAGATGGTAATAAATTAGTAACGAGATATTTCAACAAAGCATTATTTATTCGCAAATTAAAGAACAATGAAAGCGTCGAAAGAAAATGGTTGCTGTATTCGCCTTCCAAATGCTCTGTATTTTGTTTTTCATGCTGCTTATTTAACCCAACTGATGTTAATCTTTGCTCTCGGAATGGATGTAATGATTGGAAGCATATTAATCACATAATTTTAACACATGAAAATAGCCCAGCGCATAAGCAATCTATGATGACTTATCTGGCACGAAGTAAAGCGGTTGGTAGAGTAGATATAGACTTATTATCTCAACATCAAAAGGAAGTGGATTACTGGAGAAACGTACTTAAACGGATTGTAGCTGTTGTAAAATTTTTGGCATCGAGAGGGCTTCCATTTCGCGGCGACAATGAAATCTTAGGATCTCCAAACAATGGAAATTATTTGGGTTGTGTGGAATTATTGAGTGAATTTGATCCATTTCTTGCAGATCACTTAAAAAAATTTGGGAATCCTGGAAAGGGTAACATTTCTTATTTATCAGCAAATATCTGTAATGAGTTTATTGAAGTAATGGGAAAACAGGTTCTAAAAAAAATTATAAATGAAGTTAAATCAGCAAAATATTTTTCCATAAGCGTTGACAGTACGCCCGATCTGTCTCATATTGACCAGCTAACTTTCATCATTCGATACGTAAAAGACTGTGTTCCTGTTGAAAGGTTTTTGAAATTTATACCTATTAAAGAACATAAATCTAAGTATTTAGCGGAGACCATCTTAAATTTTTTAGAGATACATGATATTCCCATAAAAGATTGCAGAGGACAAAGCTACGACAATGCTTCAAATATGTCGGGAAAGTATAGTGGTCTACAAACAAGAATCAAGGAAAAATGTGAATTTGCCACCTTTATACCATGTGCAGGACATTCACTAAACTTGGTAGGTGTCCATGCTGCTGGGTGTGTACCGGAGGCATCACAGTTTTTTGAAATAGTTCAGAAAGTGTACAACTTTTTTTCGGGCTCTACCCACAGATGGAATATGTTAACAGAACATTTAGGTTCAAAAAAAGTTGTTAAGAGTCTTTCACAAACCAGATGGTCAGCCCGAGCTGATGCAGTAAGTGCTTTGCATGGGGGTTATAAAAGAATATTAGAAGCTTTAATCACCATCGCAAACGATACTGAACAGGCACGAGAAACAAGAGACGAAGCCCTTAGTCTGTCTAGAAAAATGGGAAATCTAGAATTTATTATACTGACGGAAATCTGGAGCACTATATTGGAAAGAATAGACAAAACAAGTAATTATCTTCAGAAAGAAACAATAACACTGGACGTTGCAACCAATTTGTTGACTTCACTTTATGATTTTATTACTAACCTCAGGGATAAATTTGATAACTTCGAATCATCTGCCAAAGAAAATAACCCAGAATCTGACTACAAGGATCTATCTCAAAGAACAAGACGTAGAAGCTCACGGCAGAGTTTTTTTGATGGCTCTGCGCCATCAGTCCAATTGAATGGAAAAGAGCGATTCAACGTAGAAACCTTTCTCCCAATAATCGATACCTTGAGTGTTCATCTAAAACAGCGACAAAGTTCATATGAGATCGTCAGTCAACGTTTTAGTTTATTTTTTCACTTAAAAACTCTGAATTCCGAAGAGATACGACAAGGATGCAAAGAATTTTCTCAAATCTATCACGAAGATGTAAATGAAAAAGAGTTAGAAATAGAATGTCAACATTTAAAAGAATACTTAATAAATGTTCAGAGTGAAAATGAAGCATCTAACAGTGTACAGGAAGTATATAATCTATTAAAGCAAAACAAAATTGAAGACACATTTCCTAACGTAGAAATTGCATTGAGAATATTTTTAAGCATGATGGTAACTAACTGCAGCGGAGAACGCTCCTTCTCCAAATTGAAACGAATAAAAAATGAATTAAGAAGTACAATGCTTCAAGAGAGATTAAATAGTTTATCGCTGATGTCCATAGAATGTGATATTCTCAATACCATAGATTTTGAAGAAGTGATTAACGATTTTGCTCATCTTTAATCTAGAAGGGTACCTTTGCAATCAACATAGAATTAATCTAAGGATTTTAAGTTAAGCGAGTTACTTTTGTAGATTATTTTTTATATTTCCTATTTTTTTATAGCTAGTAACTAAATAAAAATAAATTTAGAACCTTGTTTGTCTTTCTTTATCTATTGTAACTAAATAGTGTTTTCTCAAGGTCATAGGGGCCCCATGATCCTAATGTGCCCAGGGCCTCAAATAGTTTAAAGACGGCCCTGGGTAAGGATAAGAGAGTAGCGATTCTGGAATTTCTGAGGCCAATGGGAAATAGATCCAAGTGCCCGCTATTAACCAAATAAATAAATATTACCATTTAAATAGTATAACCTTTCGCGGAATTTAAGATGGAATGGGTTACAGACGATGGGAAGTATTTAATTTCGCAAATAAAATGTCACCAACTATTATTGGATAATCATACACAAATTCAGTAAATTTTTACGTTTGATAAGTTATTTTTCGAATGGTCTTGTTTTATTGCGAAGATGTCAATTTCTGCCAGGGTATGAATTACATTTTCCAGGTTTATTATTATTGCATATTTCAAAACGTTCTGAATATAGTAATAAAGCATTTTAATTTAATAAAAATTACATAATCTGAAACTAATTGCATCGAATGTTGTTTTATGTGGCTGAACTAAATTTAATCAGTCTAAATACATATGAATCATTAGATCTCATGTTAAAAATAAAATCATAATCCTAAGTGAAGTTCACAAATTTACAAAAGTCACTACATTTTAAACTTACACAATTGCCAACGGAGCGAATTTGTTCGATTGAAACAGATCCCTTGATGTGGAGAGCAGTTACTGTGTAATAAGGAATCCTGTGGACGAAATCCCAACAATGTTGATTATTTACATTTATCTGAAAGAACAAAAATGCAGCACTTAAAAACCTATTTCAAACATTAAACTTGCAACAATACCAAAATATCTTACACAGTTGCCAACTTTTTGGGGTTTTATTTATGCATGTTAAATTATTGCAATCAAATTACAAAGGTGCTAGAAGGCATTTCCTTTTTTAAGATTCCATTTTAACGTTTATAAAACGCCATCGGATTCATACAAAAACATTTTCTATAAAAAATAATTTGCAGCACTGGTCACAAATATATAGAGAAGTCTAAGCTGACCTGTCCACTCAATATTTAATAATGATCAATAAATTGCAGATGCAAACAAAAAGAATACGTATCTATTTGGATAGAAATACAGGGACAGCGCAAACCGAAATTGATTAAATGATAGTGGAACACTGATCTAGTTCTGCCTTTGAATTTGAAAATTCCATTAAAAGAATAATCGAATTTAATATACTAACTAGCCACCTTTAAGAAAAATTTAAAAAACAGTTTGTAAAATTTCCGATAAAAGTGTTGCAAATGACCAAATAAATTCATAAGATTGACTAGGAATTAAAGCCTGAAAAATTTCCGATAAAAGTGTTGCAAATGACCAAATAAATTCATAAGATTGACTAGGAATTAAAGTCTGAAAAATTTCCGATAAAAGTGTTGCAAATGATCAATTAAATTTATAAGATTGACTAGGAATTAAAGCCTGTAAAATTTCCGATAAAAGTGTTGCAAATGACCAAATAAATTCATAAGATTGACTAGGAATTAAAGCCTGTAAAATTTCCGATAAAAGTGTTGCAAATGACCAAATAAATTCATAAGATTGACTAGGAATTAAAGCCTGAAAAATTTCCGATAAAAGTGTTGCAAATGACCAAATAAATTCATAAGATTGACTATGAATTAAAGCATGAAAAATTTCCGATAAAAGTGTTGCAAATGACCAAATAAATTCATAATATTGACTAGGAATTAAAGTCTGAAAAATTTCCGATAAAAGTGTTGCAAATGATCAATTAAATTTATAAGATTGACTAGGAATTAAAGCCTGTAAAATTTCCGATAAAAGTGTTGCAAATGACCAAATAAATTCATAAGATTGACTAGGAATTAAAGCCTGAAAAATTTCCGATAAAAGTGTTGCAAATGACCAAATATATTCATAAGATTGACTAGGAATTAAAGCCTGTAAAATTTCCGATAAAAGTGTTGCAAATGACCAAATAAATTCATAAGATTGACTAGGAATTAAAGCCTGTAAAATTTCCGATAAAAGTGTTGCAAATGACCAAATAAATTCATAAGATTGACTAGGAATTAAAGCCTGTAAAATGCCATCAAACATTTGTTACTTTTTTTTTTCAAACTGACTGTATATAGTGTTGGTCACACATGACAAGCTGAGTGGATGAACAAGGTCAGTAACATTTCCTACTACTTGATCCAGGAGTTCCCTTGTCTTCTGCATCGGGTTCAAATTTACAAGGCAACGGAGTTGATCGTTAGTGGTAGTCGTAAACCCAAAAAATTGGGTAGGCTTTTCAACGGCTGTTATGAAACTAACCTTAGTGGAAAACCCGCATTCGTGTTGCATGGATACTAAAACCACGAAAATTTCCCATGGTTAGTCCGATGGTAAGGTGAATCTAGCCCTTGACTCCTCTACTACTGAGGATATTTTATTTCAGCAGATGCGAGACGGGATTCGAACTTTTGTAATTTCATTTGGAGGCGAACGCTCAAACCACGGAGCCATAGCTGCTTTAAAAAGTTAAACTTTTGCCGATGTCAATCCCCTTAAAATTCGTATCGTATCCACAACTGAAATTCAAGAGACGAAAAGTGTGAATTATCATTCAATTTCTTATCTTATTAAACCAGTATTAACTTACCGCAGTGTTTCCCAAAGTGTGGTACGCGTACCCCCGGGGGTACGGGAATCGTTTAGAGGGGGTACGCGTTCTTATGCGAAATATCTTGCAACAAACGAAAATTTCAAAAATTTTATTTAAAAACAAAGCTAGCCATAAAAATCTACGATTACGTATTTTTCTATAGGCTATTTTTTTGCAGAGTTAACAGTTAATAATTAGTGGTGTCAGCAGCTAGTTGCGATTTCTAATTTTTGTACAATTTTTTATAGTAAAAAATGCATTAATTTTTTATTAGTGGTACACAGCGTTGCGAAAAATTTAGAAAGGGTACTCAAAAGTCATAAGTTTGGGAAACACTGACTTACCGTATAGCAATGTGACTTCACGATAATCAGCATAAGGAAACTTTGCCCTTGACAAAAAGGAAATTTTCCTTCACGCTCTTCTGTCTGCCAACTACTTCGCACTAAAGTGTTACGAACAGCTACATTTTCGTCAAATCTCACACTTATATGTAATGGTCTATCAGCGTTTGAAGTATCCATTCCGGCAAGGAAGTTTATTTCAAACCTGCGAATTTAAAATGCAATGTGATACATGTATTCAGTACTTTTTCCATTAAGTAAAAACATTTACAATCCATATGTTTATTTAGCAGTAGCATATACAAAGCTGCCAACTGCAACGCTTTTTGCAAAATATCTGATAGAGGGAGACAGTTAAAAACTAAAGCTATCAGAATTTTTGGTAATGTTGCCAACATAATAAAAGCCTCACCGCGAGAAAGCTGGAACAAAGTGGCGCTTCATATGAACTTTTGAATCATTAACATGTATAGTGGTGTGGAAAATAAACTTTAAATAAAATTTATAAAACATTGAATTATACATTAAAAACAAAATCTTAGCTACCACTAGAAGAAATTTCCAAAAAAATGTCAAAAGTTGGCAGCCCTGTATATATACAGTGTTACCACAGGTCTTAAAAAGTTTAAGGTGGTAAAAAAAAAATTCATTTAATACATTTGGAACATCACTAAAGGTTCTTTAACAGGGAAAAAATAAATCTATAAGAAAGTTCTACCCTAACAGACGAAAAAAAAGGTAAAGGAAACTTTAGTGATCATAATAAAATAAAAAATTATTTCACTTTAGGAAGGTATGGTATACTTCATATAAACACTGTTTTTCGCACACATTATTTGGACGTCATCACACTTTTCAACTGTGCTCAAGAGTAATAGTAAACAGTGCGCATGCGTCGTCATTGTATGCGTTGCTATGGAGACCGCAGCTGTTTGATAATTTTTTTAGAATTCTTTTTTTCACTTTTAATTTTGTTATGCATTAAGTTGGTGAGTTTATTTTATTTATATTCTTTTTATGATTCACTTATTCATAATTACTGTCTTGGCGATATCAATATAAAATATTAATACTAAAGAAAGAAAATAATATCGTGACCTCTTAAGAAACGTATATTGATTTGAATTGAGAATCAATCCAACCCATTCGACCAGAACTATTTATTTTTAAACTCTACCCTCTACCCTACATTTCAAAACAAATTAAAAGCTGTATTGACAGAACATACACAAAAAAAGGAGATAAAATGTTTTTTCATATAATTTTAAATACTTTATCTTTGCAAATTTGCTGTATACATATTTTAATTTAAATTGATGTTTTACAATAATAATCTCTATTCAACTGATTTGGGGGTACCGCAGATAAATTTGGACTTGTGAAGATAGTACTGCAGATTCTTACCTCAAATACTGCAAAAAGGGTTGTTGTTACAATTTCAACAAAAAAGTATTACTTGATATTTCAAATATACTGCAAAAACATGGTGTGTGTTCTTTTTCCTGAAAAACAGGCTTAATACTAAAAAGGAAGATATGACACTATTATAAATAATTTACCTCTCACGATTATATGGTACTGTTCCTTTGATTTCTACAATTGTTCCATCTTGAAGACCTTTTGGAATGCATCCCAAATACGGAACTCCCTGCAACAACAGAAATATAAAAGCAAGAGAAATACTCGAATTGTACTCGCTAATCAAGCTTAATTTATATATTTAAAATGTTGGAAGTTAAAAGTTACAAAATTCACTCTACTTTGCATTCCAGTTAACAGTGTTTTTTGAAGTTTTATAAAGCCAAGGAAAATAAAAAAGCCATAGTTTAAGTGTCCTACACTTGAAGCAATGAGATGATTTTAATCTTGCCGTAAATAACTTAAATATTTTAAAAGTTCTTAAAAAGAATTTAAAAATCGCCAATTTGGCGATATTTTTAAACCTAGATAAAAAATTGTCAAAACCACTGCCTTATTCTCAGTTTTGTAAAATTTACTTAGCCCAGCTTTCTTAGCCAGAAAGTTTTTTTTTTAATATATTAAAAAATTGCATCACAAACGCTTTTCATTTTTACAAAACTGTGGCTTTTCTCCATATTGACGTTTTGTGCCTTTTTCAAAATAAGCGTAGACAGCGCTGGTTTTAGATAGGCTTAACTTGAACTAACAGTCATGTCATGAATAACAGTTGCAAACTCACAGCAGCTATAAAGATAGCATATTATTATTCGCAAAAAAGCATCATTTCATATTATGACGAAGCCTTTGGAAAACAGTCTGAAGAACATAACATTTCAAAGTCACTATATGTGAAGATGGAAAGGAAAAGGGACGTAAACGGCTCCAGGGGCCCATATAAAAATACATGTCGATGATACCCTGCTAAACCTCTAAATGTTAAATAGTATTTAATTTGAATAGTAACCAGAATTGAAGCGGGAAAAAAAAGCAGTTTTTTTTTTCGAAAACCATTGTTAAAACCGAGGTAGTTGTTTTTGTTGATGTTTGTTTAAAACAAAATATTAAGTCCCAAATTAAGCGTAATTTATCCACTTAAAAGTTTCTCACAGAGATCTTTTTAGCTATTAATTAACAGTTTGCTAAAAAATACAAACAAAAATTTTCTTTTGCTTGTAAATATTTTAACACGATAAAAAATACATAAATACTAAAAACTTGAACATTTATTACTACTCAACTTAGCAAAACCCTCTAAACATTACACATCTAAATGTTTTGCTAATAGTGCATGTATGTAAAAATTAGATGACCTCTTTCTATAAAGAAATGACGTGATTCAGAATTATTCACATTAATGTCCTTATTTAAGCAGTAATATAATTTGTATCATTAATATCAGTTAATTGCTCCTAAATTAAAAATTTGTTTTTTATTTATTGAATTAATACAAATTTTAATATAAATAAGCCAAAGATATTCAAGGCAATATATTTTTTCAAATTAAAAAAAAACTTAAAATTCATAGAATGATGAAAAAAGTGAATAAGAAAAATTGAAGGCATAAATATAAACATATAAGATAGTAAAGGTATGTTTTTTTTATTACTAAAGGTTTGAAAAATAAAAAATAAATAACTTTTTAATCAATTATTTTAGCATGATAGAATTTTAAATTTAACAATATTCTTATTGACGCATTGCAGCATTATATAAATAAGAAGAAAAACATACTTTAGATTTGATATCTAATATTTTTTGTGAATTGATTATTTTTCTTTAAAAAAAAATTTTTTAAATATTATTAAAAAGGTAATTTGAAAATTACCATAATGAATATGAACATACTCCATAAAGAGAATCCGAATTTATTTACACTGGGATAGAAAATAGTTTTATAATTAAACAGAAAAATTAAAATTTAGAAAACGCCTCATTCCCATTTATACTTATGACTGTAGCGAAAATAATAATTAGATGGTACATAAAAATAAACTTTGAGAAACTTAAACTAATTCAATAACTGCATTATTTACCTGGGACGTCTATTTTATATTAAGCATTTTAATACACATCGACTTTATCTTAAATTAGCACACTTTACATTACATCACAGGGGTATGTTTAGAAGAAATTTGGGTCCGTTAACGGACCCTTCACAAAATATATTTTCATAAAAACGGACCCTTCACAAAATAATTTATCTTTTAATCGGACCCTTCACAAATTTGTTTATCTTCATTATTGTTTTGTTAATCGAATAAATCCTTCCCAGGAAGGGGGGGGGAGGAAGAAAGACAGATGTAAACGAACTAAATTTTGTCTTCGACAGACGCTTCTTCCTTTATTCGTCCGAAATTAATATTCTGCGTTGAGCAGTATAGGCTAGATACCAAATTATTGTATGTTGCATCGCTAATTTAGTAGCTGCAGTTACCGTTTATTTTTTGAAATTTAATTATAATTTTACAGTGTTGAGCATAATCTTGTCTGTCTTTACAATTGTAAAACTCCTTGAAAAAGTTTTTTTGCAATAACGGACCCTATTTGCACAAATTCACAAAAGCGGACCCTGGTTGAATGAATGTGACTTAACGTCTGTTCACAAATTACAAGTAATTTTTTCACAATTTTATAAAAACGGACCTTTCACAAAATGTCTGGACAAACCCCTGCATCAGTAATATGGGAAGTTTTTTCTACAGTGGAAGAAAGCATGGAAAACATTACCCCGGAAGAAATAGCTATCTAGTAACCCAAATGGAAGATACTCTTTTTGAATAAGAAATATTTAATACTTAAAGAGTTGTTTTAAACAGTTTATAACTGCGATGTAGTTTAAATAAAAGTGTTGATTTTTGAGCTACTTTATTTAATTTTTAAGTAAGTAAGAACTAAAAAGCAGAAATTTTTTTTCATACATTTCTTAAAAAATGAAGATGACTAGTTTTTCAATATTTTATTTTAAAGAGTATAGTATAACTCAATTGTTAATGTAACATGATCGAATTTTATTAATACCACTAAAGTAACAAATCGCATACTAAACATAGACACTACACACATATTGAATTCTCAACTACAAATAACTAAAGTAAATAATGTTAAGTATAAATGCTCAAACCGACTCTTAAAGAATATGATATATAGATTTTGAAATTCTCCATAAAAAAAAAACAGAAATAACAAACAAATAATGCTTTTTTTAAAAAAAATAAACGTGATAAACCTTAAACTTTCTGTTACTATATTAAATTAAATAATGTTAAGTATAAATGCTCAAACCGACTCTTAAAGAATATGATATATAGATTTTGAAATTCTCCATAAAAAAACAGAAATAGCAAACAAATAATGCTTTTTTTAAAAAAAATAAACGTGATAAACTTTAAACTTTCTGTTACTATATTAAATTAAATAATGTTAAGTATAAATGCTCAAACCGACTCTTAAAGAATATGATATATAGATTTTGAAATTCTCCATAAAAAAACAGAAATAGCAAACAAATAATGCTTTTTTTTTAAAAAAAATAAACGTGATAAACTTTAAACTTTCTGTTACTATATTAAATTAAATAATGTTAAGTATAAATGCTCAAACCGACTCTAAAAAGAATATGATATATAGATTTTGAAATTCTCCATAAAAAACAGAAATAACAAACAAATAATGTTTTTTTTTTAAAATAAACGTGATAAACTTTAAACTTTCTGTTACTATATTAAATTTAATTTAATTGAGTTATTCTTATAATACTTATTGTTGAACGATCGTATCGATCATTTTTAGTTTCTTTCATTTTGTCCAATTTCTTCTACTGCCCTGGAAGATAAAGGTTTCTTCCGAACAACTGTTCAACACAGATATTTTTGTGGAAAATCATTTCTACGTAAGTAAATATAAATAAAAATTGCAGATTTATGTTTATTTGAAATAAAACAGATACACAACAGCAATAAAACTAAAAATTGTAAAAAATGTAAGAGTATTTCATCTTTTTTCATTTTGTTATAATCAAACTGGAAGTACTACTATAAATAATAGAAAATTTTATGATATAAAATATACTTTTTTTAAGAAAACTATGCTTGTTTTTTTTAAAACTATTTGGTTTAAACAGTTGTTTAAACCACATTGTCAAACCAATCAACCTTGTCTTTAAATGAAAAAATTTACTAGCTTTAAAGTAAAAGGACTACTATTATTTTTTAAGGCCCATGGAAAACCTGAGTTAAGTTATGACAATTTTATTTATTTATTTCTTTTAGCTTTGAAATGAACTCGTAAGTTTCGAAAAAAACCAAATTCATAAAGAATCAATGAATCTGAACCAAAAAAGCAATAAAGATTTATTTGATAAATTATCAAAAAAATATTTTTTTCTTTTTTAGGAATCAAAACAGAGGAATCATCTTTTAAAGAAGCTACTAGCGAATTAATCAAAATATAAATTTGTAAAGTAAATAATACATTAAATATGAGAAACCTAAAGTTTCTTCGAAGTAGATTAAATAATTGTTTTTTAAAAAAACAAATTTAGAAACAATTACGAAAATAAGTTTGTTGTTTGCTCAAAAATTGCTCATGCATCCTTGCAAAATTACAACAATAAACAAAATCAAAATATGAAATGTCATTAATAACTATATAATTTCGAAGTTACTTACCAACTTCTTACGGTTGTTAAAAATGTATTCACGAAGTGGTAATATAATAATGCTTTGGGTGATAAAAAATTTATTTTACTTTATTTATCTGCTGTGCATACCTTGCAATCTGTTGCATAAATCTATAACTAGTACTGAAGAAGTTCGCATAAATTCTCAAATTCAATCCAACTTACTCTTCAGTTGCGAGAAAATAATTAAATTAGGTGCAAAAATGAAAACTAATACATTTTAGATGTCACATTAACTAAGGCAAACAATGCATGTTTGAAATGTTCGTTAGTTTGCAAAAAAATTTTTAGAACTCATTAAGGTTTGCAAAATATATAATTTTATTTCTTCAATAATGCTATAATTATTAATTAATTAGAATATAATTTAATATAAAAATGCCCAAAAAACTTACCGGTTTCAAAACTTCTAATGTCATTGCTTCAAAAAACTAATTGCGGATATTCTAAAAAAAAGTATTATAATAATTAAATCATAGAAAAAATGTCATCTTCATTAAATTATTAAAGTATTTATTCAATCAATGGAATGCGATTTATATGGGATAATACAGATTGTAGAGCAATTGTTTTCCCAAACTTTTTATGTCTTTGCCAGGATCCCTTTTATATCAAAATCTTGACCATGTGCCAGGGTTTGTAAAAACCTGGGGATTTTTGAAATAACCCAACCCGCCCGGGTTTTATTGAAAAACCCCGGAGAAAATTGGGTTTTATTTGAAAAAAAACAGGGTAAAATTGGGTTTTTTCATTTAGTGCTCATCAACCTTAAAATTTTACTGCGAAAATTGAAATGTTTTCTGATTGAATCTTTTTTAAAGCTTCAGAAACAATTGATATATGTTTTTCAAAATTGATAGTTTATTGGTGAAGCCCAACATTATTTAATATTTTTAACATATTATTGTTAGATTTATTTTGATGTTCAAGAGGAATCTCTTGATAGTTATGGTAATTAATGGCAAGAGCTTTTACGCAGTCACAATATGAACTCCACCTAGTATCATTTGGTAATTGAAGCATTGAGCTGTTTTTTTATTTTTATTTGCCCATCCATGTGCTTGATGCACATTTCTAAAATATTTGTTAACTTCCACGATGTGTCCAATGATAGTATTAGGAGATACTTCTTTTTCAACCAAATTAAAAAAATTGTGAAAAAACTTTGGGGTTTTTTTCAATTGTGGGTTTTTTCAAGGTGGGCCCACCCAATAAAACCCGGGAGGGTTTTTTCGAAGTGGGCCCACTTGGCGAACCCTGTCATGTGCCCTCATGTGAAATAATTTTATTTCAAAGCATAATAGAGAAATTACAAACTTAAAATTGATGTCCTGAATGGTTATTGTTTTCGTCAGCGGTTCCCTTTTTTTTTCATTCTACGGAACCCTAAATAATCAACCTTCTCTTGGCGGAACCCCGACTTTATAAATAAAGTTTGCCTTGACAGTTGTAGTTGGCGCAAAAGATCACAATACAAAAATATTTCCGAAAATTTTATTAAAATTCTGTAATTTAAATGTCAAGTGATATTTGATAATTAAGAAAATTACAATAAACAAAATAAAATTATATTTAAATTAATACTATTTATAATAAAGAAAAATTATTAAAAAAGTAAGAGAATGAAAAATAAAGGGATCGAGAGAGTGAATCGAATCTCAAGCATCATTGCAAAGCAAATGTCTTACCTCAAGCCATTCAAGATTTACTAATAGCAAACTAAGTTTCATTAATAAGTGTTTATTTATTTATTGTTACTACATAAATTTGCAGGCTTATAAGCTCAATTTATGCTTCTAAGCCTATGTCATATAGAAGGACAGATATCACAATACAGAAAAGTACAGCACGAAGCCACAACAGCAGGATTCGAACCTGCTACCTCCACGCTTCGCATAGCGTTTGGCGGGCGATACTGCTCGGCCAGGGAAGCCTCGTACCTAAGTGAATTTTCTTAGTCTTGCCTTCACCCTGTTAATGCGTGACTAACCGTCACAAGAAAAAAATTTCCTTTTTTTTTAATACGTTTTCAGGGACGCCGCAAACTTATACTTGGAAAGGGCAAAATTTTCATTTTGTTGAATGAAATTTCGAATTTGACCAAATCATTCATAAGTTTTTAATTCATCAGCTTCAATAAAAAATTTATTTTGTAGCTAATATCTTTACAATATGTCAATTTTTCCACCAATATATTACCTATTTAACGACTTTATACTTAAAGGGGTAATTGTGGGCCCAACTCAAAAATCCTGAAAATTTCTTGAATAAAATCATTCGAAAAATTTATATCTTAATAAATTTAAATCATTGAAATTTTCAAAACATGATATTCTAAATGAATTATAAGGAGCATAATTTAAATGAATAATTGTGTGTAAGTTCACTTTTATCTCTATTCCACCAGAAAAAATATTTACAAATGAAAGAGATGCCAAGTATAAATTCTAGTTCTGATATTTTTAAATAAAATATACAAGAATTTTTATATATAATTGTGATCGATGATTTCTTAAATCTTCTGGACTTCGGATTTCAGGAAACTTTCGGATCGCGGTTAACGAACAATCCGGATTTTTTCCGGAGCACAATCACTTCTGTACTTAAATATTCTAGTCAATGAACTGCGATTGGTTAATGGACAAGGCAATAAACTGTTGTGAAGAACCGGGATTCGATCCCCAGAGGCGACTTGAAGCCCGCTCGGCATCAGATCGATGGGTACCAGTCAATTTGTGAAGTGAAGGATGCCCGTAGAGCAATGCTGACCACATTGTGGAGCCTTATCCACACAAAGGGTTGTTGCGAGAATGCTTTACTTTTATTCCGGTTAATAAGTAATGCAAAATGAACTTTTTGATAGATAGATATAAATAAAGAAGAAAAAAAAATTAATTACCAGCTAAGATGAAGACAAAATTTTTCACTATCCTATGAATCAAATAACTAATTATTTAGCAATCGGCATATCTTGTCGAATACCGCGTATAAATAAAATAGGTTTTCTGAGAATCGTGCTTTAAAATTTAAATATAATTTTGGAAATTAAAAAGTTTAAAAAAAGAATAACATGTTGCTGATAAACAAAAAATTTGCTGAACTCATTTAGAATAGATTTTTTTGCTTTATTTAAAAAGTGAACAATAATAAAGTAGATAGCCTAATTTTTCCATTTAATATACATAATAATTAATAATAATTCATTAAATTATATAAAACTAGCTTTTAAACAGATAAAATAAATATGATTATTTTAAAATTAATTGATAAATCACACTTAGAATTAATTTTGACCTTTTTCTCGTAGCATCGATAGGGATTTTATAAAAGCCTCATTCTCATTCTTTTTTTCTAAGCTTTATTTTATACCCTAATTTTTATCAGCGCCAGAGGAAGATGTTTTAACGCTCGGAGCGATACTGAAAACTGAGTCTTTAACTCATTTTTGGAAAAAGAACCTGGATTAAAAAATAATAATAGCATATTTTTCCCCTTGTTATTGTCTCGCTGTTTTAGTCATAACACTGCATAAAATTGATTTTTATATTTTAAATTAAAATATTTTTACCTTAAAATTATATTATCTATATCAAACTTAAATGTTGATTTTGAGAAACATATGAAGATAAATATTAATTAACGATTTCAATGTTAAAAAAGAAAGCCTTTAATTAATGAGAATATCACCTCCGTATTCTAGGATAAATGTCTATTATAAGTAATATTTTCAATATGCATAAATTTCTTAAATTTATCCACAAGTTTGGAAAATACCTTTTATGTTGTGTACCATACCAGATTTATTGAACATTATGAGGGGAAAAAACTAAACACTTTGAATAACTTTTGATTTAAGGAACAACTTTTAACGTTTTAAGACTCTGGTTCGGAGGTCGACCTCAAATATGCTAATTAGTTAGTGAGAGCGATATTTTTAAGTTACAAAATCAAACACAAAAACGTACTGACTCTAAAAAAAACATACCGATTTTTGCGACAAATTATGATGATTATGATTCCGACCACAAAAATGTAAGTATAGCCGCAATATGGGAAATATAGTCCCAATTGTTGGGTCAGAAGAACGGTCGAATGTTTGGTTTTACTTTTTGCGTATTTCGCAATAGTTCGAGAACTTTTAATTCGAATTCTAAAAAAAAAAATTTATACAAATTATAAACTTCATTAATTCGAAGATAATTTAATGTAAAAAAAATTATCAATTGTTTATTTTTTTTATTTAATAAAAGTTAAAGTAATAATTTAATAAAATTATTACTTTAATAATAATTTAATAAAATTAAAGTAAAACAAAACAAAATTCTGATCGCTTACTTAAATTCCAATGATGTTTCATGAAAAAATAATCTTGCCAATTTTCATAAAGCTAACGTGGGATAACACACTTAACTGGAAAAGAATGAATCTATAACTTAATGAAAAGAGACTTAAGCAGTGTTTTCACAACAACGCGAGAATCTCGCATATTTTTTTTCTTTTCTCGCATTAAAAAAATTATTACCGCGAGAAATTCGCGCATTCTATAAACCAATTTCAAAATTCGCGAATTTCTCGCATTTTGAAAAAAATTTCTCATTGCGCCATTTAGAATAAAATCCGTTTCACTTTTCTTCCTGGATCTTTCATTATTTTCAACATCTGCCCCATGATCTAGCTTCCCTGTTTACCAGTATTGTTCAGAATCTTTAAGAACTACAGAACAACATCCCTCCGAACCTCTTTCAGAACGCATTTCTCTGCTACCACGTGTTTACTGTAGGTAAGATTTCTTCATGTAAGACGTTCAAATTTTTTGCGCATTAATGCAAGATGGACAAATACCTTGTAAAGACAATATCTTCTACTCCGAAACGGACAAATGAAAATGAAACAAATGTGGGTAGAAACGATCAAAACGAAACAAATACGCATTTCAGCTACCTAATGAGAATAGCTGATGAAAAAGTAGATATAGAACATTTTCCATATGATGATGCAGCAAAAATATTCAATGCTTTAAAAAGTAGAAGATGTATTATAATTAAAGAAATGATTTTTTTTCAAGTCTCTTTGTGTTTTTGTTTTTTAATTTTTAGAAATCTAACTTAACTTTTTGAAATCTCACCCTGTTTTTGAGAAAGGGGGAGAAATTCTCACCCATTTTTTTTCTGCGATGAAAACACTGCTAAGTCCACATGGACATTCTCTGAGGTAACTCCCTCCTCTGTTTTTTGTCTTGCATTAATTCTTTAGAAACATTGGCGTTAAGCTTACATTCAACCATACTTTAAACCATAAAGAAATTTTATCTAAGAATATGCAATGAAAAAAAAAAAATTTAAATACATTTTTTAAACAAACAATATTTTTAAAAAAAGGAAAAAATCAATAATTTACTGAAAATTAAATCATGAATCTCGTCAGGGCCCGGCTTACAGATCTCGTAGCCCGGCGGGGCACGGGGCACAAAGCCACATGGGGGCCGTCTAAAAAAATTCGACAAGTTTCAGATAAACTGCGTGGCTTTGAATCAAAATATTAAAATATATATTCTCTTAGAAAGAACATAGTGTAAACTTTGATAAATAAAATATTTGTGATTCGTCTAAACAGCGCACTGGTTGCAATCGAAACGGCTTGAGATTCGTAAAAAAGAGATTATAACAAACTAACAAAAACAAACTTTTACAAAAAACAGTCAACTTAATTTCCAAAATGTCCGTCAGCACCATCTATCAAAAACATTTTCTTCAGTAAACAGCCTGATGCCTTATTTAGAAATACATCATTGAAACTTAAATTTAACTAAACTATTTTTTAAAAAAATACTAAAATTTAATTATTAGAGTACGGGTTGCTAGAGAGAATAAGGAAAACTATGTATGAAAGAAGATATTCGCACTAAGTGCATCGCAAAACAAGAATGGCATTCTAAATAACCATTTTGTATTTACAACATAAAAACACTGCTTATCAAGTTTCGTTTGAGGTAGTAAAAATTTTATAAAATAAAAATAACTCACATTGAATGTATTTTTCCCATTTTAAAATACCTACATTAAAGTTGGCATAATATGAAAAAATGAAACAAAAATATGGGGGTCCCATCATTAAGTTAAAAGCCAAACTACTTAGAAAAAATAAAAATATCTTTTTATGTCATTTGGTGTTGGGCCCTTCGAAAGTTGGAGACCCTGGACATGCCCTCCTGTAAATCAGTCGCTGGGTCTCGTTCAGCGCCCCCGTAACCTAGCACTCCGGGTGATCACCCGCCTTTTCCACCAGCCCTGACAATTACAATTTAATTACTCCAAATAAAACAGTAATTTAAACAGTGTAAGACGCGTTGTTCATAATTTTATTTGTGTTTTCTACATAAAATGAATTTTCGCAAATATGCGGAATATGCCGATTGATGAAAATTTTTGAGAGGTCACAGCGATTACTCATCCCGTCGTTTTTTAACCTCTCGTGCATTTACAAGTTAAAGATAAAATTAAATATTCATAATACAAAATTTAATCTTCCTTAATTAAAACAGAAGATTTTTCTTTAAACAAAATTAAGAATGGGTAATTTAAGCATTAAAATACGAGTTAGAAACAAAATTATTTACAGATACACATTAAGCAAACTTAGAGGTGATTTCCGTATCTTGATCTGTGACAGACTGGCAGAATGCTCGCCAAGTCTTGGCAACTTCCGGGCAGCGGCCAGCGAGAAACTAAAAAAAACATCACAGAAAGGGACCAACTCGAAAGGTATAAATCGTAACCACCCCGGGCAAACATCTACATGTTTTTTGTTTAAAAAAAACAACAAAAAAAAAAAACAAGTTTAAAATCTATTTGGCACCTTGGCGATTGTAGTTGGCGCAACAATTCACGATACGGAAATATCCCACTTAGAAAGAAAAATATATTAAGCTGTACTTACTAGAAAAGTTTCAAGAACTTAAGTTATTCTTGTTGAACTAATTTCTTAACTTCATTTAATTACAACTCCCTCTTAATATAGGTTATCGACCGAAAGTGAAACTCCGATATCCATCCAACGGATATAGTTATTAAACTTCCGTTTTGTGTTTTTATTTTATTTGTATTTTTGTAACGAAAACGATATTCATTTCCTATTGGTAGACATGTTCACCCAAGCCCGCCAGTTTAAGGTTGACCTTGGCGAACTTTCTGAAAGCGGCGAAAAGGCGCTAACTGGAGGAGAAAATGAAAAAACAAATTTTTTTTATATAGAATAGATAACCGTCTCCCCGCCATGCCGTTGACTCATAGATAAAAAAAAAATGGAGAGAAAAAATTTTAGAAATTATAAGCTTAATCTTTTCTCAACGTAAATAAATTACATACGCTGTGATGTTATGTTACGTATGTTTTTCATCAAGTTTTCGACACCGGAATGTGTATTTTATAAAAATTCATATTAGTTTTATAAATGGAAGCTTCATTTTTCAGTTTTTTCTTATCATTTAATAATATTATGTTATTTTATGAAAATAAGAATAGCTTGAACTGAAAACGCAACAGAGAATTACAGCTTTTTCGTAATTTGTTTAATAGTTATCATGGTTTTCCTTTTACACTGTACCAATAAGGAAAAAACCGTTGGCGTATTAAAAACACGTAAATAATAAATATTAATACGAAATAATCACTATGGTGGACATAGAACAGGATTTTTAAAAAGTGCTTATTTTCGTTTTTTAAAAGAACCTAAAAGGTGCTTTTTTCATTGGGTGTTTTTAAAAAGTGCTTAATTTTCCCTTTTCCAAATTGAGATATTTCGTTTGCCATGTTAATTTTCGCTACGAATTATGAGGAAAGACACTGTTTACATTGTTCTATTCAACGTTTTCACAATTAATTTAACCCCAATCTATTTCGGCGCATCGTCAGTCTGTAGCGTATGAAAACGCCATTCGATTAACATGATTCAAAATTTTAACAATTGTCAAAAACAATTCCAGAAGGGTTTTTTTTTATTGACATGACATGACGGTTAAAACTGTCAATTGTCAAAAACTTTCCAACCCTACCTAATTATGATATTTTTTTAAAGTACTTAAAATTAGTATCAGAGTGCTTGAAAAGTGCTTATTTTTTGTTGAATAATTTTGCTACGCATCCTGTAGAATGATGTTTGGCAAATAAATATGCTATAGTGGCGAACAAAGAGATTGGACAATTTTTTTTTCCGTTCACTTTCTTGTGCTACTTTTCTAGCCTCAACTTATATTGAGGGCGATAAATGTCTATTCCATGCATTTACTGATATGTGACAAAAATGATTGAATCATAAGCAAATATTACTTACTTTTTTTTTTTAAATTAAGTTTTGTTTTTAAATTATTTTGTTTTTAATTTTAAATTATTTTAAATCCTTGTACCAGCATAACTCGGATGACCGAATACGAGCCAAAAAAAAACACTTATCAACCTTATTAGTATGGAAAGAACAGTTGCTAACGTAAACAAATGCCACATTTCAACAACAAATCAGGATCGAGATACACGCACTACGTCACTCGCAGGTATCTCAGTACCTTAATATCAAAATTGTCTGTTTACCAAAATTAACTAAGCAACATTGGCGTCAATAATAGAAACGAATAAGTTCTATTTCTTCATTAAAATTTCATTTTCGGTTCAAAAATTTTTTTAAATTTCATTTATAGTTGATATTAAATTATTTAGCCCAATAGAAATACCCTTTCAAAGCAGAACTACAAACAGGATAAATTTAGAAATACTAATTTAGAAACGCCGTTTATGCTACAACGTACAAGTTGATCATCAAGTTTAGTTGCCATAAGAAATAATTAAATATTAAAGAACGTGCTATAATTTCTTTTATTTGATTAATGTGAGCTAAAAAATTAGAAAACGTTACTGATGTTATCGTTTAAATATTTGAGAAGTAAAAAAACAGAATCATCTCAATTTTATTTTTTACCAATAAATAGTTCTGACCAAAAAGAAAATTGCATTTTTCACACGTCTCTCTCAAACGATCTAATTGAAATTTTTGGACGAGTTATAGTATTGGGGTATGCTGTCCAAATTTCAGGATGAAAGAAAAAAGGTTATGGAGTAATAAAAGAGACAGACACACAGACAAGCTGTCCAGGAAGGTAAGGGATGGAACAGATAGGAAAAATTATAGCTAGTTTCTTTTACAATCGGAAAAAAATTCAAGAGGAATTAGGCTTAATAAAATAAGGAAGAAATGGGAGAAACCTTTTTTTTTATTCAAAATGAAATATCTATGATTAAAACAGTTTATAATTGCACTCTAGTTTAAATAACAGCATTAATTTTCAAGCTATTTAGTATATCATTCTGTAATAAGCGAAAACGATGAAGTCACAATTGGAAGAAAAAATTATTTATTACGGAATTAATAGCTAATTTTACAATATTTTAATTAAATGAGTGAAGTAAAACCTAATTTTATAACTATAGAAAAAATTGTTAAAATTGCATAATCAGAAAAAAATTTTTAAAATAGCTTTCAAATTTTATTAATACTACTAAATTAGCAAATCGCATACTAAACACATTCTACACTGCAATAAAAACACATATTAAATTTACAATTACAGTTGGCATACTAGTTTTTGTTGTCATTCCCTGGGAAGGATAGCTACGAAGTCTTTTTCTTTTTATACCGCCAGATGGCGTTCTTTTTAAATTTGAATGTGTTCGTTTGCTTTTTGTTAATAAACTTTACTTTCTGTCTGAATCTCGATCCACGGACTACAGTTTTCTTTAATTAAATATTGTTAAGTATTAATACTCAAACCGAACGTTAAATAATAAGATTGATTCTTGAAATTCAGTATAAGTTTTTTTTTTCTTTTGGAACAAAAGTAGAAGTAAAAAGATTTTAACTTTCTCATATAATATTAGCTTAATTTGTTTAAATTTAAGCATCTCTTTTAACACTTCTAAACAATTTTATTGATATTTTTAAGTTTTTTTCTTCTTCATTTTATCCGGTTTCTTCTATTTTATCCAGCTTCTTCCGAACAAAATGTCATCCCTGAAATAGTACATGAATTATAATTATTGTGATTTCTAATAAAATTTGTAATTGGATTTTACAATTCAACAGATTAAAATAATAGGCTAGGATATGATATTTGTTTAGAAGTGAATCTGAAATTCCAATCAGAATATCAAATGTAAAATATTAATGTTAACTTCAAAACTAATTTTTTGAAGTAAATTTTATTTTGTTTAAGTCTACACAAGGCGTTATATGAGAGCTGAACACAAAAATTCAAGCAAATCGAATCGATTGCACAGAAATATCACTTTCAATGTAGAGAGTGTCGAAGCGAGAAAGGGGCCTCAAGCGGTGCCTGAACTCGATGAAGTGTTGCCCATTCACTGCAACCATGTACTGGTTCTTGGTGACACGTATTATCATGTCGAAACGGCTGTTGGAAATGAAAGGAAAGGATGGAGACTGTTTTTCTTCGTGATGCCAAGAGTTGTTTGTGCGTGTGTTTCTAACAATTGTTTGGTTAAAGAAACGCACATCAAAGTGAAATGCTATGTCCGGAGGATTGTAGGGCTGTGTTCCTGCCTGTAGATTGATCGTGAATCTGAAAAACAGGAAAACAATGTTACTCTGCAGTCACGCAATTTAAACACAATTTCAATACATAAGTTTTTTTTACCTCGTATAAGGCCAAGGGAAATATACATCCCATCGATTTCTTTAATTTTTAACAACTTATATAGAGGGTGTCCTAGCAATATTTGGGGAAAACTTTAAGGGGAGGTAGGGGACATCACGAGGATTCAGAATTGCATACCAACCCATGGTCGGTAACGCCATGGGAAAAATGTAAGACAGGTACAAGAAGCAAAGAGACACAAGACTGAGATCATCTGAAATATTTGTTGTCAAAGTTATTACGTGTGCTGTGGTTGATGATATATCATCAACCACAGCACACGTAAGATGTTCCAAGCTTCTACTATTGCTAACGATACATGCGTTACACCGTCCGGCAATGGTAGACTCGCTCGAATACACCGGGAATTTTTGGAGCAAAGACGATACTTGCAGCCAAATCCATTTCGGAATCCGCAATTGTTGAGCACACAGAACTTTTTTATGCACTTCTTAAAAAGAAATCCATACTGCTTAAATTAGGAGAGTGTGGTAACAACCTCGCCCAATCCATCTTGTGAACATCACTGAGAGGGAAACGAAAAATGTTTCCGACCATAGGTTGCTGTGCAAATGACTTCCCCTTAAAGTTTATTCCAATAACCCAAGGACGAACCGTGGTGGCTCAGGGGATAGAGCATTCGCCACCCAATGAGGTGAACCTGATTCGAATTCCAGCGATATCTGGTCGATACGAATTCCGTAACCGGCTTGCACCGACCACAGTGCTGACGTGATATATCCTCAATGGTAGACGGATCATGGGTTAGAGTCCCCTTGCTGTCAGGCTAACCATGGGATGTTTTCCTCTCCACGTAACTCAAATGCCAGTTACTCCCATCAATAAGTTCTCCTCGAAGGCAAATTTCTCCCAATACTTGATCCAGGAGTTCCCTAGTCTTCTGGATTGCGTTCAAAATTACAAGGCTGCGGAGTTGAACATTGGTAGTCGTAAACCCAAAATTGGGTTCAACGACGGTTATAAAGTAAAATATTCCTATGACATCCAGTATGTAATCATGCGATTCTCCTTTCACGTTCGATGGTATCATATATAAAACTAGCTTTTTTTTATTCTGGCTGCTAAAGATCACAAAGGCGTCATCTCAATACGGTTCTCTCGCATTACATCTCATTTTATTAAGTATGCGTACTCTTTACGTATACTCAGGACTTTGGTAAGCGTTTCTTTCTCTTTTACCCGGTCCTGAAGGGATTAAATGTCGATGGGAAGCTATTGTCCTACCAATTATATGTGCGGTCATCAACCGGTAACTTCAAAAAATATATATGTATTAAATATCAGTGAAGGGCTTTCTTTACATAAATGCAGAGTTGCCAACTTGCTCCAGACTGCGGATAAATATTTTCTATTGGTAGTGTTTAAATATATGATTTTGGTTTAGTAAATTTGATTTATAGGTTTTTTTTCTCTCCACTATATCTAAATAATTCAGAAGCTAGTCTGAAACGTCAGATTATTACGGTTAGGTCATGTTGAGCCTTAATATCTGAACAATTCTCCGAAAATCTGCGAATATTAGTAAATAATTCTCTACCGTTTTTTAGAATATTTTGTAGATGTTCGATATTCTATTCCAATAAAGTCATGAACTATTGTATTTCGTTTTATTAAAGATTGTAATTAGAATATTTTAAATCTTATTTCAAAAACTTACCTATAAGGACTCATGGTGGGTTTACCACTGATGTATATCATCATACCAGGTTTCAAACCTCCATAAATAGGATAAGCGTAAGGTATACTCTAAAAAGTACAATAATTTCGATTCAGCTGGAAAATTTTATTTTTTGTACAGTATAAACATAGCAAACAGTTCAATGAAGAATTAATAGTTTTGATTTAAAAAAAAGTGCGATAGAACGCGGTAGTGAGAATCTCTCAGAAAGACTTTTTGTACACAAAAAAACTACGTAAAATTTTTATTCATTACCGCGTGAAATGAGAAAATGAGACACGGTTGCTTATGAAAAGAGAACCGGACGTCACAAACGATATTCATGAGGAAAATTAAGAGCATTTGAGTTACAGGATGGTTAAAAAACGCAAAAACAAAGTTAGTATTCGTACAGGATCATATCGCGATCTATTTCAAGTCAAGGTTGAAAGCCTATTACATAATGTATCTAGATGGAAACGGGCAAAAACTGGTAAGGAAGATATTATCATTCCAGAATTTTTTTTTCAAAAAAAAAAAATTTTTTTTCAAACTACCACGATTTTTTTTTTGTTGCAATTATAGCATACATATGAAACCGTTTCTATTGCTAGATCAAGTTCCAAATCTAAATTTAACCCTTCGCACTCGAAGTCCCTTCAAAAGTTATGAAAATGGACGCAACCACTAACATTTAGAAAGATTTTTGTATAAACTTGCCTTATATTACCCGGAGATAACTGAATGAAGTGGTAACTAAACATTAGGATGAAAAAAATTTCACAATTAGAGTGGTGGTTAATTTACAGGTGACAGTAGTGACTGACGACCACCTCTCGAGTGCAAAGGGTTAATATTCAAATAAAGCGTCTGATTTATGTTTCAAGGATAAGACCAATTCTCATATATGCATCACCAGCATGGTGCAATATTTCATAAACGCAAATTAAGAAACTTGTCACTTTCCATAACTAAAGCAAGATGGTTCATACGAAACAAAGACCTCCATGAAGATCTTAAAATAGAAAGATGCTACAAATTTAATCAGATTTTTTTAGACAAAGCTAAAACGCAATACAGCAAACTTTATAAAGATATTTTTAAGTACCAGAACCTAGAAGAAGATAAATATATCAAACCCATTGCGGCACACTTTCTATGTGATATGACGTAATCAAGACTTCAAATTTATACATTAAATTCGTCCATTATTACATCCAGTTTCAAAGACCAGGCGAAAAGAACAAAGATATCCTCTCTCATTTGAAATTTCTATGTCCTTTATCTACCTCAAACATTGTTGTGGACAAGATGAATAGGCAAAGGCCATGTTAGGCTTAGGTACCCAGTTCTATTTGGTAAGTGAAGTGCCAGAAAAAGTAGATATTGTTGATTAGTTTGATAAAAATAAAAGATTTACTCCTCCCGAAAACTATCTATGGATGGATGATCGTGTAAAGCTAAGGGTGGTGCGCTAGTGGACTTCCGGGTTACTGCTTCCGATATATTTTTACGCCGCAGATTGAAAAAATGCGCCATCATATTATTGCATCATATCTTTTGCAGTATTTCACATGTATCGAGTTCTTGCTTTCAGCCTTTAAACTTCAGCATTATCATATTAATATTATAATCATTAGAATATTTTCTAATTGGGCTAACTTAAAAAGATATTTTTAAAGATATTTTTGGCGAAATTTTATTCAAATATAGCCAAATAAGGGATAAAATACAAAACATGGCAAACCTTAAGAATTATTCACAATGCGATATTAACTTTCCAAAAATGTTTTTGGCCTTACGACCTCTGAGAATCAATACATTTCTGAAAGCTCTTATGAATGGTACAATTATGTTTAGATTTGAACGCAAATTACAATAATAAAACTGCATAGAATATTAGGCTTGTTTACACATCGCCTCGTAGTCATAACATAAGCGGAGGGATACACCGGAAATTTTCTATATTTCTTCCGGTTTAAGGACGCTTGTTATTGTTTACATTAGACCACCCATCCTATCTCGCTTTTACTCCAGATTCGAGCGTCGACATGGAGACAGACAAACATGATAAAGACAAATGGAATATTTCTGTTATTTATGATTCGAAATTTGTCTGTAAATTTTGGCTGATTGGCAAAGCTGAGCTTTCCTTTCATTTGTGTTTACATCACAAAACATTTGACAATTTTGTTCCCAAAGTGGTAGCAAAATTTATACTATGAAATATATATCTAGTTTTAAAAAATATATCATTAAATTTTCTTGATCCAGTAATACAAAATGTATATTTTGAATAATTTATGCATAGCGTCTTTTTAAAAGAACTGTTCTTTTTCAGGAAGAAAAAAAAGTAGTAGATCAAGTGTTTCATTTTTGAGATTTTATTTTTTTGAAACAAAATAGTTTTGTCCACCTGAATATATTTTATTTGAATATTTATATTTGGATTTGCTATCGACGGACAAAGCTTTTATCAAAATAAAGTGGTAGATAACAGAAATAAATATTTATTTGGTGTAAAAAAATATGTACAACCATTTTTTTTTCATGCAAGAGGGCAACAATCTGGAAAAATTAGTTAATCAAGTTATAATTTTATAGGCTTCAATATCACGTGACTTTTAAGGTATTTTGTTGGCCGGTTATAACACAAATATTTAATTTACATTTTTGAACGATAGTAATTAGTTAAAAGATTTTGTCCCGCCTTGATCTTTTCCTACCAGTTTTTAAACTTTACTGAAAAATGGCTACCCTGTCAAGCAGGTGTTTTTCATGTTTATCCCACTTTTTACGGCTGGGAATTAATTGGTTAATGTTTGATTTTTGACTTAATAAATTTAAAAATAAAAAAAAAATGTCACCTCATTCCCAATTTCTCATGGTGAGTTGGAATTGAGAATAATGGTGAGTGAGAGTAATTATTAAAATCAAACAGAATTCTGAAGCTACTAGTGTTTAATATTTTACTTATTTATAAAATAAATTTCTGAAAATGGAGCAGATTGCTTTTAGACTTATCCATTTCTATTGAAACTTCCACTAACTGTTAATTACTTCAATATAAGTAATGAAGAAATGGAACTCTCAAGCATATTTTTCACAGTAGATATTTTGAATAGTTCACTTCAAATAATAATTATCATACACCATACTCCAATTTCTAAAGAACTAAAATAATTTTTTTTTCAATATTATTAAAAAAAAACTTTTCAAGGACTTTTTTCAAGATATTTAAAATATTAAGACCAAACACTTACTGGATTAAACACTGGTGGTAAAGCTGTTGCAGGCTTTTGGCGCACAGGTTCAGGATATAAAGGACAAGTAGGATTGGGATATGCAGGTTCACAAGTTGTTGAAGGATAGACCTAAGTAGAAGCTAACTATATTATTTGACGCACTAGGCAGTAAACTCAGATAAGTGGTTGCTTAAATAAATTATCAGTAATTTTTAATAAGAAATAAATATCGATGAAACTGGATCTAAGAAAACATATTGGCACCCACATAAACAATGTTACTTTATAAAAATTATCCTTTTTTTTAAAACTTAAATAAAAGTTACAGCTAATTGATATTTTCTCTGCTTTTTGCAACTTCTTGTTACCGTTTAGCTCACTGTAGAGTTTTGGGGGTTAGAAATGTGATACTTTTAACTTTAACGTTACAATTGTCGAAATATATACAACGTCGTTGCCGAGTGGAAGGATGAAAACGGGTCTTTGGCAGGGAAAGAAGGTACAAAATTTATTTATTAATTATTAGACGAAGAACAGTTATCAAAGTGAACACGAAATCGTTGTGCTCCTCAATAAAAGTTAGGGAAAATCTTGCGAAGTAAATCCGTAAAGTGTTTTGTTTTAGGGAATAAGGGAAAACTTAGTAAATGTTATTGGTGTGTTAAATGGGTCCAGGGAAAAAGTCTTTCCCACGAATTAGTTAGAGGGATATTCACCAAAATGGTAATTAATGCATACTTGAACTAAAAATAAATTAAAAGACAGGATGTGGATTTTAAAGAGTGAGTAACAGAGTTTCGATTTGAATAATAAAATAAAAACAGGATTTACAGAAAAGAATAACATAAAAAGATTAGTTGAAGCTTTTTATGTTACACACACACAGAGATATATATATGTAATACAAAAATTATAAATACTTTTATATTAATGAAAGCATTAAAACTCTTTTCATGAAATGTCTTTGGTATAGAATAGGTGCAGAGATATTCTATTTTGGGACTTCAAGGCTGAAAACAAACCAATGAATAATAATTAGATTTATATTTCAAAGGAGTTGCTTTTAGAATCTTACCCTCTTTCACTTCCATATTAGGAAGCATTAAATTATTTTCCTTAATACGTAGGGTTACAAGTTATGCGACGATTGAGCCTTCTCACTTCCTTTTCTATTAGTATATAATGCATGAGCAATTGTTGTTGGTTGACTCTTGCTGTATGATGTGTTCCATGTAAGATCTGTCGGAACCATCCAGAGTTTTGTCCACCCCCTTCCTTGTGGAGAGTGGATGTGAAATGTTATAGCCACCAGCCTACCCGTAAATAAAACTAATGAAGGAATAATTGGTTCAGGACTGAATTATTTGAGCTAAACATAACCAATGATAACAGGGATGTAGCCCTGTTATTACACACACACACACACACACACACATATATATATATAGGGTGACCAGACGTCCCCGATTTCCGGGGATTGTCCCCGGCGAGGACCTCGTGTCCCCGGTCGGTTTGCGTCCCCGGTTTTGTCCCCGGTTATAAAATTGAAAAATTTTGTGTAAAATATTTGATAAAAATATGTTATATATAATTTTTATTTTCTCAAAAATTTTCATACAAATTAATGTAAGCATTGAAAATTAAAAGTAAACTAGTTTTTAAGAACACACTATAACTTATACTACAGAAATTTTGGAACACATAACTTTACACATAGTTATGCTAACATTTTTACTAGGCTGTACGCCAGATATGTTTATATAAGAAAAGAAGTTTAAAACAAGACGTAACATGAATATTAGTTGCTGCTTTTAAAACAATTAATATCTTGGGTTACATAAACTGCCAATATTAGTTAATTTCCACTGAAAACAACAACACTACTACAATTACTACATTTCCGTTTTATTTTAGAAAAATAACTAAAACATTTTATAATCAGGTAAACATTTTATAAATATCTAACCAATAAAGTATAAAACCATTTTTTATGAAATTGTTATTATTATCGCTTACGACTAATTAATTTTTATAAATTCTAATTATTCTACATTTCGAAAATCTCATAATTTGTTATCGTAATAGATATTAACAAAAATATTTTTATTTCTTTAAAATAGATGTCAATATGGCAACAGAAACAAAAAAAAAGAAAATGCCATTATTTGGATGATTGGAAAAACGAGTTTCCATTTATTGAACCGAATCCTGATAATTCTTCCAAAGTAAAATGTACAATGTGTGGAGCAACGTTTTCAGTTGGAAGTGGAGGACGAACAGCTATAGCAGATCACATTCTTACAATTAAACACAAAGCAAAACAAAAAAACAAAAGCAAGCAAGCAAAAACAAAAACAGCAAAAACAAGGCAGCAAAAACAAAAACGAAATCCGTCAAACAGTGTTTTCGTAAGCTGGAACCATCTAAAGAAGAGTTTGACTTAGCAACATATGAAGGAACGCTTGCATTTCACACCATTCGTCACAACCAATCGTTTCGCAGCATGGACTGTACTTCAAATTTACAGAAGAAATTTGTAGACAAGAAATTTTCTTGTGCCCGAACAAAATGCGAAGCTATCGCTGTCAATGTTTTTTCTCCGTGGGCATTTCTTGAATTGAAGATAGATTTACAGTCTGTTCAATTTGTAACAATATCTTACGATACTTCCAATCACAATCATGTAAAATTACTTCCTATTTTAGTGCAGTATTTTCAGAGGGACTGTGCTAAAGATCCAATTAATAATAAATTTGTATCACTAAACGAAATTAAAGGAGAAACTGCAAAGATTTTATCTTCAGAAATATTAAACGCATTATTCGAGTTCCAATTGAAGGATAAAATGGCTGGTTTGTCTGCGGATAATACTAACACTAATTTTGGAGGATTGTTAAGAAGAGGAACAGAAAATGTTCATACTAAACTTCAAACTGAGTTAGGAAGAGGTATTTTTGGCTTTGGGTGTAATGCGCATATTATACATAATGGCGCTAAAACTGCTTTTGATTGTTTGATTGTAGATATTGAAGTTATGGTATCTAAACTTTTTAGTTATTTTAAAATTTACACAGTCCGAATTGAAAGACTGAAAGAATTTTGTGAGTATGCTGACCAAGAATATCATCAAATTTTAGGACACATTCATGTTAGGTGGTTGACATTACTTCCTGCTGTAGAAAGAATTCTTAAAATTTATTCATCTCATAAAGAATTTATGTTGTCTGAAAAAAAGTGCCCAAAAATCTTGAAGAATTATTTTGAGAGTGAAACAACCGAGTTATGGTTGTTTTTTGCGCATTTGCATGCTGCAATTTTTAATCAAAGCATCTTGAAAATTGAAAGCGATGACAAATGTGTTATTGAATCTGGAGCGGTTGTCAAGATTTGATATTTAAATTGAAAGCACGAAAGAATGCCAAATTTGTGCCACTTGTTGTAAAACCTGAATTGACTAAATTGATTGCTGAGAATATCATTACTGAAGATTCTTACTTTAGAAACGTCGAAAGAATTCTATGAAGCTGCGGTTTCATATTTAGAAGCTTGGAACGATAACAACGATGATATGTCTGATTTGCAGTGCCTTGTTTTATATTGTAAGCCTTCACGGTCTGAATTCGACGAGGCAGTTCTGTCTCTCTCTTCAAAATGTGCAATTTTGAACGTTAATTCCGACGATTTATTTGACGAGTTTACTGATCTTGAAGGTTATTTGGATTCAAAGACGATAAATGGTACCAATCCGTACACATAACAGACAAATGGCGCGAAATAAAAAATTATTTTCTAAAAAACAGTATACCATTTACAAATATGAAAAGAATTGTTGAGCTTGCAATGTGTTGGCCAAGCGGCAATGCGCCTGTAGAACGGGTATTTTTCGCGCATAAATAACTATTGGACTAAAGAAAAATCGCGAATGGATGTGAATACAGTGAAAGCGGTTTTATCTGTACTGATTAATTTTGATTTTTCTTGTGACATATTTTCTCAATTACTCGAAAAAAATCCTGAAATTTTAAAGAAGATTCATTTTTCAGAAAAATACGGTGTTTAGAAATGGTATAATTTTAAAAGCAATACAATTGTTTTGTTAACAGATTTTAAAATTGCGTAAAAATGTTATGATCCCGATTTTAACGATATAATTTATATACTAAATTATTAAAAAAATGTAAACGAAAAAAAAAAATATTTTTTAAGATAAATGATCAAATTTTTTTTCCCAATTTTTTCTGTCGATAAATTTGGGGGGGGGGTAGAGATGAGTGTCCCCGGAATTGCCCGAAAAAATCTGGCCACCCTATATATATATATATATATATATATATATATGTAACATAAAAAGCTTCAATTAATCTTTTTACGTTAGTTTCTTTGCTATAAAACAACTCCTACTTTATTACTAATTAATTATTCTAAACGAAATACTTTCTCACACTTTTAAAAGCCACATCCTGTTCTTAAATCTATTTTTGGCTCAAGTATGCATTTAATTAAGAGCAGGACATTTTTCCCTTTGCTCTTGTGTGGGAAACGTTCGATCTATTTCATAAACCAATAGCAACTACTAAGAGTTCCCTCTGTCCCTAAATTAAGACATATTACGGATTTTACTTTGCAAGATTTTCCCTAACATATAACCAAGGAGCGCAACTTTTCGTGGGCACTTTCACTCATTCTCATGACTGCTCTTGTCTAATAATTAATAAATAAATTTTGTACCCTCCTTCCCGACCTATGACCTGTTTTAATCCTTCCACTCGGCAACGACGTTATAAGTCGACAGGATTTAACGGTCGGGAACGGGGTACGGTACATCAACGATATGGAATATCTCTCATTTAAAATTAAATAAATCAACTTCGGAAGAGGGTACTTCAAAAATATGGAATAACTTCAAATCATTTATTCAAATGGACATTTGGTAAATAAGCAGTCAAATTCTTCTTCAACTTATGGCAATAATTAATTCACCCAGTATCTTCATCAAAAAAATAAACTCTTCAAAACTTTTTGTTTATTATAAATGATACGTACGCACAGTGGAACAAAACGATCATCGGTTTTCCATATGTCTATGCTGCATATTTTGTCTACGTTCCTGAGACTACTAGAAAGCTGAGCTTCAATTTCTTTCCTTGGACTAAAAAGAAAAACTGCATCGAACTCCTGATAATTAAAATGTTTTTATTGAAACCCTATCCTTTTGAGAAAGCATTGATTTTGCCACTCTTAAGTGCTGAGCTGGATTTTATCGTCGATGAATTGTTTTCACACCCCGGAATTATGATGGTCTCCTTAGATGTTTGACATTCCTCTCCCACCTACTCAGAACTCAAAGAAAAATAAGCTTCAATTTCTCCATTCAATGTTAATTTACGATTCATCTTAACGAAGAAACAAATTTTCTCCCTAGCAGCTCTCGTCTTTGGTTTTGGAATTGTGTTCACGGAATTTCAACGCACTCTCATCTCTGATGTTGTGATTTTCAAAATATCTTGGACTAATTCGAACTTTTTCACGTATCCTTTGAGTTTATTTTTTTTTACAATTCTCATAAAACAATTTCTTAAATGATTATGATTTTAATTTTTTCCCATATTTGATGTTTCAAAGTGAAACAACTTTTTATACATTAATCGTATTTACTGTTGAAATTTTTATTTCTTTAAATTTTTATTTTCAGTTAATTGATTTATTTGATTGAAAAGTGTTTCAAGAAATTATTTTCATATTGTTTTATGTGTTACAGCTTCTATGATTTTTTGGTTAGTAGAATTTATATTTTTGTTTTACTATAGTGATTAGGATTAAGATGAAAATGCCATTTAAATTTTTTTTCTTTTCGTAATGCAACTGCAATAATTATTAAAAATTGATTTTTGGTATAGATATTGATATATGAATGCAATTACGGTGTGGCAAAAATTAAATTAGGAAATGTTATAACTCATACAAATAGGTAGAAAAATGAACAAAATACTTGTTGTTAGAATTTTAATTGAAGAGTAACCAAACATTAATGCTTGAGTCCAACGTTGGTAATTAGTTCAAAGCTCTGTTCTAGCTCAGTAATTTCCATAAACAAATCGTTTCTTTATTTCTGAACTTTAATTCCAGCATACAGATAGGAAAATGATCAAACACAAATTGAAAAATTTAGTAACCAAATTCACTTCAAAAACACGTAAGAAATAGAAATGAAAATATTTGAATTCCCTAACAATTGTGACAAATTGAATTACCAATTAAGATCTCTGCACAAAAATTACTTTAAAAAATTGTCCGAACTAAAATTTTTGAAGAAAAAAAAAATTATGTCCAAAAAAAAAGAAAGAAAGAAATATTAATAAAAAAAAAAGAAATTAAAGGTAATTTGCAAATAAACCTAACTTGCACTTCAGATTAAAAATAAGGAAAATAAACTGCTGTTTGTAGAAAATGCAACACCATGAAAGAATCATCAGAATCAAATGAAATTTAATGCAGAAACGACTTGTACTGATACAAATAAATGATGAAATTTTCAAAACAAAAGAAACAAATTAAGCGTCCGAAATCAGTATTTGGTGCAGCCACCACGCGCTGCAATAAGTGCTGCTATACGACGTGGCATGGAGTCAAACAGATGTTGAATATCTGCTTGAGGAAGAGAATTCCATATCGCTTGTATGCGTAACCAAAGTTCGTCTTTGGAAACTGCAGGACGCGGATCACGAGTGAGACGCCGACCAACCATATCCCACACGTGCTCAATAGGCGACATATCCGGCGAATAAGCAGGCCAAGGAAGAAGTTGCATGCGTTGTGCTGAACAGAAGTCTCTAACAGTCCGCGCAACATGTGGGCGTGCATTATCCTGCTGAAAGATAGCTCCAGGGATGCCTTGAAGGAAAGGAACGACTTCGGGCTGTAGCACTTCACGGACGTATCTGTTGCTATTGAGATTACCCTCAATTCGTATCAAATTGGATCGTCCATGATACGAAATCGCACCCCAGACCATAACTCCGGGTGTTCGACCACTATGTCGTTCAATAATACACTCAGGAAGGCAGCGTTGACCGGCATAACGTCTAACACGAACACGGCCATCATGGGTCCACAAATTGAAGCGTGATTCATCTGAAAAGACAACTTGGTGCCAATCAGCTCGCCAGTCTCTGTGCTCAAGAGCCCACTGCCGACGCAGCCGTCGATGATCCGCCGTGAGGGGAATCCTGTATAATGGCACCCTTGCACGCAATCCACGGCGCAGCAGACGACGACGAATTGACGAAGCCGACAATTGTACACCTGTAGCAGTAGACCAATGTGCTGCCAGCTGCCTGGAGGAAGCTGTGCGATCATTCACCGCCATGCGGAGCAGGTGTCGATCATCGCGCTCTGACGTCACCTTCTGTCGTCCAGTGCCTGTTTTTCGAGTTGTTCGGTGCTCGTCGGTCCACTTCTTCCAAACTCGCATCACTGTGGAACTGTTCCGCTGCATACGAGCTGCTATTGCGCGATAGGAAAATCCTCCTTCTCGAAGGCCGATTATCCTCCCTCGTTCAAACTCCGTAAGTTGCTTGAATTTCTTATTCTTCCGTCGTGGAGGCATACTCAGGTCTCACTAAACGTTTGCCACTAACAAATAATCATAGACTATTTTCAACGTCCCGCTACAGCACTTTATTTATACGCTTTCAGCATCAATTCAGAGGGCGCTGCGCGCGCCACGCACGCGCGATGGCTCTGAAACTTTATTAATTTGCATAATATCCTATAATTGACATTTGCTGCGAATTTCATTTGATTCTGATGATTCCTTCATGGTGTTGCATTTTCTACAAACAGCAGTTTAGCTAAGTCAGTCAAATTTTAAAAACTGATTTACCTTAATACCATATTAAATTTGAAAGCTTTGTTTTGGATTTCAATTAGTGATAAATTGTGTTAAACGGGTTGTAATGTAAAATCTGAGAAGACTGATCACCTTTTCTGATTATAAAAGCAATTTGTCTGTACACATATTTCCTGAAATCCGGGTTAATAATTGCAATAAAAATACCAATAAAGAAAATAAAAGTACAAATAAATAAATATAAAGAAAGTAGAAAGAAAAGAAAGTAGAAAGAAAAATAAGAGAGAAAAGGAAAAGAAAAAATTTTATAGAAGGTAAATTTTGGACATAAAAAAAAAAAAAAAAATTTCAAATAGCAGAATTGAAAATGATCTTGTGTTTTCTAATATTCTTGAGACTAAATATGAAAATGGTGCGTAATATTGTCAAAATTATGTTGACAGAATTGTGCAAATCCAAGAAAATTAATTAATTCCTAACTTCAGGTGATTTTGAAAAAAAAAAAATTTCCAAATATTTTGCTAATAAAGTGACAAAAAATGAAAGGTAAATAAAGTGAAATAAAGACAATATTGAAGTCTTGGACTTGAGAATAATAACCACTGTGTCATTTTTGTTTTCAAACAAGGTAAACAGAACTCAAATCTAATTTCAGATGGAAATTTTTCCTGTAAAACTGTTTTTTACATTTTGTGTTTTACATTTTAACTTGCACATTTTTTAAAAAATGTTTATAAATTTTTTTATCATGATTGAAGATTTAACTTAAATAGTGTTTTTATGAAGAATACTTCTTTTAGTGAAAATGCTGTGTTGTGATTTTTAAACAAAAGACTTTTAAAACTGAAAAAACTGCACTGTCAAAAAAAAAAAATTGTTGAAAATGAAAATCGTAAAATTGCTGATAATGCTACTACAGATTTTTGATTGTGCTAAAATTTTTGCAGTGAGAACATATGTAAATGTTATATAATTTATATTACTTTTATATATTGTTACCATTACAAATTTGGTTATTTTATTTGTACTTCTACCATAGGGAAGATTTTGCAAATGGATAATTTCAAAATTTTGGGATTCTAACTAAACATTTTTGGCGAGGGGGGATGTAACATAAAAAGCTTCAATTAATCTTTTTACGTTAGTTTCTTTGCTATAAAACAACTCCTATTTTATTACTAATTAATTATTCTAAACGAAATACTTTCTCACACTTTTAAAAGCCACATCCTGTTCTTAAATCTATTTTTGGCTCAAGTATGCATTTAATTAAGAGCAGGACATTTTTCCCTTTGCTCTTGTGTGGGAAACGTTCGATCTATTTCATAAACCAATAGCAACTACTAAGAGTTCCCTCTGTCCCTAAATTAAGACATATTACGGATTTTACTTTGCAAGATTTTCCCTAACATATAACCAAGGAGCGCAACTTTTCGTGGGCACTTTCACTCATTCTCATGACTGCTCTTGTCTAATAATTAATAAATAAATTTTGTACCCTCCTTCCCGACCTATGACCTGTTTTAATCCTTCCACTCGGCAACGACGTTATATATATATATATATATATATATATATATATATATATATATATATATATATATATATAAACACACACGTTACGAAGTGTTTTAGAAACATCGAGTAACAGATCTTTATAATTTTAAATATTTTATTATGCGTAGTGCTTGGTGAAAACTTAAAATTTTAGAGCATAATGCGTTAAAATAATTTTAACATGGATTGAAAACACATAATTTCTTGAAAGATATTTTGAAATAAACAAAAAGGTAATTCAAATATAAACTTACACATTTTCCAATAAATTGAATTCGTTCGATTGAAACAGAACCTTTTATATGAAGGGCAGTGACTCTGTAAAAAGGAATCCTGTGGATGAAATCCCAACAGTGTTGATTATTTACACTTATCTGGAATGAAATAATATGATTGTACTGTGAGTCAAAAAAGCGGACCACCCCGAATAACTTTTGATCTAATGATTGGATCTTCACGTTCAAGGACTCATTCTTAATGGTTCGAAAGGATGACTTCAAATAAGCTAATTAATTAGTGCAGACGATACTTGAAGTTAAGAAATCAGACACAAAAACGTACTCTCTCTGAATAAACATACCTTTTTTTCGACGGATCCCCCCAAAATATAGAAAATCTGGAAAGTATGGTCCTAACAGTTTGGTCAGGAGAACGGTCCGAAGTTTGGACTCGAAGTTTGGAATTTTATACTTTTTGCGTATTTCGCCATATCTCGAGAACATTTTAGGCAAATTGAAATATTTTGGAGACAATTGTAAAATTTTTTTTATCCAAGGATAAATTCCACTCAAAAAATAACTTTCTGTAAAATATTTATAATTTTAAATAATCGAAATTTTTTTGAATTGTAAGGTAAACAAATTTTACCTCATCTTAAATTATCTTATTTCACATGGCAAAATACAAAATTTGAGCGAAATTGCTTGAACAGTTCCTGAGAAATCAAATGCAATTTTTCAGGAAGTTATTCAACCGATTTCGTTCAAATTTTGTGTTTTACCATGCGAACTTAGATACTTTAAAATGCGGTAAAAATTGTATACCTGACTATTCAAAAAAATTTCGATTATTTAAAATTATAAATATTTACTTAAATTTCTTTTTTGCGTGGAGTTATCTTTGGATAAACGAATTTTATAATCATGAGGAAAGATTTTTCAATTTCCTAAAAAAGATTTCGAGATATGGTGAAATACGCAAAATAAATTAACAATATGGATATCTTTGAATCGCTCTCCTGATCAAAATATAAGGACCATATTTCCTAGATTGCTTCTAACTCCTATATTTTGAGGATCAAAAAACCGAATCAATCTAACAAAAAAAAAGGCATGTTTATTCAGAGAAAGTACACTTTTGTGTTTTAATTTCGTAACTTAAATTATCGTCTTTATTAAGTAAATAGCTGTCACTGTATTTTCAGGGTGCGTAGCCAAAATATTTAACAAAAAATAAGCACCTTTTAAGCACTCAAAAATATTTTTAAACACTTTAAAAAAAAATATCATAATTAGGCAGGGTTGGAAAGTTTTTGACAACTAACGGTTTTATCTTGTTTTAACCATTATGTTAAAAAAAAAACTTTTAACTTTGTTTTTGACAAGTGTCAAAAACCATGAAATTTTGAATAATGTAAAACGAATGGCGTTTTCATACGTTATGGACTGACAATACGCCGAAATAGATTGGGGTTTAATTAATTCTGAAAACGTTAAATGTGAGCTGTGTCTTTTTGCATAATTCGAAGCGAAAATCAACATAGTTAAAGAAAAATCTCATTTTGAAAAAGGGAAAACTAAGCACTTTTTAAAAACACCCAATGAAAAAAGCACCTTTAAGCACTTTTTAAAAACGCTACCCACACTGATTTTATTTTAAATCCTTAAAATAAGACACTAATCAGAAATGAATTTCTATAACTTATTGTCTCTGAAATTTTTCTAATTCCAATCAACGGAATAAAAGCTACCTTTTTTAAAAGATTACAATTAAAAAATCTGAAGCAGTGAATCAAAAATTTTTTATCGATTTTCTCTGAATTAAATCGTAATCGAAGAGATGAAGGGACGATTTTTTTTTCATTTATTATAAAAAAGTAGTTCAAAGTTGAATAAACTGTTGGAGGCGGTTTGAACAATCTTCAGATATTTAACACCTTATTCTTTTTTAATATAATCTTTCATTTTAGGGAATCCATAACTTCAATATCTACAACATTTCAAAATATATTGTGCTCTTATGTCTATTCTTTATATCAGTTTCAGTTGATTGTTGAATTTCTACATTACAGGTTCAGATAAAAATGTTTTATCTTTCTCTATTCTTTTATTTGTTCGATAAAGTTTGTGTACGACAATTTTATTAGATATTTCTAATCAAAAAGGTGGTAATATCAATAGAAACAAACACAATGTACACAGAATTTGTAAACCACGATTTGAATAATAAAAGATTAGTTCAGACTGCTTTGTTTATAAATAAACTACTAATAAATTCTCTTGTTAACAGCCGGAATAAAATATATTTATGGCAATTGCTTAACGTTAAATAAATCAGTGCTGTTGTTTTGCTGCCATTGTGAATATTTACATATTGAAAGATTCGAGAGACTTTCAATAAATAGAAACCATCAAATATTTGTTTGAATTCAAGAATTTTCGAACAAAGAAAAGCCCATTCTTATTATTTTCTAAATAATTACTCAAATTAGCCTGCAAATGTTTCCAACTCAGATTTAAATTAATTTGTCATTCAAAAATGTGTAAAAATTGCCTAAAAACAGGGAAAGAAGATTTTTTTTTCTTCCAATAGTAGCATTTTTATATACACTTTTGCATTGTTAGACGAATTACAAGTTTCTGGAATATTACGAAATACTCAGAAACAACTTATTTGAAACCTGGAAAAGGTTTTCTTTAAATCTCAAAACGCTTTCCTTAACAATTTTAAAAAAATGGGGTTCACGATTTTATTACCCTTTAACTATGAAATGCTAAAATATGAAAATTAAAATCTAAGTTCCATTCCACGCTTATTTCCATTAGTTCTTTGTATAAATCAAGGAAATCTAATTTTTATGACATAACTCACACTGCTGATATGGAGCTGGGAGTTATGAGTTCGATCCTGGTGCGACTAAACAACTGACATGTATAAGCAGTAACAAGACGCTTGCTGTAAATCTTCTCTTTGCTGGGTTCCGTATAAGTGGAGAGAAGGGCACCAGCTCAGATGCTGTCCCCGTCGTTTGTCTGAGGTTAAAAAAAAATGCTTGTCGCTCCTACTATGGCTGTTAAAACACTGAAAAATGGGGCTAGGACTTGGTTTGGGTGCTTGTACAAAGTGAGGTTTAAATGCAATTTGAAAAATGTTAAATGCAGATATTTATCTTTATGGTAGATATAGTTTGATGTTCAAGTTAATCCCTATTTATCATCAAAACTAGGTAATTTTCCTCTGATTTTTTTTTAAGGATTTACAAACTGGAAAAGAAAACTCTTCCTTTTTCTTCTCATGGGATTCAAATGCCACTTACCGTATAGCAATGAGACCTCACGACTATCTTCATCATGAAACTTTGTCCTTGACAAAAAGGAAATTTTCCTTGTCGTTCTTCTGTTTGCCAACTATTTTGCAGTAAAGTGTTCCGAACTGCAACATTTTGATCCATTCTAACACTTATGTGTAATGGTCTATCGGAATACGAAGTATCTATTCCGGTAAGGAAGTTTATTTCAAACCTGTGAATTTGAAATGCAATAAGTATACATTTATTCAGAACTAATTCTGGTAGTTAAGATTTTAAAATTAAATAAATAAAATCAAAGAGTGTAAATCACTTCTCGCACTTTTAATCACTTCTTGCATTGCCTGTGGCAAGATTAAAAATTAATTTGTATGAAATCAACTTAGGGCAAACAAATGTTATAACTGTGTACAAATTTTTTTCAATTCCCTTAAAAGTTTTCGAGATGTGACGAAATACGCAAAGAGCCAAATTACCATTATGGAATCTTAACTTTGGACCGCTATCCTGACTAAACTAATAGGGCTATATTTCAAAGATTGCTCCACCCCATACTTTGAGGGTCAAGAATCCAAATCGGTCGAAAAAAGGTATGTTTATTCTGAGTAAGTACGTTTTTGTATCTGATTTCGTAACTTAAAATATTGCTTGCACCAATTAACTTGGATATTTGAAGTTACCCCAGCAAATCATTAAGATTGAGTCCCAGAATGTGAAGATTCGATCATTAAATCAAAAGTTATTCAGGTTAATTCGCTTTTTTTTTCTTCTCTTCTTCGCTCTGTACATGAAAATAGGGTGCACGATGACTTTTTCAACTCAAAATTTGAAACATATCGGTCAAAAGTATAAAATATTTAAATATTCGTTCAATTTTTATTTTTATTTTGACGTTTAAAATCACTTACTTTAAAACAAGGTAAGAATATGATGCCTTACACTTCAATTTTTTCGACTAATAATAATTATATCAATGCAAAATAATTTATAAATATTATTTTTAAAATTCAAATTATCTTTGAATATACTTCTAAAAAAATTCTTCGATTTGCTAAAAAGTTCTTCAAGGTATAGCGAAGTACGCAAAAAGGGAAATCAATATGAAATCCTAAGTTCATGAAGTACAGTGAAGGAGTCCAAACTTTCAACTGCTCGCCTACCTAAACTACTAGGACCATATTTTCCAGATTTGTGGCAATCCCTCTCCCTGATTTGGGAGTCAGAAATTCGAATCCGTTGAAAATCGGAATCTGCCGTTTTTATACAGATTTAAGTACCTTTTTGTGTCTGATTTCGTAACCTAAAACATCGTCAGCATTAATTAATTAATTAGCATACTTAAGGAGAAGCTTTGAATTCATTAAACGTTTCACTTACAGGCAAATAGGGTCATTACATCAAAAGTTATTTAGGACACTCTTTTTTTTTTTTGCATACAACACGTAAAAGCAAACAAATTATTTGTGAGAAACGAAAAGTCGTTTTAATATTACTCAGTGTCAAATATCTTTGGAATTAGAATTCAATAAAATAATATAAAATAAAAAGTTGTTCGAGGATAAATAAAATATTCAAATTGAAGTTTATTTTGACTAAGGACGAACTTGTGTCTTTAATCGTAAAAGTTTGGTTAATCGATTTTCAAAAAAAAAAGCGAAAGAAAAGAAAATTTAATAAAAACTTAAAAGGAACATACGTTTCCAATAAAATGACATTATCTTCCGGGGAGAGTTCGTCGACAACGCTAAGATTTATCTATCAAAAGGAACCGTTAGATAGAATAACCATAACATATTTTATATTCTAGTGATTTAATATTTGTAGTGGTATAGTTACACCAAATTACTTTCATACCAGAATTTTATCTTAGATAGAATTCGATGAACGAATACCACTAGATGATTTATGCTTTTCTTTATTTATAAGTATTGTTCGGGAGAATTGTATTTTCACCGAATTTTTGAGAGCTGTTTTGTCAGCAAGTCAAGTATTTAATGTGGGCTATCCATCGATGTTGACGAGTTCATATCATATCCAGAAGTCACCAATATGGGTAGAGTTCATATTCTATGCCGACCTTTAACTATTATAATGTCATAGTATATTGGTATGTAATATTTGTAGTGATAGTTACGCCACAAACTAAAGCCCTCTTTTACGGTATGGCGCATTGGTCACGGTACGGACACCCCATGATTACTTTGGTTTCAGGAAGGGGAATTTTTGTTTTTACTGTGCTCAAATATTAGAAAACAACTGATTTTTTTTTATCGAATGCTAAAACTCAACTTTTAATAAAGTAAGAGATAGAATTCAAAAATAGTAAATTTTACTAATAAGCAAGATTTGAAAGTCTCTTACGTTACTTACCACTCACGTCCATATGGAACGGTTCCATTGATTTCAACAACACTTCCATCTTGAAGACCATTCGGAATAAGGCCTACATACGGAATTCCCTAAAACCATTGGAATATTTAATTCATACAAAATCAACTACTACAGCTTGCAAACATCGAACAATAAAATAAGGCAACTACACAACCCATGCCTCAAAGGGATCATTTATTGGTTGATTAACAGCAGTATAATGCTAAGTGTGTGTGAACATGGTATAATACTCAAATAACTAAATAATAAAATTTCTATAGAAAGCTGAATATTTAAAACAGTAAAATTGGCATGAATAATTTTTATTTTATAAAAACATACCGATAAAAGACTGATTTTTGTAGATATGGAGATCATTCCTATAATGCCAAAGAATGAAATTATTAAATCAAATCCATATTTTTTTTAATTATTTCAAATCCATGAAGGAAAGCAAAACATTTTTTAACAAAGAGGTTTATCACAATGACATTTTTCTAGTACAAAAGTACAGTGTTAAGTACTTTAAAAAAAATTGTTTTAAGTACGAAAAAAGTACTTTAAAAAGGTGAAGTGAATGTAAAAATACGAAAATTAAAGTCATTTAGGGTGAAAATTTTTTGACCGACAAAATTATTATATACATTATTAAGTGAAAGTGAGACTTTTTTCTATGTTTAACGCTTTTGTTAACCTTAAAAGTAAGCATCAAATAACAAGGCATAATATAACTTTGTGAAACTTTTTCATGCTGTTGCCTAAATTTTGTCTATTGTGACTGGCGAATAGTAGCCCTTAATTCTCACATTGGATTTGAATGAGACTGGATCATTCCATTTATTTCAAAGGTGGGGAAAGTAGAATTTACTGCGCATCATTTCGGCGCAGGAACTATACAGTGAATCCGATTGCAATAGTTTCTTTGAAGACACATAAGCTCCTATTCTTTCTGCAAGCAGATTTTTAAAATTAAAACTATGGCGCCATTTACCAATTTGGATTTATATATACATTAACTTATACATTTCTAATAAGTTTTAAATTAATCAGATGTTTTTAAAGATAATATTTTTTACTCTCTGATTACATGTTTTAAAATCGTAACTGATTTCATATAGTGTCTGAAATATTTTTTTATATTTCTTAATGTATTTTTATGAAGTTGAGGTAAGAAAATCTAAGTAAAATCTAGAAAGATTAATCATAGTATAGAATTGCCCTGCCCGGTATACATTTGCCCGGTATACCCTACACTGATGTTTCTTCTAATCTATCGTCAGTAAGTATTAAAATATCGAATAAATGTAATTATATCCACGAATAAATTAATATCAAATCGGATGTAATAAATATTTTGGACATTCACCTAAGCGACTATGTGATTGTCAACAACCACCGATTTCGGTCATTCACAGTAACATGCACATCATTCACATTATAACCTCATCAGGACGTTTATTTCATACTTTGCCTAAATAACATCTGACATTATATATAATGCCTAGGCAATGTGTGAAATATTAATCATTTCATACTTTGCCGGCTAGTTTTAGGCATGTAACAGATATAAATATTGTAATATAATCTTAGTAATGCCGGATATCATACTTTGTCGGTAACAGATATAAATATTGATTTAAAAAACAAAAGCATAAGTACAACACTTTACAAAAATACTACGAAAAATACCACACCCCTATTTTAAGTCAAACAATACTTGCCATTCATATTATTGAAAATACGACGTATGAAAGTAAATTCTACTTTCCCCACCTTTGAAATAAATGGAATGATCCAGTCTCATTCAGATCCAATGTGGGAAACAAGGGCTAGTCTGGCGAATTAATTGTTATGATATTATTTGTTATTGAAATGAGCGTTCGTGATTGAAAATAGCGTCTGGAAACGAGAATCTAGTTTTAATGCTCAATGACATAATATGACGTCAACAATAAATGCGGAAATTATTTATTTTTTTAACCATATTTGTGATAGTTACTTATTTTTAAGGTTGCCTTAAGCATGAAATGTTGAAGTTAATTTTACTAGTAATTATCATGTCTTTCGAAGTAGGCTTGGTATTATATCTGTGTCTCTCAAAATATCAATTAAAGTACTTTATAAACGAAATTTATTTATTTTAGTAATCTTTCTATTTAATTGTCACGACACTGCTACAAAGTCCCACATCTTCTTTCGACCTTTATAATAATGTTCAGTATTCTAGGTTTTGTTTATATGGTTATTTGAATCGCACATCTAAATAATATTGTCTAGGAAGGATTAGTATACTTTTTAGTAATACTATTTTAGTTCAAAGCAGTTATTTATTTTTAATGTTATAAGACCTTTATAATAATGCTCAGTATTCTAGATTTTGTTTATATGGTTATTTGAATCGCGCATCTAAAAAATATTGTCTAGGAAGGATTAGTATATTTTTTAGTAATACTATTTTAGTTCAAAGCAGTTATTTATTTTTAATGTTAAATGACCTTTATAATAATGTTCAGTATTCTAGGTTTTGTTTATATGGTTATTTGAATCGCGCATCTAAATAATATTGTCTAGGAAGGATTAGTATACTTTTTAGTAATACTATTTTAGTTCAAAGCAATTATTTATTTTTAATGTTATATGACCTTTATAATAATGTTCAGTATTCTAGGTTTTGTTTATATGGTTATTTGAATCGCGCATCTAAATAATATTGTCTAGGAAGGATTAGTATACTTTTTAGTAATACTATTTTAGTTCAAAGCAATTATTTATTTTTAATGTTAAATGACCTTTATAATAATGTTCAGTATTCTAGGTTTTGTTTATATGGTTATTTGAATAGCGCATCTAAATAATATTGTCTAGGAAGGATTAGTATACTTTTTAGTAATACTATTTTAGTTCAAAGCAATTATTTATTTTTAATGTTATATGACCTTTATAATAATGTTCAGTATTCTAGGTTTTGCTTATATGGTTATTTGAATCGCGCATCTAAAAAATATTGTCTAGGAAGGATTAGTATACTTTTTAGTAATAATATTTTAGTTCAACGCAGTTATTTATTTTTAATGTTTCTATAAAAAGTGACGTGATTAAAAATTGAAATAAGGAACAATGTTGTGTGTAATGAAGAAATGTGTAGAGAGAATTATTACAGTCCTGCGAATTAATGAAAATATTTGTGTATCGAATGCTGCAAATCGCAATAATTGCTGTTTATTATTTTTAATAATCGGATTGATCAAGCGAATTGAGTGACATTGACCCGTTTACTCTAAACTCATATTTTTTAAGCTTAAGTACCACTGCACGGTACACATTTGCTCGGAATACCCTACACTTGTTTTTTTTAAAGTTAAGTGCTACTGCCCGGTATTCCCTACACTGTTTTAAAGTTAAATGCCACTTCCCGGAATACATTTACCCGGTATGCATTACACTGATGTTTTTTTAAGGTTAACTGCCATTGCCCGGTATAACCAAACCTAAGCTGTTTCAGCACACTCATCCGTGTCTTCAAATGCTGTTTAAAATTTCCTTCCGCATTGAAATTCGCACCGAAAGCATCACAAGCATGAAGCTAAGTTTTTAATTTGGTTTAAATTTGGTGTTACAATATCAATAATATTAGGATGATTTTTAATGGTATGCTTTCGAAAAGATTGATATGCAGAAAAGGACAGGCAGAACATTTAAGAGTGTTATTGGTTGAATTGTCCATGTTGGAAATTAAAATTACTAACTACGAACACTTGTTACTTGAAACAATAAAAAAAATTGACTTGAAGTAAAAAAAATATGAAACAAATATCAATAAATATAACAAAAAATTACCTAACATCACAATATTGGTAACTAATTTATTTTTCCTGTCTTCTCCCAGAGTTCAACGCGCGCATCTATCGTTTAATGTCATATTATGACATCGTAGAGCATTTGAATAAGGAAAACAGAAGCCAGATTCTCATTTTTCTGTAGACGCTAGTGTGATTGAAATTCTTTTTTTTTCAAAAATAAATAATTCACATTAATTTTATACTAAAATTTTTCGAAAAATGTTTGCATGTTTATAAAAGAAAAAATATTTTTTTGTTATTGTAAATTATATTTATATTTTATTTTAAATTAACTGAGAGAGCACTTCGGATCATTTAATATGCACACACATACAATAAAAATTCATAACTTTACATCATCTATTAAGTTTCATAACATTTGGCAACTGTAGACAAATATATAAAGCTGAAGCGCAAGCGAAAAAACTTCAAAAAATGTAAACCTCCGCTAACTTATTTTATTTATTTTTAAACACATAAAAATTTTAAAAAAATTAAATAAAATAAAAAAAATATTTAAAATAAAATAAATTTTTGAATTACCATGATTTTGAATTAATTTAATCAAAAAGTACAGATATAAATTTTAAATTTTAGGTGTTATATCTTACTAACTATACCAAAATGTCGGATGTTGAATGAAAAAGCTAAAAAAAAGTGGCGTATAAGTTATAAAGCTGATTTAATACAAAACTAAATTAGAACATCTAGAATAAAGCACATTTAGAATGCATAAATAGCAGAAGTTAAATAAACATTAACTCCAACACTAATTCAAAATTTAAAAAGAGGGAAACATCTTGCACAGAAGAGAATACGGATTCAAAAATTTATAATTCTTCTTCTAATAGTTCAAGCCAGCGGTTCCAAAATGTTGTTCCGGGGTACCCTAAGGTTCCGTGTAATGATTAAAATGGTTCCGAGAGTTAGAATTTTTTTAAAACCAGAAATGATTTATGTAGCCTATATTTATATTTTGATTCAATCGATAATCCATTATTTATTTAATATTTTGGTTGTTCTTACGAAATTATTAAAAATAAAATGCCGGAAGAAATGGCTTAATTTATATTAAAAGAATTAAAATATTTTTTAACAAAACAATTTTTTTAACAACAATTCTTGAAAAAATTATGAAAAGGACTTGTATTATGTTAATTATGTAAAGGACCCAACGTGCTTCTTAAGTCAAAATAAAATGATTAAATTAGCTAATAAAAAGTATGTTTATCTAATTTTTGACAGTTCTTTTTTGACCTTGAATTCAACGAAATTGAATCCACTTTATGTATATGCGCCAAAAACAAATTCTTACAGAAACTATATGTAGCTAAACTATATATAGCTAAACTATATATAGCTAAACTATATATAACTAAACTATATGTATAAGATTCAGAAGCGTGAATTCAACTATGTGATATAAAACTTATTAAGATTATATGATAAAAAGATGAAAAATACTTATTCCTTTTATTATTGAAAATAATGAAGTATTTTATTAGTAAATAGGCGGACAAATGTCTTTATATACTTTGTTTATTAAGTCGGAGTTTTACTGAAATAAGGTCGATCATTTAGGGTTCCACAGCCGAAAAAAGTTGGAAATAATTGATTTAAGTTATATTGTCTTGAAAAAATTCCTAAACTGTTATACAATAACTCAACAAATACCAGTAAATTCACTGAAATATCTACTTATTATTTTCCCCTTAAACTCTGAAATGTAAAAACAAACTAAATTTAAAAAATCAACTAAGCAACTTACCGGTCTCACAACTTGAGATGTCATTGCTTCGAGGAACTAATAATCGATAATCTAAAGAGAAGCCAAAATTTTATTTAACATCGCCTAAAAAATTACATAGTTTACAAAAAACTAAATAAATAAAAAACATCGCTATCTAGCAGAGAAACAAATGTTAAGTTCAAATCACATTAAATTAAGTTGGCTAGTTCTATATGTTAAATCTTAAATAATATTTTCGATTTAGTTACTTAATTTTTATAAAAATGTCATTAAATTTTTTTGAAATTTACTAAAATAAAAATGTTTTATTGGCAAATACGAATTAAAATGTTGCTTCTCTTTTTCATAAAGGTGCAGGATACCATATAGTCAGTAGAAACCGTATATTCCATTAACATTAATTTCTATAAACGTTAATCAAATAAAAACAAAGAAAAGTTAAAAAACTCAAACATAAAGTGTATTCACAGACAAAATAAACTTCTACCATCAAATAATGCACATATTTCAAAACTTAACTACATCAATCAAATGAACGAAAAATTGCTTACAATTCTCAAAACATATTATATCCATAGATTATTTGTTTTAGTTGCAAATTTTAAAATACTCATTACGAACAACATTTTTGGTTTTAACTCGCATTACTCGAAAATAGTTACCTTTAACAATAAAGCATTCCATGGCTAATAGCAGAAAGAATTTTCTTCCTTGATAACAGCCATGTCCCCTATTTTTACATTCTGTTTAACCAAATTCATTTACTTCTTTAAATCATGTACTCAATTAGTTGTAGCATTAAGCATACGACTTTCTTAAATTAAATTTCTCAGGAACTATTCGACCGATTTCGCTCAAATTTGGTCATGTAAAACTACATTTTTTAAAAAAACAAAAAAAGCTTTATTCGTTGCAATTCAAACATTTTTCGACTAGTAATAAATAAAATAATAAAAAATAATAAATATTCATTAAAAATGATTTCTTGCATGATCTTTGGATAAACGAATTTTATAATTGCGTGCAAAAATTTTCAATTAGCTTAAAAAAATTCTTTTTTTACAAATCTTTTTTTGCCTTCCCTTCTTTTGAATATTTAGTTACACTATTAACATATTCTTTTCATTTTTCGTTCATTAAAATTATGCGAAAACAATTTTTTACTATTAAAAAAATAATTATTTAAAAAAAATCTCTTAAAAAATCTATTTAAATTCTTAAAATCCACTGATTGAGAATAAAGCGTTAATTTTAGTTTTTAACAAAATTCAAGTCAACAATGTTTTTTGTTTAGTTAAAAAGCATTCTTACTTTTAATTCATGCAACATTTTTATTTCAAAAATTAGCATTATAGAATATTTGGAAAAATACCTACTTACCAAGAAAAAATACTTAAAAAAAAAGAAAGAAAGGTAGTTGCAATGGCGAAAGCTATTCTAATAAAATTATTCTGAATGATATCTGAACGGTCCGAAGAAGCGGGTAATCCCCGATTTCACTTTTATCTTCTTCAAGATAGAGACGTTGTACCTTGTTTGGCGAGTTTATCAATGTAATTTTGGCGAACTTTAAAAAGATACTTCGTTTGTAAACGTTTTTTGTTGTTGTTGGTATTTTGAGATTTTGAGGATAAAATTCGAAAACACAGAAGGAACGATAAAAAATATGTATGTTTCAGTTATACGTCAGGTTTATAAATATATATATATATAATTACGAAGATCACTCTGAAATTTTTTTGACTTACGAACAGACGATAATTAACAGTTTAATTTGAAAATACAACCGAATTTAGCATAACAGACGATTTTTTAATGATTTAAGTTTTAGATTGTTTAGCGTCGAATAAATTTCAGAGGAGAAAATGGAGCTGACGCGAGAACATTATCGTGCTATGATTTTCTATTATTGTAAAGTGGGATTAAATGAAGAAGAATGCTTCCAACGGCTTCAATTAGCATTTAAAAATAAATGTGCATTTCATGCTACTATATTCAAATGGTTTACAGAATTTCTCGGAGTTCACAATTCACTTCAAGAAGATCGGAGTAATCTGGGATACGGAATAAGTAAATGGATAATGATCTCTGTACATACCAAATGATATTGAAGGAACTTAACGTTGCATCCACATCTATTTATAAAACTATCCACGAAGAATTAAATATGAAAAAGGATTGAAGACAGTAACAACAAGCTGTTACACCCCCGTATATCTTCTGGAAATTCTCCAGGAGTGAATGTTAGACGACTTATACATCTTATACATGACAATGAAGACTTATACATGACAATGCATCTTCTCATTCAGCATGCCTAACATTTGAGTTTCAGGATCAAAAACACAATAAAGTGAATATTTACCATATGGATTAAGTGAATGTTTAGAATATTTACCTTACACGCCGGCTATAACTATATGTGACTTTGGCTATCTTTTAATCTAAAAAAGAACTTAAAAGGACGTTTTCATTCCGAAGAAGTGATTGATTTTGGTATAATTGAATTTTTTTCATCGATTTCAAGAAATGAATTGTTTGAAGCATTTAATCTTTGGAAAATTTGACTATAAAAGTGCATTGATAGTGGACTCCTGAAATTTCGTAAGTATAACTTTAAGAACCAACATGTATCTTAAAAAATTAAGACTAACCCTCGTATATACATATAAAAACAGACTATACTCAATAATTTCTTATTTTACTTATTTATTTATTACTATTATTATTTTTTTCGAATATAGGCAAACATTCTAACAATTACGGAATTAAATTAAAAGAACCCTATCACGACATATGAATGACTTAAACAGATATATATATATATATATATATATATATATATATATATATATATATATATATATATATATATATATATATATATATATATATATATATATATATATATATATATATATATATATATATATATATATATATACACAGTCAAATAAACAACTGACCATGTTTTTCAAATTCAGAAGAAAATTTTGTGCAAATTCAATTTGCTATAAAAAAAATTTTATTCTAGTTCGCTATCACACAAGAAAAAATATTTCGCCAAAACCTCAGATGTTGAAGAGTTAGATTAAGGGCGGTACGACTTTTTTAGTCGAATTTTCATACAGTAAAGATCCACTGGAGTTGTATAAAAGCGTGGAAACACATAGATATCAACTCTATTAAAACAGCACACCAAGTTGAAAAAGAATATAAGGTCTGGGAGAAGTTTAAAAGCGTTTTCTATATCTTAATAATTGAGAATATGGAAGCATTTTAGAAAATCAGAAAAATTATTAAAAACATAATTTTTAGTCTTTTATAGTAAAGTATTCTCGCAACAGCAAATTGTGGAACTGGGGGAGGGGGTTATGGACGCTAAGGATCCACAATTTCCTTATAAACGACATGCTTGGGGCAATGTAGTCATCATTGCGCACAGGCCGTCTTTACTTTCTAAACAATTATGGGTTGAGAGAAAGATGGGTGGGCTTCAAACCGCTACTAGAGAATGAACCCCAGTTTTCAGAATGATTTAGTGCCGTAACAACAGAGCCATCACAACTGGTTTTTAGACTTATAGTTGTATTAGAATGAGAAAAAAAATCTTCATCGTTTATTATTTTGATCCACAGCTCCTAATATTGGCATTTTTTAAATCCATTCTGGACTAATGTTGAAAGAAAATCACAAAAATGCAACACTTTAAAATAATACAAAAATTACATTCATGAAAAAAGTGACAAGGCATTTAAGCTAAGATTCATATGATATTTTCGAATGCTCCCTACCACTTGATTAATAAAATATCAAATTATTGTTTAATTTGAGATTAAGAATCCGCGTAATTTATTATAGGGAAAACTAATGTCTTATTTCGATTCTCTAGCAAAAGTTATAAATATTTTTGACTTTAATTGTGATTTCACCGTCTATCTGAGAAAGTCATTATTATACAATATAAAACTATGCAACTACTTAAAAACAAATAATATCAAAATTGTTAAATATCGAAACTTGCTCATTATTTATTCATATAAATTTTGTGAATTTGGAAGAAAGAAGTTGAGAAATGCCTTACCTAAAACACTTGAGCTTTTAGATTTGAATGGAATTATCACTTTCTGATTGAACGTGCAACTTATCTTTTTGAATTTATCGTTTCCTCTTTGTAAACTTTATCAAAAGCGAAACCTTGGAATTACTCGGTATCGTTTTAACGTATAGTTCGTTCACCAGAAGTTGGCACTTGGCTCCGCCTATATCACGTGGTATTGGATGATACTATTTCGCTATTTTGGGGAGAAAGGATGTGAACAGGGCTGCTATTTGGCGATCGTATGACAAAATTTTTTATTTCGCAATCTTCATGTGCATTTTATTTCATAAACTTGTTGATATTTCTCTCTTTTTACTGTAGTTTGTTCTTTTTGAAGATATTATGCTGGGAAGAAGTTTTTAAATATAAATCAGCTAGAATAACGAAAGTATAATAGCTGATGATAAAGCGAAGTAAGTGACTGAAAAAGAATTCACTGTTTGTGTTTGGCCATCACCTTCTGCATCAGAAAGCCTCCACACGGTTTCTTATAAGTAGTCTGCGCAGACTATTTAAAAAGTGAACAGTTTGAGCGCATGAAACCAAGTTCTATTTTAAAAATTGACTGAGAGGAATTTGTCATATATATTTGAGAATAGAATCTGTAGTGGTAGACAAGTAAATAAAACAAACCAATCATATTAGAAAATCAAACAAATTTTTAGACATATAATTGCTACCACTTTTTTATTTTTACTAGATTTTCTATTAATGGGCTCTTTCGTAAATTGATTCGCCTTCATAGTGGTCTGATTGGACTATCTATAAAAAACCGTGTGGAGGCTTTGCGCGCATTCGAGGTTATCTCGATTTCAAGCAGGGAAATGTTTTTCCTCTTACTCCCCCGCGCTAAAATGAACTCTGCGTCCGAGGAGGTGGAGCCAAGTGCCAACTCCTGGTGAACGAACTATACACCATTTTATAAACTTCCGCTTTCGCTACTTATTATGTTAATATTTTTACAAAGAAAATATTAACCAAATTCTATTTGTACACGCTATTTAGAATAAATACTAAGCGAATGTTATAGCATGACTTTAGGCTGCATATGGCACTTGAAAATAATTTTAAATTCGTATTGAAATCACTTACGTTAGTTTTTTTTTAAAAAATTCTAAAAGTGATTTGTATTAATATTAATAAAAATTCAAAATCATTACAAAATGTAAATAAAAAATTCGAGATGTGTTCAAAATAGAAGTTTTTGAAAATTAAAGTGTGAACTAGATTATTATATAACAGATATAAATTATATTATTATCTAACACTATAATAATATAGATACTTCATTGGATAATAAGATAATGATGATAATTTTGTTTATAGAGAAAGTTATTTATTTAATACTTTATACGTTATAAAAAGTTCTAAACAAAATCCTTCTATGTCAAACAACAAGGTAAAATTAAGTACAGATAAATTATAAAAATTTTATATTATTCCAAATATTTGCATTGAGAAATTCTGTGCTGTGTATATGCGTATGCACTCTCTCAACATTCGATTTCTAATTAAAACTTTTTTCCTTAAATTTGTGTGCATACAAAATGATTTACCATCATATACTATAACTTAAATAATTTAGCCATCATACGTTAACTGTTGGTAAGCTTGTCGTATGAGAGAACGGAATAAAATTTTATGTAAAAGCCATGCAAAAATAATTATCCAGCTGTTGTGACATAATTTCAGTAATTTTTTTAATTGTTGTATCAGAATTTTCTCATCCAAACATGATTTTCTACAAGCTGCGTTAGACAGAGACGAAGATAGCAAGATGCAGCGTAAAAATATGCATATTTTCCTTTCCTTCCCGTTGTTATTTATCGTGCGCGTTCACTTCAATAAACTATAGTCGGGTACTGATTCGATGACTAGAATCACCAATCTACAAATTATTCGAATCAAGCTGAATCAGTGATTCAAATCGTGATTCAAGATTTCCTGATTAAATACGAATCAAGACTCACCGAGAATGACTCACTGAGATCTTGATTCAAATCAGTAAGTGATTCGAATTCGCTAAGTAAACAGATTATTTTGATTCAAATCACTTTGACAGTTCTTTTCGTTCAAATCTACACTAGACCCAATAATTACGCTTTAAAAGTTTTAACTGTACTAATTGTAACTTTTATTGATTGCGGTTACAGAGTAAGTCAAGAGTTAAAATTATTAATATATTTTAATTTAATGTGATTAGTAAAAATGAATATGCTTAAAGATATTACAAAGTAATAGAAAACAAATTTTAAGTACTGCTTGACATCCTTCCTACGCTTAATAAAAAAAAAAAATACACACACACTAAAAGCGAAAAACTGTAATAAACTTTAAATTTTAATATAAAATTGCAAATATGTACAATGTTTTATTCCAATTACACAAAAGTGCGAATGTTTATATTTTCAAAATTATATAAATTCAAATGCAAATATATAATAAGCTATAAATTCAAAATATTTTATAAAAATAATTCATTCTTCATTTGTAAGTAATTACAAATGCTGTTACTACTTTTAATAAAATGTCGTAAAAGTTGAAGAAAACGTATAATAGAGCGATTTCTCCAAATTATGTTCGAAAACATTATTCCTAACGGAGTAGTTCAAAGAAAGAGATGCCTAAGGCAGTGAATTGAGTAAATTAACTACAGCGGCATTTATTTCTATAAAACAATTGGTTCGATTAAATTACGTTAGCTTAGAACTGCCATTAAATGGATTCTGTAACAGAAAATAAATGTTTTGTAGGTACTTTAATTGCGGCAAAGAATACCTAGATCATTATGATCTTGTGGCATCAAACATTACCTAAGAGCAATGGTAGCTTTTATTGTTATTTAAAGATTAAAGTTATTTTATGATAATTGTTCCGAATCATTTTAATGATATTTCTTGTACATTTGTAAGTAATAATGATAAGTTTGATCTCAATTTTATTTCCTTTATTAAATAATTCTTAACTGATTAATATTCTCAGACTTCTTTTACTCGATATTTAATAAATTTTTGTGCGAGTATTTTTTTTACGTTAAATCAACTGAGCCAATTTCGAGTTCACAGGGCATGACTAGCAAGTATAAAATTTTTGTTCACCACATTGTTTTTTCAGAATTTTTTTAACACGTATAGTGCAAAGACATTTTTAGAGATTAAAACCCCCTCAAGGGGGAGATTTCCGTATCGTGATCTGTAGCAGAATAATCTGTAGCAGAATTATAATAATAAGTCATGACAACTTCCGGGCAGCGACCCGCGAAAAATATCACAGAAAGGGACCAACTCGAAAGGAATAACTCGCAGCCATCTCCGGGCAAACATTTACATGTTTTTTTTTAAAAGAAAAAAAAACATTTGCAAGTTTAAAATCTATTTGACACCTTGGCGATTGCAGTTGGCGCAACAGATCGCAATACAGAAATACCTTATTCATTTATTGCAAAATAATAATAATATTAACTTAAAATAGGGTTGCCATATTGTTTCAATGATTCCTTTATTACCCTAATATCAATAAGTTATAATATTACACTGTAAAAAATAACTGTAAATTCTGTAGAAGAAAGCATGTTTTTCATAGAAAAAAACTGTTTAAAGAAAAAAAAAGTTTTTTTTCCCTTCTTTTATCCGATATTTACGCAACTTAAAAAATTCTCGTTCTTTTTACAGATTTTTTCTGCATATTTAACAAATTACTGCTATTTTGTTGGCAAAACGGTTTTTTTTTCACTCTAATCATAAACGCATTAAAACAGTTAGTTCAAATTCTAGTTTTTTCCATACATTTTTTTTATCAAACGATTATCCTACCTTTTTTTCAAATCATTTTACGATTATTTTCTATACTTGCTCTTGTTTTTCTGGAATTATTATATGGTTTTGACCATTATATAAATAAAGCAGCTATTTGATTGTCAAATAGATACTATGCCTGATTATTATATTTCCTTAGATATAATTTCTTAACCTTGATTTTTTGGTAAGTTAAATTACAAGTTACCAGGTATACGATTGGGCCACTATCGTTTTAAACGATTTTACACTTAAATACTATTTTAATAAGACTTTTAAGATAAAAACAGTTCTTGAGTTATGAAAGAGACAGACACACAGACAAACTCTTCAGGAAGGTAAATTATAGTGCAAATAAGGAAAAACTACCCAAGAGGAAATAGATTTAGTTAGATGAAATGGGAGAAACCTTTTTGTTTTTCAAAATAAAATATCAAAGATTAAAACAATTTTCGAACAGTTTATAATTACAATCTGGCATAAATAATAGCATTAATTTTCATGCTATCTAGTTTATCATTTTTAATTAAGCGAAAACTGAAAATCAACAATTGAGAGAAAAGATTAGTTTATACAATATACAAATAGTTAACGCAATATTTTATTTAAATGAGTGTAGTAGAACCTAATTTTATAATTTTAGAAAAAATTGATAAAGTAGCATAATCAAATTTTATTGATAGTATTAAATTAGCAAATCGCATACTAAACATACATAGACTGTAGATAGACTTAGAGGTTGGGCAGCTCTGACGAGCAGGGCGCGTCGGCCAGAGGTCTATTGTACACAAACCCTAGTCGTGATTAGCAAGAAAGCCCTATAGCTGAAATAAAGTTCAGCAAGCACCTTACAGGAGCATCTTGCAGTTCCCATGCATTGACGCAATGCTGCCCTAGATGCTCAAATCTTTGAGCAGAATAGACATCACAATCACAAAGTATGTGTCGTGATGTCTCTTCTTCTAGATGACATCCCCGACAAAGAGAATTGGATTCTATTCCCATAATGTTTAGGTGTCTCCTGAGGATACAGTGACCAGTAAGAAGACCTATGATCTTCCTTATACTGTTTCTATTATGCTTTAAGAGCTCCTTTTGACGTACACTAGGACAGTCTCGATTCAGCTCCTTAGCTTGTCTCTGACCGTCAGCAGCACGCCATTGCTCATGGGCAATCTTGCCGTAGAGCTTGAAAATAGTTGCCCTAAATGAGGAGGGAGAAATTCCCAGCGCAGGTTCAGGGCCCCAGAAAATTGCATTAGAGTCAGCCGGTGCGGCTTCATCAGCTAGCTCATTTCCACCAATACCCATATGTCCTGGTACCCAATGCAGGAATACCTTGTTATGAGCGGACAGGTCACAGAGAACCGAGAAGCATTCCCACACTAACAAAGAGGTGAATTTACACCTTGACAGTGATAGGAGAGCAGTCTGACTGTCAGAACAGATGCGGATAGTCGTATTTTGATATCCCTTGTCTAAGCATAACTTGCAGCACAAGATAATGGCATAGACCTCAGACTAAAAAAACAGTGGCATAGTTTCCCAGGGGAAAGTGAAGTTTGGTACCGTCATTGGAGCAATAAATTCCTGCTCCTGATTTGGCACCAATCTTTGAACCATCCGTGTACCATATTAGGCATTTGCCTTTAATCCACCGAGGAGAATTAAACCATTCATCTCTAGTAGGAAAATAGATCTTGAAGGGCTTGTGAAAAGCGTATCTTAGTGACATATAGTCACTAGGCATAATAAAAGAGGATAAATCCATCACTTGTGAAACAAGATGTCCCCATGACAAGTGCTTGGAATACTCTTTCCATAGGCCAAGGTACATAAGACGCTTTACGCCTGTCTGAGCTTCAACTTCAATGCGTAAGTTCAGTGGAAGAAGCCCAAGGAAGCTCTCTAGAGCAGCTGTAGGAGTGGTCCTGAGACAGCCTGACAGGGCTACACTGACCATTCTTTGTAGTCTGTTAAGATTAGACCTTGCGGAGCTCAATCTAGTCCTTGACCACCAGACGATTGAGCCATAAGTGATGATAGGACTAATAATCATTGAGTATATCCAGTAAACTATTTTGGGGGATAGTCCCCAGGTTTTACCAATAGCATTTCTGCAAGACCAGAAAATCTTTCTGGCCCTGTTGGTACAGTATTCAAGTTGATGACCCCAATTTAGTTCGGAGTCAAAATAAACCCCGAGAAACTTGACTTTCTCCGTGAGTTCCAATTTATGGTCCAGGTAGTATACATTACCTAGATCAAGTTGCCTTTTTCGTGTGAAGGCTACATAACTTACCTTGGATGGATTGACAGATAAGCTTGATTCAGAGCACCATCTAGCTACTTCTAGGAGTGCATTATTCATGATATCAGAGACTGATTTTCCATGTTTGCCTCTGACAACAATAACACCGTCATCAGCGTACCCGATACAGGGAATGCCAAGAGCAGTTAACCGAACTAACAAGGAGTCCATTACCATACACCATAGGATAGGGGACAGAACCCCTCCCTGGGGGCATCCTACCGTTGCATACGCTTTCATGCTTGCACCCAACAAAGAGGAACAAACATACCTAGAGGATAGCAAATTCGCTATCCACCTGATAATCATTGAGTTTATACCTCTGTTCCTAAGTGCATTGATGATAGTCTCAAGAGGGACTTTATCAAACGCACCTTCAATATCAATGAATACCGCGAGAGCCATCTCCTTATCTGTGATAGATTTCTCTAGCAGGTAGGAGAGCTCATACAGAGCGGTGTCTGTAGACTTGCCTGGTTGATAGGCATGCTGTGCGGAGGACAGTATGGCCTTTCTATGAGCACAGTGTCTCTGAAGTGTCTGTCAATTAGCTTTTCGATCGCTTTCAACAGACAGAAGTGAGGCTGATTGGTCTGAATGATTTAGCCTCAAAGTAATTCTCCTTACCTGGTTTTGGTATGAAAATCACCCTGGTATTCCTCCAAGAGAGATGTATATACCCAAATGCTATACAGGATCGAAAAATCCTTCATAGAATAGGTGCCAGTGTATTCACCAAGCATCATTGGTATGATGTCTTCCATGCCTGGTGACTTGTAGGGCTTAAACGACTTCTCATAGGACCATTCAACCTTCTCATAGGAGACCACCATCTTGGCGGCCTCTTAGTCATTCCTACTACCAGTAGTTGTGGTAATAATATGTAGACTTTCATTCTTCACAGGATGAGATCCAGGGAAGTGTGCTTCAAATAGTTCTCCAAGAGCCTCTTCCCCTGATTCACTGTATCTTCCGTTTGTAAGACGGATCGCATTTAAACTGCAATTAAAGTCTTTGGTAAGAATTTTTGCAATCTTTGCTATGGCAGAAGTAGTGTTAATACCATCGCAGAAAGTCTGCCATGAGCGACGTTTAGATGCTCTGATTGCCTTGTTATAAGCAGTTAGAGCGTTTCTGTAGGACTGTCATTCTCCAGATTTCTTTTCTCTGTTAAATAACTTCCTACATTTTTTACGTAATTTACTAAGCTCAGAAGACTACCAAGGAACTCGCCTTGGGGAGCTAGTAGACGTAACCTGACAAGAAATATGATACGAATCGAGTATGATCTGTTGCACTTGGTCAACAGTCCACTCCACATCATTAACATTATTGTATTTACCAGAGAAGCTCCCCATCTTCCTCTCCAGAACTGCTCTAAAGGAGCCCCAATCAGCTGTTCTGGGGTTCCTCCTTACGACCTTCAGTCCTGAGAGGCCCTTAGTAGAAAAAGTAATTAGTTGGTGATCTGAAGCAGTAACTACGCCAGATACCTTCCAATCAGTAACGTAATCTACTGAACCAGAGTTACATAAAGTAAGGTCAATGACTTCCCTTCTGTTACAAGTAACAAAGGTAGGTTCATTGCCTTTATTAAGGACATACAAATTAAAAAGTAAGATATGTTCCTTTAAGTACATCCCCCCGCTGGTTACAATTACTACTACCCCACACTGTGTGGTGAGCATTTGCATCAAAGCCGAAGATGAATCTACAGCTTGAACTACAGTGGGCAATTAGGGCCCCAGTAATGTCAGCTAATGGATCCTTCTCCTCATACGGGAGATAGGCTGAAGCTATGACCAAATCAGAGACTGTATTATTGTCATAGAATTTTAGCTTTATACTAAACATATACTGCACTACAATAAAAAAACTATTCTTAAGATTGATTCTTAATATTCTGTATGAAAATAGTTTTTTTCTTTTGAATCAAAAGTAAAAGTGAAAAGCTTTTTAACTTTCTAATATAATATTAAGCTTAATTTGCTTCAGGGCTCGAAAAAACTCAGAAATTTTACCCGTCCCCGAGGACGGCTTGTCCAACAATGCACCCGTCCTCCGTTGTAAACCCGTCCCTAACCCGTCGCTTCGAAATAAATAAAAATATAATTTTCTCCTATTTATTACAAACATTTATATAAATTGCACAATGAATTAGTCGTCACTAGGATTACATTATACAGTAATAAATTAAATACTAATACTAATAGTAACCTAGTATTTCTTTTATGAAATAATTTAAATGACAAGGGTCAAGTTATCTGGAATGTCAAGTTATCCGAGGGTACTGCGTTTTTTAAATGAATCAAATATGACGTTTGCCAGTTCCACAATCAAGCCAATGATTTACAGAGGTTTCTGAACAGAAATCTGAAAGGGGTTTTCCATTTAGGTAGATGTTCATAATTGCTTTTAAAGCTTCTTGTTTAAGACCAGTACGTATTGTGTTTTTTTGTAAGTTTATTGCTGTATAGCCCCTTTCAACCGCTGCAATACTCCCAGACAGAGAAAACATCAATATATGCGCAGTATGTTGCTGTATTGTGGGTCATTTTGCTGCCTTGTAACTTACAAGACTCTTTGTAAGATAACAAAAATTGAAAATGTATCACAAACATTAACGGGAAAATGGCCGCCTGCGCGGACGTCGGATTCGAGAAATTCGTTGTCCGCGGAGAATTTTTGACCGTCGAGGACATGCGGACGGGCTGTTTTTCGAGCCCTGATTTGTTTAAATTTAAGCATTTCTTTTAATATTTCCAAACTTTTTTATTAATCCATTTTGTTTTTTTCTTCATCTGATTTCTTCCATTTTATCCACCTCCGTCTGGGCGAAATGCCATCCCTGATATAATACATGAATTATAAAATTATATTGCAATTTTTAATAAAATTTGTAATTGGATTTAATAATTCAACAGATTAAAATAATAGGCTAGGGTGGATTATTTGTTTATAAGTGAATCTGAAATTCCAATCAGAATATCAAATGTAAAATATTAATATTAACTACAAAACTCCCTTTTTGAAGTAAATTTTATTTTGTTTAAGTCTACACAAGGCGTTATATGAAAGCTAAACATAAAAATTCAAGCAAATCGAATCGATTGCACAGAAATATCGCTTTCAATGCCGAGAGTGTCAAAACGAGAAAGGGGCCACAAGCGGTGTTTGAACTCGATGAAGTGTTGCCCATTAACTGCAACCATGTACTGGTCCTTGGTGACACGTATCATCATGTCGAAACGGCAGTCGGAACTGAAAGGAAAGGATGGAGACTGTTTTTCTTCATGTTGCCAAGAGTTGTTTGTGCGTGTGTTTCTAATGATTGTTTGGTTAAAGAAGCGCACATCAAAGTGAAATGCAATGTCCGGAGGATTGTTGGGATCAGTTCCTGTCTGTAGATTAATTGTGAATCTAAAAAAACAGAGAAAACAAACAATGTTTCTTTGCAGTCAGACAATGTGAAAACAATTCCAATACATAAGAAGTGTTTTTAACACTTTATAAGGCCAAGAAAAATATAATTCCCATCGACTTCTTTAATTTTTAACAACTTCAGCACCATGATTATATACATGGTTGAAAACGTCATGGGAAAATAGGACGACAGGTACAAGAATCAAAGAGACACAAGACTGAGATCCTCTGAAATATTTATTGGTCAAAAATATTTTATATTTTATTTTATAACCGTCATTGAACAGTCGGCTCAATTTGGGTTTACGACTCTAATGTTCGACTCCGTAGCCTTGCAATTTTGAACCAATCCAGTAGACAAGGAAACCCCTGGATCAGTACCCCCAGAGGTATTGATTTGTTGTGGGAACATGGAGGACTTTGCGACTAGACAGATTTAACGTGCATCAGTCATCACTTATTACACGGGGAATCTTCGGCAGACGGGGATCGAACCCACGAACGTTTGAACATGGGCCCAGTGCCCTACCAACCAGGCTATCCCGGCCTCAAAGATATTACATGTGCTGTGGTAGATGATAAGTGAAAATGTCGCCAAAGATAATCGAAATCTCTATTTTTGCCAGCGTTGCATACGTTAGACCGCCGGGACATGGATTGGCGGACTCTCTCATATACATTTGGATTTTGTTGAATATCCACCGTAGCACAGACGATTCTTGCAAACAGATCCTTGTAGTTATCCACAGGTTTTGCATACGTAGCACTTTTCAGTATGCGCCAAGAAAAAAGATAATCTATGCTGCTTTAAATCAGGAGAGCATGGTGGCAAGACAGCATGGTCTGCCACACCAAATCCATCTAGTGAGCAACAACACTGAGCTGTGAACGACCATAGGTTGCTGTACAAATCTGAATCTCCTTGTGATGTTCCCCGTTTCCCCTTAGAGTTCGTCCCAATAATCCTAGGACATCCTGTATGTAATCATGCGATTCTCCTTCTACGGCCGACGGTATGATATATAAAACGAGCCTTTTTGATTCTAGCAGCTGAAGATTACATGGACGTCATCTCAATACGGCTCTTTCGTATTACATCTCATTTTAGTACGTATACTTACTCCTCAGTACGTTAATTATTACATTTTATCAAATATATCAAGCTGATTCGTAAAACAAATTACTTCAAAGCTCTCATATAGATAAATTTTTTAGAGATTCAAGATCAGAGAGAAATACATCATAATCACTTAAATTTTTTTTTCTCAATTGTTACCTTTAATTCCTAAAATATCTTATAACTTTTTAAATAAGACCGATAAAAAAATGAAATTTTTCTATGTATTTGGAATCATAATTTACTACTATATAACTATAAACATTAAAAAAAATTTCTGATAATATAATTTGTAACTTATTAGGTTATGGGACCCCCTTAGTAAAAAAACATGTTTGGAAAAACTCGAGCCCCTGTTCGATTTAAACACTGATCACTGAACTTGCTCTGGCGTATCAGTTCACCAAACTTTTTAAAGTGATAGCAACGTGAAAATTAAGGTCTAAAAATACATATTAACGTTATTATTCTAGTTTTCTTTGAAAACATTAAGTCAGTTTAAATAACTCCGATGAAAGTAGAGTTTCATACTTTATTTAATCAATTCTCAATCAATAACCTACACTGAAATTAGCTACGCCACTACAAATAGAGTTTCGAGTTTGTTTGTTTTTAATCAATATATAAAGTTACAGACACGAGGCAATTTTCTGAGAAGGAAACGCAATTGATCACTGCTATCAACTACCAACTAGAAATGGGCAAAATAAAACTAAACATTCAACGTATGTGTTTTGAATTGAATCAGTTGCTTCGAAATAGAATTAAATTTGTATCGGAATGGCGATTCGACTTAAAGAATCACTTCGATAGTTTCTCTAATCAATTTAAGTTGCCGCCTATGATTTGGGCAAGACTCGCATCACGATATCAATGAAATGTTAAATTCGAACTCTGAATTTAACTAACTTATTCCAATCACAAACATGCCCTCATTTGAATTGATTCAAATGTTGCTGATATAAAATCACCGTTTTAGTTCCCATTTTCTCTACCCTAGAGCTAGTAATAATCGAGTTAATACTCGACAGTTGAAATTAATTTCCTGTCTAAAAAGAGACAAGCGAAACTGCCACGAATTGGCACGAATTTAAAATCCTTATTTTAATTACAAAATGTTAGGCGTTTTATCCCTATGCCGACTTCTCTGAAGCGAAGAAAACAGAAATCGTTAAAAATTAAATTAGGAAAACAATACAATAACCAAATTTATAGAGATATGTGATTTTGTAACTTGAAAGCCATTTAATTTATGAATATCGTATGGTGTCAAAGCATAACATTGGTAAATATTATGGTTCGCAGACTTTTACTTAAATGTAATTTCAACAGCCTGATTAAAATGGAGTAGAAAGACTTGGCGCAATGGTATGAGAGTCTCTTCCGATTAAAATAATATTGAAATAATTACGATTACAACTTTACAAATCCGTTCCTTTTAAATATCAAATCTAGTACAAATGCTCAGTTGAATCATGCAATAATCGGACCATACCTTAAACACTTTTTATATAAAAGGGTGGATTTCGTATACGTGGTACCGCTAAAGTGAAATCCACAAATAATCAAGCTAATGATCCGTTAAAGTGTCAAAAATTGCCTTCATTTCTGAAATTACCAAGGTTATTTTGCCTAGACCAGCTATTTGCAGAACTCCATAGTTCCGGGGAAGAATCACAAGGGTTCCCATAGTTAGGAATTTTTTAAACCAGTTATGATTTTCAAAAATCCTGTAATATTGTTGTAGTATCGTAGGCCAACAAGGTACGGGGGGCGATTGCTCCTGTTTTCCAGTGGCGCCATCTATGGCTAAAACTTCGACTTCTGCCTCACCCTTTTATAGGCCAACCCATTTATTCATCCACAAATCGTAATTTTGACCTGAACCAGCGAACGATAAATCTCCAATTCAGTCCCCCCCCCCAGAGGTATAATTTGTTTTGTTCACATGGAGGACTTTGTGACCCGACAGGTTTAACGTGCACCAGTCAAAATTTACTACACGGTAAATTTTATTTTCGGCCGGCTGGACTCGAACTCCCGTTGTCACGGACCCGAGTCCAGCTCCCTGCCAACCAGGCTATCCCGGACCCAAATCCTGTAATTAAATTAGTATTTAATTAATAATCCATTATTTAAATAATATTTCGTTACTTAGTATTTAATTAAGCATTTAATTGAAATGCTTATGAAAAAAGAAATTTAGAAATAATGTTTTTTCTAATAACAATATGAATAAATTACGAAAAGGATATGATCCGTTAGTATTCCGCATGGAATAAAAATAACCAAATTCAATAATGAAGAAATGTGTTTGTCTAATAACCATTCTCAACGAATATTTTATTCCTTTTTCTTTTTTACTTTGATAGAAAGCATATTCCAGTTAATTCATTCAAATCAAATTAAGAACAGGATTAAATGCCACTGCAGAACTGTGAATTCAACCGTCTGACATAAAACTGAATTTTAAGACTAATATTGGTAAAACGATAAGATGAAAAAATGTCATTCTTCATTCATTCACTAAATATTTTCAAAATAATTAATAAAATTTAGATTTAAATTCATAATTCCAAAGAACTTAATAGTCTTTCGTCGATTATATTTACAATTGCTGATAAAATTTATTTATAAAGTCTATGGGTTCCGCCAAAAGAATGTCGAACATTTAGGGTACCAGAACAGAAAAAAAATTGGGAACTACTGACCTAGATAATCTACATAATATTATGTATCTACCCAACACCTCCTAGAATGAAGGCCTCAGCACGACACACCCCTCTCAATCCTTAGTAGTCCAACGAGAATCCTTACCGCGTCTTTTCAGAAAAGCTTCGATCGGATACTTTATATGAGTTTGTTTTTAATTAGAAACTTACCTTTCAAAAAATAAAATTTTTTAAGCACTTTTCGTCTCTACTGAAAAGAATGAAATTTATCGAACATATACTAACATTCTGAGAAAAATTATTTTAATTGCATTATCAATTGAAATAAAGATATTAAAAAAAAATTGCACTCTAATATACCTTTTGTAATTTATTTAAAGGAATGAGACAATATTATTTGACAATTTATCTATGTAAGCATTTATTATTATTCTTTCATTTAAATATATACATAAAACAAGCTATATATAATAAATAATTTTATCATTGAGTAAAATTTTTTATGAAAACAAATTTTCATTTTTAAGACAGCTGATATAAAGTTATATCCTTAACTTTATTGAAATTTGAACACAATTTTAAATTAGTGTAGTATAGTAAAATTATTTACAAGTTACTAGCTTTTCACAGCTTTCAAAAATGAAAAGTGATGAAACAAGCAACAAAACTGTTTATTTCAAATACAAATATAGAAACAATGTAAGATTTCATTTTAAATCTCTTCAGCTTATTAAAAATATGACCACTTAAACATTAATTTATTAGTCTAGTCATACAAAATATTTTTCAAATAAACTCAAAAAGTATTATAATGCTACTTGTCTTAAAAGTTACAAATAAAAAACAGAAGCTGTATCAAAAATTGATTCTATATTTTAATGTTGAAAAAAACAAACAGCTCCTTTATTTTAATGTTTGTAGTTTTCTTTTCTTAGTTTCTGGTTCAATTTTAGATTGAGTTACTTTTAAGTTTAAGTTAGCTTTCTTTTTATTAAGTCGTTCAGTTAAAATTGAATCATTTAGCTTTTTACAATAATTGCTTAAAAAGGTGTTAATGGCTCGAGTTACTAAAAATTTAACAATGAAACTGGAATCATGAGCAGAGCATTGATTGTCATTTAAGAATATTTCCTTTCTTTCCAAAACATTAATAGTAGTTTCAATAGCCAAAACTTTATGATTATACATTTGTAGAAATGAGCTTTCAAACTCTTCAGAAACTAATTTTTGAACTACCACATATGCGTGCAAGATTATGTCAACAATTTCTTGCTTAGGGTAAACCAAACAACCTCTGTCTAATGTTTGAATGTAAGAGTTTTCAACATCATCTATCACATTAAATTTCTCTTCGATATCCGTTAATGTGATAGATTTCTCACAAGATGAACAATTTTTGTTTTATTTCACCAGTCTTTGGGTCAGTTTTCACCGTTTCTTTAACTATGACATCCGACGAAAAATGTTTCTCACACACCTAAAAACAAGTATACATTTTAAGTATTTTGTTTTTATTTTTAACTATTTCTTCAAAAAATATTATACTAAATACTTTATAGTTTTGATGTCATAAGCTTTTTTACATATTTGATGTAAAAAAAAAATTATGTTCTTACATTTAGTTCTCACTCTTAAAATGTTCTCATATTTTTAAACTCAACGAAAAAAAAAATTTCAGAAAAATCAAAATATTTGTTGAAAGTCATATTTTACTCAATGAAATATGAGATTCAAATTAAATTTTCAATTACAATTTCTATTTTTTCTTCACAAAACCAAGACTTCTAATGCACAATACCCAATGAAGTAAGAGACGCAAATTAAAATTTAAGTAAAACTTTTAATTTCTGGTAAAATTTTAAATTATCACTCTAGGAAAAACAATATTAAAATACTTATAGAACTGTTGTAATAGAGGTTTGTGATATTTTTTTTTTGAATGATTTAAATTTTCGGTTTCATATTGTTTGAATTTTATAGCCTGCATTATGTTTTCACATTTTGTCAAACTTTCTCACACAAAAATGCAATTAAAACAAATTTTAAAACTATGAAAATCATGAAAAATTTGTACTATCTCATTTAAAATGCCTTCTAAATTTAATATATATTTTTCTCCAAAATAAAAAAATGAATATAATTTGATTTAACTACCTGAATGATTATTTTAAAAAAGAAAGTGTTGATTTAAATCAACGAACCCCGATTTCAACAGAAATAAACAATAAGTGAGAAAACTTACTCGAGAATTCTTAGTGATGATAAAATCCTTCCGTGAGAGTGCTTGTAGCCAACGTCTTTGTTGAGCTTCATCTTTGGGAAAATTAAATACGGCAACTTTTGGACCGTTAGCATAATTTCCTTTGCAGTTTACTGCACAGCAATGGTAAGTCATGACACATTAATATATATTGCAAATATGTAATCCAACAGTAGCTATCATAACTTAAAACTTCACGAAAACGAATTAAAAATAACAAAACACGTGGAAGGGGAAGAACCGGCGCCAAAGGGAATGACTGTTATGGTCACCGGAATTCCATTTCGCCAAAATCAAAGCTATGAATGACGCCAATGCTAATGGAAGAATGTGGCAGCCATTCAGGTCTACTTCGTTGGACTACCAACGGATCGGATTTTTCATTTATGTTAACCCGTGCTGAGGCCTTCCTTATTCTAGGAGGTATTGGGTAGATCAATACCTCCTAGAATAAGGAAGGCCTCAGCACGGGTTAACATAAATGAAAAATCCGATCCGTTGGTAGTCCAACGAAGTAGACCTGAATGGCTGCCACATTCTTCCATTAGCATTGGCGTCATTCATAGCTTTGATTTTGGCGAAATGGAATTCCGGTGACCATAACAGTCATTCCCTTTGGCGCCGGTTCTTCCCCTTCCACGTGTTTTGTTATTTTTAATTCGTTTTCGTGAAGTTTTAAGTTATGATAGCTACTGTTGGATTACATATTTGCAATATATATTAATGTGTCATGACTTACCATTGCTGTGCAGTAAACTGCAAAGGAAATTATGCTAACGGTCCAAAAGTTGCCGTATTTAATTTTCCCAAAGATGAAGCTCAACAAAGACGTTGGCTACAAGCACTCTCACGGAAGGATTTTATCATCACTAAGAATTCTCGAGTAAGTTTTCTCACTTATTGTTTATTTCTGTTGAAATCGGGGTTCGTTGATTTAAATCAACACTTTCTTTTTTAAAATAATCATTCAGGTAGTTAAATCAAATTATATTCATTTTTTTATTTTGGAGAAAAATATATATTAAATTTAGAAGGCATTTTAAATGAGATAGTACAAATTTTTCATGATTTTCATAGTTTTAAAATTTGTTTTAATTGCATTTTTGTGTGAGAAAGTTTGACAAAATGTGAAAACATAATGCAGGCTATAAAATTCAAACAATATGAAACCGAAAATTTAAATCATTCAAAAAAAAAATATCACAAACCTCTATTACAACAGTTCTATAAGTATTTTAATATTGTTTTTCCTAGAGTGATAATTTAAAATTTTACCAGAAATTAAAAGTTTTACTTAAATTTTAATTTGCGTCTCTTACTTCATTGGGTATTGTGCATTAGAAGTCTTGGTTTTGTGAAGAAAAAATAGAAATTGTAATTGAAAATTTAATTTGAATCTCATATTTCATTGAGTAAAATATGACTTTCAACAAATATTTTGATTTTTCTGAAATTTTTTTTTTCGTTGAGTTTAAAAATATGAGAACATTTTAAGAGTGAGAACTAAATGTAAGAACATAATTTTTTTTTTTTACATCAAATATGTAAAAAAGCTTATGACATCAAAACTATAAAGTATTTAGTATAATATTTTTTGAAGAAATAGTTAAAAATAAAAACAAAATACTTAAAATGTATACTTGTTTTTAGGTGTGTGAGAAACATTTTTCGTCGGATGTCATAGTTAAAGAAACGGTGAAAACTGACCCAAAGACTGGTGAAATAAAACAAAAATTGTTCATCTTGTGAGAAATCTATCACATTAACGGATATCGAAGAGAAATTTAATGTGATAGATGATGTTGAAAACTCTTACATTCAAACATTAGACAGAGGTTGTTTGGTTTACCCTAAGCAAGAAATTGTTGACATAATCTTGCACGCATATGTGGTAGTTCAAAAATTAGTTTCTGAAGAGTTTGAAAGCTCATTTCTACAAATGCATAATCATAAAGTTTTGGCTATTGAAACTACTATTAATGTTTTGGAAAGAAAGGAAATATTCTTAAATGACAATCAATGCTCTGCTCATGATTCCAGTTTCATTGTTAAATTTTTAGTAACTCGAGCCATTAACACCTTTTTAAGCAATTATTGTAAAAAGCTAAATGATTCAATTTTAACTGAACGACTTAATAAAAAGAAAGCTAACTTAAACTTAAAAGTAACTCAATCTAAAATTGAACCAGAAACTAAGAAAAGAAAACTACAAACATTAAAATAAAGGAGCTGTTTGTTTTTTTCAACATTAAAATATAGAATCAATTTTTGATACAGCTTCTGTTTTTTATTTGTAACTTTTAAGACAAGTAGCATTATAATACTTTTTGAGTTTATTTGAAAAATATTTTGTATGACTAGACTAATAAATTAATGTTTAAGTGGTCATATTTTTAATAAGCTGAAGAGATTTAAAATGAAATCTTACATTGTTTCTATATTTGTATTTGAAATAAACAGTTTTGTTGCTTGTTTCATCACTTTTCATTTTTGAAAGCTGTGAAAAGCTAGTAACTTGTAAATAATTTTACTATACTACACTAATTTAAAATTGTGTTCAAATTTCAATAAAGTTAAGGATATAACTTTATATCAGCTGTCTTAAAAATGAAAATTTGTTTTCATAAAAAATTTTACTCAATGATAAAATTATTTATTATATATAGCTTGTTTTATGTATATATTTAAATGAAAGAATAATAATAAATGCTTACATAGATAAATTGTCAAATAATATTGTCTCATTCCTTTAAATAAATTACAAAAGGTATATTAGAGTGCAATTTTTTTTTAATATCTTTATTTCAATTGATAATGCAATTAAAATAATTTTTCTCAGAATGTTAGTATATGTTCGATAAATTTCATTCTTTTCAGTAGAGACGAAAAGTGCTTAAAAAATTTTATTTTTTGAAAGGTAAGTTTCTAATTAAAAACAAACTCATATAAAGTATCCGATCGAAGCTTTTCTGAAAAGACGCGGTAAGGATTCTCGTTGGACTACTAAGGATTGAGAGGGGTGTGTCGTGCTGAGGCCTTCATTCTAGGAGGTGTTGATCTACCACGCAATCATTAAAGTTAAATAATATCTTTGATAGAACACAGCAACGTTGTTGTCAAGCCAAATTAACAAAATATTTTTTTATTTACTTTTCACAATCTCCTAAAAAATCAAGTTACTACGATATAATGGTCAGCATATTAGTTGATAGGATCAGTTTATCAATTACTTAATGCAAATAATCAAACGGTTTAAAATATATTAGGGGGACCAGAAAGTAATGTCGCTTCGGTGTATTTGAAGATTTTATTTTAAATCAATAATGCACTCACCCTCGTTAGCAACAACCGTTCAATGCCGGATCAAAAAAATGAAATGTTTTTTAAGACTGACGAATATTTAATGCACATAAACGACATTACTTTCCGGTCCCCCTAATAATTCAAATTAAGGAAATTAACATAATGTCATTTATTTATATTTCTATCTAAATCTTGATGTTTATCTAAAAAATGAAGTCAATAAATACAAGCAAACTATTAGCAAATTAGTTGATGAAATGAGAGAAACAAACTTATGAACTTTAACGATATGGAAACCTTTAATGAGCATACTTCAATATATCGTATAAAACTCTTGCTGCTGCACTTTAATTAATCCACAGATTAGCCAGACACTGCGCATATTGTAGAGCTTCAGCGGTAACATGTGCATTTTCTGTTGAAATTTTAAGTGCAACTTTTTCTGAAGAAGCAGCAAAATCATCATTTCAGATCTTTAACATTTAGACATCCAAAACATTTAAGCTGAAATTCAGTTATTATAATTTTTCAACATATTTAATTAACTCAAAAATTGCTTGAATGTTCGATATTCTTTTCCAATAAAGTCAAGAACTATTGTATTTTGTTTCATTAAAGGTTGTAATTAGAATATTTTAAATCGAATTGCAAAAACTTACCTATTAGGATTCATGGTAGGTTTACCACAGATGTATATCATCATACCAGGTTTCAAACCTCCAAAAATTGGATAAGCGTAAGGTATACACTAAAAGGTACAATAGTTTCCATTCAACTTGAAAATTTTTATATTTTGGATATAATATATTAGAATATAAACATAGCAAACAGTTGAACTGAACTCGTATTAAACAGTTGGGCACCTGAGGCAGCTTACGGCCCGTTTCCCATTCATCTTTAACTTGAACTTTGTGGTGTTTCGATGAGGTGGTGGAATGCTAATGAAGTAAAGGAGTATTCATGTGGATAGATTAGTGGTTACCAACTGGCGGCCCGTTTTTTGCGGCCCGCGAACTAAAATATATTAGTTGAAATTTTTTTGCTGACAATTTTGTAAAAATTCTCTATGGATTTAAAATACTTTTATTTCGTTAAAAAAAAAACAACCCAATTTATTCGTTTCTGTGTGAAATTTAACATGCCAACGGTGCAAAACAATTTATTTCTCAGGTTTTGCATCCAAGAAAACTTTTATTATAATTTGTAATTCAATACTTTTGTTTTGTACAACTCGTTAAAAATCTGACAGTAATATTTAATGTTCCTTCAATCATTAAAGAGTCCTATATAAAATTTAGATAAAGTTGCGTCCGCCATTTGACTGGTGTTTTTATTTGCGCCCCCCGACCTTATGTAAGTTGGAAACCCCTGGTATAGAGGATCATTGAGGTTCTGACTGTGTAGTTATATGGAGTAGGGTGATAAGATTATAATGTAAAAGTATAAACTTGAGCTAAGCTTGTATGATGAAAATGAAGTTATGCATATGCGCTATTGATATCGGGAATATGATGCATAACTGCAATAGTACGCTGCTATTGGTCTGATGTTCTTGTCTTCAGTTAATTTTTCATATAGGAATATTTCATTCAAATTTGCTGCAGAGAAAGTGGTGGCTTTATCATATAATTTGATACTTAATTTAGCTACCGTCTATTGCATCTATTCGGTGATTTGTGTCATTTCTTACTAACCGTCTGACTTTTTCTGTCCTTCTTAGTATTTTATTCTGGCTGACTATTAGTTTGTTTAGCTCAGTTTGTGTTGACTTTCTCAAGACTGGTGATAGCAAACAGTTCTATGGAGATTTAATATTTTCATGCGAAAAAAGGGTGATAGAAAGTGGGAGTGAAAATCTCTTATTCCAATTCTGTTTAAATATTTACAAGTCATAAAACAGAATTCTGAAGCTACTAGGGTTTAATATTATAGTTATTTATAAAGTAATTTTCTGAAAGAGGAGCACTTATTTTAGGAGACTTATCACTCAATAGTGACTGTATATTTCAACTAATTAACATTTATGACATTAATTTAAAAATATTAAGTTCTTCATGGTGTTTCTAATGTTCCACTAACTGTAAATGATTTTATGATAAGTAATTAAGAAATGAAACACTCAAATATGTTATCCACAGAAGATAATTTGGATATTTCACTTCAAATAATAATTATTATTTATCAATTTCTGTTAAACCATAAAGATATTTTCTTTCAATGTATTTAAAATAAAAAACACTTTTCAAGGACTTTTTTCAAGATACTTGAAACATTCAGACAAAACACTTACTGGATTAAACACAGGTGGAAAAGGTGTTGCAGGATATGCAGGTTCACAAGTAGTTGAAGGAGTGACCTAAGTAGAAATGAATTATATTATTTCACGGTCTTTGGCAGTAAACTGAGTTAAATGGTTGGCTAAATAAATTATCAATATTTTTTAATAAGAAATAAATATCGATGAAACTTGATGTAAGAAAACATATTGGCCCTGACATAAACAATGTTATTTTATAACAATTATCGCTTTTTAAACTTAAATAAAAATTATAGCTGATTGATATTTTCTTTGCATTTTTGCAAGTTAAGTTTTTGGTGTTAGATTTATGGTACATTTAACTTCAACGTCACAACTGCCGATATATATATATATATATATATATATCATTATTATTCCTTATTCAAGTCTATTATTCAAAATTATGTAAAGATGTATGAATGAAGGATAAAGTTAATAAACGGCTTTCTATCCAAACATGCAGACTCTGACTTTTAAATAAGTCACCCTATGAAAGATGGGATGCCAATGAATGAATTATTCCCTATTTAAGTCTGTTATTTAAATTACAACAATTACCTATTTTCAATGTTTTTTTTATAATTAAATGCATATTTTGTAATTAAATAAATAACATTTTTCTTCTAATTATGAGTTTTGTTAGATAATTTTTTCGAATAAAAGTTTTACTAGTTTTTCTCATTGATGGTAGCACTGATATGTTACTTGCTTCAATTTTTTTCGACCAAATATATTTTTCAATTTTATTTTATAAGATTCAAGCTATAAGCATTACTGTAAAGATTTTTCTTCTTCGTGAAATTTGTTAACTGTTTAATTAGTATTTTACTTTTAAACCTAAACCACATTTTATTTTACGACAACCATGTAAGTTTGATTTCTGCTTTCTTTAATTTTATACTCTTTTTCAACTACATTTTTTAGCCATATCGACACATTATAAGGAATTATTTTTATCTTTGGATAATTGTTCTTTATTCAGAAATATCGCATTAAATTATATCAAAAGATGTGTCCTAATGAAGACTTTTGGTTCTTTCTCATTAATAGTTTTCTAATTAAAACTTTCAAAAAAAATTAAGTAATTATGACTAAACATATAATTAACGTATATAAACATAACCATCAACAAACTTCGCAAAACGCTGTTTCCATTTAAAACTGTTCATTATTTTTTTCATTTTGCATCCATTCTGTAGTTGATTACGAAATGAACGAAAGTGTACGTTAATACATACTCTAAAAAAAAGTATCAATTATTTAAAAAATTTCATTATTTTTAATTTATAAACCAGTTATATTTAAATCTTCTTTTGTAAGGTTCATTATAAGTTAAGTTCTTGCACATAACACATTTAAAGTATTGATACAATAGCTTTCGTTTGACAGAATAACTGGTACATATTAAAAATAAAAGTTAGCATTATTTTATACAACTTATTGCAGAAATATGGATCGAAAACCAGAAATTTAGTTTTGAGACAGGTGCAGTTATTATTGCACATGGAGAAGGCTATTCAAGTAGACAAAGTGCTTCTAAAACTAATGTTTTCCAGATCACTCTTGTCGGAACTTCGCAAAGGAATTGAGGGGGAATTGAGGATGTCAGAACTTTGCAAAGGAAGTGAGGATGTCAGAACTTTGCAAAGGAATTGAGGATGTCAGAACTTTGCAAAAGAAGTGAGGATGTCAGAACTTTGTAAAAAAGGAAGTGAGGATGTCAGAACTTTGCAAAGGAATTGAGGATGTCAGAACTTCGCAAAGGAAGTGACGATGTTAGAACTTTGCAACTTATCTGGATGTTAGAAGCAGAGGACTCAAACAGCACTAGATATCAGTGACGAATTGAATGCTGTCAGGCAGAAAACTGTGTCAGTAACTACTGTACAACGTCGCCTTCGTGACTATGGTGTAAAAGGTTGCGTAGCTGCTAGAGAACCTCTTTTGAAAAAACAACACTTAGTTAAACGATTGAAATGAGTTAAATAACGTGTTAACTAGTCTTCAGAACAGTAGTCAAACGTTTCGTTTCCTGACGAGTCAAAATTTGAGTTGTTGGAAAGCAAACGTAGGCAGTATAGGTTCGATGCTTCGTTTCTAAACGTATGACAAATCAATGTTTACTAACAACTGTGAAGTGTATGGTGGAGGTTCAGTCTTGGTTTGGTGATTTTTTACCGGTGATAAAGTTGGAGATCTTTTAAGAATCGAGGAATTATGGATAAAAAAATATTATCACAGAAATTTGCAGCGTTACGCTTTTCCATCTGGGCAGAGAATCGTTGATCAAAGATTTGTTTTTCAGCAAGATAACGATCCGAAACATTCATCGAAATTGTGTTGAAACTACATTGCATAAAAAAGTACTGAAATACATGAATCGGCCCCCTCAATCCCAAGATACTAATCCTATTGAGCTACTGTGGTATTAACTCGATAGAAATGTTAGAAAAATACGATGTATCAATCATAACAAACTTTGGGAGCCTTTACTTATTTGCTGGAACCAAATTTCAACTAGAACATTCCAAAAACTAATAGAAAGAATGCCAAAAATATGCGCTAAGGGTAAATGAGGATAGTTTGAAGAATACAAGATTGGACGAAATTCATAAGTTATACATTGAATTATAGATCTTATCACATAAGTGTACCTAAAATTATCAAAATAAAGTTAATTTGTTGAGATTATCAGTTAAAAATCCCTGCTATTTGTTCAAATTAGGCAGATTAAATACACTAGAATAATATTACAATATACTGAAAACTTATTATCTTTTAAAAGATATTTTGAAGTAAACAAAAAGGTAATTTAAATACAAACTTACACATTTTCCAACAAATTGAATTCGTTCGATTGTAACAGAACCTTTTATATGAAGGACAGTGACTATGCAAAAAGGAAGCCGGTGAACGAAATCCCAACAGTGTTGATTATTTACACTTATCTGGAATGAAATAATAAGATTGTACAGAGAGCCAAAAAAAAAAAAAAAAAAAAAGACACGGACCACCCTGAATAACTTTTGATCTAATGATCGGATCTTCACGTTCAAGGACTCATCCTTAATGGTTCAAAGGGGTGACTTCAAATAAGCTAATTAATTAGTGCAGACGATATTTTAAGTTACGAATTCGGATTTCCGACCCCCAAAATGTAGGAAATATGGTCCTAATAGCTTGGTTAGGAGAACGGTGCGAAGTTTGGACAATTTAATACTTTTTGTCTATTTCGCCATATCTCGAGAACATTTCAAACAAATTGAAAATTTTTGCTCGCAATCAAGAATAATCCCATTTAAAAAATACGTTTGTGTAAAATACTTAATATTTTCTGTTATTTAATAATAGTCGAACAATTTTTGAATTGTAATGCATACAATTTTTGACTTCATTTCAAATCATCTTATATCACATGGCAATTTACTAAATTTCAGCGAAAAATCGGTGGAAAATTTCTAAAAAAATCTAATTTTAAAGAGGTTGTATTTTTAAAATTCGATTACTCGGGATTCAACCGATTTCGTTCAAATTTTGTATTTTGCCTTGAGAAATTAGAGATTTTGAAATGAGGTCAAAAATTGTATACCTTACTATTCAAATTTTTTTTCGACTATTGATAAGTAAAATAATAAATATTTGCTGAAATTTATTTTTTGTATCGAGATGTCTTTGGATAAACGAATTGTATAAATGTGTGCAAAGATTTTTCAATTTGCTTTAAAAAAATTTGAGATATGGCGAAATGCGCAAAATTAAAATGTACATTAAGGGGTCCAAACTTAGGTCATATTTCCTAGATTGCAGCTAACCCCTATACTTAAAGGATCAGAAATCCGAATCAGTCCAAGAAAAAAGTATGTTTATTCAGAGTAAGTATACGCTTTTGTGTCTTAATTTTGTAAATATCGTCTTAATTAAAATATTTAGTTAGCAGTCTCACTAATTCATTAGCTATCACTGTATTTTATTTTAAATCTTTAAAATAAGACCCAAATCAGAAATGAATTTTTATAACTTATTGACTCTGAAATTTATCTAATTCCAATCAAGAATAAAAGCTACTTTTTTGAAAAGATTACAATTAAAAAATCTGAAGCAGCTAATCAAAAATTTTATCTATTTTCCCCGATTTGTATCGAAATCGAAGAGATAAAAGGGTGATTATTATTATTATTTTTTTTAAGAAGAAAAAAGTTCAAAGTTGAATAAACCACTGGGGGTGATTTTATCCATCTAAGGATACTTAACACCTTATTTTTTTTAATATAATCTGGAATTTTAAGGGATCACAACTTCAATATCTACAACATTCAAAGTATAATGTGTTCTTATGTTTATTCTCCAGTATATTGTTAAATATCAGTTTATTGTTGAGTTTATACATTAGAGTTTCAGATAAAAATGTTTAATTTTTCCCTATTCTTTTATTTGTTCAATAAAGTTTTGTGTACGACAATTTTATTAGATATTTCTTATCAAAAAGGTGGTAATATCAATACAAACAAATGCAATGTACACAGAATTTGTAAACCACGATTTGAATAATAAAAGATCAGTTCAGACTGCTTTGTTTATAAATAAACTACTAATACAATCTCTTGTTAACAACCAGAATAAAATATATTTATGGTAATTGCCTAACGTTAAATAAATCAGTGCTGTTATTTTGCTGCCATTTTGGATATTTACATATTGAAAGATTCGAGATATTTTTATTAAATAGAAACTATCAAATATTTGTTTGAATTCAAGACTGTTCGTTTAATGAAAAGTTCATCCGTATTATTTTCTAAATAAATACTTAAATTGGCCTGCAAATGTTTTCGCCTCAGATTTAAACTAATTTGCCATCCTAAAATGTGTAAAAATTAACTAAAAGCAGAGAAAGAAACTATTTTTTGTCTTCTAAAAGTGGCCTTTTTATGTTAAACTGTTCTTTCGCATTGTTTCCAGATATTTTAATAATATTATAATTTAAAATTATGACCGTCGTTGAACAGTTTGCCCAATTTTATAGACTTACAACTACTAATGTTCAACTCCGTAGCCTTGTAATTTTGAACCCTATCCAGAAGACTAGGGAACTGCTGGAACGAGTATTGGAGATATTTCCCTTCGTGGAGGACTTTCTTGATGGAAGTAACCTGCATTTGCGTTACATGGAGAGAAAGACTGCGAGAACCTACTACGGTTAGCCTAACGGAAGGGGGTCTCTAACCCATGATGCGTCTACCACTGATGATATTTCACGTCAGCACTGTGGCGGAATTCGTATTGACTGGGATTCGAACCCGGTTTGCAGCATTGCCAGGCGAATGCTCTATCCCCTGAGTCATCGCGGCTCATTGTTTCCAGATATGGGTCATTCTCACGAAAACTGTCATTTTTCAGTTCATAAAATCCCGAAAAAGTAAAGTGAATAAAAAGCTCTGAAACTTTTTATATTAATAGAAATATGTAATGGCATTATAAAGAAAGTATATATCCTATAAATTATACTTAATATTTAAATTAGTTAATTTTTAAATAATTAATTTATAATTAATTAATTTATAATAATTAATTAATTAATTTAATAAATAAATTAATTAATGTAATAAATTAATTTATTAATTTTTTAATTTATTTTTCAAATTAATTAATAAGTAAATTAATTATTTTCTCTATTTAAAAAGTGAGGGAATGACACTAACAGTGAGGGAATGATATTTTATTTTAATACGTGTTTTTATCTAAGTTACATCTACCTAAAGTTTGAAAATGATAACATACTAAGTATATCTAATATTTATTATAATTTACTCTTATATATTTAATAGTTTTTACAGGTTTAGGAAATAAAATTGGCTGGCACGATTGAACAAAAAAAAATTTAATAATATACTCATCTTGAATCATTCCCTCACTTCAGCGTCATTCCCTCACTTTATACACTAGTGAGGGAATGACGAATTCAATAAAATTTAAAAATAACAGTTAGACCTAATTAATTTCTGAAGTCAATCACATACAATTATATTCATACAAGAAAGCAACATATAATTATCCACTTTCTCGATGAAGTTGTATTTTATTTTACTCTAAAAAATGACATGAGGGAATGACAAATGTAAAAAATTTTACCTGGTTTGATTCATTCAAATTTATTCCACAGCAAGGCTTCTTTAAGTTGAAGATGGAAACATACTGCAATTTTGTTCTATGATGCCAGTTGTTAACTTCTGAAGTTTTTATTAAAATATTTTTATTCTAAGAAGATTGCAGGTGATAAGAACATTGTTGTGAGGGAATGACTCGAAACACTGGGGACAAAGTTTAAAATAGTGCTGTGTTAATATTTTTATCAGAAATTAAATTTAAAATTGATTTTCTGAATTCTATATTTTAGTATTCTGAAATGAAAAACACGAATTTGTAAAAAAAAATTTTTATTTCAGTAACAATTTTTTTCTTTTTTTAAATCAGCAGTGGGGACAAGTGAGGGAATGACATATTGGTATATTTTAATTACCTAAAATAAATAAAAAATAAAAATTGATAATTTTATTTCTATTCTTTTGTTAGCTTGCATTCTGAAGGACACTTTCCCTGAATTTTTTTTTCGTAAGCTGTAAAACAAACATAAAATATACTGGGGACATGAAAATGACTGTTTTTGTGAGAATGACCCATATACGAATTACAAGTTTCTGGAATATTACGAAATACTCAAAAACAACTAATTTGAAACCTGGAAAATATTTTTTTTTTAATCCCAAAACACTTTCCTAAACAATTTGAAAAAAAAATGGGATTTGCGATTTTATTACCCTATATGCCTTTTAACTATAAAATGCTAAAATATGAAAATTAAAATCAAGTTCAATTCCAAGTTTATTTATCTTTATTGTAGATATATTTTGACAATCCAGTAAATCCCTATTTATCATCAAAACAAGGAAATTTTCATCTAATTTTCTTTTTTATGGATTTCCAAACCGTGCGAAATAAAACTCTTCATTTTTCTTCTCATGGGATTCAAATGCCACTTACCGAATAGCAATGCGACTTCACTTCAATCTTCATCGTGAAACTTTGTCCTTGCCTAAAAGGAAACTTTCCTTGTCGTTCTTCTGTTAGCCAACTATCATGCTGTAAAGTATTCCGAACTGCAACATTTTTGTCCATTCTAACACTTATGTGTAGTGGTCTATCGGAATAGGTAGTATCTATTCCGGCAAGGAGGTTTATATCAAACCTGCGAATTTTAAATGCAGTTTAGTACATTAATTCAGAACTAATTTCAGAAACTAAAAACATCTACATTACTTATTTTTTATTTATGGATAACCGTCGCTGAACAGCCGATCCAATTTTCTGTTTACGACGACTAATGATCAACTCCGAAGCATTATAATTTTGAACCCAATCCGGAACACAAAGGAAATCCAGGATCAAGCTTTGGGAGAAACTTGCTTTCGTGGAGGACTTTTTTGATGAAACTAATCAACACCTCCTAGAAGTAGGAAGGCCTCAGCCAACACCTCCTGGAAAAGAGTAGGCCTCTGCACGGGTTACCATAAGTATCCTTTAGTAGTCCAAACGTAATGACATCTTTCTTATTTTCAACCACTGCGCAGCTTAGTACCCCGAACGCAATGGCATCTTTCTTATTTTTTATCAACTGCGCAGTTAACTTCGTCACATCGTACTACTAAATTGATCCGTGCTTAGGCCTTCCTTATTCTAGGAGGTGTTGCCTCAGCACGGATCAATTTAGTAGTACGATGTGACGAAGTTAACTGCGCAGTTGATAAAAAATAAGAAAGATGCCATTGCGTTCGGGGTACTAAGCTGCGCAGTGGTTGAAAATAAGAAAGATGTCATTACGTTTGGACTACTAAAGGATACTTATGGTAACCCGTGCAGAGGCCTTCTCTTTTCCAGGAGGTGTTGAACTAACCCGCATTTGCGTTACATGGATAGGAAAAGCATGAAAATATCCCATGGTTAGCCTGACGGCAAGGGGAATCTAATCCACACTCCGCCTACCAATGAGGATAATTTACGTTAGCACTGTGGTCGGTCTATCGCTCGGATTCGAACCCGATTCAGCTAATTGGAAGGCGACCGCTCCATCTCCTGAGCCATCACGACTCCATCCACATTACTTCAAGTTTTTCTTGAATTAAAAGGTGCAGACGATATTTTAAGTTAAGATATCAGACACAATAACGTATTTTCTCAAAATAAACATATCTTTTTTTTGGCGGATTTGGGTTTCGGTACCCCTATAATGTAGGGGGTAACAGCAAACTGGGTAATTTTGTTCTCCATAGTTTGGTCAGGAGAGCGTGCCAAACTTAGGACCCCTTAATGTTAATTTTACTTTTTGCGTATTTCATCATATCTCGAGAAATTTTTAAGCGAATTGAAAACTTTTTAGACACAGTTATAAAATTCGTTTATCCAATAACTCCCTGCAAAAAATGAAATTCAGTATGTACATATTAATTTTAATTATTTTATTATACAGTAGCCGAAAAAAATTGATTTGTAAGGCAAACAATTTTTTGTTTTAAAGTATGTAATATTACATTGCTAAATAGAAAATTTGAGCTCGGTTGATAATTTGAAATCGGTTGATTTATTCCAGCGAAATTTAATTTTATAAACACGACTTTTTTATTGCTCACAGGACCTTCGTTGTTCTCAAGAATAACTTTAATTTTCATATAAACATTATTTTAAAATATTAAGTGGTGGAAAAACAATTTAAATTATTTCTTTTCAAATTTAAAGTAATAATGAAATGTGTTGAATATAGTAGGTGGAAAAAATTTATTTGTGAATTTCGGAGAACTTTAGTGCAAAAAAGTTTATCATTGTAGCGAAATTAAATAGGCATTTTTTTGAAATCGATTAGTAGCTTCTGTTTGCGCAAATACTTGAAATGAATAAAAACTTGAAAAAATTAAGCCATATAATTTTTTTACATTTTTTTTTTAAATATAAATATTATCAAACCCCCACACACTATTTAATTAATTAGTATATTTATCGAGAAGCTTTGAAATCATTAAAAATTTCAATTACCGGAAAATCGGATCATTAGGTCAAAAGTTATTCAAGACGTTTATTATTAAGCTAAATTATTTTTTATTTTGCTCACAACACATGAAAGCAAATTAATTATTCGTGAGAAACGAAAAATCGTCTTAATATTCTTCATTGTCGAGTATCTTTGAATTTAGAATTCAGTAAAAATAATACAAAATAAAAATTCAAACGGTTGTTCGAGGATAAGTAACATATTCCAAACGAAGTTTATTTTTATTAAGAACTAAGTTGTGCCCTTAATCGTAGACGTTAGGTAAATCGATTTTCTAAAAAAATCGAAATAAAATTAAGTTAATAAAAACTGAAACATAAGTTTCCTATTAAATCATAACTAAAGTACTGTTTCACGGTTCGGCGTATTGACCACGGTATAGATACCTCAACCCAGATAGCAAAATAAGGTTTATTTTCACTCAACAATAACCTTTGAATGTAAACCTAAAGGGTTTTTAATACGGTTTACATGTAAGCCTTCTAACCTTGAAACGAGATCTGTGACAATCTGCTCTATTCGACGCACATTATCATAATCCAAAAAATTGGAAAACAACCTTCTATACAAAAACCTTAAATCGAGGTTGACTCAAGGTTTTCAAGCGGGAGAAATCCTTTATTAAAGCTAGTCTTAAGGTGAAAATAATCTTAAATCTAGGTAATTATAAGGTTTCTTTTCGCAAAGTCTTGTATGCTCAGCTAAAATCCACCTTGTCATGAAATTTTAATGGACTATGCAACTTGATCCTATCGCTAGTGTAACGTCAGCTAAAACGTCATTTCAGATCTAAGTGGCAATACTTTTTAAAAAAGCTTTAAAAAATAATTTTTAATTCTTTTAGGATGAAAGGTTTGGAACTGCAGACCTGTTTGCTTATAGAAAAAAGATTTTTAGTACAAGCATTGCCGCCCGGCCTATGTAGGGGGCAAGAAACTGTCCTTGCAGCAAAAAGGTCCTGGGTTCGAATCCCGGGCAAGGCATGAATGTTTCTTTCTCTCTCTCTGTGTTCTATGTCCTTTCTCTTTTGTGTGTGAAGGCGATCCGCCCTATAAACGGGTTGTGGCTGTGTGAATGGCGTGACAGAAGTCGAATTCCTGACCATAGATGGCGCCACTGAAAAACAGGAACAATCGCGCCCCCACTGCCTAAAACAGGCATACGACAAAAAAAGTACAAGCATTTTCGTGACAATGAAAAGAAAGTTCCTGTGAATGAATGTATGGATGTATGAATGGGTCCGCCCTATAATCAGGTGTGACGTATGGGTGTGGCAGAAGTCGATTTCTTGGCCATAGATGACGCCACTGGAAAACAAGAACAATTGCACCCCTCTGTCTTAACAGGCATACGTCAACAACAACAAAAGAAAATTCCGACACAGGATTGTCGTCAGGTTACATGCTTTCTGGGCATGGCTCAGGAAGGAGAATTCTAGTTTTAACTGCATTTAAATATTAGAAAACAACTTTTTTTTATTTTATCGAATATTTAAACTCTACTTTTTATAAAGTAAGAGATAGAATTTAAAAAATAGCACATTTTACTAATAAGTAAGATTTGAAAGTTTCATACGTTACTTACCACCCATATCCTTTTAAAACGGTTCCATTGATTTCAATAACACTTCTCTCTTGAATACCATTCGGAATAATGCCTGTATACGGAAGTCCCTAAAATCATTGGAATGTTTAATTGATAGAAAAGCAACTACTACAGCTTGCAAACATCGTGCAATAAAATAATGCAACCACATCACCCCTCGACTATGCCGCAAAGGGATCATTTATTGGTTTGATTAACAACAGAATGATGCAAAGTGTGTGTGAACATTGTAAAATACTCAAATAACTAAATAATAAAATTTCTATAAAAAGCTTAATATTTAAAACAGAAAAATTGCCATGAATAATTTTTACTTTATGAAAACTAATACCAATTAGAGACTTTGATTTTTGTAGATAGAGAGATCATTCCAGTTATGCCAAAAAATGAAATTATTAAATTAAATCCTTTTTTTTTCGTTTGAATTATTTCAAATCTATGAGTGAAAGTAAGACATTTTCAACAAAACAAAATTATTAATAATCAACACAAATGATACTATTTCAGGTAATTCGGATGATGCTTTATTATTGTTTTCCGAATTATATACATTTAGAAATATATACTATTCTATAAAGAAGAGGAATATTCTTTAACTATTTTTTTTTCTAATGGCAGGCACTGAATTTGAATATTTTGCCTATACTAGGCCAGAATTGTTGCTCATTTCGCGTTACCCAGTGGGCACCTGTGAACCAAAGTCACGGAGGCGAGCAACATTGCCCACGCCACACTGCCACAAACCCGTTTATAGGGTGGGCCACATTCACACATCATACACACAAAACAGAGGACAGCACAAAGAGAGAGAGAGAGAAACATCCATGCCCAGAGCGGGATTCGAACCCGCAGCCTTCGCAGTCAGGCATGCTAACCGCTCGGCCACCAGGCCGGCTCTTTAACTATTACAGAATGTGATTTCAGCACGTTCTGAAATCACATTTATTCATTCGAATGAAGTAAGCAATGTTGACTTCACTTTAATTTGCAATGAATTGAAGCAAAAAAAATGTATATATTTTTTACCGTAATACTCACATCTGTAACAGTATGCGATCACGAAAACGAAGTTATCGATTGCAAGTTTGTTGATAATAGTAAGGTAAAAATTATTGAGAAATTGTTCTTGGCGCGTTCTGTTTCAGGAAGATTTACCAATGTTCTGGGTCGTTCCTTAAGGAAATTTTGCTTCTTATTTGCTGCGTAAAAATGGCGTCCTACTCTGCCAATGTTTTTGATAGAACTAAATGAAAACTTAATAAATAAAAGCCTTAAAATAATAAATAAAAGCCGCTAGAGGGCGTGTTCAGGCGTTGCGATTGCGAATATGAAGTTAACGATTGATGCGCATATTGATTTTTTTACAATATCTGTGATAGTTACTTACTTTTACGGTTGCCTTAAGCATAAAATGTTGAAGTTAATTTTACTAGAAATTATCGTGTCTTTCGAAGTAGGCTTGGTATTATGTCCATGTCTCTCAAAATATCAAACTTCTTTATAAATGAAATTTATTTAGTTTAATAATCTTTCTATTTAATTGTTACAGAGTCCCACATCTTCTTTCGACTTTCATAATCCTGTTCAGTATTCAAGGTTTTGTTTACATTGCTGTTTGAATCACGCGTCTAAAAAATTGTCTAGAAAGGAGTTGTATACTTTTAAGTAATAACATTTCAGTTCGAAGCAGTTATTTATTTCTAATATTTTTTTGAAAAGTGAAGTGATTGAAAAAATTGAAGTAAAGAACAATGTTGTGTGTTATGAGGAAATGTGTAAAAAAAATTATTACAGTCCTTCCGATTCATAAAAATATTTGTGCATCTCTCGTTCTGCTATTCATAATAATCGCTGTTTATTATTTTTAATAATCGAGTTAATTAATCGAATCGAGTGACATTGCCCGGTTTACTCCAAACTCATATTTTTTTTTTTTTTAATGTTAAGTGCCACTGCTCGGTAAACATTAAACTATATGTAACTAAACTATTTATAAGATTCAGAAGTGTGAATTCAACTATGTGATATAAAACTTATTAAGATTATATATGATAAAAGATGAAAAAAATTTATTCTTTTTATTATTGAAAATAATGTAGTCTTTTATTAGTTAATAGGCTGATAATTGTCTTTTTAAACTTTATTTATAAAGTCGGGGTTCCACTGAAAGAAGGTAGATCCATAGCCGAAAAAAATTGGGAACAATGGATTTAAGCTATATTGCCTTGCAAAAACAAATCCTAAACTGTTATACAATAACTCAACAAATGTCCGCAAATTCACTGAAATATCTATTTATTATTTTTCCTTGAAACTGAAAAACAAACTAAAATTTAAAATATCAACTAAACAACTTACCGGTCTCACAACTTGGGATGTCATTGCTTCCAGGAACTAATTACAGATAATCTAAAAAGAAGCAAAAATTTTGCATAACGCATACCTGCCAACTCTTTTGGATTTTTCGGAAGATTTTATTTTCATATTTAAAGTGGTAGTAAATATATACTATTTTTTCTTTTATAAACTTAATTTTTAAATGATTTTGATCACCACTATTCTTACAAAAATGAAGCACATATATTAATATACGTTACTATCATGGTTGTCAACTTAAGTTTTTTCAAATACAACGTATTTGTTTGCTTAAAATTGAAGTTTTAATTCCATTTTAATACCACTGGGAAAAATGATAATGGAAGGGATTAAAAGTTGGCAGGTATGATTAACGTCACATAAAAAATTCTATAGTTTACAAAAAAAAATTCATTCTTATAACAGTCAGACAAATGTTAAATTCAAATTACATTCAATTAAGTAGGCTAGTATATGTTAAATCTTAAATAATATTTTCTATTTAGTTACTTAATTTATATTAAAATGTGCTTAAATTTATTTGAAATATACTGAAATATTCTTTGTGAATTTAACTAAAATAAAAATGTTTTATTGGCTAATAGGAATTAAGATGTGTTTCGCTTTTTTATAAAGGTGCAGGATGTCCCATAGTCTGTAGAAACCGTATATTCCACCGAAATTGAAACATTAATTTCAATAAATGTCAATCAAATAGAAACAACGAAAAATTAAAAATCTGAAACATAAAGTGTTCAGACAAAATGAACTTATACCATTAAATAACGCACAAATTTCAAAACCTGAAACTTAACTACATCAATCAAATGAACGAAAAATTTGCTTAGAATTGTCAAAAACAAATTATATCCATGGATTATATTTTCTTCCATGATAACAGTCATGTCCCCCAATTTTACATTCTATTTGACCAAATTCATTTACTTTTTAAAATTATGTTCTCAAATTAGTTGTAGTATAAAGTATACGATACGACTTTTTCGAAGTACCGATTTCGCTCAAATTTTGTATTTTGTCATGCGAAATTACATTTTTTTAAATATTGTAAAAACTTTTATGCATCATAATTCAAAATTTTTTCGACTAGTAATAAATAAAATAATAAATATTTACTGAAAATTATTTTTTGCATGAAATTATCTTTGGATAAATGAATTTTATAATTGCGTGTTTTCAATCAGCTTAAAAAATTTCCGAGATATGGTGAAATACGCAAAAAGTAAAACTAACATGAAGGGTCCTACCGCACTTTCGACCAAACTATTGGGACCATATTTCCCAGATTGCAGCTACCCCTTCATTTCAGGGGTCAGAAATCTGAATCCATCAAAAAGAGATATGTTTATTCAGAGAAAGTACGATCTTGTGTCCGATTTCGTAACTTAAAATATCGTCTGCACTGATTAATTAGCTTGTTTGAGGTCGCCCCCTCGAACCATTAAGATAGAGTCGTAGAACGTGATGATCTGATTATTAGATCAAAAGTTATTCAGGGTGGCCCGTTTATCTTTCTGCGCATTGTACGTTCAATTTTTTCATATTGTTATTAATATTGCAAAGTTTGGACTACTTTAGAAATTTTTTGACCTAAAATTAATTCTAATATTATATCTCAAGCGTCAGGTAGTTTCCAGTCGCTAGAATAGCGGTTCTCAATTTTTTTTCCGCTTATGGTACTCTACTCTAAATGATAGGTCTTCTTGATAGATATATAGATATATAATGATAGACCGTGAAACCTTGGGACTTAGTCGAAATATAAGTCAAAGAAGGGCTATTTATTATTTCGAAAATATTTAATGATCGAAATTTTATAAATTATTCTGAAAATGTTTAATGAATGTATGAAGTAGGAAATTTTTTCATCACATCGTTTTGAAAATACACTATCTTCCAACAAGTATTTGGACACGTGTGATTGAAAAGAAACACAGGCTTTATTCATAATCAATAGTTGGTAGAGCCTTCACGAGAGGCAATTGCAGCGTGAACCCTCCGGGGAATACTTTCTACAAGTCCTTGTGTGACGGCTAGTGGTATTTTCTTCCACTCGGCTTGGAGAAGACATGTAAGTTCCTTCGTCTATTTTGGACGGGTAGTACACCCCTTAATTTGGTGATCCAACTCGTCCCAGATGTTCTCGATAGGGTTCAGGTCTGGGCTCTGGGCAGGCCAGTCCATTCGATTAACCCCATTGGCACCATACCAAGCCTTGGTGACCCTCGCTACATGACAGCTGTCATTGTCGTCCTGGAAGTAACAGGGGTCCACACCGTAAAACAGCCGCAACGTAGGAAGCACATTGTCATCCAAAATAGTACAGTAGGCATCTTGCAGGGATCTAATGCCGATATTGTTCCCTACACGATATATACCGGCGGAGGGCGTGACGTATCTCAAGACCACAGGTATAGTCATTTGCATAAGTGTCTAAATACTTATTGGTAGATAGCGTACTAGTCTCAAAAATAGGTTTTATGTCATGGAAGCTAAGGCTCTACAATTTCCTGATAAACGACATGCTTGTGGCAATGAAGTCATCATTGCGCACAAGCCGTATTTACTTTCTAAACAACCTGTCACCTGGGTTGAGAGAAAGATGGGTGATCTTCAAGCAGCTGCTGGAGATTGAACCTCAATTTTTACAATGAGTTAGTGCCTTAACAACTGAGCCACAGCAACAGATTTGCAGTAGAAATAATATGAAAAAAATTTATCTTAATAGTTTATTTTGATCCACATCTCCCACCTTTTACATTTTTTTAGTCCATTCTGGACTAACAGTGAATGAAATTTACAAAAATGCTATATTATAAAATAATATAAAAATCTTTTTTATGAAAAAAGTGACAAGGCATTTATGCTGAGATTCATATGATATTTTCGAATGTTCCCTACCACTTGATTAATTAAATATCAACCAGTCGCTTAATTTGAGATAAAAAATTCGCGTAATTTATTAGTAATTTATTATGGTGAAAATTAATGTCTTATTTCATTTCTCTAGCAAAATTTATAAATATTTTTGACTTCCCTGCCACGTTGACAAAGTTATCATAAAATGTAGAAATTTGTCATTATTAAATATAGAACTACTTAAAAATAAATAACATCAAAATTGTTAAATATCAAAATGTGCTCATTATTTATTCATATAAATTTTGTAAATTTGGAAGAAAGAATAAAGAAAAAATTAAACTTACCGAAAACGCTTGAGCTCTTAGATTTGTAAGGAATTATCGCTTTTTTATTGAACTTGCAACTTATCTTTTTGAATTTATCGTTTCCTCTTTATTAAATTTATCAAAAGCGAAACTTTGGAATTTCTCATTATCATTATCGTTTTAACGTACATTATTTTTGAAACTTCCGCTTTCACAACTTATTATGTTAATATTTTTGTAAACGAAATATTAATAAAATTCTATTTGTACACGCGATTTATAATAAATAACAAGCGAATGTTATAGCATAACTTTAGGCTGCATATGGCACTTGAAAATAATTTCAAATTCTTATTAAAATCACTTATTTCTTTTAAATTCTAAAAGGGATTTATGTTAATAAAATTTCAAAATTTGAAACCCTCAGTCCCTACGCAGACTGATTCAAGTGGTCACCCACCCGCACACTGACAGCTGCCAGTGATGCTTAACTTCGGTGATCTGCTGGGAACAGTGTCTCAACGATCAGTCCAACGCTGGACGGTAAAGATAAATATGCTTAAAGATATTACAAAGTAATAGAAAAGAAATTTTAATGTTACACATACAGCTTGACATCCTTCCTATACTTTAAAAAAAACGAGCATACCCACTAAAAGCTAAAAACTAATAAATTTTCAATTTTAATATAAAATTGCAAATATGCAGAATGTTTTATCCCAATTACATGTAAGTGCGAGTGTTTATATTTTCAAAATTATGTAAATTCAAATGAAATATATAATAAGCTATAAATTCAAATTATTTTATGAAAATAATTGATTCTTCATTCGTAAGTAATTACAAACGTTCTTACTACTTTTTATAAAATGTCGTTAAAGTAGAAGAGAACGTACAACAGAGCGATTTCTCCAAATTATGTTCGAAAGCATTATTCCTGACGGTGTAGTTTAAAGAAAGAGATTCCTAAGGCAGTGAATTGAGTAAATTAACTACTGCGGCATTTATTTCTATAAAACAATTGGTTCGATTAAATTACGTTAACTTAGAACTTCCATTAAATGGATTCTGTAACAGAAAATAAATGTTTTGTTGGTACTTTAATTGCGGCAAAGAATACCAAGGTCGTTATGATCTTTTGGCATCAAACATTGTGTAAGTGCTTAAAAAGATAGCTTTTATTGTGATATAAAGATTAAAATTATTTTATGATAATTGCTCCGAATCATTTTAATTATATTTCTCGTATATTTGTAAATAATAATGGAAGTTTGGACTAAATTTTATTTCCTTCACTAAATAATTCCTATCTGATTAATGTTTTTAAACCTTTTTTTAATCGATGTTTAAATTTTTGTATGAGAAATTTTTACGTTGAATCGCCTGAGCCAATTTCGAGTTGATATGATAAATAGTTTAAAACAAGGCATGACTAGCCAGTCTAAAATTTAAACATTATTTTCCCAGAATTTGTTTTCCAACACTTATAGTATAAAGACATTTTTAGAGATCAACCCCCCCCCACAAGGGGGAGATTTCCGTATCGTGATCTGTGGCAGAATAATCGCCAAGTCCTGACAACTTCCGGCCAGAGGTCCGAGAGAAACTTAAAAAAAACATCTCAGAAAGGGACCAACTCGTAAGGTATGACTCGCAAACATATACATGTTTTTTTTTTTATGAAAAAAGCAATTGCAAGTTTAAAATCTATTTGACACCTTGGCAATTGTAGTTTGCGCGACAGATCACAATACAAAAATATCCCCCTTATTCATTTATGGCAAAATAATATTAACTTAAAATAGGGTTACCATAATGTTTAAATGATTCTTTTATTGTCCTCATATCAGTAAGTTATAATCTTACACCGTAAAAAATAACTGTAAATTCTACAGAAGAAAAACATGTTTTTCATAGAAAAACACTAAAGAAAAAAAGAAAAAAATTTCCTGTTCTTATCCCACATTTACGAAAGATAAAAAATTCTCGTTCTTTTTATAAATTTTCTCTGTATATTTGACGGATTATAACTGTTTTGCTGACAAAACTTTTTTTTTTTTTTTTCATTTTAATCATAAACACATTAAAACAGTCAGTTTAAATTCGAGTTTTTTTTTCCATACAGTTTTGCTTAAGGTACTATATTTTTTTTCAAATCATTTTGCGATTATTTTCTATACTTTCTCTTATTTTTCTGGTATTATATAGTTGTGAGCATCACATAAAGCAACTATTTGATTGTGAGATATTTCCCTAGATATAATTTTTTAACCTTGAATTTTTTGGTACATTAGGTTACCAGACAATTTTATACGGTTGGGCCACTATCACTTTAAACTATTTTACCCTTCAATATTATTTCAATAAGACTTTTAAGATAAAAACAGTTCTTCACACTTTGAGACTAAAAGCCACGGTGGATCAGGGGATAGAGCATTGGGGTGATCCAGGTTGGGGATACCAGCCATGGCTGGTTGATACGAATTCTGCTCCCGGGCCCATTTACCAGAGCTGACGTAAAATGTCCCCAGACTTATAGTAAAATGGAATCAGATTTCCATCGGGCTAACGGTGGGAGGTTACATAGTTTTTTTCTCAATGTAACACAAATTCGGAACTCCCACGAGGACTAATTTGTGCGAATGACCCAGGAGTTCTCCTGTCTTCAGGGTTGGGTTAAAAATTACAAGGCTACGTAGTTTAACAGTGATAATTGTAAACTCAGAATTGGGACGGTTGTTCAACACCGGTTATAAAATAAGATACTGCGACACTAGAGTTGCGGTAGCTCAGAGAGAATGCTCACCTCCCAATGAGCTGACCCAGGCTCAAATCCTCATTCAGGTTAATTTCTGTCCGTAGTTTCTGAAAATATTGTTCTCAGTGGTAATAAAAGGTAATATTTTAATAAATCAAAGCTTAAAGAATTTTTCTCTTTTGCATATGAATAATTTAAAAAGATATCGAAAAAGCTAATTTGAGTAATGAACGTGTAACTAAATTCTGATATCATATGAAGTGTTTGAAAACAAGCAAGAGCAAAGTAAAATTTCCGTAATTTAACTCATAGGGAGCCAAAGTTCCTCTTTAGAGAATTTTTTTTTCAAAAAGAAAAAGTGAAAATTTACTTCATTCTAAGAATTTACTTTGCAAAGCTTGGACGCTTTAGTACACCTTAGTATTTATATCAATTTCTCGAATCTAAAATAATTCGAATAATATTTTTTTATAACTAAAGTTGTTGGCTAATGGCAAAAAATACTTTAAGTAGAAATTTAATTTTTTCTTTTACAAAAGGTACAAATTACTTTTTCCCCCTCAACTACAAAATGTTTGGCATTTTTACCTCCTTGGCAGGAAATTGTTAAATTTACTAAAATATCACTTAGAAACTAAACGTGAACCTTTCAGCTCTTCAGTAGAAAAAAAAATTTCAAAACAATTGAAGGATTTTACTATATTCTTTAGAGTTTTTTGTAAAGAAAAGCTAACTCAAGGAGATACGCACTTCTCCACTCTGCAAGCTCTGAGTTTATTCTTACTAATGAGTACGTATACTAATACAAGATTTATAACGTGTATCAAAAGGTCACGTCCAGGGTCAGAAAGACTAGTTTCTCATATGATACCGAGGGCCGTGAAGGAAAAATCGCGTGATCACGCATATTTATTTGATCCAGGGCTTTAAGGAGTTACAGTAGCAAGTATGGACATGCAATTAATATCTTTGTTTAACGACGAGTTAAAAAGCATATTGTGCATAACTGAGTATCTCCATCTTGCGTATTCTTCATTATTCTTTCACAAAGCAATAAAAACTTTAGATTATTGCATTGAAACCTAAACAATATTAAACAAAAAGGGAACAGTTGAGGTAAATTTTAAAAAAAAGGCGGAAATATAGACTGGGTTCCATCAGATTGTGGCAATACAGTTGATATAAAGGTTAAATCTGATAAGTTGCTTGGTTAAGAGGACGCTTCTTATTCACCTATGGTATAAAGTTCAAATCCAGACCATGTTTTTGACTGCCAGGCCATTATCGGCTCCCTCTTTCAACTTGGAGCACCTCCCATTGAAATTCTCCATGGCCATCGGGCTCCAGAACTTGCAAACCTTGTTATCAAGACTTTTGGAGGACTAATCTTTGCACTAGCATAGACACGACAACATAAAGTTCAAATAAAAATAACTTAAAGTGAACCTAGAGTAAACCATGAAGTTCCAAGTGCTGAAATTTTTTCTACCAAGTATCAAAATACAAATTATTGCAAAATTTCTTCCCCTCTGCGTAATCCTGCCATAATTAGTCTTCATTTTGATATTTTGAAGAGAAAAAAGTTCAGCCACTTGAAACTAAACAATATACTCCAGATTTACCTCAACTCTTTATCTGTAATTTCAAATTACTTAACGTAGTTGAAAGAATTTTACATGCAGTACGAGGGTTGCTATTTATATTTCTGGCCTTGGCAACAGTAAGTGTTGCTAGGCGACAGCAGACGATTTTAATCGAAAGTTTGATATTTTTAAACATAAATTCAGCAGACGATTTACCATTATAGCTTCATTTGTGTTGTTGGCAGTAATTTGAAAAGTTCTTCTCTTTCAAAAAATGAAATTGAATCGTGAACATTTTCGTGCCATTATTTTTCATAACTTTCGACGTGGATTGTCAAGACAAGAGTGCTTCGATGAACTTAATTCTTTATTCAGCGATAAAGCGCCATTCTACAGCACTGTAAAAAATTGGTATAACGAATTTAATCGTGGTCGATGTTCGATCCAGGACGAATCCCGTGCAGGTCGTCCAAAATCCGTTGTTGTGCCAGAAAAGATCGATGCTGTGCGTGAACTGATAAAGCAAGATCGTCATGTGACATACCGTGAGATAGAGGCGTCTTTGGACATTAGTATGACTGGTATTAATAAAATATTGCATGAACATTTGAGCGTAAAAAAAATTTGCTCGCGTTGGATCCCGCATAATCTGACAAACGCTCAAAAAGAGGCTCGTGTCGATTGGTGCAAGGAAATGTTGGAAAAATACGTTCAAGGTACATCAAAGGCTGTGTATAACATCTACACAGGAGTCGAATCGTGGATCTATGCATTTGAGCCGGAAACAAAACAGCAATCAACTGTATGGGTCTTCCAAGACGAGGCAAAACCAACAAAAGTTGTTCGAGGAAGAAGCACATCGAAACAAATGATTGCCTATTTCTTCGGTATTAACGGTCATGTGGCAACAGTGGTGTTAGAGCAACGCAGGACGGTCAATTCTGAATCGTACACGACCTTTTGTTTGCCAGAAGTCATCGGAGAAATTCGAAAAAAGCAGAAGGACAGGCGAATCATTCTTCATCATGACAATGCGAGCTCTCACACATCGACTCAAACAGAGGCATTTCTGACGGAGCGAAATATCGAACTGATGGGTCATCCGCCGTACAGCCCTGATTTGGCACCCAATGACTTCTTCTTATTCCCACACATCAAAAATAAATTACGTGGACAACGATTTTCGACCCCCGAAGAAGCGGTTGATGCATTCAAAATGCATGTTTTGGAGTTACCTCAATCGGACTGGAAAAAGTGCTTTGAAAATTGGTTCAAACGCATGCAAAAGTGTATTGATCATCATGGAGAATATTTTGAAAAATAATAAAACCAATTTCGATCCTACATATTTGTTTCTTCATTATTAGGCCAGAAATATAAATAGCAACCCTCGTACTTCGCTCGCGATCAAGCTATTCTCCGATGGTTGAACGATTGATTACAGATTCAATGGCTTTATCCTATGCATAGTTTCTATATTCTGAACTCTTTAAAATAAATATAAACAAAATAAAAGACCAATACCAATTTATTTGAAATTATTTTAAAGCTTCAAGAATGCCATTTTTAACGGCCTAAAAACTCTTAAACACATAAAACTCTTAAACTCTTAAACACATAAAACTTCAAGTAAACTTAAGAAATGCTAAGCCGCAGTGTAGACTTTGAATGCGTGTTCGAACACAGCTCTGAGAACAGATGATGCCAGATCATAGCGATCAGCTCTTTCGTAAACTCGGCTGTAGACGCTCCTGAAGTTGCTTGTAAAATTTGTAAAATTCCAGAACTCTTCATCCATATCATCGTTCCGGGCATCGGTGTTATTCTCAAGCACAGGTTCGCTTAGTACCAGGCTTAGTAGACCCATAAGTACTAGGAAAACTACGGTGCACTTCATGTTTGAATCTAAAATAAAATTATAATTATAATATAACTATAAATATTATAAGGAATTATATATAAAAATTATATTATCAATTAAAATTATATTATCAATTAAAATTATATTATCAATTAAAATTATATTATCAATAAAAATTATATTATCAATAAAAATTATATTAGTAATTACATTTTTATATAATATATAATTATAAAAACAATTATTATAATATATTAACCAGTCTAAAAAATTACAAGTACAAATAAAGTAGGTATTGCAGTGGTAAGAAAATAATTGACTTTAAAACAAAAACGCAATCACTTTTAATTCTGAAATATTCTCTAATATTTTAGACCTTAATGATCTTTGGTGCACCAGACTAGTTTTTCAGAAAAAACTACTGAATCGATTTTCGAAACTTGAAGAAATTGTGTACTATAATAAGAGGAACATAAAACTGAACTGGAATGATTTGAGTTGAAATTCACTTTTCCGACAATAATTTCGTAAATTCAGTTTTACAAGTCAAATTTTCAAAAAAAAATTTTCAAATCGTGAAAAATATTTTAAGAATATGATTAAAAGTAAAAAGTTCTTTCTGAAATAGATTCAATAGTTTATTTAAATGATATCAAGTTTACAATTTAACATGCGTTGGATAAGAACACAAGACACCTTAAAGAAAACTTTCTCCATGTCAAACTCGTACTATTCACTAAACATTTAATGGTGTTTTAAAAATTTATACTTTCTAAACTAACGGCTGAATTGCATAAAGAAAGGCAATGCTGATTTGCATTGAATCTAGGTTACTAAAGCCATGATATTTTAATCAATCTTATTGGATCAGATGCGCTTTACGATTCAAAAACTGGATTAAGGGGATAGATCAATCGCCTTTCAATGAGGTTACTCAGGTTCGAATCCCACCTGTGACTGGTTGATACACGAATTCCGCACTCGTCGCGCACTGACCACAGTGCTGAAGTAAAATAGCCTCAGTGGTAGTCATGGGTTAGAGTCCCCTTGTCAGGTTAACCGCGCATGGTTTTCCTCTCCATGTAAATTCCCAGGAATAAAAAAATCTCCCACGAAGGGAAATTTCTCTGGATACTTAATCCAGGAGTTCCCTTGTCTTCTGGATTGGGTTCAAAATTACAAGGCTAAGGAGTTGAACATTAGTAAACCTGAAATTGGGTCGGCTGTTCAGCGTCGGTTGTAAAATAAAACTAAACTCCTGTTGTTATAGAGATATCCATGGTGAAGGCACTTAAATGTTTTTACCGGTAGCAACCAATCTGAAAAAGTTTCATTTTGAAGTGAAACAGTACAAACAACTGATTGCCTTAGCCACTATATTACGGCAATTGATTGAATGATAGTCAATTGATATAGTCCAGCCCCTGGCTGTGAATTCTCTATAGCCATCTTATTTTTTTAGACTGGTTCAAGTATGGTCCAAAAATAAAAAGGAAATTGAAATTTCAAAATCGAAATTTACTGAATGTTTTATTTCATGTCCCCGTTTTTAAAGTAAAATTATTATTTCCTCAAAAAAATTGTCTATTAGGAATGGCATTTTAAATTGCTGAAAAGTTTCTTCCAAGAAGTTATTTGTCGAAATTTTTTAAAAAATAATGCTGTTTTAGTCCGAAATTTATGTATATAAAAAAGTACCTTTTAATTTTACAATTCAAAAATTAAATTTCGTCTTTTCTTAGAGAAAAAAAACATTTTAAGATTATATTACAATTTTAAACAGTTTCTCAAAGCTGTACTGAAAATATCCCTTAACTTATTTTACGATTAATTGCCCAAAATGCTGAAGCTAATATTAATGAGACTAGGTGAGAAACATTGTGGCCTATATGTAACACTCATTTCGCAACACAACTGTGAAAATTTATTGGTTTACTAGTAAACCTTGGGGTCACCTATCTTGCTACGAAAGATAAATGAACGCCAATGCAGAACTTTTCTTTCCGGAAAGGGCAAATCTGTTCACGCTACAAATATTAACGTTATAAGTCAAAGATTAAAACAATCAATTGAGAGCTGTTTGTCGTCGAATTGAGAACGTCGTGATTAATTTCGTAGAAATTACAGTTATCCTACCAATTTGTTAGAGACTTGAAAGCATATATGCCTTAAACATTGTGACTAATAAGAAAAATAGTCAAGTTATCGAAGTTAGATAATTTTGAAATACACACTAAACTAGCTTAACATTTGAATCATCTTAAGATTTCTTAATTTGTCCAGTCTGAAAAAAAAAAATTCATTCACTAATTAGCAAAATAGCAATATTTATAGTTAGTTTTCTATTTACCTTGTACTCGTGCAGTATTTTTTTCTTAGTTCAATATAACCATCTAAGATATGTTAATTTAACATTGAGTTATATTATAAAATTAGGTACTCAATTGCTAGACTGAAAAAAATTTTAATTTTAAATCTAAAACTTGTTTTATATTTATGTTTTTTAACAAATTTAAAGTTTATTAAAAAAAATTAAAAACTTTAATTAAAAATAGGTCACCCCCAATAAGCTTAGATTTAAAATTTAAAAGTTTTAGCTCAATGACGGTTTTCGTAAATTCTATTTTTACTTTATAACAATCTTTGAACAGCTGGCCCAATTTTCGGGTTTACGACTACTAATGTTCAACTCCTTAGCCTTGTAATTTTGAACCCAATCCAGAAGACAAGGGAGCTCCTGAATCAAATATTGGGAGAAATTTACCTTTGTGGAGAACTTTTTGATGGAACTAACCTGCATTTGAGTTACATGGAGAGGAAAACCACGAAATCCTTCCACTGTTAGCCCAACTGCAAGGGAGCTCTAACCCATGATCCGTCTATAACTGAGGATATTTTACGTCAGTACTGTGGTCGGTACGAGCTGGGTGCGGAATTTATATCGACCAACCATCGCTGGGATTCGAACCCGGTTCCCCTCATTGGAAGGCGAACGCTCTATCTCCTGAGCCCTTTTCGTCAGTTTAAAGTGTTCAATTTTGAAAGAAACTTATTCATCAATGACGTATTAAAGCAAGGACATATTTTAAACAAAATATGTCATCGATTGCCCCAAAATAAAATCTTTTCTTCCCGCTATTACTAAAAAGAAAATTACGAATATGCAACAGATGTCGCTAACAGAGCTTCTGAAAGACAACTCAATTTAAGTGCCATGCAAAGTAATTTAATTTAAGACTAAAACAATATCTTCTAAGATAACGAAGACAAATTCCATACTATTAGGGGGGGGGAAATTCTATCATTTGAATAACTTCAATTCAGTGTTTAAAATTAAATATAGTTCTGAATTAAAACTATTCCTTAACTATTTGAGAGATGCAAATATTTTCAAATGTTGAAGAGGAATCTGCAAATATTAGATTTTGGAAAATCATTGCCCCTTGCGTAAGTTTCAAAGTTCAGCATTTCACTGAAAGTTAATTAGTTTCGCTCGTTGTTTTGTATTTTCACCGAAAAGTTTAATTATTGATTACAATCTTTAAAATTTAGAATTTTTAAATTATTCTAATAGCTGTAACTAGTTTTGGAATTATGGTTTCAGACACAATATAGGAGTTCGATTTCTTCATATTTTGAACTTTCATTCGTAATTCTGAAAACTTTTACATAGATACTGTTAAGGTTTGGTACTTTAAGCGCTACCTCAAGTCAATCAACAAAATTCAGTTTTCTAATTTATTTACTTTTTTTAATTTAAGTATTTATAGTCCTATTTGAACTTTTGACCCACTGAGACGCCAGATATTAATTCAAACTTCTATATTTTGCATACTTTTTAAGGCAGGGATAACAACTTTTCGGCATTGCTGCCAATGGATTTTAGAAACTTCGGTACTTTCATTGCGAATTGATCAAAAAAAAATCTGCTAAAGGACCCGATATTGGCAACCGCATCCAGTATGGGCGAGGTCTTCTGTTTTATTCTTCTTAAGTTCGAAAGAAAACTGGCTCGAAATCTCGTCCCCCATCCCCCCTCCGATATTTTTACAGTTTATTCACTTATATTTCCATTAATTGTAAGCTCATTAATGTATAAGCCAAAATAAATACTTTAACAAAAATTAACTAAATTCGAAACTATTATATTAAGAAAAAAAATCCGGTAGAAGCGAAAGAAAATTATAACATGATAAATACAGTGATAAAAGATAGTGACAAGTGATCATGGTTGTCAAAGTCTCATCCAGATATCGCACTAACTGAAAGTGACTTATCAGAATTGCTTCTGAATACTGATTCTCACAATGACATGGGTTTATGACTCTTGTGAAATTACAATATTAAAGTTATTCTCTTTTTGCTTCGTGTTTATTAGCTCACTTTCGTGTCTTCTTGCTGTCGGAATTTTGACCACTTTCCAAAAAACTGGGGTTTCAGTTCTTTACTTTAAGTTCCATGACAATGCGATTTTCTATAGTTTCCTGGGACACAGAATTTGACAATAAATTCAGTTTAGCAATAAAACGGAAATTAAACAATTTTTAACAGATTAGAGTGCGCTAACTTGAAGAGTTTTACTATTGTTTTTCAAATAGTGCCAGCAAAGCATTCACCGACCAAAATTTTGACCAGTTTCCGCTATAAACTGAAAATAAAAAAAGTTTAACTACGTTTTAACTAAAGTTAATCTACGCTTCTTAAGTATATTGAGAAAAGAAAATGCCAGACCCAAACGAAACAAATTAAGGGTATATCACCTTCGGAATATACTTCTATAACCGTGCAAAAAATTTCTCCCTCCCTGTCTTTCAAAAGTGATGAGACCTAATTTTTGTTCCTTTTAGGTTTGACAAAAATTAAATTTTGTCTTCAGTGCATTTGAAAAACTCAGTTCCCAGAATTTGGTTTTTTTTATTCTATTAATTGCTTTTGTGCGTTTACTGGTATTTAATTATTTTTCTAGTACAGGTTAAGTACTTTCCCGACCCTTTTCCACTTTTATCGCTCAAAAAGATTCTCAATTTATACGAGGAGTGTGCAATAAATATAATTCAATTTCAACCATTATAAATTTATACATATATTTCTCTTCTGTGGCACCATAAACTCTGGTATGTGTCTATTGGCAACATTATAGTTATTAATTTTGTTAAAGTTGTCTTAAGTAATAATTTAAGTAGTGTTAATTAGTTATGCATTAATTATTGAGATTTCATTATAAACTACCATTTAAGAGTGATAGTTTAAGTAGTATTGAATAGTTAGTTATACTTTTTGTATTTTTACTAAAATAAAAAATTAGCTACGAAGTAATTTAGATTTCTTTTTGTTCTTTTCTAAAATGGCCGTAGAAAATTTTAAACATAAACTGTGTTATGGTGCCACATGCTGTCAGACTAATTATTGGTGACGAAGTTTGTCTTTTTCGTGCAATAGCATTGATAAGAGCTCTAGCGGCTCAGGGTATAGAGAGCTCACCTTCCAATGAGGTGACCCGGGATCGATCCCAGAGCTGATCTATACGAATTCCGCCCCCGCCTCGCACAGACTACAGTGCTGACTTTAAATATCCTCAGTGGCAGAAGTATCATGTGTTGGAGTCCCCTTGCCGTCATGCTACCCGTAGGAAATTTTCGTGGTTTTCCTCTCCGTGCAACGCAAATGCGGGTTAGTTCCACCAAAAGTCCTCCGCGAAGGCAAATTTCTCGCAATACTTGATCCAGGAGTTCCCTGGTCTTCTGGATTGGGTTGAAAATTACATGGTTACGGAGTTAACATTGGTAGTCGTAAACTCACAATTGGGTCAGCTGCTCAAGGACGGTTATAAAATAGCATATATAAATTACACGAAACTAAAATTATGAGCGTTATTTTGAAAGGACGAACTTCTAAAAACATGTTTCGCTTAATCTGATAACAATGCTCAGTAAGGAAGGGCAACAAACAATAAAAAAATACAATTGTTTTAGTTTGTGACTGAAATTTGTGCATGATTTCGTACTGTTGATCAATATTGATTTATTGATCATAAATTTTTCCCTCCGAACGAAAAATAAGTATTAAGCTATGCACAACTATAAACCATTTAACAACTTTCAAATTTAAAAAAACAAACAAAAAAAAACTAAAGTTAGTGTTTAATGGAAATACTAATTTTTATGTAATTTTATTGCAATATTTTATTATCGAAATATCAACTTAAGACTTCTCAACGTTATGTGTTCGGAGTAAACTAAATGTTAAACTTTTTTAACAATGAAAGTTTTATCCCACTTCAATCTCGTCATATTTTTCTCAAGTTTTTTCACTAGCGTTGAAAGTTATGGATTTATGCAGCAGAGATGGGACATTATATTCGCCTTAGGCGAGAAAATAAAGATTTAATCGCCTAAGAAAAGCGATGAGGCTTGGCATAAATCTGGACATAAAAGTTCCATCGATTTAAACATAATGCAGCCGCTCAGTGAAAGTAAAGTTTACATTTTATGACAAAAGTTTGGTCTTGATATTCGGGATTTATATAAGGGATCAAGGTAGATAAAAAATAAAAATTTCACTCTAGGTTTGGTTCTATTTGGTATTTTTTAAATCAGGTATCCCAACTCTAGACATCAAAACGTTTAACTTTAATGCCATTCGTTTGGAATGAAAGTTTAACAACTTAACACTAGATTGCCCAAAGAAGTCACTGACTGCTTTTTAATTTCAATTAGAAAAACAATGATGTATATAATGACACAATTTCTTAGAATTTTGTGACTTTTATAATTATTTTTATTGTTGATATTTACTAATAACTTGTTACACGACTCAAAATAATATAAAAATTTCAAAAATTAATTTTAAACAAATTTCTTTACACATTAGTTAATCTTTCACAATGTAGTCATTTTGACTGCTTTTGGGCAATATAGGTATTTCAGTCTTTCTAGTGTTAAAGAACGAATTAGAGAAAAAAAAACTTAACTTAATATGAGTTTTCTCATTTATAAAACCCGTAATTAAAGTTCAACTTTGTAATAAAATGTCCTATTTCAACATGATCTAAAGTTTTCTATGTTAATTCCTTAAAGAAATGGTATTTTTTAGAAACTATATAAGGTATACTATTTATAAGGTATACTATTTATAAGGTATACTATTTATAAGGTATACTATTTATAAGGTATACTATTTATAAGGTATACTATTTATAAGGTATACTATTTATAAGGTATACTATTTATAAGGTATACTATTTATAAGGTATACTATTTATAAGGTATACTATTTATAAGGTATACTATTTATAAGGTATACTATTTATAAGGTATACTATTTATAAGGTATATATAAGCTATATATAAGGTATAGCTATAAGGTATACCATTTATAAGATAGTACTATATAAATAAGATAGTTAAAAATGTCAGGTAGTTGATGTTAGTCAGATAAAGGAAAGCTCGTTCTTTCTGAAACACAGAATTTTATTATTCCACTGGTGTCTTTAATCTAAGTAGGTATTCATATTACCGTGTTTAAAATTGATTGCACGATACCTCACTGTTAGAATTTTCATTCTAAAATTACGGTAAAATAACCGGCAGCAGTCTGTCCTTCCGATTAACCGTAAAGTTCACGGTAAAGAACATTGCTGTTTTGATACAGTTTACAACTCGTTTGGTTATAAAACCATGAATACAAAACTACGCGGTTTTTTAATCATTTACAACTAACATGGTTTTTAGAACAGTAAAAAGAAATTTAACTGAGCATAGGAGATAGGCTTTTCGTAAGGTAATAGGCATTAGAGAATGCAGAACACTGAAAACTGTTCATGTGTTGAAGAGAATGGAGGAAATATTGTGGTTTCGACGCGGGAACTCTAACCCCAATTGTGAGGGACACGAGACTGACAGATTAACCCCCTTGCCTATAATATGTACGCAGTTGCAAGAAACTGAGTGGTTTCATTAGGTGGGCCTAGTTGATGCGATAAAATTCGGGTTGTTTAATCGTATTAGGTGAAAGCAGTTAATAAACGATTTTTCTCACAGTTAACAGTTTGATTGCCATCATATATTCTTTTCTTTTTTTCAACTCTTTCATTTGAATATGTTAAAATAAAAATTTAATACATTTTTATTTAACCATTTTTTCCGAGAAATTTCCAACAGTGTGCGGTTCAACTTGAACCAAAATATGGTTCAATTCATCTCATCAAGGCTACAAATTTTCACGACATTATGGTTCAAGGTATTAAATTATGATTGAACTTTGAAACCATTTTTCTTAGTGTGTACCTAACAACGATTAACGACTCATACCTTGCAGATTTTGTCACGCTGATGTTAAAGTAAATTTATGAAACTGGAACTTTTAATAAAAAATTTGATTAAAAATTGTAGAGTTTGAAACTTTAAGGTTGTTTCACCAATTTTAAACATGTAGAATGAACATTGTTACAATTTGTCACTTTTATTCAGGAAATACTTTAAAATAGGTTGACATTTTTTTTAATAACTCTACAAAAAGGCATTTTTCGCAATTTTCAAATTAAAAATTTGCTTTTATAATGTAACATTAACCTGAAGAAACTTGCTTTTATAATGTAACTTTTATAATGACATTTTAGGTTAATTATTGTAGAAAAATATTTTATATAAAAAAAAAAATAATTGCTGCAACATATTTGGTGAAATTGCAAATGTAGAACGTTTAAAATAAAGAAGTATTAGCCATCTTAACCACTAACATGTAACTATATGCTGTTTCTTATTCTTAAACGTAAACCAGATGCAATTTTAAAAAAAAAAAATTCTTTATGAAAATATCAGAGTTTCCTACTTTAGAATAAAGTTTGAGTTAAACAATTATGCAGTTTTAAGTTAAACAAGATAAAGTTTTAAAAAAGTTAGTCAAAAAAGCTCTCTTGATTAAACGCTGGAATATGTCCTCTGCCAAGTCAATAGTTCTAATTAGTTTCAAACACAAATATATTATACCATAAAAAAGGATAATTTGAAACACAAAAGAAATCTTATATCAAAAATGAGTTTTAAAACCTTACCACAATTATCCTTAACTCAACTTTCACAAGAAGACCCGCAAAACGTAAAATATACAAATTATGCTTCTAGGTGAACATATCCCGAAATCATATCCTGATAACTTAGCCAAACTTTTATCCATTGGGTGTAACATATCGATTAAAATAATTAATCTGTATCGATAAATCTAATTAAAAAGCAGTAAGCTGCACAATAGGATATTGGCGAATGTCTGGGAACATTACTGAGGATGTTCCGAAGACATGTCACCACTATTTCGATCCTCAGCAGAGAGGATGGTTTGTCCACTATGATAGGCAAACGAACTGCGTGAAATCGAGCACTTAAAGGTAGAACAGTTTACCGAGAACCGATACCGTGCTCACTTGGTCCCTTCGTTGGCTGATCAAAATGGTCATCTACTTACTCACTGACCTCAGTGATGCTTGATTTCGATGATCTACTTATAACCATGTCTTACTGAGAGACTCTAATTAAAAGGAATACAAGTTTCGACAAAACAGTTTAAGATGTTGCTTTGGCCTTTGGAAATTCCTGTGACAAGAAATATTGCCCTTTTGAAAAGCACACTAATGAGTGGAAGAAGCTGGTTCGATTCCTCAAAAAACTCTGGATGTTTATTTAATTACTCATATACATGTGCGTGATTTGTGGCTCAATGCAAAGAACGAGTTATAAACCCTTTTTAAATCGAAGAATGGATGCCATAAATTGAATGTTAGTAAAAAGATTCATCCAGAATTATGGTAGGATTCGAACCCGCTGCTTTCGCTCTTCAGAGCGTTTGGTGGAGCTGCGCAAGGTAGTCTGAATCGAAAAAAAGCTGGCCAAAAGGCTACGCGTTTTAATAAATTGAATATTATGCGATTAGTAAGGGTTTGGTAGGTAAGTAGGCTATTATGAAGTCAGGGTTGCAAAATTCAGTAGCGTTAATCCAATATTCGGTTAAATCCGACAAGCCTGTGTAGGAACTGGCCTTGCACCAGAAAGGTTCAGGGTTCGAATCCCGAACAAGGCATGGATGTTCTTTCGTTCTCTGTAGGTACTATCTGTCTTTACTGTGGGAGAAACGTTGGCCAAACTAATATGGTGCCCCTGAAAAAGTGGCCAACAAACCTGCCATTCAGATGCCTGTATGACGAAAGTTTATTCCGTATGCGGTCATTGGGGAAAAATATTTATTCGGTGAAATCTTACAAACTATTACAGTGATACGCCTTTAATCAACGAGATGTTTCCCGCGGCTTTGAGCACTTGAAAGTACTTGATTTCAATTTTAACTATTCGAGAGATGTCCGCGCGGTATTGTCAAAGTTTCCGACGCATTGAATTTCCGTTATAATTTAAAATATTTTCAGCAGTCATTAAATTCCACAAATTACAGGGTTCATGCGCAAGTGGAAAAAGTCGAAAAGTAGCAGTAATATTAATATAATTTTAATGCACGTTTGTATATTAGAGAATATTTTATGTCCTCTAAGTAAATGAATATAAATCCGAAGGTAGCAGATATGAAATTTTCTTACACTCATTCTAATTAAATAGTAACTACTAATTTAACTAATCAACTAATTTCTAATCACTGAGACATTTATTCAGTATTTAATTCCTAATTTGCAGAGGTGGCCTTATTGGCCAGGCACTCTGATTCAGCTCTTTATTAGTTTCCAGGTATGAAATTTTATTTTGATAGTGAAATCTAATATCAAGAAATTCTCAACTTCTTTGTAACAAAACTGATGCAAGTTGTTAATTTTTTCCAGATGCGTACGAACCCTGCATAAGTATTTCAACATAGTAAGCAACAGAAGTTATAAAATGATTTTCATTTTATGAAATCATATATGAAAATTATCATATATGAAAAAAGAACCGTCGCCAACAATTGGTAGAACACTATGGGGCATCCTACCACCGTTTATGTTTAAAATTTCTACAGTCATTTTAGAAAAGATCAAAAACAAATCTGCGTAATTACTTCGTCACTATGTTTTAATTCCTATGAAATTACAAAATTATTTTAACTAGTTACTAACTATTTTAAATCATTTCTATTATTCAACACTATTTGAACTATAACTTAAGACTAGCTAACGAAATGAATCTAAATAAATACTTAACGTGTAACAAATTATATAACATTACTTAAATTATTGCTTAGACAAGCTAAAAAAAAAGGATGAATTCGGAGGTTTTTAACCCCCTTTGAAGTGGAATGTTAGATGAACTATTTTGCGTTAAAAATCACTTTTGATTTCAAAAGCAACAGTTATTAAATAATAATAATAAAAAATTTATAATTAAAAAATGAATAATGTTAAAAAATTTGTAAACATAACACTGGAATAACTATTACATAACTTGTTAATTTAATTAAACTCCATTTTCCTTTATTGAATTGAAATATCATGATAAAAAAAAAGTACATTTAATTTTTTTTTCCCCTACCAAAAAGAGTGAGTCAAATTTAGGGACGATGACGACAATGTCACAGCAAATATGAATACTTCGTAAACTAACTGAAAAATCAAGCTCTTTGCAAACAGCAGCCGAAATTTTGCAACGCGTCATGTCTCCAGCATTTTATAGTTATGAGTATGACACTTTTTAGGCTTTTTGCAAGGTGCCCATATATCTTCAGGCTAATTAGAAAAAATATCATTCCGTGTAAGGAATAATATTTTTACACGGCTTGATTAATTCGAACAATTAACAATAAGACCCGAGTTCTTAAGGGTCATTGTAAATAGACTTTTTAAAAATATTTTTTACAAAATGTCTAACAAAATTAAGTTTGAATGAGTAATTGTACGCACATTTTCCAATTAGCCTAAAAGCATATGGGCTGATTGTAATAAGCCTAAAAATATCAAGCAGATTCGAAAATAATGGAGACTTTTCCAGTCAGCCTAACTCGTTGGGAAGTGACGACGACATTTTCAATAAGCTGGAATACAACATATATCATGTGACCTGGAAGTTTTATTTTCTAATAACTTACATATTCGGGAGCCACCTAATGAAGTAACCATGGTAGATATGAATTCTCGTACTGATCACTGAGCTCACATAAAATATCCTTACTTATCTTCTTATCGTCGGGCTAACCATGGGTGCCGCAAATGCGGGTGATTTCCATAGAAAAGTCAGCCACTATTTTAGTTTGTATATTACTAGATCCTGAAGTTCTCTAGTTTCTGAATCGGGTTCAAAATTACAAGGCTACGAAAATTGAACATTGAAAGTCTTTCAAGTTCCCATGAAAAATCAATACCTCTAGGGGTACTAGATCGGAGACTGATCGGTAACCTTGTAATTTTGAACCCAACCGAGAAGACATGGGAACTCCTGGATCAAGCATTAGGGCAAATTAGTCTTCATGGAACTAACGTGCATTTGCGTTATATGAAGAGGGAAACCAACGGCAAGGAGATTCTAACCCATGATCTATCTACCACTGAGGATATTTTAAGTCAGCACTGTGGTCGGCACGAGCCGGGTACGAAATTCGTACCGACCAGCCACAAGTGGGATTCGAAGCTAAGTCACCTCATTGGAAGGCAAAAATACTAACCCCTGAATCACCTCGGCTCTGCTTCTCGCCATTTAGCGCATAACGCATCCAGTCTGCTTCTCCACGTTCCCCGGTCTTTGGCTTCCTCCAATACATTCAACTTTTCTCTTCAAAAACCTACCTTCATCTGTCACTGCCAAGTCGATCTTGGTCTTCCCCTTTTTCTTTTACCATCAGGGGCCAGGGAAAGAGAAGGATGCTTCAATTTTTCTCTCAGCATTCTCACTATGTGCCCCGTCCATTACCACCATCACTTATTGTTTTCATTTTCTATTGTTGTAGTTAGGTTTGCTTTTCTAATACTGTTTTGTTCCTAATTCCAACAGGCTAAAAGATTTTTATAATTTTTCCGAGAGAGTTATTCTGAAAAACATCAAGTTTTTGGATTCCTGACTTTTCTCTGTCCTCGTTGTTTCTCAGTTCCAGGTAATAAAATTGCTCTGACTATTGTTTTTTTAAACATTTATTTTGGATTTGTATTGATTTTGGATTTGTATAAATACTAAAAGATGTTTGAGCACTCTGGTTTTAATATTTGCCACTTCTCCTCCATTGCAGTCAAGAACAGAACAAAGACAGGCAAATTCTTCTAGATTTTTATCTTCCATGTTCTTTTGCATTGTGCAAATAACTTTGTTGCGGAACAGTGATTTTCTTATGAGTGGAAAAGTTATAAGAACATATACAATTTAAATTATTTATTTTTAATTTAATAAGAATTGTAGGTATTAAAAGCTGATATTTTAATTTCAACCTATTTATCAGGGTGACCCTGACCACCCACCTGGAATTATCAGGAAATTTTTTTATACTGGAAAAAACCTGGAAAAGTCAGGGAAATTTGGATAAAAACCAGGAAAAATCAGGGAATTTCAAAGAAAAGCTGGACTTTTTCTTATAATTTAAATTATGTTACCATCCGTTATATCCACTTTTATTTAGACATAAATTTATCGTAAAAAAGTTGAAATATCTTCAACTCAGCAATACTTTTCTTGCATTAAAATTCTCTTCATTATTACTCAGCTAAACTAGAATGCCATTTCAAACTCTTTTATGTTGGGAAATGAATGGAGAAATCTTTGACCTCATTGGAGATTATGGGACTATGTAGTATAAGAAAGGATTAGGACATTTGCTTCTGTTTATAAAAGTAACGTTTCTTTTAAAAATAAATTTAAGTCTTCTTTTATTCTGTGGGCTGAATTCATAAATGGTTGAAGTTTGTTCCGCTGATTGGGGGGGGGGTATTTTTTTCTTTTAACAAAATTATTCAAAATGTTTTAGTATTTTTAACTTTATAAAATTCTCAAAAAAATAATTGGTTATAATTTAGAGATTTTATCTTGCACTCTTTTCTGAAAGCTTTTGTCTAACGAATTATTTTTCTCAGCAAAGTTTTGTTTTGTAAGATAGTTTTTCTAAGAAATTAATGTTCATTTTTTTCCAACACCATGGAATTGCCCAGGTGTAAAAACAAAACCAATTAACTTATCTAAACTAAGAAACCATGTTAGATTGGAATTCTTAATTCATTCTAATTTCCATTAATTAACAGAAAAAAAAAGAATACTTTTCTTATAAATTAAAGAATTAATCTAGAAATCGTTAAAGAATTGCATCTAGTTTTTTTTGTTTTTTTTTTCATCTATAGAATATGCAACAAGAAATTGACAATTTTTCATTTACAAATACTGAATGACTTAAAATAATAGTGCTAATTTCAAACAAACAACATTATTTAAACATTTGACTTATGATATTGGTTTAAAGAAAATTATTTCAATGAATTTTATAAAGAGCACTGTTTGTATAAAATACAGTATAAAATGGCTCTATATTAAAATAAAAATATATATAAGATTTTATTGGTTTCTAATCACCTGGAATTATTTTCTTTTGCTTAAGGTATCCGAACACGTTCGGAGGATTTTTTTAAAAATATTAAGTTTCAGAACACTTTAATTATGTTTTTATATTTATTATATGTAAAAACTAATATTAAATAAGAGAAATTAGACGTTTATATTATATTTTGTTTTTAAAAGCTAAATAACAAGAAAAAAAATGATGTTTTTTTCATAAAACTTGTGAAAGGATATACTTCACCAAAATTATTGTATCAAAAAAGTGTTATTATCAAAATAAAGAGCTGAATTTTGTCTAGTGATTTGACTACAATCATAAAAATATTTGGAAAATTAAATTTTTTATAGAGAATTGAAAACTTTTTATGAGATTTTTGTCAAATTTTTTACGCCGTATTTCACATTTTAGACCAATAATAAAAAACTATTAAGTATTTTTAATCAATTGTAGCATAAGCACTAGAAAACATTATACATAATACACATACAAATTTTTATTGAAATATATCAACAACTTTTTTAATAATGAATTTTGAAAGTTACTATTTCTGCGTGAAATTACATTCTGAGAAAAAGGCATTTAAAGTATAAATTATATCATTTCTATTTTAAAAATGCTTCAATATTTCTAAAATTCTCCCGATTTGTATGTGATACCTTCCTTTTTCTCAATTTTACAAATTTTTTGTTTTTTTGCAACCCTATTTTTTTTCTGACAATTTTTACATTTGTTAATCAATGGCGTTGAGACTCATACACACGCTCAAAATCAAGTTCTGTAAAACCTTTTAAAGTTTTATTGCCACGGCTGACTCCAACTATGTCGAGTATGCTTTTCAGTCCCAGAAAACCTTTATTAAACTGAATAACAGCCAAATACACACCAAATTGTAATGTTTGCAATTCAACGAACACCTCCTTAGGGACAAATTTCCAAATAATGCCATTAAAGCTACTAATATAAATGATAAATTGAGAGGTTCATTTCTAGCAACATTAAAATAATAATTATTTAAATCAAAGAAAGATAATTATCCCAAAATAAAGATAAATATAACTGTTTTTGTCCCACTTCCGGTTTCGGAATGCTATTTTCGGTTTCATTTTTTAGTCATCGACTAATATTCTTTTAATCATAACTTTTGTTCTAATTGACGCACAGTTAAAATTTAAACTATTTTGAAAACTAGAATAAACGGAGATTCGTAATATAAAATAAAAAAAAATTGTCATTTTAGGCTAAAATTCACTTTTTCAACGTGTACGGATACCTTAATAAAAATATATTAAACAGTACTTATCTAAGGTTGTTTTAGGTCATTACTATTTGGTACATTTTGTGCAAAAACTATTTAACACTTTAAAAAAATGTTATTCATTAAAAGCGTTATTTTCTGCAAGCTAAACATATTGTTTCCTCCACATCTGTTCCAGATGATATATTAAAAAAATAAATTTTTAAATGAAATACCATACTATATTGACACTTTTCATGTACCTATATTACACTTTAGCAGGAAAAAAAACCCACGCTGAACTGGAAATTTTAAGAATTTTACTAGAAAACCTGGAAAAATCAGGGAAATTTGAAACCTGACTTGAGTGGCCGCCCTGTTATGCACCTGACAATGCTGTCTAGACAAGTGAGGTAGCAGTTCCCTATTTTTTCCACTGAATTGAATGATACTAAAACCAAGCTGATAGAGGACTAATATCTGAGAAATTATAAAGGATTTATGTACATTATTTTTTACTTGTACCCAATCACGCATTTGAGATAATTACTTAGTTATCTTGACAAGTCAAAAGCGATGTTACCTATTTTTTACCCTAAATCGAATGAAATGAAACGAAATATACAAAACTAGCAGTTTTAAAGTAATACAGTTGTTATACAAATGTCTACATTCGTATTACAGAATTGCCTGCCATTCGTAAGATTCACTTAATGCAAGCAATTGCAATAAGTGGAAAAATTGAAGGCTGTCATTTCTGAAAACGTTGATAATACTGATGCTACTACCCTCAGGGGAGCTTTTGCCCTAGCTTGCTTTTTATGTGAGCAATTATTTTCAGATATAACCATCATTAAAAACAAATACAAAAATAGGCTTAGTGATAAAAACCTCAAGAGTTACATGAAGTTAAAAACGGGTTGAAGTGATTTATATGATATTTATTTAAAGTGATTATTTTTTTACTTAAAAAAAATACTGTTATCAATTCCCATAACATTAAACAAATAACGCCCAAATAGAAAAAAAAATTTAATTTTAAAACAAATTGTTATAAAAAGTTTTGTTTTTTATTGCACTAGTTCATATTATCAATAAATAATATTTCTTTATTCCTACCAATTTAAGTTCACATTTTTGCAAAGGCAAATAAACAGATTTTTTGAAAAAAATAAATGTTTAAGAATAAAGTTTCACCAATTAAATTATGAATTCCACTATATCAGAAAAAAATCTTTTATTTTTGAAATAAAATCAATGATTTCAAAATAAAGAGATGGTTGTTTAAATTCAGTTTCATTACAGTTTATACATAAAAACTGAGCAATGCATCTAGGAAATAAAATAAATAAAATCTTGCATTTTAAGATATCACAGTTTTCAAAAACTACTTGTATTTCACATGAAATACAAAAACTTAACAAAAATTATATGGCCACCAATTTTAAAATTGCTTCCTATAGGCACTTGTTTAAAAGGAAAAATACAGTCCATTTGAGTAATTAACCAAACCAATGATTGCCCATACATTCACGAGTCCATTCTGTTTGGCAAACCCAACACCAATGATATCCGCATTGAGATCGTGTACAAACCATATGCATACAGCCACCTATGAAAGAAAATTTTATGCATTTTTCAAAATTAGAGAAAAAGTAAAGTAAAATTAGAGAAAAGGTAAAGTAATATACAAGTATTTAACTTTGTGTATTTGCTTATAAAGATAAGCTTATGACAATGACAAGTCCATTTGTTATTATGAATTATCATTATAACGAACTTTTACTGTGTGTATTTATAACGCAAGCCTCAAAACCTAAGGTTTGTGTTATGGACTTCTGTTTTATGGAATTTTGAGTGATATAGATTATTTCACCTTTCTTTTAACTTACCAACTAAATATGGCAATATTAGACTGAGACAGATCAATCTTAAATTCTTTAAAATAATTGTTAGATACAAATACTTAAATACACAAAACATGCACTTACGTATTCATTATTTACAGAAGCAATTCAATTTAATCATTAGAACAAATTATAAACAAACTAATCAATTTGGGTTTGCTTAGCTTTTGAAATTTTCACCTCTTAGCAGATAATTAAACAAATGATGTAAAAAGTCAATTGTTCTTACTTACAAGGGAAACTAGGGAAGTGTGACTCGCCAATTTTGAAATAAACTAGTGAGATGTATGTCTTATGAGGAATAATTTTAGGGGGAAACATTCGTTTCGGCCCATAGAAGGTCCTGTGCGAAATAAAAAATGGTTCAATATATAGAAAAATCGGTATTTTATTACTTCAATGCAGGCTATTAGTTATTGTAATTGTCTCATACTCCAATTAATTTTGTGGTACTTTCACGTACTATATAATGCACATTTACTGTCGAAATTGATTTCGAAAATTTTATATATCTGTAGATTTTCAGAAAAACCTGTTAGGTTAATTTTAAAAAAAATTGACATCAAATTTTTAAATTTTTTTTTTCAAAAACTTTTCAAATTAATTGGAGTATGTAATTGCAAATCAATTAATAATTAATTAACAATTAATTAATAATTAAATAATAATTAATTAATTAATAATTAATTTTCCGATTGATTTATTCATTATCCAATTAATTACAAATTAATTGGATTATGAGACAATTGCAATAACTAATAGTCTGCATTGACGTAATAAAATACCGATTTTTCTATATATTGAATTATTTTTTATCTCTCACAGGACTTTCTATGGGCCAAAACGAATGTTAATTAATTTATTAATTAGAAAATTAATTAATAATCCAATTAATTACAAATTAATTGGAGTAAGAGACAATTACAATAACTAATAGTCTTCATTGAAGTAATAAAATACCGATTTTTCTATATATTTAATTATTTTTTATCTCTCACAGGACCTTCTATGGGCCGAAACGAATGTTGCCCCCTAAAATTATTCATCATAAGGCATACATCCCACTAGTTTATTTCAAAATTGGCGAGTCACACTTCCCTAGTTTCCCTTGTTAGTTATAGAATTTTATTAATTGAAAATTTAATAGTTTATACTCTAAAAGCTAGTGCGGTTCATGGAAAATTGCAGTTTGTAGGATTGAGCTTAATATTTGCGTTTAAATATAAATAAATTAAAAGGGAAACCTCACATTATGGACACTCCAACGAAATGGATGAATCACAAACATTTTTTTATTCCCCAGGAATCTTATTGAACTATTAATAGACCCTCTCCACAAAGCAGACAATGATTTATACCCTAAAACATTACTTTCAAAATATTCAAACCAAACACCACTTTTTCTAAATTTGAAAAAAAAAATTATTCCAATTTTTAATTTCAAAAAATGAATCTTTTCAGCTATCTTTAAAGCACGTAAATTTTTGTTTCAATTTAACACATTTTTATCTTCTTTCCTGACTGTTTGGTTATTTCAATTAAGCTCCGTGATATTTCCAAATTTATGAAATTCACTGACTTTTTCGGTTCTCCCTAATTTCCCTGCTCTGTGGCCACCTTGTTTTGGAATCATCAGTAATCTAACAATAAATCAGTGGGTGGCGAAACTAATGTGGCTACTGATTTTCGGTAAAGGCCGAAAAAAGTTTAAGAATCCTTGGTTTACATAATAGCAAGTAAGTTTAAAGCATACATACCATCTCTTTCAGTGGGAGTGCGACATTTTGGACATGGCTTTGTAGTGACCTTAATTGTTTTCTTACTGTCTTCATCCCACTTTGAGCTAGACGCTCTCTCGTCTATTATTGTATAGTTTATCTGAAAAAGAAACATGCCAAATTGCTTTCTTATATTATATTTATAAAAATCACGGAAATGTAATAGGAAATTAAATTGAATAGAACAAAAGAAATATAAATGCAAAACAAGACTTTTTCATGAAACACCCAACATGCAATTGTGTAGGAACTTTTCTCAGAATAATTGTTTAAGAAAACAAATATGTAACAAAAGAATTAATAATTACTCATTTATAGAATGTATAAAATAAGTTATTAAAAAAGAATTTAAATTTAAGGATTAATATGAATGATTTAGAAAACAAAAGAGACATCCACTTATTGTGAAGCTAATATTCAAACATAAAAAAGGATTTTGTCGAAAATGTATAGAATAAATGAGATAAAGTGGCAAAACAGTTTGAGATTTTGTTGGCAATATATCATAAATATATACAAATTTTTTTTAGTTTATATGTTATAATTTTTTTTTAGAAGTAGAGTTCTTTAATTGCATAAAATATTAACTCAAATAATTTAAACTACTTCACATTAATGACACAATGATACATTTATATTTTTAACAAAACTGATTCATATTCAATGCTACTGCATAATATGCTACTAAATTGCAAAAGTTCTTTTTTTGTGAACTTTATTAGACATTTTGCAAAGCATTAAGATTCCTCCTAACTCTAATGTAAACACTAGTTGAACTTCACAGTGTATCCATGAAAAATTCTCTACAAAATGTCACTAAGAAGTATAATGTATAGTTAATGTAATTACATCAATAATAATTTAACTAATTTTCTTTCAATGTCAATGTATAATATACTAATAGCAATAGTTCTTTTTTTATGATTTTTATTAGAGGTTTTGAAAAGCATTACAGTTTCCACTAACGTTAATGCTATTTGAACTTAACAGTGCAGGCGTGAAAAATTTCCTGCAAATTGCAGTGTCATAAAGGAACTTGAACATAATGCTAGTATTACAGTGAAAGAAAATAAAACACGCAAACGTTCTCTACTTTTTAGGTTTTTGACAGCTATCCATATTCCCTAAGTCAACTTTATTTCATTTGTTTGATTGGATTTTGTGATTAAAAAAATTAGGTAATTTAAATTGTCATCTAAAAATTTCAAGATTAGAGATGAATGTAAAATCTTACACTGGATGATACTATTACAGGGTTTTTCAATTAGGTAATATTCAGTTTTAATTCCAATTTTATTATTCCAAAAATATATACATAATTTCCTAAGAAATAAAAAATATAATATGAATTTGAGAGATATTTTTAAAAAACTTTGTAAAATCACAAGAAAATTTTAAAAATAATGGTTCTTTTCCTAAATTCAGGAATAAGTTGTTCTGATTTTAGGCTGATTTAGGACTGATTTTACAGGGTTCCCACTCTATGATGAGATTGAAATTCAAGGACTTTCCAGGACTTTTCAAGGACCTCAACAAAATTTTCAAGGACCTTAATCTAAGACCAATTTTAAAAATTATTCTCTTCTATTTTACTAGAAGCAACAATGATTATTGTGGCAATAATTAATTTCAAATATAATACCTAAATGCTTTGCCTATATAGAGAGAAGAGAGTATATGTATTATGGACCAAAATTTATATTTTTTTAAAAACAACCCTACTGGTTTTACATATTAATTCACAAAATCATTTTCAGCACAATCTATAACTAATGGTAATGAGGTGTTAATGGTGAAATCCTTTAATCCTGTGTATTTCCATGTGAAGGCTGCATGAAAGGCAGAACTAAATCTTAGGTATTCCATATTCCATGACTATTCCATAACCCCCTCCTCTCCTCTATTAAACATCGTTTCTGAAATTATTCATCCATAATTTACACAACCTTCTCTAAATGTTATGCAGCAACAATTCTTTCTGAAAATAAAAATTAGAAGGAACATATCCCATTTTCACCATGTTTAAAAGCATTATTCGTTATGTGTAATCCACAACTGCCAATGAATATGACCTGGTGGGAATATTTCTCTTTTAATTCACACTGAAGCTTCTAATAGAATTTCCAATTGACATAGGGTCCATCCATGGATAATTGAAGTATTTTAGAGAGCTTTTAACCATCATCCATGCATTCGTAAAAAGAGGACAAAATATTTTCTGCAGTTCCATGACCCATAAATTGGGAGGTAAGATACTTAGTGCAAACTTTATTATCAATTCCTTACCATAATGTCCATCTGCTTAGATTGTAGAGACTGACTTAACGTCTCATCAAAGAGTACAGTGTAGCAATCAACATTCTTCAGCTCATTTATAAGAATCCCTTTGAAGTATAGTGCCAATCCAAAGGAGCCCAAATAGGCTCACTTTGTGGCACTACAAAAAAATTGTCTCGCTATACAGCTATCAGCAAACATTTTGGAGAACAATTTACTAATCCCTTCACAGGAGTTACATAAATAATTACTAGTGACGCACTTCAGACTCCAGAGAATTTCAGCATCAAGCACATTCCCTTTGACCAGATAAGACAATGTTACCTCGGCCACTAAAGTTTCTGTTTCACATGGGGCACACGATGTTGAAGGAGTATTTACACCACATGAATTAGATGTTGATGTCTTTGGAAAAAGAGAACTCAGGGCATGAGACTGCTTTTTTGTTTTACCTTTCTTTGATGTGTGATTTCAGAGCAGATTCTTCCATTTTCGCGATATCCATCTCCTTCATGCATAATCGGCATTCGGCTCTGAACTACTTTTCGGGCATCGATAAAATCCATTCTTTATAAGCTTGATTATCCATCCATTGGGGATTAAAATAGCACTTCCCAGGCATAACTAGTCTAAACTACATAACACAAATACGAAGCCATGCCTTTGCGAATATGCTTTACAATAAAATTTTGAAATGACGCAAACGTAAGGACAAGTGTGGATGGTAAAACGGCAAATTTATTGAAAACTACAAGGTACAGTCCGCAAAAAAAAAAAGATATCACCCTGAATAAGTTTCGTTCTAATGATCCGATTTTCACGAACTAAGTGTCAATCTTAATGGTTCCTGGGGATGACCTCAAATATGCTAATTAATTAGTGCTAACTATTAATTAAGTTACGAAATCAGACACAAAAACGTACTTTCTCTGAATAAACATATATTTTTTTTTACATATTTGGAATCTAGACACTTGAATTAGGGGGGGTAGACAAAATTTTAAAACAATTGGGTTGCAATAAAGGTTTATATATTTGGCGATAGTCCAGAAAACCGCCAAAAAAAGTCGCCTGCGCAAATAAATATTTTAAGATAACCCTTGACTGATTCAAAAGAGAAACGCTTAATTTTACTAGGTTGCTAGGCAACCAATTTCTGACTGTAAAAAAATTGAAATAATGTTTTGTGATTGCTCTGAGAGGTTTAATTAATAGTTAATAGAAAACACCTCGAAGTTTCTAGGCAATAGACAATTTTTAAGTTCATTTATGTCCAAAAAGCAAAATAAATAAATAAATAAATAAAATAAAAAATTATTTTAATCTCTTTTGAAAAGAAAATTTGAATCGATTTATAAGTTTTCAGAATTTAAATACATGAACTTTTTATCTGATATTACTTAGATTATGCTATTTTTGCTATGTTTATTCGAGGATTTCATACTAAAATCAAATTAACATAACTTATAATAGCTATATACAAAATTTTAGGGATAATGATTTTTACAGCTTTAATCGAGTCTTCTAGGCATGAAAGTTTGAAGAAAAAAAAAGTGCATGAAAAATAAAATGTAGATTGTATAGTAATTCTAATGCACATTCACAAGGTTTTCTGTAATTTACGATTTCTTTTTTCTATAACTCAATGAATTGCTGAATGTTTAGTGGCATTTTAAAAACATTGAAATATGTTATGTTTAAGAATAAGATATTGAAATAATATGTTGCATATTGTATGATTCATTGTTTAAAAAATTGCTTCATTTTCTAGATATTTACGTTACATGGTTTTCTTTGGATAAAGATGATTAGCAAATAGCATCCACATGTTTCGATACAATCTGAAACTTACGTTCGCAAATTCACCATAAAATGTCGCACAACATATTCTTCAATTACGATAAGCTGCATTTACCACCAAATACTGCTACTATGATTATTTTTGTTAGATATATATATATATATATATATATATATATATATATATATATATATATATATATATATCTGATATGATACTCCCTTTTTAAACAGAGCTCGTAAGGCCCTTAAGATACTGAAATGGGGGCACGAAAACTTAAAAGATTTTTTTTTTCATAATGCCCGCCTGTGTTAACATCAGTCAATTCAGGCATCTACAGGGCGACAGATATCTGTGTGGCCTAAGGATTCCTAACGAGCATCAAACATTCTCAAAATTAAGTGTTCATTCACTGGAAAATTTAGTGTTCATTCAATTTAAGAACTGTTCCTTCACTGGGTTATCTTACTACTTATTATTTAAACCACCAAAAGCTTAAAACAATATTATGTAAGTTATCTAATTTTTTTTTTTACATAATTTGCATTTAATAACAAATATGTCGACATGCATTTAATAACAAATACGTCATTTAGCTAAAATTACAAATTTTGAAATTTTTATGATTTTTTTTGAAAGACAAGCTAAGCTTAAGTATTCCTTCACTGGTTAGTTTACCCTATAAGATTTTGAGAAATTTGCGATGTTGTGAGAGATGCTTAAAAATGTTGACTGCGTATTTTTATTAATATTTATAAAATATATATTCAAGAAATTGATGAATATTTTATTCCAAATTTATTCATTCGTATGTATATTATTGAAATTTTATCAGTTATTGAGAAAAAAAAATAAAAAAAAATCACATTAAAGAAGCACAATCTGTTGTATAATCATATTCTATCAGAAGCATGCTTTTATAAAACTCCACATTCTCTGAATAAAATGTATTTTATTCAATAAAATGTTTTATTCAAATTTCTTTACTAAATTGCAAATAGAATTTTAGACGACTAAAGAAGAAACATCGTATTTTATAGCTTAAAAAAATAAAAATGAAAAGATAAGCAAACGATTATTAGCGAAAAAAATATGAATGAAATTTTATGCTAAGCGCGCGAAGTCAAGTTCCTCGCAAGTTTATCACATTTTAATATTAATCGCTCCATTTAATCATTTCTTCATTGTCGCCAAATTATTTTTTTAAAAATAATAAATTTTAATTTTTCTCAGCTTCTAATAAATAAAAACAGTTGAAACTTTAGATTTTTCAATTGAAAAATATGTAGATTAATATGGTATAAAAGAATTCATACCTTATAATTCAAAAATTTTTCATCCTTAATTTAATTAAATAATAAAAAATAATTAACAATTATTAAAAATTATTTTTTTCGTGAAATTATCTTTGGGTAAATGAGTTTTATGACTGGGTGAAATTTTCTTCGAATTGCTTTATTAGTTTTTAAAATATGACTAAAAACGTAAAAAGTGAAATTAACATTAAGGGGTACGAACTTTGGATCGCTCTCCTGACCAAACTATGGGGACCATATTTCCCAGATTGCGGCTACCCCCTAAATTTTGAAGGTTAAGAATCCAAATATGTAAGAAAAAGTATATATTTATTCAGAGAAAGTACGTTTTTGTGTCTGATTTCGTAACTTAATTAATAGTTAGCACTAATTAATTAGCATATTTGAGGTCACCCCCAGGAACCATTAAGATTAACACTTAGTTCGTGAAAATCCGATCATTAGAACGAAAGTTATTCAGGGTGATATCTTTTTTTTTTTGCCGACTGTACATATTGTTACAAAATTCGAGAGTATTCCAGTTTCGATAAGAAAAAAGAAGATCTAAGCATATGCGACAGAAGATGAAGTGGAGTCTTGCCCCGAACGCATTGATTGTCTGCTGTGCTCCGCGTGCTTGGCAGGCACCAAGACGCTAGGCCCGGTTAGAAACGGTGGCGTTAAAAACCACGTGAGAGAGCTCGGGAACAAAACAGAAAGAATGAGAAAGATCCGCGGGTGTTTTATAAAAAGGGCTGCCGGCAGTATTGGACAAATTCAAGGACCTATCAAGTTTTTCAAGGACCTAAGACGTTTTTCAAGCACTTTCAAGGACCTAAATTTATCCAAAAAAAATTCAAGGACTTTCAAGGACTCTCAAGGACCGTGGGAACCCTGTTTTAGGATCTAAGTCATTTAAACATTTAATAAAATTTTAAAAAAATTGTAATAAAAACTGGAAATCTATTATAAATAATTTTACTTCTTATCTGCAAGTTTCTTTCTTTCATTCTTTTTTTACTTGCTGTATAATTTGAGGAGATTTAAATTTATACAACTTTGTTTAACTGTGAATTATATAACAAAAACTACAGATGATTATACTATAAAATTTAGAGTCAGTTGAATATCAATAAAATTTAGAAGAATATTAGAAGACTAATTTTTGTACAATAAAAATAGTTAAAGTAATAATTAAATATTTTTACCCTGTCGCTGACTGAAATTTCTTCAGGAGGTTCACAAGGTCCAACATGATAACCTTGCATGCATTCTTTACAAAATACAAACTATGGAGAAGAAGAAAAAAGATTAAACAATTGAGGTTGACAACAAACTTTTCAGGTTATATTGGTCATAGAACCAGCTATAATGCAGTTTATATTTTAAAATTAAAACAAATTTAACATTCAGAGAGGCTTTACCCTTTGACACAGATGGGAGGTGTCCTTTTTATATATTTTGTTTGCTGATGCTTTAATTATAAGCAAAAATATTTTTGGTAATTTTTAACTATAAAAAATGTAAAATAGTCACTAAAAAATCTGTTAGATTATCAGAATTATATTTACACTAAAATATAAAATTTAAATAAAAATAGATTGAAATTTTTTTTCCATTTATATTCAAAAATGTACCAAGAATTGATTTTGTAAATTAAAGAAATTTCAATGATTAATAATTGCTTCTCTTAAATCGAAATAGCTGTACATAAGTGCAAATTTGAAAAATTATAGTTTGCAGTGAGCTGTGTTTGCAAGATTTCACCTTTAACTTAGAAAAAGACACAGGTGTTTCAAGCTGTATTTCATAACCATAAATTATTGAAATACTAAATATAATATATTTTACTTATTTTGACCTAAATGAATACAAAAAAAATGAAAAAATTATGAAAATATGTTTAATAAAAATTCTGCGCCATAGGGTTAAGGTTCTTGCAGTTAATGAAAGACTAAGAAACATAACATTTTCTTAAAAACAAATTATATATTAGCTGAAAGTAAAGATCTCATCCATAGAATAGACAGATTACTGATATAAATTTCATCTACAGAGAAGTAAAGTGAAAATAAAAAACATTAATTAAAAACTTAAATTCATTTGGAACTAAATATTCATTAACTAAAAAATATGACATTTTTCACTAAATATATGTTGTTGTTTTTTAAAAATAAAAAGAAATTTTTTTAAACAAAAATATTGGAATGAAAAGCTCTTTGCTTACATTTCATAAAAAGTAAAAGTTTCTAAAAATGTTTAAAAGAATGCACAGGATAAAGCTATTATAAATAAAATTTAAGAAAAATGTCAGGTAAGAGATTAAAAATGCCCAATATAAATACAATAGTAAAATTTTTAACATTTGAGTTGCAATAATAATATAAAAGAGAATAATCAACACAATTTGAAAACAATCAAAAATTATAATTTTAAATTTAAGTCATTAAAACTTCTTTCCGTTTCGTAAAACAAACAATGGTGGTTACAAAAAGCCACAAAACCCTGTGAGAAATTCTCAGATTTTGCTATTAGCTTTATATATTCAAATATGTAAGAGACTACAAATTTGAATACAGTAGATCTATATAACGCAATTCTTCATAAATCATATTAACATAATGGATGTAAACAATGGAAATTGCAGTTATGAAATTTATGTAACTAGGCAGGGACTAATAACTTTTTACATTATTTGTTAAAATGAAATATAACAATTTTAAAAGTTTTGCAAACCAAAATTGATAAAATTGTTTATTAGTTCTAGTGCTTCAGAAAATTTTACATTTTTTTCTGTAAATACTAAATACTTAAGTGGATCTTCTTGTGTTTTCAATTATTTGCATCTGAAAACTATTTTAAGATTGATCTGTTCCAGACTAATATTGCCATGTTTAGAAGGTAGTTTAAAGATCTGTGAAATTATCTATGTAATGCAAAATTCTATAAGCCTTGTGCTTCAAGTTCGGCATTATAAAGATCTATTACTGTACTACTGATGATGCATTCATGTGTAAAATAACTTCAAATTAATATCATTCTAAACACACCATACATTAAAGTACAAGGTGTGATTTTGATTTATGAATTAATATGAAAATGTACACAAATGCAGGGCTGATTGTGCTCCGGAAAAAATCCGGATTTCCGGATTTTTCACTAACAGTGATCCGGAAGTTTCCAGAGATAGAAGGTTCAGATGTTTCAAAAAATCATTGACCACAAAAGTTCCCGGAAATCAAATTTTCAAAGGTGGAACTTAAAATCACAGTTTATTTTATTTGTTTGTAAGGGAGAGCCAGAGAGATACTTAAAAGCTTATATTCATGATTAATATTCATTTTTTATCAGTAAATAGTTGTTATAATCATAAACTCAGGAAAGAAGGACACGTTTGTAAATTTTAATTACCTCTCCAGGTCCGCATCATAGGTACGTGTAAGTGGTATGGGTATGTGTAAAATTTTAAATATATTTTAAGTAAACTAAGAAATATTGAGAAAAAGGAAGAAAAAAACTTATTTGAATTTTTTTCAAATTTTTCAATTTAAACTGTTTGTTTTTTTTTTTAACTCAAGAAGTTTTCCTGAATTTTGACTTGTGCTCACAATCACCCCTGCAAATGAAAAAAGAATGTCCATATGATTAGAAAAAAATATTGCAGAAATAGGAGCAGATGCTTGATGCATCACTTTAACTAAACCCTATTGATTGGAGGCTGAAGCTGTGCAATTTCCAGGCCAACGGCATGATAATGGTAAAATTGGTCAGCATCACACAAAATCTACCTTTACTTTCCAGACAAGCTAGTACCCATCAATCTGAAGCTGGATGGGCTTCAAGACGCCACTCTGAGATCAAATCCCAGTTCTTCACAACAGCTCGATGCATTACCAAATGACCAATTTCAGCTCATTGATCAGACCATCATTCTATTTTATAGAATTTAAAGCAAATTTTGAAGAAAAAAGAATTGAGATGATGTTTGTTTTAAGTAAAAAAATATATCATTTGATCGAAATTGATTCACTGTTTGATTTAAAACTATGTATATAACTTACTCCACATCCTCCTGCATTTTGAGAGCAAACAACTCGTGTACAGTGAGTGTCCGGTAAAATACCAGCACCACAATTTGGCTGAGGACAGAGCACGCCACCATCTTGTAGAAGGCATTCTTCAGCACCAAATCTCTGATACCTGGAGTACTGAAACATTGCAAGCACAGTTAAGTCAAACATACTTTTAATCTAAAGAAATAATACTAGAGTTACATAAAGGGCAAGGATTCCGCTTACACCTTTTAACATGTAAAAGAAATAGCATGTAGACGAAATTATTACCTAACTTTAAATAACTGTATGGAGAGAAAAACATTTCTTTTTATTAGCCCTTGTTTTGAAATTTTTTAGCTTGTTAATCAAGACATAAAATACTTATCAATTTGCACATTAATAAATGGATGAAAAGGCAATGAATTTATATTTTAAATAGGAACTCACTTTTAGTAAAGGGGACCTAGAAACTTGAAAGTCTTGGGTCCTAAGAACCCATAATTTCCAGAGTAATGTGAAATCACTAAAAAAGTGTGATCTTTAACACGATCTGTGCAAAAAGTGCGATCTTTTAGAATTGAAATTCTAGGTGCTTATGAATACTAAAACTTTGTTAAAATGAAATCTACAGTACAAAATGAAATCTTTAATACTTAAGAGGACTGAGATAACAATGGTCAAGTGAAAGAAGCTTTTCAAATAAGAAGCTGAACGAAAGCTAAAGATAGGAAAAAATTTTACTTTGTAAATAAATTATATTTCAATACTTAAACAATAAAAAGTATTTGCCTGTTTCCCTATTGTCTTATAAAGACTACATATAGAAATATAGTCAATGTATGATGCTCGCAAGATTTTGATGATAGAGAAATTAAATTTATGACTGATATTCTAATACCTTGATTATTTGATTTTTTTATAGCAGATCTAATATGTTAGGTTCTTTAAGGCTACTTTTAATAGTGTGCCAAGTCTGGTTAATATATCCCAGTTTGCGCGGACTAAGTACATGATATGAAGTTAATAACCTCAAAAAAACTCAAATAGTAAGATATAATTGTCAATAGAAAAACTTTAGTCTTAAAAATTAAGCTGATTAAAGTCTAAATGTTTCATGTGCTCAAAACAAACATGCCCATTATCAAGGCTTACCAACAAGTGAAAAATGAAAATAAAAACAGATTTGAAAAAATGCAACATTACTAATGAAAAAGAAAATAAAGATGAAAACAAATAGAAACCGCAGTAGCCAAGCGGAGCAATAGTGGCTGAGAAAGACAAATTTGGGCATTTTTTGTATTTTTTATATCTTTGCATAAATTTTTCTCTTTTAAAATAAACATTAAACGAAAATTAATGAGGATATATTAAAGCATATATTTTTATAAAGCATTACAAAAATTTAAAATCCTTTTAACTTCCTGCATTATATTGTATTGAAAAGGAATTATATCACAATTAAAAAAAATATTTCACATAACAAAACTTGAATCTATAACTTCCTTATTATAATGCAAACATATTTATTCAAAAAACAAATAAAAGTGTATCACCAGCAAGTAAAATTTGTGTTGGAGTAATGTAAAAGATATGTAACATAAATTTATATGCAAATGGTACATAAAATCTCGTGTTAATACTAATATCAAGTATACACAAGTAAATATATATAAATCAAATATATAAAATACAAGTTTAAAAAGCTGCACCAATAAATATCTGTATTTACATTTATACTCAATCATTCAAACATTTATGCTAACATAAAGCTATAAACATAGTTAGAAACAATAAAATAACATACAACTAAAAAAATTATATCATAGTCTACTTTGTTTTAAAAATAAATGCAATATACTTCTTCTTCTCCAAGCAATTTGAAATGATGTGGTTCTTTAATCAATGAATCTGAACAGCCAGCTAGGAAAAAGAATTTAAATCAGATGAGAAAGAATTATTTAAATTATATGGATATAAATACACTCTGCACAAAAGCAAAATAGTTGAGTGAAACAAAATAAAAGTGCTGTACAGTTGACAATTGACAAAACGACCCCTGTGGTTCAAAGAAAATAAAAGTTATATCATGAGGTCACTATATTGTAAGTACACAAAACTAAAGCAAATATTCCTTTAATAAATATTATACTTATTTTGACAAAAACATTACTCTATTATCCATTTTTTTCGAAATGTTTAATTTAGGTTCGTACTAGAGATAGAGAGTATTATAAGAACACTAAAGAATGAAGAGCCTAAAGTTCAGAAACTGTATTAAGTACAGAAATTTATATAAATAACTTAAATTCAGAAATAACTTGTACATAACTATATAAATTGGTTATATTTCAAAATAACAATAATGAGTAGAAATAATTTAAAATGAAATATAGCAATTTAAATCTTAAGAAAAATCAGTGATTCTGTTTATGTGATAATGAGTGTCAAATACTCCAAACATAGACAGGATACGAAGAAAAAAAAATTATAACGCATCCCCTGAAAAACTTACATTTCCACCACAAAATACAAATTTTGACCAGCACCACTATTTTGTTTTGGTCTGGGCAATACTAACCTAAGATAGAAAAAAAAAAAAAAATTTTCACCTCTGTATTAACATCAAAAGGATAAACAATTATATATCAAACTATGTCATTCTTTTCCACGCTGTAAATGTTTGAGTAGTTGTATGTAATGAAAAAAAATCTTGTTTTTCAAATAGACTTCTTTTCTAGTTTTGTCTACCAATAGATGGAATAGTTTGTTGATATAATAGATAATTTTGGTTTTGTCTATCATTAAATGTGCATATTAATTAGATGGATAAAGAGATAGGAAGTTTATCATCTGCTCAATATTTCAGTTCATTTTTTTCTTAAATCTTGGAAATTGCAACCCCATTTCTGTAATTTTTGAAGTATTGTTCAAAATGTGAATTTATTTTATTTCCCATAAAATTTTGTAATTTATGATGATATAGAAGGTTTTAATACTTAGTAAATCGAAGACATTTAACGAATTAAAACGTAATATATTTACTCTTCTGTGTCTTTAAAATAGTCTTACTGTGTTTAATTTGGACCTGCTCTTTGATAAAATTATTCGACTCAGAAATTTGAAAGTCCTGGATCCTGAGAACTCTTACTTTTCAAAATCTAGCAAAATCACTGGAAATCACTAAAAGAAAAAAATAGGACTAGAAATATTTTTTAAAGTAGGGATAGCAGAATCAATTTACTAGAGCATGACTAAACATGCAACATTTTTATAAAACCTTGCAATTTTTAATAATCAGGCAATTGTTAACTAGGCATCAAGTATGCAAATTCAGATGCCACTCAACAAATAACCACATTTTATTCGAAACTATATAAAAATTATTTACCTGGGCAATCAATAGAATATCCAATAGTAGAATCTTGAATAAATCTCCTTTCACCCAAACGTGATAAACAATAAAGCCGAAAACAATCCACACAAATTACATGGCCACTAGTGCAAGGAAATACTAATACAATTTCCCTAAAAGATTATAATAGTATTTAACAAAAATAAATCAGAAAATATTGAGTGTTGTAAAAAGGAAATGAATCGAATTTTCAATTTGCAAAATATAAAATAATTGCTTTAAGTAATTATTTTATATTTTTAAAAATAGAATAACTAAATTATTTTTAAAAATAATAGAAAACTAGTTTAAACATTATCAAACATATTTTGGAAGAAATAAATCACAGCATAAGTAATTATAAAGTTTGAACTATCGATAATATAAAATTAAATCGAGCAATTGTAAACTAAAGGATAACAGCAGCTCAGTGATTTCTTAAGACTTGGGAAACTACAGGTGCTCAGGACCCAAAACATTTATATTTTTGACTTCTTTATTTACAAAAAGTGAGTCCCTGCTTAAAATAATATAAATCGTGTATCTTAATATTCTTTTTTGACAGAACTCTGACTAAATATTCTTCAGTGACAGCAGCCTCAACTGAATTTCCCATAATTGTTTAAAATTTGTCATCAAATATTCTGCTTTTTGCATTAGTTTTTAACTTTTTTGTTCAATGGCAGTAAAAATTGTTTTTATTTTTATTTCATTTATGTTAATTTCAAAGTTCAATTTTGTCTACTTAAATCTACTAAAGCAACAGCTTTTTGTGGAGAATTTCATGTCCCTCAATGATTTTTGGCATAATTGATGCTCTATAGCACACAAGCAGAATCATTGCAGCTGCTATTAATCTATGGCAAATTGGAACATCTACTGCATAGTTTTCTGTCTTTTTTTATCAGCTAAATTTGGCAGATATAATAAAGTTGTCTTTGAACCATTTAAACTTAGCAATCAGAATACTATTTTGTGAGAAATTTTACTACTGTGAGGGAATCAGAAAGACTAGACAGAGTTAGGTCACATAAATATTTGAAATTCATAAAATTAGCCAAAATGAAGCCTTTTTAGATAGTATTCTTTAAATAAAAAATACTATTATGACATGTATTAAAGACATTAATATTTATAGTGAGTAACTTTGGATACTAAATATGCTTGGTTAATATAGCAACAAAATTAGTGTCATAAAAGGCTGAAAATTTCTCTCTCTAAAAGTTCGAACTTACCTGGTATCTGTACAGGCAATGCATGGAACACTTTTGAAGTTGTTTTTTATGAGATATAAAGGAACAGCTTGATCGTGAGGTATCGAAACATGGCTTGTACATTTGAAATAAAACTCTGCATGTGTACCTTCACACTTTTCATATTGACACACACCTTTAATTTTACCTGGAACTAATACATCTTCCCAACAAGTTGGATCCTATAAGGTTTAATAAAGCTTACACAAAGACAAAATAAAATACATATGAGAAATATCATTGATTATTATTTGACCATGGAATTACTGTCAAAACTAATTCATTCAGTGCTCCTATATGTTCATTAAAAGATAGAGTCCCGAAAGAAGGCCAAATGCAAGCACATTTCTAAATTTTCTTTTTTTGATAACCATTGTTTCTCTCTTTATAAAACTATATACAGCCAAATATTACAATATCGAATTTTAATTCCTTTCTAATAATGAAAATTTATTATAATGACATAAAAAAATTTAACAGTCAAATATAATATAACCTAGAATCCAAATTTGGAAAGCTTGGATTTCAGAAAATTCTGGATTTTAGGTACTTTATTTACGTTAATAGAAAAACTGAAGTTAAAAGCCTAAAATTATTTAAAAAATATGTAATTCCATCATAAACCCAAATGGTTTTGCACTTGTTTTTGACAGTTATTCTATAAATTTCTGAAAAAAAATCTTGATTTTTTTTAAAATTCATTATTACGATCCCCCAAATATGAAGACCCGACATTGGGTAATCTTCTTATTATCTCCTTTTGGGATGATAAAATCGTAACTTTACACAGTTTTGCCATTTGTTTTCTCAACAGTAATTATGATGCATTTCTGCTTTTTAAAATACCAATGTTTGTAATAGAACACGATTACAACACATAAATTTTGAATCAGGCATTTAAGTAATCCCTATTTGATGCACTCAATTTCATCAATAATTCATATGGTTTTTTTCATCAATTATAGAGAATTATTTGGATTTGTATTTTGTTTTTAAAATCACGATATTTACAACACATAATTATGACACATGCATTTTGAATCACGCATTTAAAAAGTGTATTTTCTACAAGGCATTATATTCACGAAGATTTCATTGTAAATTGAATAAATATATCAAAACTTATCCTTTTTCCAGCAGTCCTTTATCCTTTTTCCTTCAGACTTTTTTTAAAACATGATGTTTTTACGAGCACAATATTACAGCAATAGCATTGAGTAAATAAGCTCGATTAAGACAATTTCATTGTAAATTTTTGCGGTTCTATCAATTTTTTATATTTTTCATTTATTTATAATTGTTATTATAGATTTTAAGATCTTTAATGTTGATTTTTTTTTTCAATGGGATGTTTTTTAAACATGCAAATTCCTGCTTCCTTCTTCTAATTTAAAATTGATTAAATAAATTTTTTCTCCTTTGTCAGGAGTTGAAAAAAAAGTCTGTATTTTAGAGATCTTGGGTTTTTAGAGGTTAAACTGTATTTACTCTAGAATAGGTTTAGATTGAACTTTTCTACAATGCATTATTGCAGGATTGATCCAGAGAAATCCTACAATACGGAATTTCAATTCTCTTACAATAATAAAAAGTTGTTATACTGACATTAAAATTTTTTATATTATCAGATGACTGTTTTACTATAAATTAAATTGAATTTCGCTACAATGTATTATAGTAGAATTGGCAAAGACAAAAACTACAATATCAAGTTTCAATTCCTTTACAATAATTAAAATTTATTGCACAGACTAAAATTTATTACGCTAACCAGATAATTACTTTACAGTGGAATTAGATTAAATTTCTCTACAATGGATTATTATAGGATTGACCCAGTCAATTCCTACAATATTGAATTTTAACTTCTTTACAATGATTAAAATTTATTATACTTACATAATTTATTTTTTACCGTAACCAGATAATCAGTTTACAATGGAATTAGATTGAATTTCTCTAAAATGGATTATTGCAGGATTGGTCCAGTCAAAACATACAATATAAAATTTCAATTCCTTCTTAATAATTAAATTTTTTATGAATGTCGAGTAATTATTTTACAGTAACCAGATAATTACTCTACACTGGAATTAGCCTGCCAAAGCACTTTCTACCTTCCTTGAATTCTACATTGAAAAACTGTTAAATTTTTAAAAAAAATATTAAAAAAATAATTAAATAAAACTATTTGACTATTTAAAAATTAACAAGGTATCTAGGTGTTACTTGCTTAAAGGTCGATAAATAATTCATTACTTTCTTTTACCAATTCATCATGCATTCAAAAGGTGCAATAGTAAAAGGGGCAGAATTGTTAGCATATACAAGGATATTGCTCCTTTTTTTTTATTTTGAAATAATATAGAATTTTAACTGAATAGAAAATAAACTATTAACGGAAAACAGAACTAAAATAAACAACTAAGAAACTTTATAACATGCTGATTAAATTTTCTATTCTTGCTAGTTATTCAAATTGTGCATTAAAAGAATACAATAGTTTTTAAATCACCTCTGATCCTGATTAATCATGCATCTTCAAGAAAAGGAAAATATAAAAGATCCCAATGAAAACAAATATCTAATTTTAATAAATAACATCAAAGTTTTTTAAACTTGTTGATTGGCAAAACGTTACAAAAAAGAACATTTAATGTTTCCTCATTGGAAGTTATAGCAAAAATTAACCGAAGAACTAAATCAAAATTTAACTAAAACTAAACTCTCTAAACTCAGTGGCCCAACAGCCCATAGAGGGCCAAAGCCTACTGTGCCCATCTCAGTTTTCTTGACCTTGGGTTCTGGGGTGCAGGAGCAGATGTTCCGGTTAGGTGGTTAGCCGAATGTGAGACCCCCAGTGTTTAGTTCCTAAGCATGTACTCACTTATCAACCCACTGAAGGGATGAAAGGCTGAGTTAACCTTGACCGGCCCGAGGATCGAACCCAGGACCTGTGGCATGGGAGCGCCACAAAATTTAACACAGAAGATTTAAAATAAAAGCAAACAAACCTGATTAACAATTAGAGTTCCTTCTTTACAAGAAGAGCACCTTACTCTCAATTTTCCCGGGTGCATGCTTTTGCATGGATCATTGCAATAAACATAAAAGTGGCTCTTTGGAGATGTTTTCTTATCTATACAATAAAACATGAATTTAAAATTATTGTGATAAATATGTAGTATATGCACTTTTTAAAAAATATTTTATTAAATATTTATTATGCAAATACTTAAATAATATACACATGAAAGATATTTTAAGCATCTTTTATTATAAAAAAAAAAATATATTTTTAGATCTTCAATAGATATACTTAGACTATACTGAAAAAAACTCACTTAAAATTTAAATTAAAATAAAAAAATTCTGATATTCAATACATACGCTTTAGCTATAGTGATAGATCAAATAAGATTTTACTGAAATCATAGGCACAGCAAGGGCCCAATTTATGACAAAATAAAATTAATTTAAATTTCACAATCACAATTATTTTCTAAATTTCACATGTAAGAATAAAATTCTTAAATGTTCTAAATACCAGCAAAAAGACAAAATATTTTTATCTGCTTCTTGTTTTTAACTTTTAGACATTTAAATCAGTGATAATATGTGGAAATATTTCTTTATTTGTCTGAATATTCAGATTATATATTTTAATATTATTGAGGAGGACCATAGACCCCCCCCCCTACAGGACTGAAATAAAAAGTTAATATGCGTGTTGTTACCATATCTCACTCATCAAACTCTAGAGCATCTTTCCCCAATTTTTTTCAAACATACAACCCTATGTGATCAACCTTCTTTTGGCAGAATCCTGACTTTATAAATAAAATTTATCAGCAAGTGAACATATTAAGAAAAGAAAAAAAAGGTTACACATAACATATTTAATGAAAATATTTAATGTGAAGAATGAAATTTTTATTTTTAGTGTATGCATAAGCTGAAAACGAATAATATTTTTGAAATTTGTTAAATTGAAAACAAATATGAGCTGTAATAAACAATGAGAAGAGTTATCAACAAAAACTTCTTCCATCAACATGACAGCCTAATACAGGCCAGAGCCGCCCCAACAGGTTTCCATCGGGCCTGGTTAGATGCTAGGCTTCTCCACCTATTAATGCCCATGGTTTTAAGATTTTTTTTCCACAGAATCAATTCATCTGGTGTTTGGTCTTTTTCGGTTACCAGTAAACTTTCCAAAGGTCAACTTCATAACTGGAATCATAATTTCTATAAATGTGACCCAGCCATCTTATTCTATAGGATTTAAAAACTGGAACTATGCTTGGTTGCTTAAATTTTCTGAATAATCCACAATGGTGCTTTCTTTCACAGCACCAAAGGTGGCTATGAGTATTTTTCTTTCAAATTATAGTAGTTTATTTTCATCAGTTTTATTTAAAGGCTAGCATTCACTGATATAAAGAAATACAGGTTTAATTAGAGCATTATATAAGTTAATTTTAGTTTTAATGGAAATAAGCCTTGGTTACAGATCAGGGAAATATATTTTCTCCTTGTTGAATTTGTTTTGTATTGAAAAATTGATTTATGATTATGATATGATTTATTAGAAGTTATTTTTATACTTTATTTGTTATTAGAAAAAATACAATTTATTTAAATCTTGCAATTTCCTTTTTGCTGGCATTTAATTATATGATTTCACAAAAATAAATGAAATATTAAACGATGGATTTACTGGGTAAAGAAAGTCCTAATTCTCAGAACCCCGGTGGCAATCCCACAAAACCTTAAGATTCTGAAAAACACTTTTTAGGAACCGTTGCACTAGAGTTATGAGGAAGCAAACTTTGGGAGGCATATAATTTGTGTGTGATTTAAATGCAAGTCAGTTTTACTCAAAAGCGAAGACTTCCACAAAGTACCTGATTCAAGTTGAGATCAAGTTGGAACACAAATGCTGGAACAGGAGAAAAGCAGCTTGACAACTACTTTTTTTTCCCTAGCTAGTGTTTATAATGCCAACATATAATTTCAAAAAACTGATTTAAAAAAAATTGATTTCCTGAAACTTTTGCAATTAGTAACTTATATAAAAATGTCCGACATATAAAAATATCAATTTTGAATTTTTTGTCACTTATGTTGATTTTTTTTATTCCACCGCAGTGTTGTATCAATGATAACATAACTCATATTTTATCATTGATATTTTAACATGTGGTTTATCATTGTTAAAACATCATACCTTTCTAAGCAAACAACAATAAAATCTTTGCTTTGGATAGCATTTCTTATACATAGTGTTATCAACTATCAAAAAATTAAATTATTTTATGATAGTTGTGAAAAAAGGCTTCATTTCTTTGTTCTAATGTTGATAACGTGTGATTTTCAAATGCTTAAAATTTTGTCATATTTCCAATTTTTTCTTTAGATCTAGAATCAATCTATCTTTCTAGTTTGTCTAATCTTTCAAGTTTGAATTATTAAGGTTTGACTATTTTGCTTTTTTATACAGTATCTAAAAAACATAAATTATATTATCAATGATTTACCTTCTGTAAAATCATCAGAACAAAATGGAGTTTGATTCAATGGGCATTTATTTTCTACTGATATATCCATTAATTTTTTAGTGTGTGGAACAGCATGAATGATACTTTGTTCACCAACATCACAGTCCTATAATAATGTAGAAAAAGTAACAAAATGTCACAAAAACAACAGCATTAGGCAGGGCTTGCAAGATTTAAATCACTTGATTTACATCAACTACAATTTTTTTAAGAAAATCATTGATTTAAGCCAATTGATTTTTTGTAAAAATGAATCTTCAGTCCAAAACATTTATAAGCTAATATTTATAAATATATTCTTTAGGATACATAATTTAGGATTTATTACATAATTTTACATGACAAAATGCAAAAATTGAGAGAATTGGTCGAATAGTTCCTGAGAAATGGAATTTTTAAAAAAGTAGTATAGTTAAAATGGATTTTTCAGGAACTATTCTACTGATTTCGGTGAAATTTTGTAATAAAAATTCTTTTTAGAATCTGATTTTATTAATAATGAAGGTTTTATCCAAAAATAATAATAATAATTTCAAGAAAATGTATGTAGATTATTATATTTCATAATAGACTGATAAAGAAATAAAATTAGAGAATAAAAGCTGCTTGAAATTTTTCACATCAGACGTCTGTAAAATAATATGTCTATAAGAACCATATTTCAACTATACCCTAGTCAGTGCTTGGTTTAGTTCAATACAAATGCTATTAAAGCTTATTAAATATGTAGTTATTGACTATATCAATAAAGAAAAAGAATTGTTCGATACAGAAAATTTTTTAAATAATTTCTTCTCCTTTAATTTATTCTGATCGAAACAGATTTACTCTTCATTGGATCTATCTAACTGATAAATTGCTTTCCTGTCTGTAAAATGTTAGGATGTTTAACTTGAGCAAACAAAACTATGGTTTTATTTTTTTCAGTGATTAGTTTGTCTAAATTGCTTTTGAAATATTTCAGTTACAAATATTTTCTGCTCTAGCTATATAATTAATTTTAAATAATATTAAATATTATCGATATATTTAATCAGATAATTTGGTGGGTAAATATAAAAAGTAAAATAAAAAATAATAATCTTATTTCAATATAAAGCTGATTCGATATATTTAAAATAAATCCGATTTTATATTTTAGAAAAGTCATGATTTTTGTCTTCCCTGGTATGATGATACAAAAAGAATAGTAGGTAGTAATAGTGAGAAAAATAGTGCATGATACATAGGCAAGATTATGATGATGAGAAAGGAATAAATAAATGATGCTAAAAGCATAATAAAATAATGAATAAAATAGCAGTTAGAGAAGCTTAAAAATACTTCTCTATTTTCAATGACAAAAGTTTGAAAAATCAAAAGAAACGAGAACACAAAAAGGAAGGAAAGTCCTATAAAAAATAACTTTAGTATTTGTCCTCAAGCTTGGCAACAGAAGTAGTGCGTGAAACATCTCAACAGAGAATATGGCAGCCAGCTATAACAAATTCACTACAACAATTTTCAAAGTTCAGCTCAGAGAACTATTGACTACTACAGAGTTTAGCTCAGATACAAGACAATGGGGTGTAGACTGAACTAAACACTCAAATCCCATGAGGAGTCAAATCTGAGCTACCACTTTACAATGTTTTAAGTCAGGAATGATAATCTGAAATATTTTTTTACTTCTGGGAATAGACATAAAAATAATAGCTCCTTTTGTATCATTTACTAACAGTTATATATTTTTCTGAAACTTGTTGAAAGTTACTTCCAAACAATACTAAATTTATAAAACATTATACTTATTGAACAAAAAAATTTCAACATTTTAAAGTAAATGTAAACACAAACTATATATTTAATAAAAACCTATATACCATACATGACGCTGAGTGGTAGCCTTCCGCGCACCCGGTCCACAGGTCCTGGGTTCAATCCTCGGGCCAAGGTTGACTCAGCCTTTCATCCCTTCAGTGGGTCGATAAATGAGTACCAAGCACGCTTGGGAACTAAACACTGGGGTTTCCGCGTTCGGCTGACCATCTCCTGCACTCCAGAGCCCAAGGTCAAGAAAACTGAGATGGGCACAGTAGGCCTTGGCCTTTTAGTCCTGCTTCTGAGTTTAGTATAGTTTTAGTTTTATATATCATACATATTAGGGTTTTGATTTTGACGCCCGGTGGCTGAGCGGTAGTGCCTCACGCTGTCGTGTCACAGGTACCTGGTTCGATCCTCGGGCTGAGCAAGGTTGACATCCCTTCAGTGGGTCGATAAACAAGTACCAAGCATGCTTGGGAACTAAACACTGGGGGTTTCGCGTTCGGCTGACCACCTAACCGGAACCTCTGCTCCTGCACCCCAGGGACCAAAGGTCAAGAAAACTGAGATGGGCACAGTAGGCTCTGGCCCTCCATGAGCTGTTGCGCCGCTGAGTTTAGGGTTTTGATTTTAGTCAGAGTTGATTTATTTATTGTTGGACAAAAATCCTAGCGAAAAAAATCAAATTTTATAACCCTTACCAATAAAAGGAGCAGAAGTTCTGATCAAATGGTTAGCTAATTGCGGGAACTTCTAGAGTTTAGTCCCCAAGCATGCTTGGTACCTTTTTTATTGACCCACTGAAGGAAAGAAAGACAAAGTCAATCTTGTCTCAGAGGGTAGAACCCTAGACCTGTGACATGATATGGTGAAGATCTAGCACTCAGTTACTGGGCAGTGGCCCAGAAGAACCATAAAAAATAATAAAAAAATCATCACAAAAAGGGACAAACCAGAAGGGTATAATTAGTAGCCACCCAAAAACAAACCTCTACATATATTTTTTCTCCAAAATTTTGGGGATATTTCCGTATCGTGATCTATATCTATACAGACGTTATATGTGCATGAACATATGTGCTTTTGTACCACAAAGGTTATTAATAGAGGTTTTTCATTACCTGAAATTCGACATCATCATGAAGTTCTTTGCCCGAAAATATTATCCTAATATCCTCAGCTTTCAGACATAATTTAGATGCTACATTTGCTTTTAAATCACCCACAGTCCAATTATTTTCCACATTAACAGGGACCATCGTATCAGCTCCACATTTTACGAATATTTTTAGGTAATTTTTTTGAGTGTCAATCACTCTTTGGCTGATAAATATATTCATTATTGACCTAATAAAACCGATCACTATTTCATAGAAATTCATTCAAAAGCTATAATTTTTGTATGCATTTAAATATTTTTAAAATAATAAAGTATAGAAAAAATCTAGTCTTATTACTAAAATCTTCCGTGATTTAAATTAATTTAAAAAATAAAGGGTATACTACTAGTAAAACCAATTCATTCATATTATAATGTTGCATTAGATCAGAATTTTGGTAATAAATATTAAATCATTAATTGGTTGTTAGTAATAACGTAAGTAATAGAATAAAACTGGAACTAAAATTTTTCTTGAGCCCACAGCGTTACCAAGGCTGAACTTGATCTTAACCAAAATATAAACACAAACATTACGTCAGAGGTCGAAGTCGAAGTAGGAAATGCTATAACTTTAAAAAAAAATAATAATTTCAAGGGTCGTTTTCTTTCAACGTGATTTTTTCTAATGCAAAAAAAAAAAAAAAAAAAATTCATGCGAAGGAGAACATGATTGGCGTTCTTCTCAAGGATAGAAACGATTATCCAATCAGATTAACAGTCGCCTGCCAAAAATGTAATCTAGTGAGAATATCCTTAACAGAGTTATTTACTATAGAATATATTTTTTATTCATAATATAGTAAGCTAGCTATAAAATTTTAAAAAAGTGTGTTAAATATATTTAGTTCCTGCTTTGTTTTCATTTCTCTTCTTATAACTTTGTTTGGTTTGTTTTCTTTCTTTTAGTTAAGGCAGCTCATTACAACCATACTCCTTTAAAAATTGGTGAAAGTTGACGACGGATGTATGAAATTTCTTTCTGATGGTTTTTTTCCTAAATATTTATTAAATTATTTTTCTGTATATATTTATTATTTTTTAGCCAGTCTAAATATATTTTCTAATTAAAGGTGACGCATGTTTACCTTTATCGAGTGAAATGCCTGTAAACTACAAGAAGGATCCGATGGCTGAATATGTCAACGAAGCTATAGGTTTGTTTACAAATATTCCTGTCATAGTTGTGTTATGAAATTTTTTATTTAATGCTATGGAAAAGGGTAATTTAAATAAAGTCTATGCACATGATTTATTTATATTTTTTTTAGCTTTCATTATTTGCATTAGTATTAGTTTTGTTGAAAATATTTATTAAACGAGCCCATTTAATGATTGCTGCTGATGCCTAACTGATAATTTCATTTTTTTAAATTAATCAGTGTATTATTAATTTCATTTTAGGCTTCAGCTCTTTATGAAATAAAATTTAAAAGTTTGTAAATTGTGTTGTTTTTTATTAATTTTTTTACTCAATTGTTGAATAATTTAACTCTAATTTTTATTTTCTTTCCTGCTTTAGATGTTAAAAACTTTTCTACAACTATATGTCATTTAATCTAATTAATTTTATATTACATCATCCAATTTTTTTAAAAAATTTAGTACCACTTAAATGTTTTTTTCTTCCTCTTTGTATTAGTAGCTATTTATAAAATTCCTTGTCTGAACGTATCAAATTTTTTTTTTCCATACTGAAATGCCTGAATCTAGGTAGTTTTAATACACATATATATTTTGACACTCACTGTTTCCTGAATAAATCTGTATTTACAGTTCCTTGTCTTGTTAAACCTAGTTTAATGTGTTTAACGAAAAAGCTTTATTCAATATATGGAATAATTTACAAGAATATTAAATTCTATAAAATATTGTTACTTTTTTTTTTCAAGCAGTTTAATATTTTCACCTCAGTTCACCATATAAAAAAACTGATATGCTAGTTTTCACCTCAAATTTAATTTCCAACATGTGTTTTTGTAAACGATACAGAAATAGTTTTAAAAGTAAAACAATCTCACAAATACTAGCAAAAAAAAAAGATAGTATAACTGTTTGTATAATTATTACATTTGTTAAAACAATTTTAATTTTTATGTGAGAGAAGTCTGTGGAGATTAAAATCTCAAAATTCTCCTTTGCTAGCTTGTTTTATGACCAAATGCTTAAGAATAGCAAGCAACTTTTGTTCATCACAATGTTGTGTTTGAAATCAAATAACAGTATTAATATTTCATTTAGAACTAAATTTGCTGACTATTTAATTTTTTATTATGAAAGAACAGATCATCATTTCATCATCAGTATAAGGCCGCATTAGTTTTTAGGTGCTCATTTTTATGTGTTAAGTAAAGGCTGATTAATACTAAGAGCTAATTATCAAAATGAAATCCATTTGCTTCATTTTTTAAGGGTTTTTGTACAAAGTTATAGAATAGTTTAAAGATAATTACTGAAATAAAGAATTTTATTATTTCACTCATTGGAATTAAATACATGTAAATAACATTTATATTCGAATTAAGGAAATGTTAATTTTGCTAGAAAGTTACAAAGTCCTTATTGTAAATTTATTTATTTTTTCCTATTATTGTTATTTTTTACCTTGAAAGTTTTTGTGACTTTCTTTTTACGAGCTTTGTAGGACTTGTCTAGCATCTGAGGAAGGAACGTCCACACTCCATTTATGAGATTGCACCTTTATATTTTGATGTAATCTTTCTTGTTTTCTTTTAAACAATTGATTTTTCATAAACTTTAAGTAGGAAAAAAAAGGAACTTTTGAAGTTATAGTTATATTCTTAACTATATTCTATCTTAACTGCACATTCTTATAAATCTTCTATAGGATTTTATTTGTATATTTTTGTAGCAAAATTTATGCTTTCCTGCTTTATTACTAAGCTTAAAACTTTGATATAAAATGAATTCACTACTACTATACTACTACCTGTAAATAAATTAAACCTATAGATGATAATCCTATGATTGATGATGTATATTTAAGCTCCGACTAAACAAGAATAAATTTTTGTGCTTAGAATTCTAATTATATTGTCCCCTTACCACCATCTTTGAAAAAAATAAAAAGTTGTTTGGTATGCAATATACATGTACATTCACCATGTACATGTACATATACCATGTATATTGCTACATTGCATGTACATTCACCATGCATATTGCTATATGTGTATCTGTAACCAACTTGTTAATATTTGAGTTTTTATGTTTTTTTTTTTTTATATAGGTTAGGGAATTTTAAAGTATTAAAATAAGTCAGAGAATGGTCAGTGAAAATCTGAATTTTCAGCAAAAACGTGGAAAAAAGTTTTACATTTTAATACTAATTTTATGGGAATTTCCATACCACATGCAATTTCTTCAATGGATAATGGGTTATCAGAGTTAGATTATATAGACGCTTGCCATTTGCAGATTTTTTTTGAAAATAATAAGTGGTGATTGTATTACACTAAAATATACTGAAGTTCTATATCTGTAAATCTGGTAATTCTTACATTTATAAGTGTTCTCGTTTTTAAGAAAAATTAAGTTCAACTTTATCCTGAAAGGTTTTTTTTTTCCTTAGTAGAAATATATTTGCGCAGTTTACAAAATAGGCATCACAATTTGCATTAAACTGGTCAATGAATGAAACACAAATAACACATTAATTCAGATTATAATCAAAGGAAATAAAATTCAAAATAAAGATGAAATTCAAAGAATATATTATTCAGAAAATAACCAAATGCTGCTATTCATATGATTTAGAAATTAGAAGGTCGGGATTTGTATTCAGGCGGTTTTAAAATCACATATCACGTTTGGTATTGGCAGGATTTAAAAGAGTTAAGAAAACTAATTCTATAGACAAAGATGAAATAAAGTGTAAATTTCATATCATATTAAAATTCAAACCATATTTGTAACATTTAAATTCTATGTCATATCCTCCAAATGTTTAAAAAAAAATAATTTTTTTTTCAGTGCAGCTAATCTTTTTTCGAAAATCTGTATAAGTCAGAAAAATTTATTTTTAAAATAGTGTTTAGAACCCTGTAATCATATAAACTTTCTGCAAACACAAAATCTCAAAAATCTTTCTTCGAGTAATTCATTGGCGCTTCTAATTTCAACGCTTTCATCGACTTAATTTTGACGAAATTTGTTCAGAAACCACTCATTCTTTAAAACTATTTTGACTATTTTACATACCAGCCTATTGTTTCTTAAAATTTAGCAGTTTTTGTTTATTTAAAATATAAGTTGCGGAAAGACATTTTAATACAAACGTTTAATAAATGTCCTTATAAAATTCCTTGCTGTTCATTCAATTTTCAATGCTTTAAAGTCAAATTTACAATCATTTTGATAGTTTTTTTTAAATTTGTGAGTAATTCTATAAAATTTTCCGAACAGAGTTCTTGTATTTTATGCATATCTGCCTATAATATAGTAAACAAAATGAGTTGAAAAAAATTTTATTGCTTGCAAAAATTATTTTAAAGTTTTGCTGTGAAACATGTGGCAAAAATTTCATATTCTCAACTCCATCTTAATAGTAATAATTAATTTCAAAATATTTTTAATTTCAGCTGTCAGAGATGATATGCGTAAAGAATATGATCCTTACACTCCTGCTCATCAGACTATTGACATGATCATTAGCAGAATGGTTAATCTACAAAATGCAGGTGTAAACATGGCTGTAGGAAATGATGTTAAAAGTGGTGTACCAAAGAATTTAGAATTGTGTTTATCTGATTCTGAAGAAATGAAGTCTCCATCTCGTCAAAAATCTCAAACTGTTAAGTCGTTTAAAGAAACATGTGCTAAAGAGACCGATAAACAAAGAGTCTCTAAAACTGAGAAAAAAACTGTTAAACTTACCCAAGTGCCTTCCTGTGACAGTGTTATGCATTTTTTACCAATTGACTATAGCAAACGCAATCCATGGCGTAGAATAATAGGCTTTCATGCATCCACTTTAGTGAGTTTTCAATTGAATTAACTATCTTACCATGTAGCAGTAAAGTTATGCATATTTATAAATATTTTTATACATTTTATTTTTTTTGTATCTTATATCCGTTGTTAAACAGCTGACCCAATTTTTTGGGTTTACGATTACTTATGTTCAACTCCGTAGCCTTGTAATTTTGAACCAGTCCAGAAAACAAAGAAACTGAAACTCCTGGATCAGTACCCCCAGAAGTATTGATTTGTTATGGGAACATGTAGGACTTTGCGACTCGACAGATTTTACGTGTATCAGTCTCCATTTACTGTGTGGGGAATCTTCGGCCGGCTGGGATCGAACTCTTGGGCATGGGTCCAGTGCCCTACTAACCAGGCTATCCCGGCCCTTTTATACATTATTTATCATTTTACATATTATGTATATATAAATATGCATATTTGTGTGTTTATTCTTTCTTCGTTTTTTATCATTTTTGGATTTTTCAGCATAATTTGATATTGATTTTTCATATGCTTATTTCTTTCATTATCAATTTTGTTTTTGTGCTTTGTAATCTTAAAAATATGATTAAAATATAATATTATTTTATTTATTAATTTTATAAATTTAACTTTTTTTTTCCATCTTATTATTTTCTATTAATTTTCTGAGATGGTCCATGCAGAGTTACTACTCTAATAAAAACTGATATAGTTTATTCTGCAATTTAAATGTAGACCTTCTTGGAAAATTGTGAATTTACCCAAAGATTTTTTTTTGAAATTTGTAACTATTGTAAATTTTTTTTACTTAAAAATTAACTATTATCTTTTTACATTTTGAACTTATTTGTAACAGAGATCTGTGTTGTCCAAATTTACTACATATAAGTGGTTACCTTCACAAATTCACTGTTCGATAAAACTGTACTTTCACAAATATAGCGTTTGGAATTATTTTCCTTGCACAAAATACTTTTTATAAATAAAGCAAGTATTCTAATTTTGTTCTTCCCTCCAAAAAATTTGGTTCCATGGTGATTGTTCAAAATGATAATTTCCAAAATATTTAGGAGTCAATAGGAATGCATATTGATTTAAGATGGAACCTACTGTAGGATCGTTACAATATAACAGAAAATTTTTCTCTTCATCTTTGACGGTTGCTTTTCCTTCCTTTTAACTGTAGAACGGCAGAGATGGGTTATAGAGAATTTTCTCCTACAAGTTCATTCACTGCTTTAATTTTATTATCCTTAATACTTATCTATTTTTTTATTTTTAAGGGGGATTTTTTAATCATTTCCATTTGATTTTTTATGCATAGTTTTTATTGTTAAAAAGGTAAATATGTTATTCGATTTTACTAGATTTACAAATTATGCATAACAATTAATTTAATCTTGTTTTGCAAGTGATGCATTGGGATATGTAAGTTATGCGACCTCTGGGTCTTACATCAACATTTATTATTCAAAATATTTATGCGTGTGCAATTTATTAAATAAAAATAATCATATATCAGTTTTATAAAATTTTAAAACCATTTTTTTTTTATTTATTTATTATCTTTTTTTTTTTTGAAAAAAATAAAGTACTAATTTTATTATTTCCTTGCATTTTTTATATGTGTTTTTTTTCCTTCAATTTTTCAATTTATTTAAAAATTATGCCTAAGAGAACCTGGTAGTGGTTGGTATTACCAGCCATCAAAAACTGGCTACTAATACCAACTAAAAATCAAAAACTTCGTCAAAGTTGGCTATAAATTCATTTTGATCAACTAGATCTAAATAATCAATGAAATCTTTTAGCTTTCTATTTTTTGTCATATCTTTTTTCTGATTAAGGCCTTGATCCACAAAATTTATAGCTCTCTTAAGAAAAAATTTTCCTATATGCTAACTCTAAAAAATCTAAATGGGTAATTGACGAAAGAAATGTGATTTATACTCTGTTGAGAAATTAACTACATGTTATTATGATAGCTTTTTTAAATTTATTTTATGGCATGGCTTTACAAGTAACATATAAATAACTTTAAAAAATTATTTTAATTTTTTAGGAGTTACGAAGCTCTACTTATCCTGCACGGTCCAGTGTGAAAAAACTTAGATTTGCTCAAGCAAAAAAACCTCTAAATTATATGTATTCCTATTTTTCTGTAGAAATTATTGACTGTGATGAAAAAAGCAGTATTACTATAGGCATTTGTCGCAAAGTAAGTAACTTAAGCAAAGTAACTATTTTTTAATACAAGTTTAGAGTTTTGAAATTTTTTCAGAATATTTTTCTGTCATAATTTATGAACTTAAATAATTCCTCTAATTATAATTAGTTCTTTTGAGATTTGATTTAAAATATGTTAGGTCATATAATGTGCACTGATAATTGGGGATTATAGTTATAAAAATGTTTATGGGTTTAACCTATTTGTAACAAAAAGATATATTAAAATTAAAATAAGTAGTAGATTAATATGACTTAGCACATTATATAATTTTTTCTGGGTCAATCAAGAATTTTAGAAAAATAAAGGAATGGTTACTGAGATATCTCTTATGTCCTATGTTTAAATTATATTATTAAGTTCTTTTTTTAATTAAATTTTAGATCTAGATATTAGAATTCTATGTTTAGGAAGATATATCTTTCATACTTTATTTCAGTTGGATAAGTTTCTATTATTAAACAAAATATTTATAAATTATTATCAAATTTAATTCTATTTTTACACAAAATTGTCTTTGGTAGAGCAATTTGTGTAAATTAATAAAAATCTTTTAATTAACTCAATTCTAAGGACATAGCAAAATAAACAAAAAAATAACATTAACAGTTGTAAAATTATGACCAGTCACCTGTCTGAATTATTGTCATATCTTCCTGATTATGATTGTATTGAAATACTTTATTCTCGTCTATTTTTGTTTATCAGTTTTCATTGATTTAGTTTCATTATTACATAAATATCACTATCTCTTTCTGTAGCTCAGTGGTAATTCTGCATATTCCATTCTTGGAATCTTTTATTTGCATTTCTTTCCTATTTCTGTAAATAGCATATACTATTATCAGGGGTCTGTCCAGACATTTTGTGAAAGGTCCGTTTTTCGTGAAATTGTGAAAAAATTACTCACATTCTTACAACCAGGGTCCGCTTTTATGAATTTGTGCAAATAGGGTCCGTTATTGCAAAAAAAAAATTTTTTTCAAAGAGTTTTTAAATTGTATAGACATACAAGATTATGCTCAACACTGTAAAATTGTAATTTAAAAAATTAAATTTTAAAAAATAAACAACAATTTCTCCTTCTAAATTAGAGATGCAACATACAAATATTTGGTATTTAGCCTATACTGCTGAACGCAGAATATTCATTTCGGACGAATAATGGAAAAATCATCTGCCGAAGACAAAACTTAATACGTTTACATCCATCTTTCTTGTTTTCTGCCCTGGAAAGGATTTATTCGATTAACAAAATAATAATGAAGATAAAAAAAAAAATTGTGAGGGGTCCGATTGTACCGTTACCCCTTTGGCTGTGATCTCAAAATTTAAATTTAGTAACGGTTACCCAGGTTATTTAGTAGACAAATATCTAATGAATTACAGAAAACTTTCAACATTTAAAACTCATTTTTATTGCACCTCTAAATCTTCAAAAACATAATTTCACACATTTCCAAATGCCAACATGGGAATAAACATTTATACATTAATTAAAACAAAAATGCAACCTTAAAACACTCAAGCATAACCTTCAACTTCTACAGTTCAAAAAAAAGACATTTATAAAATAAAAACTTCATTTAACATTTCTAAAAACCCAGACTTGGTTTATGATATCTATAAATTACACTTAAATGCTGATTGTTCTCCTACACAAAAAAAAACACAACATAACAGTTCAGAATATTCGGTAAATGATTCCTCTAAAATGTTAACGAAATAAAATTTAAAGTTTTATAAGTACCCTACGGAATTTACTGCTTTCACTCTGGAACCGCCCACCGGAAAGGTAGATGAACTCATGGACAAACTCCTCGGCTAGGATCTCGAAATTTCTCCAGCTATTCTAATTTCAAGCGACTTAGGCATGTAGAAGGGGGACACCTGACGTCCAGCATAGATTCCTTCGGACTTGGCCCATCGTCTCAAAGATATCGGCTTTTGGCTAATCCCGGTAGTCCTTCCCGCTAGAGACTTCAGTTTAGCTTTCCCTAAGGTTACGATCCACCATCTCCGAGATACTGTCACGAACCACTCCTTCAGCGGACAAACTCCGTATCCCCAGGATACTGCTCTGATTAACTGCTTACTACTGGTACTGCAACTGCTACTCGCCACATTCATCGCTTCTCTTTTATCCTCCCGTCAACAAGGCGAAAGAATCTAGACTGACCTGTTTACCACGTCCAGAGTCATCCCGCATCCGGCGGACGTCAGAACCAAAAAAAAAAATCCTTGAGAAAAACCGTCATGAATCCACTAATACCCTATACAAGTTATAATACCATCTTCAATAAATATTAATAAATTTAGTTACATAGATTTTACCCAAAAAAATCCCTTTTTAAAAGACTAATTCAAAATTTCTAAAGAAAATATCATTATGATTGAATTTAAACTTTACCGTAGTGGTGCCATCTACAGACAAATAATCTATCTTTAAAAGTATTACAAAAAAAAAACTTATAATAAATTTCAATTTATTACAATACCATCGCCTCACCGAAAAAAAATTAAAATACTTTTAATTTTTTGAAACACTATAGCACTATGTTAAAATGACCTGGAACACTATCAAGAAATCAAGAAAACTAAATTACTGGTTTCACACAAAAATTTCCGTTTTTTCCTTTTCTCTAAGCTGTTCATAAATAATTCCTACTTAAAGTTCAAAATCTCTAAAAGCACCACGCGGCTTTAAACCTACTTTTAGATCTTTATCACTAAAATCAAATCTGACCCTAACAATGTGCACCTTGCAAGGAAACAGAAAAGAGGAATCAAATATGCGCCAAAGTAGTTTAAACTACTCTTAACTTTAAAAAACATTATAACTCAGATTTACACTTAGCAATACCTTTTCCAGCGGCCCATAGGGGGTCAGGAAAAGATTGTACAGCAACGTTATCAATCTTCAGCTTTCAAATTTTAAACATCGAAACATTCATAATCTACATTTTAAAAATAACATAAAAAAAACAAAAATGGGACAAACCCAGTTTTGACTGATTACATACATCATTACAAATGCCAGTGGAGACCTACACTTCACACTTATGTACATAAAAGGACTGTGGTCCACCTGAAAACAAAAACAGTCTCCACCGACCTACTACATTCCGGCTTATGTAACCAAAATATGCACCGCCAGATATAAACTCCTCCTCCATATTTGGAGAACATTTGACATTCCACCCCAAAACATTTATAACCCAATTTAAAACAAGAAAAATTTAGTTGCACCCCCCTCTTACAAATTCTAATTTCTTATGACCCGTCCATTTACTCGTTGTCTTAAGTTATAACGAGGTTGCGGAAAAGGCACGAATTTACCTGTCTCATACAGTAGATTTTCTGGAGCAGGTGTTTCTACTCTTTCCCTATCTATACTGCCACTGATTTGGTCACCGAACCCACTATCTCTGGATCGCAAAATTTCCAATCTTTGCTCCGCCTTTGCCACATTCTCCACATGAACAACCCTAGTATAGCCAAAATTTTTTGTATGTTGGATTTTCAAAGTGACCGGAGATAAGACTTCAACCACCCTGAAAGGGCCCTCATTAAATTTAGCAAATTTCTTGCACTGGTTTTTCTTTAACACAGGATTGAACCAGTATACTTCATCCCCTGTTTGGAAATTATATTGTTTGACGTTTTTGTCTCTACGAGCTTTTCTATTTTCTGCAGAATATTCTAGATTTTCCCTCGCTGATGCATAAGTACTATGCAATTTACCAAGTAAATCTTTGGCAAAGTCCTCAGCACCCGCATAAGAGAAAGGTTTATGATTCCTGAGAAATTCCAGAGGTAAAGTTAATTCCCTACCATACGTTAATAGTGCCGGAGTAAAGTTAGTTGACTCCTGAATAGCTGTTCGGTATGCTAGTAAGGCAAATGGTATTTGCGTATCCCAGTCATCATGTGTAGAATTAACTATATGACATAAAAAATTTGCGATTGTCTTATGCTTAATTTCTATAGCACCATTACTCTGGGGGCGATAAGGGATAACATTAATTTTATCTATTCCCAAAGATTTATAAATTCTTTTCATACCCTCACTTATCAGATTAGATCCTCTGTCTGTGATTAAAGTTTTTGGAGAGCCAAAACGAGATATAAAATTTAAAAGTACTATGGCAATATCCTTACTGCTGACCGAGGAAACCGGGACAGCTTCTAACCACTTTGTAAAATGGTCAACAATTGTGACCAAATACCTATTTCCATCCTGAGTTAAAGGGAGCGGTCCTACTACATCACATGCTATTTTCTCAAAAGGACCATATGGAGGTGGCACTTTCTGCAAAGGGGCTAATCGCTTGGGTTGATGAGCCTTTCTTTGTAAACAGCTATTACACGACTTAATGAAGTTCACAATATGGGAAGACATTTTGGGCCAAAAATAAATTTTCTTTATCTTTCTTAAAGTCTTACTAATCCCAGGATGGCAAACCAAAGGAGAATTATGATACAAGTTCAAGACGTCTTTCACTAAACTTCGTGGAATAACCATTTTTTCACTCTCAGCAATTTGGCTTTTCTTACACCTTAATAATTTGTCTTTAATAAAAAAATGAAAGTTAGATGGCACTGGTTCATTTTTGCCCAAAGCCTCAACAATTTCTTTGCAAAAAGGATCTTTTTCCTGCTCTTCAATTAATTTTGTCAAGGAACAAAGTGATTCATTACAATCCACTTCATTAAATAAAATTTTGTTACTGATAGTTTCTGCTTCGTTAACATTTCTACTTAGAAAGTCTGCAATATTATTAATCTTTCCCGGAATATATTTTACCTCAAACTGGAATTGTGACAAAGAAATAGACCACCGCGCAATTCTACAAAAAGAATCCTTCAACTTCAAGGTATTAGCTATAGGGGAATGATCAGTGTAAATAAAAAATTTCCTTCCTAGCAAATAGTGTCTAAAGTAATTAGTAAAATAAACTATTGCCAAGGTTTCACGTTCGGTCACCGAATACCTGGTCTCTGGTGGCTTCAGTTTTCTACTTCCAAAAGCTATAGGGTGAGGAAAACCCTCATCATCCAGCTGAGCTAACACTGATCCGATAGCATGATTACTGGCATCAGTATATAAGTGAAAAGATTTTGACATGTTGGGTAAAACTAAGACAGGTTCAGAAATCAAGAATTTTTTTAAACTCACAAACTCCGTTTCCGCCTGGTTGTCCCATTCAAATTTGCCACTTTTAGTTAAGGCTATCAGCCGAAGTGATTTTTGACCAATATTCGGAATAAACTTTCTATAGTACCCGATACATCCTAAAAATGACTGAACATCTGTTTTGTTTCTTGGTGTTTTAAAATCTTTAATAACCTCTATATTTTTCTGGTCTGGATAAACCTTACCATCCTGAATAACAAACCCTAAATAATTAATTCTATTAGTAAGGAATGAGCATTTACTTGGTTTTAATTTTAACTTATTTTTTAATAATCTTTCAAATACCAATTTAAGTTTGGGAAAGTGATCCTCAACACTGTTGCTGGCAATAACAATATCATCAATATAAATGCCAATATTCAAAGGTTCGAGACCCGATAATACCACGTTCATTAATCTTTGGAAGGAATTGGCACTGGTTCGCAGACCAAAAGGTGTGCGTGTAAATTGATACAGTCCTTTATGGGTTGCAATAGCTAACTTATGTCTATCCTCCGGTGAAACAATTTCTTGGAAAAAACCCGAAGTCAGATCTAACGTACTGAAAACTCTTCCTCCTGCTAAATTATCAATAGCCTCATTAATGTTGGGTATAGGGTAGGAATCAGGAACAACCTTAGCATTCAAGGCTCTGAAATCTGTGACCAGGCGATAATCTCCGGTCGCTTTTTTTACCAATAGAATAGGGGAACTGTAAGCTGACACGGAGGGTTCCAGTATTCCCGCTTCCAATAGAATATTTATCTGCGAGTCCATTTCCTCACATAAATTGTATGGTACCCTATAAGCTCTACGCTTTACCGGCACATTATCAATTAGGGGAACCCTGTGTAGTACGGTATCACAACCCGGTAGATCTTTAACTGAGGCCGCGAACACATTCTTGTTTTCCTTTAAAAATTTTATTAACCTATCTTTAGTACTATTATCTAGATGGTCTAACTTAAAAGTTTGATCAAATTCAAGATCGGCCTCATCACACTCACCGAAATTTTCATGAGCTTCGATACTAAAATTAGGTAGATTGCTATCACTTGATGAAATTACCTTTTCCAGTTTAACTAATTTAGTATTTTTACTTAAATTTATGTCATTTCCTGTGGGATTTAACACTAAAACTGGAATACTATGATTACTCTTAAATTTGTTAACTGACCTTGCCACACAGTATTCCCTGTCGTTAAAAATAGGTTCCACCAAACACAATTCAGAATTAAAATATTTCCTAACGTTTACATTTACTATCGATTCAGAAAAAGGTGCAAGGGTATACTTTTTATTTAAATAACCGTAAATATCTTCTTTCCAAGTTTGTTCAATTACGTTTATCACCTTTCCCTCTTCACAACATAACCAAGGTATTATTTCTTCACCTATTTGAATTTTATTAGCTTGATAATCAATTAAGCACCTGTGTTTGTGAAGGAAATTACTTCCCAAAAGCATAGAAAAATTCTTAGATAATCTAGAAGGTAATACATAAAAATCACATTTACACTTGTACGAGCCAACTTGAATATCAATTTGAACTTTATGCTGTAAAGCAATCCTACTGTCCGCCACAGATGAAACACACATATTGCAATTTTGACGCTTAATGTTAGAAGGTAGGAAAGATTCCTCAATTAAATTAAGAGCTGCTCCTGTATCAACCAGAGATAAGACTTTTAAATTCTGAAAAGTCACACTAATAATGGGAAGGGTCCCTACAGTTTCATTAGTATAAATTTGCACGAACTTGGGCATACACGCTGTCACCTGTGCCTGTGAAGCACCCGAACTTAGTTTTCCTGTCGCACATCTCCAACTGCATTATCTGCAGGTTGACTTTGGACATTTCTACTCATTCTCTGCCTGGCACGGCAGTATCTAGCAATATGCCCAACTCTACCACAATTGTAACAGGGACCTATCCTCCTCTCATTACTTCTATTATCTCTAAACGCTACTGCCCCTCTATCATGATTTCCCATATTTCCAGTTACTCTAGTCTCTAGTTTCTCCACCTTTTCAGTTAATTTCTCTATGGTGGATGCCAGGTTTGCACAAACAGCAGCCAACCCATTCTCATTTTGTTCAACTTTAAATATCTCTGTTGGGAACTGTAAAAACGGATTATTCGTGGCCTTCACGGTTAGCCAGGCACTCTCCTCCAGAATAGCTAACTTTTTTAACTCCTCCAAGCTTTGCGGGTTTCGAGCCAAAACTCCTCTCAGAATATTAGGGTGTAAATTTAACTTTAACATACTAAATAGCATATGGTTTCTTTGTGTCTCTTTTGTTTCAGTGTCACATTGACCAAAATCCAAAAATTTGCTTTTTTGCACGGCCTGTGCCAAATATCTCTCAACTGGCATATCTACGGGTTGCCTGAAGGCCATGAACTCAAAAAGAGCCGTTGAAGGAGAAACTTTTTTACCATATAGATTAAGCAACTTATCTTTCAACTTTTTAAAATTGTCAATGTCTTCCCCAAATTCATTTATACAGTCTCTGGCTTCCCCAAACAACCTATCTTTGAGTGCAAAATACTTTTCTGACTCTGTCCAATTCCACTGCGACGCGGAAGCTTGTAGGCGCTCAAGAAATTCCTCCACCGATACTGTAGAGTCCCTTCCTCTAAACGTGGGGAGTACTTGCAATGTTAAAAGGGAAAAATTACCAGGTATAAATACACCCGTTTGACCATCCTGTGGCGAAAGCTTATCCTTAGGACACATATTCGATTACAATTCAAATTTCACAAGCACACTATTAATTGAGTAAATCTTAACTTGTTTACGTCTATTTCAAAAACTGGGAATATATAAATACACTCAAATATGATACAACTTTAAAACACATAAAAAAGTCAAATGTTAGCATCTGGAAATGCAAAAGATTGCAGCACCAATTTAGGCCCTTTCTATTAAATTTGCCTATCCTGGTCACGGCACCAATTTGTACCGTTACCCCTTTGGCTGTGATCTCAAAATTTAAATTTAGTAACGGTTACCCAGGTTATTTAGTAGACAAATATCTAATGAATTACAGAAAACTTTCAACATTTAAAACTCATTTTTATTGCACCTCTAAATCTTCAAAAACATAATTTCACACATTTCCAAATGCCAACATGGGAATAAACATTTATACATTAATTAAAACAAAAATGCAACCTTAAAACACTCAAGCATAACCTTCAACTTCTACAGTTCAAAAAAAAGACATTTATAAAATAAAAACTTCATTTAACATTTCTAAAAACCCAGACTTGGTTTATGATATCTATAAATTACACTTAAATGCTGATTGTTCTCCTACACAAAAAAAAACACAACATAACAGTTCAGAATATTCGGTAAATGATTCCTCTAAAATGTTAACGAAATAAAATTGAAAGTTTTATAAGTACCCTACGGAATTTACTGCTTTCACTCTGGAACCGCCCACCGGAAAGGTAGATGAACTCATGGACAAACTCCTCGGCTAGGATCTCGAAATTTCTCCAGCTATTCTAATTTCAAGCGACTTAGGCATGTAGAAGGGGGACACCTGACGTCCAGCATAGATTCCTTCGGACTTGGCCCATCGTCTCAAAGATATCGGCTTTTGGCTAATCCCGGTAGTCCTTCCCGCTAGAGACTTCAGTTTAGCTTTCCCTAAGGTTACGATCCACCATCTCCGAGATACTGTCACGAACCACTCCTTCAGCGGACAAACTCCGTATCCCCAGGATACTGCTCTGATTAACTGCTTACTACTGGTACTGCAACTGCTACTCGCCACATTCATCGCTTCTCTTTTATCCTCCCGTCAACAAGGCGAAAGAATCTAGACTGACCTGTTTACCACGTCCAGAGTCATCCCGCATCCGGCGGACGTCAGAACCAAAAAAAAAAATCCTTGAGAAAAACCGTCATGAATCCACTAATACCCTATACAAGTTATAATACCATCTTCAATAAATATTAATAAATTTAGTTACATAGATTTTACCCAAAAAAATCCCTTTTTAAAAGACTAATTCAAAATTTCTAAAGAAAATATCATTATGATTGAATTTAAACTTTACCGTAGTGGTGCCATCTACAGACAAATAATCTATCTTTAAAAGTATTACAAAAAAAAAACTTATAATAAATTTCAATTTATTACACGATTAAAAGAAAAATCATTTTGTGAAGGGTCCGTTTTTAAGTTAAAATATTTTGTGAAGGGTCCGTTTTTAAGTTAAAATAATTTGTGAAGGGTCCGTTTTTAGGAAAAGATATTTTGTGAAGGGTCCGTTAACGGACCCAAATTTCTTCTAAACAGACCCCTGATTATAATATAAGTTTCAGATACGAAGCTTCATTAAAAATGAAAATATATTTTTTTAATGTCAACTTTCTCTTTGAGTAGGACTTTGGTTTCATACTGCTAATACTTTTGTTTAGGAATGTTTTTACTCATGTTTGTGACTGTACATTTCTTTATTAATTTTATTTCTGTTTCTTTGCTACCATGTCATGTTGCTCAACGATTTCCGCTATTCATTCTTACGATTCAGAAATCATGCTGTTTAAAAATTCGATACCGCCATTCATATTTGCATTTTTTTCAAATTCAATAGCGTGATTCATATTTACACAATTTTAAACTCCAATATCAGGATTATTGTAAGGACTTAAGTTTTTCTCTAATTAGTTACTATAAAGGTGTGATATTTTTCATTGATAGGTAATTTAATTATAAATCTTAGTACAGTACAGAACCCATTATCCGGAAATCAGAAAACCAAAAAACCGGAACGAAATTCAATAAATTTTCCCGCCATTTTTTTAAAAAAAAAAATAATAATTTCCTTATAAGATTTTAGGATTTTTCTTTCTTTTTTGAAAGATGTTTACCTTACCATCAGTTTGGAAATAATCCTTGTGTATTACTCCATCGTTTTTTTCTTCTTTTTAAGATTATTTCAAAAAAAAAATTGTTTTTTTATTTGGGTTTAACAATAAAAGAACGGCTTTTTGTAGCGATTCAGAAAACCGGAAAAATCAGTTATCCGGAATAGCGATGGTCCCGATCGTTCCGGATAATCAATTCCCTACTGTGTACAAAAATTATGTTAATTTTGTCTGTTATACAAAATTATACCTTCATATAAAGTTTCTGCTCAAATTTTCAAGGCTTTTCACTTTGTGTCATAATCATCCCTGAAACAAGTACTCCAGGGCTATGGCCAGTGGATTGGTTTTCTAATGATAATAGTGAATTTGAAATTCAATGACTGTCTGTAAATGCACTCAATAAGTGTTTAGATGTCTGTTCGTTTTGCCTTCCAAATCCTTTGTGCTGTACTGAACCCGTAAGATTCATAAATTTGAAATGAGTTGTAAAATTTTGTGTTATTTCCTGTTACATCACAGCCATAACAATTGAATTTCTTTGTGCTTAAAACATTCTTCAACAATTAAAAGTTTTTAACTATGTTAAATTTTTTATTTTCTATGCATTAACTTTATATTTTCTCTTAATAGGACTACCCTAGTAAAATATTTCCTGGAAAGACAGCTGGTTCTATAGGTTATTTTTCAGGTATAATATTTTCTTAAATTTATTTTTAAAAAAAACGTGCTAATAGCAACAACAACAAAAAATATTGTTTAATTTGTTAAAATCTTATTGTAATTATATATTTTTTTCTTTAGATACTGGTACTGTTCTGCTTAGAGATTCTGTTCAATTAAATGGCCAAAAATTTTCAAAAGGTTTAAAATTTTTTCTTTTTATATTTTTTGAAACTTGATTCTCTACACTAGTTTTTTTATATTCCTCGGGTGTTACATTTTGTTATTTTTATATAATGTGACTACTTTTGTGATATGATTTTACATCAAAAATATTTTGCAATCTATTTATTAAGCTTACAATTATGCTACCTATGCTATTCTAGTCTGTCATCAGTTTAACTACAAATTGTCATAGCATCAGCTAAAGTTTTCCTTTTGAAATTTACCATTAGGTAATTTAGATGTATGAAAAATTATTGGATACTATTTCTGCTAGAATGTGATAGTTTTTTCCTCCAGAGTTGTTTTGGGAGTTTTGTTTTAACTTATTAAAAGATTAATAATAATTCCATAATAATTAACATAATTTTGTTTTAGTTTTAGAAGTAACTTTTTATTAAAATATTTAAAATAGTTATTTTTGAAATATGTATTTTATCATAAAGAATTGTAATATATTAAATTTGGTCTTTTACTAAATCTAAATTCAATGTTAGCACAAAAGTTTTAAATATATATAAAAAATTCTTACATGAATTGCTCACCAGATATACATTAAGAAGTGAAAATATCTAACATTCCCCCAAATACATTCCAATAAGTCTTGTTTGTAAAACAATTAATGCAGTGAATCTTATGACTTATTAAAACTGCCCAAGAAGTTAATGACTCCACATATCTAGTACATGTTTGTTTTTTAAATGAAATTTCTTTTTTCAACTTTCAACTTTTTTTTTCTTTCCATTTTTGATATTTTTATGCTCCCAAATTTCTCTTTTTTATTAAATCCCAGAAAAAGTGAGAAAAATAAACTTTTTAAGAGAATACACTCTAATACGTTTCTAACGTAACAGAAACAAAAGGCTGTATTTTCCTTGTTAAATCCAGAATTTTGCTAAATAAGATAAGTGGTTCCAACTGTATTTAAAAGTAAAATTATTTTTAAAAATTTTTGACATATGTATAGCGTTTTTAAAAAGTGCTTAAAGGTGCTTATTTTCTATATTAGTCTTTTAAAAGCCTTTAAAGGTGCTTTTTTTTATTGAGTGTTTTTAAAAAGTGCTTAATTTTCCTTTTTTCAAAATGAGATTTTACCGTCACCATGTTGGTTTTCGCTGTGAATTTTGCAAAAAGGCACAGTTCACATTGTTCTATTCAACGTTTTCGCTATTAATTCAAACCCAATCAATCTACTTCGGCATATTGTCAGTCCGTAGCGTATGAGAACGCCATTCGTTTTACATGATTCAAAATTTCGTAATTTTTGACAATTGTCAAAAACAATGCCAAAAATTTTTTTTTTTACATGTAGGTTAAAACACGATAAAACCGTCACTTGTCAAAAACTTTCCAACCTTGCCTAATTATGATATTTTTTTAAAGTGCTTACAAATATTTTTTGAGTGCTTAAAAGGTGCTTATTTTTTGTTGAATAATTTCGCTATGCACCCTGATATATATATATATTTTTTTTTCAGGTGATGTTATAGGTTGTGGTATAATATATCCTCCTGATTACAAAAAATATGTTGATTTATCAACTGATGACAACAGTGATGGCATGTCTGATGTAGTGCTAACTTCCATATTGGATAGGAAATCCATGGATTTTGTCCGCAGTGTACTGAATCTTAATGCACAAAAGGAAGGTGATATGGACTCTGAAGGTGCTTCTTGTGATTCTCAAGCCAAATTGGAAGGAACTGAGTGTGATCATTACAATGAAAATTTTGTTGAAAGTCGGACCCAAGTTGAAGTGAGTAATTGAAATATTTGGTGGTTCAGGTACTTTAAAGACTGTATACATATGCAGTCCACTCTCTTTAACCCTTTGATATGAAATTTTTATTTAACATGTTTTTCATACTTTTTTCATTATTTTGTATGAATTTAGGTCAAAATAAGTGAAAAATATTATATTTAGCATTTTGATTACCTCCAGTTATGAAATACAGCATAAAATACCAGTGTCTTTTTATGCATTAACAGTAAAATCTTATAAACACGACTCATTTCCAAAAAATAATTTTTCAAATTTATGCTTATTTGCAGTTATTTAGATTTAAAAAAACAGTTATTCATCATAGAAATGTATTTAATTTACAAGATCAGTTATTAAATTTTTGAATATAAATAAAGCAGAAAAATTCTAACTACTTCTCTTTTTGGATTTCATATTTTTATACAAATGTAATTCTGATAATCTAACAGATTTTTTTAGTAACTATTAGACTTTAATAATTAAAAAAATACCAAAATATATTTTTGCTTGCAGTTAGAGTGTCATAAAAAATACATATAAAAAAATGGCAAACTTCGAAATCATTAATTCTCACTATAGTGAATAATATTGAGTCATTGCATTGTGTAGTTTCATAAAAGAAAGAATCTAGTTAGTTAAATTATTATTACCTCGTTTAGACTGCAGGGTCCCTTACAACAAGAGCTCCTCAAATTCTGTTGCACACCTTGAAAAACATTTTTTTTTTTTTAACCACTATGTTGTTTTAAAATATTTATAAAAATGTATCAGGGTTTTTTAAGTGATGATCCTCATTTATAGATGTAAGAAACTTAAGAACATTTATTTTTATGTCATCTTATACAAAAGTGCTGTGTAGAACAGAGTCAAATATGGAATTGCTTTACTCATAATAAATATCAAAATATATTGTTAAACCCTGTTTTTGGCAAACAGGTACCCAGGAATCTGCTGAGCAGTGTAGAACCTTTACTCTAATGATTTGAAAACTGGGTATATTTTTCCTACCAAAAACCTTGGAAGAGGACAATCTTGTGTTTAAAATAAAATCGACATCTATTTGTTTCAGATTCTTAGTTTTGTTATTTTTATTTTTAGGTTTATTTCACTCACAACATGCAAGTTATTGGAAAAGTCTTGGCACATATTCCTATTGGTGGTTTCTATCCTACCATCCATATCTTTTCATCAAGTGCAATCAAGATGAAAGTGGATTTAAACCCACCCTCTTCTTAAAGCAGTGAAAAGTAACTTTTAGAAACAGTTTGTAAATATAGGATTACTGATACTCTGGATGGGCTGTTTATTGCTGTCATTTGGGTTAGCACCTTAGTTGTGTTGTTAAATTTGTCATTGTAATTTTTCATAGTTTTAATTAAAACTATGCCACATATTTTTTTTGCTTTATTAGTTCCTATAGTAAGTATTATTCAAACAATTTTTAAATTATTTTTCAATTTAACAGGAATGCTTGATAACTTATTTTGTCAAGCCTACAAACATTGGATATAGTGCTTAGTTATAAAATAAATTTTTTGTATTCTGGCATGTTTTGGGTACTAAGTAATACAGATAAAGCATTCATTAATTTCAGCATAAAAAATTCTTTAAGTTAATAATTATTTTAGAGTATGTCACATTCTCTGTGGCTATTGTACAAGCTTATTCATATTGCATATAAATCCTGGTGAGACTGTGGCTGTATTTTTTCTGGTAATTCCTGGAAAACAAAGAATATATGACTTACGTGTCTGTGCCCAGATTAAGAAAAAACAAATAGCTGAAACTGTGATACAGTTAAAAAAAATATATATCTTTGTTTGATATATAGTGAAAAGTCTCGTATTCAGAATCGTCGGGACTTCCACATGTCCGAAAAATAACTTTTACCAGATAGTAAGTCTTTAAGGTAAAAAATTTCAAAAGATATGCTATTAGATAAAAAGAAATAATAAAAGATAATTAGTTTGAATTTTATATGTTTTCTTGTTTATTTTAATTAATCGAAGAATGTTAGGTTAGTTAAAATGTATAAATAAAAGTAAGCAAGTGATAATTTGCGCTTTCTCTTTTTGGAATAAAAGCACTTTTTTTTTATTCCTTTGATGTGATGAATTAGCAATGAAGATAATTAAATAAAAATGACATTAAAAAACAAACCTCAAATTCTAAAAGTAAATTTATGGGATTAAAAATTTATAATTTATAGGGAAACTGAGCTTGACTGGTGATGTTCTTTTCAAACACAATTAATATTTAACTTCATTAATACTCATTGTTTATTCTTATCACCAAAATTTGTTTTTCTTTAACTGCTCTTTTCAACAATTCTTTTAGGGTGCTCATTAAAGCAGAATAAATGTTTATCTATCAAAAAAGCAGTGATAAAAAATAGTTGGAAAAAATTTTTTGAAAAAGAAAAGATTTATCAATTTTAATTGTTAAAGAGTGCCCAGAAAATAAATGTCCGAATATGGGACATAGTACTGTATTTTGAAATTTCTTCTTTATTTCCATTTTTAAAAAGCGTTTGATTTTAACTTTTTCAATTGAATAGATTGTACCAGTATATAAACAAACATTTATTTCTGAACTGTTAATCATTTTATGTTTATTATAAAATTTGTTACATTTAATATTGTAAGCATTTTTGTCTGCTACTATATTGCATGTACTCCTGCACATTATTGCTGGATTTATTTTCTAATAAACATCACAATCATCTAATTTCAATATATGGAATTATGTTCTAGATTCAATAAGTTAACATTTCTGTCTACAATGTGTTTGTTTTAGCCTGTTGAATGTGTGATTTAGATGTTAAACATCTTCAACATCCTACTTTCATAAAATTCCTATTTTTTTTTTCGTTGCATGTATTTAATTTCTATAGAACTATTTTTTACATTAACATATTTACTAAATATAAAATATATTGATTAAGTATCCTTAATGACAAAAAAGGAATTATTATAATACCTAATCTTTTTTTTCGCATTTTAATTTGAAGTTCTAATTATTTTATTTTTTTTATTTTAAATTTCTTGATCTGAAATTATGTCTTTAGTTTCTGTAAAAAATGTTTATTATGTTAGATCTAATTTTTGTTTTCCTTTTTATCATTTCCTTATTTAAATCATTTACTCTTTATTGTTTTTAATTTATTTCAATACTGCAGGTTTTGATGTTTGAGGCATTTTTTTTTTAAATTTAAAACTTGTGTACTCCCATTACAGCTTATATTAAACTTCCATGGCATTGCCGATTTTTTACACTAAATAAAGTGACTGCTATGATTATGAAAGCTGCATATTTTTATAAAGAATTTTATTGTAAAAAATGTACATGCATTTTCGCTAATGCTTTTATACATGACTATATATTTTTAAAAGCTGATTAGTTATAGATGAACTGTTATTTGTCATCCATTCATATATGCTGTTCAAATTTTTTACATAAACAATTAAGTCCATTTTCTGAGCTATTACTCATACTTGCTTCTATATTTTTGACTATTTACATGCATAAGCTTTACAAATCTATCTTTGAAGGGATGCTGCATTATCCGCAATAAATTTCACCCTAATCTGCAATAAATTTCACCCTAATGCCATTTATTTATTATTTCCCATGCAGTGAATTTAAAATGAAAAAAATTATTAATAAAAATTTATGTTTACTTGATTATTAGATCAATTCTCTTTTACTATTAGAAAGAGCTCACTTGTGTTGCAAATAGATTAAATATCTGATCTTCTTTTTATGCATTCACGCTATCCTCTAGATCAGTAATAGTGAACCTGTTTCGATTAGTGTGCCAGTCAAATAACGGTTTATTGTTTACTGATGTCTATTGTGCCATTAGTTATATTTTCTTTTTAAAAGCTAATCTGTAAGCTACTGCTTTGATTTCAAACCATTAAATTACATTGTGTAACTATATTTACTGTTTAGTTATTAATTTGCTTAAACAATGTGGTTTCTTAAACTAGATTATTTAGAATTCGTTGGAGAAAATGCCTGCTCACAACATTGTACTATATTGCAAATTTGATAATAATCTGTAATTTCGTTTGGGTTTTCTCTTTACAATGCATCTCACTCGTGTACTTCTCAAGGGAAAGGTGCATAGCATTTTTCAAAAGTGCTTAGAGGTGCTTATTTTAGATTTTTGTTTTTTAAGTCCTTAAAAGTGCTTTTTTTAATATGGTGTTTTTAAAAAATGTTCAATTTTCCCTTTTCAAAAATGTTCTTTTTTTCTTTACCATTTCGATTTCCACTACGTATTCTGCGTGATAAAGCGTGGTTTTCACATTGTCCTATTCTACGTTTTTGCAAATCATTTCGGTGCTCCGTTGGTACATAGCGTATGATAGTGTCAATCATTTTACATGTTTGATGCAATACTTACTGGTCTACATGTGCGTATACTAAACTGGGTTTGGTGTGATTCTTGCTCTCTCATGTACAACTCTGTTGCATTTTGCAAAATATTCTCAATTTCAGGCTGCATTTTCCACCCTCTGAAATCAAACCGATCAATCTCCATCTTTTTGTGGAGGCTTATATAATCAAGAAAAGAGTTCTTTATGTCAGAAACTAATTATTCTATCATGATCATGTAAAGTCTTAAAAAATTATTTTGCATTTTGTTAATGTATGTGGAGCTTAAAAATATTTCTTGTCCTTAAAAGGTGCTTATTTTATGTTGAAAGATTTGGCTACGCACCCTGTACCCCTATGACAAGAACTTATATAGTGAGAGCAGTAGTCAGCTTTTGGTACTTTAGTCTTGGAAATTTTTTTAAAAAAATATTTCGTTTTGTGAATGTATTTGAATGAAAATAATTTAATATGAATTTCTTGTGTCCTATTGAAATACACGCCACTTACCATAGATTCACCATCTCTGCTCTTGATAGAAAGATATTTAACAAACAAAAAATAGAATTTTTCATGAAAGCTTTTTGTTATTTAACTTATAACTCGATAATAAAATATTAATAATCAAACACTTTTAGTACTAGAATTTCCAAGTAGGTGGTGTGTAGAGTTGGTCAAAAGTATTTTTACTTTCGAAAGCTAATAAACTAAAAACCTCTATGATATTATTTTTCTTTAATTGTATTACTGTTGTTCCAATTGTGAATTAAGAATGTTCTGAATAAATTTTCTTTTGCTTAAAACTGTTACACCTGCTGAATATGACAATATGAATGTCTTTTTTTAATTATGATTACCACTTTGTTTTAATGGTGCCAAGTTTTTTTTAAATAATTTTTAATAAAAGTTTTTTAAAGTAATTTGGAATGGCACAATCAAATTTATTTAAGGTGAAATTAATGCTCCAAATTGATGTTCTCCTTTGTAATATCATAAAACTAAGGTATTCTTCTAAATTTAATTTAGATTTATTTTTTACTGAAAATTTTTTGGTTCTTTTTTTCTTTCCAATTTAAAGTATTCTTTTTATTAAAAATTGGTTTTTAGATGCAAAAATCTTATTGGAATATGTTTCTAATAATTTTACAACAGAGATTAGGCTTTGTTTGAAAAATTCTAAATTGTTTGGTATTGTAAGAATGTATTCAAAATTTTGTTTATTTCATTTGTTTTAGTAAAAAATTATTACAGAAGTTGTTTTTAATATTTTGATCATAAATGTTTACCAAATGAGCATAGATTTTGTAGTTATGTCATTTGAGTAATCTATATGATCTGTCAAATTCAACTGATATAAAATTTGATATTTAAATTAAACAATATATAAAATTTTTGGTACTAAAAAAATTTTTTTTAATGTCTATAATTAGTATTTATATATTTAATAAATCTATAGGTTAGCATCCCTAGATTTGTGAAAGTTTTTGCTTATAAATGTAAATTGCATTATTATAAATTATATTTTACTATTCTTCTCTAGCCTAACATTTTATGCCATAACTTTTTTCTCTCAATTTAATATGCATTGTTTGCTATTACCCTGTTAGTATATAAATTAGAAGTTTTAATTGCAAAATCAGCTCAATTGACTTTTTTTTTTTAATGTGTATGTGTGTACATGTATATACTTATACAGTCTGACTTCAATTTAATGAACTTCCATTTTGCAAATTTCTCTATTTTGCGATTTTTTTTTTCTTCGAAGAACCAAGAACATTTTGAAAATTTCTTCATAAAATAACTTCCAAATAATGTAGTGAATTTTGAATTTTCTATTAACCTTTCTTTAAGATCCACTTTCCCTATTTCCCAAAATATTTCGAAAAATTTCAAACTTGTTAACGCATTTTATGGGGGAAATGATAAAGCTGGATTCTTAGTCAGTGTGGAGGGTAAGGATGACACTCTTTTAGAAGATCTTTAAAAAATATGGGTACAGCTAAGAGAGAACTATGAAATTAATGATAATGTACTGATCTGATTAATGATTTTATTATTCTTTAGCCGCAACCACAGAAACATTAACTGAATCGAATATTTTGTACAGTGTGAAAAATTAAAACAATGCAGCAATAAATTGTGAGGAAGATGAAGAAATCACCAAATCTTCATATGATAAAACCATTTTAAACAATTCGATAGTAGATAATAATTTACAAGATAAAGGTGTATCAATTACTATTTTTATGTCTAGTGTTTGTGAATTTAAGACCTGTATTGTGTTGTTTAAGTACTTCAAATGGTGCTTTTTCTATTTAACGAATTTTTCAATTTGGTGAACTTTTTATCGGGATTTAACGACTTTGTTAAATACAGATCCGACTGTGTGTGTATATATATATAATGCATTATTTCACAAATAAAATCAATATAATTATTTAATTTATCATAACAGATTCCAATTCATAGTCTTTTAAACCTCTTGGAGTTAATCCTAATATTTCTCAAACTTCTAGCTTATAGTATCCCTGCATCATAAAACTGAATTTTCCTTGATTATTCAACTGAAGAAAATATGTAGCAAGAAATTATAGTACAATTTTGCATAGGTTTTTTTTTTTTTTTTTTTGTCTTTGCATAATGTTTCTGAAAAGGAATTGAGCTGATTTTGCTGCCACGTATCGTAAAGGGTTCAACTAATCATAGTGAAAATTGCGGATAATATATTTCAAATCATGCTTAAGAAAAATGTGAGAATTTGTTCTGAATGAATTATTGCCTTGTGTAGACTATTTATATATTTTTTGAATTAGTAAATTATATTATTTCTCAAAGTATGTCATGTTTTACTTTTGCTTAATATTTGTGAGAAAAATGTACCCAACTTGTGATTGATTTGAGCTTCAATAAAATCTTTCAAATAATGAACTATTAAATAGAAATTAGAGTTTCTTGTGTCTAAGTGAAAAAAATATGTTGATGTCAAGTTAATTATCAGAATAATTGCTTGCATCATTTTTTAATGCTAAATTTCTCTAATGTTTTAACAGTTGCAGCAACTTACCCTTAAACTTAGAAGTTTTCTCTAAGAATTTTATGTCTGGTGAAGATCATAGCTTTCTGATGATTCAGTTAGAGAAGTTAATAAATGAAGATGCTATATAATATTTTATTAAAAACTATGAGTTGGTGGTTTGATTTTATATTTGTTTTAACTATTAGCATTTCTTTTTGTTTGTAAAATGTGTGGCTTACACCAAAAAGTCTTCAATTTGTATCTTAAAAAATACATTCCTCAGTTTTAAATTTTAAAAAAAAAAACTTTTTATCTGATGCACATGAGAAAAGGAAGTCTAAAACTCAAAAGTTACGAAATAACCCTAAAAAAGATACAGGAGTGAAAAAATTCTCTAACCATAAATTTTACCCTGTTTTCACAGTGTTTATAAAACCTTACCCTGTTTTACAGTGTTTATAAAACCTATTTTACCCTGTTTTCACTGTGTTTTTAAAATTTCCTCCAAAATTATAATTTTTTTTCTCATTGTAATAACTTAAAAAGTATATTGTTAATACTTTTGATAATTTTTCTTTTAGCATCTTTTAAAAATTCATTTGATTTTACACTAGTCTTGAATAAACTAGCATGTATTAAAAATAATCGAAATTAAAATGTATTGATATAGCAATAATTTATAAAATTAAATTTAAGGTCCTTCTCTTAAACTTAAGGAATTCAAACTAATAAACTGAAAGAAAAAAGAATGCCGGTTGAATTTTTTTACATGGTAAAATTTTGTATAGCGGCACAATTTTTTTTTAATAAAAAAAACTTAGTAGCAGTTTTTATTTCAAATGGATAAAAAAGTTTCCTGGGGTTGCTTGAACCTCATGCACACGATCGGACGTATTTGACATATTTTTAATCCCAGAAAAAATAGTGTTTTGCAAATGGGTTTTAAAAGCACTACCTATAGTATTTTTTTAATTGGATTAAAAAATTGATTCATTTTTATCTAAATTTTTGCCATGAAATACATTTAAATCCACAATAAAAACTACCAACAAAGAAAGTGATGTAATTATTCTAACAATAAACAAAGTTTGCTTTCATTTTTCAGTATTGAAATGTTGATTTTGTCTTATGTGAATTTTATAAAAATATATGTTACATAGTGAACAAGTTTGACAAACATATTGCGTTTTAACAAAAATAATTTGACGAAATCCCAAGATATTTTTTACGAATTTACAAAAATAGGGCCCTGACTAGAAATATTCGAATGACCCCTATTTAATCGCTAATCTTGAATGAGGCCAGTGTTAATTCAATACAGAATTATTTAACAGGAACGTAAATTGATTTTCTGCTTCTTAATATCTTTCTATAACCTTCTAATTTGGTTTTGTTTTTTAAATATTTTTTTTATTTATGCTCCTAACCCTATTTTTTTCTTTTCAATAAACCAAAACTTTTTCAAATGTATTTTTAAAACTAAACCCCACTCAAGCTTTTATTTGGCTTTAACAAAAAAAGGATTAAAAAAAAAAATCAATACTGAACCGCGTTCTGAAATATTTATACGAGACAAAAAAATCTCCGAATCGAGTATGAAATGATTGATCACATAATATGCAAATAGTAAGTTTTTTGTCGTCTTCGTTGACTTTTGAAAAAGCAGTTCTTTTCTTCTATTATACTTGATTAATGATAAATTATTATCATTCTCTGTTTAACAAATAACACAAAAAACAAATTCTAAAAACATTTGTTAATTTTTAACTATTTTAATTTCTATTAAAAAATACAGAGGAATTGATTTAGATTTTTTTTTTCTTCCTAGTTACGTTTTTTTCGCCTAGCATTTGTTTATTTTTGCAATTTTATACATTTTATTCTTTAAACAATTTTGTTTAGTTGAATAAATATCATTTACAATTTTTTAATACTTTTGTTAATTTATTTTTAAATTGAATTGTAATTTTTCTTCTACTAATTAGTTGCCTTTTGAATTCTGGGTCTTTTTTCCCCCCACTGTTGTATTTTGTAGATCCATTGGTTATGGTCGAAAAATTATATTTTGCATGAAATTATCGTTAGATTAACAAGTTTTATAATGGTGATTAAAATTTTCAGATTGTCTGAAATAGTTTCATTGACATAACGGAACCAATAATGTCCAAAGTTTTCACCGCTCTGTTGTATAAACCAGGGGTCTTCAATACTGAGGTTTTCGATACTGAGTGTTTCTCATGTTCATATAAATACATGATTCATGAGGTGCCCTTGTAACCTTCCCCTTTTTGCTTTACTTATTCCTTTCTTTTTTTTTGTTCTCATCGCACATCATAGCATCGAACATTTAGGTGTTACTTTGACTGTAACTAGTGCAGATGTATTATATCAATGTGCTATTCTGCTTAATGCTATTATCATCTTACAATTGGATGCCTGCTAGCGACGTCACGCGTGTGTCAGGCAATCAAGTTCAACACGTATGCATGACGTCGCGTGCAGGTATCCAACTAAATCTGATTTGATAACTGTTTCAGCTTCATAATAAACCCAACCCTTAAAATTGCCAAGTTAACACGCCATGCACAACCACGTGGTTAGACACAACCAATAAGTGATACGTACCGGATTCTTTCTATTTTTGAAATAACATCAGCAGTGGACTGGCTTAAGGCACCCAGGCTCAATGCCATTGTAGCCTAAGCCATTCAGGCAAGACGATACGACTGCGACTGGTCTGATGACTACGGCTCGGTTCCTAGCAGATAACCGAAGTCAAGCATCACTAGCAGCAGTCAGTGATTGGGTGGGTGACCACTTTGATCAAACTGCCAAAGGACCCTAGGTTTGTGGTATCGGTCCTCGTTAAACTGTTCTACCTTAACGTACTCGATTTTGCACAAGTCGTCGAGCTACCACAACGAATGAGCCATCCCCTTCACAGGGGATCGAAACTGTAATGGCGTGTCTTCGGATAATCCCTCGGAGATGTTCCCCAAACCTTCGCCATTAGTTCATGGTGACTCAGGAGATAGAGCACTCTCCTTCCAATGCGGTGACCCGGGTTCAAATCCCTGGTCGATTCGAATTCCGCAACCGACTCTCACTGAACACAGTACTAACGTAAAATATCCTCAGTGGTAGACGGGTTATGGGTTAAGGTTCCCTTGCAGTTAGATAATCGTGAAAGGTTTTCATCTCAGTGTAACGCAAATCGGAGTTAGTTCCATCGAAAAGTCCTCCACGAAGGCAAATCTCAATACTTGATTCAGGAGTTCACTTGTCTTCTGAATTGGGTTTCAAAATTACAAGGCTACGGAGTGAAACATAAATAGTCGTAAACCCAAAATTGGATCGGCTGTTCAACGACGGTTATGAAATAAAATAAAATTGCCCATTGTGGAGCTCTAGTGCGGCGTAAATTAAGTAGGTACTACTATTTTGAAAAAATATAAATTAATAACTTTTTTACTTGTTTATTTCAATATTTAAAAAGGAATATTTAAAGAGGCTTTAATGAATGCTCCTGGAATTAAATATAACTTGTAAGCTTAAAAATGCATTATACTGACTGCTAAGAGCTTTTGTTATCGTTATGAACTCACAATTGTAATTTTTTTTTTTAATTAAATGCAATTCAAATAACTCTAGCCAAGCTTTTCTCTGATATATATACTAAACACACGTATATTTTTTTAAAATCTAATTTTTTTTATGAAAACAAGCTATTGATTTTAATAAATAGTATGAGCTTTTTGCTCTCGAAAAATATTCTATCAATTATTCGAAGATAGTTTTTATTCGTTTTGAACATTTCTTACCCTCTCATTTCCAAATCATTGTTAGTCCAAACTTCATCAATATTGTAAACGGATTGATTTTTTAAAGCAATATTTCATCAGCGGAATATAACTTTGAAATATTCATCAGTACCTTTTTTAACTGTTTGCACTAAATGTTCATGAAATAACCAAATTAATCTACAACATAATTACATAGTAACTGCAAAGTGTTTGTTTAGTTTATTTGCATTGTTGAAACAAATAATAGAGAGCAATTCGTTTTTTGTTTAATAACACTAATGTGCATTTGGCATGCAACTAGAGCACATTCATTTCTGTAGTAATAAAACATGATGTTTTTGATTAATTAAAAAAAAATTTCTCTATATATTTAGAAAAAATTACAGCGGCTGCTGTTTTAGAAAATGTTCGCTATCCTAATGCATTTTAGGATAAATATGTTTTTAATACATACATATATATTTATATACATACGTATGCAGAGCGAATACTTTTAGCTGTAGAATTATGAATTTTTGGCAGCCACGTAAGTCTAAAGGTTTGCACAGCTTGCCTCTTTTTTATTATTTTTTTTTAAAAATTCAAATAAATTTTACACTTTAAAATTTCATTTATTTATTTATTCTTTATGTTTTCTTTGATATATATATATCTATATGACAATTCCGAGTTTGGAAGGCTTATAAAAAAATTTTAATACAGCATTTTATATAATAAAGAAACATTACAAGTTTTAATTATGCAATGTATTAGTAGATGGCTAAGTAATGAGCTTCCTCGCTGTTGGATTGAACACTGGTCGGACGACGACAATCGACTTCTTTCATGGCCACCGGGCTGTCCAGGCTTAACTTCCTGTGATTTTTTTTTATGAGGCTACAAAGATTGTGTGCTTGTGCTCTCTATTTAATGTGTTTTAAGAAAGTAAAGATGAAGGATCACAACCGCATTCGCTATCACTGATTGTGAGATGATGCAGTCAGTGGGGCAAGAATATGACGAAGTCAGCCGCGGTCAGGGCTAAAGAGAATAGAAGGGCTGGTTCAGTCCTTTGAAGTATCTCTCGCCGCACCGATCCTCCGACGTCACTCTAGTGACGACACTTTGGCGCAAAGCTCGCACTTTTACTTCAAGAACGGAGCGTTTGGCCTTACTAGCTCTAACTAATATTGGATCATTTCTTTTCGCGAGATATTCTAAGACATTTGTTATTTTCTATAATGATTTTCCTCAGTTTTTGCAGTGAATTTACAAGAATTTAAAACTATTATCGAAATGCCAGTTTGCGCGATCGCAACTTGCAAAAATTCTGATACAAAAACAAAAGAAAAAAGTATAATTTTTCGCGTGTTCCCTTAAGTAAATGAACAACTATGTAAGGAATGGATTCCGAAATGACACAGTTAATATAAAACAGCAATACGTTTATTCTGTCGTAAAGAACTTTTATAAAAATTCATTATCTAAATAGAAACCGCCTCGTTACTTCATAAAGAAAGGCAGATGAAAAGAATTAAAAAATGGATAAAGTCAAAGAAAATTAAAATGTAAATAAAAAGTATAAATAAAATATATAGTATATAGTTGAAATTCTCCTAATTTCATAACATATTTTTTAATGTAGTTATTCTAAATATTTATGATTTTTTTTAAAAATTATATTCTCTTCAATTTAAATATCTATAAATTATATCATCGTAAATTTAAATGTCTATAAACAATTGTAAAATTTCTAATGTCATTATGAACCTAAATTATTATTTTGTTTCAGTAATTAGCGTTTAAGGTTGATGTTTTCTAATGATTAAGTATGAACAAATTGCTATTAACGGCATATTTTAAAATCAGGGATTCTAAATTTAACTTAACTTATCGTTATGAAAGAATATGTAGATAAAAAAAGTGTCGATATATGCCTTCATTTTTCTTAATAGTTAAAGTTAAAACTGAACTTTTTAAAATAAAGTATTTATCGTGTCATTTTCATCAACTAGCAAAACATTTTTATAAGTTTAAAATGGTACTTTTTTTAATATAATTACCAAGAAAGTTTTTTTTAAACTATGTTTATGAACGGAAATAATGTGTTAATTACGTAAAGTTTGAAAGCTAATAACCAGAAAAAGTCTAACTTATTTTTACAAAGAGAAAGATGCAAAATTATCATAATATCTTTGCTTGCGATCTCCGAGATCCGTGGACACAGTGACGTCATGAGGAGGGAAATCGTAGCTTCAGCTCTTAGAGCGGAGTGAACTAGCCCTTCTATTCTCTTTAGCCCTGGCCGCGGTGACAAAAGCTCACACATTCAACACAAAATCTTGTGGTGTTTCTTTATTATTTAGAGTAACATTTATTGATGCATTTGTTATATTTTGTTTGTTATAAGCCTTTCAAAAACCGACGGGAAATTGTGACATACCCCTGTAGAATGATCTTATAAAGGCCATATAATCTTCCAGCATTAAATTTAAGTGATCTATTCGAAAATGGTCGTAAGTGTGATTAACGAAACAATTTTTGGTGACGAAACAATTTTATTCGACATTCTATCTTTATATTTCGTATTTTATTAAATAGAATATTTAGAATTAACGAACAATAATTTTTACCTTAAAGATTTTATTTAGTAATTATATTTAAGAGTAGCTTCTTAGTTATAAAATTATCGTACAAAATATTTAATTGTTTATAAATTATTAAATATTTATAAATAAGAATGAAGAAAAATTAATTATTTTTTTACATTCTGTAGAATAAATTAGTCTTTTTCGATTGGCAACAAATTTGAGCTCACTAATTTTCGTTTCAACAATAATTGGTAAGAATTTAGTAAAGTAAAGAAATCAGTATTAAAGAATGTAGCATTTTACTATTAAGTAATTAGTATTCAGTATTTTTTGAACCTTATTTTCTCCAGGAAAAAAAAAATTCAGAACCTTTAACGCCGATTTCACCTCTGCAATAAAGGTTGCCAACATTTCGAGAAATTAAAAAAAAGAAACTGAGGAAATGAAATTAGAGTCTCCTAATGACGAACTACCAATTTTTCAGCTGTCTACTGTTAACTTACAAAATAACATTAATTGGGATTCGACTGGGTTCGATTTCATAGACTCATTTAACAAAGTTGGGTCATCATAATAATTAAGTCTTAATAATAAATTCTTTGTTCTGCTACTAAAACATTTCTATAATAATTAAACTCTTCGACAATATTGAGGCTGATGAAAAGAAAAAAGCAGTAAACATAACTATTAAGTAACAAGACATGCGTAATTCAATCGCTCGGACATTCGCAATAGGATCGCTAGATTTCTCTTTTTCATGATATTTATGAATCATACTCATATTTTTAGTTTTTGACAAGCAAAGCATGTTTCCTTTTCGTCAAATGTTTATGCATTGCCCAGCATCCTTCGTGTATACAAAACAAATTAACGAGACAAGTCTTGTCTCTCCAATTAATTTGTTTTGTAGAAAGGAGTCAGATGACTAGACTCTCTGCGGTGATAGACAGAATACATTTCTTTCTTTTTTTTCCTTACTGAACCGAAATTGCTTTAACGCCCTTTCTGAGGCTACGAGTATATACTATATCTATTTTAGACATCAGTCCAATGCACTCACCCTCTCCTACCTTATCGCAAGAGGGGGGGAAATCTCAAAAAAGCTGCTTCATGTCGGAATTAAATAGTTGTAGAATTGCAAAATTTGCTGTTTCATTTTCGGATGATAGCTGTTTGTAGAATACCCTTACTGAAGAAAATTACAGGTAAAAAGAATTATAATTCTTTTATTATTCATTTTTATTTCAAAAAATATGGTATTATATCTATGTGTAGTAACAACATATATAAGGAATTTCACCTCACTCACTCATGTTTTCTTTTTCTTCCTTTTTCTTATGTTTATTATGAAAAATTTTAGGTACAAATGTCTTAGGGAGTTGAAAACCAACTTGGATGTAACTTTTTTCTTCGTTAATTGATGAATTAATTACACGTGCGTAGCCAGATGTTTCAACAAAAAATAAGCACCTTTTAAGCACACAAAAAATATTTTTAATCAATTTCCAAAAACAAAATCATAATTAGGGTCTATGCTGTAATAAGAATTTTTTTTTTTTCTATCGCGTAAAGTTCTTAATTTATGAACATAAAATCAATAAAATTTTCACAAAATCATGATAAAATAAGCAGTTTCTGATAAATATTCCAGAGAAAATTGTGAAAAATCATGCATTTTTGTAATTTAAAACGACAATCGACACGGCAAAGAAAAAATCTCTTTTTAAAAGATGGAAAATTAAGCACTTTTTGCAAACTCCGAATAAAAAAGTCACCTTTAAGGGCTTTTAAATATGTAAATCAAAAATAAGTACCTTTGAGCACTTTTTAAAAACGCTACGCACCTTGTTACATTTCTCTCTCATAAAGCAACACTAATTTTAGATATTTGGGATGTTTCTTACGTGTGTTGCAATTCCATAATGCTTTAAAAAATTCTGACTTAAATTTTATTTTATAACCGCCGTTGAACAGCCGACCTAATTATGAGTTTACGGGTACCAATGTTCAATTCCGCAGCCTTGTTATTTTGAACTTAATTCAGAAGACAAGGAAACTTCTGGATTAAGTATTGGAAGAAATTTGCCTTGTTTGAGGACTTTTAATGGAACTAACCGGCATTTGCTGTACATGGAGAGGAAAATAACGATAACCTCCTATGGTTAGCCCGATGGACTCTACCCTATGATCCGTGTACCACTGAGGATATTTTACATCAGCACTGTGGTCGATGCGAGCCGGGTGCGGAATTCGTTTCTACCAGCTATCCCTGGGATTCGAACCCGGCTAACCTTATTTAGAGGCGAGTGCTCAATCCCCTGAGCCACCGCGACTCTTATCAACTTATATTGAGGCTGTTTAATAATTAACCTACTAAACCATATTAAAAAGCTGTAATTTGAGGTCCAACGTTTAAATATATAATATAGTTAAAAGCTGAACAATCCATGCAAATGATATTTTAAAAACCATTTTATTTTAATGCGTAGAACATGTTAAGAAATCATTATTTTTTATTAAAAGTTCTACTGCAAGGAACTATTGAAATAATGATTCCAATAATTATTTCAATCGATTCGTAACACAAAGATAATTACCTAATTAATAAATCGAAGCTAATGCATTTCTCTTTTCTTTACAAATATAATCATTTGTCGATAAATAACGCCTGTTTTGGGCTATTTTTCCGAGTATGAAAGATACAAAAGCATGTAGAAAAGTAGGTCGTGTTACATAATATCTACAAAAGGAAGGAAAAACTTGCTAAAAATATGTTACAAAATATTATAAAATAAATATAAAAAAATAATTAAATAAATAAAAAAAATTTAAAAAAAACTGAAACATGCAATTTGTTCTAAAATATTACAATTATTACTGAAAAATTAAAAACTAGTTAAATAAATTTAAATTACTTTTAATTATTTATCAATTTATAATAATATAAACTATTATCAAATTAATAATTTTCTTTTGTTACTATTTAAAGGACAAAAGATACTTTTTATGATCAAATTACTTTATCTGACTCGATCATGACAATTCAGTGCGTACCAACTGGCGGCGAAGCTTTTTTTTTGCGACCCGCGAACTAAAATATATGAGTTTTTTTTTTTTTTTTGCGCACAATTTTCGGAAAAAATCTATATGGCTTTAGAATACTATTCTTTAAATAAACCTAATTTCTTCGTTTCTGTGAAATTTAACATATCAACGGTGCAAAAAAATTTATTTCTTAAGTTTTGCATCCAAAAAAATATTTATTCAAATACAAAAATAATCGTGTTGTTGCTCTTTTTCATTTTTTTTTATTTTTAAATTTTTTTTTTGCATTTTGTTAAAATAATTTAGCATGAGCGTATCAGAAATTTTGTCGAAGAAATTCTCCCATTTAACTTTTTGAAACCACTCATTTTGGACGAAATTGTTTGCATTTGTAAATTTTAAAACGCATGAAAGAGGGAATGAATATCATGTTTTATTTAAATTCCTTGAATTGAATATCGCATGAGTGGAAAAGGAAAGAAAATTTTATTTCAAATGCTCGATAATTTTTTTCTTCTTTTTTTTGCTATAATTACTGATAAGTCGAAAAATAATGCTAATTTATCACAGAATTAAATTTAAAAAAAAAAAAAAAATCTTGTCTCTAAGTTTCTGATTAAGAGAAGATTTAAAATTATACGTAACAATCATTATTTGAAACGCTTGTTATTTTGCTTTTTAATTTTAAAAAACCTTTGATAAAAATCTGACTGTAATATTTAATATTCATTCAAACATAAAAGAGTCCTATATAAAATGTTGATAAATTTTCGGACCGCCATTTGACTGGCATTTTAATTGCGGCCCCCGGCCTCATGTAACTTGGAAACCCCAGATCTAGACGGGTTTCCAACTGGCGAACTGGGGGCCACATCCGGCCCGCGAAGCCTTTTTTTGTGGCCCGCGAATTAAAATATATTATTTGTCATTTTTTTGCAGACGATTTTCGTAAAAAATCTATATGTGTTTGAAATACTTTTTTCGTTAATAAAAACCTAATTTCTTCATTTCTGTGAAATTTAACACACCAACGATGCAAAGAAATTTATTTCTCAGGTTTTACATCCAAGAAAATATTTATTCAAATACAAAAATAATCGTGTATGTTGCTCTTTTTTTTTATTCCTTTTTTTTTTTTTTTTTTTTTTTTTTTTTTTTTTTTTGTATTTTGGGAATATAATTTAGCATGTGCGTATTAGAAATTTTCTCGAAGAAATTCTCCGATTTAACTTTTTGAAACCACTCATTTTGGACAAAAATATTTACACACACATTTGTAAATTTAAAATGTAAATATCTATTCTCTGGTGTTTGCAGCAGACAAACCTGAATTTTCTCATTGAATTTTTTGTGTGCTACTAGGTAAGTTTTAATGCCAACTTTTTTAAAGTTTTATATCATAACAATTAGATATCTGTCGCACATTAATTGTTTAATACATAGGTGCATATTAAAGTTATTATAGCCCGAATTTTTATTATTTATTTAATGTTTTTAAAAATATTATTAATATGCAACTAAATATTTTTAAAAATCTACTTCTTATTTTAATTTGTAATTCAGTACTTTTGTTTTGTACAACTTGGTAAAAATCTGACAGTAATATTTAATGTTCCTTCAAACATAAAAGAGTCCTATATAAAATGTTGATAAAGTTGCGGACCGCCATTTGACTGGCATTTTAATTGCGGCCCCCGGCCTCATGTAAATTGGAAGCCCCAGTTCTAGACGAAACATTTATGGGTTTTTTCTCATAGCTAGTATATGGTCAAAAAAAACTACCTTTTGAGCAAAGAATAAACTTAAGAGTTCATATTCCTTTCTATATTTGATTTTGTGGCCCATCCTGTACTTTTTAAGATTACTTAGTACCGTGCCCTGAAATTTAATGAAACTTTTTTACGAAATGTTGACAAGGATTTTTTTTTTTTTTTTTTTTGCATTAAGCGAGCGACAGACAAAAGCTGATGAGTTCCTCTTAATTATTATGATGTATAATTAGACGATTAGAAGTGCTTTTAGTGTTGTTTTTATTTCTAATGACAACATTAAAGTAAATACAGTTATAAAAAATTAACAAAACAAAAATGACCGAAGTTATTACCTAAGACAGTTTCTACTACTATCTGTTCTACAATCAGGTAATTTCGGAGTCGTCAATGAGTTTTCTAAGATCACAGAATAGAAGATGCTTACCCAGGCAATCGTGGCCTGCTGGTAGTTTCCGAAAAAAGCCACTGTATCACGCCTTGAATATTCTGGTAAAAGAGAAAAATTCATTGTGGTGACTTCATAAACAAGGTTAAGGTGAGTCACAACTTGGTTCTTGTGTCATAATACCTACTTTTTACAACACTTTCGCAAATTAGTACTTTTAAATATTCTGAAGAAAAAGAAATAAATAGCATTATAATTTGAAGAGTATATAAAAACTTAAAATTTAATGACGCTGACGGATATTCTTTAGCAAACTCGAAATATTACAGTATTTAAGGTTTAAATAATAAAACTCTTAAAAGTTTACATTGAAATTAAACAATAATTGCTTCCGATATCAAAATTTTTGAAATTATTACTTTCTAGAGAAATAATAGTTTCAAAATATGTTTTGTATTCAAATGAATTATAAGCAACATAAAAACTGCTAAATAAATAAAATTCTCTTTTGCATTAAATTGTTTTAAACTAAACAAATCTTAAGAGATTAGAATAATATTTTAACTCGTTTAAAAAAAGGTACTTTTTTAAAGCACCATACTTTCTGACGGCTGTTATTCTAAATAAATATAAAAAGTAAATACCCATTTATTTCTTCATATCTACCCTTAATCTTGATTAGGATATTTGGTAGGAGTTCGATATGATTCTTATTCGTTCTTTCAAAAGTTTTAAATGTAGTTGAAGTTGAAAATCATTGGGGATAACTTGACGAAAGCTTCTTTGTAAAAAAATATAATTTTCGTTTGCTTTAAATTATTCAATAGCTTACAAATCATCCTTGTAAAACAATTTTTAATTAAAAAAAAGATATCATAATATTTGATAATTTAGACACAATCATAGATTTCAATGCAATTTAAACAAATTATTCTAACTAATGCACTTATAACATAATTGTTTACTATGCTTGAGCAAACGATTTTTAGGAATTCTTTTTATGCAAACGATTCTATAAATGAAGCTATTTTAGAACAGTTTGTTTTAAAAAACATAGTATATTTTATAAATTTATACATATTGGATTAAACACAAATTATAACTTGTTAAACCTTGAATTCAAGTTTTAACCTATTTCTTATAGAAAATGTATATACAGTCCCTAGCCATATTATTAGACGCACTATAAGATTCTATGTAATTCTCAGGTATCAGGTGATAATTACATAGATTATCAGGTGATAATTATCAGGTGATACTATACAGCTGTATTGTTTTTACTCGGATGAAACCGGTTTACATTTGTTTACGCTCCTGTATCAATTGCTTAACATTGTAATACAATACGTTAAAAATAAATGCAAATAGGAAATTTATCCTATCGCCAAATTTATATTATATATCGTCTAATTTAACCAATTGAGACACTAACGTAAACAAGTGAAAACCGGTTTCAGTCCTATAAAAACAATAAAGCTATATAGTATCGCCTGATAATCAAGATTTTACATAGAATCTTATAGTGCGTCTAATAATTTGGCCAGGGACTGTAGTTATTCTTTTACATTAACCTATATCTTTTATTAAGGACAAAAAACAATAATAATGAACTTTAATATGCTATGTCAATTTTAACGTAAATACATTGCAATTTTATTTGGATAAGATATAACATATAATTTACTTTTATGAAAGACAATTTTAAGGATACGTCGGAGAGAAAAGTTCAATAGATTAATGAAATGTTAGTCTGCGTGACTCAATAAGTTAAAAGGCGAATAGTATTTGACCCTCATTATAGGCAACAAAACGTTATAAATTACATATATTGGCATTGAAAAAAAAATTCGCTCTGTAAAATTCGCACATGAGGAACCTTCTTTAATTATTCCAGAGTATATAAAAGAAAAATGCGACAAGCGAATCTGAAGAATGTGTGATGTTCCTATGGCAACAATGACAATAAAACTTTACCGCTTCAGTTATCAAATGGAATCGTTTGGCACAGTAACTTATTCTCTTAATTTTGCTTCACAGACAGCTCCTGTAACAGTTTACGGATTGTTATTTTTGTGTTATATAAGCAGAAATTAAATTTAAAAAAAAACGTTTTATTGTACAATATATGGAGGTAAGAAATTGGAAAATTTTTTTATTTAAATAATTAACATAGCAATTTATATAAACTATAAAAAATAAACGATTATTGTTTATGAAATTTTGTTGCATTAAAAAAAAAGTGGTTGGTTAAAAGGGCTAAAATTATACCTTTTTTTAATCACTTTTAAGTTGGATTCTTGATTGTTTTAATTATTAGTTTTTATAAAAGTTTATATGTAATAATAAATGCGAAAAAGTTGAAAAGTTATTTATGTGACAGAACTTTATTCATATATTCTACGGGTAAACATGAATAATGTTGTATGAATTCACACTATTTCCTGATGAAACTGTCATTGAATCGTCTAGATAGATCACTAAGCTTAATTACTCAAGAAAATGTTTTGAATAGTTAAGTTCATTGAGTTAATTATCAAAGCAATTATTATAAATCCTTCTAAAAACTTGAAATGACTTACGAAATAAATTTTATAAATTATTTGCCTGATTGCATTTTTTTAAGTAAGTCAAAAGCGAGGAAACATGTTTTGATTTAAAATCTAATTTTTTTAAAGAAAATTACAGGGAATGGAAATATACACTGTGAGTTAATAACTTCGTGTCCGTCTGCGAAGGAACCGAGAGTGTACAGTATCGGTTCTTGTTAAACTGTTCTACCGTAAAGTGTTTAAGTGCAGATCATCAGACCACCAAAGCGAGGATGCCATTCTTTTTGTAAAGGAACAAAATCACGAGACCGTTTCCCAGACCGTCGCTAATAGCCCCTTGTGTTACTACTACTACTGCTTTATTATTTTCATTATCCAACAGATATACAGGGTGTCTATAAAAGAACTCCGGGGTTTTAAAAATTCATATCTCACTAACTATAAAAGATAGCAAAATTTAGTCGATTTCTCTGAAAAGAGTAGCTCAAAAAGTTTTACTCATACCAATTGGGAATGTTTGTATCAACTGTTGGCGACGCTGCAGGGCGTTGACCTTGAAATGACGTCGCGAAATTTGAAATGATGGCGACTCCGCAACAAAAGGCTGAATGTGTTATTTGGTTCATAGAAACGAAATCTTTAGTTACCGTACAAAGTGCAGAGAAAATTCATGATGTTCAACATCTCAGGGAACGAATAGTCAATTGTGTGGCAACCGTTACCCCAGACATGCTCGCCAGGACATAGGAAGAGGTAGAATACCGTTTAGACGTCTGCCGTGCCACTAACGGGGCTCATATAGAACTTTACTAAGTGTTAAAAAAACTTGAAAATATAAGCTTTTCAGTCATGTATAAAACATGTATGTATGTTTTTTATTTCATTAAAATATTTTGCCTCAAAACCCCGGAGTTCTTTTATAGACACCCTGTATATTTTATCATGCATCGAATTTAAGATCGAATTATTATCGGTATTTAAGTAAGAAAATAATTGGAAAATAATTTTATAGTTTAAAAATTAAAGAAATTTGGGTGAAGTTATATTTACGAGGATCTCAGCATTTATTATTTAGTTTGCAGCAAAAATACAAATTTAATTCGTTGAAAAATTTTATAGGAGCCGAAATCAGGCTATTTAACGCAGAGTCAAACATTTCAATAAAGCGCCTAGTCGAATATTTCAAATAATCATTTTACAACTCTGATTACAGTTCAAGTCGCAGAATCTGTTTCATTTCAACATTTATTTTATTTAATAAACTGGATTAGCTCTTTTCTAAACTCGCTATTGTCCGCCAACCCCTAGAGCTTCTTGCACTGTTCTTTTAAGATCGATTATCTAATTATTTTCGTCTTAGTCCTGTAAATACCCCAAATCTTATACTTTTTTTTTAAAATTTTATATTTACTTCAAATTAATTTATACTTTGTTTAAATTATAATAAAGGCTTCTTTCCCTGCCTTCACACCCACTATTCCAACAACATGAACTTTCTAACTTGTCAAAAAATTGGCATTTTACCAAATCCAGCAACTCGAATTGTTTAGAACTTCACGGAAACTCTATGTTAGTTTGCATAAATATTAACATCAAAACCCTTGTCAAAATAATCCCAATTTTATTACTTTTAAAAAAAAATTAAAGAAATAAATAAGACTATTTGGACAGCTTATCTTCTAAAAGACAGGATTTTTTTGTTCACCTTGTAGGATTATATAAATAAATTTCATTGGAAAACAAAAATTTTAAAAATTTATAAACCAAAAACATATTAAAAATTTATAAACCAAAAACATATTAAAAATTTAAAAAAAAAACAATTTTTTTTTTCAATTCGTGGCTGCAAAAATTTTTTAAGCTTAATATAAATAATTTTCTCTTTACATTAAAGAATTAACCAAATTAATTTTTTAACTGCTAAAAACGCTATTTTAAAATTTAAACGAAGTTACGACAGGTTGCTCACTTTCAGACATAATAAATTACTTGGTTCAAAGAACAAATAATATAAACTTCCAGATAAAAGAAATTTAAAAACCAGTTTCAGCATTAATAATATTTTCTAATCTCTCTAGTAATTATTGCAAAAATTGCATTAATATAGGTTAAGCTTGAAAGATGGTCAACAGATCATTAAATCACGATAAAATATAGCATTCCTGAATTGCAATTCCTGACAATTATTACAAAGGGTTGCCAAATTTGAGTAATAAAAAATGTAACGGCATTTAATCACTAATTTCTTTATTATTTGGTGAGATAATTTCAAACAGGGTATCCATTTCTTTCAGTCATTTAAGGATTTTTCGCAAAATGAACTTAAAATTATGAAGAAAAATACCTAAAATACATGTTGTAAGGTGAAAGAGGAACTAAACCATGCGTATTTGAGACATTATGTCTGATGTAAAATATTAAACTAAAATGACTCAAATCAAACTCAAGTCGATAGAGCTAATAGTTTAAAAGTTTCATGCATTAAAAGCCCAGTTTTACAAGGCAGAAATTCCTTCGGTGGCAAAAATATTTATTTTCAACTAAGTACTTTTAAGTTTTTGTTAAAGAATATTTAAATTTTAATTAATTTATTTGAAAAATAATTTTTTATACAATATTTCTACGGAATCACGCATTTTTAAGAATATACAACTATTATTCCTAAAAGCTTTTTTTTTTTACGTGCTTCTTTTTTTTTACTACTTACACACTTTTTTTCTACATACAACTATTATTCCTAGAATATCTTATTCGCTGACATTTCTAACTAGAAAGTTAATTATTCAATGAACTTACTGCCATTCAGATTTATTTTTGAAAGTTAACTGCCTTTTCTTGTAAGCCATAAATAAAATTAGTTTTGCAATCACGTTTTATTGAATAAGTCTAATAATAAAAGTAAAGGCATGATTTGAGTGAAGTTTATTTTAACATTTAATGGCTCGATCTTACATGCATTTTATGTTTCCTTCAAATAATTAATCGACGCAATCAAAACCTTTCAGCTTAAAATAAATCGAACAAGTTTAATAGATGAGTCAAAGCAACATATAAAGCTGCATTTTTTTAAGAGAATGTTAATTAAGTTAACGTAACGTAAATATCAAGTTAAGTGAACGTTCTTACAATGTATTAAATGTTACTAAAATTTATACAACTGATTGAAATAGGGTGCGAAAATTTCTCTCCACAGCACGCCATTGGCGACCGAATATTTAGGGGTGGCGAGTAAGTTTAGTCTTGAAAAAAGATAATGTTTCAAATCTAACTACCATCCATGTTTTTCTCAGAGGTTTACGTGCAACATCTGTGAAAAATATCACAACCCAACTTCGGCAGACCTTCGAGACTGTCGATTTTGAAATTCGCTAGAATGATTTATTCAGAATTTCTGTAAATGGACCTCCCCCCCCCCCCCCCTCAGCATATTTTGATCCTGAAAAATAGAATTTTAGTGCCAGAAGTCAGCGGTAAGCAAGCATGAAGAGCTAGAAGTATGATAAAGATTACTGATGTTTTTCTTATTTCAATATGTGGATGATATTGGAATCATAATGAAACGTTATGGCAGACCTATTTTAAATAAATATTATTAATATTTTTGTTGAAATAAGTATGGTTCACTTTTTCTACACCCTTTTAAGGCTTTAGTCACCAATAAGCTCTTCATACATTTGTTAACATTTTAAAAAATGCTCATATTTTTCGCAAAAATAGCGAACAAAAATTTTAGTTCGGCTAATAGCTTTAGAACTGAAATCTCACGCCCCAGATTTAAATATCAAACATAGAAGCTATTTTTTCTTATATGTAAAATTTTTTGGCCCAATCTCTCTTTTTAGTAAACTTTAAAATTGTTGAAGATGATGAAATTAAAAAAAAACTTTCATCAAAATTAATTATTATTTTATTAAAATTATTGTCACATATTTAAAATACTTATAATCAAAACATATTTAGTTAACCGCTATTTTAACATAAAATGCAGTAATTTTTTTTTAAGGAAACTTAGAAAGTTTTGATAAAAATATGAACATCAGGTCAATGTGGGTAGTTGTGTACATTTTTTTATTTATTTATTCAAATACCAACATCCACCGAATTACACACTGACGCAAGAAAAAAAAATCTATCTGCAGGTCTTTCAAAGGTTGAAAAGATACTTATTTAAACCGCATCTCCTGTGTCTAACCGTATTCAATCGGTTTAAGCACTTAGTAAGTATAATTGTTGAGTTATTCTTTAAAAATGCTTTTAAGTTTTAAGCCATTTATTTTTATTTAAATGCGAGTTGTAAGCAAGTCTTTTTCAAAGTTAAATGCATAGAGTGCTTTATTTAATGGCTTCTTTTTTCGTATAGCTAAAATATAAAAATATTTTTCAATCAGCATACAAAAAATGTAGATCCGAAACTGTTCAGATGATATCGGAATTGCTGAAATGAGTGACTAACTGTGTATCAAATTATAGCACGTTTTATTTATTTTAATATATATATATATATATTTTAAATATTTAATTTTAAAACCTTTGATGTGATAAATTTCAAACTCAATTTATCAACTTTCGAGAGTGTATCAACTATCAACAATTTATCTGTTTTCGAGATGCAAGTCATTTCAAAGAAAATATCAAAATTATTGGATTGTATAGAAATTTAATATCACAGTACTTATTAGTAGTTTAGGTATCTATTATCAGAAGTAATTAAGCATCATTGGCGTTAGTAACAGTGTGGAGACTCTCGTATGATCTTGCTAAACTGAATAGTACCTTAAAATGTTTTGAAAAGTTAATTATTTTTTTAAAAAATCAATTCATTGTTCACCGTGAGAATGCTAGATTATGTTGATTGCATTCGACACTTTCAAACAGATCTTATAAGAATTAAATAGAGGTATTAAAATATGTAAGTTAGAGGTTTTCTACATTTTGTGTCCGAGGGCGCCATCAATATCAAAGGAGATAAACAGTTTATTTCGGAATAGGTACTATTTTTTTTACATATTTTCTAACATGATATTTCCACAGTGGCTCAGGGAATAGAGCGTTTGCCCTTCAATGAGGTGCCCCAGGTTCGAATCCCAGCGGTGGCTGGTTGATGCGAATTCTGCTTCCGGATCTCACCGACCCCTGCACTGACTTAAAATATCCTCAGTGGTCGACAGATCCCTTTGTCATCGGGCAAACCGTGGGAGGATTTCATGGTTTTCCTATCCATGTAACGCAAATGCGGTTATTTCCTTTAAAATGTCCTAATGGGTTCTAAATTACTAGGCTACGGAGTTAAACATTGATGGTCGTAAACTCAGAACTGAATTGGCTGTTTTTAAAATAACCTATGATATTAGTTAGTTAAAAATTGAAATAAAATTGGAGGAGGAACAATTCGGAGTTTAGATTTTGTCTCAAACAAACAAAATATGATTATGCTAACAAATTAATCATCTAAATACTACGGTGTTGAAAAATATTTTAAAAATTATTATACATTACAAAAGGGATGAATGTCATTTCATTATGTTATATTATTTTTGCCGAACTAATTAAACTTAACAATGAATACCATGGGAAATAATTATAGCTGCAATTCTCAAACTGTCTTTCAAATGCTTGTTTGTCAAAGATATATGTCTCGTATGTTGGTATGCTTAATGTCTTATTATTTTTAAATTATTATTATTTCGATCTTAATAAAACACTAAATAGAGTGATTCGGCAATGATTATTTATAAACAACATCCAAGAATTTTGCATTACAGTTATTATTTGAAATAGTTGTACTACGGCCTTTTAAATTTTTTTTTCATTTATCTATTGTTATAAACTGAATGAAATAGTTAATGGATTACTACTGGTTAAAAACTCTTAATGCTCCTGGCGTTAAAAACTCCTAATATACTAAAAATAATCAATCAATAATTTAATGCATTAATAGGAAATTTATATACACAATCTAAATATATTTGCCTTGGTTTCTTTTAACCTGAAACAATCGAACATCATTTGTTTGGCTTTTACATTAAGAAAAAGTAACGCTTTCATATTTTTCTTACTTTTCAGGGAATGGAACTGATTAAATACAACTAAACGAACTTAGCAGTCTTCAGGTTTATTAACAGAATAACAGAAATTAAACAGAACGCAGTTAAACAGAAATATCAGATTTTATAATTTTTTGAAAAAAATGTTTGCCTTCCGAGAAAATAAAAGGAAATCCGTTCAAGAAAAACGCTATTTATCTGATGTAAGATAAATATGAGCTGACCATTAACTAATTTTGGAATGTCGAAATTCAAACACTATTTTCGTGTTATTCGCTTCAAGTATTTGGGATCTCTTAAAAGATTGGCAACATGCTATAATACAGTCACGATATTGTTAATAGGTATGATTGTTTTAGCAATTGTTTATCAAGAATTTGATAGTGACAAAGAAATACCTGTATCGAAACTGGATGAATTTATGCCCGCAACGTATGGTAAAGAAACTATTAAATCGACGCTAAACCCAAAACACCTTACTTCAAAAACAACTTTTGATATTGACAAAGTTCAATCAATAAAAGTTCAACCTAAATCAACTCCACTATTTAAGAAAAAAGAGGAAGATATTGTTGACGGATCGTTAAAAAATCCACCACTCCAAAAATTGCCAGTTATTAAGCTGAAATATGTTGCTAAAAACCCGCGTTTCAAAGTCAAAACCAAAGAGGAAAAATTTATAACCCCTAAGAAATTAACTTACAAAGACATATTTGGACGTCTGGCACATCCAAGACTATTTCCTAATCCTACACAGACTGTTCATAAACAGGAAAATGTTGTAAGAACTAGCCTAAATGACTGGATTCAAGCTAATAATCCTCGCGATCAATATAAATTTTTAGTATATTCAGCTTATTGGGACGATCGATTCGATCAAAACAATAACGTCAGAATAATGGCTGTTATGGTAACAAAACATCCCCCACCCGTATTTTGCCGCCTGCAAATGGCTGACGGTAAAACCATTGATGCTCGTGTCGTAAAAAAAGTCATGAATGAACATTGGAGATTAAAGTACTGTTCTCTTTTTATCTCTTGCGAAGTCGCCAAGAATACACCATCGCCTTTAAGGGTAATAGTTTCTATTAATCGAAATTTCACTTTCTCTGCAATGTTACCGGTTCACCAGAACAAAGAGGATGTCGTATCTCCAAGAGGTGACATTGCTGTATGCGTGAAACCACTTCATTACAATTACGATCGAGCTACATGGCTCTTAGAATTTATCGAATTTCATCGCCAACTTGGTGTGGAACATTTCTTTTTTTACAATCATACGGTAGGTCCAAACGTTGACGCTGTTTTGCGATACTATATAACACAAGGCAGTGTTACAATTCTTCCTTGGACTTTGCCCGTTAAATCACAGAAAGAAATAAGAACAGAGGCTATATTTTCTTCCCTCAATGACTGCGTCTTCAGAACTATGTACTTCTTTCGATACGTAATAATGTTAGATTTCGACGAATACATAATCCCTCGTGAGCATGAAACTTACATGGACATGTTGCATCAATTGGAAGAAGACAATAAACATATAAGAGGCCGCCCAGGTAGCTTCGTTTTTAAAAATGTTTTCTTTTACCTCTACTGGGAAAACGACACCACTGTGTATGGAGCTGAACCAGAAAGACCACCACAATGGGTACCATATCTCATTACTCAATACAAAACTAGAAGACTATCTACTTCAATGAAAATAGGAAGCCGATCTAAATATATTGTGGTTCCAGATCGCATAATAGAAGTTGGAAATCATGTGGTTTGGAGGCATACCTCAGGTAAGTGTATCTAATTTATAAACGTAGTCCAAACTATTAGGAAGTTTTCTTTCTCTCTTTTATTTTTCTAACTTTATTTGAATTGCAAAAGTTAAAAAAATCTGAAGAGAATTGGAGTTAAATGATTAGATTGCTCTCCGAAAGTGTAGATATTTGTTGAAATGCTAACAAGTAAGGTCATATAAATAGTGTAAAGATGCGGTAGACCACATAATTTACAATGGTCCTCATAATCGTCGCATATCCAAACAATCGATTATAGCCCCCTTAATAATTCATGGCAGCAGAAAATCCTCAGCGGACATGTCGTATGATTATACGATATGTAAAAGATCCCAATGCCGTATTGGCTCTTGGCATTTCCGACAAAATTAAATTCCTAGTGCACTTTAGCATCCAAATAGTCTCGGTGCTGCCATCTAGTGTGGCAGAAACCAGACGTCCAAATTAGCATGACCAACGATATCTCACCCATTGTGGTGGTCCTGAAAGAGTGGATACCACCCCTGGAGAACGCGCTAGGTCTGCTTATCGGCAAGACCGATTGTGCAGCTCATTTTTCATGAATCATCTTCAATTTAAATTCATTGGAGGTAAAAGCAATAAAGAGATTAATCTTTTTACAGATGTTTCGAAGATTTAAGAACTTTTTTTACTACGAGTGAAATTTAGAGAACTAGCGTAACTGTGTATTTTAATTTAATCTCACCCCCCCCCCTCAAAAAAAAAATGGGACATCTGATCTGCGAAGCCCATATATGAGCTTATTACCACATTTTCTGGCTTAGGGTGTTCAAAAACACTTATTTTCGTTCGTAATTTATTACCAGTCACTCTAATCTCTGAAAGCTTTAAACTTTATTGATAACTATGAGAAATCGCATGACCTTAACACCTCTAAATTTAGAAAGAAATTCGCTAAGTGTTTCTTGTGAAATATTTTAAAAAAATGTCTAAAACTGAAAGTGTCCCTTCCATTATTGTAGGGTAGTATATACGTCATGCCTTAGCTCTTTTTAACTTTATATATTTCAGGCAGCAGAGCTATAAGTGTACAGGACACAGTTGCCCTACTACATCATTATAGGATTTGTGAATTTGGAGGATTTAGTTGCCTCAAAAAGGATAGTGTCGTGGATCGCACAGCTACGAAATTTGGACCAGACTTGTTGCAGCGTGTCACTCGCAGCTGTCGATTGATTTTCTCTGATCGAGATGGCAGGTGTCCCCTGTCACCCCCTCTTGGAAGTCCATGGTGACGCATTTAAAATATCATTCCTTAATGATGTTCATTATTGGTAACACTATCTACCATAATGTAACATCATTTCTATATTTCATTAATCTCTCAACATGAAATTAACATAAAAGCAATTATGTGTGCAACTGTTAATGTTTCTGAAACGAACTATCTTTGTTGTAAATAGTATATTTACTGTATTTGTTGTACATAGCAATTTAAAAAGATTTTTTTTTTCTTTTTGATCAGATAATTATGAAATAAATTTTTAGAGAAAGCATTTTATGTTTAATTTGAACGAGCGCGGCTTCATTTATGCAAAAATAGAATTATGAACAGAAATGAAATAAATAAAAATGAAAATCTTGTTAGTAAAAATTAGCTCATTTCATCAAATTCCTAATACGTATCAAAATTCTTTCCAACATTTGCATTATTTTAATTGTTTCACGACAGAAGCTTGTTTTCTGTTATAATATGAACAAAAGAAATAATAGGAAGTTGTAATGTTGCTATTATTTGCAACTTTACAATATGAAAAATATGGGATCAAAGTAAACCTATAATATTATATTTCTTTCAGACTATAGATAAAAAAAAAAAAATCTGGTATTAGAAATAGTTATTATTTTTAAACCAAACTTATGAAGAAAAAAATAATCTAGACTCATTAAATATACTAAAAACTAAATTATTTTGCGATAAGGTTTAACTTTGATTTGTAGACGTTTGGAAAATTTACTCATGAAAATTCTCCTATTACACTAGTATAAATCTAAGAAGTATTGAATGTCAACTTCATGGAATCAGATCCAATACCTGAGGTATTTCTCAGAATGTCTTTGAAAAAACATCTGGTGTAAAGACATCGAACTTTTAAAAATTATTAATTTATTTAAAAAACAAACTTAATTGTTTTAAGATGATTAACATTAAAGTTCTACCAAAACATTAACTGACAATTTAATTGTATTTCCAAACAGCAACGAGATGTCTTGTTATTTGTAAAATCTGATGCACGTGTGCACTCTTGTTAAAGGTAAATTTTCCTTTTCGATAAAATAAAAGATTTAAAAAAAAATATATATTTTTTTTACTTGACTTTGATTAAATTAAAGATTCTGTTTAAACTCCTATTTTCTTTCAAGTTAACAAATATTTATACCATAAAAATAATTCTTAGTAACATTTGAAACTTAAAAACATTCACAAAACTTCCTCATAGATAAATTTCTCAAGATGTTTTTTCCTCCATTCAGCTGTGTCATAGCAGAAGAAAAGATAAGCTAAAAAATTTTTTTTCTTCCCATAACAGTTTGTTTATTCAATTCAAAAGGAATGTGCAATTGTTGTAAAATTGTTTATAGTCAAAATTAATAAGCAATTAAATAATTAAATAACCTAATGCTCATGTTTATAACTGTTGAAGATGCCTTTTTATTTTATTTTTTTTGATAAATTAAAAAAATATTAATATTGACTGAGCAAATGAAATGCTTTTTTTTTTCCTTACATAAATCTTATTGGTTCTGAATCAACAAATATTTTATCTCTTATTTTACAAAACAAGTTTCCTAAACATCATAAATAAACAAAATTTCATATACCCAGGCCCCTGAAACAATTCTAGATGGTTTGTCAGTAAATTTTTTTTAAAATTCTATCAGACAAATTTATAAACTTCAAGTAATTTAAAAGTGCCAAAAAAAAATATTCTTATTTCCTTTAAAAAATGGACAGTTGTTACATTTTTATTAGTAATTAGCCAGTGTCGATTCCTAAATAATGAAAATTTGATATTTTTTTGCTGTTTAATATTAATCAGTTTATGAGGAGTAATAATGAGGCTAACAAGATTAAAAGCAATAGCCCCATTTGCAATACATAAAACAAATTGCACATGCATTTCCAATGCTAAATTTTTTTTTTCACATTAACAATTAACATATCATAAAAAAATTATATTAAGTTAAAAATTCAAGAGTTTCGACAGAATTTTTATTTCTGACTAGATATGGTACATCACAGTGGTTTGGCTAAGTACAATAGCTATACATAACATAATTATAATGAACTAATGAAGGATGGTTGTTACTTAAGGCCAACACTTCATGCAGAAGTATAAATAATAATATTGCACAACAATTAAGAATAATTTTGAACTCTTAAGTGCAAGTCAAACAACAACAAAAAATTTTTATACTAGATTTGGCAGGAAATAAATATAATCTCAAATAAATGACTAGAACATTTACAAGCTCTAGCAGAAGATATCATAATGTTACATCTGACATTTTCTATTGAATAAATAAATCCTAATCATTACATGAATGATTTCTATTTTAATCAAAAAAATACATTAATTTATAAGATGATTTTTGATTTAGATATATATATGTTTCTATCAACATTAACAACACAAATTTAAATGCAAATTTTAAAAGCCAATAAAAATACCAACAAGTAGCACTGTGCTAGTTGCTAACAATAAATAAAAATAATACAGTGCAGTAAAAATGTGAGAGTAACTTAACGGCAGATTATTGCTACACAAATTGGAAGTTAAATTGAGATCTAAGTGACGGTGGGGTAAGATAAAAAGATTTCATTAGATGACATGGTGAACAGCGGGTACTTTATTTAATACTTTGTCGAAGGAATTGAAATCACTTATGAATTGAGTTCATATTCTTTCCATATAGGGTTTACACTCTCGGTAAAAACCTTTATAGTAAAAAATATGTATTTCATTAAAATTAAATTTTTTTTTGAATTATTCAAAATTGTAATACAAAAGAGTATTTCAGTCATAAAAGAAGGGCTTAAATTCAAAAGTAACCAAGCGAGTAAAAATGAAAAAGTAGAACTCTCTTACATGGATTGATAACTTTCCAGAAAAAATAAAAGAGAAGTTGACAAATAGGTGGTTAAGGAATTTCAGAATAAATCATGCTATTAGCTTGAATTGAACAATAAAAAATTAGCAGCAAATTTGAAAGCAACAGAAAATATAGTATGCATGAAAGTAACATAATTTTTTTTCAGTTCACTCTTTTTATTAATTATTAAGATCAGTTCTGATCTTCATTAATCTGGATAATTTTTATTAGCCAAAACAATTAATTTAAATTTAAAAAAGGTTATTCATAGAAAGTTTATATACCAAATGAAATAAAAGTAAAATATATAATAAGTGAAAATTCGCAGTTGCTTGGAATCAAAACTCTTTCAAGCGAAACAACAAAAGCAATTTCTTCTATTGTTAATCTTTCCAGACACAAATTTTCCAGTATTTATTTTGCAGTCTTTCATAACATCTAAGTATATGTACTTCGATGAATATGAGAAAGAAAAAAAGTTGAGTAATGTGCGGCAAAGGAACTGAGTAAATGTTAAATGAATACCACCCATTTTAGCACAAGTACGAAAAACCTTATATAACTGTGAATACATTCTTTTTAATCATTATTAATAATTTGTTTGATGAATCAGGCTAATATTTCAATTCCTCACCTAAGAAACAACCTTTTCTCCTCTAATATCTGGATTTTAAATTTCCCAGTATAAATATCCCAAACATTCTGGACAGAGTTCTACTACATAAACACATTTCACTCAAATTGATGAATATATGACTTGGTCTTTTTTGAATTTAAGCTAGTACATAGTAGGGGAATAAAAAACAAAAATATTTGATTTCATGCTTAAGAATGCATTTGCTTTATAGCTGTATATTGTATAAATTTATACCTCAAAGATAGGAATCATTCAACTGCTATCTAAATTATCTAACTCATTTACATACAGCAATAAATGTCCTTTAAAAATACATTCTAAAAGGTTTCTAATTTAATTATTAAACGAACATCAAGTTATTTTGCAAAAAATAAATACTTTACCACTAATGCTCCTGATAGCAGAAACCCTCAAGTACAGCAGCTGACACTGCTGATTTTTATAACACCTGCAGATTGTTTTCATCTTAATTTTCTTTTTATTTCCATAAAACAAACAAGGGGGGGGGGAGGATTGCTAAGACTTTTTTTTAAAACGTCTTTGAACTTCTTTTCTAAATTGCAAGAACACCACAAATAACAGAAGTAAAGATTTTTCCTCTTCTTTTACTTGATTACTGGCTGAAATGTATAGGGATTTATTCTATTTTTTTAAGTACTGTTGAATAAAGTTCAACTTAAATTTAAGCAACATAAATTTTTTATGTATAAGGACCATATATTCGCACATTTTGTTACATATATGTTAGTTTAAGCTGAATTTTTACAATAATAATTTTCGTCTGATTGTGTTGATGTTCCTGACAAAATTGGATCTGCAGACAAATTAATTTGCTCAGCAAATTCACTGTAAATTCTGCTACCAGGCTAATGCCTAATTACGCAAACCTGCATATAAAGGTGGAAGATGAGGTGGAATAAGTTTTTGTGATGCACTTAAATAAAATTTATAAGAATAAATACATTTTCATTTATTTGTTACTAAATAATGCTCAGCAATTGCAGGTAATGCATATGTACTTTACCAACACTCATGCTTTGCCATAAGCATAGTCTGAAAAAAAAATAACATTTATATTAACTTTTACTTACATTCATACAAGTTTTATTCCATGGAAATAAAGTACATCTATCTATACCTATAAACTTTTATGCAGTTTTTCAGTTTTAAAAATTTGTTGCCTAGTATTAAATTAACTTTGTTACTTACTATACTTATAAATACACTAAAATGCTTATGTACTTAATTTTAGGACCACTATATCAATCATTCATTTATGAATCAATTATAAAAATCACTGTTTTTTTTCTGAACAATTTCATATGCTATTTATGTAATTTGTAAAAATTTAAATATAAAGAACAGATACTTTTGTATCCTTTTAAATAAACAAAAAGAAAATTTTATGTAAATACAATGTTTTACACATATGCAACTATCAAGACAGTTATATTTTAAATTTTATACACAATTAAATAGAATGATTACCAATTACATTGATTTAATGCTAATTATGAGTCATAATTATTTTATTTACACAAATTATGTAGCACTTTCCAAGCACTGTATTTAATCTATTACCAAAAAGAAATAGCCAATCCTACCACATAATGCCAATTGATATCAGCATGTAAAAAAGAAGGAATTTTTTAAGTACACAATGGTAGAGGGTATGCAAACCACAAGGACAGGATCAGAAAAGGATTAAACTATGCTAATCCAATACACACATTAGATGGTTTATTACAAAAACTTTCTTTTAATATAATAGTTTTTCATTTCAAAAAATCACATGTATTCATAAAAAAAAAAATAATAATGATAATAATTTTTTGCTGATTATTTTATTTGTGAATTACTTTTAAACATTTGATTCAAACATTAACTCGTAAGGATTATTGGCGTTTAAGTTATTGTAAGACATCCAGTTTTAATAAAGCAGCATCTTTAGTAAATGTATTTAAGGGTTAAAGGCACACCTAACTAACCCTGTAAGTTTGGATAAGTCCTATTTGCTAAACAGGAAGAACTATTTGACTATTTCATTTTGTTAGATTTGAATATTATAAGAACGATCAACACTCAGAACTAGTAAAATAATTATTCCTGGAGGGAAAACTTTCCATTATCAAAAGAAATTTTCTGTAAAAATTTTTTTATTTCATAGGCTATTTATACAAACTTAAAACAGCCAAAATATCCTCGAGAAATGGGTTAATCATAGCACATTTTCAGGATATTGAAAAATAATAATGAAATATTGATTCATCAATTATAATAAATTATTTAAGTCTGTGGTTGAAACTTATATGTTTAAACATACTTTTATAATTTTAAGTTCGTTTTACTTTAAAAATATAGACTTGTTTAGTTTTACTTCTTAAATATTTCTTTAGATATGTTTTACGACTTGACAACAATTACAACATCCAACTTAAATTTTTTTTAAATAAAATTCATAGTTTAGTAAAGGAAATAAAACATATCCATAAAATATAAGAACCATATATTTTATAAATAATTATTTTGTATTAAGGGTGAACATGAACAATAAATATTATTTATAGCTTTAAATAATAAATTATTCATAATATATTATTAAATGTGAGAAAATTAAAAAAAATATATAAACAATTTTTGTTTTAAATTAAAGAATCAAACAAAAATACAAAGGAAAAAAAGTTAGACTATCACAGTCAACTTACATTTTAATTATTTTTGGAAACTTAAATTATTGTTAAATTTTAAAAACAATTAAAACAAAATTATTTATTTTGAAAAATAAAAATTAAAGAAAATAAAGATTAAAACTTTAAAAAATTTCCAAAATAATTAAGTTGATAGCTGTGAAATTTTTTTCCAACTAAAACGTACATACAAAAGAATAATTGTCAATCAAGACTTAGAATGTTAAAGTAAAATGCTTTAACAAATAAAGATTGTACTAGCAGCACACAATTAAAAAAAAAAAAAAAATATGCAAATCTAACACATTTTGCAAAGACATATTACTATCAGTGCATTATTTTGTGATTCTAGTTTCAATAACAAAATCAATCATATGTATTTCAAATTAAGTCTCTAAGAATTTTTCTTTCAACTTGAAATTGTGCATGACAAATGTTTTTTAACATTTAAGTCGTAGAAACAAATTGCGAGAGGAAGATTTCAATTCGTTTAAAAGGAACTTAATGATTAACGATACTAATACAGAGCTGGTGTTAAATTAATTTGAAAAAAGTTCATAACATTTCAGAAAGTCATTTTTTTTAAATGTTTAATGCACACATATATATATATTTCTTTAAATTCTGAATTAATATTAATTTAACCATTTCGCAAAAATAAAGGAATTTTTTTAAAAAAAAATTATTATAACATCAGTTAAACATATTAATTGGTATAACAAATTTTGTTAAACTTTACAATACATCTCTAATTTGAATGTTCTTTATTTTAATCACGACACTTATCACAATAAAACAAATCACAAATAAATGCATCGCTATGTCAGCTACATAAACAGAGATCAATAAAATAAAGCAAACACCTCCCTTGTCAGATAAAACACTCAAGTCACCAGCTCTGTGTCAGCCTGACAAGCATCGCTCGATAAGAAACTCAACAGCTCTAATACCACAACTTTTCAAAAAGGATATCAAAAAACTTTTGTCACCATTCAAGGAGTAAAGTAGTAATAGAACAACACACAATCACTGTACATAAACATTGTGGGTTCTCTAACCTCTTTTTTTTCTTTTCCCATCTACAAAATGACTCAACGATTAAGATTATATGTGTATTTAGCAATGGAATGCACATTAATAAGCTTGTTGTTGAAAACCTGGCCCTCCTGGTGCCATATCCTTTTGGTTTGCAGAGAATGGAGGTTCTTGGTAGCCTTCGTTCATCTCAGGCCCATCAGGGTAGCTGGTGTAAGGGGCTGCACCCGGCATGCCAGTATCACCCTCAAAGCCACTCGTTACAAAAGCAGTATCAGCTCCTTGCTTGTAGCGTGTGAATGCAAAGAATATGCAGCCAGCCTGTCAAAATAAAACAGTTAACTAGAATCAAAGCAAAATGAAAGCAGTCTACTAACTTAAAAATATCTGATAGGCATACTTGTCAACTTTAACGAAATATATTCTTAATAGTAGCTAATTTTATGCCTCAATATACTACTCTAGGTTTAAAAATTGATTTCAAACTACTTTAAAAGGATGCACAGCCAAATCTTTCAACAAAAAATAAGCACCTTTTAAGTAATTTTCAAGCACTCAAAAAATATTTTTAAGCACTATATACATTAACAAAATGCAAAATAATTTACAAAGATTTTACATGATCATGATAAAACAACTACTTTCTGACAAAGAACTTCTTTTTTCATATACTCCTTTGACTACAAATTTAGAAAGAAAAAAAAAATCACTGGAAATCTGTTAAGTTGACCATGTCTGTAAGGTCACCTGTCTAAGTAGACCTTAATAATCGAGTATCATATTGGAAGCTAAATTAAATTTCCCTTTGATAAAACTAACAACTTGCCTAAATGTACCATCCAATAGCTGTCCCACAAATGGTCAACTTACACAAGCTTTACTATAACAGGGTGCATAGCCAAATCTTCCAACAAAAAAGCACCTTTTAAGTACTTTTTAAGCACTCAAAAAATATTTTTAAGCACTATATACATTAGCAAAATGCAAAATAATTTTCAAAGACTTTAGATCAGTGTTTCCCAACGTGGGGCCCACGCCCCACTGGGGGGCAATTAGATTGTTAAGGGGGGCAATTCGAAAATGGACTCGACAAGAGTTTTACCCATTTGCTCCGGGCCATTTAAATACTATGCTAGATTTCGGTTCCAAAATTGAAAGAAAAAAAGCAAATTCTTAAATAATTGCGGCCAATAAATATTATAAATTCGTTTGGTGAGACCAAAATATCAACTGGGTTTTTGGCGTCGTTAAGTTATTAACTAACCTCCCTGTGGCATATGGCAGGCTCCGCGTAGACCCCTTGACGCTTTAAAATTTCGCTAAACAATGCAGTTGTTCGCATCTGAATGGCCCGTCGCAACTTCTGTAGTGTTTCGCAACATTCAGTGATAGAAATCAATACCATAGTATGTCTTTTATGTCTGCAATGCAACAGTAAAGTCTTTATTTACTGCTCACACTTCAACTCATAATTGTATTTTTGAGGTTAGTTATGAAATTTCTTTATTCATCGCTAAATTTGGAAGAAATCATACTATAGGAGAGAATTAAATAAAACCGTCAATATCAGCATTTCTTAAAACCGTTCTTGAAAAAGATGTAAAAGCTATGCCACTCAATAACAATACTGTTAGCAGAAGAATAGACGAAATGAGTGAAGATATTGAAAAACAACTTGTTGACAAGCTGAAAACAAGAAAATTCTCAGAGCAAATGGATGAATCAACTTTGATAGACAGTTTGGCAATATTTATAACTTACGTAAAATATATTGATAAAGGGCATTTTGCTGAAGAAATGTTGTTCGGTAAAAGATTAGAAAGCACCACTACCTCCAAAGATATTATATAATAAGCTAGAAAAAACTACTTAGATGTCAATAATATACCAATGAAAAATATAACATCTTGTGCTGCAGATGGTGCTCCTAATATGATGGGCAAGAAAAATTGCTACTTAAAATTGATGAAAGATGAGAATCCAGAAATGATTCTTGTGCAATGTGTTATTGCATGGGGAAAAGTTGTGCATAGGGAAAACTTGGTAGCTAAAAACATCTCGCCTGTTCTAAATGAAGTACTTACATTCAGTAATAAAGTGTATCGATGCTATTAAAGCTAATTCCAAATGTGAGCGCCTCTTCAAGCTGTTTAGTGAAGAACAAAATGCAGACCATGTGAGACTTTTACTTCACTCTGAAGTAAGATGGCTCTCTAAAGGGAACTGCTTGAAAAGATTCATGGAACTGTTTGATACTCTTAGTGATTTTTTAAGTGACAAACCTGATATAAAGTATCTGTTAACAGTCGATGGTAAAGCATTTGTGAGTTATTTAACCGATATCTCCGGAAAACTAAATATATTAAATAAGCAACTTTAAGGAACAAATAAAACACTTGTTGGTACAAAAACGAATATATTTGGTTTCATTACCCTTTGAGTTAAGTTTAATTGTCCCCAAGAATTAAAAGTAAATGATACCGCTTTACTTGTTATTGTCGATCATCTGAAAATTCTATCGGCTGATTTAAAAGAAAGATTTTCTGATTTAAAACAAATTGATTTTTCAACACGGATGAGGCAGCCAATGTTAGTGCATTTGTCTGGTATATGAAATATGCAGTATCAAGAAGAACTCTCAGAAATGCAAAATGATAAATCAGTTAAAACTTTATTTTATATAAAAGGAGTGATGGCATGGCTTTTTGAGGAAACAGAAATCAAATACCCAAATTCAACCAAATATACAAGAAAACTATTGTTACTGTTTCCATCTTCATATTTAGCTGAATGTGGATTTAGTGCTGTAAATGATTTACTGGTAAAAAAAAAAAAAGGAAATCGCCTGGATAAAACACAGTGGGGAGACTTGAGGCTGAAGCTAACCAAATTGGAAACTAACATAAAATCTCTGTGCAGCAAGCATCAAGCGCAAGGATCTCTCTAAATTAAAATATTAAATTATTATAGAAAAATCTTTATGAAAATTATTTCGAATTTGAGTTTTTCATTGTAAGTTTCATTATAAGTCGAAATTTTACTTACTATGTTTCGTCAACAATTTCCTAGAGATTTCTCACTGAAACCAATCATTTAAGTTTCTTATGTGAACAATTCAATTTTTTAATATTAAAAACTATGTGCATGTCACATAGGGGGGGGGGGCATAAGAATTTTAGAAAGGCTTGAGTGGGGCATGGCACAAAAAAGGTTGGGAAACACTGCTTTAGATGATCATGAGAAAATAACTAGTTCCTGACAAAGAACTCTTTTCTTGATTTTATTAGCCACCATAAAAAGGTCTAAAGATTTTTTGGTTCAATTTCAGAGGGTGGAAAATTAAGTCTAAAATTGAGGATATCTTGCAAAATGCAGCAGAGTTGCACATGAGAGTGCTAGAATCTCACCAACCTCAGCTCAGTAGACACACATGCGGACTCGCAAGTGTTTCATCAAACATGTAAAATGATTGGAGCATTCATACGCTGTAGATTGAAAGTAGGCCAAAATGGATTGTGGGTGAATGAATTGTCAAAACATTGAATAGAACAATGTGAAAAGCACGATTCTGCATAATATGTGGCAAAAACCGACATGGTAAAAAAAAAAAGTCTGATTTTCAAAAAGGGAACATTAAGTACTTTTTAAAAACACCTAATGAAAAAAGCATCTTTAAGAGCTTTCAAAAAACGAAAATAAGCACCTTTAAGCACTTTTTAAAAATGCTATGCACCATGTTTAACCACCACAACATAAAAGAAATTAAAAATCGCTTAAGAAATTACCCCTTATATATACCTAAAGCCTGATAAAATTCAAACATTTCCAAATAGCCTTAATGCTTTTACTCTGCTTTTCACTACCACTAGTAAAACTCTTTAGCGAAAATCGTAAAAGTTGGCAGCTATGCCGATAGGACGTTCGGACTAGTGGTCTGAACTAATACAAAACAAGTAACAAAACTAGTGTAATCTATATTTCATCCTAGTTTTTTGAGTGAAGCTACCCTTTTTAAAATGTAGTGCAGTGAGTCAAAAGTATGATACAAAAGAAACAAGCACGTTTCTAGTGAACCTGATTGGTTTTGAATCTGATTAGTTCACATCTTAAGTGAGTGGATGCATCAAGAATGTACTTGATAATTTTTTTTCTTCTTTCTTAACTAATTGAAAAACTTTTTTAAACGAAACATAACTAAATTTAGTATTTAACAAAATCACAAATGTTGGATAATTTTTCAGAGTTTTTGTGTAATAAATATTCACAATGAAGAAAAGCGTAAAAAAATGCAGGTCGGAAGAAAAAAATTGTAAAAATAAATTGGCTAATTTATTATTATTAATCCTTTTTAATTAGCTTTTCTTCAATAAACAACTGTTTAAATTTTGAATGTGAGAGTAAATTGGGTCTTACACCCCAAGGATGTCTTCTAAATGTATTTAAATAGTGACATTTCAGAAGTAGTTAGCAATCATTAAAATAAATATTGTAACTATATAAAATAATTGTAACTATATAAAATATCGTAAACTACGAAAAAAAAAGAGAAAGTTTTTCCGACTGATATTAAAAGTACATGGATAAGGATATTTAATAAAGAAATAATTAAAGAAGGAAACACTTTGTAAAATAATAGTATTGTTTAAGAACAATATTAAATATTTTAAAAAAAAGTTTAGTTAAGCAAAAGACTGATTTTTTAAAGTTTGCTTAAAATCACAACAATGTTAAAGAATTTAAATTTAAAATACTCTCAAAACCATAATAAGGTTATAAAATCTAATTTTAAAAATCATGCCAATATTTTTAAAATTATTTTAATATTTTATATTTATATTTATGGCCAACTTTAACTATTCTTAGATTACTTGATAAGGTTACCTTTGCAAACAGATTTATTATACAGAATTCAAATAGACAATTTTGTTTTAAAAATTGTATAATTAGTGTTATAAGATTTAAATGGGCCCTATTTTTGACTTCACAATCTATAGAGATAGACTAACTCTACAACTTTAAAAGAATCTTTAAAGAATATGTGCTGTTTATTTCAAAACCAAGCACCTCAAATTAAAGAACAAAATATAACAAACCATGGCTTTTCCATCAAAACCATGTTTTATGCGTTTGAAATCGCGTTTTCTTGCAATACTGGCTAAGTCCTGCAGACATTGAATAGCAAAATTGGTTATCTTTACATTTCCCAAATATTGCTTTAGATTAAGTATTTATTATTTGTTGATTAGGGTTATTGTGTCTTCACATGTGACTGTAATCAAAGTTTCTAATTAAATTTCAATTTCATTATTATAAAAAGTGCTGAGGTAGTGTCTTCTATAAATGAATAAAAAAAGAAAGAAAAGTGATCCTACACCATGGAAAAGCCCTAGTCCTTAATTTGTTCTCTATGTTTACTCTTAGTCCCAGCTTTTGATTTTCTTAATCAAAATATACAGCAGTAATTGTCAGACATTATTTGTAAACATCTTATCAAAAAATTTTCATCACTAGTTGATATTTTAGTAATCTATCATATTACGGTATATCAAACATTAAATTAACATAAAAGTAATTTCAAACACAGTTTACAGTACATTGATTAGGATATTAAAGTATGGCATGCATGTTATTGTTCCTAGATAATTTCAAACAAGTATACATTTTCATTTATTCATGTCACAAATGAAAGAAGAAAAAAATACTAAATTTAATTAAACAAATGCCAAAAGATTAGTTACATACGTATAAAGATTTCTTTCGAAGCTCAAATCATAATTGAAAAAAAAAATTTACAAAATACTGTAAAGGTTTGCTACACAACAAATAAACACATTTATGAAGGAAAAAAAATGTACTTACCCATACAGGAATTGAAAAGAAACTGAAGGCTATAGCACCCCTTAAGTTGTTGACACCATATCCATGCTTGGGATAGGGGGACTTCCTCCAAGAATCACTTAGATAACAGAAAGTGACAAACCACATAAAGGCCATCCCGGCTACAAAATAACGCAATGACAATTTAATCAAACACATTAATAGCAAAAATAGTTTTAATTCAATTCAGAGATATATCAAAACAGTAAACAGCTAACAATCAGCAATTCTACGAGATTTTGGAAATGACGGTTCTTTACAATCTAGGAAATGTAAATTTCCTTCTCATTTTTTACTAAATGCAAATACCTATTTAAAATAATTTAAACCTCCCACATAAATATATAGTAAATGATATTGAATATTTAACGATTAAGAAAAAGAATACAAACAGTAAAAAATTCAATAATTATTCAACAAAGAATTAAAACCATAACTGCCTATCAGTTGTCTTAAAAAGATCAAAATCAAGTTTTTTTTTTTTAAAAGATAATAAGGCACATTATATTCTTTTTGATACATACTTACTAATTCATAATGCTGATTAGAACATTCAAAATAATACTTTCTTAAAAGAAGGTTAAAACAACTATCACTTAAAACTGAATAGTAAATGTAAGAGAATAACTAAGAATATGAAATGATTGAGTTTCCATAAAGAAATATAGCCGAATAAGAGATGATTTACCATTTTATTCTAATAAAAAATAGATATACCATTTATTTCTACTTAAAAAATACTATTAAGTTACAAAAATATTCATGAGTTATTAGGAATGAAATTTACGTAACACGTCAAATGTTTATTTTTTTTTGGGTGTTGCCTCTACAATTTTTGGCATACATGACACGCTACAAATTAGTGAAATGACAAAATTTGTGAGTTACGGAATTTAAGAACTTGGGTTCAGTTGCCACTGAAAACAATGATATTATACCAGAGATTAAGCAAAGACTAAATGCTGGAAATCGCAGTTTTTTTTTGCGCTTAAAAGATTGCTAACATCAAAAGTAATAAAGAGGAAAACAAAACTTCAGGTTAATTAAACTATAATCAGACCAATCATTATCTATGGATCAGAGACATGGACTCCAACCCAAAAACAAGGAAAAATACTGATTACCTGGGAAAGAAAAATTCTTAGAACTATTTTTGGACCTGTCAAAGAGGGTGATCTGTGGAGAAGGCAATAAAATTTCAAAATGTAAAGACTATTTAAAGGAAAAGATATAATTATGTAAAAGCAAAGAGAATTCAATAGCTAGGACACCTTGAGAGAATGGAGGAAAACAGAGGCACTAAAGGAGTCTCCATACCGACTGCAACAGCAGCAAATCGCATGTTGCAATGACTTTACGCATGCGCACTTCTTTCATCCTCCCTCTGTTGCAACAACTAGCGATCGCCGTCGCACTGGTTTCAAGAATTGAATGGATTTCAATTTTCGTCGCTGTTGCAGACTCAGAGATTCAATCCGATTCATATATATTTTTAATCTCAAAGGGAAAATACAATGAAATCACGTATGATTTTAATGTTAACATCATTCAGAACATAGTGACTTATGTTTATATTAAATATTTGAATATATTTGAAAGATTTTTTTTTTTTGTCATACATTAAAATATATTTTTATTACGAAAATGTATTTTAAATGTTCTTATTTATATAAATCTTAGTTGAAATTTTTATTAAATATATATAAAATAATATAAATTTTTAAAAACATTGATTAGAAACAGTGTTTTTAACTTCATAAATTCCTAAGATAAATTTTTTGAATTCTAAAGTAGGATTAATGTGCTAATCTCACTTAGCTTAAAGCTATTTTAGTGCGTTTTGTTAATTATGAAAAATGCATTGAATATATACTTTTCTTTATTTAATTATTTAAAAATATTTTGAATTAATTGCAAAAAACTAATAGCATAAATCTTTTCATCAATTAGTTTATTTTACACATTTTTAATTGTTCATTCACAAGTGAACAGAATATATATTTAATTACATATCTGTTTGCTTTTTTTTGTTCTTCATTGCAGATATTCTCGTGTGGTAGTAAAATAACTATTAATAGTCAATTAGACAGAGAATCATTTATGAATTTTGCTAAAACATAACTTGACATTCAAATAATTATCATGCTGTTTAAATTAATTCTTTTTAAACCAGTTAAGAAAACTTTAAAGTGATTTTATTAAACCAAAAATAAAAAATTAAAGCGTTACTCTTGAATCATTAAAAAATAAAAATAAAACATTCAGCGAATTAAGGAAAAGGTGGCGGCTATTTAGAGTTGCTAAACGATTAGAAAGCAGTATTTTTTAATTATTTATTTTTTATTTAATAATTTTTAATTACATATTTTTTTCTAGACGCACAAATTTTATATATTTCATTTGCTGTTAAAAAGTAGTTATTATTAAAAATTAGAACGTTTGTTTTATTAGAAACGATTTTCGAAAAACTATGTTTCATAAAGAAATGCAAAGAAAACGATAAAGAGAGAAAGGCAAACTTTTTTAATTAGTTGAAACTGTCATTAATTGTAACAAAAATTATTTTCAATTCAATTCTACTCTTAGTTAATGAAGGAACCATCAATGGGCAATTATTACAAAAACTAAAATTTTGAATGAAAAGTTTTGGAAAATTTCGTGCGAAATTTTGATTATATAAATACTGCAGTGGTGCACAAAACCGGGTCCTTAAATTTTCTTTTCATAATCAACTTCATAAACAGAATCGCTTAAATTTTTATTTGCATGAAATCTGATCGATCTTTAGCTTAAAAAATAAAACATTTTTAAAGAACAAAAAAAGCTGTATTTTGTAAATTGGTCATTCAATGGAAATATGCTAAGACTCGGTACTGTTCATCATCGGATAAAATTGGGTATATGTAGAAATGATGAAGAAAAAAAACGTCTATTTTCCTACTTAAATATTTTCATAGAAACAAAAATATTAATTTGATTTCATTGCTCTGAGAAACTTTCGGGAGTTTAAAAAATCAAAGAAGATAAGGAACATATTTAGAATTTTTCGCCAATTAAGTGAATGGACCAGATTCAAGAACAGAAATTATCAATAAAATTTTTATTATATTTCTCTGTTATGCTATAGGCTTCATGTGTCTATCGTTGATAATTGAGGTACCATAACCAATCTTCCAAGAATTTTTATTTGGAGTGTTATAAAATATAACTACCAGTGGTTCTGTCAGAATAACTATTCCTGGCTTAATGCGACAGTACCATTCATCAGGAAAAAGAAATCTAGCATATTTAAAACGCAATGTAATCTTTTTTGTTTCTTTTTTTTAAAACAATTTTTGGAAAATGTAATTTTATGCAAAAGTAAAACATAATGAAAAAAGAAAAACACCCACACATTCTTGTGCTTCTCATAAAGTAGCATCTCATGGTTTTATCACTTCTATATAAAATGTTAAGTTGCGAACTTGATATATTTGTAATATTCAAAATATTGTTCACAATAATGTTCTGAAACAAAATATTTTTCCTAACAAGATTTTTGATAGTAAAATGACTTCTGTTTTTCATTTCTCCTAACTTTTTTTATTTTAATTATTTAATATTCCAGCAATTTAGTTTATTTAACAAAATAAAAATGCGTGTTATAGCCAGAAGAAATTATAAAGAAAAAATGCATTTTTTCCCATAAAAAGATTACTTAAGTATTAAAAATTAGTAGACAAAATTATACGACTAAAATTCTAAAAAATAAATCTGTATAAATTATTGATACAATATTTGTAAAATTGTGACGCAAAGTTTATTTCGGCAATTTATGAAGAATCTTGTACTGAAATCATACAGTAATATAAATATAAAAAATAATATGTATATATATATAAAATAATTTTAGAAATACAAAAAATAAAGATAAAATGAGTTATGAAACAAAAACTAGATACAGAAGAAAAGTGCGCCTGCGCAAGCCAGGAAACAGGTTTGTTGTCGCATGTGGTGTGAAGGTACTTGCAATCACTTGCAACAAACACACTGCAACAGAAGAGAAAAATCGTGTTTCGCATCGCTGTTGTATTCGGTGTGTAGACACCTTAAGAAGATATTCAAGGGGCAGTGCCAGGCCTAAAGGAAAAGAGGAAGGCCAGCCAAGAGATGGTTATACGAGGTTAAGAAAGACCTAAGATTCTACAGGTTCGGAACTGGAAACAAAGAGCTAGAGACAGGCGACTTTAGAGAAAAATTGTTAGTGAGGCCATGGTCCAACAGGGACTGTAATGCCAGGGAAGTTAGTTTTATGACACACTACAGCAGAGATGGCGAACCAATGGCACGCGTGCCATTTGTGGCACCCGACACAATATTTTGAGCACACCACCGATCACATTTGTTATTACACTATGAATTGTTATTACTCAAATGCTATTACACTATGAAGCATATGCAACAATTAAATTAAAATTCACAAAAAACATGCAAAATAATAAACAATTATTAATGAAAAAATTAACAATTAATGCTAAAAAAGCAATTAATAACCATAAAAAACAAGCTAGCAATAAAATACTAACAAAAAAAAAATAAACAGTCCTGCTTAAACTAACATCTTATAACCTAATATAAGTTATTTGTCATCTAATCTTCAACAACAGAGGTCACACTGATGTTACTTTAAGTTGAATTACGCGTATAACTGAGACATTGCAATATATATTTTTTTTCAATGTAACTAAAAAGTTTTGAGTAGATAGTATTTAGTATTATTATTTTCCCAATAACCACGAAGGCAAAATTATTTGACGGCACGTCTATGACCTCATTAACCAATTTTTTGGAAAAAATGGCACGTTGGTGTATAAAGGTTCGCCACCCCTGCACTACAGCATGTAAACGGAATCACTTATAATAAACTCGAAAGACAGCAGAGTCTCATGGTACAGATAATTAAATTATCAGTTTAAAAGTTTTGTAATAAATTCCATGTTTTCTGAATTAAATGCTAAAATTTTCAGAATCAGAGGTCAAGAGGATGCATCTGAACTCCTCTGGAAATCCAATATATTAAAAATTTTATTTTGTTTTTTATTTAGATTTATAAACTAGGTGCAAAACAAAATGCATTTTTAAATTTGTTACTAAAATTAAGAAATATTGTTTGCTAATTGGAAGGTATAAAAATTCCCTTCAGAGAACTTAAAAAATTAAAGAACACAAGAACTGACAGTTCTTTTCTGTACTTTTAACACATTTAATTAAAATTTTTTTTAGATAAAGCAGAAATTTTCAGCTCGTTAAGTTTTTGGTTGAAAATTGTTTTATAGATTTAATTAAATTTTTTAAATTGTTTAAGAAAATTTTTGATGACCAAATCTAAAAATATTTTTGGTAATACAAGTAAATAAATTATTAAAAAAAAAAAAAAAAAAAGACAATTTTTTGAAAAATTTTAATGAATTTTTTTTTTCTCGTCGTGCACATACCTGGAAAAATTTTTGTGGGCACTCTTACTTTTTCCATAATAACTGCTTCAATTTATTGGTTAGTAAAAGGTTTAATGTTATAAAATAAACCTCATAAATATAAACTCATTTTAAAGAGTGTATATGTGAGCATTCTTTTCCCTTTGACAAAAATATATGACTTTTCCACTCAAGCATAAAATATATAATTTTCTTCTGGACTTAAATACAAACAATAACACAGATTGAAGATTTTTCTCAACAATATTTATTTTTCTCCTTGAAATGACTTTTAATAAGAATTAATCAGCCCTTCGTTTAAACATAATCATCTACAAATGAATAAATGCTTAAGCAGCTGTATTTTCTTTAAGTCAATTTAAATAGAAAAATTTTGTATTTTAACCTGTTTGTACTTGTTTTGTATTTAATTACAATCAATTGATCAAAATATATTGAAATGTAATTTTTTGTTCACAGTGACAATTGGTTGTCTGATTAAAAGGAATAAAAAAAAGCAAAAGAAATAAAGCTTTTAATAAAGATAAAAGATCTAAAATATTGTTTTCAAAGAAAGAAAATTCACGAAGCACAAATTTTATTGACACATACTTGTTTGGAAACTATTGTTAACTTTAAAAATGTTTTTTTTTTCTCTTCTTCTTTAAATATTAAAATGGTTTGAGTGTTGACTCTAGTGCAAGGGTCACCTTATTGCAATTACTAGGTATCTAAATTTTGGCGCATGCCTCTTTGATAGTTTATTCTCATCTGCTAGTGGAAACTCACTTAATCTACTAATACCACATATAAACCAAATGCTAAGCCTATGGTATTTGTAAAAATTGTATAGAAATTTCTTTCCAACACAAGATTTTTCTAAGGGGTACACAACTCATAGCCTGGGAATTGGCAATGTGTTGCCCTCAAACTTCCAAATAAAATCTTAAAATTAACTACATAACTAGCATAAGAATTTTCTAACAGCTTTTCTAACTTTTTAAGTTTATGAAATTTATTAAAATTAAACACAAAAATTAAACTTCTAAGAAGCAGAAATGCCAACTTACCAAACTAGTAATCAGAAACACAATAACACAGAAATATATACAGTATGTGCGCTTACAGAATTTAAATTAGGGCAATTTTAAGGCGTATATGCTACTTAATTCTAAAAAGGTATATAATAATAAAATTATGCATGAATTTACTATTAAATAAAACAGTGACATTTAGATATTGGTATTAAATTAAAAATTAAACAACACTGAAACTTTATACTTTATTTTAAAATTATTAAATAAAATTGATAACTTGGTATCAATATTCCAGCTTTTAGTTAAATTAGAACTAGTCCTTATAGTTTTTTTTATCATCCTACATTTGAACCACTAAAAATTGTAGCATTGAAAACTTGAGTTTATGTTCTTTGCTTTTCTATAAGGAGAGAAGATAAATTTTAGAATAGCTTGTTCGAAAGAGGGAATATGGGAGGAAATGTTTATTCCTTGTTTCTATGAAATCATTTTTGTTTTTTATTCATTGTTTTTAGAATTGTTAAAGGAGTTGAGAAAAATTAAGTAGATTAGTTAGTTGCAAATAACAAAATTTCATAACTTTAGCAGTTAAGGAGAAAAAAAACTTGTTTTTAACAGATTATAATAGGAATTCTCAAAGACTGCAATTTTATTACTCAACCATAAGACTTTGATCTTGACAATGAAATTGTAATAATTACTGTTAAATTGTAATTGCACTCCTGAAAAATAAAAGTACTAATCACAAAAGTAAAGATGTCAGAGAAATCTTTTAATGTTTCGTTAACACATTGACTGCTGCACGCGTTTACAGTGAAATCTCCTTCGGGCCACGAGTACCGCTGTACAAAGCGTATTCTGCTAAGTACTCCCACCGATATTTTAATAATGCGAGTCCCTGGTATACTTTGTCTTTTAACTTTTCAGACAGGTATAGACATAGATGGTTGCATTTGTATTACAATAAGGGTGAATTTAAATCATAATTGATTTAAATAACCCATTCACTCTGGTCTCCATAAGAAAGAAAAAAAATTTCCATGGCTCTTTATGATAGAAAAAGACAGTGTACTTCTAATTTAAGTGATAAAACATTTAACCCACTGGCGATTTAGCAAATGGGCAAAATTGGCAGAATGTTTCTCCCCAGTACACCATTTCTCTATCTAAAAACATGGAATAACCGGTTTTGCTATGCTGAGAAGACTGTAGGTTAAAGTACGATTTTTATGCGCAGAACCGTCAGTGGGTTAAAGAAACTTTCTTAAAACTAAAATGGGCAAGTTCTACTTATCAAGTAACTAAAATGTAATATTGTTACCAGTTAATAAAGTATTTTAAGGATCAAAAACTGCATCTGAACACTATAGAATTAAATATTGTAATAATTTTTAACTATAATTTATAATATATATAATTAATAAAAATGAGGCTTGTGATAGATATACCTGAAAAAGCCATGTCTGCAATAACTGCTCTCCTTCGAACCTTGATACTGGAGATATTATTAAACATAATATCAGTAATTAATAAGCACAGGCTGCCTAAGAAAGCAATCACCCCAATCCCTGTGCCAAAATTGCAAGCATTTATATCGTTGTTGTAGAGACATTTGTCTTTCATCCATCCTTCAGAACCTATGCACCCAAATACAACTATAGAAAATACCTGAAATAATAACCATTGTAAGAAAATGTTATATACATCTAGAGAAAAGATCTGAAGGATAGATGAGAGACATTTGTCTTTCATCCATCCTTCAGAACCAATGCATCCAAATACAACTGTAGTAACACCTAAAATAACGGCAATTGTAAGAAAATGTTATGAACATCTAGAGAAAAGTTCTGTAGAAGAGAAAAGAGAGAGAACTTTTCTAAAGAAAAGTTCTGAGGAATTAGATACATTTGTCTTTCATTCGTCCTTCAGAACTTATGCACCCAAATAAAACTATAGAAAATACCTCAAATAATAGCCATTGAAAGAAAATGTCATAAACATCTAAAGAAAAGTAAATAAAAATCTTAATTAAATCTGATATCTTTTTTTTATTAGGGACACACAGGCTAGAGATTTTGGCCAAATAATAAATATTCAGAATGCCAAATACTAGTTATTTGTTTTCGTATTATTACCATATATAATAATAATTACTATTTTAAAATATAATAAAAATCTAATATTTTTTTTCCGGAAAAGCTTCGAACATTCATTAGTATGCCGCTAATTATATTTTTCAATTCCACAGATGGGGCTATGTGCAGTGATGTAAAAAGCTAATTAGTTCAGAATCCTCCCTGGCACTGTAGCATTAATATTTCTTCATTATCAAATTTATTTTTCTATTAAAGGTGTTTGGTCATGAATTAGATTAATATAAATACGGATTCAGAAATGAATAAGAACTGCCCCCGAAATCATTGTATAATAATAATAGTTAATACACATTAATAATTATTCAATAAATGAAATAAACCAGCATATAAACAGATGAAATAAAATGGATTATTTTAAAATTACTATTGATTTGTCAGTTGTGTCGATTAGATCAAAGTTTGAATTAATTTTTTTTTCATTGCATCAATTGGATTTTCTAAGTAAGAGCATCCCACCAATTCAATGGACACATAATTTCTGTTGGAGCTAAGTTCTTAACATTTTCTTTTAAAATTACAAGAGAGTTCTGCTCCTTGTCTGAAAATACTGACACAATTCCTTCGGAGCAAGCTTCTCATTCTTTTTACCAAAGTTTTATTTAAAACCCAAATTTTTATTTCTTGATATTTTTTTAGAACAGATACATGTTTGACAACTTCCTGACATTACAAGCCTGTTTACTGTAACAGGTCGAATGTCAAGGGTTACTTGTAATACTAATAAGAATAAATAAGGCAGATTGATTCTGGGACTTTTTTTCCCCCCTTCTTCTATCTTTTTTTTTAAATATTAAAACATGAGAAAATATGGAATATTTTAAATCTAACTAGTGTAAGATGCTAAGTAGACTAAGATAGTAAAAATGGAGAGAAGGCATTCTAACAACAAGAAAAGAACTTAAAACATTATAATAACTATTTGTCATCATTCTCTTACATAAAAAGAGAGGGTATTAAGTAACTTTAAATATAAAAGTTAAAATACTAAGAAAGCATATTCTTCAGGATTCAACTTTTAAAAAATTAGTTTTTTTTTTTTTTTTTTTAAGGAATATGTTTTATTTATTTAAACAGTGAATTTAACATGTAATTTCCATTATTTTGGAAAATATACAGTAGGGAACCGATTATCCGGAACGATCGGGACCATCGCTATTCCGGATAATTGATTTTTCCGGTTTTCTGAATCGCTACAAAAAGCCGTTTTTTTATTGTTAAACCCAACTAAAAAAAAAAAAAAATTTGGAAATAATCTTAAAAAGAGGAAAAAACGATGAAGTAATACACTAATGATTATTTCCAAAATGATGGTAAGGTAAACATCTTTCAAAAAAGATAGAAAAATCCTAAAATCTTATGAGGAAAAAAATTTTTTTTTTTTTTTTAAAATGGGGGGAAAATTTATCGAATTTCATTCCGGTTTTCTGAATTCCGGATAACGGGTTCTGTGCTGTATTTCTAAGAGGTTGTAAAAGATGACATATTAATAACTAAAGTAGTTTTGTTTAGTAGTACATATCAGTAAACTAAACAAAGATATTATAAATGGCCAAAATCTCAAGTTCTGCTAAAAGTTCAATAAAAATCATGTATTTTTCTTTTTTAAATAACTGCTTTAGTTTACAACCATTGAAAAAATTATTTGCTTAAAACCTCAAATATGTTATATGATGTTGTTATGATGAGTTAAATAAACATACAATAACTTAAATCATCGTTTAAGACAGATTGGCATGATTATAATAGTTGAGATAAAATGTCTTGGCATGTAATAAAACTGAAAGAATTTTTAAAAAATGTCTCTTTATACAGAATATGGACCATATTTTGTACAAGGATCATATTCTGTACAAAACAGAAGACAACCTTTCATTTTAAGAAAAAAAAAATCTGAATGAAAAGAAATTGACATGTCTGATGAAGAATAATTAGTAAAATTGTAATAATGTTTTTCTTTCTTAATTTTTGTTCTTTTATATGCATTCAATAAGGACAATATTACATATAATTTTTTAAGTAGGGTGACCTGGGGTAATTCCTGATCAAAAAATGCAAACATCTATTTTGTGAAAAAACTATTCAAGATAGAATTTTAATATTTACTGGAAGTTTGAGGCTATATGAGATGAGTCCCATGCTGCCTTCTTTTGTTTGAAAATCTAATTAGAATTTAAAAGATTTTAAATTTGTAAATCCTGATCATTTCTGGGGTAATTACTGATCACCAGTTTTTATAGTAAATGGGCTGTTTAAAAATAATTATACAATGGTAATTAACAAATAAGACTTTAAGACCAAACAAATAAACCAAAAAGATATGTTTAAGCAGCTAATAAAACTTTTTATTTAAAATCAGGAAAAAAGATTAACACTTCAGCTCTGGCTGCAGCTCTCACACTGAAATTTTCATTTTCAACTGAAATTTTCATTTCAAAAGAAATTCACTATTTCTAGAAGCTTAATATCCTTTTCAAGCTTATAATTTCTCACCATATTTATATTAGGTTAATTTATCAACTTAAAAATTATTCTAACAATGTACACACATAAAATTAAGATAGAAGCAAGGTAAGACAAGCTAGAAATGGTGCATATCAGAACACATTTTTCTTGTATACAGTTAAAAACAAATTTTGTGATTATAGTTAAAATCAGGGTTGGAATTTTTGCCGGCAAAAAGGGGTTTTTGCCAGGACAGTGGCAAAAACCTGGTAAAAACCGGCAAAAACTGGTAAAAACCGGCAAAAACCAAATTATCTAAATAGCTGATTAAATATTATTACAAAATACTTGAAACAAATTTAACTCAATCATAAGGAATAATAATTTTGATACATTACATGAAAAAATTATTTTTAACATATTAAAAATTAATATAAGGGTAACAATTTTTAAAAGATTGAAAGTTTTTGATCTCTTTTCATTTTAGAATCCTAAAATAAATGTTTTTTTTACAAATAAATAAATATTATTATTTGTACAATAATTAACTACACATGTTGATAGATATTTTATGCTTTAAATTATAGTTATATTAATTTAAAATAAGTTCATTTCTCTTGAAAAAAGAGAATAATCACAAATTTTCCAATCAATGTTTTAAACTACTAAAATGATATATTATAACATTATCATTTAATTATGGAATAATAATTTTGTTAATTTTTTTGTAATTATTTATATTCATAGTATATATTTCAATTTTAGGAATAATTTTGTATCAAAAATGTGTTTTTGTCCTCTCATCTTGGAAAATATAAGTTTTTGCCACTTTTTGCCAATTTGCTTGGCAAAAACCTGTTTTTGCCAGGACGGTTTTTACCGGTATTTACCATGGTTTTTTCCACCTGCGGCAAAATCTTGCCAACCCTGGTTAAAATATATTTTATAGTTGTTCCACTTAATAAATATGAACTGTTATTTAAGAAAAGACAATTTACTATTCATTAGCTATTTTTTATACTATTTATAAGAAGAAATGACAATGATCAGGAATTACCCCAGTGATCAATAATTACCCCATCTGTAGGGGGCAACATTTGATATAGTTTCCTATAATCAATTATAATGTTTACAGTAGATGTGAAATAATTAAACAAAAGCCTACACTATTTTTATAAAGAGAAAGAAAGTAACTCAAAATATTTATTATTAAGAGAAGGAGGGGGATCGTTGCAGAAATGTGCACATTTTGAAACCCATCTTTAAAATGGAAAATACAGCAAGCTTTTTAAAAGATACTTATTTTGTTAGATTAAACAAAAAACAGTTATTAAGTAAATGTAGTTATACTTTAGTAAAGTGTACAAGCATTCTTGTCCATGCCTCAAATTTAAAAAAAATATTCTTTTTTTAAATAAAACTTAGGTGATCATTATTTACCCCAGAAACGAGTGATCCTGAATTACCCCGGGTTCACCCTAATAAATATAAAATTTATAAGTAAGGACTTAAAGGGAAAGGTCAGACAACCAAGAAAAACATGGCTAGATGAGTTAGTGAAAGATTTAAAAAAGATGAAAATCAAAAGTTGGAAGATAAAGGACAAGGAAAAAGTGAAATGGTGTGGTAAAGGAGGTCAAGGTCTTTCATGAATGATAGAGTTGAGGAGTAAGATACTAAGACTAAAATTTATACCTTATGAAATGGTTGATATTTAGGTCAATAATTAAGATTTATTTTAGAGTTTATGAGAGACTGAAAATTTGAATTTTTTCTGTTTCTATATTAATAAACTCAGTAAGATAGGTTTTGGTATGGCATTATTAAGAAATAACAGTAATTCCTTGTGTGAACTAGCTGAAGCAGTTAATGCAGAAAAAGCATAACAACATTGAATCAACTATGACTATTCTTTAACAAGTGATCTATTATCTAGTAATAGAGATATTTACTGGAAATTTCCTTAAATTATAATTTCTAAAATAATCTAACCCAATGATTGTAAATTTAATATCCGAAATAATTTATCTCAATGATAGGTAAATTTCATATCTGAATTAAACTAACCCAATGGTAGTTGAATTTAATAATCTGAAATTATTGAAGATAATAGAAAGGGGGAAAAAGAATATTACTACTTAGTAGAAAAGAAGAATATTTTAGAGAATGCTAGAACACTATTTTACAAAAGAGCAAGGTGTACATGAAATATTTGTCTTACATTTTTACTGAAGATTTATTCCTAATTAAATGGTTGATTTTTTTTGTCTGTACAGCCTTATTATCCAGTTTACAAGAGACTTCAAATCTACATTTTTTTCTATTTTGATGAATTTATTTAGATACTTTCTGGTATTATAATACAATTTAATTTAAATAATTCCATGAGAGAACTAACTGAATCATTTTATGCAGAGAAAGCATAAAAAGTGTAAATCAACTCTGACTATTCTTTAACAGGTGTGGCAATCAATTGATTTGCACTGAAATATACTTTTAAAAAAATCAATTTAAAAAAAAATCCAAAACCAATGGGGGTTAAATTTAATGTTTCAAAAAATTATTGATGTGATAATAGAAAAAGGACAATACTACTTAGAGGAAAAGGAAAATAATGTGAAAAAAAAAATCGAAATATATTAAAAGAATGCTGGTAGACGAAGACTAAACTACATCGTACATGAAATGTCTTCATTAACTATTCACTAACAGTACATAGTTAATTATGTATAAAAGTATTAAAGATTTATAATTTTTTTTTTATCTAAAACGGAAATACAGTAAAAATTAAATAAGTAATAAAAATTGATAATATGGATAGATAAAATGTATGTATTGGGTGTATGCAGTTATGTATGTATTTATTATTGAGAAATTATATATATTTCACATAACACTACATGTAATGTAAATATTAACTTCTGATATACCCTTGTATAATATCTTCATATTGTTAATCAAAATACGAGTGGATAGGAGCAAATTTCAAAATAAAATATTTTGAATAAAAAATATTTGTAAAATGTAATAAATTTATGGAGAAAAAAAAATTGCATACTAAACAATTACTGAAAACAATAAAAAATCGAAGGTTAAAATAAACCGACTAATAAATTATTCCCGATCAATAAATGATTCAAACTACATAGGAAAATATATCCTAATTCATATATTCTCCATTTGTACGCTGTACATATCCACATATCACAAATAAATTTAAAAAATTTAACTCCATGTCGAGATCAATGCAGTAAAATCTCCCAATGTATACTCCAAATATATCCCGTCATGCGGCCGGCTGGATCAATAACTAACATGGCCAATGTTTGGCATTCATTGATGGGTAGAGAAGCAAATTAAAGACACAAGTAAGACACACAGAATATTTTCGCAATTTCTTACCCAACATAAAAGTCTTAAAATCACATGAGGTTTTGTTAAAATTGATATTGGATCATTGGCAGTTCCCGCTTTTCCCGCGCCGTAAGCACCACCAACTCCGCCGTTCATATTTGTTACGGACTGAACTCTGGGAAAAATCGAGAGGTTGCCGTTTCTAGTGTTGCTGATAGCGTAGAGGTCGCCAAGAATAAAAATCGGTTTTCTGGAAAAACAATCAAAAATCGAACTGTTTTTTAATTTTTGAAAAAAATATAGTTTTGCATTCAATGACAGAGGTAGTTTTTGAATGTTACTTATCTGATTAAATTAACTCTTTAAATATTAATAAATTTATTGTGCCTGGATTGAAGTTGATAGAATTCTCTCGGCAGAGGGGCCGAGTCTCCGGTTTCCGACGATAGGCACGATTCCCAGGCAACTATTTTATTGTAATTAATATAGGCTTTTCTTTTTTTCTTCCAACTGAGCTCTCTTATGATCGTGTATACTCCTGGCCCATTCCTGCTAGTATTCCCACGAATCTACAGGCTGAAAGATTAAGGTTGATATGAAATAAGAAGAAAAAATAAAGAAAAGGAGAAAACAAATGGAACGAAAGAAAAACTAACAAACAGAGAAATTGATAATTTCTCTTTAAATTACGATGTACTAAGTTGTGCTATAATATTTAATTTTTTGAATATATTTTATGCAGTATTTATATTTTAAATATATTTTATGGAGTACTTATATTTTAAATCTATATTTTAAAATATTGACACCACAATTTTCAAAAATAATTCTTTGCTTATATATATAAGGAAAAGTGGGAACAATATATGTATATATATATATATATATATATATATATATATATATATATATATATATATATATATATATATATATATATATATATATATATATATATATATATATATATTTGTCTATAATTTTTCTTTGTTTTATTCTTCATTTTGCACTTATATATATATATATATATATATATATACATACAGCATAATAAAAAATTCGAAAAACACGAAGAAAATTAAGAAAAACAATAAGTTGTATGAGCGCATAAGCTGTAAGTAAATAGAACTCATAAAATAATTTCAAAATGTCGAGAAAACAAGGGAAAAATTACAGAACAATGAAAGAAGGGGAAAAAAGATAATAAAAATACAAATAACAAGAGACCGGAGAGAGAGAGAGAGAGAGAGAGAATTATTATTAAGCAAATAAATAAAAAGCAATGCGGTATACCACTTTTGATTGATTTAATTATTGACTGATCCTCGTAATTAATTAATTAATTAATTATTATTATCAATTAATAATTATTATTAAACAAATAAATAAAAAGCAAATACAGTATACCACTTTTGATTAATTTATTAAAAAATTAATTAATTAATTAACAAAGACATTAATTATAAAATTGAAAATGTATTCTAGTGAGCATGGGTTATCTTGTATTTATCACTTTGATCCTCGTAATGAATCATCATTCATCACTTTTTACGCGTTTTGATTTTTTTATATGAGAGAAATAACTACTTTTAAATTACATTTGATCTTAAAAGAATAAAAATGAATTATTATTATTACATTATTTAATTAAATCTTTATATTGAAATTCATTCATTTAAATTTAAATGCCAAAATTCAAGAATTTAAAAAAAAAAAAAAGACACGATTTCAGTTGCTTTATTCAATATAAAAATAAAATTTAATGAAATACCTGTAAAAATATCCAATTATGATGTGAAAACATAATAATGTGCCACAAGGTATAAATGTGAAAAATGAGGAAACTGGTTATAAACATATGTTTAATTTTAGTTGTGAGTAGTTTTTCGTTCATAATTTATCTGGTCAAGAACAGAATAATTAAAAGTAAAGATTTAGATAGTTAAATAATTATTAACTGTCTTAAAGTTCTTAACTTACACTATTTTTATAATCAGTTCGTTCCTATTTCACCTTTTTTTTCCTACTTATGGGTACTTATGTATAGTATAGCAACATCAAAATTTATGAAACTAAAATCTTTTAACAATCTTTTATAAACAAAAATCTTTTATTTTGGTTGCCATGTCTGACGATGTGGAGATAATAACTCATTATTACAAATACAAATATAGTAGTTTTAAGAAAAATTAGAACACGATTGATACGCTTAGTTACGACTAGTTTATACTTTGACTTTACGAAGAGTTCCATAAATTTTGGGAACCAATATCTAATTTTCATTTTAAATATTCTATATTGTAAAACTGCCAACAATATTTAATATTTTTCCTTTTATTAGAGGTTTTCAATAATTTTCAATTCCCTTCTGTCTGAAATTAAATATTGACTAATATAAAGTTTAAAAAAATGTTTTTAAGAAAAATTATTAGAAAAACAATTGAATTAAATACCAACTAAAGTGCGTAATGTAGATTATTTCATTTGGCTAAATTCTGATGACTTGGCTTTACCGTGAGTTGAGTGTAATAGGTGAAAAGCAACTTTAACAGGGGTAAAAATACAAATTAATTTTTTTAAGGAGCTTTTTTTTTTCTTTTTCCGTAATGATTGATCTGCTATTGTTAGCCAGCTTTGACGACTGATATGATTTAGAGATAACTAACTCATTAAACTAATTAAAATAAATTGGTTTTAGGAAAAAAGTAGATTACGATTGATACGTATGTAGTTACAAACAGTTGCGAATGTTACAAACAGTTTTACGTCGGATTTACGAATAGTTCTATAAGTTTTAGGAACCAAAATCCTATTTACCTTTTCACTATACTATTGTTGGTACAAATGCCAACAATATTAAATATTTTTCCATTTGCTGAAGGTTTTTAATAATTAAAATAAAGTAGTTTTAAGAAAAAGTAGATTATGATTGATACGTATGTAGTTACGAGCAGTTTATATGTTGATTGAATTTACGAATAGTTCCATAAGTTTTAAGAACCAATATCTAATTTTCCTTTTAACTATACTATTGCTCGCACAACTGCCAAAAATATTAGTTATTTTTCTTTTTTGAAGGTTTTTAATAATTCAAATAAAATAGTTTCAGGAAAAAGTAGATTACGATTCAGTGGCGTATCTAGGGTATGGCAAGTATGGCGAATGCCATAGGCGCATTATTTCAAAAAGGCGCAAAATCGATCAACATCAACGATTTTTTTACTTAAAAATTTTATTAAGTGTTTTTTTTAAATTTATATATATATATATATATATATATATATATATACAGAGAGAGAGAGTTAGTTAGAGGGCGAATTAAAATCAAGTATACAACATTTAACCGTTTCATGTGGGCTCGAAAAGAAGACATCGTCTTTTGAGGGACTCTTTTTGTCACTGGGAGAGTGAAGTATGAAAGGGAACCGCTAATCGTAAAACAAAGTAGGTGACAAGCGTCAAACAATTCAGGTTAAATATAATTTGTTAATGTTCATGAATACATTCACGTTAAATACTAAAATAAGTAACTGAAAAAAATATCTTTGTCCTTTCTGCTGTTATATTTACGACGATTTCGGCAAAAACAAAATTTTAATTATAAAATCATAATTTAAAGAATAATGCTTAATTTTTAATAATTATTACTCTCGTTGCTAACTTTTTGATACATTCCAATTAAAATATTTTTAATTTTAGAAAATTTCCTAAATAATTCCCATTTAATTTTCATCAAAATCCTTTTACTAAAAGTCTTTTAACCACATATATAATTTCAAATGCATTTAAAATTTTCGAAAATGTAGCTTATCATTGCTTCACAACAAGACAAAGCTGTAATAGAAAGAATTTAAGTTATCGCCAGGGCCGGATTAAGAACCTCAGAGGCCCGAAGTACTTATATTTTTGGATGCTCCTTAAATATAATTAAGAAGATCAATATAAATAAATAAAATATTTTTCTTAAGGAAAACTAAAGTTTACAAAAATAAATAAATGTTTATAACTGCAAAATTTAACACTTTTTGCAGAGAATCTGGTGGAAATCAAAATTTTTCAATTAACTCTGTGAATGTTTTTTAAGACTAATCAAGTATTCTTCGATTTTAGAGGAAAATTAAAATAATTCCTGGTATTTCATTTTTAAAAATTGCCTTTCAAATCTATAAAATATAACCTAATTTTATTTTCAAACTTTCCGGGTGTTACGTAATGTTTTCGAATATGCTTTTTAAATTTTTAATAAAAATATTTTCACTGCGGGTGTCAAGTTAATATTCACGTAAAAAAAAAAAAAAAATATCGAACTTTAACCAATTTTTATGGAGAATACAAAAGGTTAATTCAGTATATAAACGAAATTAGTAATTAATAAAAATAACAAACAACTCTTTTTTTTCTATCTCCTAGAATGTTGAGAAACCTGAGACAGTTCTCCATGAATTAATAAAAGATTTCTTATTATCTACCGCATTTATTATTAATTCAACTATTTCGCTTTTTGTGTCAAAATCGGTTTGCTTCCACTCCTTTGAAAAACGTAGTGTTTAGTTTATTTTACATTATTATTTTATTCATAATAATCAATCGAAAATATTCTGTACATTTAATGTGTTTAATGTAAAACAATTCAAAGTTCTGAATTAATAATAAACTTAATTTATAATTAAACCGTTACATGCTGCTTCACTTTAATTTCATGTTTGTGAAAATTAACAACAGAAAGTGAGTTTTAAGTGATAGTGTGATTATTTTAGAACGCACAATCATGGTTATATATAAAAATAAAATAATTAACTAATTAATATAATAATTAACTAATTAATATTAATATAGTTTATATAGCCTGTGCTATGTATGATGTTATAGCTTTTGAGTAGTAAATATATCGATATATCAAATTTCTTCTTCCTCGGCAATGCATAACGTATTTATTTAAAATCATGTACTTTTCAATAATAAAAAAAGAATACAAATCCTAAAAATATTTATTGATTTTTATTTAGAATAGTTTACTTTGATATTCATTTCAGTTTAAAATAATTTACTTAAAAAAATGCTTTCGACTTAGATTATTTGATATTATTTATGTATATTTGAAAATACCATACGTTAAAATTAAACTATAATAAAGAAGCTGAATCCTTAAATTTAAAATATTTATCTATATGAAAAAATTGAGTAAAAATATAAGAGACTAAAAGAAAATGAAAGACGAACGAACGAATTTTAGGATGTTCAAAAGTGGGTGAGAAATGTAAAGAAACTTTTTCTCCTTATCTAAAGGAAAGTGAGACCTCCCATAGTGCATGCCACTGTAACTTTACTCTTTCTTTTGAAGAAGTCCCCCATTCTTAAACAAGAAAAGATAAGAGAAAGACCAGAATGCAGAGAATCCATGATCCCTGAATAAATTTTTATTTTCCTTATTTTTTCACTACCACAAGCAAAGAGAAAAGAATTTGTTCCTCCTCTTCGTATCACATTACAAGATTGTAGTCGTTCTAAAAAGGCAATTAATCAGGGAACCCCTTCAGGCAGAGATAGATCTTTGGTGATGACCAGAGGACAGAGAAATGTAAAATCCATAGGGTGTCTCATGCTTGTAAATCTTCAGTTTCATCAGGGGTTAAAATCTCTTTGAAAAACGTTTTCGGGATCTGTTGAATAGATTTCAAAAAGAACCCCTGCTGTAAATTAGTGTAAATCCTTCCAAAACAGGAAATATTTATCATCCATGGTGGGAATCACCTCTACAAAAGTGTGAAATACTAAAAATGGGAGGTGCTTCTGTCTGGTAGTACACCCCTCTATTTTGAAAAATAAAGACAGACGTAATTGTAAGTTGTTAGGTGTTCACGCTGCTATGAAAATTTCTGCTCGTTCTAGTTGTTATTTCAAAATTTAATTCAAGAAAATAAATATTTATAGTCTATTTTGGACTTTTATAATCTAATTTGATAGGTTACTGCTTTTTCAGATAGGTTTAAATTCATTCAACTATTTAAGTGGTAAGATTTTTTTCCTTGATTGTAAGTAATCATTTCCTAAATATTTAAATAAATGTATTACGCATAAATTATTAATTAGCGTTATAGGCGTTCGTTATATTTTTTAGAAATGATGTCTATGTGAAGGGATGCCAACTGCTAAGATTTCTCAGAAATATTTTATTAAGTGGTGGAAAGTTAAAGACCAAAGCTTGCAAACGTTTGGATAATTTTGGTTAAATTTAAAATGCTTACAACTAGATAACTGGAACGAAATTGTGTTTAACACGAAATTTCGAATTATACATACGCAGTGGCTTAAAAAATAATTTTATATCAAATTTAAAAATTAAATAATTGTATATCTGCATAAACCAAGAAACAAAACATAAATTTTGCTATCACTAGAAAAAAGTTTCCCATTAAACAGAGCAAGTTGGCATCTCTATATACATATAGATCGAGAGGGACATTTGGCTCTCCCCCCTTTTAATTTTATAAATTAGAATTTATAATATTTTTTAGTTTCTATTATTGCTGTTTTATATGAAAAAACATTTAACATGCACAAGGAATTTTTTGTAGTAATAATTAAACATTGTATAATTAAATATTCGTTAATGCTTTATTATTAAAATTAATATGTAGTAAAAAAAAGATAAATGTTAAAATTTCAAATGTTATTTGGGACATAATTTTTTAAATTTCCTGAAAATTTATTGCGATAGGTAAATAATTTTTTGTTTACAAGTAAGTAACATTCATGAAGTAACATGCTTTTCTTTTTATTTATTAATAGATAAATTTTGAATTTAACCACTTGTAAAAGTTTGATCTTTTTTTTCCTTTGAATGGTTAGGAAGCATATCGTCAGTTGTTGGAATTTTTTTTTTTTTTTTGTACTCTAAGTTACAGAAGTATATTCACTCACAATTTTAATTATATTTTAATGCTTTAAATGTGAATTGCAATAATCCTTCTACTTACAAATTGAAATTTTTTCTTCTAATTTTTAAAGACATATTTGTTCTGAATTTTTAAATTATATTCAGTTAATATTTATCAAACTGTCTTTGACTTTGAAATTGAATCAACTTCTTCCTTATTTCTCGGCCACAAAATTTCGCAAATCTTTCTCCTATATTTTTTCTTTTTTTTCAGATTGCCATTTTCTTCCCTTTTTTTTAAATAAAAAATAGATAAAATAAATACTACTTTTTTAATTTTATATAAATACTATTCTTTTAATTTTCAAGTGTTTTACAATATAATCACTTACATTTATATCACCCCATATCACATTGCTTGAAAAAAATTGGTATACTATTTTCAAATGGGTTTATTAAGTGTCCTCCATTTATATATTATATTTATATATTATATTTATTTCTTATAATCAAAGTAAAATGGTAGCAAAATAATATTAATGTTATAATGTGTAGTTTATAACCCAATCATTACAACAGTTTAGTAACTTGAAAGAAAAAGTTATCAATAAAGTGATAATCACAATAATATTTATTCATTAAATAATTATCTTTATTTTAAGAATATATTTAGAAATGTATTTCCATAAAGATGCAAAAAGTCATCTTCTCGAATATTTCAATGATTTATATTTTTTTTCTTTTTCCTTAAAAACAACTTAATTTACACAATTATAAACGACCTTTATAATTGCGCAGAATTTTTTTTTCACTTTGCTTGAAAATCTCTCTAGGTACTTCTCAGATTGCGATTACCCCCTAAATTTTGGGATTCAGAAATCCAAATCCGTCGAAAAAATGGCATGTATAAACAGAAACTTCAGAGAAAGTACGTTTTAGTATCTGATTTCGTAACTTAAAATATCATACCTGCACCTATTAATTATCATATTTTAAGTCACCCCTTGAACCATTGAGATGAGAAGAAAGTGAAGATCTGATCATTAGATCAAAAGTTATCAGGATGGTCCGTTTATTTATTTTTTTTGCGCACTGAACGTCTAAAAATTCATAATTCAAATTTGTTTAATATTTTGCTTTATTTTTAATTTGTTCCATTGTGATGCGAAGAGAATTTTTCATAATTTTTTTTTTTTTTTTAAATTAAATATGCTAGAATGTATTCTGGTCTATTTTTTTACTTTTTGCCTTTTTTTTACTGTTAGCAAAAGAATTATTTCTAGATATTCTTAAAACTAATCGTCAGCTTCCCCTAATTTATTTCTCAATAAAAAATGTATTATTGTCGTTATTAAGTCTTGTTTTGTATGTAATTGTGTGTATATTTTTTCTTATTATCTGTTTTTATATAAGGATTGTAAAACGTAATTATATTATGAGCATCGGTTTTTTTATTTTATTGAACAGTAAATAAACTAATCAAAATATATCTTTTTTTTATTGTTGCTATTTTATTCGTAATTATCATAACAAATCGTAATTATTTACACTGTAATCTTTAATGAATTTATTATATCGCGATGATTTTATTTTGATGTTAGCAAAGCGTGATTATTTAAAAAAAATCAATTTCCTTCAGTTTTAATTTTGAAAATGTTGAGTAATCATCCGGTTATGTTATAGTTCTTCTTTAACTCAGAGCTACATTTGCTGTGTGTACGTAATTCTGTTACCAAATTATATTTGTAAAACTTTAAAATATTATTGTGCTTAATTAAACAACTTCTTAGAATTTTTATTGACAATTGAAAAAAACGCAATAGAATCTTCTATAAATATGATAAAAAAGGTATTTTAATTTCTTACCGATGAGGATTTCGAATACACGTGAATGCATAACAATTAAAAAGAGATAATTTTATTGTTATATTTAATATTTATTTATTTATCAATTTTTTTTTTGAAATTCAATTCAATCTTTTGTGATATTGTCAAAAGAATTAAATACTTCAAACAATGCTTTTATTTTGTATTGGATAAAAAAAAAAGAAAAGAATTTTAATATTTTAGTAAAGGCGCCAGTAAGAGGTTTGCCATAGGCGCTTCTTTCCATAGATACGCCTCTGTTACGATTGATACACATATACAGTGAGCGAAAAAATTATAAGGACACTCGAAATATCGCCAATTCTAGAAGTCTAATTAATGGAATCGTGGGCGAATTTTTGAAATAAAAATCGGAGTAAAATTAAATTATTTCATGCGTATGTGTAAACTAATTAAAATTTCCAAATACAAACCTGCTTAAATTTACTTTTTGATTTTTAAATCCAGATAATATTGGGAAAAAAGTATAAGGTCATTGTTTTTTCCTCTTTAATTATTAAGAAAATATGCATATTCGAAAATAGAAAATGGCAATCAGGATTAAAAGATTGTTTTGTGAAAGAAACTTCGCTTTCGGCGACCTTCATCGTGACATTTGAACGATGCCCAAATAATTCATCTTTCTGATTCTGAGAGAGGGAATGTTGACGAAGTTCCGAGAATGCGGATTTAGTAAATGGGAAATTTCAAAAGGAATCAACAGATCGAAAACAGTAGTTCCTAATTTTCTAAGAAATCCCTAGAATGTATGGCATGATAAAACGAAGACCAGAAATTTGCAATCGCCTTCAGAAAATAATGATTGTCAGAAGAGCTTGCCAGGAAAAAGAAACAACAAATGAAGTTAGACAAAAACTTGAATTTACCATGCTCACTAAGGACTATTCAAAATGTTTCAAATAAACATCCTCATCTTTTATTATGAATAATTATAGTGTCACGTCCACTTACAAATCAACAGAAATGTGTTTGCCAAAAAGTATTTTTTTCTCGGTCAAAAATGGATTGATGTCATTTTTTCTGACGAAAAAGCGCTCAACCTTGTTGGTAGGTACTTTATTTACGTCACACTAGAGCTGCACAATGAGCTATAGGCGACGGTATGGGAAAAATCCCTGAGGAAGATCCGAAGACATGCCATCGCAATTTTGATCCTCTGTTGTCGACGACCTGCGCGCGCAGTCGAGCACTTTACGATAGAACTGATTAACGAGGACCGATACCATGCACACTGGGTCACTACGCAGGCTGATCTAAGTGGTCACCCACCCGCTTACTGACCGCAGCCAGTGATGCTTGACTTTGATGCTCTACTGGGGAACTGTGTTTTTATAATCAGTCCACTGCGGAACTATTATTTTCAAGAAAAATGCCTTTAAATAAATAAATGTAATTGAATGTTTCGTTACATTTGACGCACCTGATGGTTTTCGGTACGTTTGGAATGATCTTCAAAAGACCAAAGAAGTGTTTTCTAAACGTCAATATGGTGGTGGCTCAGTGATGGTTTAGGGCACTTTTGCGGCAAATGGAACCACTCCAATAGTCGACAGTAAAATAAATTCCGACAAATATGTTAGAAGAAGTTTTGTTACCGGAAGCGGAAATGATGACTTCAGGGGACTATATTTTTCAACAGGATAATGCTTCGATACTCGTTACTATGAGCCTAAACCTCTGGTTTGAAGCTAATTCTGTAAATTTAGTTGATTGACCAGCTAGGAGTTTCGATATCAATCCAATCGAAAAGTCATGGGGTCTTCTAGCCCGAGAAGTTTATCATTCAAGTGATTTGAAAAAAGGTAGTTTTCTCGATTGTTGACGAAAATTTAAAGTATTTTAGAACATGTCCATACACTTTTGTTCCATAGTTTCGTTAGTGTTAATTTTTGTAAATTCCAAGTTTTACTTTTGATGCGTTGTAAGTGTTAATACAAAATTTCATAACGGAAGTCAAACATATAAAAGTTTCATTTAGATTAAACGAAAAAAAAGCACATATTAATTCAATTTAATACTGTCCTTATACTTTTTTCACGCACAGTTGCGAAAAGTTTATACGTTGAATTTAAGGATAGTTCCATAAGTTTTAGGAACCAATACCTAATTTTCCTTTTAACTGCACTATTGCTGGCACAACTGGCAATAATCTATATATATATTTCTCTTACACAGCGGCAAAAAAGTCCTCATTACAACTCCCCGAATGGCATCGCTAAAAAATCGACCAATGATTGCCGCTAAAAATGTCACATGCCAAATCTAGTTGAGGTGGCTCAACATATAGCGCGTTTAAAAACGGAAACTGAAATAACCTTAAGCTAAGCAGAAGTGAGTAGTCTTTGTCGATAGATCTCTATTTTAGTATTTTGTCGAAAGCGCTTTTTTTCACGAATTTATATATTACGAATTTATTTGACGATTTTTGATTTATATCACGAATTTATTTGCTTTATTATTGTTATTAGTTATTCATTGAAAAATGAGTCTCAGTCGTGCTGTAATGCTTTAAGATTTTATACTATAGCACATTTCTAATAGGTTTAACGAATTACATGTCATTTATTTGAATTCAAATTTATTTTAATGACTTAGTATTTACTAAAATGATGTAATTTTCTTTTAAAAAAAATGTTGTTATATGGATTTGAATGATTGTTTTGATTTCTTAGAATTTTGTGTATTTGCAATGTACCTAAGTTAGTAGCGAGCGAAGCGAGCTTGGTAGCAATTTTTTGGGGTTGGCGAGCGTTAGCGAGCAGGGGGCACAGCCCACTAGTATTAAATATTTTTCATTTTATTATATCTAATTTATATACGTATTTAATAATTAATTCTTCTTTTTTATCAGAAATATTGTTCGATACAAATTTTTAAAAAAATTTTATAAAATAAAATTACTAAATTCGGACAATAGTGTCCAGTGTTTAAATATTATGAAGGAAACAGTGTTACAACTTCTTTAGTAAATATTTATATTTAACAATAAGGTTAATTAAAAGTGCTAAAGTGTGTAATTAGTTAATTTAGACATGCTTTCACACAACAATTGCTTCTTAGAAATACGTATCATTACCGTTACACTACATGATACTTTTTAAAAATGGATGTTTATTTTATTGTAGTTCTTGGTAAGTTTTGTCTCTTTAAAACTGGCTGCTGGCCAAACTTCTCTGGAAACCATTCAAAGTTGAATAGGCATTAAAGAGAAAAAGTGAAACAAATTTAATTTATTCAAGCAGAAATGTCAGTTAATTATTGGTGCATAAATACTTTCGTCAAAGTAGCGGAAATGGATTAAATAGTCGCTTAACTCTTCCTATGTTTCCTTTTTTTTGTATATTTATCAATTTTAATAATTAGTGTTTTGATAATCGAAGCAACAGCATAATGAGTGTATGAAGATCCACCCCCCCATCGCGAAAAAAAAACTAATTAAAATAAATAAAAATTCAAAACTGATCCCCCCTCTCAAAATAATAATTTTAACTCTAAAATGTTATCTAATTTAAATATGACGCCTTATTTTAAAACGAAAGTGCCAATTATAAAGATAACTAAAAAAAACTTTTTTATTAGAATTTTTAGTTTTTGGCGGAATTAAACAAAAACAATCGTTAGTTTAAGTTAGTTTTTTATAGTCGCTTAACTCTTGCTATGTTACTTATTCTTCTCTTTTTTTGTTTCTTTATCAATTTTTTTAATTATTGTTTTGATAATAGAAGCAGCAGCATATATTATAATAAGTGTATGCAGTTCCCCAGCCTCCCACCCGAAAAAATTAATTAAAAGAAACAAAAAATCAAAAATAATAAACAAACGTATTTTGCATGCAATTTTTAAACGTTAACCGGAACTGTTTTTAAAGGAATTCCAAGCTTTGTACCGTAAGTTCTTAAAAAATAACGAAATTGTTTAAAACTTTAGGAAATAGTAGTAATAATAATAATTAAAATGATAAAACGGATGAAGCACTATTGACCCCCATCCCAAAATGATAATAATTTTATCTCTAAAATGTTATCAATATTTAAATATGCCTTTTTTTAAAATGAAAGTGCCTAATATGAAGATAACTAAAGAATTTTTTTTATTAGATTTGTTAGTTTTTGACGGAATTAAACAAAAACAATCGTTTGAAGTTAATATTTTCTCAATACTAAAGCAATAATGCGAAAATAATCAAATACTTTGTATTACGTTTTCTCATTAACTAAGCACTGCCAACTACTACGCTAGAATATTTTATGGAGTGGTAAACAATTACAAATTAAGGTTTTCAGAATCTCTTGAAATTTTGCCAGCATTTTAAAAGCCTCACCACGAGAAAGACGGAGTTGAGTTGAGTTGAGTTGAGGTGAAGGTGATAAAGAGGATCTGTGCTACTCGCTTTTATCCTCTGTGCTTTGAGTTGAGATGAGTTGATTTCAGGAATTGATTCGAGTTGACGAGAGAGATGCAGAGATGCCAACTGTTCCAGATTCGACAAAATATTTTAAAAAAACGATAATAAATTAAAATATGCAGATTTTTGGCTAATTTCGCCATCTTTTTAAAGGCTCAAGACGGCTTAGATGTAACAACGTGGTGTATCATATAAGTTTTTGAAATATTTAGAAGTAGCTGTGAGTTAAAACACTAGAAATCGAATTTACTAAACCAAAAATCTTTCATTAAAAGATTACCGCTCTAAAATATTTATCCTTTGTCCGTAGCAAGTTGGCATCTCTGGAGATGGAACAAAACGGCGTTTCATGTGAGATCCCTTTTTGAATCATTTACATGTAGTGGTGCGGAAAATAACTTTAAATCAAATTTACGAAACAAATAATCATATATTAAAATATAATCTTAGTTACCACTAGAAGAAGTTTTCCAACAAAGCGTAAAAGTTTGCAGTCCTATATACACTGAAGAGCCATTACATTAGGACCACCCTCCATCTATAACAATGGGCTCACCCAGGTTTTCATGGTTTCTCGCCCAGGAACAATGTTTTCATGGGGCACATTAGGATCCATAATCCTTATAAAACAATCCCTGACGTCTGTAAGCTACTTGAACATAGTTGCAGACCAGGTTCACCTATTCATGGCAACAGTTTTTCCTGTGGGGGATGGTGCTTACCAACAGGAAAATGCACCATGTTATAAGGGTCGAATCGTCATGGATTGGTTCGAGGAACATTCCAGTGACTTTCAAGTCATGTCTTGGCCCCCAAATTCACCCGACTTTAATCCAATAGAGCATTTGTGGTCCTACTTGGAAAACCAAATTCGTGCTGCCACGCTACCCCCTCGCAATGTGAGGGAATTGCAGGACCAGTTGGTGAGCGCTTGGTTCCAGATACCTCAGACTACCTATCAGCACCTTGTGGAATCAATGCCACGGAGGGTGCTAGCAGTTTTGAAGGCTAAAGGTTGTCCTACATGTTATTAGCAGGGTGGTCATAATTTAATGGCTCCTCGGTGTATACCAACTGCTGCATTCTGAGAATAATTTTGCTTCGGCTAATCACTATGCCGAAGAAAATTTATATGACCTATTGAATAAAAGATGCAGAAGAACTTAACTTCTTAGAATCGCGATATCTCAGGACCAGTCTTTAGGGTTTGCATGCACTTGGTAAAACTTAAAAAATGCTTATTCTAAAGATTCAAAAAGCTCCCGAGGATAAAATTTTGATTTGGAGTTAAAATTCAAATCCTCGGGTTTCGAATCTAGATATATTTACTTAAAATTATTAAAATATTCCAGCAGAGAAAAACGTAATAAAATGTAAATTTTCATTTTAATATTACTACCACTTTCCAGATGAATACGAGCTCTGGGTCATTCGTGGTCAACTTGAATTTCTGCTCAATCGTGAAACTGGCCCTTAAAGCGTTAAGTAAAGTGCCTAAGTTTGATATGCTGTTTTCAATACATATTTACGTTATAGAAGAACCGTCCTGATAAATCAGCATCATGTCTTATTAAAATTTAAAAAAGGGACTAACAAGGGAAGCTAGGGAAGTGTGACTCGCCAATTATGAAATAAACTAGGGGGATGTATGCCTTATGAGGAATAATTTTAGGGGGTAACATTCGTTTCGGCCCATAGAAGGTCCTATGAGAGATAAAAAATAATTCAATATATAGAAAAATCGGTATTTTATTACTTCAATGCAGACTATTAGTCATTGTAATTATCTCATACTCCAATTAATTTTGTGGTACTTTCACGTACTATATAATGCATATTTATTGTCAAAATTGATTTAGAAAATTTTATATATCTGTAGTTTTTCAGAAAAACCTGTTCAGTTAATTTAAAAAAAAATTGACATCAAACTTTTTAAAATTTTTAAAAAAACTCTTTTTTTTTTAAATTAATTGGAATATGTAATTGCAAATTAATTAATTAATTAATAATTAATACACAATGAATTATTAATTACCTAATTAATAATTAATTAATAAATTTGCCAATTAATTTATTAATTAGAAAATTAATTAATTAACTAATTAGTTACAAATTAATTGAAGTATGAGACAATTACAAGAACTAATAGTCTGCATTTAAGTAATAAAATGCTCGACTTCGCGTGCAGGTCGTAGGGCTACCGAAACGGGGGTGCCATCCCCTCTGCAGAGGATCAAAATTGTGATGGCATGTCTTCGGATCATCCTCAGGGATGTTTCCCAGACCGTCGCCAATAGCCCATTGTGCAGCTATAGTGCGACGTAAATGAACTACAACAGCAACAAGTAATAAAATACCGATTTTTCTATACATTGAATTATTTTTTATCTCTCATAGGACCTTCTATGGGCCGAAACGAATGTTGCCCCCTAAAATTATTCCTCATTAGGCATACATCCCACTAGTTTATTTCAAAATTGGCGAGTCACACTTCCCTAGTTTCCATTGTAAGTTACATTATGATTCATGCGTCGCCGAAAAAACTGGTGTATCCATGACTACAAAGGTCAACTGATATAAACTTAAAGGACGAAGATGTATGGACAAGAAAATGTCAAATCGTTATGTCTATTTCAACCATTAAGGATCAACGTTTCCATAGAAAAAAGGCTAATTTCGTTCTTACTTATCTTCTTGTAATACAGAGATACCATCTGCCGCTTTAGTCAAAAAATTCTAAAACGTGGCTGAGAACTATTATCAAAGACTTCTAAAATTTTCCTCAATTAAGTGGCTTATCATGCGATATTAGAAACTAAGTGTCGTTTCATATGATCTGTTGAATTATTTATATACAGCTGTAAGAAAATGGCATGTATTAAAAAATGCCTAATACATGAAAACATAAATTTTGATACCGCTAAGGTTCAAGTTGGCATCTCTGGTAATACACTTTACTTTGGAAAAAAAAGTTTTTCTAGTTCACAAATTCGATTACAACGTTGTGTCTGCCATGTTTTGCCGTTATTTAGGACTTTGTGGTAGTCTTTATGCTTAAATGTATCTTGAGATCTTGGTTTTTAAAGTTTCATATAATCCTTAGAAAACCTGGCGTGGCCAAGGAGCGTAAGAACTTTTGTCGATAAATAAATGCTGATTGATAAAATAGGACACTGTAATATCTGAAACGTGTTCAAACAAAATTATAAAGTCATGAGCATCAATAATTAGTACAAAAGTTTTCAAATGTAGCAAAGTGTTCCAATATAGCAACTAATTTGAGACAAAGGAAGTAGACTTCATGTGATTTAAATAATTTGGAATAGTATACGAAAAAGAAATCTATTGCATTTTCAAACATTTTGTGGCATTACAAATCTAAAATAGAATTTGGTAGAGTAAGTTATATTAGTTTGTTTTTTCGCATTTACTTTTCATTCCTATTTTAAAAACAAAACAAACAGAAAAACAAACAAAAAAGAATTGTTTGTGTAGAATTTATAGGCGACAAATCTTATCAGAAAACATCTGTGGCAAGATTAGGGGCAGGATATGACAGTGGAATTCTCATTATTTCATCCCGCTACTTGTCATGTTATTATTTTTTTGGTGCATATTAACAAATAAGGGGTCAATGCTCCCATGAACCCCAATTAAATACATAAAGACTGGTATCTCAAATATATCCTTCTCAAAATTTATCTTAAGAAGGAATAGCTTTGTTTCATAATGAATAACATCATAATTAATTTTATAAATAATTTTATTTCATAGTTAATGTAGCTGTCAACAGCTACAGATTGTCCGCAGTATTTCATTTTTATATTTAAAGTGGAAAGGAATAGTGTGAATTTCTTTTTAATTCTTGATTCCTTTTATTTTTGATTTCTTTTTAATTCTACACACAATCAACATATAACCTATAAATGACTACATAAAACCTATAAATTATGTAAATAAGTTCTTAAATGCGGACAAACTTAAACAAGCTAAGTTTACCAATTATTGTTGTTTGGCTACTGCTATAAACGTTCTGGGAAGCTATGAATACTTAAACTTTTGTTTTCTCTGTACTTTAAAAAGCTATTTGAACTTATATAAGCACTAAATCATTTAAAATGCATGATACAGTATTTTCATATTTTTTTTAAAATTATTAAAATAATATGGTTACTAATTACTGAGATACGAAAATTTTTAATTTTAGATTGGTGACTGTTGATGGCACCTCCGAGGTGACATCAAAGTGCAAGGGTTAAAATGCTATTTAAATTATTGTAAGCCGTAATTTATTTAAAATATACACGATTGCCAACTACTGCACTCTCAGATATAAAACTCACACTTTTGACGATTCAGCAATCTTTGAACAGTATTTTGCTAATTCTGAGGATCATTTCGTCACAAAACCACTCGATTTGTGACGAAATGCGAACTCTCAAATGTATGACGAAAATGTTCTCAACTCGAAACCTCATCGTAGTGTCTTGTGAGAGATTGTTAACTAGAATGACGAAACTTGAATAAGGACTCGATTATCAAAAATAAAGTAACAAATTAAGTCGATCAAATGTATGGTGGTCAAAGAGTTGGCTTTGTGCCAAGAAGATCCAGGGTTCAAATACCGCTTCAGACATGGGTACTCTCTGTTTTATCTCTCCTTATTGTATTGTGCCACTATATAGTCCCTAAGATAAAGAGATAATTTAAAATGGTAAATAGATTATGGCAATTGTAATTTTTTTTTTCATTTTGGAAAAAATAGAACGACGAAATATTTTGTTTAAAATTTTAACGAAATTCGTTTCCGTAGAAAATTAACTAAATGACATTTTCAGAGTATAAAGAAAAAAATGTGATTTCCAAACAAAGCTAGCTAATAGTTCTTTACCATGTTTCAACCACTATATTTTTTATCACTACCTAATTTGAAATAGTACTCAAAACTAATGTAGATTAGTTATGTTAAATTTAAAGTGTTGCATACCCATATTGACGCGACCACTTTAAGTTAATTTCCCTGATTAATACATATACCTGAAATCGTAACTTACCTGATTCTTCCCCTTAATTCTTCATATATTCTACAAAGGGAGGGGAATTTAAGATGATTAACGGTAAAGTAGCCTGAGTTACTGGGTATCACAAAATCAATATGGGCCGGGAAAGCCAAGTTGGTAGGGCATTGACCCCATGTCCAAGTGGTCGTGAGTTCAATACCTGCCAGTCTGAGACTCCTCGTGTAGTGGTTATGGTGACTGGTGTACGTTAAAACTGTTGGTCACAAAGTCCTCCATGTTCCCATAACCAATCATACTTCTGGAGTTGTTCTCTGGTTCAGGTCGAAATTACGATCTGTGTATGAATGAGTAGGTCTTCCTTATAAACGGGTTGTGACGTGTGTGTGACTGAAGTCGTATTCTTGGTCATAGATGGCGCCACTGACAAACAAGAAACACACCCTCTTACGTAAATTCACCAAGAAGGCTTTCTGGTATTGGTAAGTGGCATTAGGAACAACTAAAACAAAATCAATATTAACGAAAAAAGTTTAATTTTCACCGCATAATAAAAGAAAATCGATGCCAAATAGGAATCCTAAAAAAACATTTAAAAAACTTGAATAAACAACTCGTTTTAAGCGTTTCAGAAAGGAAACAAAAATTTCTTAATCACAGTTTTAACAATAGTTAAACTTCTGATTTTGTTAGCATTTTAGAACACTGAAACGATCAGAAAAGGGATGATTTTAAACTCAGACCACGTAATCTACTCTTTGCTCAAGTAAAGAAAAAAAAAGGGATTCGATCTCTGAGAAGAGTTTAGTTCTAAGTTATTTTTATTTGTTCTAACGTTGTTTTTTCTCTTGGGAAAACTGTTTCCCAAGTTCTTATTTGATTTGTTCCCTTGGGAAAAAATAGACTTGAACATATAGTTTGGTGTAGACGTTGAAAACATAAGTTTGAAAAAAAAAATTGCTTAATTAAAGTTTCACTATGTGGAGGCTTGTAAGGAATCGAAACATATGAAAAAAGTATCTTTATTCATTTTGATTTAAGTTTCGAGAGATTTTTTCTTGTCAGCATCTAGAGCAAAAATCTTGAAAATATTAAAACTTTAAAAATACATGTACATTAACCATTTTCCTACCTGGACAGTTTTAAACCACCGTTGAAATGGATAAGTCTGTTAGTCTAATATAATTAATGCTTTAATGTAATAGTATTTAGCGAGGTACCTGCCTTGCGGCAATCGTCTCTTCATCGAAAAATGTTTGCCAATAGGCAACGAAGAGCTGCGATGGCTCAGGGAATAGAGTGTTCGCCTTCCAATGAGGCGAACCGGGTTCGAATCCCAGTCGATACGAATTCCGCATCCGGCTCGCACCGACAACAGTGCTGACGTGAAGTATCCTCAGTGGTAGACGGATCATGGGTTAGAGTCCCCTTTCCCTTATGCTAACCGTGGGAGGTTGTTCTTCCTCACCATGTGACCTCCTTCACCACCTCATCAAAAAGTCCTCCACGAAGGCAAATTTCTCCCAATACTCGATCCAGGAGTTCCCTTGTCTTCTGGATTGGGTTCAAAATTACATGGCTACGGCGTTGAACATTGGTAGCCGTAAACTGAAAATTCAGTCAGCTTTTTAACGACGGTTGTAAAATAAAATTAAATAGGTAACGGAGGAATGATATGGAGAAATATAATTAATTTATTTATGCCCAACTTTCTTTTTACTAAAAAGTGGTATTAGTGCTTTATTAGTAGGGTTTATTTTTCAAAACTGAGATGTTTCTAACTACAGGGCGGCCGCAACTGGAAAAAATTTAAAAGAGTTGGGACAAATGTTTCATGAGGCTGTTTGAAATTTTAAAAGCTTTAATTTTAACCTTAATATTAAGAAATAAACTAAGCAGTTTTAACAGATAAGCATATTTCCTTTAATTTGCAAACATATTTCGATAGCTAAGAATAAGCAAAACAATTTTTTTCTACCACTTTTTTAAATTTTCCCCGGTTGTGACCGCCCTGGTCAACAACCATATATTAATAATATAAATATTTATATTTGTCTGCAGTGCAATTTCAATGTTTAATCGAGATGTAAGCGGAAAAAAAAATCCAATTGATGATTTGTATCTGACTTACACTTATTATCTGACTTCAAACGTAATTAATTTCTTATAGGGACCTGTCACCCCCCCTCCTCATTACCATTTGCACTCGTTTTACTCGCAATACCGCCGCAAAGATCGCAAGTTCATAACGGATGGCAAAAGAGTCGATTATTAAAATTTTTTCAATTCAGCTCAGAGCATTCATGAGTTAATCATTATAATGATGTTCTGTCAGCAGAATCGCCAATTTCTCCCTAATTTAGGAGAGAGATACTCTTTTGGAATATTAAAAGTGCAAGCAAAATTTATGCTTTAAAAATTTATGTTAAAAATGCTTTTGTTTATTATTTATTGGAATTAAATACATTTGCAGGCTTGTGTGCTCAATTTAGGCTTATAAACCTTTGTCAAATAGAAGGACAGATAGCACAATACAAAGAAAGACAGCACGAAGATACATCCAGGGTAACGGCGGGATTCCAACCCGCTACCTTCACGCTTTGCAAAGCGTTTGGCTGGCGATACAGCTTGGCCAGGAAGGCCCCTATGTTAAAATTGCAAAATAAATGGTGTAGTAGTTTTTTTTCTTCTAAAAATTATTATGGTAGCCAAAAGAACTTAGTAAAATTAAATACAAATACTTATACTAACTTCAACTTCTTTTTAATTGCCACAATCGATAGGTCACTAGGATGACCGAAGTTCATATATACCAAAAAAGAGTTACACATCCTATGGTTTTATGGTATAATGTGCTAAAAAAACAGGAACATCTCAATAACTTTTGATTGAGCCTCGATGGCTCAGGGGGTAGAGCATTCGCCTTCCATTGAGGTGAACCGGGTTCGAATCCCAGCGTTGGCTGGTTGATACGAATCCACCTCCGGCTTGCACTGGCAACAGTGCTGACGTGAAATATCCTCATTGATGGACGGATCGTAGGTTAGAGTCCCTTTGCTTTCAGGCTCACCGTGGGAGGTTCTCGTGGTTTTCCTCTCCGTGTAACACAAATGAGGGTTAGTTCCATCAAAAAATCCTCCGCGAAGACAGATGTCTCACAATACTTGATCCAGGAGATCCCTTGTCTTCTGGATTGGGTTCAAAATTACAAGGCTAGGGAGTTGAACATTAGTAGTCGTAAACCCATAAAAATTGGGTCCATTTGGGGAAAATTGTTCAACGTAAGCAACAACCTTCAAATGCTGGATCAAAAATGAATAAAAATGGATCGAAAAAAATAAATTGGTTTTTAAGACTTAAGAATATTTAACGCGTCGAAACGACATTACTTTTCGGTCTCCCTACATTGATGTCTCATTCAGGTATCGGGAAGCTAAATTTCTATTTGTATAATATTCTGTAATATATTGTGTAATATTTTTCTAGAATGATTGTAAAATATTTAATTCTTTGCGTATTAGATATTTTAAAATTAAATTCTTATTTCTTTTAAAGATGAATGCTCATTAACGTCTAAATGATAAATTATTTTAGATACTTTCCACGTTAAACAAATTAGCATATTTTTCATTTGCAACTGATTTTACTAATAAATTAACCCGCATAAAATTACTGAAAACATTGGTATTGGATTTTAATATTCAGCTAGGAATATTTAAATTGGAAATCGAGTCACGCTAGACAGCATTAATGAAAACTTAGTCGAAGTTGACTCTTTCAGAATATTTGTTTATTTAATTAACTGAGAGAGAAGGAATCGGCATCTTGACGTCAATGAAACATACATCAAAAGTGAAAGAAATTTATCTGTTTCCATAGTAACGAGCATTTTCGACTGACTAAATATTTAAGATAAACAAAGATACGAAGAACACGGAATAAAGGAAAAATAATTTTTTTCTAAGAATATTCTCTACTTCGGGTTAATTTTCTTGGATTAATTTTAACTTTTTTTATGTTTAGGCGATATTCATCGAAAGGTTCGCGTGTAACGCCACTTTGTTCCAGCTTTTTTGTGGTGAGGCTCTTAAAATGTTGGTAAAATTGACAAAAATTCTGAAAACTTTGGTTTTTAAAAGTCTACCACTGTATAAAATATTTTATAAAAAGTGTGGTAATTAGCTGGCCCATAATTGTGGATGGTTTTCATGGTTTCCCTCTCCATGTAATACAAATACGATTCCATCAAGATTTAGTTCCTTCAATTTAGTTCCATTAAGAGTCCTCCACTGAGGCAAATTTCTCCCAATACTTGATCCAGAAGTTCCCTTGTCTTCTGGCTTGGGTTCAAAATTACAAGGTTACAGAGTTGAGCATTTGTAGTCGTAAACCCAAAATTGGGTCTGATGGTTGTAAAAGGAAAACAGTTTTAGTAGAATTGCAGTGGCTCAGGGGATAGAGCATTCACAAATCAGTGAAGTGACCCAAATTCGAAACCCAGAGGTGGTTGGTTGATACGAATTCTGCTCTCGGCTCGAACCCATCACAGTGTTAACATAGAATATCCTCAGTAGTAGACGAATCCCTTACGAATTCTGTGTTAGAATCCCCTTGCCTCCGGGCTAACGGTGGGAGGTTTTGGGCGTGTTAATTCAATCAAAAAGTCCTCCAAGAAGGCTAGTTTGTTACAATGCTTGAACCAAGAGTTCCTTTGTCTTCTGGTTTGAGTTCAAAATGCGTGTAACCATATCAGGGATTGTAGAGTCCACAAAAAATTTTAAAAAAAGTTAGAAAATAAGATGTAATTTAGTAAATTCGTATTCACCACGACGCATAATATCTTCAAATAATATATAATTCTAGAAACAAAATTTTTGTTTCAATGGTTTTGGTTTCGAAATCTGTAGATGAAATTGAATAGGAATAAATTCTTAGTTTTTATATTCTAATATTGAAACCACTTTTTTAATTCCTTTTTAGAACAGTACGAAAACGTACATACATATTACATTCCGGTTCCACAGACCACAGAATTTGATGAATATCAGCGCATTAGCTGTGGAGAAGAATACAATACCACAACTAAAAACGATGATTGGATAAGATGTGTAAGCTGCATGCATAAAACATGTACAGTCGACTAAAAAAAAAAAGAGAGAGAGAATTACTCTTATAATTTTTGAATGGTTGGTCCGATTTTCGTTCTGTAAAGTGCTATGGCAGTACAGTAGGGAACCGATTATCCGGAACGATCGGGACCATCGCTATTCCGGATAACTGATTTTTCCGGTTTTCTGAATCGCTACAAAAATGATTGAATGAATTTTTTTATTGTTAAACCCAACTACAAGAAAAAATTTTTTGGAAATAATTTTAAAAAGAAGAAAAAACGATGAAGTAATACACTAATGATTATTTCCAAAACGATGGTAAGGTAAACATCTTTCAAAAAGGAAAGAAAAATCCTAAAATCTTATGAGGAAAAAAAAAAAGAAATTTTTAAAATGGCGGGAAAATGTATCGAATTTCGTTTCGGTTTTTTGGTTTTCCGGTTTTCTGATTTCCGGATAACGGGTTTTGTACTGTACCTCAGAGAAAACTCATAATGTATGCATAACAGTTAACTCTAACCGATGCAGAACATGCTTATTTTGACTAAAAAACGCACATATTTTTTTCATTTTATTCAAAATAGGGGGGGGGGGAAACAAAGTTCTGAAAAGCTGGCTTTTCTAGTTTAAGCTCTTAAACAGTTCAAAAAGTTATTACTCCAATATTAATATAATGAGTCACATTTCCCTTCATATCTTTGGAATAATTTTATAACCGTCGTTGACGACTACAAATATTCAACTCCGTAGCCTTGTAATTTCGAACCCAATCCAGAAGAAAAGGGAACTCCAGGATCAAGTATTAAGAGAAATTTGCCTTCGTGGAAGACTTTTTGAGGGAACTAATCCGCATTTGCGCTAGATGGAGAGGAAAACCATGAAGACTTGCCACGGTTAGGACTTGATCCGTCTACCACTGAGGATATTTTACGTCAGCACTGTGGTTGGCGCGAGCCGGGTGCGGAATAACATTTTTGTATCTGATTTCGTAACACAAAATATCGTCCGCTCAAATTAATTGGGATATTTAAGGTCAATCCATTGAATTATTACGATAGGATATAGTAGGTACATAATAACCCGATCAAACGTTAACCGTCGTTGGACCGCCGTATTGTGAAAAATTTGCTTTCGTGGAGGACTTTTTGATTGAAATAACCCGTATTTGTGTTACATGGTGAGGAAAACCACGAAAACCTCTCATGGTTAGCTTGATGGCAAGGGGACTCTAACCCATGATCCGTCTACCAATGAGGATATTTTACTTCAGCACTGTGGTCGGTGTGAGCCGGGTGCGGAATTCGTATAAACAAGTCATCGCTGTGATTCGAACCCTGTTTACCTCATAGGAAGGAGAACGCTCGATCACCACAGCTCGTTTAGAATGATTTTATTTTATTTTATAACCGTCGTTGAACAGCCGACCCAATTTCATGGGTTTACGACTACTTACGTTCAACTCCGTAGCCTTGTAATTTTGAACCAATCCAGAAGACAAGGAAACTCCTGGATCAGTACCCCCAGAGGTATTGATTTGTTGTGGGAACATGGAGGACTTTGAGACTCGACAGATTTAACATGCATCAGTCACCATTTACTACACGGGGAGTCTTCGGCCGGCGAGGATCGAACCCACGACCTCTTGGATATGGGCCCAGCGCCCTACCGACCAGGCTATCGGGGCCCCTCGTTTAGAATGATTGATTAAACTACAATAATTATGGGCGGGTATAGTCTGGTTGGTAGGGCGTTGGGCCAATGTCCCAGGGGTCGTAAGTTCGATCCCCGCAGGCCGAAGACTCTCTGTGTAGTAAACGGTGACTATTGCTCGTTACAACTTAACAAGTCGATATTTTTTGCACATTAAATGTTTAATACGTAGGTACACATTAAAGTTATTGCAGCCAGAATTTTTTAATATGCAATTAAATATTTGTAAAAATCTACTTCTTATTTCAATTTGTTGCTGTTGTTGTTAATTTACGTCGCACTAGAGCTGCACAATGGGCTATTGGCGACGTATTTCAATTTGTAATTCGATACTTTATTTTTGTACAACTTGATAAAATTCTGACAGTAATATTTAATGTTCCTTCAAACATAAAAAGAGTCCTATATAAAATTTTGATACAGTTGCAGCCCGCTATTTGACTGGTGTTTTTAATTGCGGCCCCCGGCCTCATGTAAGTTGGAAACCTCTGATCTATACATCAGATTTTGTACATTAGATTCTTTCTACTTATTTTCCAGGATAAAAGTCCTTCTTTGCCATTTTTTATACGTTTTTCATAGCTAACTGTTAGAAATGTGTTAATCTCCGAATTTGAACTTCGCTATTCATTTACTGTATCGGATAGCCAACTTTGCTGTGTCACAGAAAAATCGACGAAATAAAATTCAAAAAATTCAAAATTGAAATTTTTTTTATTAATTTGGCATTTTTGTATAATAAGCTATCTATTAAAAAATTATTCTCACAACCAATTTTTCGTTTGTATTTGTATTTTATAGCCCACAGCATTAGCAACAGAAAGAAAATAGTTGTCAAACTATAGAAATTTATCGTGCAGTACTTACGTTAATTTCTCAACTGAACTCACCTGGACATTAAGGAGAGATGGACGCTTGGTAAGTTTTTTTTTTCCAAGCATTTTTTTTTTCTTCGTAAATTGTTCTGAATATTTCTTTATTTTTTGCTCAAAATATGTTGAGAACGTACTTCTATTTCGACTTGAAAAAAATATATTTTATACTTACTCTATTTGTCTATTTGGAATATTTGCAAGCTGAATTGATGAAAACTATTTTTAAATTAAACTCAGAAATCAAAGCAATGTTTTCATAATTAGAACTAGAAAAACTTTCTAGAAAAAGTATAAAAATTCGTATGTAGGTAGGTTTAGTTTTTAAAAAAAATCTTTTATTTCTTTTACAAAATGGGGATTTTATAAATACATTTCTTCTTAATGCAATTTGTATTTGCATGATGGACTTGGTAAACTAAATTAATCTACATTTTTAAGTTGTTGAGTAAGCATTTATGGCAAAAAACGCTACCTTTTCCATGTGAGCAATAAAATGTTTATTTTAATCATGCAGTCATCTAGTAGAAATTCCGGGAATTATAGCCCCTCTGGAAACAATATTAAGAAACAGACTGATATAAAAAAAAACTAATTTAGATAAATTGTAGATTTAAACGATGTTTTTTTGAGCACTTCATATATTTGAATAATTAAAATTTAAGATATCAATTTAAAAATGAATTATTAAACTATAGGTCTTTTAATTGTTTAATATAATTTTGTAAAATCGAGAAGAGTTAGCAACTAATATAATGAAAAAAACTTTTAAATATTTGTTACGTATATTTGAATCATAGAGTTAATTTTTAATTTCTTCTTATTATTATTCATATTTATTTTTCTTCGCGTCTACATAACATGTCGTCCCGCAGTGGACTGATCGTCAAGACACGGTTCCCAGCAGATCTCTGAAGTCAAGCATCACTGGCTGCGGCCAGTGTGCGGGCGGGTGACCACTTGGATCAGTCTGTGTAGGGACCGAGGGTGTGCGGTATGGGTCCTCGCTAAACTGTTCTACCGTAAAGTGCTCGACTTCGCGTGCAGATCGTCGGGCTACCGAAGCGGGGGGTGCCATCCCCTCTGCAAAGGATCAAAATTGTGATGGCATGTCTGCAGATCATCCTCAGGGATGCTTCCCAGACCGTTGCCAATAGCCCATTGTGCAGCTCTAGTGCGACGTAAATGAACTACAACAACATAGCATGTCTAATAATTCGCGCTGGATTAAAATGAACTAATTCGATTTTACTGACAGTATTTGGGTTACTATTTATCTAAGGCTTTTAAAAAAAATGAGACAGATCCGATGAAAACATCTAAAGAATAGAAGAAAAAACTGTGCACAGTGAAAAGTGTTTTTTTTTCTTCTTTCGTTTGTTTCTGTTTATCTATTTATTTCAAATGAGTCCATTTAATTCAGCAATTCCTACAAAAATTTAACGCAAGCTTATATCCACTGTCACATTAAGGAGAATTAGTTTACTTTTTTGTATACGTTTCAAAAACTGAAACAAGTTATAAAAGTAATCCCTATGAGATTATAGTTTCAGTTATTTCTTTAAAAACAGAGCAGTCAGTGCGTGACTGAGTGCAATTTAGAAGTTTTCTAATGTGCCGTAAAAAGAAACAATATTGTTAGGAAGCACGCCAAAGTAATTTAAAGTACAAGCTCTTTTATTATTTAACTGTAAATTTGATATAGTTTAAAAATTTATCCTTGGTCTTTTCAGTAAAAAGGAGACGTGTTACTTGACTTTTTTAAATGCCGTTGCCATTATTATTTTGTGTGAATGATAACTGATTCTTGTTTAGAAAAGTACATTAGTTTGGCTAATTTCCTTTTATTATAGTCCCGCAGTGGACTGATCGCTAAGACACGGTTCCCAACAGATCACCGAAGTCAAGCATCACTGACTTCTGTCAGAGGGCGGGTGGGTGAAAACTTGTGTCAGTCTGCGTAGGGACCGAGGGTGTGCGGTATGGGTCCTCGTTAAACTGTTCTACCGCAAAGTGCTCGACTTCGCGTGCAGGTCGTCGGGCTACCGAAGCGGGGGGTGCCATCCCCTCTGCAGAGGATCAAAATTGTGATGGCATGTCTTCGGATCATCCTCAGGGATGTTTCCCAAACCGTCGCCAATAGCCCGTTGTGCAGCTCTAGTGCGACGTAAACTACAACCTTTATTATAAAGAAGGTGTTTTAAAAATTGAATGCGCAACATGTTGTTGTAGTTCATTTATGTCGCACTAGAGCTGCACAATGGGCTATTGGCGACCGTCTGGGAAACATCCCTGAGGATGATCCGAGGACATGCCATCACAATTTCGATCCTCTGCGGAGGGAATGGCACCCCCGCTTCGGTAGCCCGACAACCTGCGCGCAAAGTCGAACACTTTACGGTAGCACAGTTTAACGAGGACCAATACCGCACACCCTCGGTCCCTACGCAGACTGATCCGAGTGGTCACCCACCCGCACACTGACCGTAGCCAGTGATGCTTGACTTCGGTGATCTGCTGGGAACCGTGTCTTAACGATCAGTCCACTGCGGGACGCCGCCAATTTTTAAAAGCTTGTATGGATAGCAGAAATTTCAAAAACCAATTTTAACGTGACCCACTTGCAATGTGTTAATTAATAGTTCGAAGGAGTAACTTTAAATATACCTATTAATTTACGGAGACTATATTTTGTGATAAGAAAATAGTTCCAAAAGGTACTTTTTCTGAAGAGATATACCTAATTTTAATAAAATAGGCGACAGATATCTATTATTTAGAAAATATGGCCCCAATAGTTTAGTCATGGTACACACTCTAACATTTGAGCTTACGGAAAATGAGAGTTTTCAGGGTTTATGAATTAAAGTATAATATTTCAAAATGAAATTTTTTTATATCTTTTCGCCAAATTTAAGAGCATATTCTGATCTATACATCTGTTTAAATCTTTCATGTGTAGTAGGGGAAAGTTTTGCTTTAATTTAGTGATAATAGCCAATTGCGCAGCTCTAGTGCGACGCAAATAAAGTATCTACCTACCACCAGGAAAAAGAATTTTTAAGACTATGGAGTTTCAGTTTTGGTTGGAAAGTCAAACGAACAATTGGGTATACTATAGCCTACGTCACAGGTTGTGTTATTCCTACTAAATTTAACCCATGAACGGCATTTTCAGCGAGCCTAACTTCAAGCCACAAATAAACAAACGAAGTGTTTGATCGTTTAAATAGCTGCTCGCCAGATTTTATTGCATTAAAAGGAAAAGTAATTGATATTCGATTTTTGATTAATAATTGATTTATGTGGATAGTGGCATTTATGTGGATAGTGGCATAGAATTTAGCATTGCATCATGGTAAATGTTATTCCTACTAAGTGGAAGTAGTTGTGTTTTTTTTATATTATACCCAAATGAAAGTTTGGTTTGCTTAATTTAAGATCACTTTTTGTAAAATAGTTCACTTTATCACTAGAAATATTTAAGCGAATCAAAAAAACTTTTGTATGCATTTATAAAAATCAGTTATTCAAAAATAAATTCATGTGAAATGCACTTTTTAACAGTGTATATTATTTAAATTAATAATAGCTAAGAATTTTTGACTTGTAATATATAGCAGAAAAGTTTCAGATTAAGGCTCTTCAGACTAAGCTATTGACCAATAGTTTAGTCTAGAGAGCTGTTGGCTCTCCAATTAGCGCCGAAGACCTAAATGTTGAAGAACAAAAGTTCGAATCTATCGAGATAAAAGGAATGTTTTTACAAAAAGCAAATTCTTGTGTCTTAATTCGTAACTTAAAATATTGCTTGAACTATCTGAAGCAGACATCAGTGTCTTAATAAAACGTTTTTTGGAAAATATGGAAGAACCTCGTTTTTACACCAGTTCACTCAATTGGCAAATCTCTAAATCCTTAACACTCATTTGTTACCGCGCTAAAGTGTAGAAAATAGCTATTACACAGATTATCTAGCTAATGTGCGGATTACTAAAATAATCTGTTACGATGTCAAAAAATTGAATCATTTCTTAAATCTAGAATTACCTAAAAAACTACAAACTATCTAGATAATCTACACATTATACCTGCTAGACACTCATTAAGTTACTGGAAGAACAGCAACGCTACTGAGCACTTAAATTACACGGTTCTTACACAATTTGAAGCCGCTATATGTTCTCCATAGTCGGAAAAACATTTTTTTTGCACCAGTTCAGTCTACGACAAATCTATAAATTACCATAACTCATTTTAACTGTTTACGTTTTAGAGCTCTTTTTACCGCTAAAACGTAGAAATCAGTTATTTTACAAATTATCTTATTAATGAGCATTATTATCTAATAGTGAGTTCTTATTATTTTCCTATTATTATCTTATTAATGAGTTCTGAAATTATGCCGCCAAAAGAGAGGTTTTCTAAGGTTGCTGTCTGTTTCCAAGTGAAAATATTTGTTTTCTTTGCCTTTATTTCTTCCTGCAAATTTTATGACTACTATCAGCCCATAAAACTAGTTTTAACTGATGGCGTCACAGCGTTCTCATATATGGAGTTAAAATTTGCTGAAGTTTAAGGCCAATTCAAAGATTGCATTATGCCAAATGCGCTTGGAGGCTTTAAATATTTTCCTACGAAATAATTTAAAGTTGGATATTTATTAGTAAATTTATTATCCTTGGATATTTTTTTATTGTGTAGTTTTTAAATACATAATAAAATGCTTCTTGGGTCGCGATTTTCCAATCCAGCGGCGTTTAACGACCCGCTCTTTTGTTTAGCCTTTTCTTCAACAAAAAAATAATAATAATAATAATTTAGGACTTTTTTTTAGTTCAGGTTACAAATTTTAATAGAAATAAAAGCTTGCAGTATAATTGCGCCTACAAACCAGCCAACTACAACCAAAAGAAAAAAATCCTTAAAAAACGGAGCGAGTCGTTAAAAGCCACTGGATTGTAAATTAGCCACGTGATCAATAAGAAACGAAAGCAGAATCTTACTTCAGCTGAAAACTTTATTAACATAACACGTAAAATTCAACGATAAAATGACTAAATACATGACAAAATAGCTAACTCTGAATACATAAAAGGCACAAAACAAATTGTTAGATAAACAACAAATTCAACAACATTTAAATGTAATAGCTTTACCAATAGATGATTATCACAGTTTTGTTTCTCTTTGTACAAACCAAAATATTTATAAAAGCAAAAATGTTGTTCGGTCATCAACACTACGATCTAATAAATTTTTATAAAATTAAATCACATTTAAATGCAAAATAGAAAGAGTTTTCTATAAATAGCAGGAAAAAAATGATTTCGTAAATAGTAAACTCTTTTGTTGACTATAGTTTATTAACTTCCAATCAAATTCAAGCAAAATGATTTTTAAATTTGTATTTCCTTTCTATAATTTAATCATTTGATTCATTCTTTCCCGAATGTAAGAATTCATATATATTTCTTAATTTAAATATAATTAGTAATTTTAAATATTAGTTATCTCTCACAAACTGAAACACAATTATCAGTAATAATTTTTATTATTAATGTTCAGTGTAATATACAGTTGTTCATTAATAATTCGCAACAATAATACCTCAGTTTTATGCTGTAAAACGATACCACATAAAATATTTTACATTGTAAGTATATTTTATTTATAACATAGAAAACTGATTAATTATTGAAGTGAAAAAAATGCTTGTAAAATGAACAGTTATAAATTTGAAAATAATCTCATTTTAAATAAATTATAAAATGAATTTTCAAGTCTAAAAAGCTGTTTATTTTTTAAAAAAAGTAGGAAATTTGAAATAGTATTTACACCACTGTTTGAAATTATATTTTCTCTACTACATGAATATTTTTAGTAGTTGTTCCCTATTCCGTTAATTTTCTTTAAATCAATTTTTATAGTTCAAGTAAGTTTTTAGAACATTATAATGTGTAAAAATAAATAATTAGCACATCTTATTTATAACAGTTTGTACGATATCAGTTGATATAAGTTAAAAATGATTCCGCAAAACGTATTAAGAGTATTCTTTTTCAAGTTAAGATATCTCTTTTTTCAACAAAAAAAAAAATGTTAAGTTGTTAAATCACAACTGTACATTTTACGTAAATCGAGCATAAACAAAAAAGAAATTCTATTTTGTCGACGCCAAAAGCGGAAGATTTATAAATTGGAAGATTTGTGGAAGATTTATAATTTTTTTTTTTAAATATATGGAAGATACTTAAAACTTTGTTCAATCCAAATTTAAAATTGTGTTACCAATACATACGTTTGAAAATTTTTAGAAAACTAATCAATAAGTTAAAATTTATAAACACATTTAGTAAAGAACAAGCTCATTAAAATGTAGACGTGAAATTTTAAATTTCATCTACAAAACATACGAAGCGATTTTGTTATAAAATAGGGATTATAATCTTTCAGAAAGTGGCAACACGAAATCATTATTCCAGGAACATCATGACAGTAGTGTTTGAGTTCTGTTCGTCTTGACATAAACTTCTCGTCGGATCTTTGTTCTGGACAATAAATCGATCTAGAATAACATTTCCGTTGGTGTCGGAACTAGCCAACAGTAAGTTAGAACTACCTTTGGATATTTGGCTTAAGCTTGATGCTGTAAAAGAATTTTTTTTTAATTAAAAAAATTATGAAAACATAGGGATGAGCAAAAAATTGCAACTGAAGTATTTTTGATATGAACTTTTTTATATTTGTGTTTTATAGTATGCATTTCTGTTGATATTCATGCTTAGTTGGTATTGGTTTATATTTTTTCATAGTTGGTATTATTGCTTAGTTGGTATTACTTGATATTATTGCTTAGTTGGTATTACTTGATATTATTGCTTAGTTGGTATTACTTGATATTATTGCTTAGTTGGTATTACTTGATATTATTGCTTAGTTGGTATTACTTGATAGTATTGCTTAGTTGGTATTACTTGATAGTATTGCTTAGTTGGTATTACTTGATAGTATTGCTTAGTTGGTATTACTTGATAGTATTGCTTAGTTGGTATTAATTGATAGTATTGCTTAGTTGGTATTAATTGATAGTATTGCTGAGTTGGTATTAATTGATAGTATAGCTCAGTTGGTATTAATTGATAGTATTGCTCAGTTGGTATTAATTGATAGTATTACTTAGTTGGTAATACTTGATATTATTGCTTAGTTGGTATTACTTGATATTATTGCCTAGTTGGTATTAATGTAGGAGATATTTCCGTATCGTGATCTGTGGCAGAATAATCGCCAAGTCTTGGTAATTTCCAGGCAGCTCCCAGCGAGAAACTAAAAACAACATGACAGAAAGGGGCCAACACGAAAGGTATAACTTGTAACCACCCCCGGGCAAACATCTACATGCTTTTTTTTAAAAAAAAAAATTGCATGTATAAAATTTATTTGGCATCTTGGCGATTGTAGTTGGCGCGACAGATCACGATACGAAAATATCTCCTTAGTTGATATTTTTGCTCAGTTGGTATTAGTTGATATTATTTCTCAGCTGGTATTAGTTAATATCATTGCTTAGTTTGTGTTAGTTAATACTATTACTTAGTTGGTAATATTTGATGTTATTACTTTGTTGATATCATTGTATAGATGGTGTTATATAATTAGTCAGAATTTTTACAATTTTAATTTGTTTAGTTTTCGTGATATCTAACACAGTAGATGAAAACTTTTATAGATTCCCGAATCTTAAGCTAGTCATGTGATAATGTTTTTTAGAAATGTTTTGCATAAACCGCTTAAACGACTATAATTTTACAATAAAAATGTCAAATATTTGTCACCTATTGGCAATAAAAAAACAAAATTTTGCTGAGATACTTCGTTAGTTTATTGTAAAAACAACTCCCCTGCAATTTTTTATCTCTCCCGTTTCCCCAGAAAGATTTCTTTTTTTATATCCTTATTGCTGAAATCAATTTAAACAATTAGTAATATTTTGAAGTGAATTTAAAATTATTTACATTTAACGATTTGCTTTTTTTTAAAACAAATTTACCAGCTCTTGCTTTCAACTAAACATATAAATTTTAATGAAGTTACCTAGATGTCCTTGTGATGTTGCTATAAAACGAAGTGCACTTTTATTTTCTTCGAATTCCAACATATAGAAGCTTATTGGTTCAAGTTCCGCTGGCTCTACATCTGATGAACCTTCATTTTTAATCTACGGAAGAAATATAATATTTAGTTTAAAACTATATTTAAATTTATTTATTTTTAAGAATAAAAGAATCCAAACTTTATCTTCACTGTTAGTTTATGAATGATAGGTAGCCATTTATTATCGGTGGTAAAATAAAACAAAATGAAAACATTTAATTACGAAATTTAAAAAAGAAATTTTACTGAAGTAATTATATCAGGCTAGGTTAAGGACAATTATGTTATTGCTGCTCGAAATGCGTTAACAATTATAGAATTACTATTCTTTCGATTTTAACCTCTTTGATTGCCAGAGAAAACAAAGAGGAATTAAAAAAATAAAATTTTCGGCAATTAAATTTGTTTTCATGTTTTTAATCCTGCTCCACTCAATAGTCCCTAGCAGCAAAATAACTTGGGCCCTCATTGAACGAACATTTACGAATCTTGGCTCCATAAGGGTTCAAACGGCTGATATTTTTCCGATACGGGCCCTATATAGAATTGTCCAATGCATCCGGTATTTTATTGCCAATTTACAACCAATATCGGCCCCATTTAGAATTGTCAGATTCACCTGATATTTTATAATAATTATTCAACCAATATGAGCCTTATATTGGCCCTATATAGGCCGATATTGACACTGCATAGGACCAATGTTAAAAAAATCTAGGCATCCCAATATTGGTCCCTCGGAGCATGTTCATATAGGACCCATATTGAGCCAAACTGGGGCCAAGGTATAATTGTTGATTCGTCAGATTCGCCAATTCGTTCGGGGTGATTCGTCAGATTTTGGCAATTTCAGATTTGTCTCTCAAATATTAATTTTTGTCCACTAATGTACATACAACTACCAACTACTACGTTTTTTGCAAAACATTTTATAGAGTGGTAGACAAAAAACTAAAGCGTTCTGAATTTTGGTTGATTTTGGTAACATTTTAAACATTCTTCACTGCCAGAGAACTAGAACGAAGGTTTTTTATATGAAATTTTGAATCATTCACTTGCAGTGATAAAAAAAAATAATTTCAAACCAAATTTTACTAAACAAAGATTCATACATTAACACGTTGAATGCCACGCTAATTTTACATGGCTTGCCCATTTGGCCAAAATGGTTCTCTCAGTATGTATTGCATTAATTCCTTTAAACCATTTTAGTACGATAATATAGAAAAATTAAAAGCATAAAAAATTTACTCGAATTATGAGTTTCTAATAATCTTGGCTTTGCCGGTCACCGGTGACCCCCATGGCATTCAACGTGTTAAAACAAATATTTTGCCACAATTAGATGTAAATTTCAAAGAAAGGGTAAAAAAGAATTTGCAGCCCCATGTTTTCATTTTTTAACTTCCATTTTAACAAGAATTCTAAAAATATAGATTAGGGATGATTACAAAACAACGAATATGAATTTGGGGAGAAAGAGACTGCACTAATGTTGACAGACGCAAGTTTAATTTAACAAATTAGAGCCTAAAATTTATGATCATTCTAATTTTTTGTATTTAAGCGAGATAAGAGCAAAAATATTATTCAAATCTAGATATTGACTATTGAGAAAGGAGGGTTTGCAAACATTTAAAAAAAACGCTGCTCAAAAGTAAGGAAATTATAATTTGTTTGTACAAATAACTGGTATTATGTAATAAAAAGTTGTATTGAAATTGCTTCGTTTATTTACGTATTTTTGTGAGAAGTGAAATTATATTCACTTTTTCCATTGTATTGATCACAACAGTTTTATAATCGTGAATTAAATCGATATGATGCTTTAAACTTGAAAAAAAAAAATTAAAACGAGTAAATTTATTGTACCTAATTTCATATTTGTTACCTAAGGAAAGTAGGGAAATTGTAGGAAAGTAGAAATCCTGGTTATTATAATAGTGAGTTCTAAAAATCTTTTCTCTAGAAAGAGGGTTTTTTTTACAATAGAAAGCATTTTTGTTAAAATATTTTATCTTCTAGGAAACAACTTCAATAGATAAAATATTTTGTCTTCTAGGATACAACCTCAGTGGATAAAATATTTTTGTTAAAATATTTTGTCTTCTAGGATTCAACCTCAGTAGATAAAATATTTTTGTTAAAATATTTTGTCTTCTAGGATACAACCTCAGTAGATTTCGCCCCTTTAGATATCACATAAATAATTTTCCACATCTTGGGAACCCTTGAAATACACTCTATAACAAAAAAATCGACGCACCAAGAAGGAGTTGTCCGATTGAAACGAAAATTGGTGGATAGGAAGACAATGTACAGAATAGTAAATGATTAAAATTTCAGAACAATTGAATAATTTATTGCAGAGTTACAGTAACAAGTTTAATAAGGTGTTGACCCGTCTCTAGCCTGGATACAAGCTGCCACACGGCGTGGCATAGACCGATAAAGCTCCCTGATGGTCTCTTGCGGTATTTCCTGCCAAATTCGATCCAATTGTCGAACTAGGTCATCAACATTCCGTACCAGATGCAATCGCCTTCCCATCCTATCCCAGACATGCTCGATGGGAGAGAGATCTGGTGATCTGGCAGGGCAAGGAAGAGTTTGACAAGCTTGCAGACAGTTCATAGCAACACGTGCCGCATGTGGTTTGGCATTGTCCTGCTGAAAAACCAGCCCAGGGTGCTGCAAAAGGAACGGTAGCAAAACAGGTCTTAGGATGTCGTCGACGTGCCACTGTGCAGTAAATGTACCTCTAATGACAACCAAAGGGGTCCGGCTGTCAAAGGAAATGGCACCCCAGACCATAATGCCTTGTTGAGGGCCGGTGTGGCGTGCAATAGTGAAGGCAGGATCCCCCCCCCCTCTGCCCTGTGCGTCTCCAAACGCGTCTTCGATGATCGTCAGGACACAGTTGGAAGCGGGATTCGTCGCTGAAGACTATAACGTCCCCAGTAGGCATCATTCCAGCCATATCTGTTCAAAACATTCATGCATATGAAATTTCAAAGCAATCGGATGATTGCTTCTTGGTGCGTCGATTTTTTTTGCTACAAAGTGTACAGTTCGCAAAAAAAAAAAACGAATCACCCTGAATAACTTTCGTTCTAATGATCGGATTTTCACGAACTAAGTGTCAATCTTAATGGTTCCTGGGGGTGACCTCAAATATGCTAATTAATTAATGTTAACTATTAATTAAGTTACGAAATCAGACACAAAAACGCACTTTCTCTGAATAAACATACATTTTTTTTCACATATTTGGATTCTTAACCTTCAAAATATAGGGGGTAGCCGCAATCTGGGAAAAATAGTCCCCATAGTTTGGTCAGGAGAGCGATCCGAAGTTCGTACCCCTTAATGTTAATTTAACTTTTTACGTTTTTTGTCATATTTTCAAAACTAATAAAGCAATTTAAATAAAATTGCACCCACTCATAAAACTCATTTACCCAAAAATAATTTCATGAAAAAAATAATTTTTAATGATTATTAATTATTTTTTATTATTTAATTAAAGAGAGGATGAAAAAATTTTGAATTATAAGGTATGAATTTTTTTATACCATATTAATCTACATATTTTTCAATTGAAAAATCTAAAGTTTCAACTGTTTTTATTTATTAGAAGCTGAGAAAAATTAAAATTAATTATTTTTAAAAAAATAATTTGGCGACAATAAAGAAATGATTAAATGGGGCGATTAATATTAAAATGTGATAAACTTGCGAGGAAGTTGACTTCGCGAGCGTAGTGTAAAATTTCATTCATATTTTTTTCGCTAATAATCGTTTGCTAATCTTTTAATTTTTATTGATTTCTAACTATAAAATACAATGTTTCCTTTTTAGTCGCTTAATAATTTACTTGCAATTTAGTAAAGAAATTTGAATAAAACATTTTGAATAAAAAACACTTTATTCAAGGAATGTCTAGTTTTATAAAATAGGATATGATATGATCTTCTGATAGAATATGATTATACACCAGATTGTGCTTATTTAATGTGATTATTTTTTATTTTCTGATTTTGTTTTTCAATAACTGATACATTTTCAATAATATACATACGTATGCATAGATTTGGAATAATATGTTTATAAATTTCTTGAATATATATTTTATAAATATTAATAAAAATACGTAGTCAACTTTTTTAAGTATCTCTCACAACATCGCAAATTTCTCAACATCTTATAGAGTAAATTAACGAATGAAAGAACACTTAAGCTTAGCTTGCCTTTAAGAAAAAATCATAAAAATTTCAAAATTTGTAATTTTAGCTAAATGATGGTGTCGACATATTTGTTATTAAATACAAATTATGTAAAAAAAAATTAGATAACTTACATAATATTGTTTTAAGCTTTTTGTGGTTTAAATAATAAGTAGTAAGATAACCAATAAGTAGTAAGATTACCAAGTGAAGGAACAGTTCTTACCAGTGAATAAACACTAAATTTTCCAGTGAATGAACACTTAATTTAGAAAATGTTTGATGCTCGCTAGGAATCCATTGGCCACACAAATGTCTAAAAACAAGATTTTTCTCAGAATTACAACATATAACCACAGTTAACGCAGAAAATGTTATTTTTTTTTCCGTCATATGTTTGAATACATAATTTTAAAAAAAAATGTTTTTCATTTTTTTTCTCGCAGTTTAATAGTCCGTTCTAAATTATGAATGTTTATCATTGCGTAATCCGATGATGCTTTTATTATTATTATAATTAGATCACTTTTTTGTTTACTCTTTTGATGGTTTATTATCTTTGGTGGTTTATTTTGGTGGGTTTGGTGGTTACATTTTTTAAGCTATTTTTTAATCTTTTTAAGTATTTTTTTTCTCTTCGTCATATTTTCTGCTTTAACTTTTTTTTCAGCTCTTTCAATCTCTTTAAATTTTCGTTCTTTTCTGAAGTTAATGCAAAAAAGTAATTTTTTCTTTTGATTTAACCCTCTTTTTTCCAAATTTTTGGCCAATATAAATGTATCTTCGAAATTTCTTCTGATTTTCCAATACCATTTCTAGAATTCCTCACTGGATAATAAATGAGAAAAAGTAGTTTCGAAGTTTGAGTCAAGTCCATCTCTCATTGACTTATATCTAGTGGGTCTTCAGCAGTACTTACCATTTACTTATGGAACCAATTGTTTTTGCAACTAACAATGCCTCAAGAGGACTTATATCAAAATCAGTTTTCAAGATACTTTCATTATCAATGTTAGTTGTATCAGCTTCAGTGCCAAAATTTGATTAACCAAATGTTCTTTTTGAAATAAATTCTTCAATATTGAGAAAAGCCCAGGCTATTGGATATTTGGGAGATTAAACTTTTCTGTCGTCAATGTTCCTTTAAAAATTTGCAACATAACTTGTGAGATTTCCCTCTCAAGTTTCTGAAGAAATAGTGCATCGTAACTCTCGAAGCATGTATTTTGTTGATAAGTTGTCTTGCTCATTAACTCTTGGTGTCTGTTTTGTATGCATTTGTTAAAGTCAACGTTTTTTACATCGAATGGAAAAATATCGCATTTCATGAAAGCATTTTAATTTCATCAGTTGATGCCTCAAAATCTTATTTAAAAATGGATGTAAAATTTTCTCGACATATTGCTTTACAATTCTTTTAAGATCTAACGGGAGATTTCCCTGAATTGGGTAGATAACTAAACTAGAAAATTTGTTTTGATGAACATAACTTGCTCAGTTTCAAATTAATATGAGATTTATACATATCCAAAACGAGCAAAATAGGGAATTTGATAGCATTTTTAATTAGGCGTGGGTAGAAACATTTGCAATATATTTGTGAAATGTTGCTGCGGTCATTGTTTCATTTCATGAATCGCTTTTTCCAATGAAATATATAGCAGGGACTGATTCTGTAATATCTCAAAGAATTCTTCAGTAAGGAAAAACTACCAATCGAGGTACTTTTTCTTTCCTAGGTACTTAAGAATATAAATCCTTATAATTTTTAGAGCCAAGGACTTTTCCCGTTTAAGGGCAGTATTCAACTCTTGTTTCGTACGCATTGTAAATGCAATCACTTTCTAAAAGGATGCCAGTTCTACTTCATCTAAATTTTTAAAACCAGTATTTCGAATATTATTCTCTAAGGGAAGTTTTGCCTTTTAAAATTATCTTCGCATTGCACTGAGTTATCGGTGGATGTCGCCTTAAAAAAAACTTCTCCCATTTTTCACCTGGATGATTGTCTTTAAATGGATTTTTCCTACCAATTCCTGTCTGGACGTTAAAGACCGCATTAAGATAATAACTTAGCTAATTATTAGCACAAAGGCCCGCAAAGAAATTTTCTATTCAAGCTTTTATTATTATATTTAGTCAGTGAACATAGCTTATTAAGGTGTCTAAGGTATGATGTAATAACTAATCACTATATTTATAACGATAAATAATTAACAAATTATTATTATAATTCTCTAAATAAATTTAGCAATTAAATTTGCATTTTGAAATGAAATTGTTATAGAAACTATTCATACAACATTTAACTGAATTTAAGGTGTCCTCTCACAGAACTACTAATTATCCTTGTAAAATCATATTTCACACATACTGTTCATTCACTGGGAAATCTATTCCCAGTGAAGAAACATGCCTGTTCCTTCACTGGTTAGAAGTTGTTTTTTGTACTCTTAACATAATTTTGATGCATAATATGACTAAAAGTACAGAAAAATTAAAACTTTTCTTTTATTTTCATTAACTTGAAAAAATCCCAATAAAGGAACACTTGTTTATTCATTGGTTTTTCATCGTTTGGTAATCCAGTTAATAAGCACCCCCTAATCTCAGTACTTGCTTATGTTATGATGCTTGAAATAAATACAACGTAACTTCAATAACCATATTTTGAATTCTATTTTTCACAATGAAAAAAAAAGCGTTATTATACGCAATTAATTGTACTTTAAACGGATAACTACCACCACTGACCTTATAATTGTGTCAAAGAAACAAGGCGTTGACCAGATACTAACAAATTCAAAACTTTTTCCAGTAAAGACTCTAAGACCAGGTAACTCAATGCGTTTTTAGATGACTTCCTATTGTTAGGTAGTAAGCTACTGTTACCATTCAATCTAAATTAAAACGTTTAAAATCTTATTTCTAAAAAATATCTATGAAATGTTCCTTCACTGGGGTGTGTTCCATCACTGGTTGGTTTACCCTATATCGTCTTAATCTTAAAAGAAATTATCGGAAGTGTTTCACAAGTGTTTCGCAGAACTAGTTTACCCGTTATTTAAGTAAATTTTGACATTTTTAAGAATCTTATTCTTTACCCTTTTACGTTTATTATTTCTTCATTAATATACTAATCAATTTTTTCAGTTCTTTAATTTAGGTTTTCTTTAAAGTAAAGTTCCTTTCTAAATTATAGTCAAGTTTTCTTGAAAAGAATTATTGTCTGCTAGCTAAGAATAAAATCTTGTAATGAAATTAAAAACATTCCGCTGCTTAAAATTATTTAATGCAAAACAGCTGATTATTTACTAAGCATACTATTTTTTTGAAAAAAGAGTATAAATTATTGATTGTCTTTCTTTTGTTTCTCGTGACTTCAACATAGATTATCTAAAATAGCGTTGATGTATTTTAAGTCAGTACAAAGAGTATAAAGATACCGAACATAAAAAGCTGTCGAATTCGTAGCCAAAATTTTTAAGTGTCTTAAAATATCTCAGTATCTTAAATGTCGTTCTAACATCTTAGTTGTGAAATTAAATTTTTAATTATTGGACCACGAGTGATTCACTTATTATTTCATTATATATTTTACTCTTTCTTTATGATACCAAGTAGATTTTTTTCCTGATAATATACTAAACTATTTTGTTTAATTTTTTACTTTAGCACGATTCCCAAGATATTATTGTAGTATAATTTGTTATCAGGAAAATGCCTTATTTCGTTAAGCAGGAAATACTAAAAATAGAAATTTGTAAGAAGATTCCGAAGCCGTGCCAATTTTAGAGTCATCTGATCTTAAAAAAATGCTATAGGAAATACGCAATTTCCGAACTCATTTTAATAAAAATAAATAAAAAAACGTGGCAAGAAGGCGAACATACTTTTTACAGAAACTGTGAAAACTAATTTTTCCCATATTTTGTCAAAAGAGGATAAGAATGATATTGCTCCAAGGGACCTACTCAATAATTTCGCTACTTCCAGAATGAAATCTGTTTGATCGAAACATATTATTCCTTGAAAATTAAAACGAGGAAAAAATTAGTTTTTATTATTTATCTAAGCTTATTCCATTTATTTAATGATAGCGGTATTAAGGTTAAGAATATGCGATGGAAGCCCCGTTTTATAATATAAATGCATTAAATCATGTAGCTTGAATAATTTATTTTAAGCAAATTATTTAATAATTTAAGCAAATAAGGGTGTGAAAATAAACTCGATCAAAATACTCCGAAAGTATAACCTAAAATATATGTAGAATAAACTTTGGCATCGATATATATAAAAAATACCTTTTCAAAACTTATTTTAATATCGAGTGAAATAATTTAATATGATGTGTAACTAAATGGATAATCCCAAGAAACTGAATCGAAAGTATAAAAATTTCATTGATTTAAAAAAATAATAGATGATAATAAAATTAGACATGTTTTGAGCGTCCAATAATGAAAGTCACAACTTATTCCAGCCTGACAAGTCTTGAGAATGGGTGATTATATTTGAACGCTCAAAGCATGTCGACTTTTACTTCCCTCTTCATACGTTTCGAAGTCAGTTGAGTTTGTATCGTCAATTATACTGTTTTACATTTGGGTCTTGATCATTATTTTGATAAGGATTTTACACTCGTTAAAGTAAACATATGCATTTTAATATTTAACAGGATTCATGTGGTCTTTAAAAGCGTAAGAGCATCAATATTGTAAAAGTTATATTTAACTTAAAAATTAAAATTTTGAGTTAATGAAATTAAATATTTTATCTTTTAAGTTTTTCAGTATCTTAAGGATCTTCCTAGCTCTGTTTAAAAGTAGAGTATCAGATATATATAAGAAAACATAAATAATCATAGTAGCAGTATTTGGTGGTAAATGTAGCTTATCGTAATTGAAGAATATGCTGTGCAACATTGTATGGTGAATTTGCGAACGTAAGTTTCAGAATGCATCGAAACATGAGGATGCAATTTGCTAATCATCTTTATCCAACGGAAACCATGTAACCTAAATATCTAGCAGAATGAAGCGATTTTATAAACAACGAATCATACAATATGCAACATATTATTTCAATATCTTATTCATAAACATAACATATTTCAATGTATTTAAAATGCCACTAAACATTCAGCAATTCCTTGAGATATAGAAAAAAGAAATATCGTAAATTACAGAAAACCTTGTGAATGTGCATTAGAATTACTATACAATCTACATTTTATTTTTCAAGCACTTTTTTTCATCTTCAAACTTTCTTGCCTAGAAGACTCGATTAACCCTTTCGCGCTGACTGTCACAAATACGTGACAACATAAAACAGTATCTACCAGGGTAAAAAGATAAAACTGGTAAACAAAGTAATTCTTTAGCAGTTTATTTGTGGGCGGGGTTATAATTGTTTGATTTATTTAATTCACCATTACTTAGTTCAAAATAAAATTATTTAGTTATACTTTGAACTAGCATTGATTATATAAATGATTAAACTAACAATAATTAAATTCAAGGCAGAGTAAGTCCGTGAAATTAGCAAAGCCTGCATTTAAGCTACCGTTTCTTATTTATTTACATCCTGATTCTGATTTTGTACGAATGCTGTCATGAATCACTGGCCCCAAGGGGTTAAAGCTGTAAAAATGATTATCCCTAAAATTTTGTATATAGCTGTAATAAGTTATGTCAATTTGATTTTAGTATGAAATACTCGAATAAATTTAACAAAAACAGCATAATCTAAGCAATATCAGATAAAAAGTTCATGTATTTAAATTCTAACAACTTAGAAAATCATAAATAATTTATAAATCGATTCAAATTTTCTTTTCAAAGGACATTAAAATAATTTTTTTTTGCTTTTTAGACAGAAATCAGCTTAAAAATTGTCTATTGCCTAGAAACTTCGAGAGATTTTCTATTAACAATGAATTAAACCTCTCTGAGCAATCACAAAACATTATTTCAATTTTTTACAGTCATAGTATGGTTGCCTAGCAACCTAGTAAAACTAAGCATTCCTCTTTTGAATTAGTCAATGGGTTATCTTAAAATATTCATTTGCGCAGGCGACTTTTTTTGGCGGTTTTCTGGACTATCGCCAAATATATAAACCTTTATTGCTACCCAATTTACCACCCAATATTTTTGAAATTTTGTCTACCCCCCCTAATTCAAGTGTCTAGATTCCAAATATGTAAAAAAAAATATATGTTTATTCAGAGAAAGTACGTTTTTGTGTCTGATTTCGTAACTTAATTAATAGTTAGCACTAATTAATTAGCATATTTCAGGTCACCCTCAAGAACCATTAAGATTGACACTTAGTTCGTGAAAATCCGATCATTAGAACGAAAGTTATTCAGGGTGATTCGTTTTTTTTTTTGCGGACTGTACATCAGAATCGAACAAACTAAAATACCACTGACAAAGAAAGGGCTAAACTAACAATCCATAAATGTTATTCCATTAGAAAACATGTGTAAAAATTAGCCACCAGCAAAAAATATTATTTCTATTAGATTTAAATGTTTCAAATCTTCCACGAATTAAAATAAATTCTATAAATAAGCTATGTAAAAATTTGATGCAAAAATGTTAGTTATACACTAAAAAAAAGTATAATCAAAACTAGCAGAATATAGTAAAATTGTTGTGTTTCTGGCTCTATGGGAAAATTAAAAAGCTCGGTTATTTTTATCGAAGCGCTTTGATAAAGTTCAACAATAAAATAAGATTTTATAATATGTGATAAAATTCTGTAATTTTATCATACCTTAGAGCAGTGTTTCCCAACGTGGGGCCCACGCCCCACTGGGGGGCAATTAGATTGTTAAGGGGGGCAATTCGAAAATGGACTCGACAAGAGTTTTACCCATTTGCTCCGGGCCATTTAAATACTATGCTAGATTTCGGTTCCAAAATTGAAAGAAAAAAAGCAAATTCTTAAATAATTGCGGCCAATAAATATTATAAATTCGTTTGGTGAGACCAAAATATCAACTGGGTTTTTGGCGTCGTTAAGTTATTAACTAACCTCCCTGTGGCATATGGCAGGCTCCGCGTAGACCCCTTGACGCTTTAAAATTTCGCTAAACAATGCAGTTGTTCGCATCTGAATGGCCCGTCGCAACTTCTGTAGTGTTTCGCAACATTCAGTGATAGAAATCAATACCATAGTATGTCTTTTATGTCTGCAATGCAACAGTAAAGTCTTTATTTACTGCTCACACTTCAACTCATAATTGTATTTTTGAGGTTAGTTATGAAATTTCTTTATTCATCGCTAAATTTGGAAGAAATCATACTATAGGAGAGAATTAAATAAAACCGTCAATATCAGCATTTCTTAAAACCGTTCTTGAAAAAGATGTAAAAGCTATGCCACTCAATAACAATACTGTTAGCAGAAGAATAGACGAAATGAGTGAAGATATTGAAAAACAACTTGTTGACAAGCTGAAAACAAGAAAATTCTCAGAGCAAATGGATGAATCAACTTTGATAGACAGTTTGGCAATATTTATAACTTACGTAAAATATATTGATAAAGGGCATTTTGCTGAAGAAATGTTGTTCGGTAAAAGATTAGAAAGCACCACTACCTCCAAAGATATTATATAATAAGCTAGAAAAAACTACTTAGATGTCAATAATATACCAATGAAAAATATAACATCTTGTGCTGCAGATGGTGCTCCTAATATGATGGGCAAGAAAAATTGCTACTTAAAATTGATGAAAGATGAGAATCCAGAAATGATTCTTGTGCAATGTGTTATTGCATGGGGAAAAGTTGTGCATAGGGAAAACTTGGTAGCTAAAAACATCTCGCCTGTTCTAAATGAAGTACTTACATTCAGTAATAAAGTGTATCGATGCTATTAAAGCTAATTCCAAATGTGAGCGCCTCTTCAAGCTGTTTAGTGAAGAACAAAATGCAGACCATGTGAGACTTTTACTTCACTCTGAAGTAAGATGGCTCTCTAAAGGGAACTGCTTGAAAAGATTCATGGAACTGTTTGATACTCTTAGTGATTTTTTAAGTGACAAACCTGATATAAAGTATCTGTTAACAGTCGATGGTAAAGCATTTGTGAGTTATTTAACCGATATCTCCGGAAAACTAAATATATTAAATAAGCAACTTTAAGGAACAAATAAAACACTTGTTGGTACAAAAACGAATATATTTGGTTTCATTACCCTTTGAGTTAAGTTTAATTGTCCCCAAGAATTAAAAGTAAATGATACCGCTTTACTTGTTATTGTCGATCATCTGAAAATTCTATCGGCTGATTTAAAAGAAAGATTTTCTGATTTAAAACAAATTGATTTTTCAACACGGATGAGGCAGCCAATGTTAGTGCATTTGTCTGGTATATGAAATATGCAGTATCAAGAAGAACTCTCAGAAATGCAAAATGATAAATCAGTTAAAACTTTATTTTATATAAAAGGAGTGATGGCATGGCTTTTTGAGGAAACAGAAATCAAATACCCAAATTCAACCAAATATACAAGAAAACTATTGTTACTGTTTCCATCTTCATATTTAGCTGAATGTGGATTTAGTGCTGTAAATGATTTACTGGTAAAAAAAAAAAAAGGAAATCGCCTGGATAAAACACAGTGGGGAGACTTGAGGCTGAAGCTAACCAAATTGGAAACTAACATAAAATCTCTGTGCAGCAAGCATCAAGCGCAAGGATCTCTCTAAATTAAAATATTAAATTATTATAGAAAAATCTTTATGAAAATTATTTCGAATTTGAGTTTTTCATTGTAAGTTTCATTATAAGTCGAAATTTTACTTACTATGTTTCGTCAACAATTTCCTAGAGATTTCTCACTGAAACCAATCATTTAAGTTTCTTATGTGAACAATTCAATTTTTTAATATTAAAAACTATGTGCATGTCACATAGGGGGGGGGGCATAAGAATTTTAGAAAGGCTTGAGTGGGGCATGGCACAAAAAAGGTTGGGAAACACTGCCTTAGAGCATGACATAAAAATCATTTATTCGGTTAAGTTTATTTTTAATTTTTGTATTTTCTTAAGTAAATGTGTGTTAATAAGAATTTTGAAAACCAGAATTTCGGATAAACTGTTCCCATTTGAACGGAAAAATTACTAGAATAAATTATTTTTGTATATTTTTTCTATATATTTTGGTTTTTCCTAACCAAAATTATGTTTATTTCTTATTTTTACTAGAAATGTCAAAAATATACAGAGCTGTCATTTTATCAGAATATTTTTCTCCGTGTCTTAAATGTAAGAACACTATGAATTTTTTGTACTTAGCATTATATAGAAATTTAGTTAAAAAAAAAATAATATTTAATAGTAAATATTTCATGTTAAACAAGTCAACTTTTGTTGAATAATCGAGTTTAGTTTAATGCAATAAGTAAATGCTTACAAAACTTAAGGGTGTAAAGTATTTTCTATGTTTATGTCAGGCTTTGCCATGGAAACAAATTAATAATTCATGAAAATATCAATGATAAAATGAACAAAAACTTTTATTTTGTTTGACATTTTCGTTTATATTAACTTGCATCTATCAACTCTTTATCGCAGATTTTTAAACGTATATTCTCTTAAACAAGTATATTTTTCATATAAATTGTATGGATAATTTATTTCTAAGAGAAACTTGTTACCTCCAAAAAGCCCTTGTGTAATATACTGGACAAATTTGGTACAATTTTATCACTTAAAACATTTTAAGATTTTTTTCTGTTTATAATCTTTAAAAAGCGATTGTCTTTTTGAAAATATAATTGGAATCACCCTAATGGTAGAAAATTTAAATCGCAATGAAAAAAAAATTAAGAAAGCTAATAAATTTTGGTTCAAGTAATCTTTTGAACTGTTTTATTGCATATAAGTCCAGCGGAGTTTGTTTCATGTGTAAAATATGAAGAAATGCACTGCAAAAATATCCTACAATATAAAAAAGGGCTGAAAATTAAAATGTATATATCTTTTATGCTGTATTTAAAAGTAAATAAAAAAGCTAATTAATTTTTAAAAAAAAGTAAATTTCATTGTATTAATATGTTCACTTTTTCTCAATTATACACATTTCTGAGTAAAAATAACATTTTCTGAAATTATTTAAACCTTGGGTCTGAGTAGATTATTTCTCATTATGATTTATCGCTGAGCCTTTATTTTTAAAAGTGAAATGAATAAATTTGGAGTTAAAATGAGGTTTTTTTCCCATTTTTTTCCGTATTTAATAATCTTTATTGCTTTTAGATATTTCATTAAATTATAGAATTAAAAACATCATCAAAATTATTTAACCTTTATCAATATTTTTAAATTCATTCAACCACGAACCTTTAAAAGATTCGTATTTATACAGTTTAATAAATATTTATTCAAATTTAAAAAATAATAGCCCTATTATTGAGGCTTTTTTTCGAAGACTACGTCGCAATATTAAATAATGCTTTTTTGCGAATAATATGCTATTTTCATAACTGATGTGAGTTTACAACAGTTACTTTTGACTGGAAGGTTTAGCCTAAAGCCAGCGCTGTCTACGCTTATTTTGAAAATTGCGCAAAACGTCAATATTGAGAAAAGCCACAGTTTTGTTATAATGAAAAGTGCTTGTGGTCTAATTTTTTAATATTTAAAAAATCACTCCAATGCTGCGTTATTTGGGCTCATAAAAATTTGCAAAAACTGAGAATATGGCAGCGATTTTGATAATTTTCATCTAGGTGGAAAAGTGTCGTCGAATTAGCGATTTTTAAAAAGGCCTAATAACTTTTAAAATATTTAGGTTATTTGTCTGTTTTAAAGCCCCCATAATTCTCCACGGCAATTTCATATCTATAGTTAAAAATCATCGCATTGCTTCAAGTGTAAGGCATTGTACTATTGCTTTTTTATTTTCCTTGGCGACAGAGCTTCGGAAAAGAGCGTTAATTTAAGCTACTGTAACTACACAAAAATTTTCTGCTTTTATGATTATTTCAAGCTATTTCGCATTCGTATACTATATTGCAAATAATTTTTACCACGAAAAAATAATATTTATAGGGAGAACATTCAAAGTTTAAAAAAATTGGCAAGAAAGAACGCTAAAAGAGATAAATGGTCGTGTTCGGTTTTAAAATAATAGGCAAAGCTCTTGAAATAAAATAGGTTACGGAAGTTAAAGACCATTTCGTTTTCAAAAATGTCCTCTCATTGGAGCTGTGAAAGCGTAAATAGTTTAACTTGGATCGCCTAACTTAATTTATCTATTATTCTATAGATAATCTATAAGTAAATTGGATAACATCCAATTTCAGAATCCCATAACGTATGCGTTTTTCAATTCTTACACATTCTATGTTATAAGTTAAATAATTTTATTTTATTTTTGAAGCTCTATATTTGAAGTCAGTAGACACGATTTCCCAAATATTAATGCACCAATATTATTGAAATTTAGCAGACTTTCACTAGATAGAGTTTACTTCAGATTACACGGAAAGATTCTTTTGAATGCAACTTACTTGATAAGGCACAAAATCTCAGTAATAATTCCTTTTTTTTCATAGAATTTAGTCAAATAATAAAATTTTAATTCATAATTACCTAACTTATAATTTAAATCTTTCCTTCAATACCTAGTCAGCTCAATAAGTGAGTAAAATACGTCAACAGTCCTATTAGTAATCCATAAGATTTACAGAAATCGTATCCACCCAATGGACACTTTTTTCCTATAGGGTTTCAAAATCAGTTCTTAACGGTTCAAATTTTCAAATTTTTTTGGCAAGAATGTTATAAAATATTAATCAAATCCTGTTTCCTAATAAGTTTGAATAAAATATTTCTTTTATAGTTAAAAAAAGGTATTAAAAATAGGCTTTTTTTGTCCTTTAGAACCCAAATAAATACTTTTTTTTTAAGGTAGCAGGATTTTGCAATACTGACATCTATGTTTACTTGACATTCGTCTAAATAATTTTTGGGGCTGCGTAACTTATACGTAAAAATTGCTAAATAGGAAAATTTAATAAACAGCGATAAAAAAAAGAAAAATTGCTTTGACGCGAAAAGTGAAAAAAAAAAGCATTTGAAAAGTAATGCAACATTGAAAAAAAAATTTGAAAGTGCGTTACGAATTCTTTTTATTCTGTACAACAGATGTGCGTTAAAAGTTCAAAACGAACGCTTTGACTTTGATGATGTTAAATAAGGTTAGTAATGTAGTCTTTGATCTAAAACCTTTAGAACGACATAATGCAATTAAAAGATCTCTGTTAATGATGAAAGAGACAATAAATCTAATTAAAAATTCGTCCTAGTCATTAGGTTTAAAACACTTAAACTTCATTCTCTCGGGGTTTTTGCTCCAGTTTAACCCGTGATCAGCTCCTTGTTCAACAAGTTTATTCACTTTATTTAAAGTGCTATTAGAAATTTCAATTAAGGTTTATGATAGCAATTAGGTACTTGCATAAAAATATACTAAAATACACAGATTATTGTATTTTCTGCGTAGTATTTTCATTTTTAAAAAATAAATTTCAAAATAGTCTTAGTAACAAAATTTTTAATCGTTAGTTAGATTTGAAAAGTCTTTGGGGGAATGTTAATAGCACATTATCATAAACGTATCTCTTATTAATTATTCTTTTTAAATAAGTGTTATATAAAAAGGATTATTCATATTTGGTATGATTTTCCTATGATACTAATGATGATGTAAAATGTAAAGACACGAGACGATGTAATGATAAGCCGTATTTCCAAAAGATGCAAAAAAAAAAAAAACGTTTTTGACGAGAAAAAAAAAATAATTCTGGAGCTTTAAGTACCCATCTGGAAAGAGTACCATGAATAATTTTGATATAAAAATATTACCTTTGATTACCTAATGAGACGTTTGCGGCGCCTAAAGACTTCCTTTTACTCGTTGTTTTCTAGCCGAACGCCCATTTTCATTTCTGCTTCTTATTCACGCTTGTTTTTCCAGCCGAATGATCATGATCAGTTTCCCTACTGCTTCTTACTCACGCTTGTTGTTTTTCCAGCCGAATGATCAGTTTCCCTACTGCTTCTTACTCACGCCTGTTGTTTTTCCAGCCGAATGATCAGTTTCCCTACTGCTTCTTACTCACGCCTGTTGTTTTTTCAGCCGAATGATCAGTTTCCCTACTGCTTCTTACTCACGCCTGTTGTTTTTCCAGCCGAATGATCAGTTTCTCTACTGCTTCTTACTCACGCCTGTTGTTTTTCCAGCCGAATGATCAGTTTCCCTACTGCTTCTTACTCACGCCTGTTGTTTTTCCAGCCGAACGCCCGTACTTTTTTTTCTCCTATAGATTTGGATTTCTGACCCTCAAAGTATTGACGTTTTCGTAATCTGTGATAGGTGTTTTGTAATGCATTTTAAGTGGTATAAAAAATAAGGCATAACTAAAATTAATAACCTTTATGCCCCTAGTTTCAAAAATTAGGGAAATTCGGTAAAGTCAATCTGGTAAAATTCTCACTTAATAAAAAGAAAGACTAAGATCTTACTTTATAAGGTATTAATCAAGTCAGTTTTGACTTATGCTTCAGAGACATGGACTTTAACAAAAAGGGAAGAAAAGTTATTAGCAAACTTCGAAAGGAAGGTCCTACGAACCATCTTTGGCCCTATACTCGATAAAGACAACAGGAGGAAAAGATATAATTTTGAAATATATAGGATCTTTGATGGCGATGATATCATTAAATCTATTAAATTAAGTAGAATGAGATGGGCCGGGCATGTAGTGAGAATGAGCCCAGAACGAACAGCATTGAAAGTCTCTAATGCAACCCCCTCCAATAAAAGGCCAAGAGGAAGGCCCAAAAAGAGATGGAAGGACTGTGTAGATGAGGATTTTGCCATCCTAAAAGTAAAGAACTGGAAAACAATTGCTGGGAGAAGGGCAGAATGGGAAAAGCTTCTGAGGAAGGCCCAGGCCCACAAAGGGCTGTCGTGCCAATGCTGATGATGAAAATTAGAGAAAAGTTGGGGAATTTTTCTTCTTTTGACTGCTTGTGACCACTTTAAGTATAAACCACATTCAAAAAATAAATTTCAAGAGAGTAAAACAGAATTAAATTTTAACGCCGTAATTAATTTTTATTCATTTTTGAGGTGTATTATATAAAAATAAGTAAATCCAACTAATTACAAAATTTCTCATACATTACATTGCATTTCTCGTGCGTCATAACTGCTCATTTAAAATGCACAAAAGGAAAAAAACAGACACACACACAAATTTGCTTATAGAAATAAAAATTTTATCCATTAAGTTTATTTTTTTTAAACTTTTTTTTCCCTTTTTCTTAAAAACATTCTCGAGAACTCATTATTTATTAACTTCAAAAAGGACATTATATTTTGAAGTACAATACTCCTTCAACTTTCAAAAATCCTTTTAAAAACTCTCAGTAAAGTTTAATTTTTTGTATAGTGCAGGATTAACTCGAATATTTTCAAACTGGCAATAAAAGCCTTACTTAAAAAAATAAATTTCTTGTACTAAAATAAATCCTCTTAAGCGGAAAAAAGACATCGTTTTATTTTTCACTCCCCGTCGGCCTGTCTTAAAGTTAATTTATTGCCGCAAAACTTTTAAGACAAGATACTGACAGTGGCGAAAGAAAGACAGCGAATAAAATTGATTAAAATATAGCTTCAGACATAGTTATAAAAATAATCCATGTCCTTCAAAAGGGAATATAAATTAAGTTATGTCAACAATTTATACTAATTTATAAAAAAAAAATGAAGAATATAGATTACACAGGATAGTTGCACAATGACTACAAATTAAATTTATTTGTAGAATCTTTGTCAAAAAAATTTACATATTAGGGATTGCAAATTAATATTTAAACGAGGTAAAAAGGAAAAACAAAACAAAAATGGTAACAAAATTCATAGTTATTAAATTATATTTATGGTAAGATATATATTGAATTGGATATGAATAAATAGTTCGTACGATTCCTTATCCTTTACAATATATGAAATATTGTTTATTTTCAGACTAAAAGCCAAACTTTTTTTGTATCCACATCCGCTTCAAGGAAATTATATTTTTATTAGTCATCACTATGATTCCCCTTTCAGTACATTATTTTATTTTAATATATTAGTTTATATTTTGTAATTCATAATCCCTTTCAGGGTAAATTGAATAAAACACAAGCAAAGAGGTCATAAAGCCTAACTAGGTTTAGCTAAAAATACTACTTGAAGGTTTTGCCGTTTCGATTTTCCTTAAAGTATATTTTAAATATTTTCCCCTGTTTTAAGTAAGAAAAGGAAAAATCGCTTCACCAATCATAAGTAAAGTGCATTAGCAAAGTATGTTTCAAGCTGGTAATATTGTGTTGATTATTTTATCAAGATGGAAAAATCTTTCACTCTTTCTGAAGATTTTTTATAACCGTCGTTGAACAGCTAAATCAATTTTACGACTAATAATGTTCAACTCCGCAATCTTGTTATTTTGAACCCAATCCAGAGGACAATGGAACTCTTGGATCCAGTATTCGTGAAGGACTTTCTGAAGAAACTAACCCGTATTTGCGTTACACGGAGAGGAAACTCTCCCACGGTTAGCCTGATGGCTAGGGAATTATAACCTATCATCCACCTACCACTGAGGACATTTTACGTCAGCACTGTAGCCAGCTCGAGCCGGGTGCGGAATTCGTTTCGATCGGGATTCGATTTCGATTGCTGGGATTCGAAACCGGGTCAACTCATTGGGAGGCTAACACTCCATCCACTGAGTGATTATAATTAGTATAGATTATAACCCTGAAGATTATAATTATTATGAAGATGCCAACATTAGTTCAACAAAAACTAATGCAGAACATTTTAGCGGATATGCACAAACTGAATACCCTCGAAAAATTTGAATTTTAAAGTGTAGCGAAAAATGTCTAAGAACTGATTAAGTTTTACTCACAGCGTCAATTAGTAGAGCGTCTCTTTCACCTTCGGCTCCAGAAAGTTTCTGGATAGAAACTACTCTCTGCTCACCCAATTTCATTTCAGCTATTGAAGATCCATTTTTGCTCTCAAGAATGTGAATCTTAAAATAATAAATTAACATTATTTAAAAACTATATGCCATTCTTAATTAACAAAATAAAAACTAGTCAATGATGGTAAGGTGTAATATAACCTATGAACTAATAAGATGTTTTGACGGGGCGATGTAAATTTAATCTGAATTCAACTATTGTGTTTTTTGATATTGTTCATTTTTTTTTTTAAAATTCATTTTCTCCATATATTACAAAAAAAAAACCCAAAAAAAAACAGTATATTTAAATAATACCTGCTTTCAATAAGGTGAATCTTTAAATAATATATTAACATTAATTAAGAATTATATGCCATTCTTAATTTACAAAATAAAAATTAGGCAATAATGGTAAGGTGTATAATACAACCTATGAACTAATAAGATGTTTCGCCGGGGCGATGTAACATGTAATCTGCATTCAACTATTGTGTTTTTTGATATTGTTCATTTTTTTTGTTTTTAAAAATTCATTCAATCAATATTATACAAAAAAAAACAGTATATTTAAATATTACTTGCTTTCAATAAGATGAATCTTAAAATAATGAATTAACATTATTTAAAAACTATATGCCATTCTCAATTTACAAAATAAAATCTAGTCAATAATGGTAAGGTGTAATACAACCTATGAATTAATAAGATGTTTCGACGGGGAGATGTAAATATGTAAATGTAATCTGCATTCAACTATTGTGTTTTTTGATATTGTAAATTTTTTTTTAGAAATTCATTTTATTCATATTTTACAAAAAAAAACAGAATATTTAAATAATAATTGCTTTCAATAAGGTGAATCTTAAAATAATAAATTAACATTAATTAAGAATTATATGCCATTCTTAATTTACAAAATAAAAATTAGGCAATAATGGTAAAGTGTATAATACAACTTATGAACTAATAAGATGTTTCGCCGGGGCGATGTAACATGTAATCTGCATTCAACTATTGTGTTTTTTGATATTGTTCATTTTTTTTGTTTTTAAAAATTCATTCAATCAATATTATACAAAAAAAAAACAGTATATTTAAATATTACTTGCTTTCAATAAGATGAATCTTAAAATAATGAATTAACATTATTTAAAAACTATATGCCATTCTCAATTTACAAAATAAAATCTAGTCAATAATGGTAAGGTGTAATACAACCTATGAATTAATAAGATGTTTCGATGGGGCGATGTAAATATGTAAATGTAATCTGCATTCAACTATTGTGTTTTTTGATATTGTAAATTTTTTTTTAGAAATTCATTTTATTCATATTTTACAAAAAAAACAGAATATTTAAATAATAATTGCTTTCAATAAGGTGAATCTTAAAATAATAAATTAACATCATTTGAAAATTATATACCATTCTTAATTTACAAAATAAAAATTACGCAATAATGGTAAGGTGTATAATACAACTATTGAACTAATAAGATGTTTCGACGAGGCGATGTAAATGTAACACATGTAGTGCATTGGACTATGGTGTGTTTTGATATGATTTTATTTTTAGAAATTCATTTTATTCAAATATGCTAAAAATATAAATCTTTCGTTTATTTTTACTATACAATGAGCAAATAAGGGTCACCTTAATAATTTGTTACCCAAATTACAAATGTGCAATGTTGGCAAAAAATATGTAATAGCAATGTTCGAGGTATAATTATGAAAAAGAAAAGACAAAACAAAAATTCATTGCTAACTTTAACCTAGATTGAATCGGAAAATTACCTAATTTCATTAATTCTTTAACTAAAATTAATTAAAAATGCTTGCACTGGTAAATCTAGCGAAAACAAAACACAATTACTAAATAATTTGATTATTATGTATTTCAGTTTCGTTATTCGGGATAGTAATTTTTGGAATAATCATCAAACGTTTACAATCGATTAAAAATAACTTATTCTGTCTACTGTTTAAACATCTATCGTTAACGATAAAATGATTAGATGCAGCTGTAGATTTTCACTGGATAAAATAATAATTAAAGTTGAATTAAGTCAAAATTGAACAAATGCCAAAATAATCACATGTGCCATTTGTGGAAGAATAAAAATCTTCGAATGCGAGAGAGCCATATGAAGAGCTTTTTGAATAAAGCGAACAAGTTACTTTTTCTGGGGCATTTATTAATGGAGAAATAATCTTAAGTTGACGCATCAATATGGAGAAGGTTTAATGTAACAAAATTGTTTTAGCTTTCATTTTAATGTTATAAATTAAAACAAATATTGATTAGTATTTGTTTGATCAATATTTGATTTGAGTATGCTTGCGCGATTTTTATTTTAAATTAGATAGTGGTAAATGAAATAAAGAAAGGGATTACTATCCCACTTTTTAATAAATATTTATTGCTAAACCCCGTCCCGCCCCCAAAGGGGGCATCCGGGTATAACTTTTTAATAAATAGATAACTAAATAGTTTGGGTTTCACGTTTTTCTTCTTACCTTAATGGGATACTTGCAAGTGACGTAGGGGGGGGTATTAATTGGTGCAAAAGATTTTTTAAGTTACGAAATCAGACTAAAAAACGTACTTACTCTGAATAAACATACCTTTTTTTTGACGTATTTGGATTTTTGACGCCCAAAATATAGGAGTTAGTAGCAATCGTGGAAATATGGTCCCCGTAGTTTGGTCAGAACAGCGCTCCAAAGCTTGGATCCCTTAATGTTAAATGTACTTTTTGCTTATTTCGCTATTATATCTCAAGAACTTTTTAAGCGATATGAAAAAATTTTTCAAACAAATGTGAAATTCGTTTACCTAAAAATAAATCCATGAAAAAAATAGCTTTTAGTAAATATTTATTATTTTATTTAATACTAGCAGAGAAAATTTTGAATTGTAAGGTATACAATTTTTCGCTTCATTTCAAAGAATTATACATGGTAAAATACAAAATTCGAGCGAAATTGGTTGAATAGCTCCTGAGAAATCAAATTTTAAATGTACGACTTTTTTTTAATACGACTTCATTTTTCGCATAGAATTGTCTTTGGATAAACGAATTTTAAATTTTTTTGCAAAAATTTTTAAATTCAATTATAAAGCTTTTGATATATGGCTAAATACGCAAAAAGTAAAATTAACATTTAGGGGTTCAAACTTTGGACCGTTCTCTTGACCAAACTATGGGGACCATGTTATTCAGATTTGGCTACACCCTATATTTTGGGAGTCAAAAATCTGAATCCGTTGAAAAAAAGGCATGTTAATTCAAACAAAGTACGTTTGTGTGTTTGATTTCGTAACTTAAAATATCATCTTTACTTATTAATTAGCATATTTGAGGTCACACCCTCGACCCATTAAGATTGAGCCCTACACGTGAAGATCCGATCATTAGATCAAAAGTTATTCAGAATGGTCTGTTTTTTCTTCTCTTTTTTGAGCATGATACATAAAAGTTATATAAAGTATTAAAAAAAAAAAATACAATTATATTTTGAATGATTCACGAAAATTGACCATTCTAGAATTTTTGCCAGTTCAAAAAAAGTTTTTTTTTACTGAAATAGTCTTTCGTCAGCTCCAAAATTGTTGTTTTGATAAAATAGTTTTTCGCCTTTTATCTCAGCTAACAAGGGAAACTAGGGAAGTGTGACTCGCCAATTTTGAAATAAACTAGTAGGATGTATGCCTTATGAGGAATAATTTTAGGGGGCAACATTCGTTTCGACCCATAGAAGGTCCTGTGAGAGATAAAAAATAATTCAATATATAGAAAAATCGGTATTTTATTACTTCATTGCAGATTATTAGTTATTGTAATTATCTCATACTCCAATTAATTTCGTGGTACTTTCACGTACTTTATAATGCATATTTATTGTCAAAATGGATTTCGAAAATTTTATATATCTGTAGTTTTTCAGAAAAACCTGTTAGGTTAATTTAAAAAGAAATTGACATCAAATTTTTAGAATTTTTTTTCTCCAAAAATTTTTCCAAATTAATTGGAGTATGTAATTACAAATCAATTAATTAATAATTAATTAATTAATAATTAATGATCAAATACTTAATTTGCTAATTAATTTGTTAGTAAGCAAATCAATTAATTAACCAATTAATTAATAATTAATTGGAGTATGAGACAATTACAATAACTAATAGTCTGCATTGAAGTAATAAAAGACCGATTTTTCTATATATTGAATTATTTTTTATCTTTCACAGGACCTTCTATGGGCCGAAACGAATGTTGCCCCCTAAAATTATTCCTCATAAGTCATACATCCCACTAGTTTATTTCAAAATTGGCGAGTCACACTTCCCTAGTTTCCCTTGTAAGTGCTATGATTATATTTATATTTGTGAAAGCTTCTCACCGTAGAATTAGAACCTTCTTGAACTGCAACAGCAATTTGAGTGGACTTAGACCCAGTGAAATAACCTGTGGTTAAACTCCTGCATTAAAATTGAAACATTTTATTATAGTTATTATTTCAGAAAAGGCACATATAAAATTGCATTTCGTAAAATCATACTCTCAATAATGCAGTTGTCCAAAAAAGCATTAAAAAAAGTTGTGTATTAAGAGAAATACTCATTCGCTCAAAAATGTAAAAATACACACAGAAAACAATTTCGAAAGATGCAAGACAAAAAGTTTGCTTCTGGTTAGTAACAGCATTTTTACGATGGTCACTTTTCCAAAAATAAAAATTTTAAACTATTAAAAACTGTTTATATTATTAATGCAAAGCATTTCTTTTGAAACATTTCTCGCAACGTGGTAAAAATTATAAGATTCATTTAAAAAATGAAGAAAGATTTTAAGAAATAATTGTGAAATAATCGTTAAAAAATAATTGTAAATAACAATTGTTCAGATTATTATAAAATATTTTTTTTATCACCGTCGTTGAACAACCGAGGCACGTTTGAGCTTATGTGCACCAATGTTCATTTCTGTAGTCTTGTAATTTTGAACCTGCACCAGAGGACAAAAGAACGCCTGGATCAAGTATTGGGAGAAATTTGCCTTCGCGGTGGAGTTTTTTGACGGAACTACATTTGTGTTTCATAGAGAGGAAAATCTTCCACGATTAGCCTGACGGCAAGGGGACTCTAATTCATGATCCGTCACTCTGTTTACAGAAATAAGCAGTATAACGTTAAAACGAAATTAAAGTAACGATCATACATTAAAACACGAATTTGCAACATCTAAAATTTTTTTTTCTCAAAACAGTGCAAGTTAGAATATCTGTTAATATATAGTTTTAGTTTCGTTGTAATTAATGAAATAAAAAAAAGCCTATGTGTCAGGAATCGAAAATTAATGTATAAGCTAAAAAAAAAATAAAAAAAATATTATCAAACCATGACGAACAATTGAAGGGAGATCTCTGATTAAAAATAAAAAGCCCTGTTTGATAGCAAAAGAAAAAAAAAGGAAAAAGGCGATTATTAGAATCGCCATCAAGATTCGTACAGTAATAAAATTGGTTTATTTTTATTCGATATTTTAATCCCCTCTCAATCGAAATTAGACAGAATTTGGTAACGTTTTTATAACAAATTTCACAAAAAATTGCTTCAGAAAACTTAAATTAAAAACCGAAATATTTACGGCGTATAAATTGAATGCTAGATAGTATTTATATGATGATAATCACATAAATAAATAAAAACAACACTCCCATTAAAAACATGTAATCAGAAATAATAATAAGCAAATAATTTTACTGCAATTTGATTGACGCAAATAAGATACATAAAACATTCGAAAATTTTTATTAGCGAAGTTTACAATCAAGTTTTGGTTGGTCATATTGTGCTAAATTAAGCCTCTAAGAACAAAAATCAGTGATCTTCATAATTTTTTAATAATTAATGATTTAAAAAAAAACAATTAATATCAAAAACTATATTATATACCATCTATCATTGAATATTTTGTCCAAATATTCAAATCAAAATTAAGAAGATATGCGGAAGTTCTAAATAAATGCCCGTGATTCTAATTTCAGAAGGAACTTTCATTGTTTTCAATGGCTATTTAATAAAAGATTTTATGACATACAATATTCTTTTCACTTAAGGAATTAAAAATATATCAGACGATGAGGAAGTGATTTGCAAACGATTCTGAGAAAGATAAAGTAAAATGAAATTGTTTGACTCACGTGACATATCCGAGGGGGCTTGAAAAACGCTGCTCCCACGTCTTATGGAAGTGATGAAAAGGTGCTTGGGCCGTCACCATAGTAACCATATCGGCCCACGAGAGAACCAGAGAATCCGGAGTTGTCGTGACGTCACAGGCGAGATCAATCGAACCTCTGTAGCTCCGTTTTCTGTGAAAGTTCAAGGACTAGTTAAGACAACTTAGACAGGAAAATAATTTGAAATTTACATAACCGATGTTCGAAGCAGTGGAATGAAGTTTAATTCATATGATTGTGTCGAATATTGGAAACAAATGGAATGTTGCTTGCTAGTCAAGAAAAGAAATGGGTGTGACCGAGTGACCTTGAACTGAAATTCGTTAATTTGATTTATTTTGTTTCAATAATATTTAGCATCATAAAAAACAAAAATTTAAAACTCGAAACGTTTAAATAAAAAGAAAATCTATAATGTTTTCTTTTCTTTAAAACAATGCATTAATTTCTTTCTTAAAAATAAAAGAATATTAATTCTGATTTTAGTTAGTCAAAATTCTTCAGTTTTTTTTCCCTCTGAGAAAATTAAGGATGATCACCGCTAGACATAGTTTAAAGCAGCGTTAAACCTATTGGTTGTCAACTTTCAAAAGGATGTAGTTCTTTAAGAAAAAGTGAAAATTAATTTTTTTTTGTTAATGGCTTTTTTCTAGAAAAATAAAACATTCAATTTTACCCGTAGGTGTGTAATTAATAAGAAAATTTGAATTTAAATCTAAAACTAAGCAGTTTTAATTTTTTTTAAAGCCTAAGTGAATTTGAAAAAAATACCGATCGAATTTTAATAGAAAAGTACTGCCACTTTTTCTTCGCAGGCACTTTTTTTTCAAATCAGCAGAATATTAATTCCGACAGCAGAATATGACTGGATTAATTTCATTAATTTGAGTAAATAATTCTGCTTTAAAAAAAAATCATTTAAATTGCACAATTACTACCTTTAACTTGCACTGTTATGCTATTTTTAGCAAACTTTTTTAAAGCGATGAGGGGAAAAAAAACCATCCTGAGAATATAGTGGGACATTTGAACGTTAACTAAGTTGATATTTTCGAACGTTATTAGCTATTCAGATTAGTTAATTCAGATTAAATTATTGATACAGAGAAACCTGATTCTAGCATAGACACTGTTTTATTTATGTTGCTCATGTTATTCACCTATTTATTTCGTCTTTCGGAATAACATAGATAAATGTAATTATGCCTTTAAATTTTAAAATTTACCAAATACCCTTTTAAAAAATGAGAATGATTGCAGAATGAATTACAATTTGATTCATAAATTTAATATTAAACTGATTCATTGAAATCAAGATACATATACTTTTTTGTTAATTATGTAAGCCAGTGTTCCCCAACCCCAGGTCCGCGGACCGGTACCGGTCCGTGAATCAAATGGTATCGGGCCGCCCATTTCATTGAAACTGAATTTAAATTCCTAGGTTTATACCAAAAATTAAAAATATCTGTGTTCCATTAAAATATTATTAATTTAAAAAAAGGGGCTCCCGAAGGTAGTGACATAAATTTTTTAACGTTTTAAAACGTTTACCCCAGATGGAACCGTCTTATTACAAAGAAACTAGTTCAGGGTTCTATCGTTCTAGTAAGTTAAAATGTTAAATCACTCTAAATTTATTTTTTAGTGTAATTGCATTTTATTTTGAAGGCATGTTTAAATAAAATTAAATTAAAATTAATAAATCAAAATAATTTAAAATACAAACAATCAACGTCCCCCCCCCCCCAAGCGGGCAGCGGTAAAATTATCAAACGTTGACAGGTCCGCGGTGATAAAAAGGTTGGGGAGCACTGATGTAAGCCATTAATTTCTTCACACCAGAGCACGAAGTTGGAAAATTTAATATATTAAGGTTTTAAGTAAAAATAATTTTAAAATAATATTTCACTATTTTAAAATTATTTTTACTTAAAAACTTGAGTAAAAAAACTCCTCATAAATTTCCTCATGGTCAACTCATTAAGAGGTTTAGCTATTCAAATACTAATAATTTCGTTTTCTATCATCAATTAGGGACCGTCTACAAATACTGTCACGCATGAAAGGGAAGAAAAATGCTCGCTACATTGTGCAATTTGTGACTAGGGGGTGGGCGACAAGAAGTGTGACAGCAAATTTTTCTTATTTATTAATTAATTATTAATTAAAAAATAATTAACTCCAGTATTAAAATTTCGGTATTTTAAAAACTACGTGAAAATCCATAGTAATAACTTTCTAAAAAGCGAGAAACAACTCTTTTTGAATCGAAGAGGGAATCATCCCAAATCTAGCCCATCAAAAAGGTGAATACTTAAATACTTGAAATTCAATATTCGTGTGTAGTTATACCATATTAAAAAAAATCGTAATTTTAAAAAAATGTGAAAATCCGTAGTTGTAACTTTTGAAAAGTGATTGAATAGTCACGAATCAAGTTTCGAAGAGTGATTACTTAAAGATAAATTTCGATATTCGCGTGTCCTAATAAATAAAATAAAATAAAATAAAAACGAGTGGGAATTAATAGAAAATATTTCCGGAAAAGAGATCGAAATAAAACATTACAACGGAATAATCAATAACTTCCTGATGTTAATGACCATTTTTGCTATCAAAAATCAATGAAACTTAACTGTCTGAACTTAAGTGTCTGCTGTATATTCATAATAAATAATCAATGCTGAAAGAGGTTTTCTTACAACTAACTACCTGTACCTGATAAACACATCAAGCGATATTAATTCTGCTTTGCAGTATAAAAATTCTGCAAGAGAATAAATTGTTAAGGGTACAGGGGACCTTGAAATTCGATAAAAATGATCAAAATATCGAATTTTTGATTTTTATATATTTGGATAGTAGACATCATATGCTTTCAAACAAAAAAAAATTTATTTAAATTGGACCATTTTTTACCGAGATATTAGCATTTTCATGAGGCCACGCCCCTTTGTTTACTCATGAAAGTGCTGAAGTCAGTAGTTGACGGCAGACGAATTTTTAGTTTCGTTTCGAGCTAAAAGCTAATTATTGCAGATAATCTTCAAATTATTTAGTTTTTATATTGTATTTGTCGAACTAAAAGTGGCAGCATATTGTCTAGTTGATAGATTGATTTTGTTTATGCTTTTATTTGGTTTTTATTGCCGTTATTTAGCGTGTAGTTCTTCAATATTTTCAAAACAGCTTTTTTCAAAGCTACTCTTTTTGTTTTATCTTATTTTGTTTTTGTTACGTTATTAATTGTTTCATTACGTTTCTCTTTGTTTTTGTTACATTTTAATTAAATTTTGTTATTCAATAATGGATGCAATTTCCTCTAAATGGAGGAAACCTAAAGGAAGAATGACAAAAAGGAAACGTGCTGCATCTAAAAATGCAAAACTGAGATGGGCTCAGAATGAACCTTTACAAGATTCTTCTGTCACTGATTTGATGGAAGAAAACCTGGATAATTCTGCAGTTAGTGAATCAAGGGAGCTTGTGAATTCAAACCTACTACAATCACAAGCTAGCAGTGATACTAATAACATTACACATTATAACTTCATTGATATATCCTCCTTAGCTACTTTACTGCAAAATGTGAATTGTAGTGAATGCAATGAATGTACATTGAAGGTGTTAGAACAGGACATATCTTTTGGATATGCAACTAAACTAGAGTTAGCGTGTGAAAGTTGCAAAAAGAGTTTTGGTTCAACTTTTACCAGTGCGAGTGAGACGACTGGGAAAAAGTTTGACATCAATTCAAAACTAGTGTCTGCTTTCCTAGCTGTAGGGAAAGGATATGCAGCGATGGAGACTTTCTCATCGATTCTGGGAATGAAAACAATGGACAAAAGAGTATTTTCACGGTGTATGGAAAATTTGTGCAAAAAAAATGACATTGTTAAAGCTGATATGCTACGTGCTTCGCGTGAAACAGTTCGGGAAGCTCATGTTCGAGCAAATCCCTCACTGAAAGCCGGTGCCATCATTGATATTAATGTCTCTTATGATGGGACATGGCATAAAAGGGGTCATACCTCTCTTTATGGTATTGGCCTTGTAGTGGACATATTAACAGGACTCATAATTGACTATGAACTTCTTTCCAAATACTGCCATGACTGCACTATCACAGCAAAACACTTAGGAAAGGATTCCGCCGAGTTTGCTTTTTGGAAAGCTTCCCATCTAGCATTATGCCAGAAGAATTTTGAAGGTTCTTCTGGTAGCATGGAGATGAAAGGTGCTCTCATGCTATGGCAGAGATCCATATCTGAATGCCAAATGAGATACACTACTGTTTTATCTGATGGAGATGCAAAAACTCATCAGTATCTCAATGAAAATAAAGTGTATGGAGACACAGAAGTTCAAAAAGAAGACTGTGTAAACCATGTCGCCAAAAGACTAGGTACAGCACTTAGAAATAAAGTGAAGGAATGGCGCCTCAAAAAAGTGACACTCGGGGGTAAAAAACGGGGCCAATTAACAGAGGCAACAATTAAAAAGTTGCAAAATTATTTCAGAAGAGCAATTGTTAGTTGTGCTCCTAACATGCCCCTTATGAAAGCATCAGTGTACGCAACTCTTTTTCACTGCATGTCCACTGACAGCAAGCCTCAATTGTCCCGATGGTGAATATTCATGGTGCTTTTACAAAAGAGCAAAAGCCATGAATAAAACACCAAAATCCCACAAACTGATGAAAACTAGTCTTTCGGCTGAAATTGTGGAGAAAATACTACCAGTGTATCAGCGCCTTGCGTCTGATGCCATGCTCTCGCGGTGTACCTCTGCCCAAACCCAAAATACCAACGAAAGCATCCATAGTTGCATCTGGCGCAAATGTCCAAAGGAGACATTTGTCTCGAAAAAAAGACTAGAACTGGCAATAACAGCTGCAGTTAGTGAATACAATTTTGGTTATGTGGAAACGATGAAAATGAATGCTCCAAATGCTGTCCACAACAACTCGTTCACAATTGCTGAAAAACGCGACAATCGTAGAGCATATCAACAAAAACGTAAATCTTCTCAACAATTTAAATTGGAAAGAAGCTCAAAAAAATATAAAAAACTTTCTAATGATAAAAAATCAATAAAACAAGAAGGACCTACTTACATTCCTGGAGGATTTTAAAAAAAAATCATTTTATGCAATAATTGTTTACATAATATGTTTACATACTTCCATATATGTCGATGTAGAATTATATCCAAACCTTTTTTTCTTTAAATTTTTAATTAAAAACTAATGATGAAAGTTGGTGTATATTAATATTATGAACTAAAAGGTATTAAAACAAAAATAAAAATGTTAAACAGTATATATTAATAAAAATGTTTTTTTCTCAAAATAAAATTTTTAGTGATTTTACTTTTTCAAAATGTTCCAAGCGGCTCAATTTTTTTTTGTTTGTGTTAAAACTTTACAAACAGATACCTTAACTATATACCATTAAAAGTTAGCATGTTTGGTTGTGTAAAAACTTAGTGAAAAAAATATTTTGACATTAAATATTTATTTTTTAATAAAATTTTTGAAAATTTTCAGTGTAATTCCTTCAAATTTAATTTTTTTGGCTAATGCAAAATATTTAGTTAATGAATGATGCTAACTTTTATTTATAGGTATGAAACAAGTATCTTACCAAAAAATTGCATATTTATAATCATACTATTTGCGCATGGGATGTTTTGAACTTTAAAATTTTTTCGTTATTTTAAAATTTTAAAAGTTCAATATTTTTGAAACTACTGAAGTAATCTGCATAAAATTTTTTACACAGATTTCTAAATGTGATATAAGTAAATGTTGTAAATTTCATAAATGTAGGATTTAAACTTAAAAAATTTGTTTTCAAGGTCCCTTGTACCCTTAAGAACACCGAAATTCAACAGCCATCTCTGGATTATTAATTTTAAATTCAAGCTCATTCTTCCGGATACGTGTACTTAAATAAAAATTGCCTCCCACAGAGAACAACAAACAGTATTTCGAACAAGAGGTTGAACTCCAGTGGGGAAAGATTAGAATATTAAAAATAAAGAATGGCGCAGAAAAATGTTCTGTTTGTTTATATTCATCATCTTACTATGTTATTGTTCGCAACTAAGCTCCGTGAAGAGATATTTGTTTAACTGTAAACGCTTGGGATTACAGTTCAAAATATATAAATTGGATTTTATTTTGTTTTGCTAGTTTTATAGCATATTAAAATTTTAGTGTTTGGAATTTAAAATTTATTGTAGTTTGAGAATTTATGTAAAAGGACTTTGAAGAAAGCTTATTAAATTTACTGAATGCTATTGTCTTGCGTTATTAATATTCTTGAATTGAAATAGTTACTCATGGGGATTTTTTTCCCAAGCAAGTTAAAAAATCTATAATCGGATTACAAAAAATCTATGACACTTTTTATTTTTAAAATATTTGAAAAATTTTTCTATTGTGTTTTCTTTTTTCCTGCTTTTATAAATAAACAATTTACAAAGCTTCGAGTACAAAGTTATTAGTTATCGAAAATTAAATAGCAGTAAAAAATATATAATGTCAAATGAATATAAACAATGATACATAACAAATGCCAATTGTATCTGGTTTATTTATTTATTTATTGTGTGTAAGAAGTTTTATAGTTCTCCGGAATTTAAATTTAAAAAAACACGTGCAAATTATATAAAAAGATATAATAGATTTTTTTTTAATATCTAAGTTGCCTATTAATTCTGATAATTAATTTCATAGCTTCATAATTCAAACCACTCCCGGGTCTGAATGTAATAGAGACCATAACACTTAAAATCTAGCTACCTGCACACATTTTGAGAGCTGAAAATCCAATTAAAAGGCAAAATTCGTTAAAGTAAAAAGGCATATATATATAGTACATTTTTGTGTCTGATTTCTTACCTTAAAATATTGCTGCACATATTAATCTAATTTTAAATATAAAGGTAAAGTAAAAACTTGCTGATAACTTAAAAATAGCAGAAATATCAAATCGAAAAATATTCAATTATAATGCCTGTAAAACAAAATATAATTATTATAAAGATTTAGGTAACTTTAATGATCTACTGTAATTAATTCTCAGAAAATATAGAATAAAACTCTTAGTAAATTAATATATAATCAACGGGATTTATATATAACATATACACTTTATACTTATATATAACATATAAACTTTATATATACATATAAAGTTTGAATTTTTTATACATAATTAAATAGCAAAACACCACCTTGAAATTTAAGTTTCCAGCAAAAAAAGTTCCATGAGGAAACTTAAACAGTTGTAGACACTTAATAATCTCACTTTAATTGCAATGAAATCTAACTTACCTGAATATAGGTTTAAAATTCACTCTTAAGTTCTCTAAATCCTCATCGCTCTCTGAGAAATCTAACAGATTTCGTTCAAAAAATGTGAAAGCATCTGAAACAAAATAATGAATACGGAATTACTTAACACCAGGGCTTCTCCATTTTTTTCCGGCTACGGAACCCTAAATAATCATCGTTTTTCGATGGAACTCTGATTTAATAAATAAAGTTAAGGTAATTGCGAAAGTTATAACCTGTATAAACTATTTTTAAAATATTTAATTAGAGGAATGAAGATTTGTGCTAGATCTAGTCTAGTTATTAATTTGTTTTTGGTGTTTTTAATACGTGAATCAATAAAATAAACCGAACCATATCATAGTTTTTGAAGTAAATGAAGTTTTATATTATCAAGTATATGGATGATACTCACGAAATATGACAATTCACTGTCCCTTGCTCCAAGATCTAAAACTATAACACTAAAAGAACTTTTTTAAAAAAAAAATTTAATAAATTGCATTTCTGTTAGCATTTTAAAATGACTTTGCACTAGCATTGACTGTTTTGTATAGTTAAAAGATTTAATTGAACTTCATGATGTCATTTTTCTGGCATGTCAAAAACAATGTTTCCAATAATAACTAGCTTCAAAACTTCCCATAAATTTTTCAATATCTAATTTTTTTTTATCTCAACCAGTGTAAGCATTTCCAGAATATACGCAGAGTATTATTTACAAAAAACTTCGTTTAAAATAATTTTTTCTGTCAATAATTTGTTTATCCCAAGGAAATCTGTCATTTTCCTGGCTACTTTTATTTACTGGTTTATAACCAAAATAGATCGAGCCAGCAATCAGTATCTTATGTTAATAGATTGATTAGATACCCTCCTATATGAACATGTTTTGTTGCATGAATAAAGAACCAATTTTCTGGTTCAAAATCTATTTCAAAAAATTTTTCAAGATGGGTAGGTTTTTGTGTTGTCATTTTCCTGGCTTCTTGAAATCATTAATAACATAAACTACATAGATTTATCTGAGTTATTTTAAGAAATCCTGTTGTTTTCTGCAGAATGTAAACGTCTTAGGCCAAAATATTAAATTAAAGTAAAACTATATGCTATAAAATGACGAATTTGTCATTATCCTGGCTGTTATTTTCCTGGTTTATGAATTCCAGGACATTGAAGCGTTACCGAATTTTTTTTAAACTGCTAATACTGTAAGGAGGAAAAGCAAATATTAACCTAATACCAAGTTTATGTATGATTGTAATATGGTTGGATGTACTCAGTTATTTATTTATTTAATGATTGATTATTATACACAAATTTATTCTGTACATATCAGCAACAGAAAAAAATTTGATTCTTTCTACAGTGGATAAAAATAATTAATCTAAGCAATTTATGGTCCATCTAACATAAAGGCTTAAGTTGAGTTACTTACTATTAACTTAAAATGACTGTTTTTTAAACTTCTAAGCTAATATGTCATTTTTCTGGCATTCAAGATTTGATGAATTTCTATTTTATTTTCTCGAGTAAATGTCAATAAACTACACTGCTGCCTGTAAGATATTAATAAGTGTGAAGAAGTATACAAAAAAAATTTAGATTATTTTGAACACTTTAAATTTGAAGAAATTTTTTGGTCCGAATTGTCATGTTTAAAAAGAATCACCCATATATATCTCAGCTGCAGTTTTTTTGGGATCATTCATGTAACATTATTTTATGAGGGTAGAATAATTATAGAACTTACCAACACCATCGTTAGATTGGCAGACTAGAGCCCAAACAAATCCAGTCTTAGAAGAATACCATGGGCCAGCAACTTTAATTAACACAGTCCAAGAGCACGGCAGCGTAGCTATGGCTACTTGTTGCCCGTCTTCAGGAACAAATAAATGCAAGTTAGAATGGGAAATACCGACGAGGTATGTTCGATTATGCTTTTCTTGGGTGAGGAAAAGTGTGCTTATTGGTTCATCAGTCATAATAGTCTGATTCCAAATGATAGAGCCTGAAACAACATACATTAAACATTTAGTGTTTGACTAAATATTAAAAAACTGCTTAGATTGTTTTTTATTATTATTTATGTTTATGGTTGAAACAGATTATAGAGTTCAGCTCGAAGATTTATTAGAAACATCTTTTTTTATAAAAATTTTATATTATTTATCAGCATTAAAGTAAAGATACTGATAAATAATACAAGATATTGTACATTACCTCATTAACACACTTAAAGCATTTAGTGATTGACTAAATATAAAAAACTGCTTAGATTGTTTTTTTTTATTATTATTTATGTTTATGGTTGAGACAGATTATAGAGTTCAGCTCGAAGATTTATTAGAAACATCTTTCATAAACATTTTATATTATTTATCAGCATTAAAGTAAAGATACTGATAAATAATACAAGATATTGTACATTACGTCATTATACATTACCTTTTTCATACGACTTTTTATAATAATTATGGAAGCGAAGGATTGAATGTAAATTTTTGATCGCGTAGGAGGTGAAAATGATTAACTATGCCAAACTCAAAAGTTCCAACTTTTCTAATATAATATCAAATAGTATCATAAATTAGATTTACCAAAAAAAAAGGAGGGAAATAAAAAGAAAATAAAGGGAAGATCAATAGGTCGTTGAGCTATGCCTTCCTGACAGATGCGAAACTACACTTATTGAAAACAAATAGGTCTGGCGGTGATTTTATAATGTATATGTTAACCGTGAAGGTACGAAACCCGGAGAATGTTCATTCAACATTTATTTAGTTGTTTATTGTATGTGCTAGATGTCTATGTCTCTCATTTACGTAAGCAAATATCGCAGAAGAAAACCTACATTGATGCTTTTTAAAGTCAAAAACACACTTATTTTTTTTAAGTAAAGAGACTGTCTGGTATTCCTTACACTATTGCATTTTAAAGGTAAAGAGACTCTGCCTGATGGTATTCCTTAAAACTGATTTTTAAGGAAAAGAGACACTGCCTGGTATTTCCTAAACTGATGTTTTTTAAGGTTAATTGCCACTGACCCATATACATTTGCCCGGAATTGACCACGATGATTGATATCGACTCATACACCAGTGATAGTCTGAATGTGCAGGAATGTAATCTAACATTCGGACTTCCACCGATCTATTTGGTATGAGTTGACATTCACCAGTGAATGTAGAATATCTCCGATTTGGAACATTCTCAATAATATACTACGTATCATACTGGAATAAATATAGAAAATTGTATTAATAGTTTAATTTGTATTAATAGTTTAATTTGTATTGAATGCAAAAGATCTCAGTGCTCACGATTACCTTTCATGTAGATTGTCAAAATACTTATGAAAGCGAAACATTTGCACACTGTGGGTGTCAATTTATTGTTTAGGCTAGGGAGACACAAAAACAAAATCGAAATCAGTCGAATCGAATGACTAATAAAGAAACCGGGATGCAAAATAATAAAACCAGTTTGATTGCTTGTTTAATATTTGAGATGTCTATGGAAGGCATCTTTGAAAACATCAAACTGGTTTTAATGCTTTTACTACTGCCTTTCTTTGTAGTGATTCGTTAGATTTCGATAAAGTTTTTTTTCTTTTTTTCCTTAATATGTACTTTTTGACCTTCATTTTCATAAAGGATTCTAAAATTATAGAATATGGGGGGTTATAGTTGAACACCCCGCTTAGAGGGAGGAGAGCATGTTAAATGGCAATTTAATGAATCACATTTTAAGAACTTATTAACATCGGTTCTTATTAAACAAATCTGCCAAGGCTTCAAATTTTTGATGCTGTTAATGTTTAATGCTTTTCATAAAGCTTCATAACCATGAGTCGTTATTTTTAAACGCGGAATGCCCCAAATTTTTTGAAAAAAATTTTGTTATAAGTTATTTTAGATAGTTATTAATATCCCCTTCTTATCTATAAAATCCTGCATTCAATGAAGCACAATATGTTGTTAAAGTGATCGAATCATTTTAGCGAAAAAAAGACATCTCTTTTTTTTAAAACGGAATAAGTTTATTCCCTAATAGTCAAAGTTAAAAAAAAAATGAGTAATCAAGGTTTCTCAAATTACCGCGTGCGTATTATATAAATACAGTTGTTATCAAAACAAATAATGAAAAAAAAAAGACTTAAAAGATATCCGCAAAATTACTATGATGCAACTGTATAAACGTCAGGATTAACCTTTACCAATATTTTTAAACCCGTTCGTACACAAACCCTATAATAACGATTACTTCTGTCATCTCTCTGTAGCATGTAACTTCCGCTTTAAGAAAGTAACTATCTTAGAGACAATCAATGATTTGATCACTTTTTTCGCCTTTCTCATAGCACTACTCAGGCAATAATCAATAACTTACCCTGAGTTATTTTCTTCGTATATAAAGTAGGAGTCTTAAGATTATGCGATTTCTCCACTCTCCATACTTTTTCCTTCTCCGTTATTATAGTTTCGGAAAATATTGCTTTTCCCCCACGCAAGTGTATCCCTATTGATTATTAAAACGTACTGCCGTGGAGAAAAAGCAAGATTTGTCGAAACCATTCTAACAGAGAGAAAGAAAGTGTGGAGAGAGAAAATCGCATAACCTTGAGGCGCATATTCCATCTATTACAAATTATGCATTATTATTAACAATATTAACAACTTAACATGTTTTGTTCTTATTATAATTATTACTTACCATTCTCCGCATGAACAGCAGCTATAAATTCCTTTCCAGTCACAAAACAAATTTTACAGTTACTTCTCAAATTACAAAAAACTTGGGAAGGTTCTTCCGGCAAAGTATTGTTCCACATTTCTTTTCCATTCGAAACCGTCAAAGATTTCAGTTTTCCACCATCTTCGTTGACGTGTCCGAAAATGACCAATGTTGGATTACTTTGCGTATTTGTCCTCAGGTTCGTAGATAATTCTAAAAAAGATCTTAAGTTACAGTTAGAAGTAAAAATATTCATTATTGTATTACAAATTACAAGTAGATTGCATGATTTTCATGCAATATGAAAAAGTTTAAATTGGAAACTTCTTAATTGCAACAGCACTTTTTTAAAAAAAATATCATCTAATCGTTATAGAGATGTCCAAGCCAAAGGTTGAGCTATATGACTGAGTTGAATAAATCAGTTGTCATTTGCACCATTCCTATTAGACGAGTCATACTCAAAGGCCAATAGAAACATATTCCTATAGGTTGCCCTCTGTAACTGATTGATCATTGATGGATTACCTGTGGTTGGTGACGTCATCTTAGACATCACTATTCACGCTGAAAGATAAGTAATTTATTTACGTCGATCTAGAGCTGCGCAATGGACTATCAGCGATTGTCTGGCAAACATCCTTGAGGATGATCTGAACACATGCCATCACAATTTTGATCCTCTGCAGAGGGGATGGCACCCCTGCTTTGGTAGCCCTTTAACCCGAGAGAAGTCAGCACTTTACGGGAGCAGTTTAACGAGGACCTATACCGCACACTCTGAGTCCTTACGCAGACTGATCAAAGTGGTCACCCACCCGCTTACTGACAGTAGCCCGTGATTCTTGACTTCGATGTCACACTGAGAACTGTGTCTTCACGATCAGTCCCATTGTGGGACCAATTCAAGCTTAAAATATAACGATTGATTAACAAGTTCAATTTAGATGGTGTTAGTATTTTAAATTACTGTTTAAGCTTCTTCTAGAAATAGTGGATAAACAGTTAAAAGGACAACGTAAAGGTTTTTAAAACAACTACCGAGTTTCATTGAATCGATGAGTCCGAAAACTAGCCTCCACTTTCTTTCATAATTAAAAATCTTGTATTCTTAAGTGTAACCGGTTTAAAAATTTCATGTTCTCCTACCTGGTTTAGAATTTTTTTGAGCAGTGAAATTTTTATTTAGTTTGAAAATGCGTCATATTCTGGCGATGGCCTGTTCTCCAAAAGAGCCTAGAAATATATCACCAGAAGGCTGACGTTGCTTATGAAATTGTCCGCATAACCTAACAATTATTTGGTTTAGGTTTGTTATCTTGTAGAAGCTTTATATCACACAATGAGTGATTCAAAGGGTAGGTCTTTAGATGGTATATGCAAGAAAATAAAGAGAAATAAAAGTAACTATGAACTGTAAAGAAAGTAATTTTAGATAATATACTTAATTTCAAAGGCTTTTGGTTGGAGCATTATAAGAAAAACGTGTTATCAAAGTGCTTCCAAGCTAAAGCAAAAAAGGAGAACAGTGTCACATTTAGCAATTTTACTTATACAAGCACTACACCTGGTTAAGTTGAAGTATCTCCATCTATTGGAGATTTATGCAGATTAATATTTACTCTGTACAAAAAAGTACTCTAAAAAAGGTACCTTAACCAGTTAAAAGTATATTTTGGAAAAGTTGCCATAAACTACATGAAAACTGCTGACATAAGAGTTTTTAAAATATGAATAAAAAGAATTTTTGTCTTTCTATGAAGAAATTCGTAAGTGCTCCAGCACAGATAAACATAATCCAAAGGATTTTTGAAACCTACACAAATATCAATGAATATATAGTCTAAGATTTAAATAAAGTCTTTATTTCATTTCTAAATGACAAATTATCAATATTTTTGCTTGCTAAAAATAATTTATAGTATCGTTTTAAGGTTTTTTCCAGAAACTGGTCATCTCCAAATTAGAGTTATTTTTTTAATTAAAAAATTGATTTTTATAGTACAATTACAATAACATATTTTGTAATCAGCCATATTTTAAAATCAAAACTAAAAACGCTCTATAAATCAAGCTGATACTTAACTATTTAGTTTTTTGTTTCTCCTGTAAAATTAATTTTGTTGAAGATGACCGGTTTTTGAACTCGGTGATTAAATTTAAAATTAGGTTTTAGTTGAGAAAAAAAATTTTTTTTTCTCGTTAAAATATTGTCACTGTTTTTGGAAAATTGAATTAATACTATACGACAAAACCACTTCTTGCATATTGTAAAACGCTACATTTTTAATTGCTAGGCGCGTCAGTTTTTGTCATTTTATCGCTTGGCGTAAGGAACATGAAATTTTAGTGACGAATATTAATTTATCTACACATTTACAATACCAAAACATTGTGTTTTTTTTATTATTCTCAACACGAATACATTAAATATGCGTTGTAGCGACTGGTAATTTTGTTTCATGGCTCCTTAACCATTGCAATTGGCATAGTAGCGCCCATAACATTTTTGAACAGCAGGTGTTGTGAGTTCAATACTAAAACACTCTCGTGTTTATATAGCCTGGTGTAAGTTAAATCTGTCGTGGATGAAAGTTCTTTCGTTGTTTGAGGTGCGGAAGTTTGGAGAGGGGTACCAGCTCGGGCTCTATCCACGTCGTCTGACCAGGGCATTCCTATCATGGCCGTTAAAATATAGAGCTCTGAAAAAGGGACTAGATGCTTGTATAAGTTTAGGTGATCTTATGACTGACAAAGAGAGGTAAAAATATATTTCAACTGTGTAAATTTCGCCTTCTTAAAACAACCTGCCTTATTTCATAAATTAAATTTAGTGAAAAAAAGTTTTACTTTTATTTCATTATGTTATTATTTTATCTTTTTATCTATATAAAAAAATTTCGAACACTCTAAAAAGGAGAAAATATTTGGTCGCAGCTTCAGCGACAACCATAGGGCACATTACTTTCATAATGAGCTTCTGCCGGATAGAAATGCATTACAAAATGCAAGCCCGTAAAAAGGGAAAAACTAAAATATTCCCTCTTTAAATTTAAAATATGATTGAAGAAAATATTTTTTTAAAAATATATTAGTGATTGCTCTGATATTTTAAATACGATTTAGTTATTTATAAAAAATCACAATATACGAATTTAAAAATTATTTAAAGCTCATTTTGTTATGTAACAAATTTTTTTATACAGATGTTATAACGTTTAACAGACTAGCCAAAGATCTTGATATTTTTAACATGTATTTAAAAAAAAATATGCTTTTAAAAAATTATGTCTAAATGTTTAATTGTTCCTATTAATTTTTTCCCCTCATTCTGCACTATTGTAATTTTATTATTTTGACTGTTTTATCGCGTTTTATCACCAAAATAAAATAAAAGCCTAATTGTTTTCAAACAACTATTCTAATTTCATAAAATATGTTTAAAAACTGTCATTTAGCTTTAGTACTTACGTAAACTAGTTAGATTCAACGTCCATTTTTCTTCCGCCAACAGACACGGAGATAGCCTGCAAGGTATCAGCCAAGCAAATGCAACAATATACAGAATTCCACCATTGAAGGACAATATGAAGCACAGTTTCCTCAATAAGCTCATGCCTTGTCGAGTTTCCTGCTTTTTTGGTTCGTCTGAAGAATCACTGTGGTACTTCTTCTTGCACGAACTTTGATAAATATCATCTGCGCTTAGTGTTCGATCCATTGGAATGGTGCCGTGATCGACGACTTTATTTTTGGCTAGATTAATAGGAGTGGTTTCGTCTACGCTCGTTGAACGCTTCAGCAAATTATCAACAGCACCCTTCAACTCCAGTCCACGCATGGCTGTCATAAAACGAAAAACAAGAGTTATTATACAAGTCGCTGTAAAATAATGTGACCAAAACAAAAAAAAGCAACAAAAAAAATAAATAAATCAAAATCACGTAGAAGCACAAGAGATGCACCAGTGCCAGGCTCGTTTAATAAAAAGAGATTTCGGGCTCGGACTGATGAAATTTTCATATTACCACTTTTAAACAAACGATTGATTCAGTGATTAAGAATAAAAAATGCAAAAATTATGAGGCATTAAAAATTAAAGTTATCTGTGCTTTTTCGTTTTGAGGCTAACACTATTTGTCAAATGACTTCAAGATTTTAATTTTCTTTTTTAATTTTTGTTTCAGTCATTTTAAAGTTTCAGTCAATTCAGTTTTTTTTCTTCCTTTTTTTACTGGCTAGTGCTAAAAAAAAAGGTTTAAATGACTAATTTCCTTATTTAAACATCCTAGTCTAAGTGATAAGACAGCATAATTCGGGTATACCTCAATCTCTGGTGAATTTAGGCTCTAAGTAATCCTCCCAAATCAAAATTTTTGATGTTTTTCCATTGATTGACCAATATAACGTTGATGGTAAACGTTAATAATTCCATCATGAACCATTATATTTTTGATAGTAACCAACATAAGTAACCATCACCCCAATGTAGGAATTCGGACTGATTTATGCCTAGTCCAACGTAAGAATAGCAATTCGTTTTGATGGCTTATTTATGCTGAACCATCAGAAATTTCCATCATAGTTCCTTAGAAATCAAATGTTGGAATGATCATGAACCATCATCACCCCAATGTAAGAATTCAGGCTGATTTATGAAGGTTCAACATAAAAACCCAAGTATTTTTTATTGTATATTCCCGAGAACCAAAAGGAATTCCCATCATGGAAATGTATAATTGGAACCACCACGGATCATCCTGGACTGTTGGTCCATGAGAATCAAACTTCTCTTTATGGTTAACCATCATAGGATTAAAATAGCATTTTCCATCATGGAATGATGGAAGTATGTTGGCATATCAAAATGAAAGCATAATGGAAAATGTTGGACGATAGTGACCATCACATGATGTTGGACCATCAGGAATCGCACTGAAAGCAACATAAACCACAAAAATGTTTTAATGGGACCATTAAGAATTTTGACTAGTATATGTATCTCGGGCTCGGATTAAAATTCTTCAGGTTCTGACCTCCAAAAGTGAGCCAGAACTCATCTCTAAAAATCATGTAGTCGTAAAAGCTTTCCAAAGCCACATTTCTATGAAAATACGAAATGAGCAAATTGACAAGTCTTAAAATATTTAATTAAATTTTATTAATTATTCTTTTCTAGTTTTTAAAATTACTTATTTGTGGAAAACGGACGACTAAGTTGGAAGCATTATAGCAGCAGCAGAAATTGATCCAGACACATTTATGTTTTAGAAGACACGTTATTCAGAGTCACGTCGATATAATCTCCACTAGATCTGGTCTTTATCGAAGCGTCGTAAAATATTAATAATAAAACGATATTTAAAACAAGTTTTCATGATGTATCAAAAATACGATAATTATCTACAATGACAAACGTCGATATATATCGATATATTTATATCGATGTAGATGTATATCAGAAATAATATCGTGATTAACTCAATGAGTGAAACCTCATCTGTGAAGATGTTTCACAGTTCAAGAACACAAATCAATACACATTCTCTCTCGGTCTACAGATTTCTCTTAACTATACAGTCTCAATTTTGCGATTGTAGAGTTTGGCGAAACGAATCATCAAGTGGTTCGAATCAGTAGAAGCAGTTCAATTAGGTAATTAGAATTACTTGTACTTATACAAACCGATTGATTCCAATCATTTTTTTGTTCAGAATACATACCTGATAATAAGAATACAGAATAACGTAAGTTGTAATTTTCAGAAAAATAACATAAGTTATAATTTTCAGAAGAATAACATAAGTTGTAATTTTCAGAAGAATAACATAAGTTGTAATTTTCAGAAGAATAACATAAGTTGTAATTTTCAGAAGAATAACATAAGTTGTAATTTTCAGAAGAATAACATAAGTTGTAATTTTCAGAAGAATAACATAAGTTGTAATTTTCAGAAGAATAACATAAGTTGTAATTTTCAGAAGAATAACATAAGTTGTAATTTTCAGAAGAATAACATAAGTTGTAATTTTCAGAAGAATAACATAAGTTGTAATTTTCAGAAGAATAACATAAGTTGTAATTTTCAGAAGAATAACATAAGTTGTAATTTTCAGAAGAATAACATGAGTTGTAATTTTCAGAAGAATAACATGAGTTGTAATTTTCAGAAGAATAACATAAGTTGTAATTTTCAGAAGAATAACAAAAGTTGTAATTTTCAGAAGAATAACATAAGTTGTAATTTTCAGAAGAATAACATGAGTTGTAATTTTCAGAAGAATAACATGAGTTGTAATTTTCAGAAGAATAACATGAGTTGTAATTTTCAGAAGAATAACATGAGTTGTAATTTTCAGAAGAATAACATGAGTTGTAATTTTCAGAAGAATAACATAAGTTGTAATTTTCAGAAGAATAACAAAAGTTGTAATTTTCAGAAAAATAACATAAGTTATAATTTTCAGACGAATAACATAAGTTATAATTTTCAGACGAATAACATAAGTTATAATTTTCAGAAGAATAACATAAGTTATAATTTTCATGAAGAATGCGTTTATGTTTAAATAAGTAAATGTTTATGTTTAAATAAGCAAATGTATAAGTAAGTAAATGTTTCATTATGTTCTGAAAAGTTTTAGCTTATAAAAAAAACGCAAATTAATTACATTGAAAAACACAGCGATAAATTGATATCACACTATTAAAATTTCGATATTGTTCAGCAATAGTATCCACAAGTCTTAAAAAAGCTTTTCCAGATCTGATCATAAATGTATTACATGTTTTGAAAAACAGTATGAATAAAATAATATATTAGGGGGTTCGGAAAGTAATGTCATTTTTGTGCATTTGATATTTGTTTTCAAGATTTGAACTTTTGTTAAATAATATATTCACCCTCGTTAGCAACAACCTTTCAATGCCGGATCGAAAAAAATGAATTGGTTTTTAAGACTAACAAATATTTAATGCGCCGAAATGACATTACTTTTCGGTCCCCCTAATAGAACGGTATTTGCCTATGGCCATTGTATAAAACTTATAAAAAAACCTCTACCAGATCCGGATAGCGTTTGTGATCTAATTGTTGGGGAATCTTTTTCTATGTCGCCTGTCATTTTAATCAAATTATTTTGAAACACCCTGTATACATAACTAATTATTAAGATTATTGTTTGCATATTGATAATGCGAAAAAAAATCAGAATTTTAAACTTCATGGTTTATTCTAGGTTTTTCCTGAACTCACTTTTTCTATACTATAAATTTTAAATTATTAATGGAGGTAAAACAGAATTTGCCATGATAAGTTTCTTTCACAGTATAGCGTCCTCTTAAATGTCGAGGGGAACGTGACTTTGAAAAATTTCAAAGTATTATTTATTCACTTTTCTGTAATTCAACCATTATGCAAATTTAAGAAATTAGCATTTTCAAAATTTAAATGGCGTTTTCATAAAAATTGTGTTTTCTTACTAGTTGATTTAACTCTTCCTTCCATTTTTATTCCAGTCTCTTAAAAATTCAACGGGGTGTATTTTAAATAATATTAGCTTAAGTTACATATACGATTTTTATTACATTTATATTTGGAGATAAATGAAATAAATCTGATTTTAAAGATATTTCTAATCAGTATGTTTTGATTATGTAAGTGTAATATTCAAAAATTCTTATGCTTAACGAAAACTTCTACAATTTATATGCTTCTAAATTTCTAATAAAATTACCACCGTTATCAAATCTCGTTAGGAATGTGCCTTACAATATTTACAGATATTCTTTTGTTTGTCTTTTAACTAAAAACCCAAACATATAGAATAGGGGTCTTCTTCTAGCCACTAAAAACCCATCGATGATATTTTTCTGAGTTTTTATAGAACAGTGGTTACCAACTGGCGGGCCGCATCCGCCCCGCAAAGCCTTTTTTTGTGGCCCGCGAACTAAGAGATATTAGTTGTCATTTTTTGCGGACAATTTTCGTAAGAAATCTACATGGGTTTTAAATACTTTCAAGTTTTATATCTTATCAATTTGATATGTGTTGCATATTAATTATTTTATACATAGATGCACAATTAAAGTTATTGTAGCCAGAATTTTTTAATATGCAATTAAATATTTTTAAAAATCTACTCATTTTAATTTGTAATTCAATACTTTTGTTCTGTACAACTTGATAAAACTCTGACAGTAATATTTAATGTTCCTCCAAACTTAAAAGAGTCCTATATAAAAGTTTGATAAAGTTGCGGCCCGTCATTTGACTTGTGTTTTTAATTGCGGTTGTGAGTTGGAAACCCCTGTTATAGAACAATTTCTTGAAAAACTAAATACCGCAGAATAATAATTATTCAAAAAGATAGCCAGCACACATAGTACAAAATTTATGATTGTTGCTTTTAAAAAAAAGATTGGCCAATTAATTTGTTTTGTGTCTTATTAATATTGAAATAATTAAATATCGAACAGGCTAATCCTAGAAAAGAGCGCAAAATCGTGAAAAAGGGCAGGTTTGATAGATCACCATTTGGAGAAGTCATTGACTTTGAGAATCGTAACTTTGCAAGAAATTCGCAAGATACTACTAATGTTTTATTTAAACAAATATATATTTCTTAAATTTAATAATCGGCATTGAACAATCAATCCAATTTTGAGTTAACAACTATTAATGTTAAACTCTATAGCTTTGTCATTTTAAACTCAAACTAAAAGTAAATAGAACTCTGGATCAAGCTTTTGAACAAACTAACCTTTCTGGAAGCTTTTTGATGGAGGCAACAAGCATTTGCGTTACATGGCGAGGAAAACCATAACGATTTCCCAAGGGTAGCCCAACTGCAAGCGTATTCTAACCCATGATCAATCTACCACTGGGGATACTTTAAATCATAACTGTAATCTGTGCAGAACTGGCATCGATCAGCTATCGTTGGGATTCGAACCTGGGTCGCCTCATAGTGAGGCGAGCTCTCTATCTACGAGAGCAACCTCAAATCAAACAAAAATATTATAAAATTTCTTTTTATTAAATCTTAAATGGTATTCATCCTTCTACTGGAAGTATTTATGTTCTCAAGTGTTAAAAGGTAAAACCGTCTATTCCGCAGATAAATTTATTGCCCTACCAAAAGAAGACACCTTAAATTAACTGGAACTTAATTAGATCAAGATTTATGTTGATAAAAGACAAGCTGCTAATATTGGGGAGATCATTGTTTTAAGACCAAAATAAATCTCCTCGCATACCGCCGATAATTTTCATACCGGGAATATGCTTACCATTTCAAGTACAATCATAATGGGTTGCTTGACAATGTCAAAAGGAATAAAATGAATTGATTCAAATTTAATTTTATTTAAATACTTATGTAATTGTCATCAGGTCAGAAATCATAAAACTTAGTAACTTTAACCGACTGTTACCTCTCTCCTGTTCGTGAATTTCATTAACTATGTGACATTATCTAACACCAGTCTATCCTTGGGATTTGCGAATTTATTGATGTGACCTTCTGTTGTATAGAAAAGACCCATGCATTATGTAATGCAATGTGTTCAATTAATTCATGTAATATTTAGTACTTCGCCGATTTTAGAGTTTAAAAAGTTAAATTTGTTCTAGGAGAGATTTCTATTTCTGAATTTAAATTAAAACTCTTTTGTAATTTGTTATGTTGTCAATCATCTACTTTCACTATATTTCTTCGGAATAAAATTTTTGTTATCACGGTGTCATTTTCTTTGGTTCAGTGCTTTTTGTCATTTTCATTAGTTCAACTCTCTTGATGTTGAAACATTTGTGCTACCTTCAGTTAAATATTCTTTATATTTTATTTTATATACCGGTGTTGAACAGTCGACCTAATTTTGAGTTCCCGACTATAAATTTCAAATTTCGTAGTCTTGTAAGTTTGAACCCTACCCACAAAAAAGGGAGCTTCTGAATCGGGCATTGTGGTTTGATTCGTGTAGGACTTTTTGAGGGAACTAAACCGCATTTTCGGTACACGGAGGAAAAAAACACGAAAACCTTTCACGGTAAACACGACATCAAAGAGATTCTAACCACAGAAAATTAGGAACACAGCAGAAGTGTGGCAGGTGACAAGTTATTTGACCACTGTTTATATTTCCTTTATGTAGAAATAAATATACAGCTCACGTTAAGAATAATATCACAAATCAAAATCGTTTGCAATCGCAAACATTAATTTTTCTTTTTAAATCTTTAATTTGTGTTTCAAAATTTAGAGATATTGCATACAAATTAAAAACATTTGCAATTTTTTATGTTTTTCAAAAGTTTATGGTAACAATTTTAACGACAGTTAAAGATATTACTTACGTTAAAGGTTAATATTCTACTTTAGTAGATGATTATTTTATCAATTTATATTTATTCTCCAATGCAGCAAAATGGTGCACCTTGGAATACTGGGATTCCGTGGAAAAATCTCAGGGGTTAAGAGTTTATTTATTTTTTTAAATCAGTATAAACTTTCGAAACTTGTAATTATATTTATGTCAAAACAATAAATCATAATTTCTTTGATAATCTGGTTATTTTTATTAAATTATTTAAGAAAAATGGTAGTAAAAAAATTGCGAAATTTATGAACAATTTAATTTTTCTCGTCGAACTTTTAAAATCAAAATAAAATTACCTAAATTCAAGAACAACGACTTGTATTTCTTTGATAACTATTCTCAACGTTTTTAAAAGTTCTTAATCAAAAACCATAATTCTACTTATTTTATTCATTTTTAGCTAATTATGTATGCAACGAAAAGAAATTCCGAACTAGACCAGATACCACTCCAGGCCTAAAAACTCAACTGTTTGTCATAAAAACTATTTTTTAAGGAAGTTTTATTGATAAAACCATTATTGTAAATAAATGTCTTTCTTTACATTAAATATTATCAATTGGTATTCTTTTAAATCACCTTATATATTATTATGCTGTGAATCTCTAAAATGGGGATGTAAATATATGAGCGTATTCTCTAAATAGGTACAAAATTGTTTGAAGTTAAATCTAGTTTATCTAACCGTTTATCAATGATGAAATCAAAATATATTGCATTATTTAAAATTTTTACATCCACTCTTAGTTAGTTTTCATATAACTTAGTTTTATTTCCATATGTTTTAAGAGAAAAGTAATGTGTTTGAAATTGAATAGTTCAATTATTATAGTAATTGCAATAATATTCAATAATTGTTCTTTTTTTTTTGGTGAGTATGTTCAAAGCAGCTACTAAATTCTATTTATATGTTTGAGGAGCGGTCAAAAGATGCTCGGTCATGTAGGGTTCCGTAGTCGAAAAAAATTGGAAACCGTTGCTCAAATACATAGTATTTTGCAACTTTAAAGTACTGAATCTGAAAACTGATCTTTCATCAAAATAATAAAATCTTTTGGTTAGTATCAAAAATATGATTCCTTTATGGCGAATGTTAGTTACATTTTTAAAAATAATGTATGGTAATTAAAAATATTAAAACGATCAACTAAATTCGTTACAATGATGTTCAGTTTCTTAAAAAATGACTAAATGTTCAAGCTTAAGTTATAAAACTAAACACAAAGAGTTTAAAACTTTAAATAAAAAATCAATCTGTTTAAATAATTCCTATTATTTACAAATAGAAGGAGAGCTTAAATATTAGCGTTAAAGCCATGCTATATTTTAACGAACAATCCAAGCAATTAACGTTAATAATCTTAAACAATATTTTGGATGTAAGATACACATTTCAAAAGGTGATCATAATTCAATTATTTGAAACACTTTTAAAACCAAAGTGACAATGCCTGAGAAACTATCAAATTGTTCTTTAAATGCGACAAAACATGATTCAAGGATTTTACAATCATTATTAAAAAAAAATTGTTAAATAAAGTTGAATAATCTTACCGTAGACATTATGAAAAAAGCCATTTTCTTCATCAACGATGCGGAGAAAATTGCAATTACCAAGAATTAAAAACTCAACTCATAATGGGTATAAATGTTCGGTATGTTGTAATCAATCTTTCAAAACTTAAAAAGCAAAAGTTCCGAGTACTCGTATTTACGATTAAGTGATTTCTTTCTTTTTTTTAAGCATGCGGTGATATCAGAGTGCACAGAAAAAGTTTAAACCAGTTATTGTTCGTAAAGGATTGAAAATATTTAATCGGTTAAAAAAGGATTGTTGTTGTTGTTAATTTACGTCGCACTAGAGCTGCACAATGGGCTATTGGCGACGGCCTGGGAAACACCCCGGAGGATGATCCGAAGACATGCCATCACAATTTTGATCCTCTGCGGAGGGGACGACCTGCGCGCGAAGTCGAGCACTTTACGGTAGCACAGTTTAACGAGGACCAATACCGCACACCCTCGGTCTCTACACAGACTGATCCAAGTGGTCACCCACCCGCACACTGACCGTAGCCAGTGATGCTTGACTTCGGTGATCTGCTGGGAACCGTGTCTTAACGATCAGTCCACTGCGGGACGGTTAAAAAAGGAAAAATTTAACTTGTATGTAGAAAATATTTTATTTTCTGTACACATACATACTGTCTCGTGCGCTCGATTACATATAGCTTATAAGCCAGCAGTGGACTGCTCGTAAAGACACGGTTACCCTGTAGAACACTGAAGCCAAGTATCACTGGCTGCGGTCAGTAAGCGGATGGGTGACCACTTTGATCAGCCCCCGTAGAGACCGAGGGTGCGTGGTATCAGTCCTCGTTAAACTATTTTCACATAAAGTGACCGATTTCAAGCTCAGTTTGTCGGGCTACCGAAACAGAAGAGCCATACCCTCTGCAGAGGAATAAAATTGTGATGGCATGTCTTCGAATCGTCATCAGTGATGTAACCCACATCAACGACAATAGTCTATTGTGCAGCTCTAGAGCGACGTAAATAGAATACCTACCATAATCTCTTTTGTCACGTATAAAAACAGATAGTCAGAAAGATAATATAAAAACAATAAAAACAGATAGTCAGAAAAAGACAGCACAAAGACACATCTAGGATTAATGTGGGATTCGAACCCGCTACCTCCATGCTACCGGGCGTTTAGCATGCGAGATCTATCTGGGAGTCTGAGGCCGTTAGCGACCATTTTCCTTTCCATCTTGAAATTTTATATTTAAAGTGACTCTTTCTGATAATTGGGATGCAATTTGGAGGGAAATGAAAATCCGAAAAAAGTTAATGCCCACTCTCTGCTTTTTTTTCTCTTAAAACACTCTTAATTTTGCTGTTGTTGTTGTTGTTGTAGTTCATTTACGTCGCACTAGAGCTGCACAATGGACTATTGGCGACGGTCTGGGAAACATCCCTGAGGATAAACCGAAGACACGCCATCACAATTTTGATTCTCTGCAGAGGGGATAGAACCTCTGATTCGGTAGCCCGACGACCTGCACACGAAGTCGAGCACTTTACGGTAGAACAGTTTAGCGACGACCAATACTGCACACCCTCGGTCCCCACGTAGACTGATCCAAGTGGTAACCCACACGCACACTGACCACAGCTAGTGATGCTTGACTTCGGTGATCTGCTGGGAATCGTGTCTTAACGATCAGTCCACTCTTGTTGTTGGTGTAGTTCATTTACGTCACACTAGAGCAGCACAATGGGCTATTGGCGACGGTCTGGGAAACATCCCTGAAGCTGATCCGAAGATATGCCATCACAATTTTGATCCTCTGCAGAGGGGATGGCACCCCCGCTTCGGTAGCCAACGACCTGCACGCGAAGTCGAGCACCTTACGGTAGAACAGTTTAGCGAGGACCAATACCGCACACCCTCGGTCCCTACTTAGACTGATCCAAGTGGTCATCCACCCTCACACTGACCACAGCTAGTGATGCTTGACTTCGGTGATCTGCTGGGAACCGTGTCTTAACGATCTTACTTACTTACTTACTTATCCTCTACGTGCCTTGGGCACTTAAGGCCTCCAGCATATCCCTCCAACGCCCCCTGTCTTTAGCAATAGATCTTGCTTCCTCCCAGCCAGATATTCCACATTCTTTTAATTCGCCCAAAAACATGCGCTGGATGGTAAGTCTGGGTCTTCCTCTTGTTCTCTTACCATCAGGGGCCCATGTAAGTGCAACAGATGAAAATTTTTCTTTGGGCATTCTAAGGATATGTCCGAGCCAGCTCCATCTTCGTTTTTTAATTTCATCTTCAATTGTTTTTATTTTAGCTTTCTTTAATAGATTTTGATTTGATACTTTGTAAAGCCAGAAAATTTTAAAAACAAATCTTAAACATTTGTTTTGAAAGGTTTCTAATTTTTGTATTTCGATCTTAGTCTGTTTCCAGGTTTCTGCGCCATATAATAGTACTGCTCTAACAATAGCTTTGTAAACAACTATTTTTGTCTTTGTTTCAATATTTGACTCTCTCCGAAATTTATGTAATCCCTTAAAACATGTTCTTGCTTTGATTATTCTCTGTCTAATATCTTCACTACTTCCACCTTTTTTTATCTACAATAGAACCTAAATAGCTAAATGACTCTATGTCATCTATTTCGTGATTTTCGATTTTAATTTTGTCATTTTTCTTTTGATTTATTCTCATAACTTTAGTTTTCTTTTTGTTCATGAATAAACCTACACTATTTGAATATTTGTTGAATTTGTCTGTTTTAAGCTGAAGGTCTGTACATTTGGATGAAATAAGTATAAGTATTTGGAAAAATAATTTTGAATAGACTAAAACATGAATATGGAATTTTAAGAGAAGAACAAGCGGGTTTCCGCAGTGGAAATGGAACAATGCAGCAAATCTTCACACTTAGAAATATCATTGAGCAAAGCTTAGAATTTAACACCTCTTTATATTTAAACTTTATTGATTTCAGTAAAGCCTTTGATTCAGTTAAGAGAGAGAAATTATGGGAAATTTTATCACTTTATAATATACCAGAAAAATATATTAACATAATCAAAGATATGTATGATAACAGCAAAGCATGTATAGAAGTAAATGGAGAATTAACTGAATTCTTTTTAGTAAAAACTGGCGTGAGACAGGGATGTGTTTTATCGGGATTTTTATTTATACTGGTGATAGACTGGATTATGCGAAACAGCTTGAAAGATGAAAAAAGAGGAATAAGGTGGAATTTCACAACTACTTTAGAAGACCTTGATTTTGCTGATGACATCGTACTTATTTCATCCAAATGTCTTAACGATCAGTCCACTCTTAATTTTGCGATTTTCTCACTTGTTCTTGAAGAAAGTTAAAGTGTCTGTTTAAAGTGAATAAAACGAAGATTTATAAATGAACAGTAAAGAAAATTTATCAACAAAACAGTAAAGAAAATTTATCATTCAATGCAAAATTATTATAAACTTTAAATAAAATGAAAAGAATATCTTTTTAAGATATTGATCTTGTACAATATTGTTTAAGCAATATCGTAAAGAAAGAATGAGAAATATATCCTGGGTTGCTGCTGGAATCGAACCTACTGTTTTCACACTTCAGAACGATTTACTTGCACACGCATGTTCTTCATGCACACTTTTGTATTTTTTAGCTTCTCAGCAAGTCAGAGAGATTAACAAAATGTTTGCATTAGATATTTAGAAATATGTTACTACAGTTAGATTAGCTTAAAATTAGCAATAAAGAGATTTTATTGCCGTCTTTGAACAGCGGACCCAATTTTTTGGGTTCACGACTACTAATGTTCAACTCCGTAGTATCCCGCCTCCGTAGTATCCCGCAGTGGACTGATCGTTAAGACACGGTTCCCAGCAGATCACCGAAGTCAAGCATCACTGGCTGCGGTCAGTGTGCGGGTGGGTGACCCACTTGGATCAGTCTGCGTAGGGACTGAGGGTGTGCGGTATTGGTCCTCGTTAAACTGTGCTATCGTAAATTGCTCGACTTCGCGCGCAGGTCGTCGGGCTACCGAAGCGGGGGTGCCATCCCCTCTGCAGAGGATCAAAATTGTGATGGCATGTCTTCGGATCATCCTCAGGGATGTTTCCCAGACCGTCGCCAATAGCCCATTGTGCAGCTCTAGTGCGACGTAAATGAACAACAACAACAACTCCGTAGCCTTGTAATTTTGAGCGCAATCCAGAAGATAAAGGAATTCCTAAATCAAGTATTGGAAGAAATTTGCCTTCGTGGCGGACTTTTTGATGGAACTAACCAGCATTTGCGTTATATGAAGAGGAAGACCATGAGAGCCACAGAGGACTCTAACCCATGATCCGTCTACTACTGAGGATATTTTACGTCAGCACTGTGATTAGAGAGATGTAGCAAAATGTTACGGTTTCCCCTAATTCTAACGCTACTAGAGCTCCATATCGCAATCTACTATTTTCCCACAAATCATAGCACCGCTGACGCGTAGAAAATGAAGTTTGCAAAAGTGACAAATGCTAAGAAAAATCTCTCATTTCTTTTGTGAGTGCTGAGATTATTTAGTGATTCAGATTTCCAGGCACGAACCTACAACCTTTTATTCATTTTGGTTATAGCGTCACTTCCAGTTACACCACCCCCTCAGGTTAAGAAATTTCATGTGTCAAACTTTTGTTTTAATTATATAATTTTTTAATTATATTAATTCATATTTAATTATATTAATATTAATTCATATTTAATTATATTAATATTAATTATATTAATTAGTATTTTTTAAATTATTTAATTATATTTATTGCAATGAGTCACAATTTTACATTTGACAGGTACTGAGATCGAACTCGGGAGAGCATTTTGTTTCATTTTATTTTAACACATTCATTTAACACAGTATCGTCATTAATGGATTTAAGACAATAATGTTAACTTCCGTCTGCTTGTCATTCAGTCACTGCATTTTTCGCAAATGTTTGTTTTGAAATCAATGAATTTCAAATTATAAAGAAAACTTTGTAGTACGCGCAATTTGAACTGTGAAAGTTCGGTACCAGACAATTAAACAAGATTTGTACGTATTAACTTTGCAGCAGAGTTAACACGCGCAAGAAGCGTGGAGGTAGCGGGTTCGAATCCCACTGTTACACTGGATGTATCTTCGGACTGTCCTTCTCTGTATTGTGCTACCAGTCCTTCTATTTGACAAAGGCTTATAAGCCTGAATTGAGCACACAAGCCTGCAAATAAATGGCCGTAAGGTCTCAGACTCCCAGTTCCACTGCAACGGAAGAACGAACAAGCCTGCAAATGTTTGTAATTCCAATAAAATAATAAACACGCACAAGAATGCCATGAGAACCTTTTGCTGTAATACTAAGGTAAGAGCAATTTAACTTCTGATCTGTCGAACATTTACATTATTTTGCATTTCTTTCTGTTGTTAGTGTAAGCTAAAGGCAGTGTATTAATCTCACTAATCAGATTACACTTAAGTTGGACGTATTTTTCGTACTGGAATACCAAAATTATTCAGTCATGACTTATAATTATTTGAAACAACGCACCAAGGGAGTAATTACACTAATTATTAAATAATAATTTGATTTAGTCCAAAATACAAAAATCTTTTTAGATGTTTTATTTATTTATTTTTTAAGAATAAATACTAACTGCCTTCAAAATTAAAAAAATTTTTTTTTCTGAATTAGAATGTGAGATAAGTTTTGTTTCTTTTTCCCCGTATTAAACCTAAAAAGATGTTGAAAATTTGAATTTTTCTCCGTAAACAATGTGAACAGTATTTCAACTTGAAAATATATTTTAAATACCATAAAAAATTACATTATGAAATGCTATAATACATATTACTATTAGATATATTACAACCATTTGACTTTATAAAGTTAAAAAATACAATAGAGTTGGATGTATTAAAATATAACACATTTACTGTAGAGACATTTCTCATTACAATTTCAAAAGAAGTAAAAAATCCTTCAGTTTCCTTTTTTTTTTAAAAAATGCCAATTTTAAATTTGTTATCTGATGTATGCAAAATAAGCTTTAGAACATGTTTCAAGTTGCATAGATTTTCTGTTTTCCGATAAAAGTTGAACAAAATTATGGCTAATTAAATAAAAAGAGAAATGTCTTAAGAATTTTAATATAGATAATTACAAAACTTCATTGATTTACAGTTTTGTTAGTTAAACGATAAATTTTTAATTTAGAGTAATTTTTTTATAAACCCAAATTAATTAAAGAAAACTTAGTTAAATAAGCTCCTAGGAATCCTAGTTAATTTAGAATTTAAAGGCTTGTTGTTCTAAAAGAGAACAGCTTTAACAGAGAAAAACTAACGACGAATTTCGTTGCATTTTAATCTTTTAACCAAAAACCAGCATCTTTTAGTTTAAACTTTCGTTCGTTTTTAACAAAGAACGTTATGAACAAAGGATGTTTTAAGGAATTTTAAGCCCTGAAAATGTCTTTCTAAAGGATAAAAGGGTAAAAAAAAGATATTTTGTTCACAATAGAACGGAAGGTCTATTCTGTCGAATTTTTTTAAGCAAATTTAGTCTAAGCAAAGCAAATATTTTTTACCAAAGCAACGAAATTTTTATTGTTGCTTTTTACCTCTACAAAAATGAGTAAAGTAAAAAACAAAAAAATTTAAAGATATAAAATTAAGAAAATCATGCATTTTGATTTTCTAAAAACTTCCAAGTTTTCTTTCTTGTAATACTTTTATAAAAATATTTTTGTAAAGAAGTTCTTCATTAATTCACAAGTTTTATAAATACCATACAAATTATTTTAACATATAAGGAGTTAAGAATCAATATTTTAAAACTGACAGCTAGTTTTCTACCACAATTGCTTCTTTTTTTAAGCTAGAATCTTTTTTTAACCAATAGGACGTTATTTTCTTATTGATTACTTAAATGTTTAGCTTTCAAAACATTTCAATATCTGAAAGTGATATCTAACGAACATATCCCCAAATATGGAAGTCGGATCATTCTGCACACAGTAATTAAAAACAAACAAATTTAAAAAATCTAAAGGAGTTATAGTTCAGTAACTGTAGCAACAAAAAAGTGCTTCTTTGGAAAAATTAGTACCCAATATATTTTTTGATCTCAACTTTGTTATATTAGTATACCTAAAAACTCTCCTATGAACACTTCAGCATTTTTTTCATGAAAATGCCGGAAATTTTAGGGGGACAATTGAAATTCTTCTAAGCCAAGTAAGGCATTGTTTTCGATATATTTTTTCACCCTGAATTGAAGGCCAATTCCAAGACGGTCGAGTTAATAGTTTTGAAGTTATGAGGGTTTTAGGGTGCTCGTACTTATTTACTTATCTGATATCGCTATCTAAACAAGGGAGAGATAGTTTTCCATGGACAAGTTTTCCCCTGCAGTGTTTTACGTTCAATCTATTAAGACTATACACCAGTCAACAGAAAGATATAATGCCCATTTTTGATACTATTAAGTAAACAATAAAAGAAATACTCAAGAAAAGAATATTGGAAACTGACTTGTCTGTATAGCAATGTAAGACGAATAAATGAAGTACATATACAAAATTGAACTTTTTATACACGAAACACTGATTACTTAATAATTTATCTAATTGATTCCTGATTAGTCTCATTTAATTCAGCATGAAAAAAATACCTCGCATGTTCAGATAGATCCTGGATAGCAATGTAAAATATATACATAAGTAAGTGTCAAAAATACTTTTTGTACATAAAAACTCTTGCAACTTTTAAATTATTTGTTCCATAGACTTGTGTACAGTCTTATTCGATTCATCGTGAAGCAGAACATAAAGGAAACAATGAATCACTTGTTTAGATAGTAATGCCAGATGCATAAGCAGATAAAAGTGCAAAATGTTTCTTTTTTGGTTCACAAAACGCATATAACGTCTAAACTATTAGTCCGATTGTTTTGGTAATGTTTTCACTCAATTCAACGTGGAAAAAAAATACATCCTAATATACGCCTCACTTGCTTGTCTAGACGAAATCCAATTCTTCCCCTCAAAACACCCCTTTTTCCTTAAAAAAGAAAAAAAAGTTTTTTCTTCTGAATCGACAAATGCCGTGTTTTACCTACAATGACGTCACTTACATGCATCCAAATAAGGAAATGAACATAATGTCATTTATTTATTATTCAATGTCTGAAGATCATGTCAATACAATAGTATAATAAACAAAGTGGTTCATAGAATGAAAGAAACAAATTTTTAATGATACGAAAATAGTTAATTCTTGCTTCTGCGCTTTAACCGACTTACATAGTTAATTTGCTGATTAGCTAGGTAAAGTGCATATTAACGACTTCAAAGTTTTGGCTGTAATGTAGAGATTTCAAATATTTGAGACTGTTGCGAATTATTTTTTTTAGTAGTAATGAACTAAAACAAAATATTTTGAAACAATTTTCAAAACAATTATTTGTATTTAACTTAAGCATTTTTCGATATGATCTTACATGCATCTGTTTAAATTACTTCTGATTAGTAGTGAACAAAATTCTTTTAATTCTAAAGTACAACTACATTATCCTTCTTACTACTGTAAAAAAATATTTTCTGAAACTACGGTGAAACCGTAGTTTCGGAAAATATTTTTAATTAATTTATAATTATAAATATTTTTAACTTATAATTAAAAATATTTTTTATTATAAATTAGTTAAAAAATATATTATAATTATATATATATTTTAAATAATTTAAAATTAAAAATATTTTAAAAATATTTAATTTATAATTAAAAATATTTATTAATTTCTATAAATTAGTTAATTTATCCTGGTATTTAATCTTTTTCCATGAATCGAAGTTAAAAAGGGCGTAGAAATCAGCTTTGTTTTCAACTGATTGTAAATTGAATTTAAAATTAACCTCTTTTTTCGTGTTTTAGCGAAACATCTTTTTTAACGAAACTTCTAATTATCAATTTTAACTTTGTGGTGGAATTTCACTATCTTACGCACCAAATAATATAAATAAAATACATAAATACCAGTTTTAAAGAATGGTTTCAACTGCTATTTGTTCCTTTAAAATTTGTTTATAAAGCTTAATTGTATGGACAGAATTAAATGTACTACATCGTTACCATTGACAACTAAGGAAATAACTTTTAAAACAAGCAAAATAAGTAAATGAGTATAAACTTAATTTTAATTAAGAAAAATAATTTTAAAAGAGGATGATAAAACATATAAACTAAAACATTTCAGAAACTTCTCCTTAAAAACATAAAAATCAAAACACTGTATTATGAAACATAAGTTTGAGATTACATACCGGCAGTTAAAATTGTTTTATTTAATATAAAAACAGACGAACAACCGTTCGTAAAGAGAAATTTCGATTATATAATAGTTTTCCATGCCCGTATACAAGTTTGACGAGGTTTTTTTTTATGGACATGAGTTATACTCGCTCACAGAAAAAATATCGAAATATTTTATATTTCGCTTCATGATTTAAACAATTACAACATTTAGTCTTTTTTTTTTAAGTCTCTCGTCAAGGTTATGAATTACACTTAATTAATTATTGTAAATTTTCACCGTCAGAGCAATTTTAATTCTAAATCAAACTGGGAAATTAAGCAAACTTTTGTAACATTTGCAAGAATTTCACAAATTAGAAATAAATGAGTAAATTCATTACAATATTAAATTAATTTTAAAAACGATAATTGTTTGAAGAATATTTAAGTTCAAAAGATATCTTTCAGTTTTTCTTCAAATACGTACGACGATTTCACAGAGATGCTAACTTGCTGCGGACAACAAATAAATATTTTCGAGTGGTAGTTTATTAATTATGATTCTTGGTTTAATAAATTCAATTTATCAGGATTTTTATTCACCACTATTTCGAAATAATTAGTAGTTTTATGTATTCACCACTTTAATATAGTTAAGTCATGTTAAACATTTTAAAAAGTTATCAAAATTAGTGAACTATATGCAAATTTTAGTTTGTAGTTATTAACCGTTTTTTAAGTTGTGTCCGGAGCAGTTGGTATCTATGATTTCAGGCCATACTAACATTCAAAAGTGTTTTTATTTTTATTTTTAAAAAAATTAAGCATACGTAGTTTATTACTCCTTGATTATAACTCTTTCATCACATTCTATATGTATCAGATTTCAGATTATCAACCATTTAATTAAGAATGCAAGCAATATTTGTTTATTTTCAATAAAAAATTATTTAAATTTTTTATCGACAAAATAAGTAGCCGGAATGATGGAAAAATATCTTTTTTTTTTTTGAGACGATAAACAATATTTTATTTCATCTGTATGATTCAGAGATCTTATCACTATCGCCTAATGCTCAAATGAAATAAGTTAAAGGAGCATTTCAATGGATTCAGAACATTTAATTCAAATAAATAATTGCAAGGATAGTTCAGCTATAATCAATAATATTTAAATTGAAAAGAAAAATATAATGTTCAATATCTAATCCAGCAATGTTGAAATTATGTTCAATATACTATTTTCATCATAAAACTTAATAATTAAATTTATCATGAAAATTTAGGTGGTCATTTAACAGCTATTTCACGTAAACTATTATAAAAAGTTTTTTAAAAAAAGGGTTTTTAGCATTTTTTTTCCTCAAATCTAATTATTTCAGTAGTTTGAAACGTTCAACAAATATTTTTTTATTAAAAAAAAAAGACCATAATGTTATTGAAAATAGTAAAAAGTCTAAAATCATTTAACAAACTATAATACATATAGCAAAGAAATAAACCCATTCGTAAGCAAGATATTTTTTAATTCATTGACAGATAAGCTTTAAACCTGTTATAGCCTTTATAAATATTTCAACTTATAAAATGATATATTATTTCAATAAATGCTTTTTTGTTAGGTACTAAAAAAAGAAAGAAGATGTAAAGCGAAGTTTAGAAAAATCATTTCTAAAAACGCTTTTAACTAGAATCATAAAGAAAACTAAATTAGGCTTTGTTCCAAGCAACTGTTCTAAATTAAACTATAATTAAGATAGAAATATTAATAAATCAACGACGTCTGTTTAGAGATAAGGAAATATTAAGTGTTAATTAGTATTAAGTAATGCAATAAAGAGCTTTTTTTATGATAGATTAAAATTTATTAAGCAAAAGAACTTTCTTTTAATTAGTTTATAAAATTGGGTTACTCCATCTTGGCTATTTCATTATTTTTTATAAGAAAAATCGATTGAATTTATTAAATTAGATGATTCATTTGTTCAGTTTTTTTCTTCTGCTTTATTGTATAGTTCATTAGTTTCTAAAAAATTTTTTTTCCTAGCATAACCAATTAATGTGTCATTTATTTCTAGTAAGGGTAAATTAAAATATTTTTGAAATTGAAGTTGATATCATAAAAAAATTGATTTAGCTTATTTAATTAAATTTTAACGCCATTTGTTTGGTGGAAAGTATGTTTACCAAAACCCATTAGGTGTTAAAAAAAATGGGAAACTTAAAGACTTACTTTTTATTTGCGAAATAAATTTTAAAAAGTATTTTGTAAATAAAAAAGTTTATTGAAAAAGTTGAAAAATTTAAAAAGTAAATAAAATTACATATTGAAAAAGGATATATATTATAACTTTTTATGCATTTTCTAAAACATGCATATGGTTACTAATTTTACTTAAAAATACTTCTTCAAAGCTGAATTTATTAAAAAGAATGGAATATCAAAGTAAATGTGGTAAAATAGCTTACCATGGCCTTAAAAATTCATGCTAAGAATACTAATCATGGCCTTAGAAAGGGTTAATAATGAAATTTCCTTAAATTAATTTAAAATTTCTAAATTTACATCAGTAAGCCCACTTACGTCTTTGTTTTATGCAAAGACGTAAGAACAAAAAAAGTACTTTTTTTACAGTTTTACTTTTTGTTAAAATTTAATTAAAAAATTTTTAATAATTATTTTAAATTACATAATGTTTACTTATGTTATTTAAATCACCAACAAGAAAGTATGTATTGTCGAGAAACGTTATTCTGTATTTTTTAAAAACGAGCCGAGCTTTATTATCAAAGCAATTATTATAACTATTACATTATACTTCTTTTTCTATTTATAATATCAACACGAGTCCAAGCATCCCTTAAAAAATTAAAATGTGTTAGACAAGTTACTTAAAACTAACACACAAAAGTTTAAAAACTTGAAACTAATATAATATTTAATTTTAAGATATTATTATTAAACGAAAATTTATTAAATTTGGAAATAAAATCAAAATCTTAGGGATAAGTATATATGCATTTAGAAAAGATTATAGAATACTCACATTGCATAAAATCTCAGACATACTAACCAAACACATTTTGTTGGATAATTTACTTAAGAAATTTCAAATCTAGTTTAATTTCGTTATAAATAGAAATAATGTATTTCTTCTTGGATCGCTGAAAATACTTAATGTAGAAAATATTCAGACTGGAATTATGACCCCGATAATATTTTAACCTTTTGGAATCCCGTGTTATCGCTAAGAAAAACAAAACAGCAGAAAACAAGATTAAATCAGCGGAAAGAGCCATGATTTATTAGGATTTAAGCAATAAGAGAATATATGAGCTGATAAAACAATAACAATTTAATTTTTTCTTGGTATTTTAATAACTATAATGTTATATCTGATTTTAGGAAACATCACGCATTTTTGTTTTATTTTTATTAAATTACTACCAGCCTCTAATATGCTGATAATCTGTCTTTGTGTATTTACGCTCTGTGTCAATTTTATTTTCAAAGTCAAAATGTCACGAGTATAATGTATAAAATTTTTAACCTTATAAATTACGTAATAATTTAAACGTAAAAACCTTTTACGGAACTATATGAGTAGTTATTTTTCAAAAAGGGATAAATTCGTTTGAAACTAAAAAATTTTATTTCTTTTAACTGTTTTAATAATCATCTTTGTATTTTAATGTTTAATCATACTATATTGTTAAGTACAAACATTTAGCCGTTGTTCTTTAAAATGGGATAAATTCGTTTGGAACTAAAAAAAGTTTATTTCTTTTTACGGTTTTAATTATCATCTTTGCATTTTAATGTTTAATCACACTTATATTGTTAAATACAAGCACTTAAATTTATTAGTCTTTGTCAATATTTTTAAAATCATACAAACGCATGATCTCGATATGGAAAAAAAATGGTTTTTCCACTTTAGTTTAGTGAAGAATTTAAGTGATGGCAAAATATGCAATTAATAGGCTTTATGTCACGCATTATGTCATGCAATTAATAGGAAAAAAATTTAGAAAAAATTTTTCCGAGCAGTTATAAGCAAATGTACATTTTTTTACACTTAATTATTTAAAAAAAAATACTATAACTCGAGAATGACTAAAGGAAATTAAAATTAGACTTATTCGACTTTCAAAAACAGCAGCGCATACAGTTTCATAAAGTTTATTACGTTTAAATTATTACGTTTATTTAAATAGGCTACGCTAAATTAAGTTATGATGCAATAGTCACTATAAGTTCACTTTTGCCGAATAAGAGAAAGATCAAAGCAGATACTTAATATCTGCCATGCCATCGAAGTAGTTGGAAGTTTTCCTAATTTCGCAACCACTTCAATTTCGAATATATTCTTCGAGTATGTATCAGACTTTTATATATGCAATAAATTTCAAAATCTTTGCGGTGTACAGGAAAATTTAATGATCTATTTTTAAAAATAAGAAATATATTTTATAGCATTTTGTTATCATTTGAATACTTTTGGCGGATCTTTGGCGGAAATAAATATTTCCAACGCCAAATTGTTTTCTAAAAAATATTGAGTGTAATTTGTGTTCTGTATGAATAAAGCAAGGCAACCTGAAAATGGATATGCTACAATTACGGTTCAAAAAATGCAGATGTTAAATCTTTCGCTTTCTGCAAAAGTTTTTATAAGGTGGTATAGTAATATTAGGGGGACTGGAAAGTAATGTCGTTTCGGCACATTAAATATTCGATAGTCTTAAAAACCAATTCATTTTTTCCGATCCATTTCTATCCGGCATTGAAAGGTTGTTGCTAACGAGGGTGAATACTTTATTGATTAAAAATAAAATCTTGATAAATATCAAATGCACCGAAACGACATTACTTTCCTGTCCCCCTAATAAAACCTAAATCTTACAGAAATGTTATTTTGTTAATGGTTGCAAAGGCTCACTCATCTGTAGGTAGTGTAAGCAAAGCGGCGTTTTGTAAGATATTCTGTATTGTTTATAGTGAGCAAAGCAACTTTAGTGGTGAGCAAATTAACTTTTAATAAAATTTTCTAAGCCAAACATCATATATTAAAACGTTAATTTCGCAACAACTAGGAAAAATTTTCTACAAGGCGTAACTATGATAAACAAGAATGCTCCTTTGAGTTGAAACACAAAATGAAAGAAAGAAAAAAAATGAGACAAACACATTACAATAAGAAAAAAAAATATATTTGACCAATGGCAAAAGAGGAAGAAACTTGAACTAGATAATAGAGAAAGGAAGGTATAAAATTTATTAAAAAGTGGGATACTAGAAAGAAGAAGACGTGCAGAAAGCTGTTGATAAATAGGGGTACTTTTTTCTTATTTAAGAATTGCCTCTGTCTCTTTCCCAGGAAATAAAGTTGAGAGTTGAGTTTGGTATCATTGCATCTTTTGAAAATTCACAAGTGTATTTTTAGTTTTTTGTTTCGGTGTTTTTCAACATTATTTAACTGTTTCCATACTTTTCGAACAACCTAATTCAATCGGTAATATAATATTAAAATTATATAGCTGTAAAACTACACCAGTTAATATAAGAACTACTATTTTAAACTAATGATTTTTTTTAATTTTTTATTTTTGGTCTGTCTAGTTCTAACATCTATCACTATAAGTTCCACTAATAGTTAGCTTTTAAAACTAACTTGTTATTTTAAAACTATAAATGGATTAACTAATCGTGAACCATAACTGCCAATCATTTTCGCATTTTTCCGAAGATTTTATTTTCATGTGTATAGTGGTAGCAAAATTTATGTTCCATTTCAATATTGACCTTAAAATTTTATTCTAAAAAAAATTATACACCACGTTAAAAAAAATTAAATATATACATTAAATTAATAGTGCTTTAAAACCAGGACGGTTGGGTCTCTACTTTAACAGAGGTACACTTTTTTGTTAGTGAAATTTTTTATGATCTTGTCGTTTTTCATCTTGAATTTTGCTAACTCTTCTCATATTTTGTAAATAGTTATTCTTCTTGTAAATATTGTTCCCCTACTTGTAAATATGTATTGCAATTTTCTATACATTCAATTATTTGTTTCTTATTACCATGGCAAAGTGCCATTCTTTTTTTTTTTTCTTCCTTAACATGCGCCATTTAATTGTTGCATTTCATGTAATCTGTCCGTTGTTTTTGCTTAAGTTCTCATTACAGGATGAATGGGAAAAGGGCCATTATTGGCCTCAGGAGCCCAACTAGACTAAACAGACCAGATCATAGTGCTTTAAAGCTCTAGTGCAGTGATTCTCAACCTTTTTTTTTGTGGCAGCACACTTTTAACGATTTCGAAATTTGACGGCATAAAATGGAAAAAATTAGTTTAAAAGTTGTTTACTTACCTATACACTGTGTTAAATAGTTTGTGATAATAATTTTGAATGAGAAATAAAATATGTACTACAAAAGCACGCTTATTAAGGGATTAATTATTTCTTCCGACTAATTTTTTGTTAGTTAGTAACAGTTATTTATTTTTTTGCTAGTTATTAATTGTTAGCTTGTTTTCTATAGTTATTATATGTTCGTTTTTTTTTACATTAATTCTTATTTTTTTGTGATTTCTTGTAGACTAGTATTTTTGCTAATTATTAATCGTTAGCTTATTTTTTGTTAGTTATCCTTTGCTAATTTGCTTTTATAACTACTTATTACATAGCTTACTTTAATGATTACTTTTCTTTCCGTTTGAAAGTTAATATTTAGCTTGCTTTCCTTTGTTAATTAATAATTTTAATAGTCATTAAATTTCCTACCGATAATTTCAATATTTTTTAAAATTGTCAAAGACAATTTAAACACTTCCTTCTTATTCTAACTTATTTTCAAGATTGTCTGAGACAAGACAATCACCGGCAACGATGTTCACGCGGTGAAAGTATGGAAAAATTATAAAAATTATATATAAAAAGCATTATAATTTTTTTGCATCATTTCCATTATTTGGCGGCACATTTTAAGAATTTGGCGGCACACAAAAGTGCCGCGGCACAGTGGTTGAGAATCACTGCTCTAGTGTAATATTAAATACTCTTATATTGACCCTTTATTGTGATATGGTTGTCCCATTATTGTTGCAAATTATTTTTTTCGGTAAAAGTGAACTCCAACAAATTTTTTTTTTTAGAATTCCAGCATTCACTTATCATATGGAACTGAGTACCTCAGCTCATCGGCCTTCGCTCATTCATCGTGTCCATAATAGTCAGTAAGGTAGACAAATTATATAAAAATGGAAAAAATTTCAGATAGGATAGGATTTCGTTGTTCGTTTTGCTTATTTTTAAACGTTGGGTGTATTAATAGATGAGTTTAATAAATAAATTTATGTTTATGGCATATCGCTGAAAAAGTGCACCTCAATAGGGGAGAGTCGGGTAGCCTCGCCCACTGAAGGAGTATTGCTTATATTTCTGTATAATATTGAGTAATAATCAATATTTTTTATATGTTTCTATTGTTTTATCATCTAACTAAATAATGCAAAAAGAATTAACCAAAAAAAGAATAGTTTAACTTAAAAAAATAGAAATTTAAAAAAACATGTTTTTTAGCTCTTTTCAAAATGTGTCAGGTAGCCCCGCCCAGTTACAAAAATTATGTTTTTTGACTGTTTTTTCAGGTGTAAATGAAAATGACCAATGTATTGACAATAGATAAACCTCATTTATCATTTTTATCACAAAATTATTTTATTTATTACATATTTATATACTTTTAGTGAATTCTATCATTTACTAACAATCATTTAATAACAATATTTGTTGTTAAAAATGAATATAACATTCAAATTTGAAGCAATAAAATAATAATCTTTGCAACCGTACATTTAATGACGAAATAAAATTTGGCCGTGATACCCGACATTCATGTGAGCGGGGCTACCCGAAATCCAATTTTTTTGTAAATTTGTAATTTCTCGAACAATTTTTCACATATAAACTTCTTTCTTTGTGCAAATTAAACTTAAGACTACATACTTTAATGCTGTATGTATAGAAAAAATTATTTTTTTAGCATTAAAATGAAGTTTAATCGGAACATTCGACCAATTTTTCTTAATTTCATGACTACTGTATTAAACATATTTTCAAAACTATTGTTTACCATGTTACCAGCTGCATAAATACTTGAAACTTTGAAAATAATCTTTTTTCAATATAACAATTAATGTCCGATGGCCCATTGACTTAAAAAAACATTCTATACATATGAAATTGACAGTGGGCGGGGGGATACCGACACTCCCCTAAGTCTAATGTATTTGTCTTTAAGGTTCTAGAACTGAAAAATATTATTAATGTTTGCTGCATTACACTTTAGATCCTTGACAAAAAAATTTGGACTTAATTTGGCGATATGCTTAGCGAATCTTTCTATTTTAAGATCTTTATGGAGATTTTTGTTTCGTATAAAACCTATCTTGCTTTAGTTATTTATCTCAGAACTTTATTTTAAAAAGCGACAAGTTTGTTCATTTATGTTTTTGAAATGTTGTCCCATGCTGTTGCTGCACACGTGCGCACTGGTCTAATCATAAGGAAGATAAATCAGTCTTTTTAGTTTGGTATCTAGTTTTGATTTGGAAGTGATAAGAGCTTGAAGTTTATTTATTGCAGCTGTTGATTTGTCTTTGATCTTCTTTACATGGCCATTCCAAGTGAAATTTGAATTTAGTATCAGACCAAGATAAGTCGGCACTATTTGGCACTATTGGAATACGATCATTGAAGAGAGTTAAAAAGTTGTAGATTTTAAACTTCTTTTTTTCTTATATTGAATTTTTGAGCATTAATTTCTATTTTCCAGTAGAGAGGCACCAGTTTTCAATTTCAAAAACTTTATCTTACGGTTTCAAAATCGTCAAGTTTAGGTATCTATATTTTAACAATTCTTTTTATTTCAAATACATCTTTAAGATCGATTTCTTCAAGGTTATGATGTTTTTGAAGATTGATTTTGACAAATTCTTTAATCATTTTTGCATTGTCTTTGTCAAATTCAGTATTGGTCGAAAATTGCTCCTCCATGCCCAAGTCAATATTCCTGGTGGTCCCATCAAAACATTTAGATGGTTTATGTTGGTTTCAGTAAGATTCATGATGGGCATTTGATGGTCATCATCCAGCATTTTCCATTAAGCGTTCATAGTGTTTGACATGCCAACAAGCTTCCATCATTCCATGATGGAAAATGCTACTTTAGTACTATGATGGTTAACCATCAAGATAAGTTTGATTCTCATAATCCAACAATCCACGATGATCTGTGATGGTTCATGATGGTTCCAACTATACATTTCCATGATGGTTTAATCGAAATTGCTGTTGATTCAGCAGGAATATACAATCAAAACAATATGTTGGCCCGTCAAAAATCAGTCTGAATTCCTAGAATGGTGAGAAGGTGGCTCATGGTCGTTCCAATATTTGACTTCTAAGAAGCTATGGTGGAAATTTCTGATGGTTCAACATGAACAAACCATCAAAACAAGTTGTTATTCTTATGTTGAACCATCATAGATCAGTCCGAATTCTTACATTGGGGGTGATTACTTATGTTGGTTACTATCAAAGATATAATGTTCATGATGGAATTACTGATGGTTACTATCAAGATTATGTTGGTCCATCAATGGAAAACCATCAGAAATTTTGACTTTGGTGAAATCTGCAATTATTTCTGCCTCTTCATTGTGTGTGTAAACAAAGCCATTTTTTTCACCTATTATTGGTTAACTAACTTGTAGTGGTTGTTTTAGATTTGTCTTGAATTTCCAGTGATTCGATTTTATGTTCCCATTGTTCATGTCTTAAACTCTTACAGCTTTTTTTAATTGTTCTACTTCACTTTGGTATTTTGGGTTGCCTGTCTTCTTTCTGCGTTTATTTCTGTGAAGGACTAAATTTTTGATGGATTTTTTTTTTTTTTTTGAAATTCAAACATTGCTCTATCTACATGGTCTCATATATATGTTTAAATTACTCTTGTTTAATTCTAATTTAGTAAAATAAGGCAGGGCTCGAACTAACTCGGAAATTCTACCCCTCCCTGAGGACGGCTTGTCCAACAATGTACCCGTCCTCCTTTGAAACTAACCCGTAGCTTCTAAATAAATAAAAATATAATTTTCTCTTATTTATTTCAAACATCTATATAAATTGCACAATGAATTAGCAGTTACTAGGATTACAAATACTTGGATTACATTATACAATAATAAAAGAAATACTAGGTTACTAATAGTAACCTAGTATTTCTTTTATGAAATAATTTAAATGACAAAAGTCAAGTTATCTGGAATGTCAATTTTTCCGAGGGTACTGCGTTTTTTGAATGAATCAAATATGACGTTTGCCAGTTCCACAATCAAGCTAATGATTTATAGAGGTTTCTGCACAGAAATCTGAAGGGGATTTTCCATTTCGGTAGATGTTCATAATTGCGTTTAACGCTTCTTGTTTAAGACCAGTACGTAATGTGCTTTTTTTGTAAGTTCATTGCTGAAAAGCTCCTTTCAACAGATGCAGTACTCCCAGACAGAGAAAACATCAATTCCACCATACTCAGTATGTTGCTGTATTTCTAGATTAGAGGGTCATTTTAGAAGTTAAGAGGCGCTAGACTCTTGTAAGATAACAAAAATTGAAAATGTATCACGAACATTAACGGTAAAATGGCAGTCAGCGCGGACGTCGGATTCGAGAAATTCGTTGTCCGAGGGGAATTTTTGACCGCCGAGGACGGGCGGACGCTCTGTTTTTCGAGCCCTGAAATAAGGCATTTCTCGAGAAAATATTTTCTGAAACTACGGAGAATCCTTAGTAATTGTAGTGTCCTTCTCCTACAACAATCGAGGTCTGTGCATAATTTTCCTGGTGATTGTGAAATAGAGCAGAAATTTTTTTTAAACAACATATTAAAAGCTCTAGTTAGAGCGAAAAAGCTGATCTTGAAACTGGGATACTCAGAAATGCCAACTTGCTCCGGACAGCGGATAAATATTTTTCAGTGGTTGTCTTTTAATGTATAATTCTTGATTTATGAAAATTCGATTTATAGGGTCTTTACTCAGAGCTACTTCTAAACAATAAAAAGGCCACTTTGTTACAATTAAGCCATGTTGAGTCTTGTTGCCAAAATTAAGAGAAATCTGCAAATTTCAGTTTATTGTTCTCTACCATTTTTTTGTAATGAATCCGTAACAGTTGTAATCTCTGGGTACTTAAAGTCTCTGGCGGTAGAACCAAAAGGCATAGCTTACCTGATCTTTTTTATATATAAAATTATCCCAACTTTAATTTATTGAAATATAAATGCTTTTATTATTAGATTACATTTGCTACCAGTAGGAAACTACAGAAATTCTATCAGGGAGCGTAATCATAAAAACTGATACATATTTGAAATTAAAAAAATATTGAGTTAGCTAGCGTTAATTCAATATCCTCGATATCATATAATAAAAACAAGTATGCGCTTTTTAAATTATTATTTTTACTTAAAACATTTATTAAGCTGATAAAAACTAAAATGACTTGAATTTTAATTACTTTTTTTAATAATTTTCAATAACATCCTTTATTGTTAAATCATACTAATTGGTGCATAAAATCACATGAAAATTTATAGTTAAATTTCTTGGAAGCAAGAATTTAAATGAAATGGTTAGTTAAAATAAAAATAATCAATACTTTTGAACTTGACTTCGACCTTAAATAACAATCAATAGTGGTTTATTAAACCGAAATAACAATTATGTTTTATTTACTTGAGAGAGAACATTTTTATTTACTCAAGTTTTCAGCGATGATGTGAAAAATCGATCGGCTCTATTATTGCTTTGAAAGAAAAGCGAGATACTATGAACTTTTAGTTCCTTCAAATTCATGAAATGTCGGAGGTATTTTTTTATTTTTATTCCGAGCAAATAAACCTGGATGAAAAGCATTCTTACTGAAAAGATTTTCAACAATAAAAGTAATTTCGCAGAAGGAGTTATTATTTAGAAAGCATACTCGCAATATCTTAAACAAATATAGTTCTCTAAAAATGCGCTTATTTATTTCAAATACATATTCATTAAAAGATTAATCTTTGAAATGAAAGTTATGAATATTGATTAAGGTGTAAGTACCTAATATGTGCATCCCTGCCCATTTTAATAATTAAAAATTTTGTTTTAATTTTTCCAATCAGCAGATAAAAATTAGAAAATTAGAAGTTATATTTTTCATGAAGAGGGTAAAAAAATTGGTTAAAGACATTAAATATTTGCAATAATGAACAGCCCCATATTAGGCGCGTATATCCATATTTGGAACCATCGGCGCCGTTTTAGTCTATTTCAGAAAAGGATAATGCATTCATAACACTATGGGAAAATAATTTATTTTTGCATTTATTCAAGTACCTGATCGTACCTAATTCGAATGTGGTGATTTCAAATCTGAAATTAGTTATATATATATATATATATATATATATATATATATATATATATATATATATATATATATATATATATATATAAAAAATTCTGGTTAGGAATATATTGTATAAAAACTGTAGCTTTTACAGAAAAACTGATTGTAGAATTGAAATCCTCAATATTTAAGATCCGTTTAAAAATCTTCTACAACAAAAAACATGAAGAAAAAAATTTTTTCCATTGTAATTGAAGAGCTCAATTGATAAAGCAGTTAAGTGATATTATCAGGGGCATTTATTTATCAGGGAAAATAATATATAGTGGTCACATCCATATGAGTATGTATAATGCAACGTAATTGTTCTTGCCTTCACCTTCATTTTAACTAAAATAATCCACTGTAGTTTTGGGTATGCTTGCATTATTTTTGTTTTAAATTAGGTAGAGTGGTTACAAAATAAGGCAATAAATTATAACCCCCGATTTCTATTAAATCTGCCATAAAATAGTTCCGACGCCATTTGTTTTCTTCTTACTCTAGTTATAACCCCTTTTAAAATGTCTCTTAACTAGTTCATCAATTAACTAAACGACTATATATAAACTCATGTTTGGGAAAATTGCAACACCATAAAGGACTTATGCGAGTGAGCTGAAATTTTCAGGAAATGCAAAGTAGAACATGATATGCAAATGATTAGAATTTCAGATCCTTAGCGCCTAGCAGCGCCCTCTGAACGGCTGATGGATCCGAATAAACAGACGGCTGTAGCGAGGCGTTTAAGGTTATCGGTGGTTATCTGCTTGTGGTAAACGTTAGCTTAGTCATTACTTATGCCTCTTCGACGAAAAAGAGCGAGATTTCAACAACTGACGGAGTTTGAGCGGGAGAGAACCATCGGCCTTCGTGAAGCTGGATTGTCTTATCGTGCAGTAGCGGTTCGTGTGCTGCGCAACAGCAGCACAGTGATGCATGTTTGGAAGCAGTGGACGGACGAGTGTCAGACAACTCGGAAATCCGGGAGTGGACTCCGAAATGTCACGTCAGCTCGCGATGATAGAAACCTGATCCGCATCGCGCTGATGAATCGTACGGCTCCCTCTAGACAACTGGCAGCACAGTGGTCAATAGCTACAGGTGTTTCGTTGTGTGCTTCATCACTTCGTAGACGTCTGCTGCAGCGTGGACTGCGCGATAGGAATCCTTTATACAGGACTCCCCCCCACACACACGATTATCCATCGCCACCTGCGGCCAACCAGTATAGGGACTGGCGCGCTGATTGGCAGCTTGTCGTGTTTTCTGACGAATCTCGCTTCAATTTGTGATACCATGATGGCCGCATTCGTGTCAGACGCTATGCCGGTGAACGTCACCTTCCGGAGTGCGTTATCGAACGCCACAGTGGACGAACACCCGGAGTTATGGTCTGGGGTGCCATAGCATATCATGGACGATCTCAATTGCTACGAATTGTGGGTAATCTGAACAGCAACCGCTACATCAGTGAAGTTCTACAGCCCCAAGCTGCTCCCTTCCTTCAAGCCTTGCCAGGTGCTGTATTTGAACAGGACAATGCCCGCCCTCATATTGCTAGGACTGTTCAACCCTTCCTTACATAGCGATAGGTACAACTTCTTCCTTGGCCGGCTTATTCCCCGGATATGTTGCCGATTGAACATGTGTGGGATTTCGTTGGTCGGTGTCTCGCTCGTGATCCTCGTCCTGTTGCTTCTACAGACGAACTTTGGGTACGCATGCAAACAGTATGGAATTCTCTTCCTCAGACAGACATTCAAAGTTTGCTTGACTCCATGCCACGTCGTGTAGCACCACTTATTGCGGCGCGTGGAGACTACACAAAATACTAATTTTGATCTTTTGTTATTGTCTGTTTGATTTGAAAGTTTAACCATTTATTTGTACCACTACCACTCAACTGTGTATTAAATTTCATTTAATTATGACGATTCCTTCATGGTGTTGCAATTTTCATAAACATGAGTTTATTTAGCAAAACCATCAGGTTAGATTAGATAACTAATCCACGAAAAGAAATTCAATCATCCGCAATCAAAAACTTACTAGCAGTTTTTAATTAGACTGCTTCTCTTGGTTAAGTATTTAAATTAAACAGTCTCTAATCAGTAAAGTTCGTTTTCAGATATTTCCTTTTTTACAAAGGTACTATTTTATTAAAAATTTCAAACCTTTAAATTTCATTAAAAAGAACTCTCCTTAAAAGAAACACTAAATTGCTTTGTTTCCAACTTTCTTAAAACGTAAACTTCGAAATATAAATAAAACATTATACAAAAGAACAGAGCAATTATGCTTCATGGACCGTGTAGTTATTGTTCTTAATTACATCTGAGAACGTAATGGGCAATGGTTTTCACGCCGCTATTCACATTGTATAATGGCCCTCCATTAAAACCAAACACTGTTGCCGCGATACCTACAATTTATCTTGCTGTCAGTGGTTTACATACTTGTAGACAGAAGTCTGAGCACTTGAAAGACACAGAGGAAATCTTAATTAATCTTTGGAGAGTTTAAAACAATTTTGGAATGCTTTTGTTTAACTCCATTCTCAGGACAAAGGCAATTTAAGTCAGAAAGTAAAGTAACATAATAAGTACTTTGTTATAATTATGGCTCTGGTTAAAAGAACTAACTATATTTTTAATTATAGGTTTCTTTCTCTTTTTTTAAGTTATTGTAAGGCAATCATGAACTTTGCAATTATCTTATACGGTGTGATTACGTGGTTGTACGGCAAACACGGAGCCAAGGATTTTTCGAAAAATCAAAATCATCGTATCGGGGAACATTATGTATAAGGGTGATTCTCACCTCACGATATATGACAATTTACAGTCTCTTGCCTCAAGCTCTAATAATATACTAAAAAAGAACGTTTTTTAAAAAAAATTTAATTAATAGCATTGATGTTAGCATTTTAAATTGGCCTTGTGCTAGCATCGACTGTTTATTATATTTATAAAATTGGATTGAATTTCAAAATGTCATGTTTCTGGTTTGTCACAAACAATATTTCCAATAATAACTAGCTTCAAAACTTCGCATAAAATTTTTCAATATCTAATTTTTTTTATCTCAATCGTTGTAAGCATTTCTAGAATATAAGCAGAAGGTATTATTCGCAAAAACTCGCTTAAAATGATTTGTTTTTCATATGAAAATCTGTCGTTTTCCTGGCTACTTTTATTTAGTGATTTATGACCAAAATAGATAGCGCCAGCAATCAATAACTTATGTTAATAGATTGATTAGATACCCTCCTGTCTGAACATGTATTTTTGCATGAATAAAGAACCAACTTTCTGGTTCAAAATCTATTTCAAAAAATTTTTCAAGGTGAGTAGGTTTTCATGTTGTCATTTTCCTGTCTTCTTGAAATCATTAATAAAATAAACTATATAGATTTATCTGAGTTATTTCAAGAAATCCTGCTGTTTTCTGCGGAATGTAAACGTCTTAGGCCAAAATGTTAAAGTAAAGTTCAATGCTATTAAATGGCAAGTTTGTCATTATCCTGGCTGTCATTTTTCTGGCTTATGAATGCCAGGGTATTGATGTGCTACCAGAAATTTTTTTAAACAGTATACTGTAAAGAGAGAAAGCAAATATTAACCTCATACCAAGTTTATGTATGATTGTAATGTGCTTGAATGTAATCAAAGTTATTTATTTATTTAATGATTGATTATTATGCACAATTTTATTCCTTACATATCAGCAACAAAAACATTTTTGATTTTTTCTACAGTGGATAAAAATAATTAATTTAAGCAATTTATGGTCCATCTTACATAAAGGCTTAAGTTGAGTTACTTATTATTAGCTTAAAATGACTGTTTTTTAAACTTCTAAGCTAATATGTCATTTTTCTGGCATTCAAGATTTGATGAATTTCTATTTTTTTTTTCTCGAGTAAATGTCAATAAACTACACTGCTGCCTGTAAGATATTAATAAGTGTAACTAAATAAGTATTCAAAAAAAATTTAGATTGCTTTGAAGACTTTAAATTTGAAGAAATTTTTTAGTCCGAATTGTCATGTTTCCAAAGAATCACCCATAAACATTAAACTATAAATAAAATTTTACTCATTAACCATTAGCACTGAGTTTGTGAATAATCCTTTAGATACTTTTCTATAGTTTGTCTAAAATGAGAACTTCCCTAGCCATTCGTCTGGACTCGGTAACTGTGGTAACGAGGTATAACTATTTCAAGTAGGGGTGTGGGGTCACTGTTTTGGACAGGTTTTGGCTCAGGTCGGCGAGAGAAAGGGAATCGTTTGCTTCGGTACTATGTTAGCCCTAGAGTGAAGAGAAGCTACCCTCCCTGAAATGCGCCATTCTTGTTTCCATAGCAGCAGACTGTCTCAGACCTTGTGGCGAGGGGAGTTCTTACCTTAGACAATGTATACCAGTTTATTTATCCGGGACATTGGAAAACTTACAAAATATATTAAAATATGATCGCTGATAAGACACTAAAAATCTAAAAGTGGTTTCCTAATTTTATTTTATTATATATTTATGCTATTTAAATAATAATTACTCTGGAGGACAATTTTTTCCCCTTTTAATGCTTGAAATTTTTGAATGGGTCTTAGACAATTTGCTTCGATGATTTCAAATCTGCATTTGGCTTCTATCTCTACAAGCTACAGCTTTTTCGCAATTTAATAGTGTATTCCTAAGTAGGATTTCTTTAAAAGTCACTGCAGTAAATACTGAGTATCCCCACTTCTCAGCTACGTAGGGAGTGGTAGGTGGAGAGCGATAATACAATTCAGTTTCTGATGCAACGCATTAAGGTCATGTGTTTTTTGCCTTAAGTGTTATTTTCAAAGGAGCAGATAAGTCCATATGTATGTAAATAAGCCTACAAGTTCCTTATAAACGTGTTGTGTTTCTAAACTTATATTTAATCTATCAACGTAATGCCATAGGCAAGGGAAATATATGAAAAGAAATGGGAAAATTTTAGCTTTTTTAATTTTGTCAGTATGTATCTGTCAGTGTTGTGCACGATTCCGAATTATTGATCAGAGCTGTGGAATCGGTATTTGAAATGTTCGAATCCGACTCCAGACTTTCCAGAGAGCTTGACTCCGATCCGATTTATACTTACTAATTTCATCGGTCATTTCAGTTTTTCTGAATCGAAGCAAATATGAAACGTAATTTAAATCATTTTTTTTAGTACAAGGTAATGCGTTTAGCAATTTGATCTGGTTACAAAAATGTTTATTTTATTTTATTTCCAATGAGCTGCACAATCAGTCTTCCCGATGAGCAGACCTAGTGCGTTCTCTAGAAGTGGTATCCACTCTTTCAGGACCATCACAATGGGTGAGATACCGTTGGCCATGTTAATTTGGACGTCTAGTTTCTGCCACACTGGATGGCAGCACTGAGACTCTATTTGGATGCTAAAGTGCACTAGGAATTTAATTTTGCCGGAAATGCCAAGAGCCAATAAGGCACTCCAGGGATCTTTTACATGCCGCATAATCATACGACATGGCCGCTGAGGATTTTCTGCATCCCGAAAATCCAGTGTCTGGGCCGGGGATCGAATCCGCAGACTTGGACTCAGAAGGCAGACGACAAACCAACTGCGCCACCCAGCCACGGCTACAAAAATTTTGCGAATAACATATTAAGTATATTTGCCCGATCAGAATTCACATAAATTTGTTACACTGTATTAGTTCACGAAGTTCAGTTTCATAATTCCAGTGTCATAAAAGCAAGTGGCATACTGGCGCAATCCATCAAAATCAGCAAGAGACAAAGGAGCTCTACCCGATTCATATATAATAAAGGCATAATGCTGTAATTATATTTGATGCAAGTTGAGAATAGAGAAAGTAGTTGAAAATACCGATTAGCGGATGTTCAATCTCATGAACAATTTAATTTTTTAATTAAGAACTTGGTAATACAAATGCTCCATTACTAGCATGTTTTTTGTGAAAATAAGATAAGTGTGTCTGTATTTATCAAAAATGTAAATCTTTACACTTTGATCTGAATTTAAAACCCATCAGTAGTATAAGAACAGACCCTTCATTAAAGATGATTTCAGGCAAATTTTTTGTGGTCCAAGCCCGTTTGAACTTGAGTTAGATTGGATTATTTTTTTTTTGTACTCAAGTCCGTCCTGAGTCTTAGATTTAAAATGACAAAAGATGGTCAAAAATTAGCGAAGTTATAAATACTAAACGTTCGAAGAAAGAGACCGAATAAAATATATTATTGAGATTTTTTATTTATTTATGAACTTGATACTTCATAATTTTAAACTTACTTGTTGTCAACACTTTTTTATACTTAATAACTGGAACAAACGGACCTTCGTATATAGCTTGAAAATGATCAAGTATATGAAAGGCTGATCGAGATGTCTTCTTTAAGACTAGATGTCTAGCTTCACGCGTCTCACAATGGCCATACCAGTTTTTATCGTAAATGCAATTTATCAATTATTTCAATATTTGTAGTCAACATTTGTTCAATTTAAATCATATAACGTTTCAATATTTGTTCAATTTAATTTATATAGCCAATGGTTATATAAATTAAATAACCAAGTGATTAAAGCGTGTGAAATTTTCATAATGGCTGTATATCCAGAAAGGGGTGTATAAACCAGTGGTTACCAACTTGCGGGCCGCATCCGGCCCGAAAAAAGCCTTTTTTTGTGGCCCGCGAACTAAAATATATTAGTTCTTTTTTTTGCAGACAGTTTTCGTAAAAAATCTATGTGGGTTTTATATTTTAACTATTTGATATCTGTTTCACATTAATTGTTTAATACACAGGTGCACATTAAAGTTACTGCAGCCAGAATATTTCAATATGCAATTAAATATTTTTAATAATTTACTTCTTATTTTAGTTTGTAATTTAATACTTTTGTTTTGTACAACTTGATAAAAATCTGACAGTAATATTTATTGTTCCTTCAAACATAAAAAAGTCCAATATAAAATTTTGATAAAGTTGCGGCCAGCCATTCGACTTGTGTTTTTAATTGCGGCCCCCGGCCTCATGTAAGTTTGAAACCCCTGGTTTAAACTATTTGTTTATTGATATGTTAGAAGGTGGGCTTACATTCTTTGCCTTATTTATTCGACCTCTACATTATATAAAATAGAAATCAGGCAAGCATACTCTGACAACTCAGCTCTTTACTCATGTCACAATGCATACAATAATTGTTGAGCGTGCATAATGAAATAAGGATTGTAAAATATAAAGAAAACTTACTTGAATCCGATGATAATGACGTCAGGTAAATAAAAGCGGCAATAAATGTCAACCAATAATTAATCCTTAATACTATTTCAAAGGACCGCAACAGTTGAATCAATTACGATTTAAAAGGGCAGGTAATTGAAAACGTAAGACAGAACAAAGATCTTACTAAAAAATACACAGTTGAAAAGATAAACCTAACAAAAATTCTCAATTATTGTTGCTGTTTATTTGTATAGCCGTTTAGATGAGCAGTCAGAGTTTCTCAAAGAAAGCGCTATCGGTAGATTACGAGAAATATCACGTGCAGGTGTATTAAAACAGGTTATATTCTGTTATATCCTAAAGTGAAGACTATATTTATCTTTCTAATCACGTTTGCATCGTAGACCTTGACTTTTTTTTTCCCGTAAGTATTTTAAATTGAATCATTGTAGTTTTCTAAACCAATCGTCAATATGGAACATTTCTCTTTTCTGAGTATTATGATTTCAGAATAAAAAAGAATTAAAAAGCTCGATATTGGTTAAAACTTTATAACCATTATTTTTATATTGCTTTTTTAGAGTTTAATAAAATTCAAGTAGATCCAAGTCTTGTTTGAAAATTTAAATAAGCTCAAACTAACTACGCAAGGGAAATTTTTTTTTTGTTCTGTTGCATTTATAAAAGTACTTGATCTTACTTTATTCGAGGGTGTGGATTTAAAATTTGAAGTTGGTTTTGTTATGAAGGCTGCAGATGGTTAGGTAATATAAGAGAAAATGCCCATTTGATTTAAAAATTAATGTATCAACAGACCTGAAAGCCAGACGGAAAAAGAGAAAACACTAGTAGGAACTATTTCAGTAATAGATAATTTTCGGGAGGAGTAACTCTATTCTTAAGAATAAACAATTCTCTGCTACTATTTTATTTTCGGGGAAGAAGCAATTAAAAATATAAATTGTGTCCGTTAAAAAAATTTGGTAGTTATAGATATTTTATTACAGTTTTTATTCTTTACGTCTTGATATATAAGGACTTTCAGCCCTGCGTATCACCACTTCCTCACTCTTAATTTCTCAAAATGAACTGCATCACCCTTCGGGGGGGGGATGAGACGTGGGAGTGATGCAGGGATTCAAGGGAAGCATATTTCTCCCAAGCTTCCTTTCGTGCCTGTTAGGTAATCTCAATTCTCGATGTACATATGTAAATATTTTATCCCTTGTAAATAATTTTCGTGTTTATTTTTATTTGTCCCAGACTGCGATTTATTGCACTTTGTATTATATATTTTTTTCCCTCTTGAGCATCATTCAATCATGTATCTATTTTTATTTTTACGCTCTTGCAAAATTATCTAACCTTTATTCTTACCTCATTCTATAAACAATTTAGATGAATGAGTAAATAGCCCTACGGGATAGGAACTCAGGAAAATCAAGTTTAAATCGGTGCATCACCACTCTTTATATAATGACTTTTCTTAATTTATTAATATAAAATAATTTATATAAATTTTTTTCATTGTTGTCTCTAGGTAAATATATACACAAATCCAAAGGTTGGTAAAAAAGTGAAGGTGAAAGTATCTCCTATATAACATCTATGATTTGCATCACCAATGAGTTAGTTGCTGCTTAGATGCTAAATTTTAATTCGTAATTCGTATGGGAATTTGAAATTTTAATTCGTAAAAGCTAATTTTGAGAAATATTCAAACTTAAAGTGAAATTAAAATCAGGATTTTAAGTTGTCCCACATGCATACGAATACTGATACGCAATAAAACTTACAATCGTCATGTAAGAAAAAGTTGTAAAATGACAGTGGTTGCTATTGTCAACTCAAATTATTTAATTTTGAAAGAAGTATTAATGAAAGTATTAAAAAATGAAATGGAAAAAATGAAAGTAGCTGAAAGTATTAATCTTAATATTTCGAATATTTAGAATCTTCACCAAATGATAACACTGGATGCATTTATACAAACATGGATCATACCTAATTCGGATGTGGGGATTTCAAATCAGAAAATATTTTTGTTCGAAAACCTAGAGATTGTTTTTAAAAATAATTACTTTAGTTTAATCTATTTTTTGTCTGAATGTACAAGTTTAATTAAAATACGAGTTTGTGTATATTCATCAAAAGAAAAAATTATTTATTTTTTAAATTTTGAGTGGTTCGTTGGAGTTTTAATCTCTATCTAAATGTTATAGCAATATCTCAAAAAAATCTTTTAAACTATGTGTAACTGTTATGTGGTGCAATATGTTTATTTTGACAAAGAGCACTTTTTCTGAATGAGCATATTAATTTATATTTTTTTGTATTCGATTTAGCTTAGCTTGCAAAAATAACCCCTGAAAACAAATTTCATAAAATTGAGTCAACTAAAAAGGGGTGTATAAAATAATAGATGGACATTTGGCATAAAAATGGAATGTTGCCAATTTTTGTCGTCGGTAGAAACAGATTTACATAAGGTGTATTATTCGGGAAGCGTGCTGCTTTTAAGCTATTCAATACGTACTGATAAGTACAATGAAATGAATGTGAGCCCGAATTTATAAATTAAAGTGCTAGCAAAATTTTCTCAGTTATTCATTGCGTATATTTATTATTTCTTTCTGTGAAGTAAATCTGATCCTAGATTTATAAAACACTTTTTGAAGTGGTAGAAAGATTATCTTTCCTCAATTAAAAACAAGGGGAAAATGATTTATAATTTTTTTTTTCTGAAGATCTGAGTTATATCTATATTCTGTTCTTGAGATCATTTTTTATTCATTAAAATCGTACAAATTAAAAGTACGAAGCAATTATTGTACAAATTGAATAATGCTTGGATTTTTTTCTCTTTACTTTGGAAGAAATATGCTTTAAAAGATGGAAATCACACTTAACACTTTTGCTAAAAAAAATTGTGGACTGATTTATTCGTAAACTAGTACATTAATAATGATCAAGACTATTAAAATTAACAATAATTTACGTTCATCATTCTTTAAATTTTATTAATTAGTTAGAAACAGTAAAAACAGCAAATTTCGAATCAATAAGAATTTTATGCTATGAATGAAAATGCGCCTTTTATCAATATTACCTAATCTAAGGTTCAGGAAACTAATTCTTGTAAAATTCAAAAGCGGTAGCACTATTGCTGGTATAAAAAATGTATGAATGAATCTTCGACTAGATCAGTAACGAAGGCGATTGGAAGAATATTTTGAAATAGAATTAAAATTTAATAAGAATGGGTAACTGTCTAGCAGTTTTTAATTTTGAAAATTCTCTAAAAAATGAACGCTTTTTTATTTTTATAAGTAATATATTAAAGAAAGGATTAACTCTTTCGTTTATAATCTATTTCGAATGACGTATAATATGAAGTGCCGAAATTTGGCGATATAATCTCAAAATGTGATGCCAGTTCAATAAAATTCAATAACTAATTTTTAAAATTATTTTTAATCACTTTTTTATCAATCAAATGGCATTGAAATATAGATTTAGATTTAACAATTAAAAAAATCGTATTTAACTAATAAATGAAATTATTTAGTTCATCGAAATTCTCATCCAGCTTGCTCCGGACAGAGGATAAATGCTTTCGAGCGTTTGTCTTTTAATGTATGGTTCTTGTTTTAGTAAATTCGATTAATATGTTGTTGTTTTTCCATCACTACTTCTCAATAATTCAAAGGCTTTTGTGATACGCCACTTTGTGAAAGTTAATCTGCTTGGAGCTTTTCAAAAAATTGGCAACATCAACCGAAAATCTGCAAATTTTCGTTTGCTCTTCTTTACCATATTTTTACCATATCTTTACCATTTACCTAGGACTTATAACTTTTTGTGAAAGAATTATTCTAATACAATCAATCATTTAAAAGATATGATGGGGAACTTGACACATTAAAATAAAGTTGGAGTAACTAAACCGTTAAAGCGGGTGAACTATACGAACCAGCTCTTTTAAAACTCTTTTTAAACTAAATCTTATTTTGGTGGTAATAATTTCGAATTTGACGAAAAAAGAAATATTTCTTCAGAATAAGTGTGGACTTGGGTTAAAAATAAGCATACTCAACGTCATTAACAGTTAATTATTTTGCGAAGAGAGATTTCTTTGTTAATTTTAAGATATTTCCTTGGGATTTCGCCATCACACTTTAAAGAATGAAAATCTGTCAACATATCCGCAAGGATCTGGAACAAAGTACATATAGAAGGAACATTTAAATATTAAACTCTCGAAATCTATCAAATAATTATTGAGGAATGCGAGATTGAGTACATCAAAATCTGATTAACTACCGGTGAAAACTGAGAAGTATTGAAAGGCGATTATAATAATTACTTACAAGATTCACCAAGCAATCAAACTGATTGTTTTCCATACCGCCTTACTCACTAGTGATTTGATAAGTTAAATAAAGTTTTCCTCACTTAAATACCTTAAATATGCGTCCCTTAATGTGTATGCCTTTTTTTTGTCTTCATGTTTGACAGGGCTTCTAAAAACATATTTTAAGGGAGGTCATTACGAAATATTCTAGAAGTCCTGAAGCCTCAGTACTTTGCATTCTTGCTCCAAAATTTCATAGATAAGTTGTCGACTTTATTTTTAAATCTGAGCCAAGCGGTAAAGATAAATTGTTGTCTTATCTAACAGGAAGATACACTTTGTTGACTACTCACGAGATTTGCTTTCTAACAAAAGTCTAAACTTTTAAAAAATATTTATCCTAACCGAATGATAATCTGATTTCAAATTTAACATTCTTTATCCCATTCATTACTTGTTAAAATTTGTCTTCCGTTGTGCAAACCTCATCACCTGAGCTTCAATTAATAAAAAAAAAACTGCAAAAACTTAAGTTTCGTTCAACTTATTAAGTTTTTCTTATAAGCAAGACTCTAGTCCAGCGACACAAAGAAAAAGAATCGATTTAAAATTTTTATCATATCACCTTCATTAATCATTTCTTCAATTGATCTTGTACGTTTCTCTGTTGCTGTTGTAATGATGTGTTGACTTAAACTTTTTTCTTATCCTCATATGATGCAAGCGAAAATAAAAAGAGAAGGCTCCCTACCACTCAACTCCACCTGAGCATTACTGACCTTATTTTTCTCCGCAATCGATCGGAAAAGAAGAAAGAAATCAACCCATTCGTAAATGGTGATAGATCAAAGTTTGAAAACGATCGTAAAAATTTTGGCAATAATTCTTTATATTTACTTTCTAGAAAACCAATATACTTATTAATAAATAAAAAAAATATCTACTCTTTCCCTCTTTCCTATTTGTCATTAAAATATCACATAAATTTGTATTCAAGAAACCGTTTGATAATTAATTATTCATCAATGTATCAGAAGTTAAACTTATCGCAATCACATAGATGCATAGAGAACAATTTTTTTTGAAATCAGAGTTTTTTACGAAATACTATTTCCAGTGATAGTGTACTACAGCAGATATGTTTGCAACAAATCAAATCCTTTGAAAACTTTTATCCAGACATAAGATTATAAACACCTGTCCATTTGACCTTTTATATATCTGTCTTATTTGATTATGTGTAGTGGACTAAAATCTTTTAGTTTTAATTTATTAAATTAACACATAACATTTGAGTCCACTGGGAAAGAAGTTTTCAAAAAATATGGAAACTCTGTAGTTATTGCAGGATCAAACCCAATCGCGTCATTTGACTACATGGGATGAAAAATGTAAGTGGTAGTAACTCAATTCATTTTTATTTAAATAATTTTTCAATCGTAATAAATTTAGCATTGTAAATTATTCATATTTAAAATGGAAACATTATTCGCAATCTCCTTCAGTGGTAAACTGATTGTAATATGTTGAGAAAAGTTGTTAATTTTAATCTCTTTTAATAGATATTTGCTTTTTATTAGTCACTATTTCTTACATTTTTAATTGCTCGTGGTATACCTGTACCACATCCTATAAATGACGAAGCCTTTTGTGAAGGTACCATATTAGATCGATTAAAAAAATTTCATATCATTCTAAATCTGGAACTTAATAGTTTTTAATTTGGTTGTTTCTTCATAGTTTCAATGGGTTAAACGAATGACTTTTACTTTCTCTTATGAATAAGCACCGATTTACAGGGGATATGAAACTGTGAGGCGGAATCTCTAAAAAACAATCAAATAATTATCTTCTTCAGGTTTCATTGGAAGTTACTTGTCTAACAGGTTAACTGGTGCGGCATACTTTAAAACAATAACAAGCAACCATTCCGACATTCTAAAAATACAGAGCTACTACGCTCCAGAAGAAGGTAAAGAACTGGCATTTGAAAGATTTTATTTCTGTATTTTTGGGAGAAGTAAACAATTCGTGCTTACTCCTGGCAGCGGATAAATATTTTCTAGTGGTAGTCTTTTCATGCATGATTCTCTGTTTAGTAATTTTAATTTATAGGGTTTTTACTCATCACTACTTCTAAATTATTGAAAAGATTATGTGATATACCACGTTGTTACAGCTAAACCATCACCTCCTACATCAGAAAGCTTCTACACTGTTTTTTAGAAGTAATCTGTGCAGACTATTTAAAAAGTGAACCAATTGTGCGCATGAACCCAATTTATATTTTAATAGTAATTAAGAGAAATTTATCATATATATTTGAGAATTGAATCTTGAATCTGTAGTGGTTGACAAGTAAATAAGACAAACCAATTACATTCATAAATTAAGCAAATGTTTAGACATATATTTGCGACCACTTTTTAATTTTTACTAGATTTTCTATTAAATGGCTCTTTCGTAAACTGGTTTACCTTCATAGTGGTCTAATCGGACTATCTATGAGAAACCGTGTGGAGGCTTTCAGTTATAGGCGTTGGCTAAGCCGTCTGGAGCGTTTTGGAAAATTGGCGAAATTTGCCAAAAATCTGCAAATTTTCGTTTGTAGTTAATAACCGTTATTTAAAATATGCTGTCAAATGCTGAGCGGTTGTTGGTGTCTCTGGATTACCATTCACAAACATAATAATATTAAATTACATCGAAATTGATTGTCTTAAAGTTTCAATACTTCCAGAAGCAATAGTTTTGTGAGTGAAAAGCGGGGGAATCAGCATTTCCTTTTTACTTTCCTTTTAAAAAAAATAAATAGGAGAAAAAAGCCGTTGCTCGATAACAAAAAACACTTTCACCCACCACTTCACACTGTCCCGATAAAGTTTAATTTAAAACTTAACGTTTTAGATTAAACTTACTTTCCATTCCTAAATATTTGATCGCCAATGGCGAGTTGGCTAGTCATTATCATAAGTCCTCTGAGAACCAGAGGATGCTTGCGGCCCTTTTCTCATCCATCCTGGAGTTTTATCCAGTGATTCTTTCGGGTAATTGGAATGCAAATTAGAATGAAAGGGAAAATTAAATTCTTTGCATTCTAGATAAAGATGCACCGCAACAAAAATAAGCAGTCATTGATGGTTTGAGCTTTATGCCTTCTTTCAAGTTTTCAAAAATAAAAATTTCCTTAAATCCCGTGGCATCGCTATTTCATGCTTTTTTTTCAAAAAAGTTGCAATTTAGCCTTACAATGTAATAATCTAAAATGTTGAGATCTCGAAGTATATTCTTACTTTGAATAAACCATCTTACTCGTGTTACATTTCGAAGTGTTTTATTCTGATATCTAATGAGTTTCTCGACGCCCGGTGGCTGAGTGGTAGCGCTTCGCGCTCCCGTGCCACAGGTCCTGGGTTCGATTCTCGGGCCGGGCAAGGTTGACTCAGCCTTCCTTCCCTTCAGTGGGTAGATAAATGAGTACCAAGCATGCTTGGTAACTAAACACTGGGGGTTTCGCGTTCCGCTGACAACCTAACCGGTACATCTACTCCTACATCCCAGAGCCCAAGGTCAAGAAAACTGAGATGGGTACAGTAGGCCTTGGCCCTCTATGGACTGTCGTGCAACTGAGTTTAGCTCAGTTTAGTTCTATTTTATTTGATGTAATTTTCGTAAAAAAAATTTTTGGAGCGCTCCTCACACTATTGTATTAATATATTTTGCCTTGGCTATATTGATACAATATCCACTCTTCTTTGCGGATATAATCGTGTGGGCTGATGAAGTTAGGATGGGATGTTGAGTAAACATTTAGGTCTGAGATCCATTTTAGAATTTTGATGAAGGATTTGTAGTTTGTAGCAGGCTGCTTGTTGCCCAGGTATATGTAACTGCTAGTAAGTAATGATAATTAGAAATAGTTTATTTCTATCCAAGAAAATATAGAAATGAAATGATGTATCTAATCAGTTTTCTCTCTTCTCCGAGTAACTAGTAGTCCTGATAACCATTGTAAATTTTAATTAATCTCATTAAATAAATGAATGACGTACGTGTAATGGAAATTAAATACAGAATTTTTTTTTTTTAAATGAAGTGTTGTCTAAAAACTAATCAATACTTTTAATCAAAAATTTATAGACTGCTGGTTTAGATTCATATTTAATTGAGGATTGCCATTGTTTCACGATAAGAACTAATGTTTTATACACAAATATAGACAATCACAAAATTGATGCTTTTGGATAGATAGTACTAATAGAGTATCTAATATAAATAATTATCTTACGTAGCTCCCAAATTTGGCTGTATTCCTTTTCCGTCGGTGGCAACGTTTGCTTTGTTTTGTTTAAGTTACTATTTCTCTTACACGGCGACAAAAAAAAGCCTCATTACAACTCCCCGAGTGGCAACGCTAGAAAATCGACCAATGATTGCCGCTAAAAATGTCACATGCCAAATCTAGTTGAGGTGGCTCAACATATAGCGCTTTTAAAAACGGAAACTGAAATAATCAAAGAGCATCAGCTGCGGCAATCTCATACTATTAAGCTAAGCAGAAGTGAGTAGTCTTTGTCGATAGATCTCTATTTTAGTATTTTGTCGAAAGCGCTTTTTTTCACGAATTTGTATATTACGAATTTATTTGACGATTTTTGATTTATATCACGAATTATACTATAGCACATTTCTAATAGGTTTAACGAATTACGTGTCATTTATTTGAATTCAAATTTATTTTAATAGCTTAGTATTTACTAAAAAGATGTAATTTTTTTGAAAAAAAAAAGTTTTATGTATTTGAATGATTGTTTTGAATTCTTAAAATTTTGTGCATTTGCAATGTACCTAAGTTAGTAGCGAGCGAAGCGAGCTTGGTTTGCGAAGCAAACCATATAAGATTGCGCAGCAATTTTCGGGGGTTGGCGAGCGTTAGCGAGCAGGGGGCCCAGCCCACTAGTTACTTACTATAGTACTAATATAATACGATAATACTATTAGTATTATTCAGAAGAAAAAATATCAATTCAATTTATCTCGCGATATTTATAAATTAAGAATTAGAGATAATTAGAGTTTGATGCATGTAGCTTAATTTTGAATTTTAAAATTGAAGTGATATTTAAAATAATCTTTTCCCATTGGTTCAAAAATAAACATTTTACAACTTACGTAGTGGTAAGCCATATTACGGTTGAAAGATTTTTGATACACTATTTGTGTGTAGGCATTAGTCTGGTTCTGTTTATTGGTAGTTAGCTATTGAAAATACTAGAAGTACTTATCTGAAAACAATACAGAGGAACAGTCTGATATGAAAATGTTTAAGCCTTCCAATTAATTAGCAGTACTCCCCACTTTTCTTTAAACATTTAGAAAAAAAATTCATCAGAGGCTACAGATTTAACAATCAAATCAAATTATAACGGTATATTATTATGATATATTAAAAGTTACAAGATCTGTAAAAAATATATATACAGAACCGGGAAATAACTGTTAACAAGGCTTCGTAATCAGAAACATCTTAACCTTCATGAACAGTAATCTAAGAAATTAAATATAATTCTTCATTTCATGCATTCTAGAATACAATATTAAATTTAATATCTTATTTTATGTTTGTAATGAAGCAGCTAGGATATTTTTAATATTGAAATTATAGCTAATATAATTAACTTTTACCTAGTTTATAAACTTGGTTAAAGATGAAAATATTACCAATCCGCGCAATCGTGCAACCTCCGCCGTAATTAATCTATTCTAAATATTGCATGTGAGAGGGAATTCCCAGGTTTGTGCCAACAGTAAGTATATATTGTTGTTATTTTCCACTTTTACAGCTTTCGTTCATTATAACAGACTTGTTACGACCTGGAAAAAAGTAAAAAATTGTAGCTAAGTATTCCCAAGGGTGTTGAAAAATATTTAAATTTAGTTTCCACTCCCATACCCGAAGTTACTACACCTATGTAATTGTTTTTAGTACAGTGGTTCCCAAATGGTGTTTCATGGAACCATAGGGTTCAGTGGAAGGGTCACAAGGGTTCCGAGGGATGGGACATTTTTTAAACAGTTACGATTTTTGAAACTTTTAGGTTAATATCTTCCTTACCTGTACTATGCATGATTCTTTATCGCCTTACGAGATCATCGCCAACAAAACCAATCATTTTTATTTTTTGAAATGCCGGATGCTATTTAGGCAAAGTATGAAATAATCGTTCCGATGAGGTTATTATGTAAATGATGTGCATGTTACTGCGAATGACCGAAATCAATGGTTGTTGACTTTCGCCGGTGAATGTTGACAATCAAATTAGTCGCTTTGGTGAAGGTCCGAAATATTTATTACATCCGATACGATATCTATTAATTTATTCGTGGATATAATTACATTTATTCGATATTTTAATACTTACTGACTATAGATTAGAGCAAACGTCAGTGTTTGGAGTATCGGGCAAATATATACCGGGCAGTGGCACTTGACTTCAAAAAAACATCCGGGTAGGGTATACCGGGCAAATGTATACCGGGCAGTGGCACTTAAACTTAAAAAAACATCAGTGTATGGTATACCGGGCAAATGCATACCGGGCAATGGCACTTGACCTTAAAAAAACATCAGTGTAGGATATACCGGGCAAATGTATACCGGGCAATGGCACTTAACCAGACCTAGTATGACTAGACCTTTGGTAAATGTCGGAAATATATACTAGGTCTAGTGCCACTTTTGCTGTAGCTTAAATATTTAAAAAAAAATTAAACAAAGCGTTTGAATCAATTTTAAACTCATAACGAAATTATTGCTTTAAAATTAAAAAAATAATTAAAACTGCGCCAGATAAGAGTAATTGAAGTAGTTGCTTTATACAGCGCATGTGCGGAAAAAAATTTTTAAAAAAAATTATCCAGGTGCATCTAAAAGTGGATGAATATCCCAAGACACCCTAATTTACGATTCTACTGCTACTTATTAATAACAATAATATAATTTGTAATAAGGTCACAAGCTAGCATGCGTGTAACAATAAAACAAAACAATAATTTTGCGACCTCTATGTTGGTACCTCTCCGGCTGCGCAGTAAAATCCTTTTAAAATAAATTTTGAAACTCAAGAATTAAAGGAAAAAGCAGGAGTTTTGCTGTCACTTTAAAGAATAAAATCTTCCTGAAAATTCAAAAGAATTGACAGCTTTGTTAAAAAAGAAGTGTAAAAATTGAGTTAGGAGAAAAGAAAACGCTTCCAAAAAACAAGGAAATAACCAAGAAAAGACTTAAAGTTACTCTTCTGTTGGATCCAGAACAAACTGCTAACTTTCATTATTCCCTTTCCAAGTAATCCTTGTGGGAGAATTGCAGGTGCAAAAAGTCTCAAAAGTTGGTGCTTTTAGTGTATCGATTTGAGATAATCGATATCATCTCCCGGAGGGTCATCGAATCAGAATTTCATCATGCTTGTGGTAGTTCGATAAACTGATAAGAATAAATATTCTAATTCATCGATTAATGACTGGATTCTTAAAATAATATTCATCAACCGTTTGTAGATGAGACACCGGTGTATGTATTATATATTTTTTTTCTGATGCTCGAATTTCATGTAAAAATACATATATATATATTTTAATTATAAAAAACAGTCAAATAGTTACTAAAAAATTCTATTAGATTATCTGAATTATATTTGTTCTAAAATATAAAATTAAAATAAAATAGTTTGAATTTTTTTCATTCATACTCACAAATTTATTAATAATTTATTTTGTAAATAAAAGAAATTTAAATGATGAATTACTATTTCTCTGATATCTAAATAAGTGCAAATTTGAAAAATTATTGTAAAGAAGTGAGGCATGTTTGAAAATTTTTCCTTTAACGAAGAAAGAATCAACGGTATCTGATGCTGTATTTCATAACCGAAAACTGCTAAATATAATATTTTTTACTTATTTGAACTTAATTAATAGAAAATTATGCAAAAAATATGAAAAATATGTTAATGGAAATTCTGCGTGAAAGGTTAGGGTTAGACTGTTGAGATTTTACAAACATGCTTAAATTAAAAAGAAACAAATAATTGATAAGAACAATAATTTTAGTGGTAAAAATTGAGAGTTAACCCTTTAATGGGCCCTTTATTTCTAGTAAAGGTAAATTAAAGCATTTTTGGAATTGAAATTGTTTTAAGAACAGTAACTGATATAAAAAAAACCCTTTCAGTTTATAAAAATGCCATTTTTTTGGTGGTAAATATATTTAACATGACCAATTAGGAACTTACTGACTTTTATTTTTCTTTATTTATAAAATAAATTCCTTAAATGCTACAAACTTCAAAAGGAATTATGTATTTTATAATTTTTATACGTTTTTTAAAAGTGACAAATGGTTACCAATTTTATTCAAACTCACTTCAAGAAAGCTGAAGTTATTGAAAAATGGAAACCTAAATTAAAAGTGATAAAACGTGGTGGTAATTATACTTACCACTGCCTTCAAAAGGGTTAATTTAACCCATTTATATCTAGCCAAAGATAGTAATCTATATATACTACCGATTTAAGCTTAGTTTTATAGAGTTCCTTGCCCGAAGGGCTATCTTCTCTTAAATCTAAAATAATTTTATCATGAGGAAAGAGATACGCAATCGTAGATAACATAATACATTTTTAAATGACCAAGTCATTAAAGATAATAGGAATCTATATAAACTCTATAACATTCGAGGTTTCAGCGAATTATTTTTTTCTCCAGTAGTAGTGATCTAGAGAGGAAAATTCTTTTAAAAGAAATAGAATTTTTATGAAACTTTTTTTTAAACTTAAGAGCACGACAAATTCTCTACCTTGCCTTCGATATAAAGGTTTGAATTATGTTTGTGCAGAGATGGACAAAATTCTTTTAATTCTTATTTATTGAATTATAAATACATTTTCAACGATAGCATTGTAGATTATTGCATTGTATGTTAACTTTAGATTCGAGTATTAGATCAGAGATGCCAACTGCACACGCCAAAATAATTTAAAAAAACGGTAAATAACTACTAACTAAATTTGCAAATATCTGAAACAGATTTTGCTAGTTTTTAAAAGGTTTAGCGTGACATATCTGAAAAAAGTGATGAATTATATAAGCCTACGAATTATTTAGAAATAGTGGTGGATAAAAATCTACTAAATTGAATATATTATACCAAGAATCACAATTGATAAACTACCACTTTAAAATATATATTTACTGTCCGGAGCAAGTTGGCATCTGTGTTAGTAAAGTGATAGAAATATCTCGTTTCTGCAAAATAATCTTTAATGATAAAATACTTGCACTATATATATTTTTTTTGGGGAAAATAATTGTCATTTCAAAAGGACGATCAACAGAAATGGTCAAATTACAGCACTTACAATTTTTTGGAGAAACTGTTGAAGTTTGTTCTTTCCAGATTGGCTTGGATTAGAAAGCCTTAAATTGTGATTCCGTTAAGATTAAATAAAATGCTTACATTTAAAAACATGAAAGACAGCATAAAGCTTCCAGGCTAATGGCTGCTTATTCTTATAGCGATGCATCTTTGCCTAGAATACAAAATATTTAATTTTTCTTTTTACTCAATTCTGTAATCCAGTCACTATAAAGCAGTGGCTAGGAAGCACTATAAAGCTAAGTTTTTACGATATCGTTTTTGTGAATTGTGCTACTTGGGTAAAGGTTAACCGGGAGCTGAGGGACGTCACATAAAGCCGCACCAATAACGCGCGTGTAATTGTATTTTATTTTGAAGAATTTGTTTAAATGCAATTAAATTTAAATTATTAAATAAAATAGTCAAAAACATAAACAATCAACTTGCCCCCCCCCACCTCAGTGGGCAGCGTTAAAATCATGAAACGCTGACCGGTCAGCGGAGGCAAAATCTTTGGGGAGCACTGCTTTAAAGTACCACCTTAACTTCAAAATTTTACAGATGGATGAATTTGTGGGCTTGTAAATGGCCTTCAATTAATAATGACTGTCAGAATTTTGGCATAAAAAGTGATGCAGCTAATAGTCTAAAAGGAAAACTAACATTGTGATGATATCCATTTTTTTCCGATTTATTTATTAGTCTATTGGCAAAGTGTGGATGTTGCCAATTGCATTTGTAACCCATCGTTCTTCTTGATATCTGCTACCACCTACTCTCCGAGCTTGCCATTGGAATAAAAATATTTTCTTAGTTATATAAGTTCGAGATATTAATACCTTTTTCACCCTTCTGACTATTTATTTAATTTTACTTATTATTTTTTTCTATATATAGTTTGAACCATCTAATATCATCAGCAAAATTACATTGAAATGAATTCAACTTGGGAATTTAGGCAACACATTAATCCTTTTTACATCATTTGGGAACTTGTAACATTAATTCAAGTGGATAAAATGTGATAATAAATTTATCTTAAAATTAGGTGGTTATCTTCTCCTTTTAGTTAATACTTTTATCGCTCTTACATAAAGAATACAATTTTTTAAAAAACCTTTTAGCAAAGTAAGTTTATGGATGCAATTAGTCTAAAGTAGTGATCATCAACCTTTTGTGCCAGTCTAGATACCTAATATAAACCAAGACAGAAACGAGTAAAACTTTACGAAAAATCATTAAATTAAACATATAATGAACTGGGGTTCGATCTGCAGTGCCCATCCAGCTTGAAAACCGATAGGTACCAGCTTGTCTGGAAAGTAAAGGCAGCCTGTGCGCAGTGCTGACTACGTTGCTTTAATAATGCCATTGGTCACGAAATTGTAGAACCTTGAAAGCCCAAGCTGAATTGTAGAACCAAAATTGTAGAGCCTCCATGAGACCCCTGGTCCATTTTTCAGCTATTTTGAACGTAACGTTAAAGCCAAAAAAACATATGACCATAATTTGCCTCTTCATAAACTGAAATTTATGATCTTTCTTTCAACCAAGCCTTACGTACCAGAAAAGTGGAGACAAAAGCTTAGTATTCACTCGAATGACTTTTAAAAATCCTGGTTCAGACTATGTTATTAAATTGCACAAAAACTGTAGTTTGTAAAGAAAAACAAATTGCAAATTTGAAATCAGAAATAATCTTGTTAAAAAAATCTCACGCACAGGAAAAAATTTTTTATCCCTAAAGTAATTTATAAGAGAATATAAAATGTTTAGTTATAAAAACTATTTTTTTTCTCCTTTGCATATAAAGAATAAATTTTAAATTAATTTTGTTCATAAAAAAATTGCATCAAACACTTATAAAATATTTTATGTAAGTACCAAATTAATCATGAAAAATTAATAAATAGTTTCAAATAAAAACTTTAATAAAAACGTTTGTCTGGGCTTTAAAATTATGAGAAGTTCCATTTTTAAAGCTAAACACTATTTACGTTTAAAAAATTAAAACTTTTCATAAACAAATTTAACACAAAAATCCTAAATAAATCAGCTTTACCTTCTTTACTGGGCATTATTTCTTCCGTTGAGTTATTAAATAAGTCCGAAGAACACACATTGTTAAGATGAATATTGTTTTCCATTTCTATAAGTTTAGTTCATACCGTTCTAAGAATCCGAATTCTCTTAAACACGGTTAGTAAATAATTGTCTTTTTTGGAAGGAAAACGACACAAACAAACGCTCGGAAAACACCTGCATCATTATTGATAAGAACGAAATCACTTCCTTTAACAAAGAAAAAAATGAATACTATTTCATTAGGATGCGTTTTATTCCATTCGAAGATTCACGATAATAACAAAAATAATAAAAGATGCGACTACATGTGTTTGTTAGTTCAAAAAAATAACTTATACATAAAAATATTCTGTTATTTTATTTTTCCTTCAAAAATTTTGTTAGAATTCAAGAAAATCAGGTATCAGTTTGACATTTCATCTTGATCAAATTATTTATAAGTTGTGGTGTACGAAATTCTTTAAAAATTCAAATGAATCAATTTTAAGGAATTTAATTAATTAATTATTTATTTGGTTTTAGTTTTATGGTTCGTGAGTTTAATTTGTCTTCGGAGTTAAAATTTTTTTTGCTTTTTCTAGCCAATTATAGCAGCCATCTGGTCCACCTTCACTTACTCGGTGCGAAGCCGTGCATAAACATATTCATAATTAAAGGTATCATTTAAATTCTTCAAAAAAATTGAATAATATACATATTATTCGGACCACTATTTAACGAAATATCTAAATACCGATAATAAGTTCGTTATATGAAAAATTCGTTAAATAGAAAATCACCTTTTGAAATACTTTAAGTATTTCAAAAGGTGACTTTCTATTTAACGAGATTATCGGGATTAGTTTGTCGTTTAACGACACAAAACAGGTTTTAAATTCATAAACCCTAGACACAATAAAAATAGCAATTGATATACTTTTATCTTGTTAAGTAGTATCTACTATTTATTTTATAAATCTTAAGCATGAAAAAAAATCTGCATAGAAACCAAGAATCGAGCAAAACATTATCCAGTGTAACACTATCATGCTACGTACATTTTCAACTAAAAAAAGCTAAATTTATGCCTAAATTTATAGCTGCATTTATTATAAAAGTAATTTTAAACGTACATAGCCACATGTGTTCTTAATTTTAATTGCTACTGATAAAATCCGTTAATTTTGTCTGAGTATTTTGTTTGAAATGCAAACAAAATGGGAAAGGGATTTTACTGCTTTCTCTAAAAGTTAAGTGGTTTCGGCAATCGAAGGCCATTTCTCCCATAAAATGCGTTAACAAGTTTAAAATGTTCTGAAATATTTTGGGAGTTAGGGAAATTGGATCTCAAAAGTTCTTTAAATAGAAAATTCACTTCTCTATTTAGAAGTTATTTTACGAAGAAATTTTCAAAATGTTCTTGGTTCCTCGAAAAAATTTGCAAAATAGAGAAATTCGCAAAATGGAAGTTCGATAAATAGAAGTCCGACTGTATATATAAACATATGAGTATTGCTATAAAATTAAAAATTCGGCGAACTCATTAGGGTTCTTACGAGTTGGCATCGTTAAAATAATTAGTCAGCGGTATTAACTTAATCTACAAACAATCTGTTTCGGGACATATTATGCAAACGATTGCGTATCACATTGTACTTGTACGCGCTGCCCAATGCTCGCCGTCTCTTCCCAACTCCGGAAGATTGCTATATGCTCGCTTCGTTTGCTCTTAAGTTAAGCCCATTTGAAATGTGTTTCAACGTAAAATCTTAAGAATTTAAATCAATTATTAAAATCTTTAAAGCTAATTTCTCTTTAAAAAATTTAAAATTTTTAGTCAATAATAATTTATTGAAATAAAAATTTTAAAATGCAATAAATGACATGCAATAGAAAAACTTGCAGAAACGAAACAATAATTATGCTCTTAAAAAATAACACGGCACGTCTCCTACACATTATTTCAACGCTACGTAACTGTTATCAACGGTTTATTTTGTTCTTCGAGCACGTTTTCTAATTATACTTAAAATGCGTAACAGCACGACAAATACTCATTTTTCATTGAATAACAATAAGAACGTATAAAATGATTATTACTGAACCTGCATAAATATGATTAAAACATAATATAGCACACTTTGTTGATATTAACTATTCGCTTTTAAGCTATCAATATTTCATAACTTATAACTCAGTCTGTTTCAGCTTTTCGTTGTCCACGCAAAACACGAAGAAATTTCGTTGTCAAATATTTGTAAACGTGCTCGTTCATGGTTATGACATAGTTTATGTCTATGACAGCTCATACGCTTGATATTTAAAATTTTTGTTGCCAACGCGGAAAAAAATTACTTTCTTTAGCACCTTGAAAGAGAAATATATATGGATTAGATTATTATTCTTAATCCTGACTAAAACGTTATGCATTATCACATAATGGTAATATTAAAACCATAAGTATAAATTTCTTAATATATTTTATTTGTTTAATAATTGTTTCGATGAGTTTTTTTTTTTACAAATATCGTTACGTTAGAACGAGACTTGAAATAACAATAATATTCTTAATTTTTAGTGAATCAACAATAAGCTACGTAAGCAGAGCAATATTTGCCACTTACAAAATCATTAAAGCTGTTTTATACTGTCTTAATGTAGACCGAAAGTACTTGACAATTTCTGACTTTTTGGTTCCAGAACCAAAATGGTTTACTTCATACAATGCAAAATAAAAACGGAAAGAAAAAAAGTTTATCTAAATTATCTACAAGCAAATGCCAAAAGCTAAGGCAGTGTTAATTATTTTTCCTGATGTATACCTTCTATGTATTATAATCAATCATTCACTTATGACACAGTAACTTATCATTTTATTTAAGATGCTCCGTTCTGTATCAACAGCAATTGAAACGTCGACAATTCCTTTTGTGAAGCAGGTTAAAGCCATTTATTGTCGAGGCAGAGGCGCCTGATATGGCGACAACGAGGGCGACTTTAATGTCCAATAGCTCTGAATCCAAAGAGCATCGATTCAACCGAAATCGATAGAAGGCAAGTAGAAATGATGTCTCGCTTCAGATAATTAAGTATCGCGAGTAAACGTTCTCGGTGTACCAATTGTAATTTACGAACATATTATTTCCGTATGCCATTAATAACCACAGTTGCGTTTCAGTTTCTAAAATATTATTCACAACTAGTTAAAAGCAGTTACTGTATTGGCTGATAAACGAAGAGAAAGATTATTTTTATTGAGATCCACTCTGATTGGGAGTTGATACAAAATTACTGTAGAGAAATAATTTTAGTATTATAATGTTTGTTTTAAATTGTTGTAAGTAGTTTATTTTCTGATCATCTTAAAGTCAAATAGATTATGTGATGCCCCCTTTCAGGTTTCAGCTCAAATTTAACAATTAAACGAGAAATTACGTGCTTGCTTATTTAAGCATTAAGCATAATCATTACGGTGCACCGTACCGGACTTCAACTGGCTGCCCGCGGGCCGCATCCGGCCCTCGAAGCCTTTTTCCGTGGCCCGCGAACTAAAATATATTAGTTTTCATTTTTTTGTGCGGACAATTTTCGTAAAAAGTCTATAAGGGTTCAAAATACTTTTCTCGTTAAAAAAAAAACTACTTTTTTCATTTCTGTGAAATTTAACATACCAACGGTGCAAAAAAATTTATTTCTCAGGTTTTACATCCAAGAAAATATTTATTCAAATTTAAAAATAATCGTGCGCGTTGCTCTTTTTTATTTGTTTATTTATTTTTTTTTTTTTGTATTTTGTGAATATAATTTAGCATGTACGTATCAGAAATTTTCTCGAAGAAATTCTCCGATTTAACTTTTTGAAACCACTCATTTTGGACGAAATTATTTACATTTGTAAATTTTAAGCGCATAAAAGAGGGAATGAATATCATGTTTTATCTAAATTCCTTGAATTGAATATCGCATGAGCGGAAAAGAAGAAAAAAATTAATTTCAGATGCTCGAGAATTTTTTTGTTGTTGCTATAATTCCTAATAAGTCGAAAAAATGTTAATTTATCGCAGAATTAAATTTAAAAGAAAAAAAAAATCTTGTCCCTAAGTTTCTGATTAAGAGAAGATTTAAAATGATACGTAACAAGCATTATTTGTAATGCTTGTTATTTTGTTTTTTAATATTGAAAAACTTTGATAAAAATATGACAGCAATATTTAATGTTCTTTCTTACATAAAAGAGTCCTATATAAAATTTTGATAAAGTTGTGGCCCGCCATTTGATTGGTGTTTTTAATTTCAGCCCTCGGCCTAGTGTAAGTTGGAAACCCCTGTTATAGATGTAACTTTTTAGACAATACCTTCGTATTATTCAGAACTCTAAACGATACTTACTTTTAAAACTCTAAAATTCCTGCAACATAAATTTACTACCACTGTTATGAATTTGTGGGACCCGTAGCAACCTTACAAAAACAACTGTTGACTTTTAACTACTTTAAAAAAAAAGGATGGATTTAAAAAAAAATGCCCCAGGTGATTTAGGTAAATGAACAATACCACAATACGAATTCATTTGTATTCAATAAAAAAAAAAGATAACAATACACATAAAAGAAACTTTTCAAAGCTCCGTTTCAAAAAGGAACCATTATTATGTCCATTTTCTTAACTGTCTATATCTTTTTTTTCACACAAAATTTGAGTGTCCATTTTCTTAAACAAGCATTTCGAGCTCTGTTTAGATTCAAAATTCCACCCATGAACTAATGCGACGTTCTTACTGAAACGAAAGAATGATACTTGCATCAACTCAAGACGATACTTGTATCTGCTCAACCGAATATAGATGCGCTCACAGCAGTATGTCCAACTTTTTACCAAGGCCTAATTTAGTGATACGTTGGCCCTAGGCACATAACTGTCACGGGTCCCCAGATTATTACTTTACGCCAAATTTACCAGTTGTTTAATTATGAAACGTTTTTCGATTATTTATAACATAAGTGAACTACAATATATTAGTAAATTTGGCATATTATTTATTTCAATTTTTATTAACTTGTAATTCTAATAGACAATCCGTAAGGAAAAACACAAAAAGAAATAATTTGTAACATTTATTTGGCTGTCAGGCCTTATAAGGCACTAAATTTTATCAAGCTTTTTCTTTTTTATTTAAAAAAAATAGTCACAAACGATAAATTTAAAAGTTTGTAGTTTATTGAACTAAATGCAAAATGTGTCATAAAATTAGCCTATTGATCTCTAGGTTTTTCATTGCTTCCACATTTTCAGCCGTAATTATGGATTAATATTTCCAATAAAGCCATATGTAACAACATTTAAATCAAGCATATACAGATGGCACGATCGTTGTTAAGCGACAAGTGCTCTTTCCTTGTTTTTAACTGCATTTTAGGTTTTATTTTAGACGTTTTGCTGCAATTTGTGGGTTGTTGTTTTTATATATAAATATATATTATAATATAGCCGTCATTAAACAGCCGATCAAATTTCGAGTTAATGACTACCAATGTTTAACTCAGTAGCATTATAATTTTGAAACCAATCCAGAAGAAAAGGGAACTTCTGGATCAAGTATTGGAAGAAATTTGTCTTTGTGGTGGACTTTTTGATATATCATTCATTCACCAACAGGTGAAGAAATATAGCATTTGAAAAATGTTAAAATTACTTCGAAATAATAGAACGTTGGTAACAAAACTTAAATTAAATAAGATTATACTACCACATGAAAATAAAATTATGGATATAAACTTGATAAACTTAGGATAGAAAAACTGACTATAGTTTGACAAAACATAAATTCATTAATTAATCAGTGAATAATCCTGTTAAGTGTACCACGGTAGCACCAGAATATAATGAAAAAATTGTAATTTTTTTTTATTATAATTTAAAAAAAAAAAAAAAGTCAGAAATTTTGAATTACGCATCCGAGTTATCACTTTTAAACGCGCTGAAATAGCGCAGATTCCTCCGTAAATCTATCTAGTTTCTTCTAAAAAAATTTTATCACTTTTTCGGCAATTATCGCTACGGATTTCAACATAGTATTAAAAATTTTAATATATTATTTCTATGCACATATTTCGAAACAAAGTTTTTTTAAGCGATTGATTTGTGCCCATTTAATCCAAGTGACTTTTCGATTGTGATTTCGGCAGCTATATTATCAGATTTTCATAAAGTTTTTAATTTCTCGATATTTTTATACCATATTACGACTCGTAGTTTCGAATCACGTATTTTAATAATCACTTTTGCTGTGCTTTATATGAGCCTATTTTACCGTAAATACAAGCTGTTTTTTTCGGCAGATATTGCTCTGCATTTCTACACAATTTTGAAAATCCCGATATTTTTAATATGTATTATTGCGTTACTCGAATTGCGCATTAAAAAAGAGCGCTTTGTGCCGATGTCATTGCAAATTATTATTATTACGACTTGCGAGTTTCGAATCACACACTTTACTAATCGTTTTTTAAATTTGCTTTATTTGTGCCGATTTCTTCGTCAATCTATTGTATGATCGATTTTTTGGCTGTTGTTGCTACTAATTTCCACGTAGTTTCTTGAAAATCTCGGTATTTTCAATACAATACTACAAATAAGTATATCTAAAATAGTTAAAGACAATCAAAAAATTTCTAGGATTAAAATATTTAATTTGCATTTACTTTGCTTAGTAAAATATTTTACTTTTATTCCATGGACATTACGGTTAATTTATTTTACCTTTGTAGAATTATATATTTATTTTACCTCTGTATAATTTAGTTAATTTATAAGCCTTAGTATTATATGATGTGATAAAAAATACCATTACTTTCCTACCATCTTTATTTTTATTCGATGAATCTACTTTTAGATAAAAAGGAAATATTATTATTATTATTTTATTTACTTGAGCATCCTACTTTAAACTACTTATTCTAGCAATCTTAATGAAAAATTCCTAAGAAAGCTTACAAAATATTAAAACAATTATAAAAATCTTTATTAGCAACATTTGATTTGTTCAATTTTAGTTCAATAAAGTTATTGTAGTCATAAAACAAAAATCGTTCAGAAGAAATGAAGTAAACATGACATAACTTTATTCGAGTGACGTAATAAGTCTTTAAAATAAAACATTTTAACAACTACTCATAACAGTCCTTTATAATAATGTAATTGAGAAGTTTGTTACAAATTGCAACAGAATTAAAATATTTGATACAACAGAAAAATTACTGTTCTGCTTGCATGAGAACTACTAGCTGAAAGTATGAGGTTGTTTGTTACTGTAGAAACTAGAATATAATAATTTTTAGTATGCAGAAAATTAAGAAATGACCAGACTCGTTCAGTCTACATGAAATTAAAACTCGATACACTTATTCAAAGACTCTTATCCTCATAATTGCCAGCACAAGAGTCTGATGCCTGAAACAGTTCTTGTGATAGGAGAACAGTAGATAACAAAAACATAATAAATAGGAATGATATAATTTGAAATGCAAATGATAAATGGAACCTTTTAAACAACACCTTTAAATCTTTACAAACTTTGATAAAGAAAAAAAAAGAAAAAGATTATGGCTATATTAGTTTAAATAGAACCAAATGAATAAGGCATTCTTCCTTTAAAAAAAGCGTAATTCGATTTTTACATTCAATGAATAGTGAAACAATGTCAGAACACTTTTAAAAATTCTATTTCATAGTTTAGGCTTAATTCCATCATTCTCCATTTTGCAATTTTTTTCTCAAATTAATTTTGGGACAAGAAATTAATTGAATAGTGAAGAAATTCAACTAATTCTCTTATACATCATTTTAAACAAATGGTTAATATACATACACCTTGTATAATTTTTAAAAAACATACATAAATAAATCTATATTTGACACACAAAAGAAAAACTATAAAAAATAGGGTTTGTAATTTTCTGATTGTAATGATAGAATTTTAATTACAGCTGACAATAGTCAAAATTTACCACTTTCAAGTAATTTTTCCTGATGAATATCACCTTCAAGGGGTTGTTAAAGACTTATTTTGACAGTATCGATATTAAAACTGATGAGTTATTGGTGCAGTTTTAATAATCCTTAATATATCATTATAATTATATTAGTATATTTAGTATTTATTGCATAACCTTTCAATATTCAAGTTTTGTGCAAAATACATTTATCAGTGGTAGCAAAAAAGTAAAGCCTAAATTTTAAAAACAAACAGAATTCTTATACGAGACCTTGATAAGAACTTTGGAACAGGACCATTTCTCTATCTGATTTTTAATTTACTGTTTAAAATATCTAGAAGTAGTGGTGGAAAAAAAGTTCTGTTAATTCTAATTCATTTAAATATTAACACACTACATTTGCTACCACTGGTAAAATATTTTCTGAAATACATAGTAAATTCTTATTAAAACTTCACCAATTGTCATAACACCAATAGTATGTATTATCAAAATTAATTAAGCTTCATCTGCATATGGCAATTTTCTACAGGACGAATTTCCCATTAACCTTTTCTTCATTAATTTTCCTTCTTTCTTCCCGTAGCTTATTTTTTTTATTTCAATTAATACATATTACCTATATTTATTAAGCATTGGTCTCAATAATAATATCATCAAAACAAATAAGCATTTTCCCCCCATAAACGTTTTAGTAGGTAGGTTATTTTTTTTCTTCAATTAATACATATTATCAACATTAATTAAGCATCATTGTCGTCAAAAATAGGATGACAATTCCTCACAGTTCCCTTAAACAAATAAGTACCTTAACTTCATTAATTTTGTCTTTCAAGACATAGCTTTTTTTTTTATATATATATTTCAATATACATATAATACTTTAATAAGGAATCTGTGGCGTCAATGCATTGCGTTTTTTGTTACTTTTCTCTTAAGCGAATTAGATGAATTTTGTCTCTGAATACACAGCTAATTTTTTTTTCCACTTCAGTTACCATTAATTTTAAAATATTTACTTTTATACAACGGCATCGGATGACATCAGAACTATGAATTTGTGACATAGTCCCCAATTGCCATCACGTTTATGTTGTCCTTTGAATTAATCTGACGTAGCTAAAAAAAATAATTAAATATTAAAATACCAGCAATAAACTTTGTTTGAACAAATAGAGCTATAAGCTGACAAATATCACTCTCTTTCTCGTATGCCTGTTTAGGCAGAGGGGTGCGATTCTTCCAGTGGCGCTATCTATGGCCAAGAATTCGTTTTCTGTCACACACATTCGTCGCACCCATTTATAGGGCGGAGCAAATATCACTGATATTATCTTTAAAATATTAGAAAAATTTAATTGTCTATAGTTAAATTTAAAAAATTGGCAAAAAACCAATCAGAAAATTCCACTTTGTCGCTCAGCCCGCTCAAACGGCTCGTTGTGCTTCGAACTATCCTCATGCCAAATTTCAATATTTTCGGTCAGATGGTTAAGGAGTCTATAAAAGAGACACACACACACAGACATTCATTTTTGTATACATAAATCATCAACAAATAAATTAAATAGACATAAATTTGAGTTTGATTCTTTTATCAATGACTTCATATGATCTTCACATAGACATCATGTATTGCATTTGATTGGTGTTTGTGTTGATGCAAACGGAAAAGAATGAGGTGAAGATTTGATGAGGTTCTTAATGATCAAACACACCTGTAAAAAAAAAAAAAAAAGTAGATAATGTACTTAAAGAAAACCCATCCACAGTATGTTGGAAATAAAAGTAAAAGCAATACACAAAAAATTGCAATTAGTTAAAAATTAAGATCTGAAAATATTTTTTTAATCCTTTATATCCATTTATAGTTTTCAACTCTTATTATCAGCTAAGTATGTATGCATAAGTATAATTAGCACAGTGCAATATAAGTGAAATTGATAAAATCTTAAGCTAAAATTTTGATTCATTACCAGGCCTTACAGTATAACATTTATTAAAAAGATAAAAATCATATAATTTCCTGTCAAACAAATATTTTACAACACATAGTTCAAAAAAATTAATTCTATGCTTACATAAATAAAAACATATGTCTGACTTTTAGATTTCAATAAAATAAATTTCAAATAAAGTTTCTAAAAATAATTTAACAGTATGGGGTAGTAGTGATTGCAACCTACAGGGGATGTGTTAATGGACCACATTTTATTTTTAAACTTATTTGCCCTTAATAAAGCTATGAACCTACCTTTGTTATGCATAACAGAAGGGAAGTCATTGACCTTACTTTATGTAATTTTATTTCAGTAGATTATATTGCTGATTAGAAGGTAGCTGATGCAGTCACTGCTTCAGATCACCAATTAATTACTTTTTCTATTAAAGGTCTCAATGGAGTGAAGGCCATGAGGAGGAATCTCAGAACAGCTGATTGGGGTTCTTTAGAAAAGAGCTGATAAGGAAGATGGGGAACCTCTCTGGGTCACAATAATGTAGATAATGTGGAGAGGACTGTTGAACAAGTGCAACAGCTCATACTCAAATCATATCATGTATCAGGTAATGTTACGTCCTCTAGCTACCCAAGGCGAGTTCCTAGGCGGTCTTCTGTGCTTAGTAAATTTCATAAAAATGAAGGAAGCGTTTTAACAGGGCAAAGAAATCTGGTGAATTGCAGTTCTATTGTAACACTCTCACTGCTTATAACAAGGCTATTAGAGTGGCTAAACGTCGCTCTTGGCAGACTTTCTGCGATGTTAACACAATTTCTGCCATTGCAACCTTAACGTTATCTGGCTTACAAACGGAAAGTATAGCGAGTCTGGGGTAGAGGCTCTTGGCGAATTGCTTGGAGTGCAGTTTCTTGGGTCTTATCCTGTAAAGAATGATACTCTTTACAGTAATTCCTCTACTATTTGTAGTGAGAATGACTGGGGAACTGACTCAGATTTACAGGAGCTCTCCTTCATTCTTGAGAAAATTCTCTCAGATAAAGAGATTGCTCTGGTGGTATTTATTGATATTGAAGGTGCATTTGACAAAGTCCCGGTTGAGACCATCACCAATGCACTTAAGACCAGTGGTACCAATTTGATTATCACCAGGTGGATAGCTAATTTGATGTCCTCCAGGTATGTTTGTTCCTATTTACTGGGCATTAACATTAAAGTTAATGCTACCTCAGACTGGGGTTTTGTCCCCCATCCTATGATGTATGGTTATGAACTCATTATTTGTTCGATTAGCGAATCATGGAATTCCCTATGTTGGGTATGCTGATGACTGTGTTATTGCTCTCAGAGTCGAATATGACAAAACAGTATCTGAAATTGCGAATGATGCACTTCTAGAAGTTGCTAACCGGTGATCAGAATCTGGCGCATCTGTTAACTCTTCTGGTCTTCCTGTTCTGAAATTACCTTGATCATATGTTAGAACTTACTGAGAAAGTCAAGTTTCTCGGAGTTTTCTTTGATCAAGGCTTGGTCTTGAATCAGGGGCAGGTATTTACTGCTCCAATGATGGTACCATACATCACTTCCTTCTTGCTAGTTCTGCCACTGTTTTCCAGGCTGAGCTCTATGCTATCATCTTCTGTTGCAGGATGTACTTAGACAAGAGTTATCTAAATATACTGCTCTGACAGTCAGGCTGCTCTACTATCACTAACAAGGTGCAAATACACCTTTTCTCTTGAGTGGGAGTGCTTCTCAGTCCTCTGTGACCCTTCCACTCATAACAAGGTAATCCTACACTGGGTGCCAGGACATACGGGTATCCCTTGTAATAAGATGGCAGATAAATTTGCACGGGCTGGCTCCAGTGTGATTTTCTGAGACCCTGAACCAGCTTTAGGAATTTCTCCCACATCCTTCAGGGCATCTATTTTCAAGATCCATGCCAAGATTGCCCATGAGAAATGGCTCAACTCACATGGTTTGAGACAAGCTAATGAGTTAAATCATGACTGCTCTGGTGTGCGTCAAAAAGAGCTTCTTAAGCTTAACAGGAACAGCTTGAGAAAGATTATTGGTCTTCTCACTGGATACTGCACCGTCAGGAGACACCTATACATTAAGGGTATTGCATCTGATCCTTTTAGTCGAAGATATCATCTTGAGGAGAAGACTTCACAACATATACTTTGTGATTGTGAGGTCTATTCTGCTCAAAGATTTGAGAATTTAGGGCAACATTGTATTAAAGCCTGGGAATTACAAAATACTCCTGTCAGGTGTTTGCAAAACTTTGTTTCAGCTACTAAGCTTTTCTGCTAGTCATGATCTAGAGTTTGGGTACAATAGATCTCTAGTTGATGTGCCTAGCTCCTCGGAGCTGCCCAACCTCTAAGTCTGTCGGTCTAAAAGTAATTTAGATTAACTGTTCGAATGTAGAATGTTTAAAGTAAAACTTTGCAATGAAATTAAAACATCTGGTAATAGTGAGCTTTATTATTAAACTAAGCATTTATTAGTACAAATTATTTTAAACATGGGATATTTTGAAATGGCATTATATTCAAAGAAAACTATTTTAAACTATCAGGATTTAGTTTTTAATCGCCCGATAGCAACAATAGTAATTAATGTGCAACTAGGTCTACCTTAGTACAGCTTTTCCATCAAGAAACTGATGGAATTATTGAATTTCAAAAACTGCACTATATATATGAATAATTTAAGACGACTTGAATTCTGAATATAGTTGTGTCAAACATAAATGAGTGTGACATGGCACTGGATACCCAGCAAAATTAGATGGGTACCCGGTGCCGGTTCTTGCGGCTAAAAACCATGTCCCTGTGCCTAGTACTGGGCTGTAAAATGTTTTGCCAGGTGCGGGTACATACCGGGCTATGAAAATATGGCCGTGCAATTGCTGGCTACTTGGCACAATAAAAATCATAAAAATAAAGGATAAATTAGACATGTTATTATCATAAGATGTAAACAAAACTATATCATGAAAATCGTTTTTTCTTCTTCCTCAAGACAACATTAAGTGTAATTTTAAAAATAATAATAATTTCTAAGTTTTTATTTCATTAAATAGTTACTTTCATAAAACAAACAAAACTTTACTAACCTTTTTAGCTTTAATTTTAACTGAATTTGGTGCCTCTTCAGCTTTCTCAATAAAATTATTCAGAGGAGAAACCAAAATCTTCATTAGGGATTCAAGTGATACAATATCGTGAAATATTAAATATTCCACAAAAATAAGGGCTCTCTAAAAAAAGTTGTTTTATTGATTATTCTTATAAAATAGACTTAATAATAATTAATAACTATGTAAAAAAAAAACTATCTACCAAAAAATATTTAAATTTGGAAACAAAATGTAGTGTTCATATCAATTAGAAAGCAGGAACAAATTGAATGCTTGTATTTATATAACTACTTTTAAAAAGTATTTAAAAATCAAATTTCAAATGCATTAGAAAATGATAAATAGCCAAGTTAGTCATATAGAAGTTTTATTTTTTTAATGTGCTAACTAGAAAGTTATTAATTTTAAATATAAAGTAGAGAATGTCCTGAAATTTACGCAAGATTTTAATTTTGCATCATTCGTGTCTTAAAATAGACTTTTAAAAAAAGGAAAAGAAAGAAGGAAAGCAGGACAATTCACAAATCCGGTTTATTAAAATTGTAGCTACAAGAAACAAAAACGCTTTTTATTTATTGAGCCATTCCCTGATAGCATAGTTTTCTATTTTAATGATCAGAATTAGCTGTTTAAATCATACAACAAGATGGACTGCTTTAATTTTCTATTGAAGTCAATGAGAGAGCCAATAAAACAGAAGAAGCCATTCATCTGATATGCTATTTTATAGCTATGCTATTGCTATTTTTTATAACCTCATATGCTATTTTTTATAACCTCATATTATATGCTATTATTTTTTATAACCTCACTGATATGCTATTTTTTATAACCTCATATTATAGTTTATGAATCAATAAAAAGAACATGATTTTTAAATAAAAACTTGTGTTTAATATCAAAATTACTTCTTGAATGAACTTTAGAACATTTTACAAAACACAAACAAAACTTAAGTAAATACAATAACTCCTAATTGCTTTAAAAAACAAACTTCAGTTTCCTCAATTCAAATCTTTTATAGTTTATTTCTACACAGGAAATAGAAAATGAGGAAGTCCTAAAAATATTTGGCGCAAGATAATTGTAAATAAATTTAAAACAATAGGAAAGACATGGTGAGAGACAAAATATCTGGCCACAAATACAGCAAGATGGGAAGCTATGATAGAAGCCCTATATTCCAATTTGAGTGAATTTGTTTGTATGTAACAATAAAAAAATCAAAGACAAAAATTACGCTAGGGAACAAACTTTTTGTTGCTTTTTTACAAATACTTAATCCAACTTTATTTAGTTATGGGGATTTTAAATCTATAATTTGTTTTGTTTTTAAAAATTATAGACTTTTTTAGAATGACATTTTCAATCTATTTTCTTAAAATGTTCAAGTTGAAAAAGGTCATGCATAATAAGGAGTCACATAAATTTTGTGACAAACTTCTATGGTGTTAGGGCACATAATAAGGATTAAATTTGCATTGGAACCCATGCCCACAAATGTCGTCATAACTAACTAGGGATGCTTCCCTATTATTACCTGTTGCGAAGCACATAAAGAAATAGTTCATAATAGAGAAAGCGCCCCTAGCGGTATATGACAACATTTACGGGCATGGGTTCATATGCAATTTTAATCCTGATGACGTGTCCCAACTCCGCTAGAAGTTTGTCATTTCATTTACGCAACTCCCTATTACACACAGGTTTTTAAACTTGTACATTTTCACAATAAATAAACTAAAAATGTCGTTAAAAAAAACTTAGCATCAGAAGAAAACTGATAGCAGATTTGAAATAAACAATGTGAAAATATCCAAGATCCAATAAAAATTCTCATGCAACAGGAACCAAAAAAACAAACAAACTTGTTTCCAGTCTTATCAATTGAATACAAAATTAATTGATTTTGGATTGGTTTCAATGTAAAAAAAAATGAGCGAAGGAACTCAATTCCCACAACTACTCAAAACAAAGGTTAATGACTAATCATTTAGTTGTCATAATCCAAACAAATCTTCATTATTCATTTCACTTTAAGCTGTAGTAAATTTTTATAAAAAGCAAGAACTCCTCAATGTTTTATGAAATTTTAAAAAGCAGAAAATGTTAAATAATCATGTTTTTTTTTTTTTTAAACAGTGATATAGCCAAATGCAACACATACAAAGGAACTATTGAAATTTTTAAATAAAATACAAAAAGAATGGAACTAGAAAACTACACAAGAATAAACTCTCATAGGAATTTTAAAATAAAGATACTAAAATTTTCACTTAAGAGTTATGATTTAAAACTAAAAAGAAAATTGAAATAGGGCATTTTTATCTTTTCTCATACCGATCTAAAATAGTATCCCTTATAAATTAAATTCAAGATACAGATATAAAAATTCTTGATTGATAAGTTTAAATGTGAAATATAATACTCTAGATCAGTGGTTGACAATGCCTTTTTAAGAGGGTTGTTTTTGAATTTTTTCCCCACAAAAAATTTTCCTAGTGGTTCATCACTTCTATGTTAGATTACGTATTATCTTAGAATAACTAAGAAAATATTTACATATTAATATAACAACAAAATCTAAACTGAAATTTCCCCAGTGGGTGACTAGGTAACCCACAAGTCATAGGTTTCTGCCCACTGATCTATATTCAAAATAAAAGAATTCATAACATTAAAGAAATTTAAAATGGAGGATAATAAAATAGTTTTGATATAGATATGGTTGAAATTTGAGAAAAAGATTATTAAAATAAGGATATGTTCCTCACTAGCATTCTTATTATAAACTTACAAAATACCATGAACCGGCATTACTTTTCCAATTGTTTTAGTAAAAGATAGGACAAAAGACTTCAGCTGCCCAAATGGCTGTTGAGAGTTCAGTTAATAGTCGAGAATGTTATTGTAATGTTAGCAAAAGTAAGAAAGAGGCCAGAAGTTTTTACATTTAGTAATAGGTAAATAATCTATAACTTAATCTGTCAACTGACTGTATACAAGTAATTTTGAAAAGGAACAAAACATTCAAATAGATGAAAGACCCTTGACTTTTCAAGCATTTGACTTTATGGTTTTGTAGTATTTCCTAGTAAACATTTGTAATGACACTCATTTGAAAATTTCTTACGTGAGAAACTAAGAAAAAGAGGTTTCGTTCCCCTTTCCTGAAAAAGGAAATGAAGTCAGTATTTCTCAAACTGACATTGTTATGAAAATTGCATCTCTAAACTAAAGTATTTTTTTCTTTAAACTTCTTAAGATTTTTTTTACAAACAGGATAAGTCGTATTGTGTAATCTTTTTATTTCATTATTTCTGCTAATAGCTATTTACTAAAATTTTATGACAATCCAACAAATATAATAAAACATCCAAGTACAAATAAAATTTATAAAAATAATAAATTTTTTCAACTGTTCTGAAGTTTGTTTCTGCTTATTTTACCCTTACAAAGGCAATATTCATAGAAGATGACTGTAAAGAATATTTTCAATTGTGTTAATAGGAAACATCTATTCAGTAACATTACCTCGTTTGAAAATCAGGTTTTTTAATTTTTATAAAAAGAAGGAATGAAATATAGATTCCATAAGCCCTCCGTCAAGCATAGAAAATATATTACTTTCTCTAAATAATAGGGAAAAACCCTGATAGAGAACTGATAGAATGGCAAAGTAACAACACCTGATAGAATGATAAAGTAACAAAAACTGAGAGAATGGCAAAGTGAAAACGCCTGATAGAGTGGCAAAGTAACAACACCTAATAAAGTGATAAAATAACCAAAACAAACAGTAATTTCATTTGCCAATCCTATGATTTTATCGTTATTTTTTTTATAACTAAAAGTATAAAAAGTTATTTTTATAAATTAAACTTTAACCTGTTATGAAGTAAAAGTGTAAAAAATTTGATAAAAACTTTTATATATTTTTTTATTATTCTATCACAATTTTAAGAATAAACAAACAAAAAAAGTCTTATTCTTTGATTAATTTTAAAGTGAAAAAGATATTATTTTTTAAATCAAATAAAAATTTTATTTAATAACTTACTAACTGAACAAGTTCCTCTTTTTCTTCAAGTTTTGAAAGGAGAAATGCCAATATTTTATCACAGTTCAATGACGAGCAACTTAAAAATAGGAAAAATTAGTAGGTATAAATTAGTGTAATGGATAAAATTATAATCTTCTTAACTTTAAATAACATAAATTTCACAAAACGAAATAAGAAAACCCTATAGAATTTTTTATAAACTACAAATGCAATTGAAATATTTTATTTCTTCTTTAAATCATGAAGTATAATTCTAATTGCTTTTTTTTCCCAATAAATTTCGTTTTTTTTTAGAAATAAATATAAAGTGATAGTTATTTTTGATGGTAGAAACAGCTTTCAATTTTTTGTATATTTTAATCAGAACTGAACAACATATTTGATGTTTGCAACTCGCACATGAATTTAAATATTTCAAATAAATAATTACACATTTAAGTACCATTTTATGATTTTAAAAAAATTACATAGTTAATGAAAATGTTTTCAAAAATTTGAGAAAACATTTTCTTTAAAATTTTTAGATATATTATTTTGAAGCTCAAAAAATCCCTCTGGAGGCATATAATAACACTATTAATATAATAAGATTGATTCATTCATACACAATATCTATTGTTTGTTGCCAAAATTAAATTGCTAGAAGAAATTCATAAGCAACAAATTACTTATATAGAAATTCAAGCAAATTAAATTACAACTGAATAATTAAAAGCAATGGTGGCAAGTATGCAAAATGTGAATAGATTTTTGTAACAAAAAGATGTTTGAAGAAGTAATAGTGTTGCGGCAGTTGCATGTTGTATTGAAATGACAATACAGAGAAAAAAATATTAAATATCAGAGAAATATAATTATTTAAACTTCACAGTATTAAAGAAAAATACATATTGTTTATAACAATACAAGCAACACTATCTGGCAAACAATATTGTTTACCAGAAATGGAAATTCTAAATTTTTCAATATGCTGTTCAGGATAAGCAGATGAAAGTTCAACATTCGTTTTTAAATTTTCAGATTGCAAAACAAACAAAATATGAGTTTTTAAAACTTTAAATTATTATTTTTTTTTTTTAAATTTTGAAAGATTTTTATTTTGTCTGGACATTCAATTATTTAAATAATAGCTAAGCTATTCTTGCCCATAGCTAAGCTAATGGGCAAGATTATAATGAAAATTATTTTGAAAAATTACTTAAAAACTGTCAATATTTCAAAAAATAAATATTTAATAATATTAATTGAGCGCAAAATTCATTTTAATCAGTGGTCATAAGAAGTTATAAAAGTTTGCTTTGCATGAAAAAGAGCTAATTACATGTTTTCCAATTATGTCCTTTTTCAATTGTCATTTTTTAAAAAAAACATATTCAAAGATTTCAGTTTTACTGATAAACTATGTCTTAATTAAATATCAAACTTATTCAGTTTTGTATTTTTAACAACAATGGCTACAAAAACAAAAGAATGCCAAAGAAAACGTGAAAAATATAGAAGAAAAAATTGATATTTCATACAAAACATTAGATATTGAAAAAAATAGTCAATTATGTTTTAAAATACCTCATAAAAACTTTAAAAATATTCTTTTAACTTCATGATATTTATTTTTTTATTTATTAATTTACAGATATTAGCCACCACTAAATAAAGAGGAAATAACAATTCAATTACATTCTGAAAAATGTGATTTTCATGTGTATGTAGTGTTTTATTTTAAGTATTACTTTGTATAAAAAAATTTACAAATTTGTTTAACTAACCCAGAATTTGAAAACATTAACAATTATGGATCAAATTGTTAATGCCTTTTTTTTTTTAAAGAAAAAACTAAAGATTAACTATTTCATGTCCATACACAACATAAACTTATTTGCTAAAACTAAGCATCAGTTCTTGGTTAGCTAAAAATAAATCTTCAATAATATTTAACTTATTTTAATAGTATACACATCCTAAAAAGGATTTTAAGAATAAATTAATAATACTAAGAAGTATTTTCATTATTATTACTAAACATTTACTTTCTAAATAATTTTAAACAAATAAAGCAATCAAAATTAATTAGGAATAAATATCTTACCTTTTACAGAGAGATGTAATAGATGAATAGTCTATTTTATGCAGTGGCTCATTTAGTGTGAAGGAATCAACAACTTTATGCTCATCAACCCAATCTATTACACTATCTTTAACTTCAACTTTACTGAAAAATAAAAAGGAATCAAATTATTTTAAAATTTACAGATTTGAAAAGATGAAATTTAAAGGAACATACCTACCATTTTGTTCACTACCACAGAATGTCTAGTTTCAGAAAATATTTTTTCTGGCGATAGAAAAGGTGATGTATTAATATTTTAATAAATTAGAATAAAAGAAATTTTGTCTACCACTCATATAAAAGGTCAAATAAACAACTGATCGAGTCCTTATAAAAATATAGAAAAATTCTATTTTTGACAAATTCTGCTTTAATTCATAATCACTGGAAGAATGTTTCATAAAATTCTCAAATGTTGGAAGAGATAAAAATATACTAAAAATTAATTCATTTTAATAGCTAATTCCTTACAATGATTATTTTATTTAGGGCCAAAAAAATTTAACCTTAGCGTTACACCAAATTTCAATAAAATTTTTTTTATACAGACTTCCCCTATGAGCTGTGACCACTGATTGTGCTTTTTATGTAAAAAGCTATATTTCAGCTTTATATTGTTTCAAAAATACTGGTTGCTAAAAGAAAGTGGACAATCAAAAAAGCAAATATAATTTTATATTTCTAGTGGTTTGTAACAGTTTTGAAATAAGAGATTCCAGACCAGGCACATATTATAACAAATATTTATACTAAAAAGCCACTTAAATGTGAGTAAAACATCTTACTTTTTAAGCAATCATTACAACAACAAAAAAAAAAGCCACCATTTTCAAATGTGTTAAAAATTTATATTTCTTGTAAAATTAATATAGTGTCTGTTAACTATAAAATAAAAACTTACTGTTCCTTAGAAATCATTAAAATGTTAAAGAGTACAAAAATCACTCTCTAAAAATATATTTTGTTATTTTTCAAAATCAAACTTTTGAGAGATATGTTTCACTAGTTTAAAGTTTTTTTCTGTCTGGTGATGCTTTCATATTTAGAGTTTTTATTTTGAGGTTTATCAAACATACAAGAAATTTTAGCCACCCATAAACTAATTTGTAGGTGTATAGTTACATTTCATCTTGAATTTGAAAGACCAATATTAAGTAAGAATGAAACGAGAAGAGAAAGGATGCAAAGAAATCTTAATCTTCAGAAGTTACAGAAAAATTTATTTAAGCCTATGACTAAATGATTTTTAAAAAATTATATCTGTTATACAGTAAGAACAATAATACAAGAAAACCATTTTTTAGTCAGTCATTTCATTACACAAAAATTAATAAATAAAATAAAAACTCAGTACAGAAAAGAAAAATTCTTTGAAAATGAAAACAGAAGCAGACCAATTATTGAAAATCAGTCAGCAAACTTAATGTGCTAATATTGTTAAATTATATTAGCAATTAAAAAAAAGAGTATGTCGATAAAATTATAAGAATGCCAGTTAATTAAACTAATGCATGCAAAATATGTGATTATGTTAATTCACATATAATTATTTTTTCATGTGCATTTGTTATGCTGAAGTTATAAGCTTCAGAGAGAAAAAAACTAAACCAGACACTTTCTAAAATTAAAAGTTCTGAGAACAAGAGGGATTGTACTAGACAGTTCTGCATTTTTCATAGGAAAATGTCCTGATTGAACTTACATTATAAATAAATAAGAAATTGTAAAAGCATTTTAGATTTTTCTACTATTGAATTTCACTTGAATTTAACATTGTTAAAACTAAAAGATCTAAACTAAGTAAATTTTAAATCAGAGCAAGTAATCTTGCTTTACTTAATAGCTAAATATTTTGCTTTAGTCTAAAATTTTGTGGGAATAATTTTTTAATTAAAAACTTAAATCCTAAAAGGAAATATTTGAAGAAAAAAAAATTAAAAATTTTCTATTACATTATACATCAAATTTCTTTTTTTAATGATTTTATCCCTTTTAAAGCTAAGCTTAAGAACAACCTTGATGCATCATTGTACTTAGTGCTACACTAGTTAAGGATTCAAAAATTTTGTAAGAATACAAGTTAATTATAGTGAAAACAGCCAAATACGACACAGATTTACTTTTCTAAACGAAATGTATTTGGATTTTAATAGATATTGTTAGTTTTATATTTTCCTTTTTTTTCCTTGCATATTTATTTAACTTTATTTTTCATAATTATTTTAAATGTTCCATATGTTTTAGTTCATTCTATAGATAACTTAATTGATTTTTAATAAATAAACTTTAAAACTTTTTAAGCACTTTTTTGTACGCATAAAACCATTATTCTGTTTATCAATTGTCAGCTCTAGAGAGAATACATTTAAGTATAATTTCTATTAGCAACGTATTAAATCTCAACTGTTATATTTTAATTTTCAGTCTGATTTTGGTTATGTTTTGTGTTGCAGTGGGATAATAAAAATATTTATTATTAAACTAATTAAATTCACATATATATGCATCAGATTTAATTTTGAAGTTCACTTTATAAAGAACATAGTGATGAATCTTACAGCATGTCAACATAAACACAGATTTACATTAAAAAGAAACAAATTTAAAAAATTATTTAAACATAATTGAATTAAAAAATTAATAATATATATATTGAAATTGAATAAATAATGCACAAGTTTTGAAAAATATTACCTTATATCAATGCAATCAAAGGAAACTAAACTGCACTTGCTAATATCTTCTCTAGCTAATTCCATGACATCTTCTTCTTCCTCATCATCGGAATCATCCCATCCTCCACCAGGTTTTCCAGGTTTATATACTGAATAGATAAAAAAAATAATAAATTAAGTTTAAGTTTGTAAAGCTGTTTTGATTCAAAATCCATGAAAGCAAAATTTTCTGATTCATTCTAAAACAAATCAAAACAACAAAGCAAATTGCTTTGCTTTTAACAACTAAGATAGAAACATTGTGTATACTTTTAATACCAATCAGGGGAATGAATTGACCTTGAGCTGGTAAACACTCTCAAACTTCTAAAACACATTTTATTTCCTTTTACAAGAGGCGTTGAACAGCTGATCCATTTTTGGGCTTATGGCTATCAATATTCGGTTCCAAAGTCTTTTAATTCTAAACCCATCCCAGAAAACAAAGAAACTCCTGGATCAAGCATTGTGACAAACTAACATTCATGGAAGACTTGATGGAACTAATCTGCATTTACATTACATGAAGCGGAAAATCACAAAAGCCTTCCTGACAACAATAGTATTCTAACCCTAGATCTAACAAGATTGAAGATATTTTGAAAGAAGATTTTTTTTGAGGATTTCCTGAATCTATCAATTTAATAAAACTTATAATACCGGAAATAAAATAAAAATTCATGACCCACTTGGCCAACAACCAGCTGTTGTGGCAATACAACATATGGGAATATAAGTACTGGAAAATTTTCTATGACTCTTACAACCAGATGCTCGTTTGCGTAAATGTGGCTTCCGTTCCCCGATTATACCAACCATAATGCTTACGTAGAATAGTACCAACACTATGATCTCAACACATTAAAGAAAACAAGCATTGTAAGAGTATTAGAAAAATTTTCATTACTTATATTCCACAACAGTCAGTTGTTGGCCAAAAGCGTAATATAGTTTTGGCTCTACAATTTTAAGAATCATTGTTCTATAAAACTACTTTTTGCATCAGTCCCCTTTACTTTTAAGATAAACTGGAGCCCATTCATATGAAAGTTGATGAGCTTCATGTCACCATCAAAGATAAAAACTGATCCTTTAGAGTAGCCATTCCTAAATGGTAAGGTTCCGCGAAAGGGTTACACGGGTTCTGAGAATCAGGAATTCTTTCAAAATCTATAATTAAACGCATATCAAATTAATAATCCATTATCTATTTAATATTCCCATTATTTTCATGATATTGTTTAAATGAAATGCTTTTGAAGAAAGAAATTCTAAAAGAATGTTTTTTCTAATAACAATATAATAAATGAATTTAAAAAAAGATAATCATTTATTAAAAATTTCATTAGTATTTCAAATTGAATGAAAATACCCAACTTCAACAAAGAAGAAATATGTTTCTCTGATTACCATTCTCATCGTTTATTTTCTTCCTTTTTCATTTTTATGCTGATGTAAACCATATTTCAGCTCATGCATTTTCAGTTCATGCATGCATTAAAATCAAATTAAAAACTCAATTAGATGCCGCTCCAGACCTGTGAATTCTGACATCTGTGAATTCTGTGAATACTGACATAAAAACTAATTTTCAGATTAACATTGATAAAATGATATAATAAAAAAATTTCATTCTTCACTTATTCACTTTATTTCCAAAATAATTCATAAAATTTAGATCAGGGTTCATTCATTAGATCATTTAGGGTTCCAGGGTCAAAAAAAATTTGGAACTGCTGCTTTAGAGTGACAACTCAGAGCCTTAAAGACCATGCTACCATTCATAATTACTTATAGAAATATTAACCAAAGAGCAATGTATTAAATAAATACAGCATTACAGAACTAAAAACTATAAAAAAAAATTGATTTGAAAGACAATCAACTATCAAAAGAAAATGCTTAAATTAATCCAAAAATAATAAACTAATTTAAATTTTGTAAACCTATTATGTCAGTTTTAAAAATATTAACTTAATCATTTCAAATAATTCACAGTATTCAAATTATTTTGTCAAATATTTTTTCATTCAAAAAATTTTGATACCAATTTTGATTTCAACTAAGATTTCTATCTCTTTCAAACTTTTTCATTTATTTTTACATCATTATATGCCTTTCCAATGGATGAAAAGGTTTTGTGAATAAGAAAAGCAAGGAGAAAAGAAAATTCCCAAAGAGAGGAACTGATTTATAACTGTGCACTATCCTTATTTCTGTTCTGGAAAGTGTTTGAAAAAATTTTCATAATTTTTGGGCACAATTAACATATTTTAGAAATTTAAAAATATCTTAATATACATACATAATTTTTAGCAATTTGCAATGCATCATAAAAGCATATTTATTATTATTTTTATCTACACCAGTTTATTAATATTTACCACAGTATCAAAATCTTCACTGTAATTATTCTAACACATTATTTTGTTATTCATATAATTAAAATATTTTAATGCTAATAAAAGTATATCAGTTACAATATCACTGTAGTCAATATTTTACACTTTATTTTTTAAGATTAGGTAGAAGTACAAATTTATTTAATTTAAATTTAATCATGTTTGTTTATCCAACTGAGGTAAAATACTTTTTTGAGGGTTTAATTTAAGAGTTTCACACATGGCTCAACTGTTTAATATTAGTGAGCAGAAATTACCATTAAGTAGTATACTTTCCAAAGAATTTCTACTTTCATCAAAAGATTATATTTGTAAATTTTTATATCTCTAGGACAGTTGAAAGCCTTAATGATATGCATTATTGTTTTAAAGATACAATTTCATAACTTTCAATAAGAATTCATGAACGTATTCATAAATTCTCATCATGAATGTAATTCTAAATACAGTTCTAGAACTAAACTGTATCTAGAACTAAATTTGATAAAAATTTCAGATTCAAAAATAATAAACCAATTAACAATTTTTTAGAAAAATAAATAAATAAACAAATAAAATAAAATTAATTTTCATATTGGAAAAAAATATACAAATTTAAAAATCTTCTAAAACATATTTTCCAATAATTATTATGATTTCAATAATGAAATGTATCTTAATAAAATATTAAACTATCTTTATTTTATTCATTAAAGAAATTTGTATCAGTTAATACCTAGTAACAAATAAATATTTTAAATGAGTAACAATATTAATACAAATTTAAAATAAATTTTTAATACTTCTTGAATAAATAAATTTTATAAAACGTACAACACTTAAAATTAAATAAAAATTCTTAATTTATTAAAAATCTATTATGTTTAGAACATGAATTTATTTTATTAACTATTTTACAAAGCTTTTACATTATATTTATCACTCTTGTTAACAAATTTTAAATTATAACTTTTAATATTCTTAACAGATAAATTCATATTTAAAAAATAAATTATGAATGATTTAGTCTTACAGGGCTGATTGTGCTCCGGAAAAAATCCGGATTTCCAGAATTTTCTCTAACAGTGATCCGGAAGTTTCCGGAGATCGAAGGTCCAGACGTTTCAAAAAATGATTGATCACAGAAGTTTCCGGAATTTAAGTTTTCAAAGGTGGAACTTAAAAACACAGTTTATTTTATTTGTTTGTAAGGGAGAGCCAGAGAGATACTTTATAAGCCTATATTCATGATTAATATTCATTTTTTTATCAGTAAATAGTTGCTATAATCATAAACTCAAGAAAGAAAGACATATTTGTAAATTTTATTTACTTCTCCAGGTCATCATAGGTATGTGTAAAATTTCTAAATATATTTTAAGTAAACTAAGAAATATTGAGAAAAAGGCAAAAAACCTTGTTTAAATTATTTTTTTTCTAATTTTTCAATTTAAACTGCCTTTTTTTTTCTTCTTTTTCTTTTTTAAACTCAAGAAATTTTCCGGAATTTTGACTTGGGCTCACAATCACCCCTGGTCTTAAATATAAGAAAATTTAAAACATTTGAGAATAATGAGAAAGGAAAAAAATGATATGAGACATTATCAACATGGAAGAAAGGAAACCTTTACAAGAAAAGTTAATGCATAGTTACCTCTTGCTTTTCGTTTAGATCGAGGAACAGGTGCAAGCTTTTGCGTCACATTTTGCGTGGATGCAGGTGCAAGCATGTCGATTTCAGCAGAGTCTTTATTAATTATAAGAGGCTTATATTGTGGTAAACTATCACCTAGATGTGATGCTTGAGTTTCTGCCTGTTCTTTCTCATTTGAAGGTAACAGTTTGTCTACAAAATTGGTAACTCCATCAGTAATTTTTTCTGATATTGATTCTGAAAGAAAAAAAAATCATGGAAAAAGGATTTCAATATATATATTTTTTAATATTAGGTTTTAAAAATTAGTTTTATTTCAGCCACATTAACAAAAAGTATATTGATTGAAATTTTTTAAAACACTATACAGAAGAAAATATGGGTATGAGTTTTGGGGAGAAAGAGTTTTTCTCCTAATCAGGCTTTAGGAATAAAATTAAGGAAAAATGAACAGTAAGAGAATAAATATGGAGAAAAGTCAGCAGAAACGATGCGCATGAGTAACAGAGTACATAGAAATTATAGTAACAGTTTTTTTATTTGTGATATACTCTGAGGGAAAAAACCATTAACATATTTCTTTTATGTCTAAAAGAAATGCAATTTAAAAAGAATTTATTTTCAGAGTTTCTCTTTAGTAGCATTATTATTATTTACCAATACAGAATGTTAGTGATTTGACAGGTCATTCCTACAATTAAGAAAAAATATAAGAACATCCAAAACCATGAACAATGTTTACTTCATTACTAATTTATTACTTCGTTACTAATTTATTTAGAGTTACTAATTTATCGTTACTAATTTATTTAGAGTCATTGATCTAAAAACCAGTAGTGACTATATCGAACCTACAACTAAGTTACTAAATATTGATTACAAACCAAAATCAAAGTTGAATTGATAAGTAGAAGCCAGCATGCTCCATGCAATTGAAAATGTTGACTTGCATATTATCTTCAGTTCAAAAAAGATAGAAATTGATTAAAACTACCAAATTGATGTTGTCTCTGGTTTCTAAATTTTTTGCAATGTGCCAAAATGTGTTTTACAGTAATCGGTTCCTTACAACTGGAACAATATGGTGTGGGTTTCTTTAGAAAAGGTGTCTGAGTTTTACAAGTGTGACCAACATGCAAGCATTCCAAAATTACTTCAAGTTTATGTTAAATTGCTTATAAAACTGTATATGTTCAATATCATGTAATTTGTTATTAGTTAAATATTCAGAGTTATTCTATACTTAGATTTTAGAAGTCTATGTTTTTTACAAAATTAAGATGACAAAACAGCTTTTCTGCGAATTAAAGTCAACAAATTCATGTCTTTTATGATCAAATCGTTGAATTCCTTTAACAAACAAATACACTCTATAACAAAAAAATTGACGCACCAAGAAGGAGTTGTCCGATTGAAACGAAAATTGGTGGATAGGAAGACAATGTACAGAATAGTAAATAATTAAAATTTCAGAACAATTTAATAATTTATTGCAGAGTTACAGTAACTAGTTAAATAAGGTGTTGACCCGCCTCTAGTCTGGATAGACCTCTGCCACACGACGTGGCATAGACCGATAAAGCTCCCGGATGGTCTCTTGCGGTATTTCCTGCCAAATTCGATCCAATTGTCGAACGAGGTCATCAACATTCCGTGCCAGATGCAATCGCCTTCCCATCATATCCCAGACATGCTTGATGGGAGAGAGAACTGGTGATCTGGCAGGCCAAGGAAGAGTTTGTCAAGCTTGCAAACAGTTCATAGCAACATGTGCCGTATGTGGTCTGGCATTGTCCTGCTGAAAAACCAGCCCAGGGAGCTGCAAAAGAAACGGTAGCAAAACAGGTCTTAGGATGTTGTTGACGTACCGCTGTACAGTAAGTGTACCTCTAATGACGACCAAAGGGGTCCGGCTGTCAAAGGAAACGGCTCCCCAGACTATAATGCCTTGTTGAAGGCCGGTGTGGCGTGCAATAGTGAAGGCAGGATCCACCCTCTGCCCTGTACGTCTTCGATGATCGTCAGGACACAGTTGGAAGCGGGATTTGTTGCTAAAGACTACATGTCCCCAGTTGGCAACATTCCATCCTGATCGAGCGCCGATTTTGCGCGTCTTAGCGCCTTCTTGGTGCATCGATTTTTTTGTTATAGAGTGTATTTTAATCCAATGAGGAATATTATCATATGTGATAAGTTGCTTGCTTTATATACATAAAAAAAAAAATAATTAATCAAGGAAAAATTTCACAGGGGAACAGACTCTGATAATTTCACGCATCCTCCTTAACTGACACTTGCATCAAAGTTATGGAAGTCATATGGAACAAATAAAAATTTCGATATAAAATCCGAAAAGACTGGAATTAATAATGCAATAAGTAATTTATTATTATAAACTAAGTTCTATACTCTTTCATCTTAGCCAATCAAAATTAGTGTAGTTGTGAAATAATATTGCAGAAAAATTTTTCAATAGGTTAGCAAATAATTCAGAAAACTTACTTTGGCTTTTAACACTAAAGCCAAATCCAGACAATCCTTTGGTATTAGCATTTGATCCATAGCCAGTCAGTTCTAGAACAGCTAAAAATATACATAATAAATTGATAAACTGAAAGAACAGTTTATCTAACAATTTATGAAATAGTAAACAGCATAATTAATTATGTAGAAAACTTACGTGGTGATGATGCATCAGAAACTTCTCTGTCTTCTGAGAAGATAAAATCTAACAACTCCTAATAATAATAATATATATACATGAAGTCAAAGAGTCTTACTAAAAGCTCAACAGTTGTTGCCAACTTATACTAAAAAGCTAACAAATTAAAAGATAAAAACATTTAAGCTTTCCCTTTGTTTAATTCCATAAAAGTTTAGATTTTCCCCCAAACTTAATGTTTTGGTTGCAAACATACATAAAAATACATAAGCTATATAAGATAGAATCTTAGTGAGATGTATATTTTGTAAGACCTCTTGCAAAAAATTCTCATGAATTGCTAAGTTTATAAATACAATTCATTTTTTAAAAAATTGAAATCGATATATTAAATTTGTTAAGATAAAGGGAGAAAATAAATATTAAAAATATATGCATGATAAATTAATTAAAGCAGTTTAACATAATAAGCAGAACTAATTAACTCAAAATTTAAAATATATGATAAGACCTATATTTAAAGAGGAACTCTTAAAACATAGGTCCTATCCTAAAATGCTCGGAAAAAGAAATATGCTTGTTAAATCTGATCACCCCCCAAAATCAGAATTCATGGTCAGAATGAAAAAATGCTTATGAATTCAGATCATATCTGAATTCAAGGTATAAATAACAAAATTCAAGAATTTAAAAAAATACTAGTTAAACCTGATTGCACCCTTAATCAAAGTTCAAGGTTTGTGTACAAAAATAAATCCTGTCAAATGCGATCTCTCCCTAAATCAGAATTCAAGGCTTGTACAAAAAATTTAAGCATACAAAAGCAACTAATGTGAATTGTTTCTATGTAATCTTTATTGAGAAGCAAAAATATAAGTAGCTAATGTTGATTGCTTAATTCTACAGAATTTTGTTTAATGTAATTTTCATCGTAAAACACTTAATGCATTAAATGTTTCATCACCTGTGAGCTCTACTATAATATTAATTTCAAAATATACATTGCATATAAAAAACCTACCTTTGCAAGTTTCCGAATATTCTCATAGAATGCTTTGCCATGTAGATCATCAGGAGGACCATGAAAACCTGAAGAAATATTGATAATAAACTGCTTATGTAATGCTCTTTTAAATGTTATTAAAATCTCAATATGTTGTTATAATATAAGTTAATCAGAATCTTAACATTCCGAATAAACTTTATAAACTAGACTTTTACATGCCTTAGATACGATATTAATCTGCTAGTTGAAAAATTATATCAATTTTTAGGTGGTATTCAAATATATTGCTGTAGAGTTACAACTTAATGTGCCTATACTTCTAATATTTTTAGTTAATTATTTTTTTTTTTGTAAACTTTCAATAACTTTATTTATACTAAAACATTAAATATACAATGCTTGATTATGAAAAACAACTCTTTCGGTTACCAGTAACAACTTTTCAACTTTCCACTTGTCATGAAAAAGAAAAAAAAAAGAATAGATATTTTTTGTTTACTAAAATATGGTACAAATATTTTTAGTTATCTTTTATCACTGAATAGTGCAATATTTTTATTTTTAATATATTTTTTTAACTATTGTTCATTTCACTAAAATTTCAAAATTCCTTATCGTTATTTAAAGAAGACATTCAGAATGCTAAGTTTGATTCTAAAAAACAACTCTTTCAATTTTCCTTAATAATTTTCCAACTTTTTACTAGCTTGAGATAGAAAAAAAAAACTTAATGTGAAAGCAAAAATTAAATTAAAAAATAAAATAGAGAATTTGCAAATGCATTTCCAAGAAAAAAGAAAAATGGGTATGTATTGGGTCTTGTATTTAAAATAAAATTTGAAGTGTGTATTGCATCCTCATGGTGGAATCATCTCAGAGTTTCCTGTGTGCATTCATACATTTTGTTAATTTTCATTTTATGGTTGCTAATTTTCATTTAGGGGGTTGTTCATTTTTTGGTTAAAGCCAGTGGTATTTCCATTTTTCTTGATTTAATTTTTGATTAGACTAAACAGTTCTCTGAACGTATAATGGTTATTAACGAAAATGGAGCTGTTCCTAAACAGATAAAAGCTTTAAGTTTAGAACAGCAAATAAAATTTTGAAGGTAGTAGATAGAAGAATTAGATCAAAACCTTAAAAATTGCTTAAAATATTCCTCCTGGAAAGCACTTTGTTTACAACAATTAAAAGTCATTATGTAATTCTGAAGACAGGAGGTGTTCCAATTTCACGCCATCCTTCTCTTGAAAGAAAATTTCAAAATATAGGAAGATCACTTAATAACTTTCTAAAAATTATGTATAATATTAAAAGATGTCATTTGAAAAAATAAAAAATAAGTCCATTTTAACCTAAAAAAATCCATTTTAATTAATATTATACATTAACCTTTTTAATGCATTATATTAATAGTTGCACTTTACTGACTTTAAAAAAAAATTATAAAGTCAATTATTCCATCCATTTTCTAATTCCTTTCAATGTATAGCACGCTTTTCTCAAAATAAGTCCATTATTTATGAATTATATTTGAACATTTGCTCTAGTTTTTTATCTTAACGATATAGCAACCTCTCGTTATGAAGTCCATCTTTACAGGGTCATTATACTAATCACCGTTCATATTTAAATTTTACAGAAAATAAACTAAATCAAAATAGCAAAATAGATTATCGAATAGATATACTGTAAATGGCAAAATTATTAATTTTTTTTTCCAGTTCTGGGATTATCCCAAGTTGTCTCATTATTTAGATATTGCAACTATTTATTATCCCCAGAAAACATGGAAAGAGCAGAAATTGTTACTATGATTTATTATTTCCTTCCTACCCAGCAAAAAAAAATTAATAATTTTTGTTTTGTTTGGCAATTTACGAAGTTTTGTTTGAGAACTTTACATTGGATTACAAATTTGAACATATTTTTTGACTAGTTGTAATGCATGACAGCTCAGTTGAAAAGAATGATGTTAAAAAAGAATAATGAAAGTGGCAATTTCATTTAAAAGTGATGCAGATAGCTGATTTTGAAGAAATAGAATTTCGATATAGTGAAAGTAATTCTACAAAAAAAAAGCTAATGAAATCAACAGTTTAAGTAATTTTGATGATCAACACCCCCTTCACTAAAATAACATAGAATAGCAAACTGATGATAAGACAAAATATTTTTACACTAATAAAAAATTAAAAATTCAGTTTAACCCTTTCTGGCATGGTAAATTTTAGATTTTAGTCAAATATCACATCAGCAACTGAAACCACACAATGCATTCTAAATAAAGAAATATACATCAGCTCTATGTTGCTCACAGAATATTTGTTATTAAAAAAATGGAACATTAAGAAGCAAGTAATTTTACAGTTTTAGTAGTTTGTAATGTTTTTCAAATAAATCATCCTTGAGTGGACACATGGCATCAAAAAAAGTTTAAAGCCTACATATTATGCTTCTTTTTAGCTCCTTATCTTTAACAATATAGTAAAAAAAAAATATGATTTATAACAATTTCAAAAAATGGGTAAGAAAAGGGATTCAAATGTGTGGGGAGAAAATTCATCACATTATTTATATAAAAATATAGAAATCATTGAGAAGAAAAATAAATAAAGTGTTGAAAAATAAAATTTTTACTACCCATGGCCTCTTTTAAAGCAACTTCTTGGTATTTAACTTCTTCCACTATTTCTGTGTGACCATTTTTCACTAGATAGAGCAGCAGTTTTAAGATCTGAAGAATGATATGAAGTTGAAAATGTATTTAACACATACAGTAAAATAAACTAATTAAATCTCCATGCTAAACTCAAATTAGGGAAAACAAAATTCAAAGACTTAAAATTCCGTACTCAAATGTGATTAAAGTGAAACTTTGCGATAACAATTGAAAACCTATAAAAAAAATTCAGCGATACTGACTTCTCATTGCAGTCTACTATCCATTTCCTTAAGTCCAATTAATATTTTGCACATCTGTAAATTTAATGTTCAAACTTAATACAGTAGAACTTCAATTTAAAGATGCATGTCCGACTGGAGAGGTCAGAAAGAATAAGATGTTGCTATATCAGAGACATAAAAATTCTCTTAACTAAACTAAAATTTAAATGCGTAAAAATTATATTTTGTTAAATACCTGAATACAATCTGAAACTTAAATTTAATTTATTTAGTAAAGAAGAAAAACTTACATTATTGCAATGAAAAAAAATCCAACCTTTTTTATCCCCCCCCCCTTTTCGTCTTGAAATACAAAATGACCTTTCTAACAATTCCAAGCAAGGCCGGATTAACCTATAGGCCCACTAGGCACGTGCCTAGGGCCTATGAAATTCAGGGGCCTACGAAAAACTTGGGAGAAAAAAATTTGTTGACAAAATTAATTTAGCTTTAAAAACAACAAGTGTATTTTGCTCAAAATTATGAAGATACAAATAAAAATATAATATTTTTCGGTAATAAATTATTTTTTTCTATTAGTAAACATTTAACCTACCTTGCAAATTTATTTATAAATAATTTCAAAAGATTTACTTTTGACAATGTTAATTTTCTCCACTTAGTTATCATAGTAGTATCATGAAAACTATGAAGCTATTTGTAGTATAAATATTTCTTTTAATTAATCTCACTATCAATTTCACTGTTTTCTTTGCTGGTTTGTTGTTGTATTGTTGACGTGAAGTGTTTACATAGTTATCGATCGAACTAATCATAATGGTATTATCGATATCAAATGCAATATCAACAGTATGTCGGTATTGCAGATAAAGTTCGATAAACAAATTTGTAAAAATTAAAATCCATATTATTTATCCATAATAATTATAGCATATATTTTGAAAAGAGGGGAGGAGTGGGGGAAGGAGGGGAGGGCCCAATAACGGCTATGCCTAGGGCCTACGAAAGGTATAATCCGGCTCTAATTCCAAGACATATATTTCTTTTCTTTCATGTCCGTGAAAGAAATAATTCAGTCTCCGCCACACATGGGTGCCACTCTAAAAAGACTTTGAAACTGAACTTATTTTTTTAGCCAATTAACAAGGTCTAGCATAGTTTACCAGAATTTTCAGAAATTTATAGCTCACTGCCTTCAAAATGTACCTTGCCAAAATAATGGCTCATATATTAAATCAATGATTTAATTATTTTCTCTAAAAAAAAAATTTATTCATTAATTTTTTTACAGTATACAAAATAAAAATAACAACTAAGTTTGAACATCTTTTTATGCAAATCATTGAATAATAAACTATTAATTTTCTCATAAAGCTATTCATATCTCCTTATTTTTCATTTCATTATTATCTTTTGTCCTATCTCTATATACTTCTCTTTTTTTTCTTCGTTCAAATATTAATCTTAAATTAGCTTTCATCAGCATTTCAAAATGTTGGGGGAAAAATGAAAACTTAAGCAAATTTAGATACAACAATAGTACAAATTTTGTTTAAGTAAGCATTATCAGAAATTCAATTAAACCCATTCTTTCACTGCGTTGTGACATCATTACTTGATCGTTTCACAATAATTACGAAATAATAAAAAAGTTTAATATTTTACTTTTATTTTTAACAAAAGAATATTACATTTTTAAAGAAAAATGAAAATTTTAATTTAAAAAACAAATGGGAAAGATATATTAATTGATTAAATTTAGCCTACTCTTAGCTTTTTTGCATTTTTTTTTTCAAGACTGATTTCAGTCCCCACAACTGAAAAGTGTCCCCATGCACGTAACAGCTGTTTCATTAAATGATGGGAGTGGATCTAAAGGCTCAATCTTCTTCATCACTACCAGATTTCATACATAAATTGATAAAGGTAGGAAATGCTGAAAAGACATTAAAAGCAGAAAATTGTTAACCACGGGTGTTGTTAAATCAAAGTTCTAATGTAGTTCATTTCTGTATAGGGCCCAAAATTAGGGTTCATTTTATTAAATTCCATAAAAAAAATTTAAAAAAAATAAAATTGCAACCTACTTTGATGGCCACTAAAGGCGTTCCAGGCTGTAGTCTTGAGACTAAGAAGTTAACAAGTGGTTTGCAGTTGTTTCCATAATTAATATAAGTAACAGCTGAAATTGAAAAATAATATTATTCTACAATAAAATTTAAAATAAAGTCTTTTAGTCATTAATTTTACTATGGATTATAATTCAACCAACAGATGAATATTTACAATAAAGATATTACAGTCAATTCGCTATAACTCGAAGTACGATAACTCGAATATTATTATAACTCGATTTTTTTATGAGGTCCCGACCCTTTTATCTTCAATTTCATGTTAATTATTCTCGATTACTCGAATTTTACTCCCTTTAACTCGATTTTTTTTTGATCTTTTGAAGCAAGAAAAAAAACCTAGGAGCTGATATCTTGTCCCTTCCTTTGCAACACACACACAATGTCTTTCGCACTCCTCATGGAGAAGCTAAAGCTGTCCCTCTTGAAGTATGTGAACAGTGGTTAAATGAAACGTTACCAAATTTACTTCAAGGATACAGTTAAAATGATGTTTTCAATATTGATGAAATGGGTTTATTTTTTAAATGTCTTCCAAATAAGACTATGATGTTTAAGGATGAAAACTGCTCAGGGGGTAAAATGAGCAAGGAACGTTTGACTGTCCTAGTTGGAGGAAATGCGTCTGGGACAGAGAAATTGCCCTTACTTGCTATCGGAAAATACCGAAATCCCCGATGTTTCAAGAATGTAAAAACGTATCCTTTGGATTACAAGTCTAATAAAAGTGACATCAGTATTATTTGAAGACTATGTAAGAAAATTGGATCGGAAATTCTTCGCTAAGAAAAGAAAACGCCAAACACAACAGCAAAGTTGCAGCCGATGGACCAGGGTATCATAAAGTGCTTCAAACAGTCTTATCGTAAATGGCTTGTCAGAAAAATGATCTTTAATATTGTAAGCATTTAGAAGATTTGTAATTAATAAGCATTAATGAAATAATCCGACAATATTTTGAAAGTCCAAAACCGAAACTAACGGTAAGTCGAACTTCCGATATGTCGAAGTTTTTCGTCAGTCCTATCAGATTCGAGTTATCGCGAATTCACTGTGAGGTAAGCGAAGATAGCTCCGCACAATTGATTAAAGACAAACAGATAACAATATGAAATAAACTTGATTTTACGATGAGCGTCGAACCTATCACCACAACTGTATAATAGTTTTTATTCTAATAGTTAGATTATTTTATTTTAATAGATATATAACAGTTCGCTCCAGGAGAAATGTGACAATGAGATTTTTATTTGTTTTCAACGGGATTGTTTTGCAAATTGATTTATTTTCAATGTTTTTCAATTGGAGAGGTGGAGTGTTACAAATGTTCTACTTGACATTTCTGTAAATATGAATAAATTTTTAAAAAAAAATTGCCTTACAATTATTTTTTACCTGTAAGCTTTCAACCAGATAAATCTGTAAAACAATTTTCTATGCATTAATTTATACTGATTACTTCATAGCCTTTTTACTTTTGACACTTTAATTAGCTATCTGATTTTTAAAAAAATATAACATATTTTAAATAAAATGTCATATTCTTAGCATCATGCATTATTTTCTGCAGAAAATTCCTTAACATTACATTAAATGTATCAAAAATACAATTTATATTTTAACTTTCATCATTCAACATTCCTTTTTAATATGGCAGCAATTTTCATTAAAATTTGAAGGCTTAAACTATCCTAAATCCTATGCAATTTTTGCTTATGCAGCATGGTGAGTATGGTCATTTTTCTTTTTAAAAATTGCAATTTTCTTTTAATAATACATTTAACAACACCTTGCAATGCGATTTTGCAATTTCTGTTAAAATTAAAGAGAGTTAAGCTCTCATTTATTACCTACAAAGTTTCCCTTGCAAAGTTTATTATTGTACCGTAAGTAGTATTTTTGCTTGGCACTTAATTACTCAATTCGACAATTCCTACATAATATATAGTGAATTTAAAAAAAAAAAATAGAAAATGGTGATTTCTAAATAGTCTTTCTAACAAAATCATATAAACAGAGATTGTAACAAAATGATGCAGAGAGATATTAAAATATGCATAACTTATTATGTTAAAGATATTTGTATCAAATTATAAACAAGATCATAATAATGGGTCTTGACTATCTCTTGTACATCAAAACTTCATCAAAAACTACTTGAAATTATACATTTTTAATTAGAAATATTTTATAAATAACAAATAAAATGAGTTCAACTTCAAAATTGAAAAAAGAAATAAACTGAATATACATAAAAAATAATTTTTCATATTGTAGAGAAAGCAGTCAGGACGAGTTACATAGCTTTGACATAAATGCTTTACACTTAATGCTTGTTCAGGGTTCCCACTCTATGATGAGATTGAAATTCAAGGACTTTCCAGGACTTTTCAAGGACCTCAACAAAATTTTCAAGGACCTTAATCTAAGACCAATTTTAAAAATTATTCTCTTCTATTTTACTAAAAGCAACAATGCTTGTTGTGGCAATAATTAATTTCAAATATAATACCTAAATGCTTTGCCTATATAGAGAGAAGAGAGTATATGTATTATGGACTAAAATTTATATTTTTTTAAAAACAACCCTACTAGTTTTACATATTAATTCACAAAATCATTTTCAGCACAATCTATAACTAATGGTAATGAGGTGTTAATGGGGAAATCCTTTAATCCTGTGTATTTCCATGTGAAGGCGGCATGAAAGACAGAGCTAAATCTTAGGTATTCCATATTTCATGACTATTCCATAACCCCCTCCTCTCCTCTATTAAACATCGTTTCTGAAATTATTCATCCATAATTTACACAACCTTCTCTAAATGTTATGCAGCAACAATTCTTTCTGAAAATAAAAATTAGAAGGAACATATCCCATTTTCACCATGTTTAAAAGCATTATTCGTTATGTGTAATCCACAACTGCCAATGAATATGACCTGGTGGGAATATTTCTCTTTTAATTCACACTGAAGCTTCTAATAGAATTTCTAATTGACATAGGGTCCATCCATGGATAATTGAAGTAGTATTTTAGAGAGCTTTTAACCATCATCCATGCATTTGTAAAAAGAGGACAAAATATTTTCTGCAGTTCCATAACCCATAAATTGGGAGGTAAGATACTTAGTGCAAACTTTATTATCAATTCCTTACCATAATGTCCATCTGCTTAGATTGTAGAGACTGATTTAACGTCTCATCAAAGAGTACAGTGTAGCAATCAACATTCTTCAGCTCATTTATAAGAATCCCTTTGAAGTATAGTGCCAATCCAAAGGAGCCCAAATAGGCTCACTTTGTGGCACTACAAAAAAATTGTCTCGCTATACAGCTATCAGCAAACATTTTGGAGAACAATTTACTAATCCCTTCACAGGAGTTACATGAATAATTACTAGTGATGCACTTCAGACTCCAGAGAATTTCAGCATCAAGCACATTCCTTTTGACCAGATAAGAAGATATTGTTACCTCGGCCACTAAAGTTTCTGTTTCACATGGGGCACACGATGTTGAAGGAGTATTTACACCAGATCCTTGAATGATGATTAGATGAATTAGATGTTGATGTCTTTGGAAAAAGAGAACTCAGGGCATGAGACTGCTTTTTTGTTTTACCTTTTTTTGATGTGTGATTTCAGAGCAGATTCTTCCATTTTCGCGATATCGATCTCCTTCTTGCATAATCGGCACTTGGCTCTGAACTTCTTTTCGGGCATCGATAAAATCCATTCTTTATAAGCTTGATTATCCATCCATTGGGGATTAAAATAGCACTTCCCAGGCATAACTAGTCTAAACTACATAACACAAATATGAAGCCGTGCCTTTGCGAATACGCTTTACAATAAAGTTTTGAAATGACTCAAACGTAAGGACAAGTGCGGATGGTAAAACGGCAAATTTATTGAAAACTACAAGGTACATATTGTTACGAAATTCGAGAGTATTCCAGTTTCAATAAGAAAAAAGAATATCTAAGCATATGCGACAGAAGATGAAGTGGAGTCTCGCCCCTAACGCATTGATTGTCTGCTGTGCTCCGCGAGCTTGGCAGACACCAAGACGCTAGCCCCGGTTAGAAACGGTGGTGTTAAAAACCACGTGAGAGAGCTCGGGAACAAAACAGAAAGAACGAGAAAGATCCGCAGGTGTTTTATAAAAAGGGCCGTCGGCAGTATTGGACAAATTCAAGGACCTATCAAGTTTTTCAAGGACCTAAGACGTTTTTCAAGCACTTTCAAGTACCTAAATTTAGCAAAAAAAAATTCAAGGACTTTCAAGGACTCTCAAGGACCGTGGGAACCCTGTTGTTCTTATTATAATTTTTTTGTCATTATTTTTAATCGAATCATTAAAAATATAACCCAATATCTGACTGTGTCTCCAAAACATTCCTACACAAAATAGTCTCCTATCTATTGCCTATATAGGTTAATAAATTGAAAAGGTACAAGACTGAAAAACATCCAAATAAATTACTGCTTTGTTTGAATATATTGTACAATATTATGAAATTTTATTTAATTATCTTGCTCCACACACAGCTTCTAAATTAAGCTTTCTTTCATTTATTTATAGATAATAAAAAAAAATGTCAACAAATGAAGTAAAATGTATTTATACTAAGACAGATAGAAATGATTGTTAAATTCCATAACATTAACGAGCTTTGAAAAAGTATTAGAAATTGACATATACCATTAATTTCACCATACAGATAACCAGGAACTGGTGCTGCAGAATCAGAAATGGCAAGTCCAACTTCTGGATACTAAAATTCGAAATAATACGAATTAAAGTCAATAAATTTCTCATTCAAAACAGGAAAATTTATTTTAAAAAAAGTAAATGATAGAGAACTTGTTTACTCAAATTAGAGTTACACCTATGCATACAAAAATTTTAATATAAATAAAATTATATATTCACTTAAAATGAAGTACAATTTTTTTTCCTCAATGCAAATGCCTCATTTTAAAATTGTAAAGCTAACAATTTTCACAAATTAAGCACCAAATAAGTTGATAACTATTCAAACCTGTAAGTTAGTACGGTATTGCTTACTTGTACTAACAACTCTACTTCATTATACAGAGTTTTTAATGCAGACATGGCAGCTTTAAGAAATATAATTGCTTAATCTCATTAATTATTTATGAAAAGGCAAACACTATCGATTTTATCAAACAATTTCTACTTCTATCGACTAGTTCTTTATTTCAGCTGTTTATTTACAAATTCAAGATTGATTGAGTGATTAATTTTGAGAATTAGTTTTTAGCGATCTATTTCTGCTACACTCAACTATAAATCAGAAATCTCACGGCAAACGATGCCGAATGCTTGATCACCAATCAAATTCTCCCTCGACAGCGTAAAGAAATATGAGAAATGCATGTAGTGAAATTGGCCCAAAAATTAGCGCATTTGTTATTGTTGTTAATTTACGTCGCACTAGAGCTGCACAATGGGCTATTGGCGACGGTCTGGGAAACGTGCATCCCTGAGGATGATCCGAAGACATGCCACCACAATTTTGATCCTCTGCGGAGGGGGTGGCACCATAGAGTTGATATAGTAGGTAGAGGAACCAAGTCCGCTTTATTCCTTCCGAAAAGACACGCCACAGATAGCAAGCAAGGAGTTACAATCACGTGATGGAAATAGTGCAATACTTGGCGCAGTATCACAAATGTTGGCGCACTAAGTTTTTAAACAGCTTTATTTCGATATTACCGATGCGCAAATAATCGGAGCATTTGAAAGACAAGTTTTTAAACAGCTTTATTTCGATATTACCGATGCGCAAATAATCGGAGCATTTGAAAGAGAGAAAAAAAATATTTTCGTCAATCATATTTCTTTAATATTATTAAATGGGTTTTTAAAACATGAGGAGTTTTTTTTCTCTTAACAAATAATTTTTAATTAAAGTACTGCCTTTATTTAAAAAAAATTCAGTAGTTCTCGTCTGTACCCTTAACACTATTCCTTAAAATTTATTCATTATATAAAAATAAAAAACGATATTCTGTATCACTTATATTTATTACTATATTCAGAAATTTTTTTTTAAATGTTTTTATTGCAAAAACCTATTTTAAAAAAAAAATTACTAATATATATTGTAATAACTATTGTTATTTTTTTTAAAAAAATAATAACTTCGATACAAAAATCAGGATTTTTTTTAAATCAACCAGGGCTTAAAATGTGAATTTGAAAATGTTGCCCTTTTTTAATGAAACACAAGTTCGTTTAAAAAATTAATTTAATCTTTACGTTTTAAAAGTTTTATCACTGTTAGATAAAACAAATTGTAAAATTAAACAGATTGTCTGAAAAAAGTTCGATGCTTAGAAATAACGTTAATGTTGCAACACTTTTATCATTTTTATTTATGCTCACCAAGAGACTGCTCGAGAGGTAATATCAAATTTCGGGAAAAATAGCTTCGGGGAAAATAAAACCCGTTTTTAGTAGAACAGATTAGTTAGAAAACATATTTTTGATTAAATTTAATTACGTTTAGAATTTTATTTATATATTGAATACATTAAATTATTTATACAATAAAGATTATTTACAGTATTAATTTAGAATTTTGACTTCTTTTTTTCCTGATACTTAAAATAGATATTTTCAAAAATAAACTGCTGTTGCATTTTAACTTAATACTCAACAATTTGTCTAAATATGAAATAAAATATTTATTCTAATATAAAAGTTTTCAGCTCCGAATAGAGAAAAATATAAGATTAAAAGCATTAAACTAATCAAAGAGAATAATAAAAGAGTTTAATTAGAAATTTTACTTTGTATTTCATGTACAATCTAATTCCATAAATTACTAGGAAGTTTAAATTGTACACACAAAGAGACTAGTAGAAAAGCTTTCGAAATTTAAACAAAAAATACTTAAATAAAAGAGAAAGCAATTAGAATTTTTACTTTGTACTAAATGTAGATTGAAACTAATGACGAACTTATAATTAAAATATCTTACTTTTATTTGTGATAGAAATTGCAATTTATGCAACTTTTTATGAGGTAAATTTATGCAACTATTATAGGTCAATATATGTTTAATAATTTTTATGCAGAAAACCAGTAGCAGTTAAAAATATTTAACTTTACAAATAAAAGAACCATAATCATTTTATGGACATTAAGAAAATTACAATGCCCATCCATAAAAAATGTAATTTTCTTAAAAATAGTAAGTGCATTTAAAACTATATCTTTTAGCCAGCTGCAAATTAAATATATACAATCTAGATAAAGGTAAAAACAGTTGAAATTTTACAAGAAAGGTTCACGATGCTAAATCTTTGCACCACAGCCAGCTGTTAGCCTTGGCCGTCTGAGCAGTTTATTCCATACCAATGCATAACATGCGCTAATTTACTGCACTAATTTACTCCTATACAACTTATCCACTTCTATGTTATGTTTTCTAAATTTGTTGCACTTAATCAAACTAATTCTACGCTTTAATATACTAGTAAAATAAAGTATTTCCAATAAAGCAACTATTTTTTATTAAAAAGAAGATAAACAAGTACTTAATGATTATATTAAATATACCTTAATTTATTTTCTAAATAGTACATAATTTGTATTCATTTTATGTATAGTAACAGAATTATATAATTTTATTAAAAATTAACACTAAAACTACTATACACTATTTTATACTTAAATACTAAAAATATTTCATAGAATTTAATTATTCATCAAACATATAAGAATATACAAATAATTTGGTTTTTAAGCATTCCTATGTAATTTAAAAAACACAACTTCTTATGTACCATATTTTTTATTTAAATATATATATTTAAAGGAAACATTTTAGAACAAGATAAATATTGGGTTTTAGTAATCAAGAGGTAAAGATATACAAAATCTTCAGAATATACAGAAATGATATCGACATTTAAAGAGAACTAAAACAAAACCGAAAGTTTACTCAACTGTTCCTTGGCGCTAAAGTATCTCGCCAAGAAAGCCAACAAAGCTTTGCAGCTATTTCAGCTAAAAATAGAATATATATTGAAATATACTTAAACATTATAAGTTTAAAGTTTAAGAAACAATAAAAACTTATGTTAAATGCAAAAAAAGTGAGCAAAAACGAGCGTAATTGATTATTAAAGCAAATAAAACATGATTATCAGAGCATGACTGAGTATCGGAAAAATTTTAAAATCAATTTTAAAATAGAAAAAGTGAAAAAAAATGTCGCCCTTTCTTGTAAAAAGTTATCGGACAGTCCCTAGAAAACTTCTCCGTGCAGCAAAATGCTCAGGACTTTTGTACCATTCTTATTTCTGAATTAAAAAGACAGACAGTTAATTGCATCAGACGATCGCAATGCTAAACGAATGGACGGGAATCGAAGCGGTCTCAGTGAACGGCAAGTTTGGGCTACAGTCACGTGACTTTATCTTGTCCACGGGTCGGGGGTTATTCTACTCTCTCTACCCAGTATTTCAACTCTATGGGTGGCACCCCCGCTTCGATAGCCCGACGACCTGCGCGCGAAGTCGGGCACTTTACGGTAGAACAGTTTAACGAGGACCAATACCGCACACCCTCGGTCCCTACGTAGACTGATCCAAGTTGTCACCCACCCGCACATTGACCGTAGCCAGTGATGCTTGACTTCGGTGATCTGATGGGAACCGTGTCTTAACGATCAGTTCACTGCGGGACTAGCGCATTTGAGAGTTTCCATGAAGCGTATGCAGTATCCTTACTGTCTACGAAAAGAGAATGAGAATCCAATTGGTAAAATATATTTATTGTGGAACATTCTCACTTAATACGATTTGAATATGCGAAAAAAATCACTTATGAGAATTTGGAGATGCCGTCGTGCACTTGGCTAGCAAATTTATTCAGTCTCCTTGCTTTGAGAACTGGGTTCGAATTCCTGTGATGGAAAATTTCTCCCACTCCTAGATCCAGGAGTTCCCCTGTCTTCTAAACTGGGTTCAAAATCACAAGGCTACTGAGTTGAACATTAGTAGTCATAAACCCAAATAAGGGTCAGCAGTTCAACGACGGTCATGGATTGGGTCGACTATTCAATGAGGGTTATAAAATAAAGTGGTTAAATATACTTTCACGCAAAAATGCTCTTATTATGAAAAACAAATATAAATATATTTTTTTCAACAAGTTTGATGGAAGGGATGGGGTGGGGTGAGCGTCAGTGCAGTTGGTTTCTCATGCTTAATCCTTTCAACAGTATAGAGTTTTACTCATCTTCTGTTTTTTGATGTGTTACAAATTGCTTCAGATTTTTCAAAAGTTTCATACAATTGAAAATAAACCTTTTACTGAAAGTTTTAGTCGACATCATGGGACAAAAGACACATCTGTAATCAAATGAAGAATTTAGATAAAAATAAATCATTTAACTTAAATAAATAATTTAATAAACTGTTTATATCATGAAATATTTTGATTCTGACATGCATTTTTTTTCTGTCCCGAGATCAATAAAAAAAGGCTGATAACCAATTTAAAAATTTATAATTTATTTAATGACAGAAAAAAAGAAATTGTTGCAGTTTTTGCTCATACGTTGTAATCTTGCAGTTAAGCGCATGCTTAGGAAATGGCTAATGGAGTAATGACCTGGGTTTTTGAAATTTAGTCAAAAATAGGATTAATTCCTGAATTTATCCAATTTGATTAAATGTTAAGTTTAGAAAATTTGATAAATTCTTATTAGCAAATTTTTATGCCATTGCAATTTAATTCGTATATTATTATTATTGTATGTGTTTTATATTGCTCTGATTTTTATATTGATTATTTCTGCCGAAATTATAATAATGCAGTTTTGTAATCCTCAGTTTTGGAAAAGTAGTTAAATAGTAGACATTTGTCTGTTTTTAAATTTTTGATAAATGCCTTTGATTTTGTATCGTTTCAGTAATAAAAATCAGCCAAATCAGTAAATAACATCAATCGTTTAAGTAATAACATCAGTTTAAACAGCAATAAGATTAAATTTTAAAAAATCTAAATGCTGACAAATTTGTAGTTTTTAAATTACTGATTCAAAACTATAAATCACATTTTTTTAATGCTTTAAGGTACTTTGGCTCTTTTACATTTTTTATCTCTGAGGCTGATTCGGAAATAAGATACATGCTTTACATTCCGTTTTACAGGAAAGACACATTCACAAACCAGTAGATTGTAGTTTAAACTTAAACCGGAGCACGATCAACCTCATATCCATTACCCCCAGAGGTGGATTTGCTATGGGAACTTGGAGGACTTAGTAAAACCTACAAATTTAGTGTGCATCCGTCACCATTCTGAACATGGGAAGTCTTCGGCCGATGGTGATCGAATTCACGACTTCTCGGACCAACGCCCCACCAGTCTCGGTTCTACTTATCGGTTTAAAGCTAAGAGGAGAATTTCATATTAATTCATATTTCTTCTGATCCTAAAAATACGATTCTTTTACTGACCACCTCTTTTGAAAGATATTGTACTACCGAATTATACGATACTGTCAAAAGTTTGCTAAGTGAAAAAAAAAAAAAAATCAGCAAAATGAAAATCGAAAATTTAATCTAAAATCCAAGATGGCGAGGGTAGAGGGTTCTTAATCTATAGGAGAGAACAATCCTGTAACAAGAAAAAAATCTGCAATATAGTCCTACTTATTTAACTAGGAGAACAGTAAAAACTCCTTAATATTAATTTCAACTTTTTCATATTTCCCCATATCCCTAGAACTATTTAATTTTCAACTATTTTTTCACTCACAAAACTTGAATATCCAAAGAGTAAAAAATATTTTTTTCTCAAATTATTCCAATTTTTTTTAAATTCTGTAATTGTCAAAATTATTTTTGAATTGTCAGGTAAAAAAAATTTTTTTTCCTTCACATTTTTAAATATGTATTTTAAATAGAAAAAAATACAAAACGTAATTCAGTATTGTCAAATAGTTCTTTCAAACTGAAAACTTAAAAATGTTACTTTTTTTATACAATTCATAGTGATAAAAAGAGAAATAGCTAAAAAGGACCAAAGCTTTCAACCACACTCTTGCCTAAACTATTAAGACTGTATTTTCAGAAACACGGATTACCACATTCTAGAAAACCTTCTTTGGTTAACCTCTTTATATTTTAGGGTTCAGAAATTCAAATTCGTCGGACAAAGGGTATATTTATTAAGAAAAAAAAACGCTCTTCTATATTTCTTTTCGTAGCTTCAAATGAAGTTGAATTAGAAATAAATTAATCTTAATTAGAAAATTTAAAGCCTCTTTAAACATTAAGATGACATGTAGCACACGTAGCATTCCTATTATTAGATTCCGAAAATGCAGATGTGCCAATTTTTACTTTGCGCACTGTGCAATATGATTTATTAAGAATAAGAAGATTTGACAGTTAAGAAAATTTCTTATGAGTAATAGTATCAGTAATTATAAAGTAATTCAGTATCGTTAATTATCAAATTCGATATCAGTTATAATAAAGAAATTCAGTATCTGTTTTTGTTATATTCATGTGTCAAAAATGTCTTAGATTCCACATGCCATAAGAAACAAGCAATAAAAACATTCTTCGAATTTATTTCTTTGTAGAACTTATTTTCTTTGTCAAAAGCTTGACAAAAAACCATCTGTTCTGTCAATCAATGTAAAAATAAAAAAGAAGTCAAACCCTATGACATTTTCATCGAATTCCAAACCAATAATTTTTGATATTGATGTTTGACAGTACTCCTAAGTAAAGAAGAATACACAATAAGTATTTTTCTGCCATCAGCGATAAAGCTGTGTAGGGACAGTAAAATCGAATCAAGTGTTTTTCATAAAAAAAGCACCCACCAGATGGCATCCATCTCTATAAAATCTTCCCTTATCCACACTTATCCATTCGTTTCAAGAATAATCACCCATAGTCAGGTAAGAAAAGCTACACTCTTTATCTCTCGAAATGCGTATTAACCAGACAGTTGTTACTTTAGCTATAGTTAAACGAGATTCTGATAATGATCCCGATTCCGAGTATGAAACGGCAATGGAAGGAATTGAGTCAAGGAAAAAAACGTGTAAAGTTTTGGAATACGCTGGCCATGCAACAGGACTCGTCACTGATTTGATAGGTGATATTCCGGATATCCCTCTTGTTACAGATGCAGCAAAAAAAGTAACTTCAAAAATTGCTGCTGTAGCACATGTAGCAGAGTTCGGAATGAACATTGCAGCCACAGCCATGGAATGTGATGATGTTAATTTCGACGAGATCAAATTAATTATGGATAAACGGTTTAATGAAGTTGATAGAAAGCTTGATAAAATGACAGAAGCGATGGAAAAAGTAACAGAAATGGTTACTAAAACATTAACTACCGTTGAGCAAACCAGAGCAGAAATGAAACTTGGATTCGAAACAGTACTAAAAACGTTAAGAGATAGTGAAATACAAAAAATACTAGATAATATTAAATATTTTTCTCGAGATTTTGAAAAATATAGAAACGAAATAAGCATACTCCCGGCAGATCAGTTCGTTTTTCGTCTGAAAGAGAAAGACGGTATTCTTGATTATTTAAAAGGAGTCAGAATGTCGAAAGGTTTGCATTCAGATTTGTTTAAACTCATGGATAAAAACAACAATTTCGCTATTCCAAAAAACGCTGATGATACTAAGGCATTTCAAGCTTTATATGTCTTATTTTACGGAACGCAAACCTACGCATCGGTTATGTTTTTTCTTCTGAAACAGCATTCTTATCTCTCTGATTATTACTATCAAAGAGCACAAGACAAGGAATTCAATGAAGAATTCGATATTTTAGTAACCACATTCAACGAGTTCAAAACATCTCTAACTGGAACCAACGGCTTAATTAACGAAGTTGCCAAGACGTTAACCGACGTTAAAAATAAGCATTTTATTATAGATGTTAATAATGAATTATATGCTGATCTCTCTAAAAGAATAGAGGGATTAACTGACCTCAAAACTAATATTTCACAAATGGCTCTAACCGTCATAGAAGACACACCGGAACCTGTAATTGATATTGATTTTAAAAAACCTGATATTGCATCCAATTATGGCGATTGGGATGATAAATCTAAAGTAAGGTACGCTGTTCAGTTAAGAATGGATGGAACTTATTCAAAATTCAGTGAGTGGACAGAACCACTGAAAGTAGATGGAAAGGCGAACCCTACACTGCTAATTCCCAGGGATGAAAAAGGCAGAGAAAGACTTGTTTTTCGAAAGTTTAATGAAGAAAAACCTCAGCTAGTAGGAATTTTAATAAAATCTCAAACGGAACTTCGAGATATTGATCGAGATCTTTACGATGCTGCGAGAAGCAAAGATCAAACTAAACCATTACAATTCATACCTATTTTATTGGAAGCTGGCGCAAATGTGACTGCAGTTTTTGAAAGGAAAAGAAATATTATGCATGCTGCAGCTGAAAGTGGAAATGTAAAGATTGCTATGCGGTTTCTTTTGGACGTAAAAAAAGAATTAGTTAATGCTGGCGATGAAAAAGGGTATACAGCGATGCATGTTGCTGCTAGTACTAAAAATGCCGGTTTCGTGAGATTTTTAATTACCCATGATGCAAACGTGAATGCCCAAACTAATTTAGATAAACTAACAGCATTGCATATCGCAGCAAAAGAAGGTTACTTTAAAATAGTTAGAAACTTAATTTCGAGCAATAAAATAGAAATCAATAAGCCAGAAAAATCAGGATACACACCTCTACATTACGCTGTTCAAGGAAGACCAAGAACCCTTAAGTTGTTTCTTGATGACGATAAAATTTCAGTAAACGCCAAGTCAGATTTTGGCTTGACTCCTTTCCACTTGGCTGTTATGAAAGGAAATCGAAGAATCTGTGATGTTTTGTTAAGTAGTGGTAAAGTGGACGTAAACGCTGGAAATAGAAACAATATGACGTCTCTTCACTTTGCAGCAATGGCCGGAAATGTAGACATGATACAATATCTTCTATCAGGAAAGAATGAAGTCAAAGAAGTTAATATCAACGTAGTAACTTCTGACAATAATTGGACACCCCTCTTTTCAGCTGTTTATTTCAAACAAGAAAATGCTGTCCTTGAATTACTTAAGTATGAAAAGACTGACCTTACAATACCTTCCAAGGAAAGTTACATACCACTGCATCTTTCTGTTGCAACTGGTCAAATGAATGTTTTCGATGAATTATTAAAGAAAGGCTCTAATATAGAATCATTAACAAAGGAGAAGTTTACTGCTCTGCATCTTGCAGCTTTGAGATCAGAAAAGGATTTTACCACAAAATTGCTGGATAAAAATGCTAACATTGATGCAAAAACAGATGATGGTTCCACGCCTTTACATTTGGCTTCAAAATCTGACAAAACAAATCAAATCATACTGTTAATAAACCGAGGGGCAAATATGAAACTGTATGATAACAAGGGATTTTTGCCATTTCAACATTTTATAAAAAATGTCAATCTTGAAGCTATGAGAGCAGCGGTAAATAAAGATCCAAGTATTGTTGATGATACTACGAAAGAAGGTTCTGCTATAGTGAAGTATTGCTCAAATTATATCTTTAGCAAGATCTATGATTATTACGATAATAAAGATTCTATTCAGTTTCAAAAATACAAAGATTTACCACCGTTAGAAGTTTTTAACAAAATGGGTTACTATGAAATACTTAGAATTGTAGCAGATGATCCTGCTATAGTTAATGAAACAATAGAAGTAGCTAATGAAGAAATTCAAATGTGCTTTGAAATGAAAAAGGACCCTAATGCAACACCGTGTAATTATACAAGCACTCGTAAGAAGCGTAATTTTAAATCTTTTGAATTGACAAAGCTACTACCTATGCATTTTTCAACAAACTCTGGCAGTACTAGTAAGAATTTAAGTAGTCAAAGTTCCTTTAACGCGAGACTAATTGATGATCAGAATTCTTTTCCAAATGTTAAAAACTCATATAGGCCAAATATTGATACTCATGGAATTTTGCTGTTGATGGATCTTTTTGTTAGAAAATTCACAAATGAGAAGTACAGGTGGAATGTCAAAGAACCGTTGTCGGCTTTTGAATCTCAAGCTGAAGCACTGAAAATTACTGAAAAATTTAGTGCTTTTGTAGATTCTGTCAGTGATGTGCCAACAGAAGAGTTAATAGATCTCGCTAAATTGCACTCAGAAGTATACAGATCATTAGAAAGTGGAAACAACAACATGATTTTTTATCTTTTATGTCAGCATTTAAGAAATATTGTAGATGCGGATCAAGTTGAAACTTTCTTATCAAGTATCAAGATCGACAATGGAGATCAAAGTCAAGAAAATTCTATTAACACTTTAGTACAATATTGTTTAGCAGAAGCTGATGAGGGTACTGCATTCTAGGTGATGAATTTGAACAATTTTGTTTTCTTTGCTACTATAAAATACTTAATCTCTATATAGTATCTTTTCTCTTTTTCTTTTTTTTCTTTTTTGGAAATTTATCTTCATGGGATACTTTATGTTTTTCTTCCCCTTTTCCGTTTTTTTTTATTATTCGCTGCCTACTTTTTTTCTTGCACTTTTTTTTTCCTTTATGTATTCCTTGCCCTGGTTTTTTTTCTTTGCATATACAATCCGTGGCCAAATTATTAGACGCACTATAAAATTCAATGTAAAATCTTGTTTACCAGGTGTACTAAACAGCTTCATTCTTTTTACGTGATTAAAACCGGTTTGCACTTGCTTGCGTTTGTGCATCAATTGGTTAAATTAAGCGATATGTAATATAAACTCCACGATTAGATAAATTAAATGGTGTATTATAGAAATATAGAATATTTATTAGATCAGGTATTATATTTTTGTATTGTAGTAATCAGATCAAATTATTACACGCACTGTAGTCTTTTAATAATTACATGTTTTACACGAGTTTAAAAAGCAAAACTTTTACACTTAAGGAGAGATGTAACCGGTTTTTATTAGGGAGATTTTTTATATACTTCCTATTTGTATTTATTTTTAACGCCTATCATAACAATGTTAAGCATTTGATACACGAAAACCGGTTGCAGCCGCGTAAAAACAATAAAGTTGTATATTATCAACTGATGATTATGATTTTACATAGAATCTTATAGTGCGTTGAATAATTTGGTCAGTGACTCTACCAAGGGCGCCGGCAGCGGGGTGCAAGGAGGTGCACTTGCACCCCCTGGCTTTTTTTAAACAATTAAAGAGGTACGGAAAAACAATTTTGTTATAAAAATTTTTTATTAAAAATATTTTTATTCAAAAACAAATAAGTAATTATTGATACATAACAATTAAAAAGATTTTTAATCAAACAAGAATTGCAATAGTCTTGTTTGCTGTCCAAATCTGTTTATAACTTTTTCAATGAATTCTGAGTCTTCTTTGATTCTTTTCTTATGCACACTGAGCATGTTCAAACTTGGCAGATATCTAAGCTATATTTTTAAATTTCATTTCATAAAATATAAATAATATTATATTTTCTATTAGTTATTTAGTTTAACAAGGGTGTATAACACAAACTGACTTCTTACAACAGTAAAACTTCATCAACACAATAAATATCAATGTTAAGCGTGCACAAACACGTTAGTATACGAAACTACTGTTTGTAGTTACTTGTGTTTTAAAGTCAGTAGCTATGCCAGCGCCATCAATACAGTTTTTCGTGTCAAAATTTGCTAGTACAAGAAATTCGTACTTTTTTTTTAAAATATCTTGTTAACAATGAGGAAATGTATCTTGAAAAAAATTAACAGATGAAAGTATATGTAATAACAAAACAAAATGTAATAACAGAATATTAAAAAAAAAAAAAATTGGGAGTTAGATGTTTGCACCCCCTTTTATATTATTCTACCGGCGCCCTTGGACTATACCTTACACTCTTTTTACATTGCACGAAATTTTCTGAAGTATTCCATGCACTTTTTTCGTTTTTACATTTTTCTTATTAATTTGTACTTTTGCATTTATTTATTGCACTTAACTTTTAGCTCATTTTTAAAATAAATAAAAGCAATCAATCAATTAATTTTCAAAATAAATCTTTCACAAACCTGTAAAGTGACTTTAAATCTTTTCTTTTAAAAAAACACTTTAACACTTAACTTTTCAAAACTTTAAGAATTTATAAGCCTTCATTGAAATGAACTGTAATAAATATTAAAATGAATTTATTAGTTTAATTATAAAGAACTGTAAAAAGCTGAAATATTTCTAAAAAATTAAGAATGCTAACAAAACCTATCAATAGTTTTTCTATAACGAACCCAAAACATTTACAATGCTGTAACATAATTGATATTTTGTTTCTATCAATTATTTGTAGATGATATTAAATTGAACAATAAGAACATAGTTTTTTAACGAACAAGTACGATACTAAATTATACTAAGTTTAAGCAAATGTAATAATTTATATATGTTTTCGTAATGATGTTAGCACATGTTGAGTTAAATGATAAATGTCTATACTAAAAATGATGAGTAACGCTTCGCAGAGTAACGCTGTCTATATTGCAACTACAGACAGGCGTTATCAAAAATCTCTTTTCAATTGGCATCTCAGTCAAAAGCATCTCAAATACGTAATAATAACAATACGTAGGAAAAAATAATAATAAAACTCCGAAAAAAAAAGAAGATAAAAAAGGAAGAAAAAGGATAAAAAATTTTCAAAAAATCCAGAAAATTAAAGATATAATCGCGTGGGCTGATGAAAAGATTGCATCTTTTATTTTCAGGATTTTTAAAAAAAAATTTTATCCTTTTTCTTTTCAGATTTTTATTATTATTATTATTTTTCCCTCCAGTTTTTTGTTATTTTTATTCTTATTATTATTTTTCTTTTTTCCCCTTTTTTCATATGTCTGTAATTTTCCTCTATTTTATCTTCATTTTGAACTTATTTTATGAGTTCCATTCTCTTGCAGCTTATGCGCAATAACTGAAACTTATTGTTTTTCTAAATTTTCTCCTTGCTTTTTTAAATATATATATATATATATATATATATAATATATATATATATATATATAATATATATATAATATATATATATATATATATATATATATATATATATATATATATATATATATATATATATATATATATATATATATATATATATATATATATATATATATATATATATATATATATATATATATATATATGTATATATAAAACAAAATAAAACAAAAAAACACGAAGAAAATTAAGAAAAATAAGATTCATTTATTGCGCATAAGCTGCAAGTAAATAGAGCTCATAAAATAAGTTCAAAATGACGATAAAACAATGGAAAATTACAGACGTATGAAAAAATGGGGGAAACGAAAAATAATAGTAAGAATATAAATAACAAAAAGCTGGAAAAAATAATTTAAAAAAAAAGAAGAAAAAAAAAGGATGAAATTTTTTTAAAAACCAGAAAATAAAAGATATAATCTTTTCAACAGCCCACACGATTATATCCACAAAAAGAGTGCTTTCTAATATTGTTTCAATATAGCCAAAGCAAAATATATCAATACAATACTGTGAGGAGCACTCAAAATATTTTTACAGTAATAATAACAAATAAATAAATAAATTATGTAAGAGATTAAAAATTAAAATTAGCAATATGCAATTTCTTTACTTAATTATCAGACCTAAATTTCATAAGATTCCTGTAAAATTTAGAACTATCACATGTGGATCTAATACTTATCTTACTAAACCTGGCACCATTTTCTCTAATTACTTAAATAAAATTATTAACAATGTTTTTAAAGAAGGTTTCTCTTGGATTATCACTAATAATCAACCGATTTTAGAGTTCATTAAACATAATAAAATTAATTCTATTGCGACTTTTGATTTCCAGGATCTTTTCATTAGCATTCCCCTTTCTAAACTAAAAGATATTCTTTTGAATTATTACTATGAGTTTAAAAACATCCTTTGTTGCGATTTTGATTATTGGGAAATTCTGATTAATTTTTGTCTTTTTAATAATTATCTTTACAATGGAAGGGATATATTTCTCCAAATTGATGGAATACCACAAGGATCTAATTATTCATCTCTCTTAGTTAACTAATTTTTGCATTATTATGAAAAAAATTATACTCTTAGTATTAAATTTGTTTTCAGATATATTGATGACTTAATTATCTTTAATTTTCAAGATTATACTATTTATTAAATGATATTTACCCCGAGGAATTAATCTTGCTTCGTAATCATGATGATAATATTAATTTAAATTTTTTGGATTTGGATATTATGAAAGAAGAAAATATCTGCTCTGTTGATTTATACGATGAAAGAAATGATTTTAATTTTAATATAAATAAACTAATTACTTGGAATTCTAATATTTCTAAGAGTATCTATTTAAATACCACTTTTAATGAAATGAATAGAATCAAAAGAATATGTAGTAATATTTATTTATCCAAAAAGCAAATCGATAAACTCTTTCAAAATTTCATTAAAAAAACAATGGATACCCAACTGAAGTGATAAAATTCTATATAAAATCATTGAGTTAATCGTGTATTATAATAGATATATTTACCAAAAATATTCCTTTGCTAATTTATACAATTTTTCTAAGTGCAAATCCATTTCGGGCAAATCCGTGGCTAAAATTATCTACTAAAAGGATTTCTTTGTTAATTTATGTAATTTTTCCATGTGCAAATCCATTTCGGACAGATCCGTGGCTAAAATTATCTACTAAAAGGATTTCTTTGTTAATTTATGTAATTTTTCCATATGCAAATCCATTTCGAGCAAATCCGTGGCTAAAATTATCTACTAAAAGGATTTCTTTGTTAATTTATGTAATTTTTCCATATGCAAATCCATTTCGGGAAAATCCGTGGCTAAAACTATCTACTAAAAAGGATTTCTGTGTTAATTTATGTAATTTTTCCATATGCAAATCCATTTCGGGCAAATCCGTGGCTAAAATTATCTACTAAAAGGATTTCTTTGTTAATTTATGTAATTTTTCCATATGCAAATCCATTTCGGGCAAATCCGTGGCTAAAATTATCTACTAAAAGGATTTCTTTGTTAATTTATGTAATTTTTCCATGTGCAAATCCATTTCGGACAAATCCGTGGCTAAAATTATCTACTAAAAGGATTTCTTTGTTAATTTATGTAATTTTTCCATATGCAAATCCATTTCGAGCAAATCCGGGGCTAAAATTATCTACTAAAAGGATTTCTTTGTTAATTTATGTAATTTTTCCATATGCAAATCCATTTCGGGAAAATCCGTGGCTAAAATTATCTACTAAAAGGGTTTCTTTGTTAATTTATGTAATTTTTCCATGTACAAATCCATTTCGGACAAATCCGTGGCTAAAATTATCTACTAAAAGGATTTCTTTGTTAATTTATGTAATTTTTCCATATGCAAATCCATTTCGGGCCCATCCTTGGTAACTAACAAATTAAACGCACTTCAGTAATGCAGCAATAACGCATTTTAGAACAATATCCCTTTAGTTACGCTCAATTTACGCTTTTGTTTTCATATTTTGCAATCTGGCAATCTTGTTACGAAAATATTTTAAATCATTCTTGAAAAATTTCCCGTTCATGTAAGTTCATTTGATATCACTGCTCGCTTTATAGTTTATGTTTCATATTTTAGTCTGTTTCTCTTTATATTTTATTTCCTGTTTTTACGTTTTATTTATTTATTTGTTATTAATTTTGTAAAAAATTTTTGAGTGCTCCTCACACTATTGTATTGATATATTTTGCTTTGGCTATATTGAAACAATATGAGAAAGCACTCTTTTTGCGGATATAATCGCGTGGGCTGTTGAAAAGATTATATCTTTTATTTTCTGTTTTTTAAAAAAATTTCATCCTTTTTTTTTTTTAAATTATTTTTTCCAGCTTTTTGTTATTTATATTATTATTCCTCTCCTATTATTTGTCATAATTTGTCATTCCTCTTATCTTACTACTTATTATTTAAACCACCAAAAGCTTAAAACAATATTATGTAAGTTATCTAATTTTTTTTTACATAATTTGTATTTAACAACAAATATGTCGACACCATCATTTAGCTAAAATTACAAATTTTGAGATTTTTATGATTTTTGGCAAGAAAAGCTTAAGTGTTCCTTCATTCGTTAATTTACCTTATAAGATGTTGAGAAATTTGCGATATTGTGAGAGATGCTTAAAAATGTTGACTACGTATTTTTATTAATATTTATAAAATATATATTCAAGAAATTGATAATAATCTATGCATACGTATGTATATTATTGAAATTGTATCAGTTATTGAAAAACAAAATAAAAAATAAAAAATAATCACATTAAATAAGCACAATCTGGTGTATTCTATCAGAAGCACGCTTTTTTAAAACTAAACATTTGTTGAATAAAGTGTTTTTTATTCAAAATTCTTGACTAAATTGCAAATAAATTAATAAATGACTAAAAAAGAAACATCGTATTTTATAGTGTGAAGGAAATAAAAATAAAAAGATTAGCAAACGATTATTAGCGAAAAAAATATGAATGAAATTTTACGCTACGCGCGCGAAGTCAAGTTCCTCCCAAGTTTATCACATTTTAATATTAATCGCCCCAATTAGTTATTTCTTTATTGTCGCCAAATTATTCTTTTAAAAATAATTAATTTCAATTTTTCTCAGCTTCTAATAAATAAAAACAGTTGAAACTTTAGATTTTTCAATTGAAAAATATGTAGATTAATATGGTGCAAAAATATTCATACCTTATAATTCAAAATTTTTTCATCCTCAATTTAATTAAATAATAAAAAATAATCAATAATTATTAAAAGTTATTTTTTTTCATGAAATTATCTTTGGGTAAAAGAGTTTTATAAGTGGGTGCAATTTTTTTTAAATTGCTTTATTAGTTTTGAAAATATGATTAAAAACGTAAAAAGTGAAATTAACGTAAGGGGTACGAACTTTGGATCGCTCTCCTGACCAAACTATGGGGACCATATTTCCCAGATTGCGGCTACCCCTATATTTTGAAGATTAAGAATCCAAATATGTAAAAAAAATGCATGTTTATTCAGAGAAAGTACGTTTTTGTGTCTGATTTCGTAACTTAATTACTAGTTAGCACTAATTAATTAGCATATTTGAGGTCACCCCCAGGAATCATTAAGATCAAGGCCGGATTTACGTATAAGCTAAATAAGCTGTAGCTTGGGGCCCCGAGATGACAAGGTCCCCCAGATCCTACTTTCCCCCCTCTTTTTTAAAGTTTTATTCGGAGCTGGGGTCCTCAGAAGCCCAAAATGAATTTTTTTTCTTTTTTACATTGTCGGACATAATAAATATAAATAAATGACTGAATAAAACAAAAAACTCCGTTGCCATTAGTAGGGAACATATCATCTTCCATGCAATTTGAGTATTAATCAATTAGTTATAAATAAAAAATGTTTTAGTTTGAAAGGTAAAAAAGTTTTTTTTTTGCCCCATCACTCGATCATCAGACTATTTAATATCTGTTTCTAAGGATCTGAATTCCCTTTTATTTTACTTTAAAATTGTACAAATGATATATTTAATGCTTTCATGTGAAATACAGCAGTTTTAAATAGCACTTTAAAATATCTAAAAAAAGGACAGAAATTGTCAGTTCAAAAAAAAAAAAAAAATTAACTAATACTTTTGAATAAGAATTTAAATAACTAAACACGTTTGTTTTTCTATCTCATTCTATATAGCATTATTTAGAGTAGACAGTTGCGTGTGGGTGTGATGATGACGTAATAAAAGAGGCATACAAAAAAAGCAAATATCATTTCAGTTAAAATCCTCAATATTATATTTTCAAACTCCTCGAAAATGTAGTTAAAGAGGTATGCAAATTAACTGTCGCAAACAAATTTATTTTAAGCAAACAAATTTATTAAATGTCGGAATATTTATTTTAAAAAAAACCCGAAAATTTTAGAGAATCGGAGTTTTTGATAAATGGGCTGAAATTCGAGAGAAAAAAACGAAAAAAGCGGAAATCTGCTAAAAAGCGGAAAAATCTCATCCCTGCTAATGAGACCGGGATGAAACAACACCTCCTAGAAGTATGAAGGCCTCAGCACGGATCAATTTAGTAGTCCGATGTGACGAAGTTAACTGCGCAGTTGATGAAAAATAAGAAAGATGTCATTACGTTCGGGGTACTAAGCTGCGCAGTGGTTGAAAATACGGCGTATGTCATTACGTTTGGACTACTAAAGGATATTTATGGTAACCCGTGCAGAGGCCTACTCTTTTCTAGGAGGTATTGGATGAAAGCCATCGAAACCTATTTGATTGAATAGTATAACTAGAAGATGTTTCTGAAATCTGTCAGGCTTTAATATTTTTTTTTCTGTCACAAACTTTATCAGTAATTAAAAATAATAAATTCGTTAGATTTCAATATTGGTTCGGCTTTTTCGTTGATTAAATGTTAAACATTAACAGATATTTGTCTTTTAAAACATTTCATTCTATAATAAGATAATTATTCTGCAATTGTAATTATCAAGAACTAATTGCTAATTGATATAAAGCTTTAGTGTGTTCCATTGATATGTTGAATGCTCGTTTTGGCTGGATGCCCGGGACTGTTGGTCTTTCACATCCTAGCCACTATACACCATCAAGAGCAGAGCTGATACTTTAAACCCGTATGACATTTATTCTCTCTGATATTTAATAGACCTTAGAAATATAAGCCAAAATAAATCCTTAGAAAATAAATCCTTAATAAATCCTTAAATAAATCCTTAATAAATCCTTAAATAAATCCTTAATAAATCCTTAGAAATATAAGCCAAAAATTTGCATAAATAATGACAATTTTTTTCTTGCACTAAAATTTAACGAATGTACTTTAAATAATAAAAAAGAAAGCAAAAATAATGAAGAAATATTTCCAATATAAACATCAATTACATAATATCAGCTTACGAAATGTTCTTTTTATTTTTACAAACAGTATTAATATAACGGCCCTCACCTGCTCCAGGGACTGCTGGATTGGGTTCAAAATGACAAGGCCAAGGAGTTGAATATTAGTAGTCGTAAACTCGAAATTGGGTCGGCTATGCAATGACTGTTATAAAATAAACTAATAAATTTGGCCGGGATAGGGCGTTGGACTCGTGCTAGTGAGAATGGGAGTTTGAATCCAGCCAGCAGAAGAATACCCATGTATAAAATGGTGACTGGTGCATATTAAATCTATCGGGGTCACGAAGTCCTCCAAGTTCTCATAACAAATAAATACCTCTGGGTTCTAATCTAGCAGTTCCCTTGTCTTCTGGATTGGGTTTAAAATGACATGGCCACGGAGTTGAATATTAGTAGTCGCAAACTCGAAATTGGGTCGGCTGTGCAATGACTGTTATAAAATAAACTAATAAATTTGGCCGGGATAGCCTGGTTGATAGGGCGTAAACTCAAAATTGAGTCGGTTGTTCAACGGCGGTTATAAAAAAAATAAGACTTATAATCAGGGGTCTGTCCAGAAATTTTGTGAAAGGTTCGTTTTTCGTAAAATTGTGAAAAAAATTACTCACATTCTTTCAACCAGGGTCCGCTTTTATGAATTTGTACAAATAGGATCCGTTATTGCGAAAAAAAACTTTTTCAAGGAGTTTTTAAATTGTAAAGACAAACAAGATTATGCTCAACACTGTAAAGTTATAATTAAAACAATTAAATTTTAAAAAATAAACAACAATTGCTGCTTCTAAATTACAGATCCAACATACAAATATTTGGTATTTAGCCTATACTGCTGAACGCAGAATATTCATTTCGGACGAATAATAGAAGAATCGTCTGCCGAAGACAAAACTCAATTCGTTTACATCCATCTTTCTTGTTTTCTGCCCTGGAAAGGGTTTATTCGATTAACAAGATAATAATGAAGATAAACAAATTTGTGAAGGGTCCGATTAAAAGAAAAATCATTTTGTGAAGGGTCCGTTTTTATGGAAAGATATTTTGTGAAGGGTCCGTTAACGGACCCAAATTCTTCTAAACTGACCACTGATAATCAAATTGTATTTTCTTGTTTTCTTTCTAACTCTTTGCATATTTTCTACGCACATTCAAAATTTCATGTTTCTAAGTCTTATAGATTTTGTAACGTAAAGAAAAAACAATTGAGAAAAAAATTCGCGAAAAAATCATTAAAAATTGCAAATGAAATGTATTCAAAATCAATCTAAAAAAAACTAATATATAATAAAACTAAATATACAGTGGCCTAGCAAGCCAAATTTTTACTCTGTGCTTAAAATTTGTGTCTTTTGTAACTTTTTCCCCTCGTTCAAAAAATATGTACAATAAAAGAAAGGTTCTACATAATAGTCTCATCACAATTAATATATTTAACAAAGTAATATTATTAAATTTTTTAATAATATAATGTTAATACTCAACAATAAAAAATAGTGACAGTTTACCTTAGATGTATAGAAATGGAATTGTACTTATTAGGGCCCCATCATTTTCAGTAGCTTAGGGCCCCACCAAGCTTAAGTCCGGCCCTGATTAAGATTGACACTTAGTTCGTGAAAATCCGATCATTAGAAGGAAAGTTATTCAGGGTGATTCGTTATTTTTTTTTTTTTTTTTTTTTTTTTTGCGGACTGTACCATCTTTACAAGTACTTGAAGCAAAAACAAATTCATTTTGGGAAATATATTTCGTGAAAAGAGTCAAAATTAGCAGCTGAGCGTTTTTGTAAAAAAAATTCAACTGTGCGAATTATAATATTTTAAACTTTCATTAATTTTACTTTCAATTAGGACAAATATTATCTATATATATATTTCTCTTACACGGCGATAAAAAAAAAGCCTCATTACAACTCTCCGAATGGCAACGCTAGAAAATCAACCAATAATTGGCGCTAAAAATGTCACATGCCAAATCTAGTTTGGGTGGCTCAACATATAGCGCTTCTAAAAACGGAAACGGAAATAACCAGAGAGTAAAATATTATGTGCTTATGCGCATCGTATTTTTTGTTAAATAATTTATTTATTATATATCAGTTTATAGATGGTAACGAGAAGAGTTTTGTGGTTGCTATGGTGACTAATTAGAATGTAAATTGTTTTTTTGAGTGAGTGTGATATTTGTTTTTTGGAACTGCGATGCTGTAATTTTATTGTTTAGTTAATAAATCTTCCTTTTATATTAAACGTGATAGTAGTTTCCTTAATTATTTGATTCGAAGTCCTTGGAGTTTTATTTGAGGTCAGTTTATTTTGTATTTTTTGACAAGAGAGAGCATTCTCACCAAACGAGATTTCTTCCGAAATTCAATGTTTTGTTTATGCAGGGTTTTTCCATTGCAATTTCTCTTATTCAAATTTTTAATAGACTTAATTATAGCCAAAATTTAAACCTTTTTAAAGAGATATCAGTCTTAGAAATTTTATCTTAAGATTTTATACTATAGCACATTTCTAATAGGTTTAACGAATTACATGTCATTTATTTGAATTCAAATTTATTTTAATGACTTAGTATTTACTAAAAAGATGTAATTTTTTTTTTAAAAAAAGTCGTTATATGGATTTGAATGATTGTTTTGAATTCCTAGAATTTTGTGCATTTGCAATGTACCTAAGTTAGTAGCGAGCGAAGCGAGCTTGGTTTGCGAAGCAAACCATATGAGATAGAGTAGCAATTTTCGGGGGTTGGCGAGCGTTAGCGAGCAGGGGGCACAGCCCACTAGTAAATTAGAAAATCAGATAAAATTATTGCTTTTAGCGTAAAGAAATAAAATTCTGCCGAAAATATAAACTATGGTCACTCGTGATTATTTACATTTGACTTTCAAATAGAATTTAAAACTTTCCTCGTTTTGGAAGCATGGCCGTAACTTTAAAAATTATAACATACACAGTGTCTTCGAACAATAAATCTCTTAAAAATTTCGAACTGATAATGTTTTTCAAAAGTGACAATGAACAATTTGGAAATAGATTTCACAAATCGAGGTGAAACTTATAAACAATTTGTGACAAATATTTTACACGATTGTCACTCATTTCAGGTGGTTTTATAATTACAACAGTAACTACAACGAAAATGCCTTTACTGCTTGAATAAAATATTTACTAATTGTTGTTGTTTTTTTCCTCAAGGACTGTATGAACCCTATTTTTTTTCTCTCTCTCTTTGATTCTTTGCGTCCACTAGGCGTGGCAATCAAATCATGGCTAAACATTTTACTCTTAAACTCATTTTTTTATATACATATTTTATGCTACAGTATTAAAAGATATCTAAGTTTGTTTGACCTTGAGAGAAATGTGTTTTTGCACAAGTGTTTTTTTCGGGATTTTATTAATACGCATATTACACTGCAATTACTCTTGAGGTAGGGGATTTTTATTTTACTAAATGGTTTAACGTAAATTTCGTTCGGCACAATTTACACCGTCATAGACCAAAACGCCGAACATGTTGATAATTTATTAATCATTGTAAAATACAAACAGCTAGTTTTAGTCAATTGGCTATTGATGATTGACCGTAAGATAATTAATTTTTGTCATAGGAATGGATATGAATTAATTTAGCATAGATTTATCATATTAGAAAGAAGAAGAAAAACACAAACAGGATTGATTCAGTCGGTGGTAGTGGAAAGTTATATTGTATGTTTTAATTATGTGAAAAAATAATTCATTCATTTATGTATACTTTATGTACTACCTATATTTGGGGGTCAGAAATCCGAATTCGTCGGGAAAAAAAGTATATTTATTCAGAGAAAGCATGTTTTTTAATCTGACTTGTAACTTAAAATATCGTCTGCACTAATTAATTAGCATATTTGAGGTCACCCCCCTGAACCCGTAAGATCGAGTCCTAGAACGTGAACATCCGATCATTAGATCAAAAGTTATTTCGGGTGGACAGTTTTTTAATTTTTTTACTTGGAGCACTGTACTTTATCAGTTATTACAAGTTATTAACAATAGTGAAATAGTTAATCGTGAACTTTTAAAATTGGTGGAATCACGGCCTTAGAAAGTTATATAATTTTAATAAAAAATATGGTTAATGTTAACTTCTATCATTTTTCACGAAAGATTTTCCCTAAATAGTTTATTAATACGAGCTTAGTTTTATGAGATCCCTTTCCTATATTTATCTTCATTTAATTTATTTTGATATTATTAGTAGAAATGTCTATCTACCGTAGTCTTAAACAGCTCATAATCTTCTCGAAATATGCCAATTTTAAATTTAAGACATTAATAATTCAAAATAGGAGTTTAGCAACTGCTGTCTTATTTTGTTGTTTCTTGCATTGACTAAACTTTTATTTTAGTTCTTTAACAACTTTTTTCAACTTCAACAGTTTTTAGTTTGATGGTTTTGAAGGGATTTGTTTGTTGGATTTGTTTCTTGATATCCATACAATTTTCTTTGTTTCATAATCATAAATCATCCCTATAAATAATGATTTTCGATAAATTTTGAGCTCATATTAGAGAGGATGGAATTAACATGATAATTAAAATACCTTCTATGATCAATTCTGCGATATTCAGTGATCTATGGTACTTTCAAATAAAACGAAATTTTAAAAATATACAGAAAATTACGATAAATAAAACAAGCATTTCATTGCTTTCTTTCTAACTTTATTCAGCTCACGATTAATTTGTGGGTAGCATCATTCAGTTACAACAAAACAGTGCCTTAGGATACCAATTAATTTTTCGTGAAAGTTTTCAATCGTCTTTTTCAATCCGAATCGAACTGGAACATAATAACACCATATGTTATCATGACACTTGCAATAGATAAAATTAAGGAGTAATTAATCTCAAACATTCCACCCCCGGTTACAACAAAGTTAGAATTCTGAATCTTCTGAAATAGAATCTCAAAAGCGTGCATTGCAGTTGAATCAGGATTGCACTTGTAGAAGACACGAGCACAGCCAAAAGCGGATTCTTTTAATTTCTCTTTTTCGTTTACGATTTTGGTTCCATAGAAAGACATAGAAAATATAGCGAAAGCAGTTGCAATAAATAAACACGTACTGTCGATAATGCTGATTGCATATTTCTGCAGTTCACTGTTATCGATGAAGACGCTAACAGAACTAAATATTCCGCAGACAAGCCCACCGTAAGTAAAAAACACATATCTGCATAAGACTGAGTCGATTTTAGAAAATCCTTCAGAAAGCAAAGAATATTTTTTCATCAGGACTGTTATTGTTGAACATGAGCAGGGTACTTCTTTTACTTTCGCTGTCATATCAGTTCTAAAAGCTTGGATTAAATCTTCTAGCGTCTTATAAGCATTGCAATTCATAAGAATTACAAATCCTAGCGTTGTTATACTCACGCAATAGAGTGCAATCACCGCGATAGCTACAATTAGTAAAAATGTATTTTGATACACAGCAGGTATCCATATCGGTATAGAAGATTTGCGTTCTTGAAGAGGATGACGATCCTGTATTTGTTGCCATATGAATAAAGAAAAGGTGCTTACTAATAGTGGCATCAATATTAAGAAAGCCAGAAATTGCAGATTTATATATTTGGCTTCGAATTTTTCGCCCTTCCGAAATCGGGATGATAAACTGCACAAAAGTTGGATCGCGCTGTATAAACTTCTTCTTCCAGTTGTTAATATAAACATAGATAGAAAAGCACAAATAGTAAGTCCATAATAAGCAATCAAGAACGAAAATTTAGGTGTAAACTGATAAATGTATACAAGGCTAATGACAAGAACAACTGTTTTGCAGAAATTTAGAATAAAAAAGCATTGTCTGCAACACCTGGTGATATCTGTTAGATTCTTAGTTATAATGGACGGCAACGTTGGCAATCCAACGAACAATCCCAATAAAAATATACGAGAAAAAACAGCTTTTTTTCCATTTAGAATTTTTGAAAAACATTCAACATTTGTTTGGCTAAAACTATTTTCGTTCATACCATAATGAGAGGAGATTTTTTTTATATATTTAATGTTATTGTTAAATTCTTTATCAGCTTTGCTAATCAGAAATGGCTTTACTTGAATCAGATTTTCCATAATTATTGTGTTATAGTTTTAAATCGAAATGCTCTTTTGTTTTGTTCTTATTATCAAATACTTCAGCTCAAAATAATGACTCGCAACAACATCCACGTAAAAGAATCTATAAGTTCATTTTGTGTTATGATTAAGTATGTCTTAATGAAACACAAGCGTCTTGTTCACCAATAAATGTGATTTTATTTTGCCAAAAGAACATCGCAATGCTGTCTATAGTCAAAATTTGAAAACGAATATTAAAGTAAATTTGTTTGTTGCATTTATTTCTAAATTCATCACTTCGATAAAAAGTTTGCAGCAATTAATTTAATTGACGTTTGAAAAGTAATCTAAAAGTTAAATTTTTGCATTAATTTAACCAAGAAATGTACTAGATGCTCTTACAAAAAAATATACTTTTCATCCTGATAAAAAAATAACATAAAATATTGCTGAATTCAAACTAGAAAGTGAATAAATGTATTCAACCTTTCCAGAACAACAAATTTTGATCAGGCAGCTACTAATTTTACATTTCCTGGTAGTATGTAGCATTTAATGAATTAGTGTTGCCAGACTGGCTACGCTATGCTGGAAAGGATTAAAAGAAAATTCAATGCATAAAAGTTTGAAAGAATATCTTTCACTTTAAAGTTCTTTTCAGCTAATGATGTAAACTGTTTTCGCCCTTTTAATAAGTATATATCGTTGATACAGTTAGAGAACTTGTTAATCAATATATCATTATTATACTAATAATACATTTAATAGGTAAATAAAATTAATCAATGATTGTAAAGAAATTTAACTAAACAAAATTGCAAACATGAAAACTGAAAACTGAAAAAGCCTATTTACAACAACATTTTAAAGATAGTAGAAATTGATTTATTGATTTTCATGTATCATCAATTTTGAAAAAAAAAGATAACATTGTTTTTTCCGATATAACATTTAGTAGACAATAATAAGATGTGTCGTGATCTCAAAAATTATAGAAAACTTTTCTTAAACGCGTCATTGTGTAAATATCTGCGAGTCAAGGTCTTTTTATGTTTGCGCAAGCATCAAAAAAGTTAATAACGTTCTATCATCTCTAGAGATATTTTTCGAAAATAGGGACAAATTGACATATTGGGAGAGTCACGTTTAAGATCATTATTGTTTAGTCCATTGACGTAGATGGAACACCGGCGTACCTTTTATATATCTTTTCTGATGCCCTAATTACAAGCAAATATATATTTTGCTAATTTTTTAAGTTTAAAAACTGTCTAATAGTTACTAAAAAAAGTATATTAGATTATCGGAATTATATTTGAGCTAAAATATAAAATCCGAAAAAAGTAGATTAAAAAATATATTTTTTCATTCATATTCAAAAATTTATTAATAATTGATTTTATAAGATAAAGAAATTTCCATGATGAATAACTGTTTGTCTTAGATCTGAATGACTGCAAATAAGTGCAAATTTGTACATTTATTGAGCCATGTTAGGAAGATTTTACCTTGAACGCAGAAAAAGTCCTCCGGTGCTTCATGCTGCATACCATGACCATAAATTATTAAAATGCTAAATATGATATTTTTCACTTTTTTCGACCTAAATTAATCAGAAAATAATATGAAAAATATATTTAATAAAATTTCTGCGTCAAAGGGAGCATTTTTTTAAAAAGAATTTGCAAATTTTTATGGCGTAACATATTTAAGTTAGATGTGATGATGTTATCAAAATGACAAAATGAACAAGTTAAATATCATAAATGTTTTACATCTAACTACATTTAACTATCTAACTACATCTTACTTAATTATTCAAAATGTGTCAGAAGCTTTAGATTTAAGCATTAAACTTTGCTAGAAATATTACTCGTATATTAAGTATTTTCTTTAAAAATGCAACAAAATTTGAGCTGTCACCAAGCGCAGTTTAGAAAATTATCTCACATATCAGGTTTCGTACTGTCAAGAAAAAAAAAATTATATATATATATATATATATATATATATATATATATTATATTCAAAATGAAGATAAAACAAAGAAAAATTATACACATATGCGAAAAGGGTGGGGGAATAATAATGAAAAAATAACAAACAACTGATTTAAAAAAAAAGGATAAAATTTTACAAAAAACCGGAAAATAAAAGATTTATAAATAATATTTTACAGAATATATATATATATATATTATATATATATATATATATATATATATATATATATATATATATATATATATATATATATATATATATATATATATATTATATATAATATATATATATATATATATTATATATATATATATATATATATATATCTTTTTTAATCTAATATATCCTGAAGTAACATAAAAAAATATTTTGCATAAATTAATTCTTGAAATTTATTTTATTAATCAACATAATTTTTTGTACATCACTCAGGGTAAATTTTTAATATCGTACAAACATGTATAGTTGGGGGACAAACTAATACAGATACTTATATATTAACTGTATGTAATGAATCTTTCTCTTTAGCAGCAAATTTTTTAAATAATTTTACATGACAAAACTGTTATCACAATTTGAAAAATCATACTATGAGCTTCTAAAAATTACGTCCTTTTAACCAATGCGCACATTTGCTTCGGACAAAATGAGCGTAAGACGTTTAAAGCTTCTTTCCTTTTATTAAAACCACTTAATTCTAAACGCATTCTTACATCAATAACACAATCCTATAAAAATGATTTCAAAATTGATGGTATTAAAGCTAGAAAGATGCTTTTAACTTCTCATTTTGGTCAATCCGAATTTTGCACATTTTTAAAAGCTTCTAGCATGATCTTTCAAACTGTGAGAACAGTTTTGCAAAGTAAAATTTTCCAAAATATTTACTGCTAATAGAAAGATTGTTTACATAGAGAAAGTATAGAAGTGTTCGTATTATTTCGTCATCGATCTGTAAATAATGATACTGAGCTCAAAACTAATTTAAAATCTTGTACTTAAGAAACACCCTAAAAATAAATACTGAAAATGATACAATTTAACTGCGCATTCTTATAAAATATTCCGAATGAAAATTCCGAGCGTTTTAAAACCATTTATGTCCTTCTTTACCATATTAAAAATCGTTAATCCCTACATATTTAATAATTTCACTAACATTTTATTAATAATAGGTTTTCTTAAATTTCTACGTAAGACTTGATGTAACAATCATTGGAATCATTTACGAAATTTTTTTTATTTAATTAGGTGACATTAAAGCCACCTTATGTAACCAACCTTCAATTGACTAAATGTGCCTTATTCTTAAATTGCTTCATATTTAATATTTGCTTTCATTTAATTAAAAGCGCATAAATATTACTCTGTGGATATATGTCCCAATATTTGAGACTAATCGATTTTGTGAAATCGATCAAATAAAAAGTGAGAAAAAAAATTGTCAAGCTTTCCTTCAAGAAATTGTAACTTTTTTCGCTTAGAGGCTAGGCGCGGTGGTAAAAGCGTGTAACTAATAAGTATACCTTTGACCTGAACTTGAAGTAAAAATCTTGAAGACGTTTAGGACAAATTCCGTCGTAACCGTAATTCACAGTTTTTTTTTCTTCTTTGACTCGTTAATGTATTTCAAGGGTGTTGTATTTTTTTATAATTTATTTAATAAACTTCATGTAATTTTTTTCTAAATTCTAGTAGTATATAAAGTGTTCGACTATCAGTCCTTCTCACTGAAATTTTATTGTATTTCATTGCTTGGTGTATCTTGCAGTAAATCTTATCAACATGACGCTAAGGTAAGAAAAATTGCTTGATAATTGAGTTCGAAATTCATTTTCTGTGATTCCATACCATTCGTTTGCAATATTTTTAACCATTTTTAAGTGTTTAGTTATTTATTAATTTATAAATCGAAATTTTTAGAATTAAAAGTCCTACAACATGGATGGTAATTCCAAATTTCCCTTTCAAAACGTCAAAAAAATATTTTTATTCCAAAACTGCTTTTCTTGAGATTGTTCTATTGAGCCAAATTTTTTAAGCCAATTGTTAAACTGCTTTTTAAATTGTTGAAATTTTTATGATATTTGATAGCAGGGTTTTATTTTTTCGAATAAAGTGTTTAAAAAAAATTATACGTTTTCTCAAAAATAAGCATCCCTTGAATTACGGTTTAACATTTCCAACATATTATAATATTGAGATATTATTATATCACTTTATTGAATGAAAATCATACCAACAATTCAAAAATTAATAAGATTGAGAGTTTTCCTTTTCTTAACTATGCATTTTTTCCTTACTGAATACTTTATTCGATTAATCAAATTTGGCCAATATGAATAATATTAACATCGCTAATTTTGATTTTAAAAAAAATTGTTGAAAATTTAATACAGCTGCATGCAGTAAGACCAAAATGGTTTTGGAACCCGAATTCATTTTTCAAGCGATGCTGACGTGATTTTAATTGTTGTTGAATTTAAAACAATTACTGTTTGTTCTACAGCATTTTATAAATTCTTCATCAGAAATCATAAACTTTAACAGCATTACTGAATCTTAATGAAATTTATTCCATGCTTAATCAAGGAATCATATTACTCTAATTAATTAACACAGCCCTGAAATTAATTACATCAAATTAAATGAGTTGTTCATGGTATTTCTCTAAAATCAGCGGACACATCAAGGGGAAAATTTTTTTAAAAATTCTATTTAAATCAAACGCGAAATATTACAATCTCCAGACAACAGTATTTTTGAAAAATATTTCTCGTTTTTTTTCCTGCAAAATTTACTGTAAATTTGTTAGTACCTTTTGCGAAAATTTTACTTTTTTGAGCAGAATATGAAACACATAAATCAGTCCTATTTCATTTGTAAAGAGTTTCAAGATGTTACTACTTTAAGAATTCCCAGAAAAAATACATTTGCTTTTATAATGTATAGTTTCAGCTAAATATAGTTAAAAATAATACTGATTAAAATTACCAGATTTTTTCTTAATTTATTTAAGAAAAAAGCTTTGTCGTTATTACATTTGAAGTATAATAAGACAAACATCTTTAACTGTAAGCAATATGTTTCTGTTTTTAGTTAAAACATTTAAGGTTATTCGACCAAATCATACTGTTTTCTCATTTTTCTTTATCCTCAAAATATTTTTATTTATCCTTATCGTCATAAAACTTGACATTCAAAATTAAAATGTGAAATCTGAATTCACTAAACTATTAAAAACAATGCATGCCTTTAAATGAAAAAAGAAATGTTTTATCATTTATTCAAGCAAAAAATAAGAAGAAAGAAACTTAGATTTGATCTCCATGCCAATCATCATTTTCTCCGCTGTGAAGAAAATGAAAATGTCCGATATAGATAGATATCTTTGAGAGTTGTGAATCACATTCTATACATTTTTTGTTCTTTTTATGTAACTGGCTGGAATATTTTAACGAGTGAATGAGTGAATCACATTATACATATTTTTTTTATTTGATATAACTGACTGGAATCTTTTAATGAATGAATAGGAAAATCACATTCTATGAATTTGTTTGCAAAAAAAAAAAAAGTTTTTAAAAAAAAACTTTTCATGTTTGGTCTCCATGCCAATCATCATTTTCTCCGCTGTGAAGAAAATGAAAATTTCCGATATAGACAAATATCTTTGAGAGTTGTGAATCACATTCTATACATTTTTTGTTCTTTTTATGTAACTGGCTGGAATATTTTAACGAGTGAATGAGTGATAGACATTATATATATTTTTTTATTTGATATGACTGACTGGAATCTTTTAATGAATGAATAGGAAAATCGCATTCTATGATTTTTTAATTTTTTTAATTTGATATAACTGATTGGAATATTCAAAGACTAAAAGTGTGAATAACATTCACTGCTTTTTTTTTATTTGATGCAGCTGACTGGAATTTTTTAATGAGTGAATGTGTGAATCAGTAAATTGCGTTCGATATATTTTCCTTATTTGGTATAACTGATTGGAATATTTTAATGAGTGAATGTATGCGAATCATTTTATACTTTTTTTTTTAATTTGATATAGTTGACTGGAACCTCTTTCTGCTAAAATGATGTTGTTTTTTTGATTTTTTAACAGTAAATCTCAGTTTTAGAGTTCAATTAAAATGTTTAAAGGAGTCTACGATACGAAATACATGAAAATTTATGAATTTTAAGTATTATTATTTTTTCAATTATGCTATTAGTTCCCTTAACCTTTTCGAAACAACAAATTTCGGTAAAAAAAAATTTAGTCAGGCAACACATTAACTACAGCGACCTCTTGGCAGTGTATTGCTATTAAAGAGGCATATTTATCTCTTTGTTGCTTAAAGAGCAGTGATAGCTATTCTAAAAATTGGTGAAAGTTTAGAAGCAAATGATTTTATATTTATAGCGATTTGTAAAATTTTCGCATTACGAGTTGACAGACTAGCAACACTGAGCCTAAAGGGTATAGTATAAAGGGAGGCCTGAGGTATAGTATAAGGGCCTGAGTATAAAGGGAAAATTCATTTATGTCTCTAAATTAGAACACAAAAGATAAGACTTATTTTTTACTGCTTTTCCAACTAAACTTCAGGTGATGTTGAAGTTTTGAATGCTTTTTCATAGTGATAAATTTTTTTCGCATTTTTTTTCAACAATAGATATATTTAAAAAATTTAAATTAGGAAATGTATATTTTGGATATTTTAATTTAATATGTTTTCAGGAAATTAAAAATTTTCTTCCAGTTTTGATAAGTAAATTTTTCATAAAATTATTAAAAGAAAAATAAACATTTATGAACTTTCAGAAAAAAGTACAAAAACAAATTAAAACAGTTATAATTTCCTTAAAGTTAAATTAAAAAGTTCTAATATTAAAATATAATGTATTCAGTCATATAAGAAAGAAGAAAAAAAAACATTAAGTTTCTTAAATTTTAACCATTTTAAAGATATCGCTGAAGATTCTTAATAAAAAATAAATTCGATCTATCTATCTATATGTGTATATACCTAATCATTACAAAATACAAAAGAATGTAGTTACAAAAGAATAAATTGAAAAATTGAATATTAATGAAATAATATTCTACTATTTCATTTTACTTATTTTTTCATTTTATTTTTTGGCACACATCGAATTTTTTAGTTTTTTTACACCTTTGTCATTAGTGAATATAATAATGGATCACATGATATGCATTTTTCTTAAAGTTTAATGAAATTATTCTGTTTTTCTATAATATATTTTGAGTATGATTTGTATTTTTCTAGGTTGTTCTTGTTGCAGCTCTTGTAGCTGTTTCTTTCGCTTTACCCTATAGACCACAACCTGTTGAAGAACCAGCAGCTCAAGAACCAGCAGCTAAGGAAGCAGTAGCCGAAGAAAAATTTGAGGTAAATTTACTGAGTAACTATATGAATAGTTTTTATAATTTTCAGAAACAAAACAATCGCCAAAGTTTAAATTCTTAAAATTCCTAAGTTAAGCTCAAGCTGTAAAGAGGATTGTGGAACTTTCTTTGGTAATTGTACAGGTATGATACTAAACAAAAAGGTATGGTACTTGGAGAAAATGCAAGAGAACAATTTTTAAGAACAACTTGGTACAAGCTACCATTTAAGGCATAAATTGTGTCATAACTCCGATTCCAAACCTAAATCTAAAAGTATATACTTGTTCAAAATCACATAGTGATTAGAAATGCTGAAACATTTTAAATAACCATCTGGTTGATCCAGGGCCGGATTAACCTATAGGCACACTAGGCACGTGCCTAGGGCCTACGAAAAACTTGGGAGAAAAAAATTTTTTGACAAAAATAATTTAGCTTTAAAAACAACAAGTGTATTTTGCACAAAATTATGAAGATACAAATAAAAATATAATGTTTTTTGGTAATAAATTATTTTGCAGAATCTTATGATCTAATATATTACTTTTTTGCGATTTTCGGATTCAACGAAATCTTGTATTATGCTGTCGAATTCCAAACTACGCAAAATGTCGTATTCAATAGACATAAGTGCGAGCGATGCCTAACGATCTTGATTCATTGTTGAACGCAAATAATTTTTTATCAATTTCAATCTGGAGAAAGATCTTTCTCCTTCTGCATTTGATCCAAGAATCGACAAATATATTCTTAATGCACTGTGAGGAAAAGTATTCACAAGTTTATCTTTTAAATGTTATATTTCTACCTTTTTTTTTTCTCTTTAAAGTTAGGAGTACCTTTCTTTTTTCTCTTACTTTATGCATTACACTTTTTCCTTGTAATTCGGGTTCGATAAAACATCGATTAACAACACTTTTTGGTCGATCCAGAAAACTGGGAAATTCAGACATCCGGGATAGCGATGATCTCGAGCATCCCGGATAATTGATTCTCTACTGAATAAATATTTCTTGTAATTAATCTCACTATCAATTTCACTGTTTTCTTTGCTGGTTTGTTGTTGTATTTTTGACGTGAAGTGTTTACATAGTAATCGATGGAACTAATCATAATGGTATTATCGATATCAACTGCAATATCGGCAGTATGTCGGTATTGCAAATAAAGTTCGATAAACAAATTCGTAAATTAAAATCCATATTAATAAAAATGTAAAAAAAAATATGCAAGAAAATTTTAGCATATATTTTGAAAAGAGGGGAAGGAGGGGAGGGTCCGAAAACGGCTATGCCTAGGGCCTACGAAAGGTATTATCCGGCTCTGTGCCTAGGGCCTACGAAAGGTATAATCCGGCTCTGGGTTGATCGGAAGATCAAGTTGGACCTGGAAGTATCCTCTCCTCCTTTCAACGAGTTCTAGCTTGTTAATGAAATAAATTATGATTGCATAACAAGCAAAGAGTTGCTCAGTGCATATTTGTTCAGAAAAGTGTAATACTGCTCTAAGAAAGCAGACTCTAAGCAAAAAGGCAAAAAAAGTCAAATTTTTGCTATTTTCAAGAAACTTTAATGCTTATGCGTGACCTAAAAACTATTAAAAAATATAAATATTTTTAAAGATCCATTGAAAGAGTGTTTAATAATATTATTAAAAAAAATTTATAGTATTTGTATTTTAATGAAAAAAAATTAAATTTGAATACCGTTTTTAACTTTTTTGTCCAACTTTGAAGGTTATGCGCTACTTAAATATTTATTTTCCTAATTAAAAATCCATAAATACTATTTTTTTATGCTTTTGCAAGTTGTTTTAAGCCCACCCTAATGTATAAAAGGCAAAAATACTAGAAAACCGTAGAGTTTTTTGACAAACGTTTTTCACATGTTTTCAATTCGAGTAAAAATTTCGCGTGTGTTCCGTCTTGTTTTTTAAAAAAGGGACTTTCAATACCGTTGAAAATCTAATACTTTAAAGCACTTCTATAAATACATAGCCTGAGATACCAGTTTGCTCCACTTTGTAAAAAAAAAATATTCTTTTGAACGGTATTGAAATTTAACTTATTTTTAGTTCAGTAATTTTTTCTTAAAGCAATTTTTCCATCACTTCATATCCAATATCATCATATTAATTGCAACTTAATTGCAGTTATATGTCGCTGACTCTTTTGAATTGTGGGCATAATTACTCTTATTCTACAAGTTTTACTATTTAATTCGCTACCAATTTATTAAACGTTTTTCAGGAAACAAAGCAGTCAGAATCCCTGTATAGCTGCAGACCCGTAAACAACTATTTCATACTTTTAACGACAGCCAAATAACAAATTAATGCAACTCTACTTTGTTTAATTTTTGCCCGTCTTAAAAACTTCTCTGCACAATTAATAGCTTTTATGAGTATGTTTAAGTTGTTTATGGTGGACAAAATCATCTTAACTTAGATGAATGAAATCAATAATAAAATGTTAAACCTTAAAATTTATTACCACTCTAATCATTCAATTATAAATATTTCTATAAATTAAAACATGATGGCTAATAAGTAAATATCATATCGATACTAAAAGCAGTTATACTCTTTAAGCATTATGTGAATATTTAGTATGTGATAGTTTTTAAATGATTTCATAATTAAACAACTACTAAGCAGTACATACTTTTATCTTTTAGAAAATAAAAAAGGAAAATAATATTTCTACAGATTATGCAATTTAAAGTTTTATCAGTCTATTTATTTTTTTATATGCCTATTTCAGCCAATTCCATATGAATTTGGTTACGAAACTAATGATGATAAAGGCACTACTACCTTCAGAAAAGAAACCTCTGATGGCAAAGGCAATGTTCAAGGCAGTTACGGATACAAGGTATGTCTATATGAGTTATATGTATATACACCGAAGAGCCATTACATTATGACCACCCTGCTAATAACATGTTAGCCCTCAAAACTGCCAGCACCCGCCGTGGCATTGATTCCACAAGGTGCTGATAGGTAGTCTGAGGTATCTGGTACCAAGCGCTCGCCAACTGGTCCTGCAATTCCCTCACATTGCGAGGGGGTAGCGTGGCAGCACGAATTTGGTTTTCCAAGTAGGACCACAAATGCTCTATTGGATTAAGGTCAGGTGAATTTGGGGGCCAAGACATGACTTGAAAGTCACTGGAATGTGCCTCGACGATTCGACCTTTATGGCATGGTGCATTATCCTGTTGGTAAACACCATCCCCAGCAGGAAAAACTGTTGCCATAAATGGGTGAACCTGGTCTGCAACTATATTCAACTTGCTTACAGACGTCAGGGATTGTTCTATGAGGATTATGGGTCCTAATGTGCCCCATGAAAACATTGTTTCTGGGCGAGAAACCATGAAAACCTGGGCGAGCCGATTGTTATAGATGGTGGGTGGTCATAATATAATGGCTCTTCGGTGTATATGTTTTAAAATATGCATAAAAGGATTGAGAAGAACATCGTTCATATTTCCACATTAGGAAAGCTGGTCTAATTTTGATAACGTTATCGACCAATCCCATGCCAACCTTAAAAACAAAAAGTTAAAACTGAGCTGCGGTGGCTCAGAGGATAGAGCGCTGGTCTCCAAAGAATTAACCCCCCAGGTTTTATTTCCCCCGGCTCGCAGTCGCACCAATCACAGTGCTAACGCAAAATATCCTCCGTCATAGAAAGAATCACGAGTTAGAATCCCCTTACCATCGAGCTAATTGTGAGTGGTTTTCTCTATTCTTAGACCATGTAAAATAAATGTGGGTTAGTTCCATCAAAAAGTCCTTCCCTGACAGCTTGATCCAGGAGTTCTCTTGTCTCTTGGATTGGGTTCATAAAATCAAAAAATCAAAGTCATAAAACCAAACTTGGATCGGCTATTCAACGTCAATAAAATGTTCTATATCATGATAAAGTAAGTTGCAATAATACAAGAGTTAATCAGTGTATAACGATATTTTTTCTTTTCTAACAGGATCTCCATGGCATCGAACGTATTGTAGAATACGTTGCTGATGAGCATGGTTACAGAGCCCAGATCAAGACTAATGAGCCAGGAACTGATAGCCAAAATCCCGCTGATGTTGTTCTGGATGCTAAACCCATTGTCATTGAAGAGTCTAAATACGAAGCCCCTGCACGACAAGAGTACTCCGCCCCAGAACCACACTACTACCACGTCCCAGAACAACCATACCACCCATACTACTACTAAATGGCTCTATTTAAAAACTTTCTTCTCTTTATCTGCTATTATTTTCTGTAAGTATGTAGAATTATTTATCTTTAAAGCAATTTTTTAAGCTTATATTTAATGACAAAACAATTTTTTCTGATAAACATATCTAGCAATAAAAAAATCCAATTGGTACAACATCCCAGCGTGATTTAAGGTCTTCTGTCCAAGATTCCTCCAGAATAACCTATTTTTTGACCTAAACTGTTAGTATTTTACTACAATCATTCTAAAATATGATTCCACAAAATCGAGTCATCGTTGTTTTGGTCTTCCTCCTTTTCGACTGGAGAAGGACTTTGGCATAAAAATTTTCTTCACTGGATCTTTTTCTTTACCATTCTAAGAATACGAGTAGCCCAGTTCATTCTTTTAAATTTAATACTTTTGATGATATCGGACTCTGTTAAAGTTCCATAAATTTCTGAGTTAAAACGTTTTCGCCAAAGGTCCTTTTCTTGGAAACCACCAAGGATGCTTCAAAGAACCTTTTCTATCAAAAACTGATATTCTATGTTCTCCATTTTTTCTTATAGTCTAGGTTTCTGAACAGCAAATAAATAAATAAACATCAATAGTCAAATACGATATAGATTATAAAGTAATGTGATGTTATATACATTACAACATAGAATTCTAGTATATTAATCTATTTTGTAGCAAAAATAACGCACATTACATTAAATTTCAAAGTCATTGCTCTATGCTGAAATACAATTTCAATAAGTGAATATTTTTAGGACGAATATAGTTCAGAATGCCTTTTTCACTCAAATAAATCAAATTCAATCTTTATTTTGACAATTCTGCTTGTTTAGCCCTCAGTTGTCACGTAAGACTAAATGTTTCAGTATTATTTATCCACCTTTTGCGTGCAAATAAAATAAATAAGATACCTAAGTTTTGGTTCTTGTACAAGTTATTTGAGCAAATAAAGTTTTGTTTACATATTTTCATGTTATTCGCAGTTTAAATAGCTAACCAGGTACTATTAAGAACGTTTTAACTATCAGTGAGATTTCTTGCTAGTTTAACTGTGTGCTTTAACTTTATCAAACTAAGATAGAAAAAAAGAGAAGAATTACTGTACTTGTAAAATTGAATTATTGCTGTTTTCTAAAGCATGCAATCTGGAATAATTTTTCTTGTATAAAGTGTATGTTTGTATAATAATCTACTTTTTACTAATACATATTTAAGCAACAGAATTATTTATTTATCCTATTTACGTTGTGTGCTTATGATGTGTCAAAGTCTAAAAAATAATTTTACATATCACCGTACTTAATTTAAAATTATTTTACTATAAATCCCATTTCCACCGTATTAGTCATAAAAAGTTTTCAGGTTAATTTTTCTCAAAAATAAATTAAACTTAACTAAGTGAAACTTAATAGCTTAAACCATTTCATGTATCAAAACTTATGCATAGTATTGAAAAAGACCACAAAAAGATGTTTTTTTTTTCTTTTTAATGAATCACAATTTTAATTTTTTAAATAAGTACTATATTATCTAATTTAATGAACGAATACTTTAGGAAAGCGTTTCAAAACCGGCATGTAATTATTATTATTATTTTCTAATTTCTAATTGTTCTTACTGGTTCTTACTGTTACTCACTTAATCGCCATAAGCAAAAGAACAGGAACAAGAAAATTTGAACAAAGAAATTAACAGCATCGAAAAGTTCATGAGTTGTCGTTGGCCATTAAGGCAGAGGGAGCGATTGTTCTTGTTTTCCAGTGGCGCCATCTATGGCCAGGAATTCAAAATCTGCCTCACCCGTTTATAGGGCGGACCCATTCATACATCCATTCGTTCATCCAAAGTTCGTAATTTGGACCTGAACCAGAGAACGATCAATCACCAATTCAGTACCCCAGAGGTATAATTTGTTATGATAACATGGAGGATTTTGTGATCTGACAGATTTAACGTGCACGAGCCACCATTTACTACACGGAGAGTTTTCGGCCGGTTGGATTAGAACTCCCGTTCTCACGAGCATGAGTAGTTTATGAGATAACCGAGGATTATCGCCCCATAACTCTTCTTGCTTCCCAATAGCTTGATGATTACGTACCTCCATTTATAGTTTCATATGTACGCAAGTGCTATTTGTCCATAGGCTCGTTTTTTGTCGCAAAAGGAAGCCAATGCGATCGAGATAGGCAGCAAGGCGATTATGCCCAGTAAAAAGCGAAAATCTGTAACTGTCTCCCATCTAGTTTGTTAGGTCTATCAAGAAGCCAATTATATCTTCCATATCTGGGTTTCTATTTTAGCTAAGAGTTCCTTCTGATTCGACGACTGCATAGTTTGTTTAATAATTAGTTTAGAGGTGTGAAAAGATTTTTCTCGTGTTGTGTTATCTGTCAGCATAGTACCCTTTATGGCAGGAAATGCTATTTCTAAGTATTTAATTGTGTTAAACATAAACAGTTTAAAATAAGTTTGTTTTTATTTCTAGGTACTTCTTGCGACTTCCTAGTTTCTTAAAAGGGACTTCAAAATACTTGTTGTTTCAAACTCACAAAATTTCATCCTCTGTTTGTTAATTTTTCTTAAATTATAAACAAATGGTGCATTGGTTATGAACAAAAATCTTTAAAATGCTTTATGTTTTCATCTTTTTCTAAATTACATAAACTATATTTAGTTTATTTTGCTGGACTGTGCTGTCTTTGTTTGTCCCATGTATATTGTTTGTATTTTTATGTTAATTTATTTAAATGTTCATTTTGTGAAAAATAAATTATTATTTTTGAAATTAAACTATGAGTGGTTCGCCTTTTATTTGATAAGAACTTGTTTTAAAAAAGTCAATCTTTAAAAATTGTGTTATCAGCAGCAAATAATTTGAAATTTAAAAGAAAATTGCGCTAACATTTTTCTAGGGTATAGACAGGTGTTGTGTAACCACCACCTTAATATGTGTCGTTTAATTCTATGTCAAAAGTGAAGTAAGAAAAAAGTGTACACATTAGAGGTCACAAATTAATAATTAACCGAGAAAAAACAAACACTCTTATAGAAATCTGGGAGCAGTGTTGAATGACAAACGACAAAACCAGTTTGAATGCCTAGTGAAACTTGAGATGTACTTCATAATAACTTTCAAATCCTCTGTTCTTTTGTCAATTAAACAGGTTTTAATGTTTTAGTCTCCCCTTTCAGAGTTTCATCCTCGCCTAAGTATATTATTTTATAACCGTCGTTGAACAGCAGACCCAATTTTTCGGCCTTACAACTACTAATTTGAATAGTGACACGACCCACCCTATTTGCTTAGGGTTTACGTCAAGATTACATCAAGATCATACAACTGGATTGATACATGATTACAACTTCAATCAAAGATCGCCACAAGGGACAGTGATGCAAAATGCAACCAAACAAACAAATTATATAAAATAGGTCAAAGGACCCTTATAGTGTTAGCTGATTATAGGGTAGGAGGTCCAAGGACCCTTATTTCTACCACTCCACTTCCACACATTATATAACATGGCAGATAAAAACAATAAATAATACAGATCATTGATCTACAGAAAATGTACAATAAATAGAAGTAAAAGTTACAGAAGTACCCAAAGGGGCAAACAAACAGTCAAAAGACCATAGTACTAAAATCAAACACAATAAAATCACAATGTAATAAAGTCGAACACAAAAAAGTTAAAATTACAGAGAAGTTAAACACCATCGTATTGGAAAAAAGCAGGTAAAACCAATATAAAAATTTTAAACAGTTGACAGAGATAAAAAAAAAAAACCATGAAAGCGCAAAATCAAGCCCCAGTAGAAGAGATGAATGGTGCTACTAATGTTCAACTTACAACTACTAATGTTCAACTCCGTAATCTTGTAATTTTGAACCCAATCCAGAAAACAAATGAACTCCTGTGTCAAGTATTCAGAGAAATTTGTCTTCGTAGAGCATCTTTTGATGGAACTAACACGCATTTGCGCTGCATAGAGAGGAAAACCACGAAAACCTCCCATGGTTAGCCTGATGGTTAGCAAGGTGACCCATGATCCGTCTACCACTAAAGACATTTTACGTCAGCACTGTATTCGGTGCGATCCAGATGCGGAATTCGCGTCGACCAGCCACCACTGGGATCCAAACTTGGATTACATCATGGGGTGGCGAGCACTCTATCCCCTGATCCACCATCATTGACCCTAAAGTGTACATTTTCACTACAATTTTGACAGTTATTTTAAAATTATGTATTAAGAAAGGCCATTAAGGAGCGCTCTGTATATTACATGTATAGTACGAAAATTGGCTAACTGTTGTTGTTGTTGTCGTGTCTATGCATCCAGTGCTAGTGCAAGGATTAGAAATCATAGAAGAGGGGTGCCATTGCCTCCGAAAAGATTGGACTTCTGCCTGTTGGTCCGCGGGAGCTATTTTATTTCACTTTGGCTAACTGTAATGTGCCAATTTGGTAAAAAAAAAATTAAAAAATTTAAACTTTGCTTTGTTTTACTTCAAGGTCTGTTTTATTAGCTCTCACATACAGTTAATGGTTGGGTTATGTGCTTATCGCCATTCAGAAACTATAACTATTTATAAAAAATTGATACATGTCTCGAAACAGAAAAATATTAACTTATATAGTTTTTATACTATACCCACAATATGAACAATTTTCAAAATGTAAAAAAAAAAATTAATTAAATAGTTAATAAGAAAAATTCAGGAAGTTCAAACATAAAAAAATAAATTTACTTGAACTTCTAAACTTTACTGTTTCAGTCAAAATTTTGTTCAGTAGCACCAGAAATTTTTCCCAACTATTATTTCTTAGATTAATAAAGCCTTGTATGCGAGGCTTTTGATATAAATAATTAAAAACAAATACATAATTGCAATTTTAAACAAATATATAATAGTCCTAGAAGATGATGTGGGGTCCACCCTGATGAGCTCATCGATCACCCAACGCTCTGTTGCGAGGAGGTAACCAGTTCGAATCCCATCATGACCATGGGTGTATCTTTGCGATTTCTTCTCTCATTTGTGCTATCTGCTCTTCAACTTGGAACGGGCTTAGAAGCCATTAGCATAAAAAAAATTATACAGTAATAAATAAGTCAAGCAAGGATGTGGTAACGTTACTGGCTGACTAATTTCATCTATCCATCCTAACGAGCCATGGTGGCTCAGGGGATAGAGCTCTTGCCTCCCAATGAGGTGACCCGGGTTCGAATCAATGTTCGATACGAATTCCGTATCTTGCTCGCATTGACCACAATGCTGACGTAAAATATCTTAAGTGGTAGACAGATCATGGCTTAGAGTCCGCTAACAGCGAGGCTAACCGAGAGAAACTCTCGTATATTTGCTCTCCATAAAACGTAAATGCGGATTAGTTCCATTAAAAAATCCTCCACGAAGGAAACTTTCTCCCAATACTCGATCCAGGAGTTCCCCCTTATCATGGATTAGATTCAAAATTACAGGGCTACTTAGTTAAACTTTGGTAGCCGTGAACTCAAAATTGGGTTGGGTGTTGAACGACGGTTATAAAATTATACAAAATTATCCTTCCTAACATTGCATAAAAAAAAACATATTTTGTCACAAAAACATATTTGTCACTACTTTAACAGCAAACACACGAGTCTTAGAAGTTCTAAAATATGGTAACGTAAAGGTGACAAACCTTGATAAATCTATACATTTGTTACAAAATCCGTTTGTCATTATGTAAAGAATATAAAACTTCACCCTATCAGATATGTAAACGCTAACCCTTTCAGGAACGACAGAAAAAGATCGGGAGAATCTTTCAGTCTTAGACAGAGAGCCCAACAAACTGCCTTTTCACGCTTCTTGAGTTTCTACACTAGATCCCTTACTTTCAACCGAGGCCAAAAAACTTATCCTGAATGTCATTGGTGCTCGACAGACATGGCCTCCCCTGCGCATATTATGACTTGTTTGGGGTTCGGTAAAGATGAGGTCCTGCGAGACTCCAGTCTTTTTATGGACTTTTTGGAGGTGTTCGGATTCATTGGAGTAGTCTAGCTCTGCTAGACGATTCCGAGATTAGCAACAACAACAAGAGGAACGACAGAATAAAAATTGCCCCGCTTACAGGGTGGTTACTAAATACTGTAAAGCTATAAAAAAAAAATAGGAAGTAAGTTTAATCGTTTAGTAAAAAAAATTTTTCCCTCGGTTCTTGTGAATGACGTTTTCTACACGTGCAGACGATTTTTACTTCAAGCAAAACATTTAGAATAAATTTAAGGATAGAATCGAAAAGTTGGATGATTAAACAGCTTTTCGATCACGTATTATCAACCCAGGACAGCTCGTCCACGCTCAGTTCGTTTCAAAAGAACGCATTAAAAGAATTCGTGAAAAGATACGAATAAATTCACAACGCTTCCTTTATAAAATAGCTGCTGAAGTGAACGTGAGTGGAAAAACTACGCAAGTTATATCAAAACGAACTAATATTTAAAGAATTGAACAAGCTTTTCAAGAATTTCAGAAACTTAGGAGCATTTTTGTGTCTTTCGACTGGGAAAAATAAATGAAATTAAACGTAGCTTAATGCCGCTATCATAGCAACAACGAAATTTCTGTCAAAGGTTCTATCAAAAAGTCTTCCACGAAGGCAAATTTCTCCCAATCCAAATCCAGGAATTCCTTGTCTTCTGGACTGGGTTCAAAATTACAAGGCTAGGTAGTTAACATTAGTAGTCGTAAACTCAAAATTGGGTCGCCTGTTCAACGATGGTTAAAAAATATATAATACAATTAAACTATTGAATTGCAATAAATATGGGGAAAAAATGGTTACATGGGAAGCTGTGGAGGTCAGGACGATATTTATTGCAGAGAGAGAGAGTGTGTGTGTGTAACAATGATTAACGATTTTGAAAGGACTGTGAAAAATTTTGTATTAGTAGGGCGTGTAATTAAACAGAATTCACAGAAAAAGGGACAGAAAACTTTTTCCTTCAAACTTAAGGGCTTTCAGTTTATTTCGTTATAAATTAGCTTATTTAATTTCTTTTTCGTATTAATTTTTTACTGCGCACATTGCATTTATTCAAGAATAAAATAGAATTGCAAAAACAGTAAAATAGTACAAGAATGAAATCAGTTTTTTCAAAATTAAAAAACTGTTGATTACTTCGATTGTCGTCTTGGTTTACTGAAATTTTCCCCTATTTTTAATATGATCAACTTTTAGAGTACCTTATAGAATTAATGTTTAACTTACGTAAAAAAATTAAAAAATTATAAAGTATAAATCTTATTTTTTATTACGTTTTTGCTTCGTTAATTGTAACATAAGATCATAACATCACGTAAGATAGTTAGCGTCAGATAATAACATAAATTAATTTTTATACAAGTAGATTATTGGGAACTTTAAAGTGACTATATAATAAGTAAAATGGCAGGGCGAGTCGCGAAGCATAAAACATAAGAACAAAAGGAACTTCGGAAAATTTGAAAAAAATAATAATAAATAAATAAACAAATATAAAAGAAACGAAAAGCAAAAACCAAAAAGTTATTGTTCCCAGGTATGTTCACAAGAGCTGTAATCCAAAACCATTGAATATATATAATTGTGGAAGTAAATTGTAATTAATAATTATTGGCAAATTTGATTTTTTCCACTCGTTTTTCACTGCATTTCTTTTTCTGAAATAACAAAAAAGCATTAGCAAAAAACGTGTTCTGAATAAAGAAACTATCTCCTCCCATCATTCGAATGGCGATCACGTCTGATAGATTTTTTTTTATTACTTTTCAATAGCTTTTTTGGCTTTTTTCTTTCTTGTTCTTCGGGCAATACTGATTTAATGCTTGAGAATATTGCTTGAAAAACCATCTTGTCAATTAGATAAAATTGCATTTCGGTTGAAGTTCGAGAAAAATATTTCCTTTTTTATTTTAATTTCTAAAAATTTTAAGCTATTCATTTCTCTGAAAGATTGTAAAATCTTGCAGTCATTTTCGAATTGTTTTGCTTGTTTTAAACGATTGGTAAGCACTGTATTAAAAAGGCTTATTTCTCAGCGATGATTATCATTAAGCACTGTATTAAAACTATGTTAAAGATAAACTAGTGAATACTTTTCCTAACGTTCACACATTGCATTAAGAATATATTTGTCGATTCTTGGATCAAATGCAGAAGGAGAAAGATCTTTCTCCAGATTAAAATTGATAAAAAATTATTTGCGTTCAACAATGAATCAAGATCGTTTGGCATCGCTCGCACTTATGTTTATTGAATACGACATTTTGCGTAGTTTGGAATTCGACAGCATAATACAAGATTTCGTTGAATCCAAAAATCGCAAAAAAGTAATATATTAGATCATAAGATTCTGCAAAATAATTTATTACCGAAAAATATTATATATTTATTTGTATCTTCATAACTTTGTGCAAAATGCACTTGTTGTTTTTAAAGCTAAATTATTTCTGTCAACAAATTTTTTTCTCCCAAGTTTTTCGTAGGCCCTAGGCACGTGCCTAGTGTGCCTATAGGTTAATCCGGCCCTGTCTGCATCACAAGCACAGTTCATAACATAAAATACAGATCACCGACATTCATTTTTTACATCGTATTTTCAAGCAAAATAATTTTTTTTTTACATATATAATTGCTTATTATTGTTTATATTTAATTTATCAACTATCAAAACATTTTGAAATACTCAAATTTTGATGTCAGTTAAAGCAGTGCAATTTTATATGTCAGAAAACCTAATCAGAATGAAATTGATCAAATAGTTTCTGAATAATAAAACGCATTTTTGCATCTTTATTTTTTTGAGACCGATTCTTCATTTCTTAAGACGAATTTCATATTTTGACATTTAAATCCTGCATATAATTTAAAAGTTTGTGTGACAAATGGCCGAAAGAGTAATTATATTAATGTATGTGATCATTATAAGAAGAAGAAGAAAAAGGTTTAAGGAACATCCTAATACAAAAATATAGTTGATTCGGACATTCTTCAATGTTAATTTTTTATTAATTTAATTAATTAGTTTAACTCTAAAATGTGCTACACGACTCCTTTACTTTAAATTTTGAAAAAGTTTTGAAATTATTAAATTTTTTAGTTTCGTTCTTTTTTTTTTTTAAGGTTTTTTAAATGTAAGCGAAAAAAATAACGGCAGTAGAATTAATTTTTTTATCGTTTTATGTGAAGATAAGAAGGACCTTACCCTTAAAGTTCCATTAGTTTTAAAACTATTACATTTTTAAGGTTTGCTGTAATGTTTCTTGTAATTTTTCCGATAAAACCCTTTTATATTATTCTGAAAGGTAAACATGAATTTGATTTTCTTCGATTTTTCTTTTTTAAAGATAGCATCTAACCCTTAAAAAGTCATATACTTTGCATTCGTTCAAAGTACTTTTCTTAGGTGGATTTCATAGTATTTGACATAAATATTTACGTAAATTCAGGTAGAGAGTGAGACTGAGATTTTTAAAATTTTCACCTTTTGGGCCTTAGCTTTCAGATCTGTCGCTTCATGATCTCATGTCATACTCCAAGCCCATTTCTTCAATTGAGACTAAGAGAGAAGTAGTTGGATAAAGAGAGTACGGCGACCGGGATTTCGGGGATTTTCGGGGATTCCGCGGGTGTACTCTTGAAGGGGGTTGGGGTGATCCATCAAATGTGACAGCTACTATAGTTGAGGGTGTTTTTTTTTTCATAATTATTTTTTTTAATCTTTATTTTGTAATGAAATCTTTTTAATTGATTTTTATTAACTATGAATATTAATTTAATTATAAATTTATTTTTAACCGAATTATGGAAAAAAAGATAATGATTCATGGGAAAAAAGCGCAATGACATACACATGCAAGATCACGTTTAAACACGATAACGCAAAACTGATCATGTTAATGACTCATAAAATGGTGAAATGCGAAGCGCTTCAAGCTTACTCATTTCACCACTAGGGGCTCTGATACAGATCTGTGATCAACCAATCAGAAAGGAGTATTTCAATGACATCACTATTTTTTCAACCTATGAGCGTATAACTTTCAAGAACCAATCAGAAATGAGAGAAAATAGTATAAAAGTGTATGTTCTTACCCAAATCGTCATTTATAATTTGGTTTCTGCCTTAGTGCCTTTTAAATATTCGTAACGAAGGAATGGCTAACATGAAGCGAAAAGCTGATCATAGCGAAGTAAGTATCTTTTAAATTTTTTTATTTTAGAATATGCATATATTTCTATACTATTTTATAATCTCATAAATGTTTTTGATTTTTTTTAGAACAATCAAGGATCTTTCCACGAAAGCAGTATTCCTTCCAATATGTTTATTTTAGTAGAAGATGTCTTTATTTCCACTACTATTTACCGTGATCGAATTCTGGTTAATGTGAGACGATATAAGAAACATGGAGAAAAGTACTATCCATCGAAAGAGGGGGTGACTCTAACACCTTACCAGTTCATCCACTTGGTCAACAGCTCATTTCTCAGAGAAAAGTTGACAGAAAAGAAGAAAGATCATCCGTTATACGAGTATTTCCTCAACTTACCACGTCTAGTCGATCCAGTGACCGCTCATTCTGATAAAAGTGTCGGTATTCAAGACAAGGAGAAGTGCTACAATATAGTGATGATTGAATTTGATGAAGCAGTCCTCCTCAAGAAAATTACTACTTGCCGAAATGGAAATACCTACACGAAATGCATATCTTTGAATGATGACCAATGGGACAAAATATTTTCCCTTGGAGATTTTCTACTAGATAATCTATTTCATTTAAAGTATAACCAACTGGACTTTAGGAAAATGTTTGAAGATCTATTAAAACATCCAGCACCATCAACAGCTCCTGAAGACGATGGGACTATCACCAAAGTGTTAAGACACCTCCTGAAGACTGAAATTTACAAATTGCTAGCATATCAAACAGGCTTATTGAATCCTATGGAAGTAAGCCCTTCAGAACTTTCAAGTAATACTCGAGTCCTGTTTTGTGAATCTGCTTTGAACTTAAAGCCTCATATGTTTGTCAAAAGTTTTTATAATACTGTTAAAAATGAAATGCGTCATCCTGTCTCACAAGAAAATCTGTTAAATTTTGTAACTGCTCGTTTTCTCGACACTATTGATCTTGTTGAAATACTTCAAATTGCTAAAACTGACTTTTGTACCAGTTTTAATTGAATAAATAGTTTAAGATTTCCTTTATAACTTGGTATCTTTTTTTTATAAATAACAGTGATCATCTAATGTTTTACCCATTTACTCGTTAGACTTTGTTCAGATAGCATGCAATCATTTTATAAAGATCCTAAGCAACCAGCTAGTTTTGGGGGTGCGGATGCAATACATCACGCACTCAAAGGAAAAGAGAATGCAAATACCGTTAAGAAGTGGCTCTCTTTTAAAGATTCTTATACACTGCATAAACCTGTTAGACGCAAATTTCAACGGAATCGTGTTTTGATGAGTGATATGAACAGGCAATTTCAAGCCGATTTAGTCGACATGCAATCTCTTTCTAAATTCAATAAAGGGTATAAATACTTATTAACGTGTATTGACGTTTTCGCAAAGTATGCTTGGGCCATACCGCTAAAAGATAAAACGGGAAAAAATGTAAAAGTAGCCTTAGAATCTATTTTTAAGGAACGAAAGCCTGAATTACTTCAATCGGATGATGGAACAGAGTTCAAAAATAAAACAGTTCAACATTATTTGAAAAGCATGCAGATTAAATTTTTTACAACAAATAATTCTACGAAATCAAGTATTGTGGAAAGATTTAATAGAACATTGAAAACAAAAATGTGGAAATATTTCACAGAATTCAATACTAAGAATTACATCGATGTGATTGATCAATTAATATGGAGTTACAATCACACTCGACATAGCAGTATTAAAATGGAACCAGCTTCCGTTAATAAAAGCAATACCAGTGAGGTCTTGGAAAATTTGTATGGAGATTTGAAGACATTAAAACGCAATCCAATTGTTTTTAAAGTAGGAGATACAGTACGAATCAGCAGACTGAAAGGTCATTTTGAAAAAGGATACGAACACAACTGGAGTCGGGAAATATTCACTATTCATGAAATTATTCCTCGAATTCCTGTTGTTTATAGATTAAAAGACTTACAAGGTGAAGAGATCAAAGGTACTTTTTATAAAGAAGAATTGCAAAAGGTAGTAGACTCTGGCTTCTATCCGGTAGAAAAAGTGATCAAAAAGAGAAAGAAGGGAGGAAGCACAGAATATTTCGTGAAATTTTTAGGCTATCCTGAAAAGTTTAATGCCTGGGTGAGTGATATTCAAAAAGTATAAATAGTGAAACTTAACCTCTGAAGGCTCATTCTCGAAAATGTCTTTCTACGTGACGTTACCTTCTGATAGCTCCATGCAGTTTTTTCCTAACAACAAAATCTCTCATTTTAAGACGCAGTTACCGATACCAGTTAATCTAAACGGTGAATGGGAAGTAGGCCTATCTGAAATCATCTATCCCCATTCTTGGCTGAACGTAAATGAAAGTAACAATTATTTTCAATACAAGATAAGTAATGGTAATATCGTATCGACTGTAAAGCAAACAATTGATGTGGGGTGTTATGAATCAATGTTCGATATTGTATCAGCTATACAACTTGCTTTACCTAAAAATCCTAGCCGGTTTACAATAAGTTACAATAAAGCTACGAAACGAGTAAAAATTAACGTCGTTCAAGGTTGCAGTCTTTATTTAGAAAAGCTAGGTGAATTGTTAGGATTTCGACGCGATGCAGTGATTACGGGTAACCAGAAAAGCGAATTTGTGGCTGACGCGTGGTCTAATTTTTCAGTTTTCTATGTGTACACAGATCTTATTTCACCCCAAATTGTCGGAGATACACAAGCTCCTCTACTGCGGATGGTTCGAATAAAAGGACATGATGGTGAAACAATCAGTCAGTATTATGATAGACCTCAATACTTACCTTTAATGAGACACTCCTTTCAAACTATTCAAATGGAGCTTAGATTGAATTCAGGTAATTTCGTACCTTTTGAAAGTGGTAAAGTGATCATAGTTTTACATTTCCGCATGAAGCAAATACTATAAATAGTACGATGCGTTTTTGAAACATTCATTTGAAGAGAAGACGTCAAGATGAGTGTACCGTACGTTTGTTGTACTAAAAAATTCGAAGAACATTATGCGAGTCAAATTGGCTCGGGTTTGTCCTATTATAAAGGTATTAATTTCCAAAAAGGCTATGGACTCGGCGGTATATTTCGTCGATTATTTAGAGCAGCACTACCCTTTTTAGTAAAAGGTGGTAAAACTATTGGAAAAGAAGTTTTAAAAACTGGAACCCGTGTAGCATCTGATGTATTATCTGGCGAAAATTTGGAAGAAGCTGTAAAAACAAGAGCGAAAGAGAGTGGAAAAAATTTAGCTCGAAAAGCTATTGATAAAGTACAATCGATGGTGGGAAAAGGACAGTATAAAAGGAAGCGTAAGAAGCAGAAAAGAATCATTTCATCAAAAGCTCGCAAAGTGAGTGGACGTGATATTTTTGATCCATAATGGCATTTTTATTGAAAGATTCTCCCGAATGTGTGAAATCTGAATTGGAGTTGTTTAACTTACCTAGTACTCAAACTGTTATTCAAGATGGTCAGTGGATACAGTTTCATCCTCTTTCTAATGTGTTTGATAATGCACCTGTAGAGTTTCACGTTTCAGGAAGTGCTGAAGATTACATAGATCTCAGCCAAACTCAATTGTATGTGAAAGCGAAAATTGTAAAAAGTGATAATACTCTCATCACTAAAGATGATACTATTGGACCTGTGAATTTATTTCTTCATTCGTTATTTTCTCAAGTTGATATTTCATTGAATGATCGTATTGTATCCAATTCAAGTAATACTTATCCTTATCGAGCCTACATAGAAACTCTCCTCAACCATGGATACGATAGCAAAACTTCTCAATTAACAGCTGAATTATTTTACAAAGATTCTGATGATGGCTTGAAGAAAAGAACTGCTTTTATCAAAGAAAGTGCTACAGTGGATATGATTGGATGTATACATTCCGATTTATTTCACCAAGAGCGTCTGTTACTCAATTTGGTGGATGTGAAAATAAAATTGATACGAAGTAAGCCAGAATTTTGTTTACAAGGATCTGAAGGATTTAAAGTAGTATTAGATCATGTGTCTTTGTTTATCCGAAAAGTTCGTGTGAATCCAGGAGTGTTACTTGGTCATGCTAAAGCACTCGAGAAAACAAGTGCAAAATACCCCATTAATCGAGTGCAATGCAAAGTGTATTCGATTCCTAAAGGAAGTATGTCTTTTATCCAAGATAACGTATTTTCAGGTCCTATGCCGAAAAAAGTTATTATTGGTTGTGTAGATAATGAAGCTTTTCACGGAACATTTTCGAAATCTCCCTATGATTTTAAACACTTTGATTTAAATTTTATTGGAGTGTATGTAGATGGACAACCTGTACCTCATAATCCATTGGAGCTAGATTTTGCAAAAAATCAATACATTCGTGCCTATCAAACTCTATTTGTGGGTACGGAACGAATGGGCCAAGATAAAGGAATATTTATTTCGAGAGAAGAATACGTGAAAGGAAATACTTTGTTCGGATTTGATCTCTCCCCCGATTTATGTTCTGGAGAGCATTTAAATCTAATCAAACACAGCAACTTACGATTAGAACTAAAATTCAGCAAATCATTAGAGCAGACTGTGTGTGTAATCATTTTTGCCGAATTTGAAAATTTAATAGAAATTAACAAGTCAAGAAATATTTTGTACGATTTCGGAAATTAAAGAATGGATGGATTACAATTATTTCACATTTTATCTCGAGAGAAGATAACATCGCCTTACTTTCAAGGAGTATATTCAAGAGATAAGATTCCTAATCTACAAGAAAATACATGTGCTATCATGAATGCAGATGACTCATCCCGACCAGGATCTCACTGGCTTGCATTATTCGTGAATGATAAAAAGGAATTGGAATTTTATGACTCGTATGGAAGACCTCCCGAATTTTATAATATGAATACCTCTTCCTATTCAAATGTACAATGGAATTCCAAAGTTTTTCAATCACCTACGTCCAATGTATGCGGACAATATTGTATTTACTTTTTATTCAAGCGATGTCAAGATTATTCTATGTATTATATTTTAAATCGATTGTATATCAATGATTTTCTGATGTTTCAGTTTGTAAAGAAACGATATGGTTTAAGATTTGTCTTTAAAAAATAAAAAGAAATTAAACTAAATAATTTGTGTCTTTCTTGTTTCTATTATGAAAATTTATACAACATTTATAGAAAATTTTATATTTCGGAATTTTATTTAAATGAGAAAACTTTAACGAAGTTTTTATTTTTAAAATGTTTCTGCACAATTTTTTTTTTTATAAATTTAATTTTATAAATTTTTTTTTACATAATTTTTTTTCGGAAATTTTCCTTTTAAAATTTTTTTTCCAAATTTTTTTTTTGTTTTTAGAAATTACTTTTCTAAAAATTTTTCTACTTAAGAAAAATTATTTTTCCAAATTTTATTTTTAAAATTTTTTCACTCTAGAATAAAAATATTTTGTAAAGTTTATTTTAAAACAATTTTTTTTTTATTGGCGAAAAATTATTTTTCTACGCAAGAAAAAACTTTTTCGTTTCTTTTCCAAATTTTTTAATGCATTAGAGAAAAAAAAAAATTTCTAACACTTTTTTTTTTCTTCCAAACATTTATTACTTTAAAAAAAAAAAAAAACATTTATTATTTTTAACTTTTTCTGTAAATTTTAGTAAGTTAAAATATTTACACCTGAAAGAAAAAAGTATCAATAAAGACGAAAATTCGAATACATGAAATAGCATTTATTTCAAAGTTTTAACCATGCATTTCTGCGAGCATACATTACACGTTTTTTTACAATTTTATTTTCTTTATACAATTTTTTATTTACATCCAAATGTTTTGGTAATTTAACATCACTCAAAGCACTTAAAAATACATGTCTTCCTTCTGGGGCTGATTTCCGATTTCTTAAAAAGTCATTGAGGAGATTTACAATGTTACTTCCAGGAACAGTTACATCTTTATAAATGATTTCACCTTTATTATTCCAAAGGAGAGATTTTTGATCTTTCAAAAACTTTAACATTTCTGTTGCTTTATCCTGCCATCGAGCTGGAACTACACTAAGGATTCTTTCTCCCAGATCTTCTGTTTCATTTTTTATTTGTATGGGTTCTTCTTTCGCTGGTTCTGTTGTTGGAATTTCTGTTTGACGTGACTCAAATTCTTCTATATTAGGCTTCTGAATTGAAAAATGTGTATATTTTTGCAACAATTGTAAATACAAAGTCACTTTTTCTTCATCTGATAACTTTTTATTCTGAAGAATATTTTTCATTAGTTGATCCAGTTCGGATAGATGTTCTGCTACTTGTATTCTATCTTCTGGAACTAGCACAAATTTCTTACTATACTCCATGAATTAAAGAACTGATGACAGAAATAGCTGCAGGCAGTAAAATGGATAGGAATCCCTCTCCTTTTTGAATAAGAATTTTTTTCTTCTTGTATAATGGTGTTTTCTTGTCCGCAAGTTTTCTTAAACTTTCTTTGTGAGGAGATAAACGACTTTTTTGAGTTTTTGTAAGTGGTATATTACCACAAAGAGCATTCAAAACACACTCGCACAGGGTTTTAATCTCACGCTTTGAACACTTTTTTATAAGTGATTTGCAATGTTTAGATTTTGAGATCAGTTTTATGAGCTCTAAAGTTCGTACATCACACGCAGACATCTCGCTTTCAAATGATTTCTTTTCTCAGATGTGGAAGCTTTTTATAACTCTTCTTTGAGAAAACAAGCAAATGCTTTTGCTTTGACAACGGCACAATGTTTAAAGTCAGGTGAATGTGCTGGGCAGGAAGAAATGGATGGCATTAAATCATCTATTTTAGGGCAGCCGAGATCTTCTAAATCGTAACACACTCTTCCAGATAGAAATTCCAAAAACATTTTTTTCTCGAGTCCTTTCACATAAATGTGTGAAAACATATCAAACAAAAATGTTAGAATGGTACGAAGTTTGGTGTAAGGCTCCAGTCCTTGATTCCAGTCGATTCGATGAATATTTCTTGTTATCCAAGAATATTGCATTTTCTGACGGGCTGATAGTTCTTCGAAAGGGTACGGTGGTTGGAAGGTGCATAGTCCCGAGATAGAACTACCTTCTACGGCTTGAAATGCGAGTTCTTTGATGATGTAACTTCCTGATGGGAGTGGAAAACCTTCAAAATCAATTACCACGGCAGACATCTTATTGGCTAAGAATTCGCAGTCGAAATGAAGTTAACGAGGCTGGTAGACATAATAAATATCTCCAGGAAACATTCCAGAGCGCATGCGCAAGGATTCATCTGTATCACATTTCAAGTCTATGAGTAAATATCCAAAAGGTTTCGATGTGGCATCTGCATAGCATTCTTGAAAAAATTTAACTTTTCGAGGGTACAATTGACGTCCTAAATGTGTAATTTGCGATTCGTCTCTTCGATTCTTGAATAATACAAGATAATGGGCATTTAGAGATATTTCTCTCATTTCCTTTCCTTTATGAAAAATGTTCTGGACCACAAAGATGATACTTAAAGATTTATGGTGGGAAAACTTTGTAAATAGTTTTGTTAATTGTGGATCATTTCCCAATTCACTCATGAGATCATCAATCACAATTAATGCATTTGAATATTGATTCAAATCAGATGGAATTCCTTCATGAAAAATAACATTAGGCATCTCATCGTACAGTTTTTGATAAACACCATAACACCACACTATAGATTTTGGGAAAGGCTGTAACATTTTGTTTTCAATCACTTTCTTGATGAAATAGCTTTTGCCACTACCAGTTGGACCTGCTAGGACGGCTGTAAAGGGATGCTTCAACTTCAAAACGTTCATGATGAATGAATTATATAATTTTTTCAAGGCTATTTATAGTTTTTTCTGGTCTTACTTATTCCATTTATTTTATCTTCTTTTTAATTTCTATTTTTTAATTCCATTTTTTATTATGAGCTATTCTGCAATGAATAATGTCCAAATGGAACGGTGCTGATTCTGTCTTCCAAGACGTGTCTTTTCTGATCGTGAGGAGACAGTGCCAACTTATTGGAAGTAATCGAGAAGACTTCGTGACTCTTTGAACGTATGAGATTCATCGAAGTTATGAGCTCCCGGTGTTCAAATAGACACTGCCTATAATCCTCGAAATCAATTTTCCGATCAATGGCTGTCTTCTTAACTCCTTTCAGTTTCTTTGTCACCTGGGCACCGACTGTATATGCATACATTTTAGACCTCAGACCAACAAATTCCGTCATAATCTCCCCCTTGGTTTCATCTTTCATCTTTCCAAGAACCTTCTTGTTTATCAAGGGGAAGCCGTAGACATTGTTTGTAGGATAGTCTGAAGTGTCGTAGAGCTCCAAGTTTTCCCTCATGTCCGCATACACATCTGGAGTGGTGATGTTATAGATGAAGCTGTCGGTATCGGTGTACAGAAGTTTAAGAAGTCCTCCATATCTTGGTAACATCTTGGAGAAGTGGAAATCATACATTAATGTTTTGGAAACATCGAGTATAACCATTCCGATGGCAATTGGCTTGTTAAAGGTTAGGGTTGTCCGCCTCATGTGGAACGCTACGAGATCTTCAGAAAAAATGGTGCGATCCTGGAAGTTTGATCGGGCGATGAGTTTTTCCGCCTTTTTCGCATTTCCACAAAGTTTCACATCCACTCTACGCCTGATGTTCTCCATGGTTTTTCCGAACACTGCGTTGTTCATCAACTTGAAGAAATTCTTTTCGAAATCGTTGGTTGCAGCTGTTCGGAGGGTGGTATTTAAATCGATGTATGATTTTAACCATGGAGACTGTGTAAATTGGAGGATCCTGTGAACTCTGGTGAGTTTAAGACCGTGCTGGATATAGAGTTGAAGATTCCGGTAATACAGCACGTACCTCTCTTTGTTGTTCAAGGTGGTCAGGAGCCTCTTTTCTTTACAGCCAGGTGGTATGGTAGTCTCAGGCGCGAGTGGTAGATCCACGTGAGCATCATGGATGGAGGTCGGATATGCTAAGTCAACTTCTAGGATGTATCCAACTGAGCTGTCGAGTGGAGTCCCCAACACATCCGTAGCAGGATCAATCCATTGAAAATCCTTAAGAGGAAGGTACTGAGATTGAGCCCAGCCATACAAATTATTGGCGTCTAGATACAGGAGATAATTTGATGGTAGAGCTTTATTGTAATCCTCCCCCATATAAGGATTGTTGGCTCTCGCGTGTCGGTGAGAGCACTGAGAGATCCCACCACGGATACCACTCTCCACAAACAGATGCATATCATAATCCACTAACAGCTCCAGTTGGACTTCAGTCTTCTTCAGCATAGCGTCCCATGACAGTCCTGGTGCCGTGTAATACCAAGCGGGGTCCAGCCCATAAGTCTTCATGCAGACATCTCTGAAATTTTCAAAGATGTCCGCAAGCAGCAACACATCTGACTTAACGTACAAGTCAGCATACTCTCCGAGAGTGTTCAGCTCAAAAGCATTCCACACTCTTTGAGCATGCTCGTAGTCAGCTGTAGTGATGCCGATCTCATTCAGGCGATTATAAAAGGCATCTTGAGGAGGTAATGAAGTCTCATTGAACTTAGCCGGATGGCTGATGTAGTCATAGGGGTACACCCCCTTTCGCAGTAGTAGAGGCACTTGAGACGGTTGAAAATATCTCCGGATGAGTCTGAACTGGTCTTCCGATAAGTTCTGGGCGAGTTTGTCCAGGCTGCTGGCCATGAATCGGAAAGAGTCCAAAAATCGAAGACTAAGTCGGTTTCCCACTTGCTTTGAGAAGGAGATGTACTTCTCCGTGTTTTCTGGTATGACAGTAATATCCCCATCGTCTCCGCCTAATTCCTTAATGAAGAGATGACTGTCGTACCCGGACAAGTTGTGAAAAATCACCGGGATGAAGTTAGGTGTCCTTGCCTTCAAGTTGCATGTATTGCAGGATATACCGCGAAGTTGTTTGGTTTGATGGTCATGGTCTCTCACCTAAAAAAAGAATAAACATTAGAAAAAGAAATAACTAGCAGTTTTATAACTAAATAAAAGGTTTTTCCCATATGAGTTAAAATTTATATGTTAATTTTTGTTAGTCTTTAAACTCCACGTTTAAGAGTAAAAACATTTATACTTTTATTGTAAATAGGATATGAAATATTTAGAATGAGTAATCGAAACTTAGAAGCTCAATTCAGGAAAAATCACTGAAATGTTTAAAAAAATGCTTCAAAATTGTGAATTTTTATTTAATTAAATAAACAATTCTAGTATTGATACTAAGTTAATTTCTTCATTAGATAATTTTTAAGTTAACATAATATTTTAAAAACTAAATATAGCACTCTCATGTTACGATATTTTAACACTCAGTAAAAATATTTTCGTACAAAGTGTATAAAAAAGGAAATGCACTTTTAAAAATAATTGATTTATACAGTAAATATAACTCTTTGATATTAAGATATTCTAATACTACTAATAATTTTTTTTTCTAAAAAGATTAAATTTTTTGTAGGACATTTAAAAACAAATGATTTAACTTCTAAACTTTCATTTTAATCAAATTTTTCGTAAGGAAAATATTAAAAAATAATGATATATTTATGATAATATTTAATATAATATTTTAAGAATTAATGTGAGTAAAAAAAAAAAAAACACTTACCTTATAATTATTCGTGGAGAACTTTTCTTTACACATATAGCAATTTGTAGCAGTGTCGAAAACTCGCTGTTGCTCTTCGGTCAATGGGTCCATAGGTAGAGGATGCTTGTAGATGCGGTGAATATCTTCAGCCTCCAATTTCATTCTTTCCATAAAAACTTTCTCGGCATTAGGACCCCGATAGATAAAAGGTTCCTTGTATGGTCCCGTCGTCGAGGCTATGTAGTAGCAGAAGCTGATGGGCTCGTGTTTTTGATATGCCTCACTGTAAGAGCCTTTGGAGTCGGGTTGGCACGTGTCTAAAGGCCTGGTGAGACACTCGAAGTCGGCATATATGACGAATGGGACTGGATGTGTATGCTTGATATTTTTAAAGGATAACCATTTATCCTCGGGCATCTGTACGCGGACAGCTTCGCTTACTATACCGTTAGGAGCTACTTTCCGGTAACGACACAAGAGTCGGCAGTTCACTTTCAGTTCATAGTCAACGAGGTGGAAGGATACGATGCGGATAAAGTCTTCTCGCTTGAGTTCTAGAAATGTTCGCAAGTCCTTGATGTGGTCATCATTAGGGAGACGAATATTTTTCACTCTTCCTTCGAAAGCTGAGAGAGGATCGGAGACCGAAGTGGCAGCAGCGTGAGAGGTAGTTGGACCAGCAGTCTGTTGAATAGGGCTGGTATTCAAGCGAGAAGTAGATGCAGCAGCAAGGATGTCAAGCCGAGGTTGCTTGGAAGTAGGTAATGAGGTGGTAGCAGCCTTGCGTTTGTGAGCATTGAGGTGGCATTTCAGTTTATCAATCCTGGTGAAGGTCTTTGAGCAGTCCGGGCATTGGAGGTGTTTATCCCCATGTATGGAACGTTGATGTCGCAGCATATTGGGTCGGGTGGTAAAGCTTTTCGTACATTCAGGGCATGGAACTTTACCTTCATCCGCTTGATCTTGTCTCAGCATGTTATCCAAATCTTTACCAGTAAGGTCTCCAAAATCACACACAGCAAGCACTTCATCGTTCTCAGGCAAAGAAGCACTAAATTCTTGACTCATCTTAAAACTTGATAAATTTACAAGAAATAATAAAATAAACTACTAACGAAACTTTTAAATAAAAAGTTAAACAACTATAAACTTCTCCGTAACAACTAGCAAAACTTTTAAATAAAAAGTTAAACAACTAACAAAAACTTTAACAACGATGACAAATAAAAATTTAACAAAAAAAAAATCTAACGTAATAACAAAGAGAGAACAAACTAAGTTTAGAAAAGCGCCCTGAGAGAGGTAATCCTACAATCAGAATAAGGCCTCTGGGCAAACGCATCTGATTTTAAACTGTAGTCGACTACCCAGAATGCATTGCGAACGGCTATGTAATGCTTGTTCTGATTGGTTAAAAATGATATCATTATTTTAGTACTGTAAAATTTATTCTGATAGGCAGAAAATGACGGCATGATTTTCTGACTCCACCCCCATGGAACATTCTAGAATGATCTAATGAAACAAGACCGAACAAGAAGTGAGCGAAACATTTCAATATACTTCATCTTTCCAGACCACACAGAAGTGATGCATGCCTTATCTTGAAGACGCGTACTTCATATTCATGTTGAATCCTGGTTGTATGACGTCACGCATTCCTGTTTTGATTGAATCGAAGAAATGACATCACCCTACGGAAACATGTCTTATCTTGCTTTCAAGTTTTATCTTACAGACTGATTATTACCTGATTCATGTTCATTCCTGACAGTATGACATCGGGTTTCATTTTATGTCATTTTTCAAATATCACTCGTATTAGAAAAAAAAATATTAACTCAGAAAACAGTAATTAAAAAATAAAGATTAAAAACAATAATTAAAAAAAAATTAATTAAAAAATAAAGATAAAAAAAAAAAAAACACCCTCAACTATAGTAGCTGTCACATTTGATGGATCACCCCAACCCCCTTCAAGAGTACACCCCCGGAATCCCCGAAAATCCCCGAAATCCCGGTCGCCGTACTCTCTTTATCCAACTACTGAGAGAATGAAGTTCTTAGCGGTTTGTTGTTGTTATTGTTGTTAATTTACATCGCACTAGAGCTGCACAATGGGCTATTGGCGACGGTCTGGGAAACATCCCGGAAGATGATCCGAAGACATGCCATCACAATTTTGATCCTCTGCGGAGGGGATGGCACCCCCGCTTCGGTAGCCCGACAACCTGCGAGCGAAGTGGAGCCCTTTACGGTAGCACAGTTTAACGAGGACCAATACCGCACACCCTCGGTCCCTACGCAGACTGATCCAAGTGGTCACCCACCTGCACACTGACCGCAGCCAGTGATGCTTGACTTCGGTGATCTGCTGGGAACCGTGTCTTAACGATCAGTCCACTGCGGGACTCTTAGTGGTTTGCTTTCGACTGATAAATTTTCTCTAACTTCGGAAATTTGAAGACATGATTTTTGAACTGTCAAATACTGGTTATTCTACTAGCATAGTTATTAAATCGAAAGTTCTAGATCACTGTAATATTTAAACTGGTTGTGAAATAACGATTTATACAAGCAGATTTATTTAAAATTTTGAAATCACGCAACTGCAATACTTTTATAAAACTAAAATAGTAGACTACACTATAAATTACTATAAAATAAATAAAGAGCAAATTCCGTTTTTTTTAGCAAGATTTAATGTTAGCAGGATGTTACGCAGGATTTCTATGGGTTTTAGCAAGATTAAATAATGTTTATAAATTTACGTTTTCTGTTAGATTCACCATTTTTAATAATCGCTTTCACCACTCTTTTTAAAAATTATCAAAGAGAATATTAAAAATTGTTGTCATCAGTTGCACAGAGATAAAAAAAAAAGGGATATACTTTTTTTTTTCTTTTTCAAAATTTAAGTTAAGATGGAAGTTTAAGAGATAAAAACATTGGAATTTTAGAGTTTTATATTATTGTCATAAATACAGGGTGGCTACAAAATACTGTTACAATGCTTAGCATTAACTATAGACTTCAGAATCTCTCAAACACTATAATGTAAGGGATTTAGATCCGGTGAAGAAGGAGGCCACTCTTTTGATTTAATAAATTTCGAACAATTGACATGGACTAGCCTATGTTGTTTCGGCTCGGTGTGATGAAATGCACAATCTTGCTGAAATATCCAATCGATTTTGGAATGCAATCTGTCAGCATGTGGCAATAAATGTGCAACCAATACTTCCGTTTTGTAATATTAAGCATTGATTTTTATCCCTGTATCGATTAATTTCAGAGGAAATTCCCCATTATTTGACACTGCAGCCCAAATAGTTACAGAATTCTAGTTCTGAAAGCGTTGCACAGTTCGTACACTTTCAGGTATATCATCAAAGGTTGCTACATATACAGCATTATTTTTAGCATTATAACTTTGCTCTGCGCAAAATATTTTCTCATCAGAAAAAATTATTCAGTCAGCACTTTTGTTACTGTGTCGGTTTAGCAATTTCTTACATTTTTGTAACCGTTTTAATTTTTGTGCAGTTATCAAACCTTGAAATTTTCTTTTGCAATTAGGGATCCTCATTTAAAAAATTCTTTAATAAAATACTTCTTAACAAGAAAACTAAAATTTTACCGTAAAATTAACTTTTCTTTTGGCATATTAATAGTACTAATAATTTGTTTTAAAAAAAAATAGTTCGCAAATATATGCAATTATTTAACAATATATATATTTTCTGTTATAGTACTAGTTTAATTAATTTTTAGAGTAAGGCAAAAGGATATATGGGTGATTCTCACGAAATATGACAATTCACTGTCCCTTGCTCCAAGATCTAATTCTAAAATAACTTTTTTTTAAATTAATAAATAGCATTGCTGTTAGCATTTTAAAATGACTTTGCACTAGCGTTGACAGTTTTGTATAGTTAAAAAATTTAATTGAACTTCAAAATTTTATGTTTCTGGCATGTCACGAACAATGTTTCCAATAATAACTAGCTTCAAAACTTCCCATAAATTTTTTAATATCTAATTTTTTTTATCTCAACCGGTGTAAGCATTTCTATAATGTAAGCAGAGGGTATTATTTACAAGAACTTCGTTTAAAATAATTTTTTCTGTCAATAATTTGTTTGTCCCAAGAAAATCTGTCATTTTCCGGGCTACTTTTATTGAGTGGTTTATGACCAGCAATCAATATCTTATGTTACTAGATTGATTAGATACCCTGATACATGAACATATCTTGTTGCATGAATAAAGAACCAATTTTCCGGTTTAAAATATATTTCAAAAAAAATTTCAAGGTGAGTAGGTTTTTGTGTTGTCATTTTCTAGGCTTCTTGAAATCATTAATAACATAAACTACATAGATTTATCTGAGTTATTTTAAGAAATCCTGTTGTTTTCTACAGAATATAAACGTCTTAGGCCAAAATATTAAATTAAAGTTATATGCTATAAAATGGTGAATTTGTCATTATCCTGGCTGTCATTTTCCTGGCTTATGATTGCCAGGACATTGAAGTGTTACCAGAAATTATTTTAACTACTAATACTGTAAGGAGGGAAAGCAAATATTAGCCTAATACCAAGTTCATGTATGATTGTTATATGGGTGGATGTAACCAAAGTTATTTATTTATTTAATGTTTGATTATTATACAGTGGATAAAAAGAACTAATTTAAGCAATTTATGGTCCATCTAACATAAAGGCTTAAGTTGAGTTACTTACTATTAAGTTAAAATGACTGTTTTTTAAACTTCTAAGCTAATATGTCATTTTCCTGGCATTCAAGATTTGGTGAATTTCTTTTTTTTTTCTTCCTCGAGCAAATGTCAATAAACTACACTGCTGTCTGTAAGATATTAATAAATGTAACTAAAGAAGTATACAAGAAAAATTTTAGATTATTTTGAAGACTTTAAATTTGAAGAAATTTTTTGGTCCGAATTGTCATGTTTAAAAAAAATGACCCATATACCATATACCTATAATTTTGATAATCTCCCGGATAGAAATGCCTAGTCAATGACTCCATGTTTTGTTGACGAGAAAACGTTTGTTTCGTTTCTTTTCGATGTATTTTTGCTTTTTGTCTGATAAATTTGAAACATTGTATTAGATAAGCAGTTACCTTAAAAGGCAAATTTTAAGCATTTGGTTGACTGATCTCAAATGACAATATGAAATGAAAATGACTCCTTAACAATATAATCTAGTTTCAGTAGGGAGCAAGCAAAAGTTTTGAGACGATAGGAATTTTTGTTCTTTTTCTGTAAGCAAAATTTCTTAATGATGTAAATTACTAATTCGTAGCTTTAGTCATCCTACATGGGGAGCAGCTAATAATAGACTTAAAAGTGCTTAGTTCAACAAAAAAAATTTGAGATGAAAAGTTTTAAGACAATTTTGTTTTTCTACACTCTAATTGAAAGTAATCATCTTAAAGTAAGAAAATATTGTAAATTTTTCATACTTCGTGGCATTTCCTTTTGCTTTGATGGCAGTGGCACACCGTTTAGGCATCGAATTAACGAGGCCTTCTAGAGTGGACTTAAGTATTTTCTCCTATTTGAAGAATTTTCCTTGACCCGACTTTTCTATCGATGAATTTTCAAAGATGTTCCTCTGGATTCAGGTCAGGTGACTGAATTGGCCAGTTCAAAGTTTAACTTTCTTAGCTGTAAACTAACTAGCCCCAGTTTCAGAGGTGTGCTTAGGATAATTATCCTATTAAAACATCCATTCAAGAGGCATCTTTTTACGATTATAAGATAGCATGTGAACTAAAAAAGTGTTTTTATAAACATATTGATCCATAGTCCCACTGACGGATTTTTATGAGGGGGTGATGTCATTATGATACCATTTCTATTTCATTTTCTCATTTCACTCTTAGCCATTGGTACCAGAGGTCCATTCTGCTGCTTTTCGGACGTCAAATAAAACGTCGGTCTCCCAAACGAATTGAGCTTGGATTTATCTCTTCAAACGACTTTCTTCCAATTTTTAGTTGTCCATGTTTCGTGCTTCTTTGCAAATTTAAATCGGATTATCCTATTTGTGTTGAGTTGCGTTAAATGAATAGAACGAAATACAAACGAACTGTATAAAGCGTTTGTTTTTGTGTTAGCGTTCAAGCATAGACTGCATGAAAGGGTTAAGGTTGCCATGTTGGCGCAATTACAGGTGTGCCAAGAATTTCAGTAACCGAAATTGCATTAATAGCAGTGTCCAGGGCATAAAAGAAGTTGTTTATGGCGTGTAAATTTTAAATATTCAATTGGACCTTTAAGTTTGATATCAAGTTCTTTTTTAAATTCAGCTGGTTTTGACTTTGGTATGCTGGATTACCCGTTCGTTGGTTCAACATAGATAGAGTAACTTTTAATTCCATTTTCCATAGCTGACAAATTTAAATTATAATTTCAATTTGTCAGCATTTAATATTTCTGGAGAATATGAATTCAGCCGTAGATTGTCCAGGGTTAATTTTTTGAACATTTATGGTTCAAGTCTAATAAGCGTCATCCGTTCCTTCAGCTAAGCCAAGATGTCTGACTTACGTTAAGGTATCCGTACACCTTCGATAACAAATTTTTGAAATTTCTGATTAAATTATCATCTTTTGTGATTTTAATATTGTTTATGAGTAAAAAAAATAATTTTAAAAAACAAATTATAAAATTTATTATTATTTTTAGAAATTTTGATAAAAAATAAGTTAATTTTACTAAAAAAACTGTCTTACGCAAAACGTGATATTAAAAAAAGTTATTGATATTTTTTCACAAAATTAATTAAAATATTTTTATTTAACACTAATACAGGTTTTGAACTAAAACAATTCCGATATGTCTGCCTAAACCATTTTGACAGCCAAAAATATGTGTCAACACTCCAAAAACGGAAAAAGTCTAAGATCAAAAGAATTATAACTAGCTGTAAAACATTCAATTGTTATTATTTCTTCATGATTCTAGTTCAAAACCTGCTTTATAATGATAAAAAACTATGGTTAAAATTTGGAAGCAATACATGGAAAAGAATTTAAGTTTTTACGTTTTGCGTACTTTCAAAATCACAAAAAATGCATTTTGAGAAAAACGCAAAAACAAAAAATTTTTACAAAAATAAAGTACAAAATAGCATTATTCATAAAAAAACTAGTTATTTTTTAGTAACATAAGCATTCTTAAATAAAGTTATATCCTTTTTAAATCATATAGTTGCAAAATTAATTATTATGATATAAATAAGTACATGTCATTACATAAATACGAGTTTACTAATTATAGCATAAGTGTAAGCATATAAATACCATGATATAAGTATATTGAATAAAAATTTTTATTAAGAACGAATTTTTATACTGATTACAAACAATAATACTAGCTTCATATTTAAATCATAACAATTTGATAATATAAATTTTATAGATAGAGCTAACTATTATGTAGTTGAAAAATTAAATAAAATTTAAAGTTAAAATTGGAAAAATAACTGTCAAGTGCAAAACTGAGAAAATATTTGAATAATTTTATTATAACATCTTCATGAAGATGAGAGAAAATTTGAACAACAATTTAACTGAATCTTTTGAAACTTATTAAATCATTAGGCTGCTTTAAAATCAAGGTTCGGGTAAAATGAAAAATTGAGAAAAACACATTTCGAGAAAAATTAAAACTCATGTTTCTCTTAGGCAATTATAAAAATTTTACAAATTATAATTCAATACATATATCCTTTAAAAAGTTGAAAAGAACTAAATAAATATGAAAACAATTCAAAAAATGACATTTCTGTTATGTATAATGTTTATATAGTGTCGCGTCCTTAAAATCCGCCATACTCATAGGTAACACCTTCCTTCTTCTCTCTCAACACATATTTATTTTTCCTATTTGCCCTTAATATTTTTCTACGCCTTCTGGTTGATGGTGTTGAATGAGCTTTCAACAGTTTTACATTGTTTTTATTAAATGCAGATCTTGCAGGTGGTGGAGGTAAATTTAAAGTTGCACAAAACAATTTTGCACCTGAATATCCTTTGCCTATCCGTCTCATGCCATATACAAATCTCATATTTATTTCGGAAGCATTATTTATTTTAGGTGATGAAGAAAATCCTTCAGTAAACATACACTCATGGCACTTTAAAACGAGATTACTGCACAATCCATATCTTGAATCCTCTTCAAAAATAAACCCCAAATTTGAACACTGAGGACATGCTAGTTTGTTGAATACCAATGACAGCATTGATAGATCAAATATTCTGTTACCAGAAAAATCCTCCTTTCCATCGGAATCATTATTGTTCACTAATGAATCATTTAATTTTGATGAACTAGCTGTACTAGAGTTCATCATACTATCATTAGTATGACGATTGCCGTAAAACTGCCGCTTCCTCTTACGGGGAATTGACTTCCCCATTATTAATTTCAAAATAATGTAAACAAAAACAAAGTCAAACAGAACAAAACTTATTAATAATAAATAAAAAAACAACAGCAAATTTAACAAGAAAATAACAAAATTAACAAATTAATAACTATAAATTGAAGATCTAAATAAAGCGCAATCACAAGTATCAAAGATAAACAAGGATCTGATTCATTGATTATTAATTCATTGCCAGGTTAAAAACTTATAAATATCTAAGAAAAACGTTGCCATTTCAAAAAAGTAATAAAAAAAACTGCCCTTAAGTGAATAATATTCAAATATACGTAAGTAATCAAAGCAAAACTAGCAGAAATCAAAACGAAACTAGCAGAAATCATTCATATCCTGTGCAAGAATGTGACTTCCGGTTTCACAATTTCTAAGGAGATGTTTCGTTAAAATGCTATAACTCGGGTTATATTAAAGCTAAAAACAAAATTTAAACAGATTTAGAAAGCTGGATGTTTAAAGCATAATAAAATGTTAAAACCAAAAAATCGATAATTTGTTCGATTTTTGAGAAAAAAGGGTGATTGGATACCTTAACAAAGTTAAATAACGACTAACTTGTCGGTATTGAAAATAATAAGCTATATAATAATCCAGTTCGGGAAAAAAAGGAGACGAAATATTTTTCCGTTGACTTCTAACCAAAGTTTTAGCACAGTAAAGGGATTAATTCAGATTTCCAAAACTTAGAGGAAAGTCTCCGACATTATTTAACTTCGGTAGCTGGCTTTTGACTTTTAATGCTGCCACGCTTGCTGTTTAAGTTATGATCTCTGTCATATTTAGCGAAATGAATTTACGAAATTCATTTAAAAGATGAAGTTATTCCAGGAGATCTAGATCAACTCTGAATCTTTAAGTACTAAAATGTACGGAGATTGTGCTAAATGAATAAAACAATTGGTCAGTATAATGCGTTTATTTTCGCGTATAGTTTTGCTTAGCGTTAAAACATAGACTGCATGAAAAGATTAAGGTTGCCATGTTGGCGTAATTACAGAGTGCGTTAAGAAAGATGCTCCGTCGCCAAAAGCGGTAATTAACAAATACTGAACATTATTCTTTGTTAGGCTGAGAAGTTTTTTTCACACAATCCAGCTGTATTCAGACGATGCTTTATGCTGTATTTTTTCCCTGTGACTGTGAGCACGTATCGAAAATTGTGACAAGATGGTTTACAGCTAAAAAGGTTAAAACTTTAAACAGGCCCAGTCAATCACCTTATAAAAGGAAAATCTCGAGACAGATAAATATATTTTCATGCAACAATGGATAATTAATCTTTATTTAAAGCGAAAAAATAGTGAAAAGAATATCCACGATAAAAGCACTTGAAATTGCAATAACTTTCAAGCAAATAAATTCCGTAAAAAAATTTAAAAAAAAAAATACTTATTAAAGCTTATAAATGAGAATAAGACTTTCATCACGTCAAATTTCAACTCTGTAATTGCATTTCAGAGGGCAGTAAACATGGTATTTTTACAACAAGTTTAACAAATGATGATTTTTGAATGAATAATCACATCTTAATTTTTATTATTCCCTTTTACTTCTTGTACATTTTTCCTCACACCTTCGTAATTTCAAGTTTCTAAGTTTCATAATTTTTGGGGAGCAAAACAAAATATAACATAAAGCAAAAAAAAGAGAAAAATTTGCAAAAAAAGCACTTAAAATAGCAATAACTCTTGGACTTCTTTTGGATCCGCCGGAATTTTGCACCGCTGTGTAATGGACTTGCATAAGGATCATGGATTTCTCCCATGACGTCTGACAAAGATTCATAAGAAAATTTTCTACTATATGAGATTTCAAGTGGTACTTTGAACATTTTGACTCCTCTGTCTATTTAGGTGTTCTAGTACTATCACAGATCTGGAAAGAACAACATTTTTTTTGGTGGAAACATTTTGCGTCAGTCAAAATTCACCTTCTTTCCTAAATAAAATGAAATAAAAAATATTAAACTTATAGGAAGTCCTACTGTCCTCCTCTGTCATAGTGATGTAGCAAAAAAAAAAAATGGAAATTAATGCTAGCGAATCTTTTACCTGAAGTTAAATAACCCTGCCGTTTAGAACGCTAACCACGTTCGAAGTTCGAGAATAAAGTCAATAACTTCACGAGCATTCAAGAGCCACTTTAACTAAAGTGGCCTTTAAAGCGAAAGATTCGCGTATGCGAATTTGGAAATGCAAACGAAAACCTGTTTGTTGCTGTAGTTCATTTACGTCGCACTAGAGCTTCACAATGGGCTATTGGCGACGGTCTGGGAAACATCCCTGGGGATGATCCGATGACATGCCATCACAATTTAGAACCTCTGCAGAGGGGATCAAAATTGTGCACCCCCGCTTCGGTAGCCCAACGACCTGCACGCGAAGTCGAGCATTTTACGGTTGGACAGTTTAACGAGGACCAATACCACACACCCTCGGTCCCTACGCAGACTGATCCGAGTGGTCACCCATCCACACACTGACCGTAGCCAGTGATGCTTGACTTCGGTGATCTGCTGGTCGGTGATCAGTCCACTGCGAGTGGACCTGTTTGGTAAAATGCATTTATCGAAGAAAAACACGGCATCAAGTTCTCAGTTGCATCTCTGAATTTGCATGAACGATTTTCTTTTTTCACATTCGGTTTTTTTCGAGCGATTTTTTTCACATACGTGAATCGCTTTGACGTACAGTCCGCAAAAAAAAAAGATATCACCCTGAATAACTTTCGTTCTAATGATCGGATTTTCACGAACTAAGTGTTAATCTTAATGGTTCTTGGGGGTGACCTCAAATATGCTAATTAATTAGTGCTAACTATTAATTAAGTTACGAAATCAGACACAAAAACGTACTTTCTCTGAATAAAGATATATTTTTTCTTACATATTTCAATTTTTAACCTTCAAAATATAGGGGGTAGCAGCAATCTGGGAAATATGGTCCCCATAGTTTGGTCAGGAGAGCGATCCAAAGTTCGTACCACTTAATGTTAATTTCACTTTTTACGTTTTTAGTCATATTTTAAAAACTAATAAAGCAATTCGAAGAAAATTTCACCCAGTCATAAAACTCATTTACCCAAAGATAATTTCATGAAAAAAATAATTTTTAATAACTGTTAATTATTTTTTATTATTTAATTAAATAAAGAATGAAAAATTTTTGAATTACAAGGTATGAATTTTTTTATACCATATTAATCTACATATTTTTCAATTGAAAAATCTAAAGTTTCAACTGTTTTTATTTATTAGAAGCTGAGAAAAATTAAAATTAATTATTTTTAAAAAAATAATTTGGCGACAATGAAGAAATGATTAAATGGGGCGATTAATATTAAAATGTGATAAACTTGCGAGGAACTTGACTTCGCGCGCTTAGCATAAAATTTCATTCATATTTTTTTCGCTAATAATCGTTTGCTTATCTTTTCATTTTTATTTTTTTAAGCTATAAAATACGATGTTTCTTTTTTAGTCGTCTAAAATTATATTTGCAATTTAGTAAAGAAATTTGAATAAAACATTTTATTGAATATAATACATTTTATTCAGAGAATGTGGAGTTTTATAAAAGCATGCTTCTGATAGAATATGATTATACAACAGATTGTGCTTCTTTAATGTGATTATTTTTTAGTTTTTAGTTTTTTTTTCTCAATAACTGATAAAATTTCAATAATATACATACGAATGAATAAATTTGGAATAAAATATTCATCAATTTCTTGAATATATATTTCATAAATATTAATAAAAATGCGTAGTCAACATTTTTAAGCATCTCTCACAACATCGCAAATTTCTCAAATTCTTATAGGGTAAACTAACCAGTGATGGAATACTTAAGCTTAGCTTGTCTTTAAAAAAAATCATAAAAATTTCAAAATTTGTAATTTTAGCTAAATGACGTATTTGTTATTAAATGCATGTCGACATATTTGTTAATAAATGCAAATTATGTAAAAAAATTAGATAACTTACATAATATTGTTTTAAGCTTTTGGTGGCTTAAATAATAAGTAGTAAGATAACCAAGTGAAGGAACAGTTCTTAAATTGAATAAACACTAAATTTTCCAGTGAATGAACACTTAATTTTGAGAATGTTTGATGCTCGTTAGGAATCCTTAGGCCACACAGATATCTGTCGCCCTGTAGATGCCTGAATTAACGGATGTTAACACAGGCGGACATATATATATATATATATATATATATATATATATATATATATATATATATATATATATATATATATATATATATATATATATATATATATATATATATATATATATATATATATATATATATATATATATAAGAAAACAGAAATAATCATAGTAGCAGTATTTGGTGGTAAATGCAGCTTATCGTAATTGAAGAATATGCTGTGCGACATTTTATGGTGAATTTGCGAACGTAAGTTTCAGAATGTATCGAAACATGTGGATGCTATTTGCTAATCATCTTTATCCAAAGAAAACCATGTAACGTAAATATCTAGCAAAATGAAGCAATTTTTTAAACGATGAATCATACAATATGCAACATATTATTTCAATATCCTATTCTTAGACATAAAATATTTCAATGTTTTTAAAATGTCACTAAACATTCAGCAATTCATTGAGTTATAGAAAAAAGAAATATCGTAAATTATAGAAAACCTTGTGAATGTGCATTAGAATTACTATACAATCTACATTTTATTTTTCAAGCACTTTTTTTTCCTTCAAACTTTCATGCCTAGAAGACTCGATTAAAGCTGTAAAAATCATTATCCCTAAAATTTTGTATATAGCTAATTTTGTATATAGCTTAAATTTTGTATAAGTTATGTTAATTTGATTTTAGTATGAAATCCTCAAATAAACATAGCAAAAATAGCATAATCTAAATAATATCAGATAAAAAGTTCATGTATTTAAATTCTAAAAACTTATAAATCGATTCAAATTTTCTTTTCAAAGGAGAATAAAATAATTTTTTTTTTTTTTTTTTTTGCTTTTTGAACATAAATGAACTTAAAAATTGTCTATTGCCTAGAAACTTCGAGATGTTTTCTATTAACTATTAATTAAACCTCTCAGAGCAATCACAAAACATTATTTCAATTTTTTTACAGTCAGAAATTGGTTGCCTAGCAACCTAGTAAAATTAAGCGTTTCTCTTTTGAATCAGTCAATGGGTTATCTTAAAATATTTATTTGCGCAGGCGACTTTTTTTGGCGGTTTTCTGGACTATCGCCAAATATATAAACCTTTATTGCAACCCAATTTACGACCCAATTGTTTTAAAATTTTGTCTACCCCCCCTAATTCAAGTGTCTAGATTCCAAATATGTAAAAAAAAATATATGTTTATTCAGAGAAAGTACGTTTTTGTGTCTGATTTCGTAACTTAATTAATAGTTAGCACTAATTAATTAGCATATTTGAGGTCACCCCCAGAAACCATTAAGATTGACACTTAGTTCGTGAAAATCGGATCATTAGAACGAAAGTTATTCAGGGTGATATCTTTTTTTTTTTGCGGACTGTACTACACAAATAACATGCAAAGAGAATTTTACATATACTTTTATTGAAAATATTAAGTTTAACAGAAAGAGGCACTTGAATACGTTTCAAAATACAATTTTTAAGCAAACATAAACCTCCCTAAGCGTTTTATGTCAACAATAATATCGGTATTTAACAAATCAATTGGAATTGCTAACTTTTTTTATAAATAAAAAAAAAATCCTGAAGTTGAGAGTAAATTCATACAGTAGAATGACTTGAAATAAATTCTATGTTCTTAATAATTTTAGTCACTTGATTTTTTTCTTACAGATATTGTGTAAATATTTTGGCGTAGCTATGGATTTATTTGAAGATTTACCAGAACCTGGTAAGTTACAAACTAATTCTTAAATTATTTTATTATAACTGAATATTTTTTTATAAATGTTATTGCTTACATTTTTTTAAATATAGGCTCTCAAAAAGCTTCTATTTTAAGTCCCGAAACTCATTCTTGGGGTAATGCTAGCATTGATATATTTTCCGATTTACCTGATCCTTCTACACAAACTCGTGGTGTCAAAAGAAAAATTGAAGATGAAAATGGAAAAAACATTTGTGAAATATTGAATGGTAAGTCCAAGTATTTATCATCATTAATTTTATGGTGAGTTTAGAAAAACTATGCTCATAAATGTTAAATGGTCAGTTGCACATTTGCCCATGCTTTATAAATTTTTTATGGGTACTTTTAGCAAAAAAATGGTCTTTATCTCGAAGCAGACTTAAGTAAAATAAAAATTTGCTTGCGAACACAAAATCTCAATTGAAAAACTTTCTTCACGCATTGATTGAATCAGGGATGAGAGTTTTCCGCTTTTTAGCAGATTTCCGCTTTTTTCACTTTTATCTCTTGAATTTCAGCTTTTTTTTTAATCAAAAATTCAGATTTTCTAAAAATTTCACTTTTTTTATAAGTATTCCGCTTCACCGATTTTCAAAGGGAAACAGAAAATTCAAACTACATAGCTACCAATCCTTTCTCATTTTTACTTATTTTAGCTATTTTCTCCCCTTTTACACGTAGCAGATAAGATTTTCTGAATTTTTTACCCGCCCTCCAGATAGATCCGATTTTCGTAGTCATAACGACGCTGCTTCTAACAAGCCTTTTAGAGGTCTCAAGCCTGGAATCTGCTAATATCTCGATTCTTATTCACACGATTTTAATATCAAACATAGCTTTTCATATTTGCGTGTTGCGATTCTTATTCACGCGATTTGAATATTGTACGTTGCGATTCTTATTTACGAGATTTAAAAATCCGATAGTAGATAATAGATGAAAAATCCGTAGCGATTCGTATTCACGCAAGTTTAAAATTCAATGTCTTGATTTGCTCATGTGGTTTATAATATCAAACATTGATTTTCGTATTTATGCGTGATTTTAAAATAAGGCATTGGGATCGCATTCACGCACTCTAAAAATTATGCATCATAATTCTTATTTATGCAATCTAAAAATTACGCATCATGATTCGTATTTACGCGATCTAAAAATTATGAATCGTGATTTGTATTTACGCGTTTTAAAAACTCGATATCCCAGTTTGTATTTTCTCATTTTCAAAATCGTATATCTAGTTACATATTCATGTGATTTCAAAATCCATAATTGTTATTCATATTCACGCAATTTTAAGATCAACTATCACGATTCTTGTAAGAAGTAATTTTTTTAAAATTAGTTACTATTAAGGTGACTGTTTTTCTGATGACGATTATTAGTATATGTAAGTGTTACAACATCAGAGAAACTGGAAGGGAATATATTCAAAACTTACATTCTGTGCTTGCAAAGAAGAAAAAATAGGATTTGTCACAAGATGTTTGAAGATGGACTAACGACTAAATATAGCAAACATAAAAGATATAGCAAACAAAAGCAATCGCTTAAAAAGGGGTTTAATTAAATTTTGTTTTGTTTTGGAAAAAGAGTTAATTAACTCATCTTCAAAATTTTATTTATAATCGCTGTTATTTATGCTATAAAATGCAAAATTCTTATCAAATAAAAACAATTATCTAAACAGTTGCTGATTGTTGTGTAATTTTTCAAACTAAAATAGCAATTTTTGTATGTTAAGGAGTTACTATATATTTCTACTTCGCTTATATGTTTCAGAGGGCTCTAGTTAGATTAGACTATAATATGAACATAATGATTCGGTCCATTGTTAAAGTTTTTTTTTCCCAAAATAATTTAAAAAGTAATATTACTGATATATTTGCTATAAATCACATAACAGTATTTATTAAAAGAAATGAAATATTAATGTATATTCTCAGTAGTTTTAATTTGCTAAACCAGGTAGTTTTTCAAGTAATAATTGTTTCGTATGTGAACTAAGGAAAAATATAATTTCCAGCCTTATTTTTTCAATTGGTAATTTTTATTTTCACTAAATGTTAAGTATCAATATAATCATTTATATGATAATAGATTAGTACACAATTGTATGTCAAAACATTATTTATTACCTTAAACTGTCTGGAATTTATTATTAAAGGGTTGCGCTTGCGTGTAATTTACTATCGTGGAAATTCAGCTTTTTTGCCTTTTGGCTAATCTCATCCCTGTTGAATAAACTCTTGTAACTAGTTTCAACCCTTTCGTCACCACCTCATTTTGACGCAATTCGTTTGAAAATCACAATTTTTTTTAGAAATGTTTAATTTTTATAGAACTTTATGTTGATTCATACCACAGGAATGAGTTAGGTAAAAAAACTGAAAATAGATATCTAAAAAATGTTTACGTGCCAAAAGCAGTTTTTAGATAATTGAAAAAAAATACCTTGAATTTGAACAAAAAGAAAGTTACGTAGGAAGCATTTATCCACAAAATGTTATGAACGTTTTAATAAACGTATCTAAGTAGGATTTAACTTATTTGTTTCAATTGTGCGAGTATGAATCTCAAAGGGGGATTTTTAAATCACGCAAATGCAAATCTCGACATTTAATTGAAACTCGAAACAATCGCGTGAATATGAATTCGAAATTTAATTTAAAAAATCTTATGAATACAAATTTGAATGTTTGATTTTAAAATCGTAAATATGAATCTCGATGTTTAATTTTGAGAACATATTAATAAAAATCTCGGTATTTCATTTTCAAAATCACATGAATAGGAATTCCGGTGTATAATTTTTAGGTTGCGATGCGAATTATAACAGTGGCTTTTAAACTGTGTGAATATGGAGCGCAATATTTGAAATAAAATTGGGAAAGTACAAAACATGATGCGCAATCTTAAATCACATAAATAGGAATCCCAATGTGTGATTTTATATTATTCAAATGTAATTTTATATTGCCTTTGCATTGGTTGGAAAAGGAGTAAAAAGGAATTTCCTTTTCTGCAGAATTCAAAAATGACTAATTTTCTTTTATAGTAATAGTAAAAAATTTGGAAAAAAAATTTTTGCAAGATTTTTAACTAGTCAAATAAAGCTGAGATAGTTTTCAATTTTACTTGTCATAACAGTGTAAGAATATTAAAATGTAAACAAGCCTGCATTTTTATTTCAGTGTTAATTTATTTTTGATGAAAAGCAGTTATTTAATTTAATTTTAAACTTCAGTTGAGTTTCTCAGAGGCCACCGCCTAATTGTTGCATAAGATACCTTTTCTTCAAACTGTGTAAACTAAATCTTCAAACTTTGTACATGAGCCGTAATAAAAAATTAGTTGTTTTGAAATAAGCATGTTGGGGAAAGACATGTATGTTTTGTATTACTAAATATTTCTGATGATAATAATAATGCTTCTTTGTTAATAGTAATTAACTTTACAGATTCATTGTTCCTTTTTTTATTTATGGTAAAATACAAATTCATCACCCTTCAAATATTGGCGTGAATCACTAAAATGCTGAATGGGCAGTATAAATAGTTTCAAGGATGTAGAGAGAAAAAGAAAGCCAATTACAGTTGAAAATACTAAGATGTTATTGAATTGTTTTATGATTAAGAATTTATGAAACAAAGTTAGCTTATCATTATTTTTTATCCTCCGTGATAATCATGTTTACTTTCATTAAAAATTAATTTATAACAGTCACTGTGCAATAGGAAACAAAACACAAAAACAGCCTTGTTTTATAATTCTTACTTGAAATCAGCTTAAACTCTACTGGCATTAAAAATCTCAGCCTGGTAATTTTTTTATTTGTAAGAATTTTATTTAAAATCTGTTCCCACTTAATATTCATATCTGCTTTGGCTCTTCTGTTTTGTCTTTTTGGGAAAGTGAAGAAGATTATCCTGTATCTATAAATAAATAAAAATCAAAATGTTCTAAAAAAGTACTGCTAGTTTATTTTTTATTATTAAATTAAATTGGAAACTAATTATCTTCTGTATTTCTTTCACTCTATGAATTCTGTTTATTGAGATTTTGTTTTTTATTAAGATTTTCTTCTTCGTAGACTACCCACAAAGCATATAAAAAAAAAAAAATTTATTCTTTTTATTTTTATAGTACATTTATTTACAGATATTAATTCCTGGTGTATGCAATAATATTCATTCAATACTCATTATTCAATAATCATTTAGGAAGAAAATATGCCTGACCTTGTAAAAGTTTCCTTTGCGCATGTATTTTTTAGACTAGCATACTGAGCTAGGCATGTGAAAATTGCATTGTTTTATAATTCTTACATATTTGGGATTTTTCAAGCCCTAGTATATTGCTAGCTAAAATTTCATAAAGCTCACTATTAACATTTAATTTTGATTTTCTTCATATAATAAATGTTTTCAATGACAATTGCTTAAAATCAAAAATATATTGTTTCTTGGTGCACAATTTAAAGTAATTCAGAGTAGAGTAAGTTAATATTCTGGCTTTTACAACCATGTCAAGGTAAGATGTTGAGAAGTATAAAAAATCTGCAACAGGAAGTTGAAACTTGTGTTTCAAAACTATTTTGCAAAAAAAAGTTTAAATTACTTAAGTTGGATTGGAATTTTCATGAATCTTACATTATATCTCAATTAATTGTAACAATTAGTTTTTATTTATTGTTTCAAATTTTTGTGTGTTTAATCATTTGATCAATTCTCTTTTATTTATATTAAGCTTTAATGTTATTTATTATTGATTTCTTAATTTCAATGTTTATTATAGTTACATATTTTCAAATAATAGTCGGCTAGATTTTAAAGCATGAATTTCTTTTCTATTTCAGAAGAAAAATTGTATGATATCCAAGGTTTTTCTGCAGAAAAGAAAGGTGAAAGAGAAGAAATGCAAGACTTCCACATATTAATTGATGATTATCATAAATTTATTTCAGATCTTCATCCATCTATGTAAGAGGAATTCTCTGATTTAAGTATCTTCCTTTTTTTTCTATTATACTGCCATTTATTATGTAACAGCTGTGTTTTATCTATATTTAAAACAATGATCTTTATATTAACTCATCATTCATTTTTTATTTAAAATAGTTTTCTTTTGCGTTTATGATATTTTTTATATTTTATTAAAATTGAATTCACCCTGTCTTTTTTTATTATTATTTGTTTTTCAAATTTTTTAAATAATCACTATGCAACTAATGATGTTATTGAACAATTGTTTTTTTTTATGTATCTATGAGTTATACACATTACCAATCATGCATTTAACACAATGATGCAACATTAATTTTTCAACAAAGTATCCAATGTAAAACTATAATACTTGCATTATATGTCACATTTCCAAAAATTCTTTGACTGCAAATATTCTTTTGAAATTTTCCATGTTATTTTTTATTTATTTTATTATTTTTTGCACCCCAATTTTTTATGTTGCATTACACAGCATGATACTTATCAACTTTACTCTCAAGTCACACATGTCAGCTTTTGGCAGGATTCCACCTAGTTTTGTTCATCTTTTTTTTAACCGTGCGCTGTGATGATTTTCCATTTGGTTTTCAAAACTCTGATTTTTTAAAAATTTTTAACAAACAAAGCTTTATTGGGAACAAAAACAAACACATAAATACAAAGAATATATATTTGAAAATCCTGTCCAGGCGACAAAGAAAGTTAATGCAATAAATTTAAAATAGAAGTAAAAAAATAAAAATTACATGAAACTATATAAAAAAATAACAAAGGTAACATAAGAAATTCATTTGGATTGGCCCAAGACTGGTATAAAAAATCAGATGCTTCCTTTAAAGAGAAAAATAGAGATCTAAATCGTCAATGTTCATCACAAATTGAAATAAAGCACACTTAAAAGAAGAATATATTTGGATATTTTGCAACTGAAATGGTAATTTATTATATAATTTAGGTGCTAAGTAAAAAAACTGTTTTTGGGAAATTTCTTTTGCAAAGTGGGGAATCTCATATATTTCAGTTGGTCTCCTTTCAGACACATTAGTTTTTAATTTGCATATTAATTTATTGTTGTGTAAATAAAGTAAAATATGAAAAAATACATTATGGCAAAATGGTAGTAGATTAATTCTTGTATTGGTAGTAGTTATACCTGAATTATTTATATTTAGAGAATTAATAAACTTGAAGCATTTATTCTGAACTGAGATTAAAGGAAGTAAATTAGTTTTATATTCACCGCCATATATTATTGCACCATAATTAATTAAAGAATAAAACCAGGAGTAATAGAGTGCTTTCAGAAAATTAAAATGAATTTTATTCTTAAAGAGATAAAATTTAACTAGAACAAAACGCAATTTTTTAACTAAATTGTTAATATGTTTTTACTAAGCATTTACAATATTAAATTACTCATACACTCTCAATTTACAATAAATTTACATCATTTCATGGATCGCTTTTTTAGCACCTAAAGCTATGTTTTTCCCCATGATTTTCAAGTACCTAATTTTCAATATAATTATATTCTAACCCATGAATTTAAAGCCACATATTACAGTGATCACTTTTTGCCATGATAGTTTCATGCACACTTGCAATGTTTTTTCAAAATTATTCTATCATAATTTATATTTTTATCAGTCTCTTGATTTTACAAGATTGAATAATCAGTTTTTAGTGAACAATTTATTCAATCTTTATTGTCAATTTATGATAAAAGTAGAGCACATTTACAGATCTTGAGTGCGTTTTCTTGAAGTTTTTTCCGTGTAGTATATGATATGCTATATATCACATGCTAAACACTATAATCAGAAACCTTGACTCTTATGAAAAAGTTTCTTTACTGTTTTTATTTATTTGCATTTCAAATGATTTTCTAATAAATATTTACTAATTGTATTTCACTAGATTAATTTATTTCGTATTACTTTCATAAAAAATTTTTATGATTTCTATGATAATCCATAAAAACTTTTATTAAATGCGTGCACATAAATCTTATTGAAAACAATATTGAAAGATTAATTATCAGAGTACATATTTACTCCACTCTAAAAATAGTTTTTCTCAATTGTAAATATCAAATTGAAATTAATTAGTATTGAGATAAAATTTTATTTTTTAAAAACATATTACATTTTCATGGTACATTTATCTTATATAAATAGAATTTTTGAATTAATTTTTACATCCTATTTAAAACTTAAAATATTATAAGAAAATTAGAATGTGATAAGTTATAAAAATATTTTTTCAAATGTATTAAAATAATACAATACATTGCACATACTGACATTGTATTTTTAAATTTACTTTTATATATTAAAAATTTAAATTATTTTTTTGTTTCTTAACATATTAAGCAAACTTAGTGCAACTATTTGCATTGTATCTGTGAGTTTAAATTTTGATTTGTAGCAAAATTTATCTAAATAGCATAGTGTTACATGTATTTGTTTACTTGTTTCCAGATCCAGGCTTTCATATTATGCAGTATTTGATGGACATGGAGGAGCTAGAGCATCCAAGTTTGCTGCCAATCAACTTCATACGCATCTGGCACAAAAATTTCCCAAGGGTATCCACAGTGTTCCAGTCTGAATTTATTTAACCATTTTGCTTCATTAGATTTAAGGTCAGTCATTTTAGACCGTTGCACCGAATTCTTTGTTAGAGGGGGGATCTCTTTAAATTGGAAGTATTCTACGCCCAAGTTTCGAACAATCCTGTCAATAGGTATGCTGCCGTACAATGAAGTTGCATAAATGTATTTTACTTTCATAAAATATTAACTTTTCTGAAATTTTTCAGTTCACGCTTTCAATGAAAAACTAACAACCTTTCTATAAGTTCCTGTTGTATGTGAAAGAATATTTTTAAATTTATCATATTTTGCCTCGGTGATAAGATTTTTTTCCCCCTTAAATTTGGGACTCATATGTTAAATGAGAATATGATTTGGGACCAAGTATTGTATGGTTAAAATATTTTCTTATTAAGAAAGTTGAAATTAAATAAAAGTAAAGCTTTTTTTGTATCATATTTTATTTTTAAAATTAGTGTTTATAGCCTACTGAAGAACTGGTGTATATATTCATTATTTGTTTTAGTAATATGAAAAGCAAAGACTAAAATTTTATTTTGAAAATTATAAGTCTTTCTTTTCTTTATTTTAAAAACAGTATTCAATACATTTTTATTCTAGTACTACCTTTTGCTAGGTTCCAATTGTAAAATAAAACTTGTTTAAAATTCGTTTTTCTTTCTGAAATTCATTTGATATTAATAATTTGTTGTAGCTGTTCAAAAAGTTATCTGTTTATATTGTCAAATTACATTTATACATCTTTGAAGATATCAAAAGCTTCTTTTTATTTCATTTTTAAACTATGTTCTAATTGCATTAATAGAATTTTAAGTGCACTTTTTCTCTGTATCTTAAAATAACCATTTGTAATAAATAATGTACCAATTTAGGGATAATTATTTCTTTTATTAAAATCTATGTAAACTCAATATTATGGGTAGTACCCCATTTATGAAGTTAATTTGTCTACTTGTGCAAATATTAATAATTATTATTTGGAAAATAGCATTTGGGGGTCTTTATTTTGTAACAAAGTAATGCTGAATATTTTTTTTATTTATTCTCTATAATAGCCTTTCATATGAACATTTTTTACGTAAAACTGTTTTATGAAATTTTTCCATTTTTCTTAAGTCCTGTGCATAGTATTATTAACACAAGGAAAATCAACCGTTGTAAAAATCTTTCTGAGAGTCATATCAGTATTAAAATTAAGATTTCTATTAATATTGCTTTAATAAAATAAATTTCTAAGAAACTTTTACCTGCGAGAATAATCTTTCACTATATGTACAAGAATAATTACAGATACATGATGATAATGATATATGAGAATAATAATTACTGAAGAATACTGATATAAGAATAATTATGAGGCAGCTGTTTTTGTGAGGCCATTTATTAAGTTGTTTTCCCCAGTTTCGAAATGTTATTGAAATTCCTTACAAAAATGTGTGATTCTCTCAGCATCCTGAGTGGGAAAAAATTCTTAATGTAGTAGTGAATATTTTTGAAGCTATTTAATCTTTTCTTTCTTAATCTGCATGAATAACTTGAACATTAAATCTTTATGAATTAGATTACATTACTAGAAATTTAATTAGAAAAAAATATTTTTTTATTCGGTATTAAATTATTATTTTGTGAACTTAAAAGACAGTTGTTAATTAATGCATCTATTTAATATATGTGGTAATAACTAAGAATATTGATATCTTAAAAAAGGTGTACTTGTTAAGTTTGATTTCTAAGTTTTTTAAGTACTACATTATTTTGTTTGCTTCCTTAATCCTTTTATTCATAATTCCTTCCTCATTTTGCAGGCCCTTCTGTAAACATTGAAAAAGATATTAAAAGAACTTTGACAGATGTTTTCAAAAAAACTGATGAGGAATTCTTGAAACAAGCTTCAAAATCTAAACCATCTTGGAAAGATGGAACTACTGCCATTGTAGTGCTTGTCATCCAAAACATTTTATACATTACCAATCTTGGGGACAGTAAGGTAATTTATATCTAAAGTATTTATTATTTTCTTTAAATGAACTTAAATAAATCTTTCTCAGGCAAATATAACTTGTATGTAAAATACATATATGATGGGAAAAAAAAACACTATTTGAATTCATATTCTTTTGATTAACTTTTATTTTAGGCTATACTTTGCCGTTATAGCAACAAAGCTGGTAAACATGTTTGTGTTCCTTTAAGCACTGATCATTCTCCAACTGATTACAAAGAAAGGATGCGTATTCAAAAGGCTGGTGGATCAGTACGGTAATATTCAATTATTAATGATATTAAGCGTCTTATGTATCTTATTGATCAAAGTTGTTACAAATAAAACAAAAACTGATTGCAATGTTATAAATTAAATATGCTCTTTATTAAGATAATGGATGATAGATTTAATGATGGTTTTGGAATTATATTGGATGTCACTTCACAATAATAATGTATATTGAAATAGAACAAAATTGTATTTGGATATTTTGTCGGTCATTGAATGAAAGACAAACGTTATCGATTTCAAAGTAAATAACAAACAAATTAAGGCCGGAAATAGAATCTAGAATAATTAAAGTAAGAGTAATATGATCATTTGCTAAAAGGGTAGTACAAACCCGACGTGAAGTAGCAATAATCCAATAAATTCAATAATTACACTATGTGAGGTTAATATTAACTAGATTGGTATCATCAAATTTGGAATAAAGTGGGCACTAAAAGTTATCAAAATTATAGATTTAAGATATAAGACAATAACTTTCCATATCCAAATAGAAGCATAGCATTTAGGATCGTGATGGAATGTTTCCAATCAAAAATGAATCTGTGCTCACAAAACAAAATCTGTTCTCACCGCGTACCGGAGAGATATTGAAGAAAAGGAATAGATCAAAATAAAGACACTTTCAATTCAGCACAATTTCCTTTAATTTTTTTATGTATATATTCCTTTATTTCTCACATTTTTGGGAACAAAACATTTTTTTAGGACCTAAACACACACAAGACAGGTATTAAAACATAAAGTCAGGAAGCATTTTAACAGATGCCTATAATATTTCAAGAAATGGGTGGCAGAAGAGTAGTTTTGAAATTTTATAAAGGTTTTTCATTCAAACGTATACATTATAAAAAATACAAAAGGGTAAATTTAAAAGGTGATAAGCAGATAAATACGAAAGGAACACTTAATTGGAAAGAATTTTAAATATTAAAGAAACATTCAAGGGTATTAAGAGGTAGATATAAAGGACATTGAAATTGATGAAAAAGTAAAGGTTTTGAGAATTTGTATTAATGTTAAAGCCAAAAGATAAGGTTGTAAAAATAATTTTAAGGAAAATAATAAATAAAGAATTCCATCAATATGGACCAGAGTCTGCATCTCGGAAAGAAAGGGTAGGAAGTAGTACACTCCTTGGTGCATGGAAAGCTAGAGAGTGTGTCATAATATTCAGAAAAATTTGACAGAAATCCAGACAAGCAATAACTAATTAAAGTTCAAGAAGCAGATGATTAAGATTTTTTAAGTAATTCCCCCCCCCCTAAAAAAATTTAAATAGAGGAGTAATTGTAACATTAGACTAAGTGCAACCGTGACAAAAGTCTCCTTCAAAATATAAATTAAAAATACTTTTGTCTATATTATTATTTTTAATTATACCGTTTTACAAGGTAAAAGTTCAGCTTTTTCTAATTTCATAACATTTAGAACTTTATTTTTTTAAATATCTGGAATGCTGATCTCACATAGATTTTCTTTTGGTAAGGAAACAATTTTTTAAAGTTAAAATTAGATCTATTTAGTGAAGTTATTTTAACAGGAAACAAATCACTATTTGAAATGTTTCTAATTGTGCTGAAATTCAACAAATATTTTAATTTGCTATTTTATTTGTAAAATGTATTAATATCCTATACAGTCGTCTGGTGCCAGAATTCGCAGAACTTATCCTCCAAACTTTTGGAAAAATGTATTGCTGATACAGACAAGACAACAATATTGATAAATAATTTTACTCTATAGTAATTTTTAGGCTAATCATTTTTTTTAAACGCTTGTGTTAGGTTAATATACATAAATGTATTCTCTAATGTGTATGTACACTATTCTCAATAAATTCAGGAGTACAAATTCAACAAAAATTAGAATTTTCATTAGTAATGTTAAATCTGTCTACTATATGCATCTGAGACATGGTACTGCAATAAAAATAACATGGAAAAGCTGTTAGCATTATTAACAACTGTTTAAGAAGAATCTTATATATCAGATGGTTTAATAAAACTTGTAATGCAGAAATCTGTAAATAAATAAAACAGAAATGAATTAATCTGGAAATTAAAAACATAAATGGAATGGTCATGTTGTACATAAACTTAAAAATAATCCTACATAAACCTTTAAAAGCATTTTAATGTAAAATTTTAAACTTCAGCTCAAGTGAAATAGAGCACATATCATTAAAATGCATTTTGAAAAACAATGAATGCTAGTGCACTGACTCAAAACTCATGTTTAAATTACTATATGCATTTTTTATTCAATTATGATTTTTACAAGTATATTAATTAGGCTGATCTTTCTTAGAAAAAAACAGTGCTATTACATTTATTTGTTTACTTAAGAAGATTAGAAGTTAATTAGAATTTTTAATTAGCAAAGTCTTTTATAAAATCTTTTTTTATTATTTAAGAGATGGCAGAGTAATGGGAGTTATAGAAGTGTCAAGATCTATTGGAGATGGTCAGTATAAAGCTCTTGGATTGTGCTCTGTACCTGATGTTAAACGCTGTCAGCTTACTGATGATGACTTGTTTATTCTTCTTGCATGTGATGGATTGTGGAAGGTTTTCTCATCTGAAGAAGTTATCAACATAGTCTTAAGTTGTAAAAAAGTAATATGCTCTCATTATTATAAATATTTCAAATCTATTATATTTATGGCATAATATACCAGTTGTATTTGGAAAAAGAAATAATCAAATTACCTTTTCTTATATATATATAATACTTTTTTATATTAACACAAATTTTATTGCAAATTATATAAAATTTTGTTGCAAATTTTTTATTTGCAAAAATTAGTTGTTTATTACATTATACAATGATTGGTTATTTAAAAGATATATGATTCTTACTATCAAAATTGGAAATCTTATACAACAAGCAGTTTTGTGACTATAAGTGGTCAAACACACAGAGCAAAAACTACTGTAGGGAGCAAAATTTTTTAATGACATCAATTAATAATTTGTACATTTAGTCATCTTTCATGAAGAGCAATTAATAATGGACTGGAAAGTTTTTCATTTAACAAACACCAGACAAGAATTTGAAAACTGTCTAACTAGACTAGAATTGTCTAACATAAATTTTTTAAATTAAGGCAAGTATTAAATAATGAATATACTATCTCTTAATGAATATATAACCTCTAATGAGTTTAGAGTATATTTCTTATGAATGAATATATAGTTTCTTATTCCATCAAGGGGCTAGGAAGTTTCCCTTTTCCTGGAAATGCTTTATACCTAGAATTGATTTAGATTGTTCAAATTTTTAAACATTCCATATGTTTTAACAACTTTTTTATTAAAATATTAATTAAAATTTCATTAATGAGATTAATTTAAATGATATTTTCAACAGCAAAGAATATACTCAGATTTAATAGTATAATAATATTAGTTGTAATATAGGATATTGAAAAGAATCCTATTAACATCATTAGTTGAAACTTTCAATTTCATTCTTATCACTAAATAAGCTTATTATCATTGAGTGACTCATGGCGGTAAAATTGTTTTTAATGAAATCATTGTTCTTAGTTGGCATTAAATTAAAAAAATCACTTTGGTTCTAAGTTTATTTTTTTTTTTCAATTTTACATATTAGTTGAAAGAATTATTTTTACTTAAGGCTGAAGTTGACAATTATCTTAAAATTTAATGATATACAAATTAATTAACTACATCCCATCTAAAATAAGCTAATTAAGTATTAGCTTACGGCTAACCATATCATTAAATTCAAAACATAATATCATTAAATTCATGTTTTCCTCCCATTTTAACACATCTCCTTTAAACTTGATGTCAAAATCTTTAAAAATATGAAATATATCATAATCATTGAAATTATGATGATGTAATAAAAATTGTGATTTAGTTATTATAGTTTTAAAATTTAATTTTATGGAAATACCTTTGCACATTTTAGAAATAATACTGAAACTATTCTAAATGACATGCTTTATTAATTAGATTATTGTCTTATTTTACTCACTTACTAATGTTACACACCAAATAACCGAACTTAGTTTCACTTTATGAAAGTTAAATTATATGCTATTTTATAATAATTAATGCTTGACATTAAACTAAGGAATCAATTGATTTTTTATGTGTTTCAGTTATCTAGCAAACTCATTGCAACTTACATTTTGTCTTTTGCAGGAACGTTCAGAAAATAAAAACGAAATATGTTATGAGAGTGCTTGCAATAAATTGGTCAATGAAGCTATCCGTAAATATAGTGGAGATAATGTTACAGTTGTCATTTTATCTGTCAAAAAGAACTGAAATTACTAAACGAAGTATTTAAGCAATCACTAATAAACATTTCAGTTTCATCCAAGTTACAGAAGCAAAATATTTCTGGTTCAAATTCTTCATAATGTAGTAAATATCAAGTAGTTTTTGTAAATTTTTATAGTTTATGAGAAAAATATATATTCATTCACAGATTTTTCCTGTCATGGTAAAATTTTGATTTTGACTGAATGTTTTGTCCTGTTTTTAGATTATAAGATGATAATAAATCGTTAAACTATTTATTATTTATTTATCCAATAAATAGTTCTACTATTACAAGTGTGGAAAAGGAATATTGAAAATTAACTGCAGTTTTTGTTTTTAGATAATTTCTTTTCTCTTTCTTTTCACAATTTTTGTGTAAAATGTAAACCTTATCAACTGCATTTTTGATTAAATAATGAAGATGTGATAGCGACGCTTGTTAACTAGGCTTTTTTTTAAAAAAATTTAAAATAGTAAATTTATAAAAATTAAATTTAAAACTTAGAAAATACTAATAAATAGATAATTGATGATTTTTGTCCACAAAAAGGGCAGTTAGCTATTTTAACTAGTTCTGCCATGCAATAATGTGCATTGATAATAGCAATAATGTTTTAAATTCGAGATAGATTTTTATACGTTTGATATTTTTGTATGATAAACTGCACACACTACAATTTTTTCAAAAATCAATTTTTTTTATCAGTTATCAGAAATTCTATTTTTATTGATTGCATGAGCGAGGGAAAGAGAATAGTTGTCAAGCTGCTTTCTACAAAATGTATTGTGCAGCAAGCACAATATATTGTGCAAAAAACATAATGCACAGCAATGTAGGTAACTCATTTTAGATGCCAGTTTTTATTTTTACAATTGACTCTTTGAAAAGAAAATATCTAAATAAATAAAAAGAAGTTAATGAATGCTTAATAATGGACATAGTTTAACAAAAGTAAGATTTAAAGCAATACATAGTTTAGCCAAAAATAAAATAATAATATAATATAAATAAAATAATTAATAAAATAAATATAAATCACATAAATAAAAATATTTAATTAATAATTTTAATGAAAAGAAAGTTTTTGAAGAAAAAGTAAACTTTTCTTCAAAGTTTCTAATTTTTATTGTTTTTCCTTTGTTTTTAGCTTAAAAACATATTCTACATTACTTAGTGTATGGTATGTTAGGTGTATTACTTAGGTTTTCTTTTACTGCAGTCCATTATTTTGAGAATAACTCATTTGCATAGATTATTGTTATGTAGTACATGCTCAACATTTTATTTACATGAATGATGAACACTGAACTGATAATTCAGAGTTCTGATACAGAGCTACTTGCACATAAAGATGTGCAATATAAACCCATATGTTAAATATAAGAACCAATTCATTGGAATTTTCCTCCATGTAAGATGACATGGGGAAACTAATGAGTAATATTGTTTTGTGTTATTTTTCTATTTAATATGTTTGCCTAATTTTGTAAGATAGTTTACAACTTTGTAATTGAACATTATCCTAAAAATTTTGATGACTACTCTTCAAAATATGTAGCTCATATAATATTTAAGATTTCTAAGTATATGCTATATATAGACAATCCATATTTTGTAAATTTAATTTAAATTTATTATATAGCATCCCTAATAATAGAAAATAGTGCTTAGTAATGTGTAATTGCATGTAAAAATACATTGTTCAGAAATTAATGACATATTTGAATAAATTCATGGCATAAATTTGCTGATTATCATTTAAAATTTTTGATAACATAAAATTTTTGCTTACCAACTAAATTTAAAATGTAAATTACCTTTTTTTAAATTAATTTTTCTTAATCTCTATTATAACAACAGAATCCTTAACAATTTCATTATAAGAATAAATGTATAATTAAAAAATATTATTTTCTAAGCATATATATTATTCATCTTATGTATATAAATCTAATAGCAATCCATTGTAAGCCATTACTTAAAAAAAATTGGAGTTTCTCAATCATGCCCTAATTTTTCAATTAAATAACGTAATGCCAGTTGCATTTTTAGAAAAATCAACAAGACTGCTTTAATGTGTCAGAATTGTTGCCAGTTATTACAAACAGTGAAAATAGTTAAAAAAATTATTGAAAAGTCCCATTCCTCATTCCTTATTTTTTTTATTTTTTATTTGCAAACTTTTACCCTTACTTTCCGTAACTTATTCAATTTGTGGACAAACTCCTATTTTTTATGTAATGATAAACTTTACTTTGTTATAGAATTAAAAGTAATATTTCCTATACTTTTATAAATTCTATTACTCTTTGTGCTAATAACTTATATTGGAACTTAGTTTTAAAAAAATGTATTTTAATTATAGTAAATTAAATAATACAATTTGCATTTTAATATTGCCTCAGAAAGTAGAAGCTTATCATCAGTAGTATAGAAATCTATGAAATATTAGCTTTGTTTCTATGGAAAAACTTAGCTTCATTTTGAAAACTTTTATACATAAATGTTATATTATCAAAAAACAGAAAAATAATGTCTAAGTCTAAAACAATAATCATTTTATTGGTTACAGTAATTTAAAACGTAATGAGAAAAAAAAATTATGCTGACTAATGATAAATTTTTTTTCTTGCGCTTATTTGATATATTGTTTGAGGACATTGAAACTATGAGTCATTATAAAGCTTTTAAATGTCATTTATGTTTTCCTTCTTTTTCTTTTAATTTCATTCACTGTAATTAATTCATTTAATTTCTTTGGCATTATTCATTGTGTTTCCTTTGTGTAGCTTAGCTATGCTAAATCTTGAGTTATAAAATCAGTTTTACTTTATTTTATGCAAGCATATGCGTAATATTTTACTTAGTTTCAGCATTCAATAGAAAAAAATTGAATTGAAATCTTATATTCGTGGAAAATATTACATGCGTATTTGTAGGTTATTGATTGTTTTGTAGTCAGAGTTGTATGAAATGTAATAAAAAGTATTAGTTTTATATATTTATGTTTTAAATATTTTTTTAGGTGTAGAATAGATGGTAAATCAATGAATACCATTGTAAACACTGAAAATTATTCCAATTTTTATTCTGATAATATTTGGAGTTTTTTTTTCAATTAAATGCTTCTTTAAATTTAAAATGCTCTCTATTTCTCGGTGATTTGAACATATGGATCATTGTGTTTTACTACATTTTTCACTTTGTAGAATATTTTATCTGCTACAATTTTTTTTTTATATATACTATAAGATGTTTTTTTTTCTTATGTCTAGCCATATAAAATCACCTTTTGAACTAAACATACCATAATAGATAAATTTTGTTATATCCTACTTGTTTCACATATTGCAAATACATGTACATTGTATCATTACATACATATACATTGGATTAGCAGAACTGCTTACCAGTAGGCAATTGAAATATTACATATATCTAAACTTTCTGTGAGGAAATTCATATTTTATTTATAGCTATGTTAGGCTTTAGATAGATTGTAAATTTAGCAAAATAATATAATACTTTTTTTTTACATGACATTATACAATCATGGCGCACACAAACAATACTTTCATGGTACCTCATTTCCCATTGTCTTGTTTTGTTTTTTTTAATTTATTCTTTATAAATTCTGAGTTCATAATGAATAATAAACACAGAATTTGCTTCAGGTTAAACAAAAAATAACTATATTTTACTAGTTAATATTTTAAATGAGGAAATAAATACTAAATGCCTCGTCAGATAATTTTAAAAACAAATATACACAATTTCAAATCAAGTTAATTGTGTTAAATATTTTGTGCTTCAAATAAATTTAAAAAGAATAGGAGCAAGATTTAGTAAAAGAAATTGCAACTGCCTTCTTTTGAGTGCATTATAAAATATAACAAAGTATGTCAAAGAAAGAGAACTATAATGATGGTGACAGAACATGAATTTAGCTTACTGAAGTAAAATATGCTGTTTAAAATTTATTTAAAGGCGTATTTAGTTTTTTTAATGCATATTTCACTTAATTTTATAAGAGAAAAATATGTAAGAAAAATAGGTAAAAAAAATTTAAATATAAAAAATACAATAGTGTCAGGTGTAAATTTCAGGTATTATTCATTTATGAAAGAATTATTTTATATTTACAAAATTTAAATAAATTATACCAGGGAACCTTAGGATCTTGCTTTAAGCAGAAAAACTCATTTTTCTAGCTCTAATTTTAGTTACTCAGAACAAATAATTATGCATTTTAGTATCGGACATAAAATATTTGTCCAACACCAAAATTAGAATTCTTGTAGAAATTAAAATGCGCAATGTAGAAATTAAAATGCTATGTACTTATGCAACAGGACCAGTTTTTATATAATGCACATTACTGATTATTTACTTCACTTCTCAATATTTATATGAATTTATAAAAAAAATCAGGATTTTTTTAATAGTCACTTAATGCGACTAAAAATTTCAGATATTGGTATTCAGATACTAATTAGAAAATAAATTTATCAAGTTAAAAGTTAATATTTCAAAATCTTCAACTTTTTACCTTTAAAAAATAACACCTTGTTTGCTAAAAAAAATATTTACTTTAAATTTTTCATCATTTGGTTGACCGTACCATGGAACTGCTCATTCATTGTTTTAAAGAGACTTGACAAAAAAAAATTTTAAGTTAAAATGTTTTTTTTTTTTTTTTAACTTCTATGCGATATTTGATTAATAATTGTGAATATTTATAGCATGCAAGTATATATGTATATGCATAATTTTGTTTTTTTATGGAGTATAATTGAATGGGGTTTGATACATTTAAAAAAAATTTTTTTTACCGATTTCACTCTTCATGCTCCAATGTTTCTTTTCTTCAATATTTCTTGATTAACTATGCAAGCTACTTGGGGGAAGAACACTTTGTCAAAGCAAAATGTTTGTGTTCCAAAATAAAATTATACATAGTTATTGTCTGTAAATAACGCTTTCAAATCAATTAAGTGATGTCACTTTTGTACCCATGGTGTCATGTAACTATTGTCTTAGTTATTGAATAAAATACTTTTATTCTAATGATTATATATTAATTTTCTTTTATTCTAATGATTGTATAAAAAATTTCAATAGCCTAACCAAACTAGTTAGATGGAACATTGTTAAACTTATATTCCCATACATGCTGCATTATTTTTGCCATGTCACCATTCAATATTTTCACCATCTGACTCCAAAAATATAGAAACATTATCCTTAAATTTATACTCTTGAAAAAACGTTAAAAACTAGATACTAATGTTTGATTTTTAAAACCCTAAAACAAGGATGCCTCTCTTTTAAAAAAAATTTCCTTCTTATCAGCGAAGAAGAAAAAATTCATTTTCTTTCAACAAAATTTTATTTCAACACAATCTTTGATTTTATCTAAATAATTGTTTACAGCAGAAATGGTCAATATTTTTTTTCCTCTACCATTTTCTTTTATATTTATCTTTGTTAGTAGTAAAATTTAGTTTTTCTCTCCAGTTCTTGACTCTTAGATAGCTTGACAACAAAATACTCTTAAACTTAGCAAGGAATAGTAAAATTATATAACTAGTTGAAGATCTTTATAATGCAAACCTTAAAACATGAAGCTTAGCATTACATTTGCTGTTATATAGATCATTTCACATTTCATTAAGCTTCCTATCAAACGTTGTAATATAGTTCTGGAACAGATTAATGTGTAAATGCTTTAAAATAATTTTCAGGTGCAAATTAGTTTAAAATACAAAAACATTCACTCTAAGAATTTCTTGATTATGGGGAAAAGATCAATTTATCTAGAGCATTAGAATTAACAACAAAAAAATATAACAATTTTGGTTTGCTTCAGAGATTGTAACCTTTTTGCAAATAATTTTTCATGAAAACAATTAATGGTTCTAGGTCAATTTTAGAAATCTCTTGTTTATTATTTTCATTGTATAAACCCTAAAAGTTACTGTAATTTATAAACTCATTACATAGATCTATTTTGTTACATTTGTCTTTTTTATTCATTTTTTTTTTACCTTTTTATTTTATTTTGCTTTTTTTGTACTAGTTTGCTTAAAGTATTATATGTAGTCTTCCTTTTTCATCTGTACAATTGCTTTTGATGAAAACTTTTATATCTACATTAAAGCTTTTATCATCCTTCAATGAATAACGAGGACTTAACTGACTACTGTTATGTTAGAACATTTAATTATGAAAATTCTATTCTCACTTTATGTATGAAAATTCTATTCTCACATGTGTCTTTTATGTTGCATATTGAATTATAAAAAATATAATTAGTTTCCTGCCAGAATAATTTTCCCCTTGCTATTCCGGTTTTCGTACTTAAACAATAAAAGTTGTAAAAAAGATTTCAAAAACCTAAATAAATGTCTTGTAAATAAATTGCACCTTGTGCCTAGATATGTAATAAAATACTTTGGCAAGCTACGTAGTTCTTATATGGTGAACTATTTGGACGCCAGATAAAAAGAAAATGCATATTCTGTAAAATTCTTTTTATTTTCAATCTAAATACATCTAACGCAATGCATGAAGCAAATTTTCAGTTATTATTTTTCCTAATCATATTTATTCCCCTGCTACTTTTTTGTAGTCTTTTATTATTACTTCTGATTGTTTTTCCATCCAAATAAATTTTCCTCCCAGTAAATGTTCAAGCTTCTTTTGTAGAATTTCAGATTGTTTACAACATGCTTTTTCAAGTGTATCTGCTATAGTATTTGCACAATACATGCTGTGAAGTTGGATCACTATATATAAAGCTTGATTGGCTTTATCAACTTTGCTGGATGTTGTTTCGACAATAACTAATGAATTCATCTTACACTTGAAACATTTCAGATCTTTATAATAAGCACTAAATATAACGACGCCTTTGGACTCTTTCCCAATGTTTTGAAGAATAGCGATATGATTATTTGTTAGACATAAATAATGGTTATTAACATAATGATAAGTAACGTGGTTATGATAGATTTTATACACAAGTTTTTTGCAAGGTATACTATTTTTAAGTGATATCATTTCGCTTACTTTTACCTTTTCTTGCAGAAGTGGTAAAATTGATTCTTTTTTAAGACTAACAGAATTATATAGACACCTAAAACGAACTAATTGCTTTACATTGTAAAGTTTTATTTGTTCTTTTGTTTCTATTTTTATACTTATACTATCGGTTAAATTTAGAATATCAATTGAGATGCGTTCTAACTGATGTAGACTATGCATAAAATTTTTATACTCAGAATCAATTAATGTAAGTAAATTTGTATAATTTTCAATAATAATTTGTTGGCATTTTGTTAAATAAGTTTGAATAAGTAATTCTGTGTAATGATTTCTGAAAGTTTCCCACAGAATTCTTTCAGTGAAGTTTTTTTCTTTAAAGATCGTTTTATAGAATAAAACTATCATATCTAATTCAATATAGGTTGACGTATACGTATCTGATTGTAAAATATTGAAAAGAACTGAACCGTACGTATCTAATAAATTAATAACTTCATGCTCATTCCTACTTTCAGCATAAAATCTCGCTATGGAATTTAATAGCCACAATAAATACCTCCTTAATTCGTTTTCGTTGGAAAGAAAGCTAGTTACCATAGCCATTATTGTACAATTGAGCTTTATGTATTTATTTGCTTTGCTATTTATATATTTGTCTTTTGATAAGAAAAAACTGCAAATGAATTTTTTAAATTTGCAATCATTTACGGCGTTTAATGTTATTCCTAACAAAATAAAAACAATTTTGCTGTTAGTAAATTCTTTATCGTTTGGTATTAATCGCAGAAGAGGAATCATAATATCAATCATAAGACATGTTCGAACTCTGTCACTAATATTTTTCTCCATGTTTAAAATATCATCTATAAATTCCATCTCTTCTTCATAACGATTATATGCGGCTTTCAAATTATGATTTCTACCACTGATAGTGAGTTTTCGAATACTCGTTATCGTTTGGCTAAAAAATAAAATGATATTTTTAATAAAAATTGGAACCAAAAATCTAGATATTTTCTGAGCGATTGATCCGTGGCAATTCTTGATCAGATTGAGCAAGCTCAGTTTTGCAACACTTCGTATCATATTATCTTGATGGTAAATATAGTGAATTAAAGGCTCTAAAATCGTATAGATTTGTTGTTTAGTAAAGCATGTTTCATTTAAAGTATTTGGTGATAGTTCTCGTATTAAAATATTTATGGAAGATATATAAGATCCGATTGCATCTTCGTTGTCAAGATCATATTTTCTCAAAAGTAAATCCTTAAAGTATTTGCATGACAGCGTCATATTTGTTTCTCTTGAATATGCAGTGTGAATGTTTAATCGCGATTTGACTTATTCCTTTCCCGAAATTAAAATTTTGTTGATCATTTGTGTAACTCTATTTGAAATATGATTCCTCATTTCAATGTGTAACTACTTTTTTTTAAATTATCTTTTCAGAGTTAGATGTTACAGCAAGAATCATAATTGTTCTTTAATTTAGTATCAGATATTTCCTAATATTTTTCTGAACTATTTACATTAAATTTTTAAAACTGAAAGGGTAAAAATTTGATTTTTTTTTTATGATTCATGCTTTAGGAAACCACTAATTGAGTACTTGCAACTCAAGAAGAAGTGGAGTACTAATTATGACTTGCCATGAGATCTAAATCAGATTTACCTGTAAGCGACATCACGTGTATGTGTCGAACCTGATTGACTTCTGAATCGACAAATGCTACAATTTAAGGATGAAATGACGTCACTTGCAAGTCAAACTATGGTCACATGGGTCATCCAATCAGATTCGACTCACGCGCATGACGTCGTTTGCAGTTTTCCAATTAAATATGATCCGGAAATTGATTCAGCGTGACAATAAACCTAAACCTTATTCGCGATCCCAAACGCTCGAATATGCCATCTGGAGAGAAGACTGGTTCATGTCTTGACCGTCCCCCCTCAGTTGTATGGGAATGTGCTACGGTATTTTCCCCTTAAATAGCATTTTTCATAGTTAATTGTCAAAAATATTTTCTAAAATTTCCACGACGCTTTCTTTTAGAACTATTTTTAACGCAGTTTTTGTTTCTATATAGTTTCCTAACCTAAAAGCTTTTAATTTATTTGAAAATCAAGACAGCAAAAACTAACATACTTCATTCTCCTATGATCGTCCACAAGCTGATGGGGAAAACATACACATACTATTAAATTTTTAACCAAAGTAAATGAAAATTTATAAAGTTTTAAAAATCGCCATTTAAAGTTTGCAAAGTCTTAATCTATACATATTTTGCCAAGAGCAGTAAATTTCATATTTTACACAATTTAGGACTAAAAATGGTCCAGAAAAGTAATAAACCTTATAATCCGTTTTGAAAGAAAGTGCAAAAACTAAATTTGTTTCCAGGCGATGTGCTGCCGTCACACAGTTTAACGGATTACCGTTAAAGCGGCAAAAAATAAAGGTATCAGAGTGGATTTAAATGTTCAATTCTTGCATACGAGGTTGACTTTTAAGTTAAAAAATTCTGAAAATATTCTCTTACATGGCATATCTAAATCCAGGGTGCGTAGCAAAATCTCTCGACAAAGAATAAGCACCTTTTAAGCACTCAAAAATATTTTTAAGCACTATATGCATAAACAAAATAATTTACACAGACTTTATGCGATCATGATAAAATAACTAGTTTATGACAAAGAACTCTTTTCTTGATTATATTAGCCATTATAAAATAATCCAGAGATTTTTCGGTTCGATTTTAGAGGGTGAAAAATGAAGCATGAAATAGAGAATATCTTGCAAAATACATCAGAGTTGCACATAAGAGTGCAATAATCTCACCAAACCCAGCTCATAATACGTGACGAAAATCGACCTGGTAAAGAAAAAAATCTTATTTTCGAAAAAGCAAAATTAAGCACATTTTAAAAATACCCCATGAAAAAAGACCCTTTAAGGGCTTTTAAAAAACGAAGATCGAAAATAAGCACTTTTTAAAAACGCTACGCACCATATAAATCTATTACCAGTTTTTATAATATATTTTAAAAATATCTAAGAATTTAGGTAGCGATTTGAAGATAAGACTATATTTCGTAGCTAATTTCAATTAGCTCTTTAAATATCAAAGCAACTTGCATATGAGTGGCTTGCATATCTATTACCCTACAAGGCTTTTTATATGCTAAATACTATATTTTTTATTACTTTCATTTAAACCAATTTATAAAAAGATATTAAAGTTGTAAATGTAATGGGAATTAATTCTCAATTTTCATATATTTCATTATTATAAACTAAAAAAATGCATCCCAAATCTTAAATTCTTTTAGAAATTAAATTTTATTGTTATTATTATGCAATGAATCACAAAGTTTAGCCTCTCAGTCTAACGTAACAATATCATTAAAAGAAAAAAATAAACTTCTCTTTTTCTTTCCACAAAAAATGATTTCCGTTAAACTGAATGGTAATAGCAGCAGGATCCATCAACATGGTTGTCTCGACGTCATTTTTTATTAAATCTATAATCTCGTACTATTTTTAATCCAGGGTTTGAGATTCACAACTGGCATGTAGAAAGATTTAAGTCAAATAAACCACTATTTTGAGGAAATGTTACCGAATATCTCTTTGTTGCTAGTCATTTGAGAAAAGCTTAGTTTCCTCCTAAAGCGTTTTTTTTTTTCCTGTCAGAGCAATTTTGCCAAAGGTAAAAGACTGAATGCAGAGCTTAGAGGGTAGAACAACTGGCACATAAAAGTGGCTAATAATTTACAATTATGAAAAAAAATTAGTTCTTGCTGGGTAAATAGATATATGTATTTAAATAATCAAATAAAATGTTTACAAAATTTTTTATTAAAAACAAAAATGTATCACCAATTACATACTTGCGTTATATGATAATTGAGCAAAAGAAAATTTCTTTGAAACGAAAGTAAACATAATAAAAATATTCATGCATATACATTATTTTAATAATTCATATTATGGTAATTTTATGAGTTGAATTCATGTGAGAGATTAGCAAAAGATTTAAGGATACATAAATTTTAATATGCCCTGTATAACTGATTTTATAAATCTTTGAAAATTATAAATAATATTAAGCTTTACTTTTTATTGGAATTACATGAAAAAATGATCCATTTTGTTTAAAATTAAACATAATCCTTTTGGAATTACTGTTTTGTTTCTGATGTATTTTTTATTTATTTAATATAAATAATATATTTTCAGAAAATTCAAATTTTGTCCGATTCTTATTAATATTGTTGGAACTTCAATATTTTCAAATACCAAATTGCAATGTATATTATGTATCATGCTAAGAACTGCACAAATGAACAATTTTGTAATAATTGCTCACTAACTAAATATTCAACAAAATTTAAATATTTAGCAATTTATTAATACAATTCATACAAAATATTTTAAAATCTGGGACTGATCCTTTAACTGTTAAAATGCATCCATAAATAAGGAATAGGATTTACTGAACATTCATTCATAAATTGACAACTTAATAAAATATATACAACATGTTTTTCAATTTTTTTAATAACAATAATGTAATAATAGTGTAACAACAAATAATTAACAAAAATTTGAAAAGAGCACAGAAAGTTTATTATACACCAAGTGTTCTTAAGTTTTACTCATGCAAAATAATAATAATAATTTCAATATGTAAGTATTTTTTGTCTGCGATGTTTTCTTCCTATAATATATCCTTTGTATATAAAATTATAATGATATAAAAAAAAATGAGGTCCTAAATGTACTCAACCACAAGTTGATAAATAAAATCTGAATATTTTTTACACAAATTTTAGTATAATTTTGTAAAATATTTTTGGTTAGAATTTATTTTATGTAAAATATATAATAAATTTATTAACTATTTTGGCATATGGTGGGCTTTCTTATTTGAAAAATAACATTTAATTAGAAATCATAAGATGAACATTTTTATATTCATTTATTGCGATATGCAAGTTTTTGTATTTTATAATGTGTGTTGAACAAAGAGAATAAATAATAAAAACTAACAAATATTAAATAAAAAGTTGTTAATTTTATCATATAAAAAGCTTTTAATTGTTTTTAAAATACTAAGGAGTTGAGGCACTAGCTAGCTTTTCTCACCAGACCTCATGAGTATTTCATCTTTGTTTTAGGTTGTCAAAGAGATGAAAATTCTATTGTTTGTATTGTAGTATAATTATATAATCCTCAAAAATAACCTGCTGCAATGTTTAATAGATATAAATTTGAAAATCTAGAGATTATATAGTACATGTTGCTTTGGAACTTACTTTCCTTCCCTTGCCTAATTTCAACAAATTCACAATAAAAACAACTTTATTATATTATACTTAACAATATCAAAACATTTACTTTTAGTCATTTAAACAGAAATGATAATGGTAATGAAAAAAGTACTTAATGTATTCCCTGATTATCACACCCCTGTTGTAATGACAGATAAATAAAAATGTTTTTAAAAGTAATACATTCAATAAATGATAGTTAATACATTCAATTTAAAATTCTTTTTTTCTCCATCTTTCGCTTTAATTTTTTAAAAAAAAATTAATTTTATTTAATTACATAAGTAGTTTTGCATAGTATAAATTTAATAGAGATTTGTAATCATACAAGTTATTTCATATAAAAAATGCTACATTTTATTGCCGAGATTCTTTATTTACTTTTAGTATCAACAATTTCTATCTCCCATAAAACATAAAATGGCAGTAGGGATATATATGATCATTATTTAGAGTAAAAAGTGAAAATAAATCTTTGTAGTGCAATGAAAGCCACACAAAACAAAATTTTTGAACATTTGACTGATGCATACGAGATCCTATTTCATTTCCAACTTTTTAAGTATCAATTCTGTAACTACATTTTCTAGCCTGTGTACACCACACTCCTTTATTAAATTATACTACTAATTTGATATCAGTGAAACTTGTAACTAACTAATTTTAAAAATTTTATTGCATGAGATATTTTTTTAAAGAAAAATTTGAGATAGAACTAAAAGCCTATATGAGAATCTGATCAAAAATAACTAAGATATACAGACTGAATTCACCTGTATTATAAAATATATCCTATACAATTACTTTCAGAAACAAATAGTCAATTGGCAATATAATAAACCTTCGAGATCTTTCATAAAATTTACAAAGAGTAAAACTTATTAAGCAATGGGTACAATAATTCTACAGTAATAATACACTTATTCTTAGAGAACCTTTTTGAACATTTTTGCAATAATTTGTCAATAAATAAGTACATATGTCACTTAAAAGTTATTAAATGTTCATAATTTTAAATAGTTTGGTTTTAATAGTCAATATAACAATATTTACTATAAATTAGATTTTAAAATTAAGAGCCATTTTTGAATCAAAGAAGAAGAATGTAACAAATTTTGAAAAGCATTTTGGCAACATAATTTGGAATGCAATAATATTAGTACTTAAAATGCAATTTAAAAAAACTACAAATTCGATAATTATATAGAATTTGTAAAATGTATCATACAGTTAAAAAATAAATGCACAAGCAAATACATGTTTAACAACCACAATATATTTTTTGATATGTTGCTTAAATATAAAATTGTTAACAATTTTATACATATATTTTAGAGATCACATTTATTTTCCTCATGGAGGAAAGTTACAAGAATGATTGATATTTACATCGACTAGGATTTTTCATCAAGAGAATATGATACATATCACACAGCAAATTTTCTTGATTAATAAGTTGGAATAAGCAATTTCATCATGATAATTGAATTTGATTATTTTATGTAATTAATCAAAACTATTTAGACAATTAATTGAAACTGTAAAATAGATATAAATTAATAAATAATAATGCAGTTCATTTATTTTGAAGCAATTGTATCTCATTAATATTTAAACATTGAAAGTTAGTTAATCAATTTAATATTGGTAAAATAAAGTCAAAACTGTTAGATGATATTCTGAAAAGTATACTTGAAACAAACCTAATCACCTTTATACCAGACCCTTGAAAGTATACAATATAATGCTCTGTCACCACAATGAGAAATCTTATGTTACTCTTGCATGATTATACATTCTTAAATCAGAAACAACAAAGCTGATATAGATACTAGTTAGTAAAAAGTCCAGATATAATTATAAAGAAATAAATCAGAATGTGCTATAAATATTTGTATTGAATGTAAAAAGGAAAAATATATACATAAATTCAGTTAAAGAATCAAGAAAAGAAATTAAATGATTAACCAACAGATAATCATTGTTACCAAGTAATATTTTTTACTGTCACATACTCCTGTTAATAAGCAACAGTTAGAAGCATAAAAATAGTCTCTTCTTATTTAAATCAAATAAGCATTTTTTAAATAAAGGACATGTATTTTTGAAAAGATCAATACACAGTTAGTTAATATTCATTTGTTCCCAATTAAGAATTAGAAAAATAACTTCATTTCAGATCTAAAACATAGAGAACACATAAATTTGTAATATAAATTTCACTTCATAAAACAATTGAAATAAAAAATAATCTACAAAACATACTAGCAATTTAGTGTATAGATTTTTAGAATTTTAACCTTCTGATTACAACTGGTACAACAAGTTGACCAGAATGACAGACTTCACCAGGCTAAGCACAGTAAACAAATGGTTAATATCCAAATAATTATAAATGAGAATATGTTTCAATAGAAACACATAATATATACAAACTCTACATCACCTAAATAGGAGACAATAACACTTTATCATGTTTAGATATCTTTTTGGCACAAAGCATGCATGGCAATGAATATAATATTTCTTTGGGATCTGGTTGAGTACAAACATAAATGCAGAAAAATATTTGAAAATAAAATAAAGCAAAAATAAATAACCACAAAGTGAAGGGTACATCTGGCAAATGCTTCCACAAAGAAATCCAATGAGAACTACCACTTTTCAAGCCTATGGATGAATGGTGAACTTTATTATGTTCAAGTGCAAGAGTGTTATATTGATCACTAATTTCAAAATAATAATAAATAGCCAAAAGTGACAGTAGAAGGTATAAAAATAAAATAATCCAGGCTAATCTCTGACGAAACTTCATGGTTGCACTGTGCCATAACTACATCCTCATATACCTGAAAGTAAACAAATATATATATTATATTGAATATATCATATTTTGTTGTTAACAAAAAGTAAGTCAAATAAAAAATGGTAAGAAGTAACAAGGTAACATATAAATGTTTAGAAATCTTAAGACTATTTTGCAGTAAAAAGTCAATGCAATTTCTGCTTAATTTAATTGAAATTGGTAAAAGATCATAAAATCAGAGGACTGTAAAAAAAAAAGTGCACTTTATTTTTAAGCACTATTCTACAAAACGCAAACAAGATTTTTTTTTTTTTTACTTACATAAATATAGAATACGTACAAGTTGAAAATAGCTTAATTATTCCTTTGAGCCATAACAGTGTTTTCACTACAGAGCGAGAAAGCGAGAATCTCGCATATTTTTTTCTCTTCTCGCAATAAAAAATTATTAACGTGAGAAGTTCGCGCACTCTATTAATCAATTTCAAAATGCGCAAATTTTGGAAAAAAATTCGTCTTTCGCCATTTTGAATAAAACCCGTTTCACTTTTCTTCCTTGATCTTTCATTATTTTGAACTTCGGTCCTTGTTATCTAGCTTCCCTATTTAACAGTATATTTCAGATCCGGTGCAAACAGCAGACCACAACTCACCCGAATCCCTTTCAGAACACATTTCTCTGCAACCACCTGGTCACCGTAGGTAAGGTCTCTTCATGTAAGATGGATAAATACCTTGTTAAGGCAACATCTTCTACTCCGTAACAGACAAATGAAAATGAAACAAATGTCGGTAGATACGCTCAAAACGAAACGAATACGGATATTTTTCAGGCAAATAAATATTATAGCTGATGAAAAAGTAGATATAGAACATTTTCCATATGATGATGCAGCAAAAATATTCAATTAGAAGATGTTAAAAATGTATTATAATTAAAGAAATAATTTTTTTCCAAGTCTATTCGTGTTTTCTTAATTTTTAGAAATTAAGAAAACACGATTTAATTTTTTTTAAATCTCACCCTGTTTTTGAGAAAGGGTAAGAAATTCTCTCCCATTTTTTTTCTGTAATGAAAACACTGCATAACAACAAGAATAATAAAAGACTTCAATAACAATAGGTCAAAAACATTGGGCTATATTTGGAAAATAACTAAATTCAGATTTTGGTATTCAGAAATCCTGAGAAATTCCAAGCTAAAGTGAGACTGCAGATTAGATGGTAAAATAGCAGTGAATAAGATTAGAAAATTTAAATATAGAGCAGCAATGCGGACAAAAAATAACCGCGAGGAGTGTGTGGTTGAAGCATTAAAGCCTGCAAGAAGTTGTTATACTTGTAAAAAAGAAGTAAAGCGAATCATACTACATAATGCATACAGTATTAAAAAAAATTGAATTAGAAAAAAAAGCTTTTTAAGCTTTGTACACTTAGTATTCTTTAAAAAAAAATTTTATAACACATTTTTAACTTTTTCCTTGAAAAAAAAATTGGTATTTTCTTTATATAGAAATTATATCTTTAATTTTTTTTTAATCTTCTTCTTGGGCACAACAGTCTATGACAAGCCAAGGCCGTCCCAATAAGTTTTTGCCATCTTGATCTAAATTTTTTTAAATAAATCTCTGAATTAGGTTGGTTCTTAACAAGTTTTAGTAAGAGAGAATTTGAAATAGAAACGTTAAAAGAATCCCATTCTTTTTTGTCAATGACTTAAAGAATTTTCATGTTACAATTTTTGTCTCTTTCTCTTCTTTTTTTCAGCATTTATTGAAATCAGCTTGAAAAAGTTATTAAATTTGGAATACACATATTGGTTTTACAGTTTTAAGCTACAAAATTTTCAAGACTAATTATGTAGATTTCTTCCAAGGTATGAATGAAGATTATGTAACCAAGTTCATACAAGTCTTATTGCTTCATAAGCAGAATCGAACGCTTTAAATTGACACTTGTATATAAATAAAATATTTCACATTTTCATTTAAAGACAACTTATTTATTTAATCAAAAAGAAAAAATCTTAAGTATGATACGAGTAAACAAAATTCTTATTTACTTATAAGGTACCAAATTTTAAAGATAAACTAAACTTGGAAAAATTAAACCATAGATCTTACAATGAATAAATTTCTCAGTTTCTTTTAAGTGATGCAATAACAAAGAATGTATTGTTTTCACGCAACATAATCTAAAACAGTTTTCTCAAGAAAATAAATGATTTAAAATGTTCAAGTGAATGTGTTGCTAACAAAATGCCACAGCTTAACTGGTAAAAGCTAATTTCGAATCGTCACGAACACAAATTCTTTTTATTTGATTAAGATCCACAATTTTCTTACAAAACTAAATGAAATTTACTTTATCACGATTTTATGAGTGGCACAAACAATAAAAACACATTAATCATCTTGGATCTGTTTGTTTACATTAGACTTCACGTGAAAATATAACGGTTAAGGTTATAATTGTGATGATAAGCAAAATCATCTGCTGAAATTACTGCGAAAACTTGAATAACACATAATAATTAAATATTCTTTTCTAGTTAGATCAAAGTAATCGTTAGGGTACTAATTTTCATCATGTCATGAATTAATAAGTCTTTGGATGAATAAGCCTATTTGACATCTCTTAGCTGCACAGAAGTAAAAAGCCCAAAAGCGTAAACAATAATTAAAAAATAAGAACGATGCAAAGTCAACGATTATAGACAATTAAAGATTTAGATTAATTACTGTGAAAGGATAAATGAAAGATATTTTTTGTTGCACCATAAGCACTATTTTTTAGAGGAATTCACAGATTCTATTCATTTCAAGATTCGATACTTTATACTTCCTTATTTTGCCGGTATTTATTGTTTTAATTTTTGATAACTTAGTATAAGGGATATTTCATTTCCTTGCCTAATCGCAATAACTGAAAACCCTAAAATGCTATTATGTTTTTGGAAAGTGACATATTTTTTATAACATTCAGAATATTTACCAAGTCCTGGCAACTTTCGGGTAGGCCGGCTAGAAACTAAAAAACAAAAATAACTTCTCAGAAGGGGACCTAACTCGTAACCACTCTCAGGCAAACCTCTTCATATATATATATATTTTTTAAATTAAGTTGGTGCTTTGGCAATTGTAGTTAGTGTGACAGAAATATCCCATAGGATTGAAAAATATTCCCAGAACCAAATATTTGCATAAAACATTTTTTTTAAAGAATTCCTTTAATTATATGGCATTTTTTTTTTCTAGATAAAAAAATCTTTTTAAAAATAGTTTTTGAAAGTGAAATTTGTGTATTGTTAAAATATTTTGATAATAATTTTTTTTAACAAAAGGAAAAAAATTTCATTTGATTTTACACATTTCTGAAATAAAAGTGTTTTAAAAATGATAGAAATCAAAACATGTACTTTTCGGTTAACCAGGCACAACAAAATTAAATTATTTTTTTGTGAACATTCATTTTATTTAGTGAAAAAACAAATAAAATAAAAATAAAGGGAAAAAAATGTGCAATATTTCGCCAACCGAAAATTGCCTTAAAATATATTAAAATAGTTCCTATAGTTAATAGAAATATATATAAGTCATATAGAAATTTAATTTATAAACTTAAGGAATTTAAACTAACAATCAAATTTACTTAGAAAGTTATTTGTGTTACATTTAACATAACAGAAAATATTCTTACTCTTTTAAATTAGTAGTTATTACTTTTTCCCATCATCAATTCTTGTAAGATTTCCTGCTGCAATCATGAATTTTCATTCCAATTTACAAGGAAAATTTTTGCTGTGATTTCAGTGATTTTTCCCAAACCATACTTTGGCATATTTTGCATTCCTGCCTAGTTCATGCTAATATGTATTTATGTCTGCATGCATTCAGCATAGATAGAATTATTATTTTTTTTAAAAATTCTTTATCGATTTAATGGATTTCCAAGTTTCTGATTGATTAGAATGTAAATTTACTCATTCAAAGTTATTTATTGCTATATTTATTCTAGCAAAGAAGGAATATAATGAATAATTTTTATTAGTAATTTACTAAATCAATGTCAAACTATCTAATTTATTAAAGATGAAATGTGAAAAAAATGAATGTTTCACAATGTGATTTGATCTAGAGTTTTCTAATGGCTTAACTCTACTGTAAAGCATAATTTATGTATCTTTCAAAGGACTGTTATTAAACAATAGAAAAATTAACAGTTGTAAATTCAGAATTTTAAAAATCAAATTTTTTTACTAAAATTTAACTCAAATATGCATAAAGACAGTAATTTTTAAGTTTCTAGGATTGTATTACTGTATGTAGTATTTATAATTATAACAATAGTATTAGATAGCACCTATTTAAAGTTAAAAATTAGACATTATTGAAAAAATTTAGCCTTTGTTGTAAATTTTGAATATTTTATTTTACGCAATTTCTCTATAAATATATACACATATAATTAACATCATCATTCTTAAAAATTTTAATAACAAAACCAGTGAAATTAAAACACAGGATAAAAATGGAGAAATATTGACTAAAGCAAAATATATTTTTTAAATCTTAAGAAAGACGTGACATATAAATGATGTTTTTTAATGTAAAAATGAAGTACTTTACCATTGGAATAGATATATAAATATAAAACATACAAATAAAATTTTGCTTTTTCATTTAAAAAAAAATTTTTTTTATATATACAGTAAAACCTCGCTACAACAATATTTTGCGGACCAAATAAGAATATTGTTGTAGAGGGATATATTGTTATATCGAGGGCCCACATAATTCTGGGACGCAATAAGATTTTTTGAAATTTAATGTTATATATTCATTAACTATAAATATATTTATATATTATCGAAAAAATTAATTTGCAAAGTGTTTATTACGGTTAAGCATTAAAAACAATGGATATAAATACAGAACATAAGATTGTAAACTTACCTTTAAAAAAAATTTTATTGAAAAAAATCCGATATTTTTGTTTGTTTATTCATTTTTCTGACTGTTAAGTCAACCAACAAAGTATGCATAGAGTCCAATGCCCGAAAATGATTTTCATTTGTGAATGGAAGACTTGAGAAAAATGTCTTTAGAGATTTTACGGATTGAAGAGCTTCAAGGGGTGACAATACGGACTGTGATACACATGGATCATCATCACCATCTTCTTCCTCATCATTATTTTCCATTTCATCCGTAATTTCAGAGATAATCTCTTCATCACTAACTCCTGCGAAAATTGTGAGATCGTCATCGGCAGTTAAATAGTCCTCCACGTTAACACCATATGTTTTACCCATTTTTTCCTGAAGTTGGGATAAAGATTTTTGAAGATTCAAAACAAATTCTTGATTATCTGAAAGATCACTGTCTGTGGAATTTTCTTCACTATTAGAAGCAATTTCATCTTCCATGACACACAAATCGGCCTTTTTCCAACAATTTTGAATAGTTTTTCTGTTACCTCCCACCAACTACCAGCAATAATATCACATGCTTCCTTGACATTCACAGTTTTAAAAGGATCTTCTACTTTATTTTCGATGTTGACAAGTATCGATTCAACCAAACGCTTCCTGTAGTATCCTTTGAAACACTTGATTATTCCCATGTCGAGTGGCTGCAAAATCGAAGTGCAGTTGGCCGGGAAATAAACGATTTCGACGTTGTGTAGTTTTGGAATTGAGGTGTGAGCGGTGCAGTAATCAATTAATAAAGCAATTTTTTTCTTCCTCTTTTTCATTTCTTTATCTAACATCAACAACCATTCAGAAAAAAACTTAGAAGTCATCCAAGCTTTTTTATTGGCTTTATATTCCACTGGAAGACTTTTCACATTCTTGAAACACCTCGGCTTCAATGATTTGCCGATAACAAGAGGTTGAATTTTGTGTGTCCCTGTGCTATTGGCACACAGAAGAACAGTCAATCTCTGCTTTGATTTTTTTCCGCCGTAACATTTTTCACCCTTAAATGCCAATGTTCGATCGGGAAGGAGTTGAAAAAACAGACCAGCTTCATCTGCGTTATAAACGCTCTCTGGTTTATACTTTTGAAGAATATCTGTCATCTTCTCTTGCTTCCATTCATTTGCTTCGTTAATCGGAGCAGATTTTCTCTCCGTGAACTTCCTGGAAAGTTATTCCATGTCGATCCCGAAAACGCATTAGCCAACCATTACTAGCTTTAAAAGTTTCGTTCCCTAGCATTACTGCGAATTTACGTGCTTGTGTGCATAACAAGGGCCCATTTATCGGGATATTTGTTGCTCTCATCTCTTGAAACCATTTTAAGACGGCAGCATCAATGTTTTCATTAGTTGCGACTTTTATTCGTTTACGCTTTGGATTAATTAAACTTGAACTTACAGTATCTTCGATCTGTTTTCTTTTCTTAAGAAACGTTGCAACTGTAGATTGAGATAATCCGTATTTTCTAGCTGCATCAATCTGTTTCATTCCATCATCTATATCTTTAATAACGTTAAGTTTATCTTGAAATGAAAGTTGCTTTCTCCCTGCCATCTTATGCTGAATTACACTAGTAAAAAATATCCAATACACTGAAAATTCACCAAGCTGAAAATGTTAGCAGCACTAAATGCGAAAAGCTCTGATCGTAGAATTTGCGCTAGCTCATGAAAACACCAGGTGTAGTTTAAATCAGGGATTAAGTGACAGTGATGAACGATGACCAATGGTCAGTATACATTTTTTTCTCCTCCTCAATTTCAATAAACGTGCTCCACCCACCTTCTACAGAAACAGTACCTTCTCAGGGTAGCAGGTGTTACTGTGATGTGTGTGGTCATTTATGACTCATGATGTTACAATGGTGATTTCTTAAGAACTGAGGGAGGCAATTCTAAAACATGAAGCTCTTAGGGTGGTCTAAGTACCTCAACAGTGGGGGAATGAAATTTGAATACAAAAGCCATTCTCTGATGTGCAAAGAAATAACAGTGGGGTTAAAGATCATAACCAGCAGTGACCCTTTTATCAGAAAAGATGAAAAAAATGGTAAAAGATGACAAAAAGGCATTTTACATTATTTGAAAACCAATAAAAAAAAAGAAGAAAATAATGTTGAAATTTGAAAAAAAAATCGTTTTACAGAGGTTTACTGCTTCAGAGAATATCGTTATATTGAGAGGAAGATAACATTAATCCATATGCAAGTTTGGCGGGACCACGGAACATTATCGTAATAGAGGGAGTTATTGTTGTATCGGATATCGTAGTAGCGGGAGTTCACTGTATATATATACATGGTTATTCATAATTCTCTCCAGGATTTCGAACCGTTATAGTAAAAAAACGAAGACGAATATGGCAAAAAAGAACATATGAAATTATTCCGAAAGTATTCAAGTTTTAATTTAATATGGATAACATGTGATGCATGAAAGGATAACACGTGCTATCAATAACATAGACAGTACCCTGTTGAGTAGAGTATGGCAGGAACTGGACTATCACATGGATGTATGCCGTGTGACCAAGGGTTCACACATAGAACACAACGTATGTAAGTAAAACTTGAATAGTTTCGGAATAATTTCATATGTTTCTTTTTTTCATATTCGTCTTCTTTTTTTTAACTATAACGCTTCGAAACCTCAGAGGGAATTATGAATAACCCTGTATATATATATATATATATATATATATATATATAACAAATATTGTTTAAAAAAATTTTTTTTAGCAGGACATTATTGTATATTACATTAAGTTTGAAAGCCAACTTTCTTTTTATTTTTAAAATTTTTTTTTTTATATATATATATATATACATGGTTATTCATAATTCTCTCCAGGATTTCGAACCGTTATAGTAAAAAAACGAAGACGAATATGGCAAAAAAGAACATATGAAATTATTCCGAAAGTATTCAAGTTTTAATTTAATATGGATAACATGTGATGCATGAAAGGATAACACGTGCTATCAATAACATAGACAGTACCCTGTTGAGTAGAGTATGGCAGGAACTGCACTATCACATTGATGTATGCCGTGTGACCAAGGGTTCACACATAGAACACAACGTATGTAAGTAAAACTTGAATAGTTTCGGAATAATTTCATATGTTTCTTTTTTTCATATTCGTCTTCTTTTTTTTAACTATAACGCTTCGAAACCTCAGAGGGAATTATGAATAACCCTGTATATATATATATATAGCAAATATTGTTTAAAAAAAATTTTTTTAGCAGGACATTATTGTATATTACATTAAGTTTGAAAGCCAACTTTCTGCGCTTTTTTTTTCGCTTTATTTTAAGTATTTTATCTGTAAAAAAAAAAAAAATTAGTCAGTTTTGAAATTTGTTAGTTTATTTGTAAAGCTAGTTTATTATTTTTTTTCTACTCACTAAAACTTCATTGTAGACATTAAATTTAAGATTTGAAATTTGTTACTGAGGTAACATATCTGTTAAAGGTTGTAATTTAAGAATATTCTCTTTTTTTCATACTTAAGTTTTAACTTCATGATTATCTGTATGTTGCTTTCTTTGATCATAAATATTTCATTAGTTAAATTCAGTTTTCCTTTTTTATTTTCAGAAAATAATCCCCGATTATGGCTACTGTTTCAGCTCGACTTTCTATAATTGGAGAAACATCTTCTGGTGAACCTGACCAAGATGCTAATTCTGCTCTGACAGAACTTGATAAAGGCATTTTTTTTTCTATTATGTTCTTTATTATTATTAATCATATTGTGAAACACTCATTATATATCATATAATAGAACATACAAATAACTTTCAGAAGTTAATTTTATATATATTACCCTATTTTTTAAAGAGGGTACCCTATTTACATACCCTATTTATTACCCTATTTTTTAAATAGGGTAATATATATAAGATGAACTAGCATAAGACAATATTCTGAAAGGAATCTAAGTGTCAACTTACTTACAGATTGCACCATTTGAATGTAATATTAAGGGTTGACATTTACAATTAGGGATATCTTTTTGCACCTGAAAATATTATTTTCTCTAAATCAGTGTTTCTAAGATGTTAGATTGCAGTAGAAAGCACGTTGATTAAATTCAATACAATGCTTTGAGCTTTTGTTTTTGACAAATGAGTAGGTAAAAAAAAAAAATCCATTCTTTCATTTTCTTTCCAAAGAAACTATAAAAATTAAGAAAGTCTTCTTAGTTAATAAATTCAATCATATTATTGAATGAAAACAATTTCATTATCATTTTATTCATTTAGTTTTGCTAATGAATAGGTAATGGGGATGCCCAAGTGCAAACTACTACTACCAGGGGTCTGTCTAGGTTTTTCTGAGAGGTACCTATTTTGTGAAAATTTAGACATAATTTGTGAAAAATTTAAAATTATATTAAAAAAATCAACACAAAAATATGGATTTATCGTTTCTTAAGGGATACAAAAACAAAATTTTAAGAAAAAGTATTTTGTGAAACTACCATTTTTCCTTAAGTTGAATTTGTGAAACTACCGTTTTTCTAAAGTTGAATTTGTGAAGGTACCGCTAAACGGTAGTAAATTCGGCCTGGACAGACCCCTGACTACAGTGTACTACTAAGTGTACTACAACTGTGCAAACTATAATCTAATGAGTTATTGCATAAGTTGTGTTTAAACCTTTATGAACCTTTATGCATAAGTTGTGTGTAATCCTTTATTTTTTTTTATATTTTAAATGCAATTATACATTTAAGCATTTTTATCATTGTTTAACTTAATTATCCACTCTCTTACAGTTAAAAATGTAGCATTAGAAAATGTTTGCTTGTTTTGTATAATAAAGCATCATTACTATATACTTTTTTGCAAAATGTTGATCCACATTTTTGTAGTTAATTTCTATTTTTGCATCATTTTGCTTATATATTATTTATGCACAAATCATTTCATAACTAAATTCAGAAAAAATATTTGACCAAACTAATATATTATTTTTAAACTTCGTATTCAGCAAGATTGGTCAATAGAATATCTGGTGTATCCCTAATACATAATGATTATAGAAATTGTTAGCACTTTCTGTCATAAAAAAAAGTTATGAAAAAGGATTGAAATTAATTTATATTATTTCTGTCTTCTTATGAATTCTGTTTATCATATTTTATGATCAAAAAGCAAAAATTTTAAATACATCTTCAATACATTAAGATTAAAAAAAAAATTTAAGTGAAACCAGTTAAAATTATAGTCTTTTATAAATGAATAAAAAAAGCAGTCCTAGTTTAAGCCTAATTGAATTATTTTAGATTTATTTTAAGTGGTGATTTTTATTAAAACCAAAATGTAGATGGCAGACACCTGAGATCACATGTTCAAATTTTATGCTGTTCTGGCCCAAGCTCACCCTGCAAGAAGTTCACTTTTAAACACCCCTTGTATAATTGTATTCATAATGGTGAAACATAAAAGAAATAAGTGCACAATTGCATTCATAATGCTGAAGCATTGAAAAAAATTATATAATTGTATTAATAGTGCTGAAACATTGAAAAATAATTGCATAATTATATTCATAATGCTGAAATATTGAAAAAAAAATCACATTAAATTGTTCATGAAATGAAAAAATTTTAAACGGTGAAGTAAAATACTTCAAAATTATATTTTGGAATGAAATCTTAATATTGTCTAGGTAAGAGTTATTCTGTAAATTAGTATGGCCACTTAAATTGTTTATTTTATATATTTTTGATGTTATTAAAATGTATTTTTCAATTTAAAAGTTTAAGAAAATAACATTTTTGTTTTCGTAAATATGTCTTGCTCCTCTTTTTATTGTAATTTTATATTGTAGGTTTAAGATCTGCTAAAGTAGGTGAACAGTGTGAAGCTATCATCAGATTTCCACGACTCTTTGAAAAGTATCCTTTCCCCATTTTGATAAATTCAGCCTGCTTGAAGTTAGCTGAATTATTTCGCACTGGGTATAGCACATCTTTTATTTATTTATTTGCTTTATAGTTTTAGTTGTTTTTCTTATCCAGTTTTATGTTTTTATTGTAAAATGATTACTCTCTTTGAAAAGAATTTTTTTACAATTTTGATCAATTCACCCTGCTTGAAATTATCTGCATTTTTCCCCACTGGGTATTGTACTTTTTTGTTTATTTATTTATTTTGTAATTTTAGTTTTTTTAAATTCAATTTCATGTTGTTTTTTTTGTGCAATGATTACTAGTAATGATTTTTCCAATGTGCAATATTTTTTTAATAATTACTTTATGAATTCAAGACATTAATAATTTAAGATCGCTTTGCACAATTTTGTCTATTTCATAATTAAATAATATAAATTTAATTTATAACTATTGATCATTTAATTTATACGAAATTAAATGTATAGCTGGAAATCAAAGTATAAACTATAGATTACAGTTTTTCTTTTGTATTCTACAACAATAGAATTTATAAATAATGGCCTTTAAAGCTCTGCATGAAAAGTCTGCTGTATTAATAAAATTTCTTGGAAAAACTTAAATATAAATATTTTTCTTAGTTGAGGAACAAAGTTCAAGTGTCTTTATCCCTACTATGAAATGGTTTAAATGCATTGAATGTGTTTTTTTTTTTCTTTTTGCTCTTAAAAAAATATATTGCACATATTAAAGCATATGATTTTATATAAAATTTATTTCTAAGTATGATTTATAAATTTGTATTTTTTTTTATGTAGTTTTTTCTTGTTTAAAATTTTATCTAGAGTATTTATCTGACAATATGATTTTAAATAGCACCCATTTCCTATTTACTCATATGTAATTCTTTTTTTAAAAAACTAGCCATCTTGTACTTAGTTTTACTTTTAACCTTATTTATTGTTTGTTATGATAAAATTTGTTTCAAATTGATTTTGAAATAATTTATAGTTTGTTTTTCAATTCGTAAAACTTTTATTAAATTTTAAGTTAATTCATTAATTCTAAATTCTAATTAAGCTTTTATTTCTTATGAAGCTTTTATGCAACTTATATTCTCCATTTTATTTTCTAAAAAATATTCTTTATGATTCTAAAAAATGTTGCTTCTTTATGTTGTTTAATTTTTTATTTTAGGACCAACTTCCATAGAGTACTTATTCTACGAGTTATGCAACAAACACAAAAACATCTTGACAAAATTCTTAATTTAGATGAATTTGTTCATCGGTTGTATGCTGTTATCCATAGCAATGATCCTGTGGCTAGAGCACTGACTTTAAGGTTTGTAAAATATTTTTTTTAAATCACTTCACAAATTCACTTCCAATTTTTATAATTATTAAAAACTGTAATAGTTTATTTTTGTGTTAATTTTTTTACCAATTTTAACTAAATCACATTACTAGAAAATGTCACAGCAATTTATAAAATTTTTTCATACTGTGTATTTTTGTGTTTTCATGTATTTTTTGTGTATTTTCTTATATTATTTTATCTTTTCTGTGGGTTGTTTCATAGTTCTTATTATTCTTTTTAGGTTTTTGTATGTTTCCTTTTTTTGTTATTTTTCCTTTTAAAGATAACTTCATGTATTCAAAGAATATAACTACTTCATTTCTTTGAGTATTCATTACATGCCAAATTTTGTCTAATTCAATAGCCTAATATTATTATACATATGAGAAAAAAGGATACAAAATGTAAATGTTTTATTTTGAATAGAATAGAAAATGTAACTGATGTTACATAGAAAGGATATTAAGTAAAATATCATATTTTCCTTTTAAAATTATCCTTCCTCTGTAAGCAATAATGGGATTCTTTAAAAAATGTATTTAAACAAAAACTTCAAATAAACAGGAAACATTGAAAGGACACATGAAATCGCATAGAAAAAAATGGCAAAAAGAGAAGAAAAAATCTTCTGACTGATGGTACAAATAAAACTTTATAAATTTTTATTAAACTTTTTTATTATAATAACGAAATACTAAAAAGCTGCAATTTTTGATTTTATATCTAAAATAATGCGAAAAAAAGAAGAGTTTGTTAATGGAGGGATGCTATTAAATATTTATTTAAAATATTTTTATTGTGTTGTCCTTTGCTTTAAGAAATTGTTCACATTAAGGTTGAAAAGAAAAAGAAATATGAGTGAATACTTTAAAAAAAAATTATAATTTAATCACTTTCCTGTGTATTATAATGGAGCAAAAAGTATATAATTATATTTTTTTGCTCAGTTGGAAATTTGTGCATTCAATAATGAGTAATATATTTTATTTAAATTAAATTTTAGTTCTATTCTCAACAAATAAATTTATTTAAGGAAATCAATTCTTTTTTTAGGACTTTAGGCAATATTGCTAGTGTTGTTGCTGAAAAAAAGAGTATACATCACAGTATAAGAAATAGTCTAGATTCTCATGATGCTGTTGAAATGAAGGCAGCTATTTATGCTACTGGAAAATTTGCTGCCCAATCAAAGTTTGTTCTTTTCATTAGAAGTATCACAAATGAAAATTGCTATAAGATGGATTTTGCAACAACATTTTTGTTTTATTTCTTTAAAAGTATATACTTTCTTGATGATGTTTTTTAACTTAATTCAAATAAGGATGCACTCATATGTTGTGTTAAGCACTTAAGGGGGATAGGGGGTTTGAGCTTTGCTTATTTTTGTTGACAAGATAGGAGAGGCATGGGCAGTGCTTATGTAAGATACCAAAAATCTCATTATTTTCAAAAATATTTTTAAAAAGCCGAAAATTTTGGAAAAATAACAATTGTAAAATTTTTTATTTTGAAATAAAAACTTAACTTTTATATGAAGTGAGAAGAAAAATTTCTTCAAGGCAAGGTATTTCAAATTTTTATAAAACATACATTTTGTTTTATTCAAAGTTACGTAATTTATTTGAATTTAGTCTGTAAATTCTATTTAGTTATCTGAAAATTCTAATTGGTGTAGAACTGTAAAAGTATACATTAAAGCAAGAAACAATATGGCTGTTGGGAGCTGTGACTTTCTTACATAAACAGGGAAAGGGTTTGTAATTAGTTTATGTTTGCTAACAATGGGGAAAGAGTCTAAAATTGCCAAATGCATGCTTGCATAATTTTTGAACAGTCCCTAAGTATAAAAGAAATTTTTTTCATCATCATTAGTGTTAAGTTTTCATGCTATCATGTCTTTCTGATTAAGCTGGGTTTTTTTATAATTTAATTGAAATCACAAATGATGAAATGCTAATATGATATGTTTGGTTATCCTTGTACTATAATTTTATCTTTTATAACACAAAAATATACTTATTTCACAATCCTATTTAATTTTATTATTGGTAATATCATAGAAGAAAAATAAGCAATTTCTTTTCATTTGATTTTATGTTATTTGCAAAAATGAAGTCTATATTCTGGCAAGAAATTTTTTTATTTTACTTTAATCAATTTTTTAAATTTATCACATTTGTTGAAGCTTCACTTGTTTAAAGAAATCACTTATGATTTTAATAGTAACAAGTAAATAAGGAAACTTTTGATATATTTTCAGAAATAAGCTAATTACACCATTGTTATTATTATGGATACAAATTAATAGAAAAGCTATTATTATTTTATTATTATGGGTACAAATTAATAGAATTATAGAAAGCTTATTATTCCTCTCTTTGTAACAATATACATAGATCAGAGCTGTTTTAAAATATACAAAAAAAAATGACAAAGAGGTGACAAAGTTGCTTCATGATTTGTGTAATAAGAAATTGATATATTGTGGTAACAACTTAAAAAAACTGGAAAATATATGTATTGAAAATATTGACCCTAAATGCCAATTTTAAATGAAAATTAGTAGCTCTCTCAAAATATTTGTTGCCACTATTTTTAGAACATAGCCCGTGATTTTAGATTTTTAAAATAGAACTCTGAGTCTCACAAATTTTAAGTTCTAGAATCAATTACTTGAAAAAAATAATTTTTATCTAATAATAACTTAAATAAACTATAACATATTTGCTCAATTTCCTTTACCTTCACTGAACTTCCTTTTTTTTTCTTAAATTAAAAAGTATTCAATTTTATGAAGACTTATCTTTTAGTAGGAAAAACTAATACGACAAATCAGCAAAGTTTGCAACTTATAAAATTTTTTTTACATAAAGATTGTTTGGTTTTCCTTAAGCATTAATAATATTAACAAATGTGAGTATTATTAATAATAGATTTTTGTAATAATTGTATAATTTTCCTAATAAATCATTACAAGTTGTAACTAATTCTGTGTAAAGTTTTATCAGAGAGAGGAAAACATAAATTTTTTGTAAGTGTATTATTGAGACCGTAACATGTTTTTTTCTGTTCTAAAACTAAATGTGCTTGCTTAATTATTTAGATAATAAAACATGAGTTGTTCTTATATGTTTTAATATTATTCATAGCATTATTGTCTTTAATTAACTTAACATTTCTTTCATTCAAAATTAGGGCGTTTGCTTCTAATATTTGCAGCAAAATTGGAGAAATGATTCAAGGACTGGCTACTCCAGTTGAAGTCAAGTTACAACTCCTTTCAATATTTCAACATATGCACCATGATGCTCAAACTATTGCACAAGTAATCAAATTGATTGACATTCCTGTTCTTAAATTGTTTTAGCATAGTCATTTCACTAATTAAATGACTATTTTGTTACATTTTCTGAAGAAAAATTGCTACTATTTATGTATATGTTATTAAGATCATTCTAGATGCTTTGGGAATCATTCTATTTAAATTTAACTTTAAAAAAAATTTTATGTTATAGTTGCATAGATATAAAGTATACGATTAAGATTTAGAGCAGCGGTTTCCAGCTAGCATGAGGCCAGGGGCTACAATTAGAAACACAAATCAAATGGCGGGCCGCAACTTTATAAAAATTTTATGTAGGACTCTTTTATGTTTGAAGGCGCATTGAATATTACTGTCAGAATTTTACCAAGTTGTACAAAACAAAAGTAGTGAATTGCAAATTAAAGTAAGAAGCAGATTTTTAAAAATATTTAATTGCATATTAAAAAAATTGGGCTACAATAACTTTAATGTGAACCTATGTATTAAACAATTAATGTGCAACATATATCTAATTGTTAAGATATAAAACTTTATAAAGGTTGGTATTAAAACTTACATAGTAGCACACACAATTGAGGTTTGTCTGCTGCAATAACCAGAGAATGGATATTTACATTTTAAATTTAAAATTTACAAATGTGTGTGTAAATATTTTCGTCCAAATAAAGTGGTTTCAAAAAGTTAAATCTAAGAATTTCTTCAAGAAAATTTCTGATACACACATGCTAAATTATATTCACAAAATACAAAAAAAAATTAATAAAAAAGAGCAACATACACGATTATTTTTGTATTTGAATAAATATTTTCTTGGATGCAAAACCTGAGAAATAAATTTTTTTGCACCTTTGATATGATAAATTTCACAGAAACGAAGAAATTAGGTTTTTATTAATGAGAAAAGTATTTTAAATCCATAAAGATTTTTTACGAAAATTCCCACAAAAAAATGACAACTAATATATTTTAGTTCGCGGGCCACGAAAAAAGACTTCGCGGGCCGGCAGTTGGAAACCACTGATTTAGAGTAAAATAAATTTGATTCCCAGATGGTATTTCTTTCCCTGTATCATCTTGTTATTCAAGGCTATACTATTTAAAAATAAAATGTCAGAAGAAACATAACAATGTCAGATGAATGTCAGAAAAATGTCAGATGAAACATAACACACTTCATGTGTTATGTTTCAAAAATCATAATTTTTACTTGCTTCATATCTTATAAGCATGAGCATGCACCTAAGGGACGAACGCCCCTCAATTAACTTTAAAAATTTCCACTGTCAACCACTGGAAAAATTAAAAACTATTTAAAAAAAAATTTTTTTTAATTTTTGACTTTTTTTTCCTTTTTTTTTAGCATTAGAAATTAGAAGCAATTCTTTTAAATCTATTTTTCTAAGGGTTCTTTCTGTTCGTTCCAGTCATTTAAAAGAATTTAAATATCTCTAACAATTTAAAATAAAAAAAATACTTTTAGGAAAAAAAATTATTTAGTTCATCTTGTGAACATTCTTTTTATGAACATTTTTTTCATAAGTAATATAAATTATACAAAGCAATGTCATGAAAATAAACTGTTCAAAGGGAATAATCTGAGTGAGTCTTCGTTTGAAAACGGGACAATATTTTTCAGATTACGGCAATAGGAAAGTAGGTAAGGGGCAAGATCTAGAAGTTCAAACACCCCATTGTATCTGTTTTTCATTTATAATTTAAGATTTTTTTTCCTTACTAGTTTTGAAACAGTTTAAATGTTTTATTGGGTACAAAATAAATATTAAAAATTCCTGGTTTTCTTTTAAAAGAGCAATAAAGTGGTCTCTTCACAGACCAAAATAAAGCAGTCAGCTAGAACTGCACTGCAAAATCTACCCCCTCATCACCAACATTAATTTGCGGATTTCTTTTCCTTTTGAAAATTCGTCACAGAAAAAATAAGAGAATCAAAATGATGCATCCTTTCCTCCTTGATTTTCATGCTTTTTACCACCCACAGCATTTTCAACTTAACTCAAGTCAATCAATTTCTCAACTAAGTATAATGGAATTAGTGTTCATTTTTACATTTTAGCTAATAATGAAGCTATTATTATGCTTATATTTTTTTTTGTAATATCTGTGCTTATCTTTGGTACTTTAATTTACTTTTAAATTAGTGATAAAGATCATATTATAATAAATTGTTGTATTAGCTTTTTTTATTTGTAAAGTAAAGTGTTTCTGAAAATCGAAATTGAAGTAAGAGTTAAATTAATAAAGAATAAATTTTTTATGAACTCTTAAATTACAGTAGAGAACCGATTATCCGGAACGATCGGGACCATCGTGATTCCGGATAACTGATTTTTCCAGTTTTCTGAATCGCTACAAAATACCGTTTTTTTAATGTTTATAAAACGAAACTAAAAAATTATTTTGAAATAGTTTTAGAAATAATAAATAATGGAAATAATAAATAGTTTTAGAAATAATGGACTAATAACAAAATGGGCTCAAAATCTTGCAGGAAACTAAAAAAAAATTTTTTAAATAGTTTTAGAAATAATAAAAAGTGATAAATAATAATACCCTTAAGTTTAAATAAGGAAAGAAATTATGAAATAAAAATTATATACAGGCTTATATATGTTATTAATATTATTATTAACTATAATAACATATATAAGCTATTTGTGCTTATGTGAGATTCGTCTACAAACGGCTTTTGATCTGTCCTCTAAATCAGTTCTTTCGTCAACTCGATACGCCGTACACTCTAAATAACAAAATGGGCTCAAAATCTTGCAGGAAAAAAAAATTTTTAATGGAAGAAAATTAATTTCCGGTTCCGAATTATATTCCGGTTTTCCAGATAAGAGGTTTTGCACTGTATTATTTTTTATTTTTTGATCCAATGTGCAATTTTGAACAAAATAGTACTGAATTTTCTTTACTGCATTTTGAATATTTCTCATTGAAGAACAATATTTTTGTCTCACAAAAGTGATCTGTTTAAAGTTTGTAAAAAAAACTTATCTCATGAAATTAATTAGAAACTGCGATGAAATAATTTCCTAATTGTTCAACTTATGTTGTTTGAACTTGTAAATCAGTATTTTTACCTAATGTAATATAGGTCTGGAAACTATGCACATCCCTTCTACCTGATTATCCATCTCAACAATTTGTTGTTTGCACTCTGCATACTCTCACTGAACTAGCTGCTGCTTCAATAACTCACATTCCTCAACAGGTATGAGAAATTTAATTATTTATATTGAAAGCATTAGTATATAATTTATGTAGTACAATAGAACATTTTTCTAATATAAACATTGAAGCATGAGGTTTTACGATATATAGAATTTGCACAAAAATATGCACTTCAGTTTTTTATTCACAGAAAAAAGAAAGCAAACAAATTTTTCAATTTTTGTTTGCTTTAATGTTTTAACCTCTTGTAATTGGAGATTATAAATTTGAAACCGTGAACAATTTTAAATACTTGGGATCTGAAGTCAATAGTCTTAACGGCATCTTGCCTGAGATCCGTAGTAGAGTCACAGCAGCTAATCGATGTTTTTTCGGTCTTAAAAAGTATCTGAAATCTAACTTCATCAGCAGAAAAACAAAGATTCTGATATACAAAAGTTTGATGAGACCCATTCTTACTTACTCTGCTGAGACTTGGACAATGACAGAAAAAGTAAAGCACACTATTTCTGTGTTTGAAAGAAAAATTTTAAGAAGCATATTTGGTTGCCTTAAATGTAACAATATCTGGAGAAGAAGAACTAACTCCGAACTTTACATACTATTTAAAGAACCTGACGTAGTCAAATATATTTCAATTCAGAGAATCAAATGGGCAGGACACCTATCAAGAATGGATAATAACCGCATTACAAAAAAGATCTTCTCTGCCAGACCATTAGGCACTCGAAAAAGAGGAAGACCTAGTCTTAGAGGGCTCGACTGCCTTGAAAGTGATTTAAATATTCTAAAAGTCACAAATTGGATGTCTCTGGCCAAGTGTAGAAGAGCCTGGAGTTCAACTCTGCGGTAGGCAAGGGCCCATCCTGGGCTGTCAGGCCAATGAAGAAAAAGAAGAATGTCTTAACCTTAAATTAATAATTTTTCTTGAACCCTGTGAAAAGTTAATAGTTTTTTCTCTGATACAGGGATTTTTTAACTGCAATTTCCATTGCTTTCTTCTGCAAACTTATTGTGATTTATGGAAAATTATGGCTTATACAATTCTTTTTTAAATCTTCAACTGTATATGATATTTTTAAGAAGCATCAGATATTAAAATTTATTTTTTTAAACAAGATTTGGCTATTTCTTTTGCCTCAAATTGAGGTTTAAGATGATTTTTAAATATAATTACTGTATATTATAGTTGTCTTTGAACATAATACATTAAGTGCTTAATAAGTTTCAAAAATAATTAAGCTTAGATGTTTGTTTTTTCAGTTAAATTGAAATCACATTATTTTCTATTAAAATTATTGTTTCTGAAACTGTTATTTGTCAGTTACCAAATAATCATCTTAAACAAAGTTTTTGGAGTCTTTTTTATTCAATATCTTCTTATCAGTTATTATCGTAACATGACTAATGGATAATATTTGGTTAACATTTTAAAACAGTTTGATTAAAATTATATGACTTTTTATAAAAATTTGATTTTTTTTATACTAACTTATTGTTATTTAATTAACATCAGTAACCAAAGCTTTTCTGTAACTTTTGGGAAATATTATTATTATTTTGCAATCTATTCAAATATTCAATCTTTATCTGTTTATTTTATTTCACATCTTTTCTAATAATTAATTTTAGATCTTTTTTTTATTTTATTTGTTATAGGTTAATTTATTAATTTCTTACCTCAAAGAAGATGGCCGTATGTGTGTGAAACTAAATGCCTTAAAAGATATGGAAAAATTAGCAAAGACAGGTCCTCACTTGTGGACTTTAGAAAACGTAAATGTGAGTTTTCCATTTTTATACATTTATATTTTTTTTAAAAACAAAAATTTCATTTAAAAATATAAAATCATTTATATTTATTTTTGTTTCAGCAATTGGTGAATTATACCATTGAAACGCCCTATATTAGTTTGAAGTGTGAGATTTTCTCTGTGATGGTGGCTTTGGCTTATTCAGTTTCTGTGGACAAGTTTGACTTATCAGCTGGTATTATTTAAGTTTATTTATTTTTTATCTATGTTTTATCAAGTATTTGTGTATAAACATTAGCTGGTTGTGTAATTGTAGCTATAGACATAAAAAAAAATTCTTTTCGAATTTGGGCTTTTTAATTTTAAATTTATTGTATTTTTTGGCGTTGAAGTCAACTTTTTAAACTGCTAATAAATTTAGACATAATTTTTTTCTAAATAATATCTTGATTAACTTAAGATATATAATCAATATAAATAAATACAAATGCAGGTCTATATGATGTATGCAAACATCAAAAGAATAACTCAACCAATGCTTTTGTACAAAAAAAAAGAAACTTTTTGCATTATATATAACTTCTTTTAAGTTGATACCATTGATTTTAGAAATCTGAAAGTTTTATCTACGCCAAGTTCAAATACTTAATTTACAGTATCAAAGTTAGAGTTTAAATTAGATTTCCTAATAAAAGTAGTAGAAAAACAGCTTTAAAGTATTGGTTTAAATTATTGTTATTAAAAAGTTTTTTTTGCATTTAATAATCAGTGCATATTAAATAATATGTAATAATTGAACTATTACATAAATAATTGGCTCCAAAAAATATGTTAGTTATATTTTGTGATGGTAAAATACCAGATTATTATTATGTGGAACTGAAGGTGACAATTTTGATTCTAAAATGGCATTCAACTTACCTTATTCTTTTTTATTTGTCATTGTCTTGATTCATGTAATTCCGAATTATTATTATAAAATAATTTATATTGCTTATCACACTCTTTCTAACATATAACCATTGAAATTTTCCATTGAAGCAGATGTTGATCATTTAAACTAAATTGCATCATTATTTATTTATACCACAAAGTTTTGTTATTCAATTACTGATTCTGCTTGCATGAATTCATCTTCTACAAGTAAATTTGGAACTTATTACTCTTAAATGCTTCAATAATTGTTACTTTAAAATGTTTTAATGAGTGAATTTTAGTATAGAAACTGCAGTATTTAGTTTTGAATATGCCTGATTGTGAAGCATTAAATAAATAAAGGGAAAAATTCAAACATCAGGATACTGATGATTAAGTGAAAATATTGTTAAATATTTCATAGTTTTTTATTTTTTAGAATGTAAAGTTTTAAAACTTTCTCAAGATTGTATATTGCATGATAATGTCCCACTTGCTGCAATATCTGTGGAACTGTTGTCTCAAATAGCAATTCATGTATTTCAAGGTAAACTTTGTTCCTTTGCAATTTGTTGAATTTTTTATTTTATTTATAAATGAACTATTTTGAATTTTTTTTCCAATAAACTTTTAGAAGACGTAGTTGTTCAGAATATAGATTTAATGCCAGAAGTATCAAGTGCTATTGAAGCATTACTTTTAGTAATTTGTACATCTGATGATCAAAGACCAGAAAACCTCAAATCACTATTAGTAAGTGGTGTTAATTTTATTTATTTGTTTTTTATTTATTTATTTTTATGTATTTATTTATTTTTATGTATTTATTTATTTTTATGTATTTATTTATTTTTATGTATTTATTTATTTTTATGTATTTATTTATTTTTATGTATTTATTTATTTTTATGTATTTATTTATTTTTATGTATTTTTTTTAATAACATTTGTAAGTAATGCAACCAAGCTTATTCTAGAATGCGTAATTTTATAGGTTTTCTAATTATTAAAAAACATGAAGCTTGTGTAGATTTTCTTTTCAATCTTAAATTATAATAGCTTTAATTTTCTGATATAAAATATATTAGTAATGATTTCAAAACCTTTTATTTTTATTTACATTGATTAATGCATGCAGAACAAAGTTATTGATTTTGTATTTTTAATACAAGAGCAGTTTTAATATTTTTTTAGAGGGGAAAAACATAATATTCTTTTCTTCTTATAATATGTATAATTTTAAGGTATCACTTTTGATATGCAAGCATTTTCTAGAAAAAAAGATTAAATATTAATCACAAGTTTCTTATTTCTTTTAAGTTACTTATTGGAAGGAAATATGACTGTTTCATTTTGTGTTTTTCTCTTAATTTTAAGCAAAAGAATAATCTAATGATTAAATATATTACATTATTTTACAGAAATGTTTCAAATGTGCTGTAAATATATGTGAAGTATCTCCTGAGATGTGCATTCAGTTTGTTGATACTATTGGCTCTTTGATTGGTAAAACTTCAGGTAATTGTGATAGTTTTTACTAAGTTCTCTGCTTTTTAAACCCTTTTATAAATTGTCCTCTGCATAATATTCCTAGTTATTTCTTATTATGTATTTAGTGCTGATAAATTAAAATTTAACAACATAATTATCTCTCAAGAATAAACAAAATTAAAAGCATGTCATAAAATTCTTAACTTATTTATTTAATAACAATTTATGTGTTCATCTTTGCCTTGGTTAGTCTAAATCTTTAAAAAGAATCGTGGTGGTTCTGGGGATGGAGCATTCGCCTTCCAATGAGGGGAACTGGGTTGGAATCCCAGCAATGCCTAATCAATATGAATTCTGCACTGACTTGCTGACATAAAATATCCTTAGTGGTTGACGGATCATAGGTTATAGTCCTTTTGCCGTCAGGCTAACCGTGGAAGGTTTTCATGGTTTTCCTTGTGATAGGCAAATTTCTTGCAATAATTGATCCGGGAGTTCCCTTGTCTTCTGGACTGGGTTCAAAATTACAAGGCCATGGAGCTGAACATTAGTAGTCGTAAACCCAAAATTAGGTCAGCTTTTCAACAACTTATAAAATCTTTAAAAACGAAGTCTAGTAAGAATATTCTCTTATGAATGAAATTCTTTTTAGTACATGCTGAACCTTGAAAAACACTCTGAGAAAAGGATCAAGTAAAGTAAAGCATTTAAATTCTGTTTTTATTAAATTAGATGGCAGACTCTTAGTCGAAAAGTTTGAGAAATTTCTAGAAATAATAACTTGTTTTAAATTTTTTTATGCACAAATGCCTCTTTAATTTCACATTCAAGAGAATATATTATTTCTATGTTACATCATTTGAATTAATTAGATATCTTTTGAGTTCAGCAGAAACTATGTTAAATTTTACTTTTTTACTATGTAGTTAAAATGTTTCCCAGAAGATTTGAAGATCTGCTTTTTTTTTAAGAAAATGCTTTTTTTTTTAAGAAATCACTCTTTTTTTTTTTTTTTTAAGAAAATGTGTGAAAGTTAACTTTGAAATTTTTCCCCACGATCAAATCGTGTAGTAAAATTTGAAAAGAGTTAATATGCTTTGTTTTCTTGTAACACTATTTGAGCAAAAAATGTAAGTTTAATATTCTCCGTTTCATTAAATCTGCTGATTAACAAGACAAGATTAACTAGAAAAGCGGTGCTAGATGGTTCATTTTTAATTTGTATTTTTTTAAAAAATCCAACACATTAAGACAATTTTACATGATCTCGTTTAGAATAATTTATAAATATAAAGTTAGAAAGTTAAATAAAACATATTTCTGATAACGAAAAAAAAAATTTAATGTGGAGTTAAAGTTTATTATAAGATTTTGAAATAATAGCCATAAAGTTTTATAAAACTAGTCACCCATAAAATTTTAAGTTATTGCTTATGCTTTTTAATTATATATGTATATAACTTTTTTATTTGCATTTTTGATACGTTTGAAGTAAAACAAATTTAGTGCAGGGTGTGAAATTTCCACTCATCAGCTCCCCATTGGCAATCAAGCGTTTAAGTCTGACGAGTAAATTTTATCTTTTAAAATTTCAAGTTTTGTGTTAAATTCTGATAATAGTTTATATTAAATTTATATTAAACTTAGATAATCGTTCTTCGACGCCCGGTGGCTGAGCGGTAGCGCTTCGCGCTGTCATGCCACAGGTCCATGGTTCGATCCTCGGGCCGGGCAAGGTTGACTCAGCCTTTCATCCCTTCAGTGGGTCGATAAATGAGTCCCAAGCATGCTTGGGAACTATACACTGGGGGTTCCGCGTTCGGCTGACCACCTGACCGGAACATCTGCTCCTGCACCCCAGAGCCCAAGGTCAAGAAAACTGAGATGGACACAGTAGGCCTTGGCCCTCTTTGGGCTGTCGCGCCGTTGAGTTTAGTTTTAATTGTTCTTCAGTGTAGCGGTACCTAGAAGTGTTTTGAAATCAAGCAAAAGCATTTTCATTCTATTAAGAACGTAAAATGCTGAGTCACTCATTTTTCATCCATTTAAACCATTGCATCTGAGAACATTGAAATCTTAAAACAACCACGACTTGATTCAATATTATTATTCCAGTTAACATGTCTACATTCTTTTATGATTTCGTTCACAGAAAGTTCTTCATACAACATCTACAAATATTTTAAAAATTGTTAATATTTTTCATGAGTGTGAAATAGTGTTGAGCAAAAATTTTAGAACTGAAATGTCTGCTCTGATTTTTTGAATGAGCAGAATTCTTGTTTTCGCACTCACACACAAAAAAATGAAGATAGAATTTTTATTCTAGATGTATGGATTGTTCCACTATGTACAGCTCTATGTGCATTAGGCAATAAAAGTGCTGGTGTTGTAGTTTGCTGGCAAACAGATTTAATACCAAAGCTGAAGGAATTCATTTTACAACCTCAAATAACTTCTGAAAGAGCAAAAGCTATAGTAAGTAATTTATATATAATGATACTTTCTAGATAGTTTTTTTAGCGAACTCTATAGAATTTGTTTATATTATTTTCTTATTGTTTCAGAAAATAAAGGTTTGCTAAGCGTTACTTGTTTGAATGTATTGTATTTCTTGAATGAGAATTTTTTTTATTAAAAGAAATAGTTCTTGTTCTTATTAAAAGCATTTTAAAATAAAATTTTTAAATTTATGATCAAAATAAATAAATAAAGTAAAATAAAAATACGAAATGCCACTGAAAATTTAATATTTAAAAAAATTTCTTCAGACTTGTAATCTAATGTTAAAGTATAAGAAAAACTTTTAATTCATATTTTTTATGTATTAAGATTGATTTACCAATTTTGGATAAAGTCTCACTTTAGAATATATTATCTAAAGAAAGTTTTGCTATGTCTTATTCTTTTCTCATTAAAAGATGTTTAAAAATTAAATTTTGAAAAAAAATCTATTAATATGGCTATTGAGGAAATATTGTTCTATAAAATGTTATTCTTTCTCTAACTTTGAAATATATTTTGGCAATATAAAGTGTAATTTGTAAAAATAAAAAAAAATATATGCTTATTCTTATGTTATATAAAGAAGTGCAACTTAGATAAAAAGTTTTTAATTTTTAAAAAATACAGGGTTTTTTTCTACCTTTTACAACTTAAGTTCTTGTTAAATTAAAAAATTAAATTCTAAACTTAAGGCCTGAAATATTTTTTTATATTAACTTACTTTAAATTTATATTTGTCTTTTTAGTTTTTGGATTAAAACTTTAGTGTGATACATCTCATGATACTTCATTCTAATGTTTTATCATTTAATGACGTTTTTCTTTCAGGGTATGGTATGCACTTTACTATTTCAAACAAGCGTTGATAAGCCATGGGTTCTTCATGATGATGAGGTTGTAATGAATGCTATTGATTCCGTGGATTTCTGGTCTTCTTATAAAATAGGCCGTCAAGCTACCAGATATGGGCATCATCAGTATGCCATTAAAATCTTTTCTACCCTCTGTAATAAGGTAAGTTAGTTATATTGATATATATAAGTTACTGTGTCTTATATTGACTTATATTGATATACAGTGGTGGCCAAAAGTGTGGACATTTTTTTAAAGTTTCATGTTTTTCAACTTTGTGTGCTTGTAGAATATATTAATTTTCACTTAAATACAAACGTTTATATATCAAATTGAAGGTAATTTAATGTAGAATTTAATATTAAATACAGTATTACAATATCTGTATTACAAAAAAGGTTATGCAACTAATAGTAAGATCTATCTCAGATTTGCATTTTTTTAAAGTGATACTTACACAATCAATACTTAAGGATAACCCTTATTTTTTAAGACAGTTTCACAGTGTCTTTTCATTGAGTGATCGAGTGTTTGGAGTTAATCTTTTGTAATCACATGGTGCCAAGAATCAATTATAGCTTTAATAAGTTGTCTTTTATTGGATGGACATTTTTTTCGTACAAGTATTTTCAAACGTCGCCACAAATTTTCGATTGGAATGAGATCAGGGCTGTTTCTTGGCCTTGGTAATATATCTATGCCTTTATTTTGAAACCATGCTTTGTATACTTTTGCTGTGTTGCATGTAGCTGAATCCTGCTGAAAAGCAAATGGTGGGTTGTTGGGGAAGAGATCCCTGATGGAAGGTATCAATTTTGGTTTCAGGACAGGTTCGATGTATTTTTTGGCATTCAGGATGCCATCAATCACTTGAATTCGGCCCACACCATCTGCAGACATACATGCCGAAATCATGACATTTGTTGGGTTTTTTGTAGTTGCTTCAATGCAATCAGGATGAAGTGCTTCACCTACTCTACGTTTCACATATTTTCTACTATCACTACTACGATATTTTACTCTCATCGCTCTAGATTACTTGCTTCCATTGATTTTCTGACCATTTAATGTGTTCTTTTGCCCACTTAACTCGTTTTTCGAGTTGCTTTTGATTTAAATATAGTTTTTTCCTTGGAATTCTAGCTTGTAGTCCAAATCCTGATAACCTTCTTCTTATTGTTCTTGAACTTACTGCAATACCCGCTGCATTCATTTCACATCTAATGGCATCTGATGAAATTTTTCTATCTTGAAGGCATGGTCGTTTAATTTTTCTATCGGCAGTAGCACTTGTGCATTTTTTTCGGCCTGATTTGGCTTTATTTTCCACTGATTTCATTTTTTCATAACATAAACAGAACTTTTGTACACCAGAACAAGTCACTGAACCACCAACTTGTCTTGCAATTTCAACATAAGAGAGGCCATTTTCTCTCAATATGACAATTCGGCTTCTTTTCGTAGATGTCCAATTAGTTCTTCTTGTTGATGACATTGTTTGAAATTAGTTTAATTTAAAAAAAAGGACTTCAAATATTGAAAAACAGCAATACTCTATTTAATTGTACTAGTATGCATCATTCCGCAAAATATTTCCACAACAATAACTCTTTTACCATCCAAATAACCTAAACAATAGTTACAGACATTTGATTGGTCCTTAGAACAGTGTTTGTGATTGGCTTGTACGCTTTTTCTACAAAACACGTCCTTATTCAAAACGATTTGTGTTTGTTTGTTCTACTAAAATGAACATAACTTTTTTTGTAATACAGATATTTTAATTCTGTTTTTGTTATTAAATTCTGCATTAAATTACCTTCAATTTGTTATATAAACGTTTGTATTTAAGTGAAAATTAATCTATTCAACAAGCACACAAAGTTGAAAAACATGAAACTTTCAAAAAATGTCCACACTTTTGGCCACCACTGTATATAAGTTATATTGATGTATATAAGTTACTTTCTCAAGTGAATTTCAACAATTGCATAGTCACTTGAATGTCCAAGATATTTGTTATGTCAGTTTTGATATTAATTTATCTACTGATATTTTTAAAAAATTTTTTGTTGACATTTTAATATCTGGTAAGGATATATTAGGAAAAACTCTTTGTTCAGAATACTTGGCAAGTATACACCGTGCGAAGATTTTTAATCTTTCAAAACATTAGGTTAAGAATACCGGTTATTATCCACACTCTTTCTTTTAATGTGATTATTGTCATTTACCGGGAAAACTGGGCTATCACGAATTTCAATCATTCTTAGTAAGATATAGAAATATTAATAATTGTTGAAATATAATTAAAGAAAGAAACTGATCTACAAAGTCAGAAATAGACAAAATAAGTAACTAACATTTAAAATAATAAATCAAAATAGAAAAACACTTAAAGCAGCTAAATCCAAATTTGTTTTATTTTAATTTATTAAAATCCGAAAAACAGTTCTACCAGAAAATTTTAAGATATGTGTGTTAGCAGGACAGCACTTCATCAGGAGACACATTGCCTGCCTAATTGTTCAAATATTTTTGCTTTCAAATCATAAAAAATTAATATATATTTGCTCAATTTTAACAATTTACTTATTGTTGTCTTATTTAGATTTTTATTTTGTTTTAGCTAGTTAAAGCTCAATTAATATATTGTTTATATTATTACCATTTGATTATTTAGCTTGTTTTATGAGCTTAAACACTAAATATTTATAAACTGTTAATGTGTATTAATTACTTCTAAAAAATAATAAATTGTTGTTAAATCATAATATTAATATATCGTTGATAACTATAATGATTTCATGTAATTGTTTTCATTCAATTGTTTTCAAATAAAGTTAGTAATGTATACTTGTAAGTATTGAAATGTATTTTTTCTAATATCTTCTTATTTTATTTTATAAGGAAATAAAAAAAAATTATTCTAATTATGTTATAAATTTAACCTTGACACTCACTTTTTTTTTCTTTTTTTTTTTTTTTTCTGTTCCTTTAATTTTTGAAAGCCTCTGTAAAAAATTCTTCTTAAGATTTGAAATTTAATTTTGATCATTTTGTGTGATTCATTTTTATTGCTAAAAAAATAGTTATTGTTTATTTTTAGGTTAGCTCTGAGCATTTGTATTTCTGGTTGATAAGTCTTTGTGAAATGAGTAAAGCTGAGAACTGTTTGACATCTAAAATTGTCAGAAGTAATCAAGATATAATAGAATATGTTACCCAAGCTATAACTCATTACATGAAAGCTATATCAGCTCTGAAGGTATGATCTTACACTTTTTTTACATTTAAATTAATGTGAAAATGAATTATTTAATAATAATTTGACTTAGCAAATCAAAAAACGATAACCAATCAAAACTAATGTTCACAACTGCAAGGAAACTAATCGGTTAAAGAGTTAAGGGCAAGCTACTAAAGAGCACCTGCTTGGTTACAAAAGAAATACAATGAATATAAATAATAAAGAAACAACGAATATTTATTAAAAACTTTACAACAAATGCATAAAAGAACAACCATCAACTGGCGTGTAAGCTTTAAATAGACAATGAAGTAAATCATGCAGATGTTGGAAGATTCCTGACATTTTATTAACACTTACAGCTGTGACATTGATTTAGGACAACAATAAATCTTCAGTGATGCCACTAAACTTTGGAAACTGTGCATCCCTGGGATGCAGAACTTCCAAATTTCACTGACTTTTTTTACTAAGAGTAAATTCATATCCTCTTTAAAATAAAATAAATTATTTAAAACATTCTAAATTTTCAAAATTTAAAAAAAAGCGAAACAAAAAGGATGGGGAAAATTGGTCGCATGATGAAAAAATCCATTAAAAATGATCTGTGGTATTGGATAGACAATAAACTATCCAACTCTTTATCCATCTATTAATTCACTCATTTATGAAGATTTCATCTATTGAAGAGGAAACAAAGAATTTCGAAACAAGAAAATAGTTGCAATACTTGCCTTGCCAACTCTAGTTAAACACTTGTCTCAAAGAAATACAGTTGTATTTCCGTGAGATACAATGTATTTGATACTCAAATACAATGCAAATGATACTCAGATACGCTATACAATGTATTTTGTTACTCAAATTTTGTTCACTTTCTCTTTCTGCCATTAATATGGAACTATGAAGAAATTTTATTAAAAAGAAAATTTGGTTTTATTTTGCCCACATTAAACAGCTGACAATTCTCACTATGAAAAATTAAGTGTCCTGTGGGTGTGTAAAAAAAATTTTGCCCCACCTACCACTTTTTAGTCCTTGACGCACTAAGGTGTTTAAGTGCAATTGCTGAATCTTATTAAAAATACTTTTTAAGTGTCCACAACGAAAGAAATCTAAATTGGGAAATTCAGGAGACCTGAGAAGCTCAGAAATACATGCCCACCATAGGGAATCCAACTATTCAAAAAGACAGCATCCAGTCTAGGTAGTTTGAGACTACTGTGAAAAATATGCTGCTTCAACATGCAGGAACCACATAACCGTATAAAATCATTTGGTACATTTTATCTTAAATAAATAAGGCAGCATTTGCTGATGACAGATAAGGTTTTTTTATCCATTTAAGATTCTTTATCATCATACTCAATTCTTTATCATCAATCATTCGTCTATATTGTATTTTCCATTTTCACTAAGCAGGTTCTTTTGTGCTTCAACTCTTAATTTTTGATTCCCTATGGAAGTAGTTCGTTTTAGGAAACTCTCTCAATCTTTACTGTAGTGACCTTTATTTTTGTTTCACTTTCTATATAGCTGCCTACAAGTTTACACATATTCAAATATCAAATTCAATGTAAGTGTTTTACTTCTATAAAATATTAGTTAATATAGTTTTCTTCTTTTTTTTATTTATTATCTCATTAAAATCTCACTGATCTCTAATGACCCTTTATTTAGGCCTATGACCTGTTAAAACATGACGAAAGATTGTAAAAATGATTATTGAAATAATATTCGTAATATTGGACCAAAATTGTAAATTAATCTTATAGCATAGGGCAGAAATTTTTTCTTCTTAAATATATTTAGAAAAGAAAGATTTTAAATGAACATTTAATTTTACTGGTATTTTATAAGCAAGCCATTTTTTTAAATCTTTGAGTATGAATGGATAAACAATGTTATTCCTGATGTTAAAGCAAATTTTACTTTCATGCACATGTTAACATAAAAATATTTTATTATCAGCTTTATAAAGCTATCCAATTTCCTAATTATTTTTGTAAAGCAATTTATACCTTTCCAATTCTCCTTAATAGTTCATGTATTTTATTTTAAAATGTTTAAATTGAAAATTAGTAAATAGTTTTAAGATATGTAAAATTTCTGGTAAAAAATAAAAATAATACTCATTTATAATGTTTATCTCATGTAAACAATGCATGTATATAGTTTTTAAGCAATGAACAATTTTACTAAAATAATTACAGTGAAATAATAACCTTTGGTTTTGAAAAATTTTAAAACTTATATTAATATGTTTTATCTTTAGAACATGTTTAGATGTGGGTCTTAATTTTATGTTTTAAGTTTCAATATCTTGCCTTCAGTATCTGCAGGATGTTTTTGATATAATCTGCAAGCAAAACTTTTAATTTTATTACATGATTTTTGTGCAGAGAGTTTGAAAGATTTAGATGTAGTATTATTTTATATGATTGAAGTCTGCAGAGATAATTTTAATGTTTTATAAAGAAAGTTATATAGGTCTACAATTTTAAAATTAATGCTTTAAAATTTTGAATGATTGTATCTGATACTCAGACAGTTAATTTAACTGATAATTATCTATTAAACAAAAAAGTATGTGAAAAAGGGTGGAATTTGAATAAAAAGGGAGGTAAAAGTATTATATAAATATATCACCTTAAAAATAAAGGTGATATCCTTTATATTATCTTTTTCCACAATTGTATTACATCTTTATCGATTAACACATAGCATTTTTGTCTATATCATTTACTAACAATGTGAGAGTAACACAACTGTGTTACATTTTTTTGGATTTATAAGGGAAGGAAAAAAGATGATATGAAAATATCATCTTACTAGTATCTTTCTATATAGTAAGGTGGTATTTTTACATTGTATTTTATAATAATTTTGTTTCATATTTAAGGATTACCTCATTCTATATTTAATATGTATTACATAGGAGAAAAATTTTTTTTGTTGCATGAGATTTTTTTCAGAAATCTTCGATACTTTTGTATTGTTGATTTTAAATCTGAAATCGGTTCCTCTCTCCATGCTATGGAGTTATTTTAATGCATTTTGTAGTCTATTTCTTGTCGACATGTACAAGTTTAAAAACGATATATAAAAGGGTGTCACGTAATCGTTCCAACAAATTTTTAAGAGCACATTATCAGTAGGGCTGCAAATTTGTCGCGGGACAAAAAAACCCCAAATTCGCGGAAAAATCGCTTGAAATTTTGAAAATTACACAAATTCTAAACATAAAAAAATTTATTATATTAATGATGCAAAAGACGGAAATTGCGCTAATAATTAAAAAAAAAAGCGTAAAAATATTTCTTTGAATTTCAAGCAATATTAATATTTTTATTTAAATGAACAGAATTTTGGTACAAAGTATTGTACATTGTCAGATTATTCTCATTTATGCTTCGTCTTTCATCACTTAATACATTTTTATACTTAGAAAACGATCTTTCTGCGTCAACGCTGTTTTTAGGCACCGACAAACTTCGAATTGCCACTTTTGCCAATTTTGGAGCGTTTGGTCTTTGATTTCCAAAACTCCATCAATTTTCCTTCACCAACGCGCAATTCCTTGACCATTGCTTTGTAAGAAGTAATTGCTGTGAAAACTCAAGCATTCTACATTCAAACTACTAGTTACAAGTCCCTACTAATTACTAGTCCCCCCCTTCATCTAAGAAACTGATCCATATTTAAGAAATCACAAGAAGCCGCCTAGGAAAAGTTAACTGGATATGTAGAAAGGCAGTAGAAATTTCATTGCCCAGTGCAATAGCATGTATAACAATTTTTCTGTCAAAGATTTGATTTATAACATTTTCCTTCTTTTGTGATTCTAATTTCTTTTGTACTCTTACTGACTTCAGGAAGGTAATTACCCTCCCTAAGTGTAGAAAGACCACCTTACTTGACAAGATTGTGATTATCTCTTATCTCTGAACTATTTTCATATCATTTTGCTATCGATTCACTCCCCTAAATATCTAATCAATTTTGCATCTTCAATTTAAGGTTCAGGAAAATAAAAAATTCTGTTTAATAAAAATAATAAATAAAAAATGGAAAAAAAATCAAATTTTAAGCAATTTTCGCGCAAGTCAAGACATATTGAGAAATTCGCGGATTTTAGGAAAAAAGATGACAATTTCGTGGAAATTCGCGCCACGACAGACCTGCAGCCCTAATCATCAGGATTAAAATAGCCTAGGAACCCATGTCCTGATATGTTGTTATACACCCCTAGCCGTGTACAAAAATATTTCCATGCATTGGAAATATTTCTTATGCAATTTTAATCTTAATGTTCTGCCCTTAGAGTTTTGTCTCAACATTTATGTGACTCCCTGTTATACATGTTGACAAAAAACAGACTAAAAATGTCATTTTGAAAAACTCTGTAGCTCTAGGATTAAAACTTGTTTCAGATTTGAAGTCTTTACACCCAAATGAGACAAGATCTATTATTTATTTCACTGCCACAAAAAAATTTGTTCCTCAGTGTTAGTTATAAAAATATTTATTATATTGTGAAGGAATAAAATCTTTTCTATTTATTTTTCATGTAATTAATTGGTAAATGAAACTGTTGAATGAACTTTTATGGAGTAATAAATTATTATGTGTGTTTTTAGGCAGCTACAACACCTCAACATTCTTTACTTTTCCAATGTGAATATGCCAGGCTGCGAAGTGAAGTACTTCAAGCACATCTACAACTGTTGTTGGCGTGCTCTTGTGTTAAGACTTCACCACCTCCAGCAATTGCTGTGTCTGTTGCTACTGCTACCAGAGATGAGCTACAGAAATGTGGCAGAGTTGTTATGCAGGTATGGTGCAATCTCAACTAATTTGTGCATGAAATGAAATGATGAGTATGTGTCCATGTGTAGAGCCATGTCTGTTGCATGATATGTGAGTAAATGGGGCTCTTACGATTATTAAATTTGACATGGAGGTTTATATTGATCACCCAATCATCAGAACATAGCCCACATTAGAGTTTTAATGCTTCTATCAATTTCGGTTTTTGAATTTTTAATTTCTCAAAACATATAGACAGGCAGTGATTTATCTAGACCAATGAAGAAACATAACAAAAAATGCACTTTTGATTTTGTTATATTTTATTTATTGTTTGGGGAGAATTTTTTTTTTCCTTGTTGATGTTGCAGCTTGAGTGATTGGAGTACAGTACACTCTCGATTAACCGTGCGCGGATTATCCATGCTCATTCCGGAGTCAACAAAAAATTTAAAGGGAAACATTTTCAAGATTAAAAAAATTTGATTCATGAAGTTATAACACTACCAAATTTTTGAAAGCAATATTCGTTATTGAATTGCAGCATATGGAATATCAGCAGCATGGTCAAGGGTAAAATCGTCTACTTTATCACGATCTTGGAGAAAGATCGTACCGCTTGATGAACAATCCTCTTCAGATATTCAAGAAGAGTATAATAATAGTATTCTTGAACAAGCAAAGGAAATCGAAGGTTTCGAAATTCTTGATGAAGAAAATTTAGAAGATTGGTTTCAAAGTGATGCATGTGAGCCTGGCTTCCAGTATTTGACTGATGAAGACATCGTTATGTTGTTAAATCAAATAATGATGATAGTAACTGATGCAGAAGATGTAGTAAATGAGGAAAATACAATTTCTCATTCTGCTGCTCTGTGGAAACTTTATTAGTTTATATGGGAGTATCTGATTACGGTGATATTAATGTGATTCGTAAAATATGTGACAATATATGGCGCATTACACATTTTTTTTTAAAAGGAAAATTCCTAGTTTGATTTTATACAGCATGCAAATGTCAGTAATTTTTATATTTTTTGTATATTAATTTTGTATATTTTTTGTATATATTGATATTGATTTTTTCTTTAATAAAAGGAGTTTTCAGATTATCCATATTTTTCGATTGTCCGTGCGACCTGTCCCGGTGATTAACCCGGATAATCGTGCACTGTATAAAGAATAAAGTGCACTGTATTTTATTTTCATTTTCCTACAAATATATTAGAAGAAAAAGTTTTTTTTCCAGGGAGAAAAAGATTTTGTTTTGAAAAAATAATCAGAAGTCTCAAATAAGATATTAATTAATCGGCACCAATTCCATATGATTTTTTATATCATTTAAATAAAAATAATTTTTTTTTATTTTTTCCTCATTGATACAGCAGCTTTCAATTAATATACAATCAATTAATTACAATCTTTCTATTAATTTTAATCTACATTAATTCTAATGATATCTTAAAAGTAGTGATATTAATGCAATTATTTGTTTCTGAAAAAAATGAAAGTTTAATAAAAATTTTAATTTTAAAATGCTATTTAAAAAACTTGCAAGCAATTTTGAAGAATTAAATCCTTTCTTTTGCATCACAATTTTATTATTTTTGAATAAAAGTTAAATACTGCCATGCGAATCTTCTCGTGGCTGATATTTTACTAAATAATTATTGTGTTTAATTTTTTTTTCTTGTAATAAATTAACTGTTATTTTGAGCCTAATATGATTTGAGACTATTAAAGTTGTTTAAGAGGCTCAGCATTGTGTTTTAATTTAGTTTCTTTATGGGCATTTTGTTATGTTATTCTAACAGTGATGAACAGAAAGTTCAATATTGATCTGAGAGAAGAGGCAGGGATGCTACTCTTTTATCTGAGTGATTAATTTCGTCCTATGAAAAATTCATCAATCATTAAGGAATAGTCTTTGTTTAATCTATGCTTTTAATTTTGCGTAACTTTTGTTTAAAATAAAAATTTCTAATTTTTACTGACAGTTTTCATTACATAAAATATTGTCGTATTGCATTCTATTTTCCGATCGTCGTGAATCCTTTTTGTGATTACTATTATTATTTTAATAAGTCGTGAAAATTGTCATTAAACTTGAGGCTAATTTATTCATTTTCCGATGGAATTAGCTTTGATATACTAAAAATCTTAGTCACTTTAAAATAAATGGTGTATTTTTTTATTTGTTTATTTTTTAAAAATCAAAGATGTATGCAATAAAAAATTGAAATTTCAAAGCTGCAGGTTACATTATCTTTTTTAAGCTGTTAGTTTCCTCTTCTTGATTTACTCATAGTTCCCTGGATCAGATGTATACCTAAAACAGGAAGGGAGCACACAGAATTTCTCCCTATAGCTCAGTCTATCTTTGTAATTAAATTATCTCATAATCGTTTCTCGAAAGTTCACTTTGAGATGAATTATAATTATTAGTAATAACCTAATCTTCTTACAATATTTATATTTGTTGTATCAATAATTTTTATGATAATTGGCTTTTAAAACCAGATAAATATCTTTCTTTAATATATAGTTTAGAAATAAATTTAAAAAAACAGAATTTTTTATTCAAAAAAAGTATTTTGCAACTAGAAAGAAAACTCTTTATCTCTGATTAAAAAGGATTTTTTTTTCTATTTAGATAAGAAAATGTGCAAAGGACTTCAAAAACTTAGCTGACCAGTACGGTGCACTATATCAATCTGTGTTTGATGCTGATTCTAAAACACTGATAAACATTCAACTGTATCCTTTTATTTTTTAAAAAAATATATCTGTATTAGAGGTCGTAAACTATTAAATTCTTCTTTTTTTCTTTTAAAAAAAATTTATGGTTTTAAAAGTCTTAGGGCATGAATAAAACTATGTTATACTAGCTGTACAGTTTTTTTCGAAATTGTCCTAGGTAGATTTTAGTTTATAAAGTATTAGTACTCGAAGAAAAAATTCTTTTTTTTTCCTATGGTAATAATTTGCAATTTTTATAATTGACAAATTTTAACTGCCAAGAATAAACTCTGATTCTAAACTCTGATATTGCTTGGCTGGTATGAAAAATTACAAATGGGTATTTTTATTTTTTAAATTTTAGTATATTATGAGATCAGTGAATAATACAATTTAAATGTGCTATTCTGTGTGTATTCTAATCTATCTATTGATTTATTAAGTTACTGAATAAAAGTCGTTAAAAGAAAACTTATTTTGTATTTAATATTGTAACTGATTAACTCATGCTTTCTGAAACGCTTATGATCTGTTCTTCTATTTATATTTCTTTTAAAAAAAATTTTAATGCTGTTAAAAGATGAAACCCTAGAAAACGGGGATAGTTTTTTGGCCATGTTAATGTGATATGTCAATTTTTGAATTATTTACATAATAGGATATTTTAGTTTTTGTTGTGTAAAATTGACTTGTCTTTAATACCTTTTAAGATTACACCAAGGTTGTTTACTTATTGCTCAAGCTATTGATAAAGTATCTCAACATAATCAAGGAATGGGGTATGTTAATTTATGTCTAAAAAAATTTCGTAAATCTGTTCTTTTTCTAAGAAAAAAATAATAAATAATATAATTTTTAGTTTTAATCTTTACTTCTTATTTGCTTTTCAAATGATGCATATTTAAGTTAATTTCTTTCTTTTCCATAAATTATAAGCAGGTTACTGCTGATGATTATTGTATTTTCAGAAGAAAAAAATGCTCCAATTCATTATTTGCAGCAGATCTAATTTATATTGTGTGCTAGTGTTAAAGATATATTTATTAATTTTTCTTTATATTGAGATTTGTTGAGATTGAGAAAAAATGTATTGTCGATACAAAGGAGAAATTTATCATCTGTTACTTTTAATTTCTAAAATGTAGTTTTTATTTTGATGAAAGAGTGCCCAAACTTGTAATGATACAATGTGGCATTTAAAACGTTCAAGTCACAAATTTTCTTTGTGAAGCCTATATTTTGAAAAAAATGAATAATTTCTACTCTTATCACTCTTCAAAGGGCTACCATACACTTTGCATCTGAGTTGTGAATTTTTCTGGAAAATGACAGTCAAATCTAATGTTATTTTGCAAAAAAGTTATTCAACTTTTAATGACGCATTGGACACATGAAAAACTGACTTTGTAAATTTGCATCACAGTAATTAAATTTTTATGTATCTAATTAGTTTCTGCTTAAATCGCATTTCAAATGGTTCCATACAAATTGTGTCTGTCTCTGATGTAACTTTTTATAAAATCGACAGTCAAAGATAAATATTTACTTCGTTTAGAAATCCCCTGATATGTAATAATTCAATGTACAAATAAAAAATGTATGTAAAACAAATTCACCTCAGAACTTCTATCTTAATGTGAAAAGTGATTTATACTTGTACCACTCTTTAAAATGGTTCCATGTTCTTTGTATCTGAGTTGTAACATTTTCTATGAATAGCAATCAAATGTAATTTTATTTTGGTGAAAAAGTAATTCAAATTAATGTAATACAATACACACCTAAGGAATTTCCTTTCAAATTAGCATTACAGTTAATTAATATTTTCAAAAGTTAAAAAACTCTTTAATTGCTCCATAGTTTTTAAATCTGTGTTGCAACTTTTTGTAAAATCGACAGTTAAAGATAAATATTTACTTCCATTAAGAAATCCCCTTATATGTAATAATTCAATGTACAAATAAAACATTTATGTAAAACAGATTCACCTCAGAATTTCTATCTTAATGTGAAAAGTACTTTCTACTTGTATCGCTCTTTAAAGTAATTCCATTGTATCTACTTTTTCTAAGAATAGCTGTCAAAAGTAATTTTATTTTGGTGAAAAAGTAACTCCTATTAATATAACATGATACACAGCTAAAATATTTTCCGCTATTATAACTCTTTAAATGCTCAATACATTTTGAATCTGTATTGAAAATTTTTGTAAAAAATAAAATTAATAACTTTGTAATTGTTGTAACTTTTTTTTAAAAAAAAAATGGCTGTCAAGGATAAGTATTTATTTTAGTGAAAAACTGTGCTTAATGAAAGAGTACACACTTGAAAATATATTTTTTTTTAAAAACTTTTCACTGCAGAACCTAAATTTTTTTAAGATAAATATATTCTACTTGTGTCACTTTTTTTAGATTGTGTTACATTCTTATACAATATAATTATTTAATTTTTATGTTATATCTTGACATAGTAAAGTATGAGAATTATAGATTATGTTTATTGTAACACTCTTGCCTCTTTTAGGTTTAGTACAAGTGAAGAAGACATATTGTCAATTGAATATTCCAAGCAATCTTTAGAAAACTATCAAATGGGAGAAGCCTGTAGAAAAGCCTCCACAATTATTAGAGATTTTGCTTCAAATTATGAGGAACGAACAGTTTCACGACAGGTTATTTATGAGTTGTTGATTTGTTATTTTAATATAAAAATATATTCATTATTCTATTAAATTTTTTTGTAAAAATTCATATAATTTTTAAAAACAATTTTGAATATTTTTATGTATTTCAATATAGCATTGCGGTTTGATACTAGTTTCCTTTTTTTTAACTTTTGAGTATTATTCATTTAGGGCTGCTCCTCTGAAATGCTAAAGTATAAGAAAACTCTCCATTTGTTTTATATGAAATACTTCTAAATTTTCTCTAAAAGTTTTCAGAATTTACAACTAATGCAATATTATAATGTGTTACTTAAAAATTATTTTGATTTCATTCATTTTGTTCGTTAAAGCCTTAAAATTAAAAAAACTATTGAAAAAATGTGCTATTTTTTAGAAAAATTTTGTTTTATATAATTTTATTTTTTTTAATTATTATTTTTCAAATTATTATTACTAAAGCAATTTTATTAAATTATAATATGTGTGAACAAAGTTCTTGTTCAAATACTGTGATTTGATATTGGTGTGGACTTTATTGCTGACTGAAAAATCTAAATAATATGATTTCCAATTTTTTTAATATCTTGATTCATCTCTAGTAGTTCTAAACATATATTTGTGTATTTCAAAAATATGCATAACATAAAAAACTAAACATTTAACTTAACATTTAAAAACTTAACATTTAAAAACTAAAGTATATCTTATTTAATCCTTTTCTCTAAAAAAAAAATTATTAATATAATCGGTAATCTTTTTATACCACAACTTTGATTTGAGTGCAGAATAAAATTTATTTTCAGAGATTCACTCTACTTCTGTCTAACATATTAGCATAGAATTCGAAAACCGTTACATGGTTGCTAAATGTTTTGATTTTAGTAAAGTTTGCTATTTGCTCTTGCACTTCCTTTTCCGCTAACTCATCTGAATTTGCAAGGTTAGGAAAAAGAGCCTTGGTAATAAATTAAAACAATTAATAGCCAATACATAGATTCTTTAACTTTCCTTGGAAACTATTCTGAATACATGTTACTTGCGTTTTTGATTTCTTGATGCACAGACGTGTCCTGTGGAGCTTGGTCCTGCAACCACACCTTCCAATCCATTTTAAAGATTAATTATTTATTTAGTAATTCATATGTGTGAAAAAATAAAGATTAAGTTTTATTTTGATGGAGCTCCATCAAATTGAAGATTTTTATTATTTACTATATTTAATTCTTCATTAAATCAGTTTATGATTTTTAATATATAATTCCTTGCTTATATCACTGGAATAGATTAACGGACAATTAAAAATGAATCATCTTAAAATAAATTTCCTCGATAATTAATAAAAATCAAACTATTTTTAATTGATTGAAAATCTAATCTCACAAATCCTAAACCGTCTGAAAAAAAATCTTGCTCCTAAAAATCCAGATACATGATTATATACAGTGAAACCTCCGTTAAGCGGACATTCATGGGACCAAAAAATTTGATATAAATGCATAATTCTGGATGTAGCTACAGATAAATAAATAAATAAATATAATTTTCCTATTAGCTTAGATGCTCAAGTTAGACATATGATACCAAATAGGAGCGTACTGTCCTCAGTCCGTTTCAATTATTAGGTTCACATCCCCTTACACCTTCTTATCATTTGATAGGGAACATGGTTAATACCTTCTTGGAAAATAAACCTCCCATGATTCACAGAAAAAAAAAGTAATGAATACCTGTAAGTCATGAGGACCAATGGATATGATTATTCACAAGTGATCCAAGTGTCTGAATAAATATTTCATTTATATAAACACCTCAAAGATTATACTTCTGTTCTCTTTTTTTTACCCCAGTTCTGTTAAATACAGTCTTCAAATTGATAAGAAGATTAAAGGAATTTCCAATGGGGAAGAAGCATTGAGAGAAGTCATTTCAACTTGAGGGTCTCATAACCTGTGTGGTCCAGATGAAAAGATCAAAAGATGCAGATGTCAGAATTATTTCAGGAGTACAGTACCATTTTCTCTCCTTTCTTTACAAAGATAAGGCAAGGTGACAGGAGAAAGATTGATTTTTCAGTGGTGAAATAGCTTAACAATATTTTTAGTTATGGATAAGGCAAAAATTTTTATTTACATGCTTTAAAAATGGTGAAAAGTTGCATTTTTTAGCTTGTAATTTATTTAGAAAAAGTAGTGTCCTGTTTGTAGAGATAAAAAACAACGTTTCAGGACCAAAATGACTGTCCGCGTCCGGTTACGGGAGTGTCCGCTTTGCGGAGAATGTACGTAATGGTTTATTCATGGAAGATTCCCAGGGAATTAAAAATATGTCTCTATTGAGAGGTTTCCGTTTTGCAGGAGTGTCCATAACAGGAGGTTTCACTGTATTTTGAAAATTCTTTTTATTTTTTCATAAATAAAATTAATGAAAAAATTATTGAATGTTATCCTTAATAATTTTCAGTAGTAAATAAAAATATGAATTCAATCTTTTGATTTTGCATTTTTATTGTATTATCCTTTATTTTTTCTTACAGGAAACTGATTTTTTAATCAAAATTAGCAATGAAATCTTTTTAATTCCATTATGTTTCCCGAGGTTCTTCTTCCAAGCTTTACAATCAACTAGCATTAAAGTAAGTTATTATATTGTTATTCAAACAGTTTAGCATATGTTTGATTGCATTTGTGCTTCAAAAATAAGCTTTTTTAATAAATAAATTAACCATAAAATATGAATTATAATTTTTAATGCATTATCAAAGTTTTTAAACTCGATTATAAGTCTGAAATGTAAAAGTTACGATGGAACAAGTATTATATTCCATAACCAAATTTTTCGAGTTCTTATTTAAGTGTACTGAAGCTCAAAACATGGTTGCCACCTTAAGGTAACAAAATTGTAACTTATTATAAGGTAATTTATTATGGTGCAACATCCTCCCCACCCTGGTTAACCTTAAGTCGGATGACCGGAGAAATAGGGTAGGATATTTCCTTTCCATTTACTCTAAGTTCGGGAGATCAGATCTTGCCGCCTCGCCTTTGATGTATGTTCATTACTCGAGACTTCTTCCACGTGTGCCATGGATGTACGTCTTCTTGTAGTAGTACGATGTTCCTAATTCTGATGTTAATGGGATAATTTATTCAAAACTATTTTAAGAAATATAACACAAATAAAACTTTTAAAATATACCATAAACCGATGTCACATATGGTAAGATAAACCTAATTAACTGGCCGTGTCACAGCATTTGCTATTGGTTATGGTTAATCTCCTTGATTATAATGAGATACTTTATTTGATAAGGTGCATTGAAGCATCTTTATTTGAGGGCAAATGTATCTTATCTAGAGAGAACAATGAAATACTTTTAACTATTTTTCTTTTATAGTCTTAATATTTTTGTTATGTTTTAAATTTCAGAAATTTTCAGATTTGGCTTTCTAAGTATGTAGTCGATTTATACACTGAGATACATGGTATTTACTTTGAATAAAGGAAAGTTTTAGGGTATATTTCTACCCAAAAATGGAAGCTCAGCACAAATAAAAAATAAAATGTTGGTTTTAAGACTGGGAAAATATAATATGGAATTTTTCACGTTGTCCTAACATTTAACTGTCAAACTACTTGCTCAAAATGATAATAAAAAAGAAATTTCTCATTCATATAAATGAGAAAAAAAGTACCTCAGATATTTCTTATATCTATAGGATATAAGAAATAACAACAAGCTATGATGTATTCTGTGCAAGCCCTTTTAGCTAAATTCTTGAAAATCTACACTTTGTGCTTGCGCAAAGAAACCAATACTCTGAGATATTGACATCAACAGCGTTCTCTATGAACTTACTCTAACAAAGAACAAAATGTCTCAAGGATTTCTTTTACACACACTAGGCAATTTGAGACCCACATTAAAAGCGTCAGATTAGGTTTCATTTGTTGTAATTATATTTATTAAGTATGATTTTGTTTATTTCATACTTTTCTAGTATGTTTTTTTATGCAAAAATCTTATGTGTATTATAAAAATTCTCAAACGTGTTTTGAACTTTTAAAAAAAGTTACAAGTATGTAAAAATTACTTTGAATTACTTTCATAAACTGCTGCATAAACCAAGTGAGCAAAACTTATTTGGTTTCCCGAGACATACTAATTATAACTTATTTGTTTATTTATAATATTTTCATATTTCCAGCTTGCTATTTCACCTCAACCTAAAACAACGGGCGAGCCTATTATCATTCAACATACTTCTCAACTTTCAATCAAGGTTGAAGGTGTTGTGCAGCATGGATCAAGACCTGGATTGTATAGGAAAGTAGATAAGATATTAATAACTGTTGTCAGTCAACAAAATCGACCTCCTTCTCAAGATCCCAAGGTAACTTCCCTCATTTAAATTAATGAATCATAAATATTTTTTAAATACAACATGTCGTTTTTAACTAAGTGTTAATTATTGAAATTGAAATAAGCTAGAAATCAGTTATTAATTGTTTATGAATTTTGTTTATTGACTGAGAAACTAATTTATTCATAATAAAGTTTTAAATACCTTAATTTTAAGTAGAGATAAAAATTTCTTCATTAATCAAAATATGCTGAAAAAATCCACCAAAACATGCAAATTACATTGAATTGAAAATTGAATTTCTGTTTTAAAATAAGTAGAAGACTTTTCAGAAAAACATATAAACTAATTTCAATTAAATGTTCAAATACAAATTCATTGGGTCGAGAAACTGCTACAGAAAAATTTCATTGTTGCATTTCTTTGAAGTTAATAAATTGTGCAGCAAAAATAATGCTTTGATAATGCATTTAGTGATTTACACAAATTTCATTCAACATTTATCTTCAGTAAACAATCTTTCCAAACATTTTTGACAAAAAAAAAAATTCTTAATTTTTGATGAAAATTAAAACAATGTTATGAGTTCATTTATGTTGTAAATTTAAGTTGTTAATTACTTGTTACAAGGATTTTAATTACTTGTTCATAAATATATAAATTTTCTATATAGGAATAAATTTTTTTAAAACAAAGCTATATACTATTTAAAGTGTATATTTATTAGTTCAGCATAATGATATAACATATATTCTGAGTAGTTATTAAGTAAAGTATTTATTGCACTAGCAATTTTTTTTCCTTGCACATTTAGTTCTTAACATTACAAAATTTTACATTTAAATTTTTTCTTCTATAAACTAATGTACTGAATTGTCCAAGCAAAAATATGGGGAAAATATCAAATAGTTTTGAGATTTAGCTGAGTGGATGAAGGAAGTGCCTTGTTAACCATGTGCCATGTTAAGTGCCCCTACTGATAAAAGGTGAGATTGATTTTAGAGAAAGCTGGTTTTAAGGTACTTCTTTTCAGTACTTCATACGGTCTTGGTACAATGTCAGTACTTCATCTTGGTTGTTCGAGCTGAATTTTGGCCACTTCTCTTAAGTTTCAACACATATTGGAACTGGTTGTTCTTGTATTTAATCTAGAAATATAATGATATTGAATAAAAACTGTTAATATGATAACAGGTTGTAACATCTTGCTGCCTACTAAAACACGATCATAATGTTATTCATTTTTAGACTTTTCCGGAACCTAATATTGTGCCAACTACAACTCTGTCTCAAAATGTGACACCTCATTATGACTATTTCCATGCACAGTTTCTTTTGGGATTTCCCATCGCTGGCTTGCACTCAATAACAATAGAAGCAGCAGTTATTGACGACAAAGAAAGTCTGTGGAAAACAGGTCCTAAAATGACCCTCAATGTGAAGTCTTACGACGACAGCAATAACCAAAAACCAGCATCTCGGCCAACTTATGCTTCACGATTTCAAACATAAGATGATGACTTTTGCAGTTTTTAAACTTCACAAAATTGAACTCGTTTCTATCATTACCTCATTTGTAAAAATATTTCATGTCTCTACATTTACAAGAGAGTTGTAACTTGTTTTATGTTTCTTCATAAAGTTTAAAACATATATTTCGCTTACGACAGTGTCTGTCATTTATTTCATATTTTGTGATAATGAAGAATCAGCATTATATATTCCATTTCATAGTTTAAAAAATATTTTTAGGCATGGAGAAAAATTTTATGATATTTTTTTTTGATAGATTATTATGATAGAAAAAGTTTAGAAAATATTTACTTCAATAATAAGAATAACTCAGTAAAAACATAAATTAATTTATAACCTTTCACTTAATCTACATTTTCTTTGAAAAATTCCAGAATGGACTGCTATTTGTAGAAAATTTTAAAACTCTAACAGAAAATGTGTTATACTGTTTTCTAATGACTTTTAAAGTCATATTTATTTTAAAAACAATGTAGGTTTTATTGTACAAATTCACAAAATTAATTTATAGTTTATATTTTCTACTATTTATGGTAAAGTCCCTATTAAACATTTTCTATTTCATCGTGTATTATTTCTTATATTTTCGATAATTTTGCCCAAATTTTGTTTCATGAGCAATCTTATTCTATGAGAAAGCTGCCTTAGCTCTATGATTTTGAAGGAGTTTTGACTGCATATGTTTTCAAAATTAATATCTATGCGAAATATTAGGGGGAGTAATGTTTCGATGTGTTTGATATTTGTTATCAAGATTTTAGTTTTAATCAATAATGTATTTACCCTTGTTAACAATAACCTTTCAATACCGGATCGAAAAGGAATCGAAATGGACTGAAAAAATTAATTTGTTTTTAAGACTAACTAATATTTAATGCGCCAAAACGACATTACAATCCAGTCCCCCTAATATATGCTCTCGTTTACTCTTTCCTTTGTAATTATCTAAGTCATAATTGCCAAAAATTCAAGCTAGCATAGAACCTTTCATTCAAATTTTAATGAAAAGTTAATAACTCTTCTACTTCCATCAGCATGACAGCCTAGTACAGGCCAGAACCAAATCAACTAGTTGTCTCCATCTGGCTCAATCAGACACTAGGTTTCTCAATCTATAGATGCCCATGGCTTTAATATCTTTTTCTACAGAATCAATCTATCTGTTATTGGGTCTCCCCCTTTTTCGGTTGCCAGTAAGCTACTTAATTGGGTCACCATCATAGCTTGTCATGTGACACAGCCATCTTGTTCTGCAGGATTTAATAACTGAAATTATGTTTGGTTGCTTAAATTTTCAGTATAATTCAGAATTGTACTGAATCCGCCAAACACTATTATTTCTTCAACAGCTCCGAAGATAACCCTGAGTAGTTTATTTGAAATATTAGAAGTTTCAAATAACCTACTCTAAATTTTCAAATAAACTACTCTAAATTTTTTGTATAATTCATAATTATACTGAATCTAGCAAACACTGTAATTTCTTTAACAGCTCCGAAGATGGTTCTGAGTAGCTTTCTTTGGAATATTAGAAGTTTATTTTCCTCAGTTTTATTTAAAGGCCAGCATTCGCTGTCATAAAGTAATACAGGTTTTTACTATCAAAAAAAGCCAATGCCAAATTGATGCTTTTTCATATGGCAACTGTCGTAGATTCTACAATTATTTTCCTCTGACTATCCAGCTATCTGATTTCCCAGCTATCTGATTTCCTGAACAGCCAATATACCCATTCCATAGGAAATTAAAACATCGATCAGGTTTCTTAAAGCACAATTAACTCTAATGAAGCTAATGTTGTTGAATTACTTAATAATGGACAATGTAACTTGAGAAACTAACTGATTTTTTTTAAATCTCAAAATTTTTAATATTCATCTATTTTTTTCCTTTTTTTCATAATTATATAAGCGATTAAGCTTAAGTGATTTAGTTATCTAAATCCTATACACATTAAAGTTTGATGAAATTACTTATTTTCTGCGAACAATAAGTATGAAAGATAGCATTGAATTGAATATTAAAAATCTTTAATTACTTTACAATTTTTTTTTTTAGTAATATTATTAAACTTAGATTCTAGTTTAAATCTATCTCCAGTAATTTCATTCTCTCAAAAAGAAACCGATGTGTACCTTTATCTTAATATAAAGGCACTCTATTTGTAGTTGCTGTATTATATTGCCTACATTGATTATGTATGTACATTTTTTTTAAAATATATGAATTTAAGATAAGGGTATTGTGCCCAATTGATTGCCACTGTTAATAGTTTTGAAAAAGAAAATTTTTCACAATATTTTGCATTACTTCTGCAAACAAATAAAAAAAAATAATGCAGGGGTCCTATAGATGAAGACACTACTAGTCCTACTGGTATGAGAAGAAAAATAGACATGTTTAATTTGGAAATGTTGTTTGGTGAAATAATTTTGAGTAAGTAGTACCTATTATTTATGTTTCTTTACGATTTGTTTAGCTCATTCCATCACTTCTGTGATTATTGTTAAATTAGTAATATGAAATACAAATGATAGCTTCAATTCTGTAAACCCCTGGTTGTAGAATCAATTGAGTGAATCTGCAGCAATATTTAATTTGTCTACCAGCTCAACACAGTCGGACAGAAATTATTATTGTAAAAATTCAGCCTTAATATAAAGTACATGCAGTAAATTTTCAAATATAAAGACGCTATAGATAAAAACTTTATGTTGTTTAAATTTAAGTTGAATTTTACAAAATGATATTTTTTAAAAAATGGAATAAATCCTTATACTGTTAGGTCTGTCATCAAATAACGGGGGTTAAAATTCTTGATTTTTTGTTCTTTGCGGTATTCTCTCGATTCCACTTTTTAATTTTTACTAGAAACAAATTTTGGGATGTTCTAAAAAGGAGTCTCAGCAATTTTTATCTTTTTATTTGTTTACCTTTTAAAAATAAAACTTTGATGAAAAATAATCTACGAATGCTGTAAAATTCTGTGCCTGCCATTGTGCTGGTAGGTTTCTGCTATTAAGAGTATACTATAGTAAACGAATTATAATTAAATTAAAATAAGTTCAAAAAAATTAACATTTGAGTAAAAAACAGTTACAAGAGTCATTTTAGAACATTAAGTATAATCTGGAGCTCTTCAGCGTCTACAATCAAATTGAAACTTTTCATCTTCAATTCAACAGTTGAAGCCGTCCTACTTTATGGGTGCAAAACTTGGAAACTTACTGAATCTCAATAAAACTTCTTTTAAACTAAAGCTCTACGCAGGATTTTCAAAATCTTTTAGCCTTGTGTAATTTCAAATGAGCAACTGTACCAAGGAGCCAAAACGAGAGTGAGTGAAAGATATGTGCTTGGATGGTCTAGCTGGAGCTTGGCTAGGGAGGCTGCTTCGGACGCAAGGAAAAATACTTCTTAAATTGTAACTTTGTATTTTTTTTTTTTTTTTTTTTTTTTTTTTGGCAGGTAAGCTAAAAATATATTTTTTAGAAATCATTTGTTTCTATTATTAGAATGATATGTATACCATATTAAATGAAATATAATTACAGTAAAATTTGTTTAAAATTTTACTCATGACAAAGGGATAAAAAACTTCTTAAACGGTAAAACTTTTTTGGCAGGTAAACTAAAATTAATTTTTTAAAAAAATCATTCATGTAAATTATTAGAATGATATGTATACCATATGAAATTAAATATAATTACAGCAAAATCCGGTTAAGAAATTTCTTACGGCAATGAAAAAAAATACTTCTTAAATGGTAAAACTTTTTTTTGGCAGGTAGACTAAAATTATTTTTTTTAAAAATCATTCCTGTATATTATGGGAATGATGTGTATACCATATTAAATAAAATATAATTGCAGTAAAATCCGTTTAAAAAATTTATTAGATGGTAAAAATTTTTTTTTTGGCAGGTAGGCTAAAATTATTATTTTTTTTATCTTTTGTATATACATATTATTAGAATGATACGTATACCTTATTAAATAAAATATAACTAGAGTAAAATCCGTTTATGAAATTTCTCATAGAAAAGGGGGGAAAACTTTTCTTAAATGTTTAGGATGAAAAAAAATGTGATGAACAAATGACGGTTTTAGCTGTTGAGAGTTTTCAATGGACGAAATGCGATAGTTTTCACTAACAACTTCCAAACGTACGACAGGCTCTCTTTTTTTATAAAGCAGACATAACATAAATAATTGAGAAAAAATGTGTTTTTGCGCGTGATCGTCAAATTAAAAGTGTGCTGCTGCGCGTAAACCGGAAAAAGTTAAAAACAGAATTTCTCGAAAGAGTTAACCCATTTTGACCTAGCGCAGTCTTTCTCAAAGTGGGTGATAACGCCCCCTTGGCGGCATTTGAAACCTAGAGGGGGGCGTTAAGGGGCCCAGAAAAGATGGAGGGCGTTGATGTGGGTTAGGGGGGCGATGTATAATTTGTAATTTCATTTACTTTATATAGTATTTTAAATTTTACTAAAATTAAAACCCACCTACTACACAATAACGAATAATTAGTTTATATTTCTATCCTGTATGATGTTATAAAAACTTAAAATACTTAACATAGATTTCGTAGGATAGCCCGCACACCGTACGCAATTAAGTTGTAACAAGTTTCTGCGGATAGATAAAGGAACATGATCGATGATAGTTAAAAAATTAGAGCAATTTTACCTTAATTATATTGCACCAGAAATTAATTTAAACATTAGGAAAAAAACTACCATGCAGAGTTTTAAAATATTATACATACGTAAACTAACATAAATTGAAGTTTTCTTTCTTTCTTGCTTTTAACATAAGGGCATTTTACAGCATTTTCCTAGCATTTTATAAGAAATTACTGATATAAGAATCATCATTTTTTTATAAAATGGAAATACGTATATAATTATTGTTCAAAAAGTTGTGTTAGAAATTTTTTTTTACAATTAACCCATTACCGTCCTGTGTCAAATAGTATAGTAAGCCTAAACAGTTCAATTATTGTAAACATCGTTTACTATTTCTATATATTATAAATATTAGAAATAATAAAAACGCTGGCTTGGGAGGCGGTTTTTATTTGAACCAGTTCTAAATTATAAACTGAAATTCTACGAAAAATTACCCATATTTATCTATAATACGAAATGATATTAATTTATTTTCCGTAGTTAAATAAGTTATTATTGTTAGTAGTGTTATTTACTAGTCGAAATATAAAATTTTAATTATCTTATTTTATATTAACATATATTTTTAAATTGGAATCACCAGACTGGGTGTTAGATCCTTTTTCAAATGTCAACATAGCAATATCACCCCAGTTGGAAGAAGAACTTATAGAACTGACAACGAACGAGGAAATAAAAATCAAATACAAAAATGGCTACCAACAATTTTGGCTACAAAAGTCAATTCCGCAGTTGTACCCTGGATTGCGGTCTATCGTTGAACGATTTTTGATAGCATTCCCATCGTCATATTTGTGTAAACGTGGATTTAGCGCTGTGACAACGCTGCTTACTAAAAAGAGAAATCAGTTTCAAGTTACCAAACGCGGCGACTTACAACTGTTTTTGAGTAAAATCGAAGCTGATATCAACAAACTTATTAAATATCATCAAATTCATCCATCTCATTAGATTAGTGTAAAAACGAAAACTGATTACATATTTATATTGTTTCTTTTAATTTGATTAAAATATATTATTAATATTATGAAGTTGGATTTTAGTTCCTCTCACTGGTAAAAATTTCTAGTTTAGAATGTAAGTTTAAACATTAGAACCGACTAATAAACTAAATTAATTAAAGTAATGAAATTGTGGTTTTTAAGTTTTAGGGGTGTATAAAAAAAGGGGGGCGCTGAAAAATAAATGATTTTCAAAGGGGGCGGTAAAAGAAATGAGTTTGATAATCACTGACCTAGCGTGACGCATACGTCGCGTGAATTTCGATAATTCTTCTTATCTGAAACAAAACAAGTTTTCATATCAAGAAAATATTTTTTATTCTTTTCAGAAATCAAGTAGTAGCTAACAGAAGAAAATATTCATTTAGCTAAAACAAGTAACCACTTTTTTTTAACATCACCTTTTCTTTGCGTTAATGCATATAAAAAAATTCAGGCTTAAATGGGTTTTAATTTAGGATTGAAGAAAGGAGGATGAAATTTTAACAAGATTGTAAACTACTTTTTGAAAACTTTAAACTGGAATTTCTTAAACGGCTATTATGAATAACTGGACATCATAAGTTTTTTTTTTAAATTTATCCTAATATTTATATTATATTTTTTATAACTGTTGTTGAACAGTCAACCAAATTTTGAGCTTACGACTATCAATGTTCAACTCCATAGCATTGTAATTTTGAACCCAACTCAGAAGTTAAGAGAACTCCTATACCAAGCATTGAGACTGACTAGGATATTTTGACGGAACTAACCCTCGCGTTTGCGTTAAATAGAGAGGATAACCACGGAAACCTCCCATGGTTAGCTCGACGGTAAGTAGATTCTAACTCATGATCCGTCTACCACTGAGGATATTTTAGGTCAGGACTGTGGTCGACGCAAGCGGGGAACATCTTTTATGGTGGAGAACCATTGTTCAGTATTCCTAACACGATTTATTATTATTTTTTTTAATTTAAGGGGCATAGTCTGGCATGCTCTTACCCAGTATTCCCTACTTGATGCTTTTTAAAAGTAAATTATAATTTTAAAGTAAATTATAATTAATACAAAGTGTGGAACGTCGAAATGTTTTTAAATGCATTTCGTTATTAAAAAAGTATTATTTTATTTTCGATTTCCAAATTCTGAAATCGAAAATAAATTCTCATCGCTGTATCTGCTTCGGGAAAAATGCGGAATTGTATCCCCTCTTCACCTGCAAAATATATGAAGTAGTCCAATCCTATAGAGAGATTCCTATAGTAGTCCCAATTCTATAAAGAGATTGGAATTGTGCTGCACCCTTGCTGTTTTATAATCCTGCTTCCCGTAGAATGTTTTGCAAAGGGTGCTTTTCGCAAAAAGAAAAAAAAATTGGACATCCTGAATAAGTTTTGATTTAATGATCGGATTTTCACGTGCTAAGATTCAAATTGAATCTTGACAATATTTTACGATGGATTAAAAATATAGAAATATAGATTTCCGATAAAGTATTAGTACTTTCCTTCCATGATGCGATAGTTTTGATGTTATGACGAAATTGTGCACATTTTCTCTAACAAAATAATTATTTTGTTTTTACAATCGAAAGGATAATTTACATTTTAACATAAAAATCTTATCTTTAAAATAATAAAAGTCACGTTAGTAGATTTTAACTTCTAATTCATCTTGTAAAATGAAAAACTTTTCAAAAAATAATTTAATATCGGTTTTATATCCATCATTTTTTTTATATAATTTAAGCTTAAATTTGAGAATCGTTTTATCGTCTTTATAACATCAATCGTATGTTTCTGATAGAATCTAATTATTTTTCACAATGTTATAATTAAATTTCAAAGAAAACCATTTTAACGTAATTCACCATAAAAAATGAATATCGTTATTAAACTCGCAGAGCAGCAATATCTTTTCTTCGTAATAAGAACAGGCATTAAAATTAAAAGCTACATTATTACTCATAATAAAATGTCATTTTCATGTCAACGACCGAAAAATGAATATTGATATTTTTGGCAGAAGCTTTCAATATTAACCATCCTTTTAGATGAAAATATAATGAATTGTGTGAAAAAAGAAAAGCCATTATTTCTGACAAAAAGTTAATTTAGCTGAATTGAAATGGGGAGGTTTTGAGATAAATTATATTTATAAAAATAAAAGAAAAAAATTGAACTATTTTTTTTCATTAGATAATAGTATTTGCTTTTTGTTGTAAATGGAAATTCATATAATAGCCTTCAAGAAAAAAAATTTCTTAATTGCATTTTATATTTGATCTTGGTATGTCATTTGGTCTTCATCTTTTTTTGTCATTAAAAGCAACAAAAAAAAACAATTTCATTTTATGGTTTTCGTATAACAGTTTAAAGTGTTAACATTAGTGTTTCTAGAGAATTTTAAGGAGTGACGCAGATGGTAAATGTCCAAATTAAATATTTTTGAAGGTAATTTACTCCGATGAAAATTTGTTCATCATATTTTATTTGTCCTCGTAAGCTAGATTGCGTGCGATTGTTCTTGCGAATGAATTACTCTCCCTAAAATAATTGGATTTTATTTTTTCATATCTATTTAAATATTTCAGCTTCTGTTAATGTACAATAACTTTAAATAACCAGCTAACTCCAAATAAAAAAGCGCTTGCTATTTTGAAAGATCAACATCTGCCAGAATCTATCATGTCGTTTTGGAAATATGATTCTAAATTGATACATATTTAGTATTGCAAGAAAGTATGGCTTGTTTGTGTGCTGCATGTTGAGTCCTCCATCTTATTCAGGACTTCATAGGCATTCTTTTATGAGTTATTTTGAATGATCAACTTCTACCAAAATCTATCTCCGAACTTGATATTCTTTTATAAACATTTCTTGGACATTATTAAGAAGTCATATTTTTTTGAGAAACATACTGCTTTATTGACATATTGTATGCTTTTATCGCAAGAAAATACGGCATATTAACATACAAATAATGGATTCGAACCAGGGAAGTTTTCGGATTATTCTGAAGACACTTAACTTGTTTGGACTTTATCATGCAAAAGCCAATTCCCTTTTAGCACACTTTTGGAATATCTTTGTTCTTGCATTGGTAGTTATAGCAAGCAGCATAAGTTTATTCACAATTCAATCGATTTTATCTTCAACTCAGATACTGTATACTTTTTACGTATATCTAATTCTTGGACTCGCTATGCGCTTGTTGTGGCTTTTTAAAGCAAAAGAGTTGAATGCAACTTTGTCAAAAATGGAAGAGCTAAATCATTGCTTGAATTACGATGGAAAAAAGTGCGAAAATTTTTCAAAAGTGCTGATTGTAATTTTTTATCTGTGGCTTGCAGTAGTATCTGCTTGCCTTGTGATGTATACTTGCAAAATGACTCAAATAAGAGAAGATTACGGCATTTTTACGAACGGAGAATATTTAAATGCGGATGTTGGAAAGGGGATGGTTACACTTTGCGTAATCATATCACTAATCAGTACAGCAAGTACTGTCTGTTTATCTCTAGTGGTTTGTAGTGGCCTATATACATCGGCGAAGAATATTTTACATGCATATGGTCAGAAACTACTGCACGATTCATGGAATGCGACGAAATTAAACTTGCATCTGAATATTGGAACGTATCGCAACATTATATTGTGCTTTAATAACATCGATTCCTGCATTTCCGTTTGTTCCTTGCTTTTGTATGCTTCAGCAATTACTTGCTTTTTCAATACTCTAAGCACATATTTAACATCTGGAATTGGTGTTTCTGATACGATATTGGTAAGTCAAATTGGGATGAGTCTCTTTTTATCTCTTGTGGTGTTTTTTGGTATCACTATAACCGGAACTAAAGCTAACTTGGGACATACTGCTTTGAGAGAATTATTGCTGGAAGTTATAGAAACTGTCGTAAAACATTCTACGGATACAGAAACTTTAGTTTTGCTTGAGATGATGATTAAGAGTATTACTCTTGTCTCACCCAATTTCAGTGGAGGAGGAGTGTTCACCATAAACTGTAATTTGGTGCTGACTACGGCTGGAGCTATCATTACTTATGGAGCTATAATATTTTCGAACTGAATTAAGATGAGTGCTTGTAGTCATTTATTAAAACTATCACAACCACACACATTATTTTGAGTAAGCAAACCAAAGTAAATTGCTAGTAGACTGTTCAAATATAGCGTAAGCACCTAATGGAGGGAAAGAGTTCGATTTAAAAAAATGTATGAAAAAACAAAGAAAAATTCAAATTTGGAATAAAAGTTGAATTTGAGAAAAGAAAAAAAATTGTGAAAAAAAACTTTTTTGGAGGGTTTTTAGGTCAAGTGTTTTGAGTACCAAAAGAAAAATCAATTAGAACAAAACAAATTTTTCATGCAAAGTGACATTTTTTATTACGACAGTAAAATTAAAAACAAATGGTACAGTGTTATGAGTACGTAAGCATTAAAGGGGGTTTGTGATTTGCCTATTTTTGCTGACAAAGGGAAATCCGAAATTACCAAAAATATGCTTATGTTATATTATATTTGAACATCCCCGAGATGGCTAGGCTTACATAAGTGACTATAGTTTGTCTAAAGTATGAACTCCCTTACCCATTCGTCTGGACCCGTGACGGTGACTATGGTAACGAGGTATCTCTATTTCAAGTAGGGGTTTGGGGTGACTGTTTAGGTCAGGTTTTGGCGAGAGAAAGGGAATCTTTTCCTTCCTAGTTAACCCTTGAGTGAAGAGAAGCTACCCTCCCTGAAATGCGCCATTCGTGTTTCCATAGCAGCAGACGGCTTCAGACTTTGTGGTTGGGGGAGTTCTTAGCGTAGACAAACTATAACTCATGCACGCCTAGCAAGATGGCACTCACTTTTCTCCTAATGCGTCAATTGATCATTTCCCACCTTGTCAGGTTAAACATTATGGCCTAAGAGCCTTATGTGCTATTTTCCAGCCTTTTTTGTTTTTGTCATTTTTGTTCTACGAACATTTGCCGAAAACTTCTTTCGTGAAAACCATTAAATGTACTTAATCCATTCTTTAATGCTCTTTCCATAACCGAATCAATTATTAGTAAGCAAGAATAAATAAAAAGCTAATAATGATGCTAATAAGACCAGTTACTGGCAAAAACATTTTACAATTGGAGCAAGTAATTTATAATGATCTTAAAACGTCATTTAAAGTGATGCACCGTCAAGAGAAATAGAAACTATAATTTTTCAGCTAAACATAACATTATTGATAAGTTCAGATTCTAGCTTTTAAGTCTTATCCTTGAATTAAGTTATCACCCAGTATGCCATACAAAGTTGTATGAATGGAAATATTTCAATAAATGAATAAAACATTTTCTCTGTGTCCTTGCTAGTTTCATACTGTAATACCTCAATAAATATTCCCAAAAGTTTGTTTAATTATCATTATCAATAAAGCGTGTTATTTTAAAATTTAATCTTTTCCTAACTACTTCAAACAGAACGTATCGTCAATCAAAACTTTAACTTCTTTGAAACTACTGAAATTTTAACTACAGTTCTGTGCCAGATGAGATGAAAATAGAATTATTTCCTACTTTTTAAGTACACTTGAAAAACGTAGTTTTAAAATTTTAAAATACAACAAACGCTGTGTTAGAAAAAGCAATTTGTCATTACCGTGCTTTACACCCCTGCTAAGACGGGTTTATTGGCTAGAAGTATAATTTATCTATAGCAAAAACTCCCTTCGCCACAAGTCTAAGATCGTCTGCTGCTATGGAAACAAGAAATAGCACATTTCGAAAAGGAAAGCATTTCTCTCCTCTGATTCCCTTTCTCTCGCCGACCGCAGTCCAAAACTGTCTTAAATATTGACCCAACTTGAAATAGTGAAGCCTCGTAACCATAGTCTACGCCACTGCTCCAGACAAATGGCGAGGGGGAGTTCTTTCCATAGACAGATTACATAGTCAGCAATCGCTCTATGGTATAAACAAATGCAGACGTTATGCCCTGATGTCTTCATACCGCGAGAGAAAAAATATCGTATACTCTCATGATAAATATAATATTGTACTAAATTTAGCTGAACTAAATTAATTACTAACTTCTAAATTGTACTAAATTTGACAAATTCGTGATATAAAGTTAAACTAGTTAATATTAAGTACGAAAGGAATGAGTTAATTATCTCGTTAAATTAGTGCGCTTGTTTTAAAATTGAGTTGGCCTGAAATTGTTAAAAAATATAAGTTACTATGAACAAAAATGCAGTAAAAAATCTTAATACTAGAGAGATATTGTGTGAATTTTAAGTTTGTGCATTCGGACATTGCTCGACGTTCATTAACAGGGCGATATATACAGAGCGCAAAATAAAAATCTAACCATCCTGAATAACATTTGATCTAATTATTGAATCTTCACGTCTTAGGATTCAATCTTAAAGATGCGAAAGGGTCACCTTAAGTATTATAATCAATTACTGCAGACAGTATTTTAAGTTGCGAAATCAGACACAAAAACGTACTTTCTCTGAATAAACATACTTTTTTCTCGACGGATTCGGATTTCTGACCCCCAAGATGTAGGAGATAGCCGCAATCTGTGAAATACAGTCCCAATAGTTTGGTCAGGAGAGCGGTCCAAAGTTTGTACCCCTTAATGTTTTTACTTTTTGTCGCAAGGAACAGACGGCACAGTGTTAAAGCCTACCCAAACTGCCCTAGGTGCCACAACATGCAGGCTTCTCCCCAACATATCCTGGACTGTCTTGGTCTGGACAAAGGGGACATTCTGGTGGTCACTTTTGGTGTCGACTTCCTCCGGGTCATGAGTTTCATGGACATTGTTTAGCCCTGCTAACTTTGGGGATAAGGAAGAAGAAGACTTTTTGCGTATCTCGCCAAATCTCAAGAACTTTTTAAGCGAATTGAAAAAATTTTTAAAATTATAAAATTCGTTTATACAACGATAATTCCCTGTCTGTTACTAATGAAAAAAAAGAGAGAAACAAGTAATTCACTAAGGAGATTTTAATATCTCTCAGGTTCAACGTTTGGTCAAAATTTGTCTTAATTGTACACACTACAGTACAGTACTACTGGAAATTATTTAACCTTATAACACACAGTGTTCTAGACAACTGGAACCAGGAGTTGTTACACCAGCGGAAAACTGCTAGCTGACACTTCTAAAGTATAGTTGATTCATCAGTGCAATTTTAAAGAAAAACACTTTCCGTCTCTTAAGCACTTAAACCAACAAAAATACACGTTTTACTCACATTCTCCTCCAGTGTCTCCGATGCCACTTTGCCCAACACGAAGCAAAATTTCATGTCACTCCACTTGCTACTTTCCTTTTCACACTGATTGTGTTAAACTGGTCGAAGCCTGTTAACACTTCCACTGGTGAGATTCGGATGCTGTGGAGTACTAACTGCTCTGTCTTTTACTAAATTTGCCTGAACAGAACTAGTACGATTATTCAACGAAGGAACTATTAATAAGATGTAAGGTAAAACAACGTTTAAGAGCACAAAAAATATATGAAAATGCAGACAGCTGTTTCGGATGCTCAAAGGGCAACCTTCATCAGTGCAACCTCTCTAAATAGCACTGATGAAGGTTGCCCTTTGAGCATCCGAAACAGCTGTTTGCATTTTCATATATTTTTTGAGCTTTTAAACGTTGTTTTACCTTCCTTTGTATTTCAGCACAAAGGTCGCCCTTATGTGTATTTATTAATAAGATGTTCTTAAGGAGAGCCTGACAAAGGCAGGCGCACTTGCCCCGGGCCCCGCATCAGAGGAGACCCCAAATCGAATTGAAAGTTTATTTTAGGTTTCCTTCTTTAATGAACTTTTTAAAAACAAAATATCAGTTGTAAAATTGGTCAATTTTATGTTAGCTTCTTCATTAATCTATCGTAAGAACTCAGAAAATCTATATCTCGTAAATCCATGGCTTTCAAGTGCGGAATTCAGTTAAATTTTCGCCATTACGATGGACGAATTTGGCCAATCAAAAGCCTGTATTTTCACATTGCAAAATGTGATATGTTTAGAACAGGGACTAATATAGGGGCCTTTATATCTATGGTTTAGAAAAATACAAGCATCTCATTGGCTTAATTGGGCCATCGTAATTGCGAAAATTTAGCTGAATTCCGCCCTAATGACAGCAAGGATATGAATTTTTCGCAGCTGGATGACAAAGTTAACAATCAGAAAACTGCATTCGGCATGATGGACGCAAGAATTGTTAGAAAATCAATAAATTGGACAAAATGGTATTTCGTTTGACCATTGGAAGGGGGGGGGGCTTAATAGCTATTTTAGTTTTAATCAATTTTCTTGTTGTATATATAATGAAGTGAAAAATTAAAATACCAACATAAAGATTTTTATTTTATTTCCAATGATCTGCACAATCAGTCTTGCCGATGAGCAGACCTAGTGCGTTCTCCAGAAGTAGTATCCACTCTTTCAAGACCACCACAATGGGTGAGATACCGGACGTCTAGTTTCTGCCACACTAGATGGCAGCACCGACACTCTATTTGGATGCTAAAGTGCACTAGGAATTTTTAATTTTGCCGGAAATGCCAAGAGCCAATAAGGCACTCCAGGGATCTTTTACATGCCGCACAATCATATGACATGGCCGCTGAGGATTTTCTGCATCCCGAAAATCCGGTGTCTGGGCCGGGGATCGAACCCGCAGACTTCGGCTCAGAAGGCCTCCATAAAGTTCAATTCTTTATTACTGAAGTAATGAAGCAGAGGGTGGCCACCAAACAAGTTTTTGCCCCGATCCCCAGTTAGGCTAAGTCGGGCCCTGTTCTTAAAGGCACCTCATCTAATAATTAGACAAAAATCAATAACTTTATGTAAAAAAAAAAAAAAAATACACAATAAACTTGAAAGAAATGGCTTTATTGGTAAAATTATGCACTAATGGTTCAACAAGATGAAGAGAAAATGATTTTTAAGTTTAAACAATATGAATAAGTGTATGAAGTTAATATGAATAATGAATGACATGAGATATTTTTGATGCTTGAGACAAATAATAATAAAAAATAATAATTCAATGGTAATAAATTAAGATTTGAATTTGAGTTGTTTAAAGAAGTGAGGGACAAGTTTATCAACAAAAACTTGAACATGTCCATGCTATTTGAGATTATGAGTTTAATGTAATTTAACAAATAGTATTTTGAGTTCAATAAAAGAAAATATTTCATCACCACAGGATAATATAACATTACTTTTTGATTAAATAAAGATTTATAAGTGAAAAAAGTTTCAATGATATTCTTTTCGTTTCATTTACAAAGAAAATATAGCATAAAATATTTTAAACAACTCATTATGAGACATGCGGTTTTAACTACAGCTGGGCAATATATTATGAAATATTGTTACCTTTTAAACATCCTGATAATGATGTTTTAAAAATAATTCTCAGGATAATAAAAAGATTTAAGATAAAGATTGTGCCATCAGCATTATCATTAATAAGTAATACATTATTGTGGTCATTAATGAACATTATTAGGATAAAAAAAAATTAACCAATCTAACAATCATGTAAATTAGTTAAAATGAAAAATATCGTGACATATTGATTTTTACTGAAAATCTATTGCACTGTTAAAATTCTGATATCTTTCAGCACTAATCTTGGCTACCAGCTCTCTAACAGAAATAATTTGATCTAATTAACAGTGTAACGAAATAATGGTAAGGCAATCTATAAAAGTTTAAATTAATTCTATATTTATAATTTTTTTAGGATAAAAATAAAGAGAAATTACAAAATAGCTGTTTCTTAAATAATTTTGATCCATTCCCTGAAATATTTTAAAGTTATGCAAGCACAGATCCTGTTTCAGTATTTTCTTTTTTAAGTCAAAAATTAAGTTCATTTTTTAAATATGCAAATTATTAATTCAATTAAGAGTTAAAGAATTTAGTGACTATTTAAAAAACAAACTTTTTTAAATATAAAACGAGATATAAGTTTTTGAAAAAAATTCATTTTTTACTGAGATTATCCGACTTGGTTCTTAAATGTTCGTGCACAAGAAATAACATTATTAACCTACTGAAAAAGGAAAAAAAGGGCTGGACAAAACTAGAATAGTAAACAATTATGTAATAAAAAAGGTAATTAAAAAAATGCAGAATTCAATATTGACACGAGAAGTCAAACTTTATACAAGAGATGATTAACAGAATAATAGCTTTCATTCATTTTTGGTCACACATTACATAAAGCACTTAGAAAAAAAAGTTTACAATGATAAAAACAAAATATAATGCACATAAGAATAGTTAAGTAAAATAAAACAAACGACCTTTTTTTTTTAAAAAAAAAAGGCCTCAACAAATGCTAAACCATTCATACAGATCCACCATTGCAAAATATTGAAATAGTGACTACCATTGAAGGATATTAATATGATTCAACAATTGTAAAATGCTTCTGGATTTGTTTATACACAATACACACAGAAATAGATATATAAATGATATTATGATCATTTTCAGCCAATGAAGCTGCAACAGAATCCTCCATAAAACACCTGAGATTTGAATATAGGAAGCACAACACAGACTATCTTCCAAAGGCAAAGAGTAGTTTATAAAAGCACTTTGCACCAAAAACTAGAACTTTTTGAATCATCACCAATACACCTGAGTTCAAATAGGGTAATTGTTCTGACAACAAAAAACCAATGCAGACACAGCTTCTGTGTTTGTTGAGAGCCAGTTTGTTTGTTTAGTTGAAAATCCTATGTTTAAATCCTCAGTCAATGACAGCAAGAGTTTCAGGAGGAGCAGCTGCAGCAGTGCTGGGAGCAGGAGGAGGGACAACGGGAGGTGGGTTATCGTAGTAGAATGGAATTTTTACATTCAGTTTTCTACAGGGTTTACGAGCCGATCTTCTCAGTTCAGGGATGGTTATCTGCTTTCTTAGCTTCCTAGATGAAATACAAACTTATCAGTATACAATATCAATTACTTCTTAAGCAATTTTACAAAAACTATATAATTTGCACAACAGTGACAACTGAATCTATGAACAATCTATGGACACAAGCTTTAAAACCAGCAGGGGAAAAAAAAAAAAAAAAGATTATGGGTTTCTTCTTAAAACACACGAGCTCTTAATTTCATATTATGTAAAATTTGTGGAATAGTTTTCAAAAGTGTAGTTTATGTTTAGGTTCTTAAAATATTTATTTTCATAACACAAGAAAAAAGAAAAGAACTTTTACTTGTTTCAAAAGTACTTATTCCGGCTTAAAACGAAATGTTTATTAGTTTATGTTGTGTGTGTATATATATAAGTTCAAAATGAAGATAAAACAAAGGAAAATTACAGACATATGAAAAAAGGGGGGAAAAGAATAATAATAATTAAAAAAATAACAAACAACTGGGAGAAAAAGAAAAAAAAAGAATAACATTTTTTTAAAAAATCCTGAAAATAAAAGATATAATCTTTTCATCAGCCCACACGATTATATCCGCAAAAAAGATTTGAATATATATATAAATATATAAATAAATAAAACAAATTTCTGCAACTGTTTTATCATTTTATTAAAAATAAACTACTCTTTTTGCAAAGAATTTTAACCAAATCCTTGACAATCCTAGGTTTTGGAACTACTGTCCATGTCGCCCCCCACCTCCGTAAGTATGGCCTTAACAATGATATTCAAAACAATACAGTTCCAAGTTGAAGAAGTGCAACAAGTATGTTCAGTCAATGTATGTCAGTATGTTCAACAAGTATGTCCAGTTCTCAATGATTCAATCATAAGCTTGAAAGAATTGAGTAAGCTGTGCATAGATTCCCAAAGAGTTTTCTCTTTTATAATTGAAGTAAATTCACAGATATAAACTGATAGTATTTGTTGTAATCATCAAAATGATTGTCATTATTCACGATTCTAATGAGAATGGATGTACAGAGATATGCAAAATTAAACGCTGGTGATAAAAGAAATCTTATAAGTTGTCATTTATAAAATTAAATAGCAACAAAAATGAGAAAAGCCTTAATTTCTCGGAAATGATTATGACTACAGAAAGAAAGGAAATAATTTTAGACTTGAAAATGAAGGTTCAAAGTTTCCTTCATTCACATTTGCATAAAAATAATATGTTCATAAATATATTAAAATAATACTGTATTTTGCCTAACAATTTTTGCAGCAAATTATATTAAAAACAAAACTGATCTCTTTTATTGTTTTTATGTTTGAGCTACTATTTACTATTTTTTATACTTCCAACTTTTTTGATTAATGATTTATTAGTTGTAAAATAAGTGTTATAAGTTAAGAAAATGAAAATACAACTGACACACAAGTAGTTATCTAATCAAAGAATGAAACTGATTTAAGCAAATTAAAAAAAAAAAGCAAAATAAGATTCACAATAAGTCAAAATGGAAAGGCTCTGAAACCAAATTTGTCTTAATTTTAACAATTTAAAAAGTTTTGTATTACCACTACAAATTTTGGTATAACCACTGACAACAGCGTGCCCCCTGATGAAGTGCTGTTTTTGCTAACATACATATCTTTAAAAATTCTTCTTTTCTTGTGCTTGATTTGTGTTTCTAACACAAGTACTTATATTATTATAACAAATTATTAGTAAAGAAATTGTGCGCAATAGTGATGCTTGCTGAGAAATAATGTTTTTTTTAAAATAATTTAATAGATAAACAAAGGCAAACTAAACGTTTTGAACTAAGAAAAAAAATCCGAATATTGATTATAATAGGATTTTTTCTAGAATAGAGAACAATGTGTAAATGGTAGTTTTATAGTCGTTAGTAAAGGCAAAATAATAATTAAAAGAAATTTGTTAACAGAGAGCATGTAAAAAGGTTCTTCAGGTACAGTTTCTATAAACAATAATTAATTTTCCATGAACAATAATGCGGTATAATAATACTTATTTCCTTCTTTTTTTAATTGTTTTAATGTTGCATTAAAATAACTGGGATCATTTTAATGTACTTAAATTCAAGTGCCTAAAGTGAAAATAGGGCAAAAGATTGAAAACTGATAGTTTATCAGAAAAAAACTATTGAACTTGCACTTTAACAGAAATCTGGATAGTTGATACACTATGAGAAGGTGAAAATTATAAGGCTTTTTCATCTTCTATGAGCAGAAGCAGCAGTTGCCTATCTTTTTTAATTGCTTATTTTTTTTCACTAAACAATTAGCAAATTAGGCATAAGAAAAAATAAAAGTTAATCATTTTCAAATTTGGTTAGTTGAAAGTTACATAAAAAACTTTTATAAGGGAAACTGGTGCAGCAATGTTTTAGGTAGGACCAGTTGACTGAAGCTGAATATGTTAACCTTCACCGGTAAAAGGCGGTAGTGCTTTTAAAGAATTATTCAAAAAATAATCTGACTCATTTAGCAAATATACATAAAATACAAAAACATGACAAGTATTACTCATTTAAAAAAAAATATGCTACAATTCATTTTTTTCCAAATTACAATTACAATATGTCTATTTATTAAGTACATTTTTTCTGTTTTCTTAGTCCTCTTACTTGGTAGACATATATCTCACACAAGCTAAAGTATTCTGATAACAAATAAATAAATGAAAAACATGAATATAGTAATGTTTTGCTTAAATCACTTTCTCTACATATGTTTCATTCATGGCAATGTAAAGCATGCAATTTTGATTACTAGAAAATGATAAACTTATAATATTTTTTTAAATAAAATACGTAGAAATAATACAACTTCAAAGGTCTTAATTTTTGCAGCATTATACATTGTAAAATGAGTAGTGCAAGCAATCAAGAAAACTTATGAGCAGAAAAATTGGGAAGTGATTACTACAAAAATTTAATAAAAGACAAATGGTGAAAACCAATTACAATGTAATACAAGAGAAGTCAATCAACAGTTTTTGAAAACGAGCTTATCCACTTATATGCCAATTTGTTTCACGAAAATTGAAAAACATAAATGCAAAACTAATTCTCAAGTATATTTAGTCTATTTTAAGCAATGGTGAAAGGGTTGACAATAAGGTACAATAATTAATAAATTATTTGCAGAAGATTTTTAATTCAGATTTGGAGTTCAAGGTAGAAAAGTTTCCAGCTTTATTTAAGTTTGTCAATAATTATATTTCTGTTCTCTAACAATATGGATTATTTCGACCAAAATTCATATTGAACAAAACAGCATTTTTAACCAATATGGTTCTTTTTTTATTCAACTGTTCCTGTTGTCCCATTTCAGCTTTCTTCCCCTTCCTTTTTTACATATCGGTAAATGATAAGCAAAATAAAAAAGTGAGAAAACTGAAATAAAGATTCTGAAATGAGTATTGCAGAAAAAAGGATCTCTCAGAATTTTAAATTTGGTACCAATACCAAAAGGTGTGCTATGAAATGAGACAAGCTTTTATTTAGCTTAAAAAAATTAGGTCTTTGTATGAAACATATGAGTACCTGTATGTGAGTAGCAAATTAAAGATAAAGGCTCCACACTTTTAAGTGATTACATTAAACTTGATGTGAAAAATTATAACACATGCGTAAGTCATAAAATTAAACACTTCTTATAAGTATTAGGCACAAAAAGATTCTTTCTTTAAAGAAAAAAAAAAAAAGAAAAAAAAAAAGAAAAAAAAGGGCAAAACAAAGAAAAACAAAAAAGGAGGAAAGGTAACTAGGGCACCACAAGGTCATGAAACTCTTATTTATCTAAATGAAATAAATTTGCTGAGTACTAATATACCATTTTGAGTTGAAAATTAACCTTTATTTTCTATTTTTTATAAATTATAAATGTGCATAAAATAATAACATTAAAAACTGAAAACTACAGTAATAATAACTAAAACTTTGTTATTATCCTTATTGCTTAGGTCAAACTACTCTCTCTTAAAATCAAAGATAATATTTTAATTCTGCACTTGCATCTTAATTAAAAAAAAAAAAAATTACACATAAGATAATATTTTTGAATGGTGATTAAAAAAGATTTATAATTACTTACATAATGGCTATATCTTTAAGTTACAAAATATGCTTAAACTAGGTATATGTTACAGAAACATAAATATTAAAAATAAATATTTTTGAAATAAATATCAAAAATATTAAAATTCCACTCAATTTAATAATAAAAAATATGTATTCTAATAATATCTGAACAGCCTTCATACTAAGCATAGAGTTTTCTTTATTGAATTTAGTAGATTATTACTTTGGTTGATAAAATTGCCTTTTTTTCATGCAGCAACGGGCAACAAAAATGATTTCAGTTTATTAAAAAGCTTTCAATATTTAAAGTTTAAAACTGCTGCAATATAAGCCCATAATTACTAGTTTCTCAATTTAAAATACCAGAATAAAACTTTGTCACTCATAGATATCATTTATTTTACAAAGTGTATTTAATTCATAATTATTTTGAAACTGTTAAAAAAAAATTCTAACTAAAATTTTTCTAACATACAAAAAACATTTATCCAATAGATGTTTAAATAGTTCAGATTAAATTAGGAAAAGTCATGTACTTTAGTCAAATCGTCGGTAATCCAAAAATGATAATTTCTTTTTTATCTTTTCTAAATTAAAATCTTATACATTTTAAAATAGAAAAAACTTTCCTAGTGCAAGTAGAAACGGGACATCAAAAATTAAGATATATGGTAAAGGGCGCAATTTCAAAAAATTTTCCTATTAAGGATGAATAATACTTATCATGCATTTATATAATTAAGTAAACCAAAAATAAGATATGTTGTAATTCATAAATATTTACAAATGAAGATTATTTCAATTAAGCACTAAAGCATTTTTTTTTTTTTTATTCAATTCATTATGTTCTACTATGCCGTTGTTAACTCTTTAATAAGCAAACCGAAAATCATATTAATCTAGAATCTGATTAATATTTATAGAGAAAGCCAGTCCCCCTCCCCTAGATTAGAATATGAATGTTTTATACAAAAACAAAAGTAGAACATAAATAGTTCTATTTTTGTACTGTACATAGGTAGAACATTGATAGTTCCACTTTTGTTTTGTACAGAACAAAAGTAAACCATTATTTGTAAAAAACTAAAGTTAAACAATATTTAAATGGTTTAGCAGAATATAAGTAACAAAATTTAAAATGGGTTGAAAAAATACAGCTAAAATGTGCAAAATTGTAGTCTACTAAACAATTTTCAAATTTTTTTTATACAAATTGAAAATTCTTACTATAATTTAATTAATTAAATGGAAATAGTATTTTTTTTTATAGTAGCATAAAAAAATTTATAGGAAATTTGACAGGCTACGGATGTATCTGGATCAAAAAGCCAAATTATATATATATAAAAAAAATGAAATAGCTGCCATTATTTAGATACTGCAAATCAATACATACTATTTTTATCAATGCTATATTAAAAAACTGCTAAGAAAACTTTTTACTTAATAAAAAAAATGAAAAAAAAATTTGTGCAGCAAAAAGAAGTTTTTATTAGCAAGTATTAAAAAGTTTTTTCCATAAACAAATATTACTGAAACAAAAATGCAAAAGTAAAACAATTATATTACATAGAAGACAATTTAGGTTTAAAGTGACATAGGACATCCATAACATATTTTTCAAATAAAGTATAATATCAAGTTCTTATATTGGTATTTTAAACAATGCAAATATATATGCAAACATCATATACATGGGTTGCCACTCTTATGTAGAATTTTTTTAAACGCAATAACGTTGTCTTGGATACTCGGACGTCAAACTGAATATAACTCTCTACAATAACCCAATTTAGAACAAATATTCCTCTTTAAGTAGCGTTATGAAAGATTGATTTTAGCCGAATAATTAAAAACCCAGCTTTTTCAAAACAAATTATCAACAAAGTTTGAATTCTCTCTTTTAAAATTTATAACATAATATTAGATAAAATAAATCTCACTATCTTTAAACGATTATGAAAACTGAAACTTAACCACTAAACTGTTCGTAAATTTTCACATAGTAAATTTAAAATTAATAATTTTTTAATAAAATATTTAGCATATTTCATAATTTTAAAGAAAAAAATAATGATAGTATAAATATATAGTACTTAATGTTAAAAACTAAGCGAAGATAAATAAAATACAGTAATGTCAAGAATAGGTTTACTGTAAGAATGTAGCAAAAAATGTTACCTACTTAACACGTTCTATTCATCATTTAGAGCTCACATTAAAATACTGAATTTTAAACTGAGCTGTTTTAAAATATCAATTTGATTTTGAAGAGTGGCAACCGTGGAAAAAAAAAAGTGTTAGATAGAAGGGGCAGGTTAGTTTTAAACAAGTCAATAATGAGCAACAGCCTTCTATTCAATTAAGGAAGTGTTGCAATCGGTGTGCCAAAAGTTTTGCACACATTCAAAGAGAGGGAAATTTAACAGGACAATTTAGACAAACTATAAACTAAACAAACACAAAAGGAATAAAGAAAAATAAGAAGTTAAAAAGAATATAAACAAAATATAAACATCAATATTTCGTGCAAACAACTGTAGTAGCAAAAGAAAATAAATATGTTTTATGAAATAGTGAGAAACATGGATGATGGGAGGTTGAACAGGGTTGCCACTCTAGCTTGTCTGCAAGCAAACGATGTTATCAATGTGTTTTAACGAACATGAGTGACATACAAAAACATGTATCCATGACAAAATGTTAACATTTAATGCTTTAGTGGCAAACTAAAAATATTAAGGACAGAACTAAGCTTTCTCCCCACAAACTTTTCAGAAAAATAAACGAGTGACAACCCACCTAACATGAGTGTTTAAGTTATCCCTTATCATTAAAGAAAAAAATGGTGACCATTATTTATGGACAAATAATACTAAATTGCAAGTTAATGTTTTTTGGCCCAAAATAAAACTATTTGTCAAAAGTCTAACTGGCAGCAAAGCCAATGCTGGTAAATTTTAATTCGTATTTTGAAACAAGCGTAGCATATGCTTAGTTAACAAAAACTTTGAAGCAATAAAATCAATTTATATTTCATCTCGACATAACACACAAGAATAAAATGTATTATAATTTGAAGATTTTTGAACGTCGACTTGTCAGAAATGTTACAATATAAATAGCTTGATGCAAACAAAATGCAAGTTCCAAGTCAAACCGAGATGCCGTACGATCTTCACTGAGACTACTGAAACAGCTCATATTTTATTGCGTGCTGCCATGTTAACTTTAAAACAAATATCCTCCTTTTTTGTTTAAAATTTCTAGTGCAGTTACAATAGGGTACAAAAACAAAATTAAAAAAAAAAAAAAAAAAAAAAAAAAATCATGCTAGAATATCTAAATTGCCCTTAATAGCCAAATCTGACTCTGCAGGTATGTCAACACTCACTTAGTTGAATCAGTGGCTACAAAGTAAACATCATCGGGGGCATCCACCCAACTGATCATTTGTTTGCGTCCACCCACTCGAGTGATAGTGGCCATCTTAGCCCTCCCATTCAAAGGGTTGTTCACTACAGAACTCCGAGCAAGAGAACTCACGTTGAAAATATCAGGCGTTGGCTTGATTACTCCTCCACCAGAGAGAGCTCTTCGTTTTGGTGGAATCCCAACTGCAAAAGAAAGAAAGCATCTATATGTATATATTTCTTTTACACGGCGACAAAAAAAAGCCTCATTACAACTCCCTGAATGGCAACGCTAGAAAATCGACCAATGATTGCCGCTAAAAATGTCACATGAGGTGGTTCAACCTATAGCGCTTTTAAAAACGGAAACTGAAATCACCAGAGAGCATCAGCTATGGCAATCTCATACTATTAAGCTAGGCAGAAGTGAGTAGTCTTTGTCGATAGATCTCTATTTTAGTATTTTGTCGAAAGTGCTTTTTTTTCACAAATTTATATATTACGAATTTATTTGACGATTTTTGATTTATATCACGAATTTAATTGTTTTATTATTGTTATCAGTTATTCATTGAAAAATGAGTCTCAGTCAATGAGTCTTTTTTTGATTTAAAATTTATTTTAATGACTTAGTATTTACTAAAAAGATGTAATTTTTATTTTAAAAAAAAGTTTTTACATGGATTTGAATGATTGTTTTGAATTCTTAGAATTTTGTGCATTTGCAATGTACCTAAGTTAGTAGCGAGAGAAGCTAGCTTGGTTTGCGAAGTAAACCATATAAGACTGCGTAGCAATTTTCGGGGATTGGCGAGCGTCAGCGAGCAGGGGGCGTAGCCCACTAGTATTTATAATTATTTTAATAACAATAATGATTAATTTAATCAATTTTGTACATTACATGTTAATAAAATTTTGTATCGAAAAATAATTTTACTTATTACTTCACTTGTTAGATTTCAACATGATTTTTCTAAAAAATCTTAATATCTAAAAACTGATCAAATAAATGATGGCTTCCACTCAATTTCAGAAATAAAATGACATGGCTTTTTTTTTTTTTCCAGAAACATTTCAGTCCAATATTATACCAGATTTTTGCAATGCATGTCAGTTTTTAAATTATAAAAGTCTCTCTCCTTTTTTAATACAGTGTTAAAATTGTACTTGGGGTAAAGCATAAACATATTGGTACATCTAGAAGCAAAGACGACAATTTCGAATCTCCAAGCATGGAAAAAAATATATATTTAATTAGCTTTAACTTATTTCATTTTCTGCACTTAAAAATGGATTCTATTAACATAATTTATTTGTAAAGGTAAATACTAATAAACAATTTTTTCCTATGCTCATCATATTTTGTTTTGTTTTGTTGTGCTCATCATATTTTTTTTCCTACCAATAATTTATCTAATATGACATAAAAAGTATGATTAGTGTTGTGGTATGTAGAATTCAAATCAATTGTAGATTACTGAATAGAGCAGCATTACTTATGTAAATTTTTAAGTCTTTCCATAACTTCATGATTTTAAAATTGTAACTAAGAATGAAATTATATAAACCTCGGGTCGAGCCCTCTTTATTACTCCCATCCATCTGTGCATAAAGCCATATTTGAAATGTTCCAAAACTTTGGATTCGAAGAAATGCGAATAGTTTAGTTTCTAAGCCTCCAAAAAGATTTGATTTTACGCCACAGAACGGGGTTACAAGTTTTTGACAATTGACAGTTTCATCGGTTTTAAATGTCATGTCAAAAAATATTTTTTTGACAATTGACAAAAACCCCAAAATTTGATGTAACCACAATTTTTAGCCATCATAAATATGAAGTATTTATAAAAAAACATATATAAAAAATTACAATTGATCAATTAATTAGGTTTTCGAATTATTTTGACATTAAACTCTCTTTTTGTTTTGACAATTACTGTCAAAAACACAGTTGTGGTAACAAAACATTAAATAATTATAAATAAAAATGCATAAATTGCAATTTATTCAATCTGTTAATTTGTAATATTATTGAAAATTAAAAAAATATAAAAACAATCTTATAAAAAAACTTAAACTTCTCATCCCATTCTCATTTTAACTCCTCCCTTCCCTATAACCAAAAAAAAATATATATATATATATATTTTTTAAGCTCATTTTTTAAAAAATTGTTCTCATTTTAACTAAGATTTATATTTTTGTAAATAATAATTAGTTTACTTATCAGGGAATATATTATAATCATGATTTATTGGAAATATTCATGTACATATAAGTATGGGTGCAGAAAATTTCCAGAGCCATCAGAACAATAGAAATTTTTTTTAGAGTTTTTATTTATTTTTTTTAGCGCAATAACTTTTTAAAAGTATTTTTTAAAAAGTAAAGTTTCCATATTGTAAAAAAAAGAAGAAAAAAAAATTGAAAATAAAAACAAAGTGAAAAATTCACTTAATTTTACAGAATTCCTGAATAAACGAGCATGTGTGTTAAAAATAAAGCTGAATAATAAATATTTTATCAACAAGGACACATATGCACACAAACACATTTTTCAATAAATAAAAAAAAAATTGCTGGAATTTCTTTAGAGCAAAAAATTTTCTAGGATTGCCCGAATTTTCCCCCTGAAACCTCATTTGCGCAATCAGACATTTTCTTCTTCTCCGCACAAAAGTAGCAATAATAAAGATAGAGAATCAAAAAGAAAATTATAAATTGAGATCAGACAATTATTGGTGATCACTTTAGTTTTTTTTTACTTAATCTGAAAAATCTGCCTAAATTGTGGCATAACAGAATTGAAATCAATATTTAGATTGATAATAATTAATTACTCATAGTTATCACCTGTAATATAAACTGAATAATTATAACACAGCAAATAATATTGGTCTTAAAGTATTAAAATACCTTGTTTTTAGAAAAACCAATTAATAGTTCCAATATATTTATGATATATTATAATTTTAGTAGTATATAATGCAAGCATTGCACATGGTTTAATATCTAATTCAATGTCCCCAAACAAAAAAGAAAAAAGGTTTTAGACAGTTTTTGTCAGATTTCGACAGGTTTTAATGAGTCATGGTAAAAACCAATTTTTGACGTCAAAAACTCTACCTCTGAACTTCTTTTCAGGATACACTAAAAATAAATTGCATACAGTGAAACAATTGCAGATAACCACCAATAATCATACAATATGTGTACTATTCTATTATTATTGGTGGCCATTACACATGAATTTTGAATTAGAGTTAACACTTTCTGACATTACGGCAATCTTGTCGTTTCCCATCGTTTTTCTTCTTCTTATTCTTAACTTATGAAGTTTTTTTTTTTTTTTTTTTTTTTTAACAACGATGATTTTGATAAGCTGTTACGCTTTGCAAATTAGAGTAATCACTTTTTTAGACATTTGATTACGATTCTATCATAAATCTCCAGTGCTTATCAATAATTTTTTCTGTCCCTTTTGCAGATATAATTCATTATTTTGGCCATTTACACATGCTTTTATAAATTTTGACTTTTTTTATTATTATTCAAGAATTCTTATTTGAGTAATAACTTTTTAACATGCTCAATTCAATCTTATATCTACAAAGTTTTCTAATTTTTTTCCAGACCTTTCCAAATTACGACATTTTAACATGATGTTACTACAATATGCAAATTTAAGTTCCAATTTTTACCCCCCTCCACTTTTGATGTTTTTGTTACAATATTATAATGGTACATAAATTTCGAATTTCAGCAATCAATTTCTGGCATTCTCAATTCGCAAACCTCCATCAAAAACTCATGTCCTTCGCTGATGAATTAAGTTAGTTTTTCATTAATTAACGTTTATTTCGGTAATTTCCACAGCTTCGATGTTTTTAACACGATATTATGGCTACAAACTAAATTCTTTTTAGAGTTTTTTTTTTAATACATTTGATCCGCAATGGTTTCAGACTAAATTTGCATCACTTATGGACTCAATCTTCAGCAGTTATTTGCTGTTTTTTCCCCCCTATTTTCAAATTTCTATAGTATAATACTACAGAATATAGACGACCTTATATAGAATACATTATTATATTACAATTTTTATGTTACTCCAAAGCACAAATTTTGATTTTGAGCAATACTTCTTAGAACGAAAAAATTTTATGACTTCATTAAAAAAATCGTGACTTTCATGATTTTCGTGACGACTAGATACCCTACGCTGATAACAAACATAAGACTATGGGCAGAGCAAGTAGCATTTATCTAGCCAATCAGCATACTTATTTCAGGAATGTTACAGCTGTTAAGGACTTATAAAAAGTGCAACAATTGATTAGACGAGTCGTTACTAGCCTTTTTAGTTGCTACTAATTTAGTAAAAAAAAAACTTTGAGGCTCATTATTAAATATACAAGTAAAAAATATAATTACAAAATCTATATACAGTGGTACCTCGAGATACGAGTGCCCTAACATACGAGTTATTTGAGATACGAGCTGTCGAGCGAGTGAAGTTTTGTTTTGAGATTTGAGTGACATTTGAGATACGAGGAACGGCCAGGCAAGTCCTTCTCATCCTCGACAATGCTCCTGCTCACCCACCGAACCTCGAACATGACATCCTCGAAGAGTTCAAGTTTATAAAGGTTCTCTATCTACCACCACTCCTATCCTGCAGCCCATGGATCAGCAGGTGATTTCTAATTTTAAAAAGCTGTACACTAAGCACCTGTTCCGGCGCTGCTTTGAGGTGACAGAAAACAGAAACCTCACCCTTCGAGAGTACTGGGAGGACAACTTTAACATCGTGATATGCCTCAGAATTATTGATCAGGCCTGGCTGAGCGTTGCAACGAGGACCTTGACCTCTGCATGGAAGAAGCTGTGGCCAGAGTGTGTCTGTAGCCGAAAATTGTGCTGTGACCTGAGTCTATAGCTTCGAAGGATTCGAACCCAAAGTGCCAGTGGAGGAGGATATTGGGTCTCTGGGAAAACCCATGGACCTGGTGATGGGTGAGAGAGACGTGAACGAGCTCATCGAGGAGTACTCTCAGGAACTGACGACAGAGGAATTACAAGAGTTACCGTCGCAGCAGCATTCGGGGGTTCTGCAAGAAATTGGTTTCGAGGAAGAGCCAGAGGTGAAGGAGGTTATCTCTACAAGTGAGATAAAAGTGTTCTTGGGAATGTGGGCAAGAATTTCACAGTTCGTGCAAGGAAACATCCTGAAAAAGTTGCATCTGGTCGTGCATCGGAACTATTTCATGACACTCGCCTAACTCATTTCTGCAGCATTCTGAGAAGGAGGAAGAAACAAACCTCCTTAGACAGTTTTTTTTAATCCAGCTAAAAAAGCAAAGACCGGTGAAGAGAAAAGCAGTGACTAAAATTAAGCATACAGTAGCATTTAAGATGTGTGCAACTTGCATTTAAGTGATCAAAATACAAATATGTATGCACACTTTATAAAACCAGTTTTTTTTTTTTTGCTTTACATTTTCTTTTATTATGTTTTTATACAATATTTGTCATTTATAAATACATTTTTCTTATTCAAAAACACGTAACAAGAACAATTGGGGGTAGCATTCTTGGGGCTGGAACGGATTAATGGCATTTCAATTAATTTCAATGGGGAAAATTGCTTTGAGATACGAGCAAATTGACATACGAGCAAGGTTACGGAACGAATTAAACTCGTATCTCGAGGTATCACTGTACATACATATAAATATGTTTTTCCATAGGTTTACATATACATACGTATATACATAAAGAACTTGTGAATTGTACTGAAAAACTGGTATTAGATAGTAAGATTTATCTTGGACTCTCAACCTAGTAGTGGTCTGTAATATATGGGTTGGGAAAACTGATTTAGATGTTTAAGAAGCAGTATTCAAGTTGCATTTGATTAAACTAGATTGTACAAAATAATAAAAGTAAAAATAATATATTTACCAGGCTCAACCCCATTCTGTTGTTCGTATCCTCTTTTTCGAAGAATGGTTGGTGATGCACTAGCAATGCTGGGTGTTAGACGCACATTATTTTCCTCCATGTCCATTGGATGTTTAGGTATTGAAAGAGAGCCATCTATGAAGAAAGTGAATATTGTATCATTTTAAAAGTTCTTCAATTGCAAAATTCGTTTTTAAAATCAAAATAAATTAGTAAATTCATACCTTCATTTCGAGGTGGCGGAGGAAAAGCTTCACGTTCTAGTTTTGGAATTTTATCCAAGGGGGTAGGTAGCAACCACTCAGGAGGGGGTAAATTGGGTGTCCCAAGTCTATGAGAAACATCAACAACACGACCTCTTTCGTGTGGCCCAAGTTTTGGCAAATCTGGTTGCCCTTCAATCATTCTAGTGTGAACTAAATATTAATAAAAATAGTTTTTTTTTAAGAATTAAGAATCTCATTAGAATGCTTTAAGTTTAGCATTGCATCCTTATTACCAATTTATTTACTACTTTTAAACAATAAAAAATATTTATTTTCCTATTATTTTTATTATGAGTAAAACAAAATAATATGCATTGGTTAAAAAATGTTAATAGCACTGAATTTTAAAATCTTAAGGGTGTTTTGATGCAATATTAATCATTACCTTTTTATAGATCATACTATCAAATCTTAGTTTAATTAGTCTATAAATCCATGTTTGTCATCAATTTAATTTTCATTATAAAGTACTTAACTCAGTACGTACATACTTCACTTCACCCTCTTTTCATTTTCAAATATAATAATTTCTCCTAACTGCTGAAAAATAGTATATGCATTGTCAATAGATAACAACTCTTCACCAACACTTAAATCCCTTTTATTATTAATACTATTTTAGTTTTTCTTTTTTTTTAAAGTAATTTACACAATGGTAAATTTAATCATCTCTGTCCGACTAAATTAGTTTTTTAAGTTTGAAACAGAGTTTCGACCAAAAAGAAACGATTCATTAAAGAAAATATTTTGGTTAGCCATTTTAAAAAAACTAAAATAGGAAAAATTATCAGTTCTATTTCATATGCTTAGAAGTACAAATTTATGTTCAAAATCAATTTCGTTCTTCCATTTTTTTTCTTTTTAAATTCATCAAATCCAAATTAAAAATGTATCTGCTCTTAGTAAATATGTTTTTGGAAAGAATTTCATAATATTGCACTGTCATGGAACAACAAATGTCACATATTAAAATACCAAGATTAATACCGATTTAAAATTTATGATACCCAGGTAGAAAATGAAAAACATAAATTTTAATGGACATTCAAATTGGCTCAAATTATAAGAAATTAAAATTTTACCAAGAAAACCTGATAAGAGTAAAAACACTTATACCTCTTCATTCTGAAAGTTTGAAATTTATTTTCAATTAGTTCATTTATCTAATTTCAATTACTATTTACTTGATTTCAATTATTTGAATTTTTTAAACAAATTTTTGTGAGATCCCACTAAAAAAACAAAACAAAGGGTATTTTTAAAAGTTTTTTCAGATATTGTAATTTCAGGCGTATTATTAAACATTCTGGCACGTTTAAAAAAACATTAAAAGTTGTGAGATACTTTTATACGTCACTTTCAAAGCAAAAGTATGTGAGATGAAAATTCAAGAAATCTAAATGGCGTTGTAAACTACACGCGATACTATCTAAAAATATAGGTGGTGATTTTTGTGACTCCATGGTTTAAATTAGCTCTAATACCGAAGTCCAGGATGTGCTTCAGAGATATATAGTTAAAGACACAGTTTTAAGTATATATCTGGAGCACATTCTAATAAAATATAGTTAATGATTGAATAAATTTGCTAACATTAATACCAAATACTTAATAAATCACAAGGATTCATAGAAATTAAACTAACTTGTCCTCAAAAAATGAATCAAGACTAATTCTTAAAAACTTTAATTTATTGAATCTCAACAGTTAATTACAAACATAAATTGAAAATAAAAAAATTAGGCATTGAAAAATACTGGTGATTGATGGAGGCATTCCAATTAAGAAAATACTTAGTACATGAAAAATTATTTAGTATAAATACAAATGAAACAAGTTCATATTACTTCGGTCTGGCTAGTTTAATATTTACAAAAAAAAATTAACTTTAAATTCATTGAATTAAGGTTCAAAAAATTGAATTTCAGTTTAAATTGAAGATCAATATTGGAATTAGAAATTTTTGATTTTTACAATAAGAATCAACAATGCAGGAAACAATAATTGAATGATTATAACATTTTGACTGTTTTAAAGTTAATCTTATTTTTTCATTATTTATTTCGAATTCAGGAAATTTTAATTATAAGTACTAGCAATACTTAACATAATGCATGATATTGAGTTCAATCATGTTGGTATTGAGTCAATTTTCTGTTAAATTCTAGATTTTACTCATTTTTTAAGACAAAGTAGTTTTTTGCTGTCATTGCTAAAGATATCCAGTTTCTAAAATCTCAATATTGTAATACGACATCATAATGTAATTTGAATTGAAAATCGTGCTTTTTAGTAGTTACTTTTTAATTAATTTAATTGGAGAAGTTCCGACCAGAAATCCACAAGGTTTGTCAATCAATATTTTGGTATTTGTTGCTACAAATTTCTACATAGATTTTAAGTTCTTGATGTTTTGCTACAACATTCGTGAATTTCAAATCATGCATTTGAGTTAACACTTTTTTTACCACAATAAATCTGCAAGATAATTTTTTTGGTAGTTACTAATATGGCTTTCATTTGGTTTTTAAAATCTCAATGTTTTATAACATTATTTTCCGGAGAACTTTAAAAATAACACAAGTGAGGAATCACTTTTTTACCACAATAAATCTGCATGATCGTTTTTTTTGGTAGTTACTTAAAATGGTTTTCATTCGGCTTTTAAAATCTCAATGTTTTATAACATTATTTTCCGGAGAACTTGAAATCGCGCAAGTGAGGAATCACTTTTTTACACAATCCGTTATTGAGGATTCTGTAAACCTACATGGTTTAATTGATCACAGTTATGTTATTCATTGCCAATTTCACGATTTTCAAAACGACTCTTTAGCAGTATATTGTTTTGTACAGAGAATTTCAAATCACGCACTTGAAAAATAACTTTCTAAAGCACCAGCAATGCGACAATTTTATTGTCTGTAAGGCTTACTCTGTTACATTTTCAACAGTTACTGCTACATATTACCATGTTAATTTTAAAATTTTTATCTCTTTTTAGATATACTATTTTGATCTATGAACTGTGAATCATGATTTTAAGTAAGCACTTTACAACACACTATAGTTGTGACAATCCAACCGCAAATCCGCATTTTTCGAAATGGGAGAGTTTGCTCATTTTGAAACCGAGTAAATGTATTCATGGCGATAGTAATCTTTTGATACAAGAGAAGATTAAAAATATGTGATTTTTTTCACTGTAGTGAAATACCACTATAACTGAAAAATTTTGGATTTTGCTTTTATGATATCTGTTTTTTAAATCATTTTATAGCTAAAATTGGATAAAGTCACACAAAAATCTGTAAACACGGAAGTCTGGTAAAAAGCATAAAAAAGTGGAGGATTTTCATCTTTGGTTTATTTTTGCTATTTATAAAAAAAGTCCCATAGAAATAATAAATTATGTGTAACTCAAAAGAGAAATTTGAAATGAAAGAACAAACCAGAACTAGAAAAGTGAGTATAATTTGGGTTCAAAATTAAAAAAAGAATTGTGTTTTTGTTTATGTTGAAACACTACTAAAGGACTAAATTAACCTTCTTTAAAAAAAGAAAAAAATTGCATAGGATGGAATAAGAAAAAAAAATTAATATTTCAAGTATTTCCTTTATTGACTAATACATTGATTAAGGTATAAAAATAAATGTGCTGCTTTTAGAAGTTTCTGACTTCACGTAATGCTATCAACAAAGGAGAAGGTACAAAACTGTTTTTACATTATGAATTAGAATTTGCAATTAGAATTTTGGATATGTAATTCATATTTGCATAAAATTTTGAACTTTTCTTGCTTAAGAAAGAGTTAATTAACTGACAGCAGATGAAAATACTCAAAACTGTGCAAACTGATTATATTCTAATAAGTATAGTTATGTTCAAAATTTCAAAACTAATTGAAGAAACTTAAAAAGTAAAATAAAAATAGTAAAAAAAATTTTAAAAAAAATCATTACAATTTTTATACATCCTCTAATTATTTAAAAAAATTTAAACAAATTATTTATATAATATATTTTTTTCATATAGAATAATTTTTCAGGAAAATATATTACAAACAAACAATAAAAGATCTCAATTCCTTTATTTAACACAAAATTTATTGGAAAAATTTTGATCACTTCTTTAAATACTTTATAATATTAAAATAAATAAAATAAATGCAACTAAATATGCAAATAAAGCATGCATAAATTAAGAGCTATCTGTAGAGTTTAAATTGCCAAAAAGAGACATACATTCTTGTTTGATTGCAAGAATATTGATGGGCTGGAAAGGATTTCTCGCAGCATGTCGTGGTTTTACTAAGTGGCTTGCATAACGTCGAGCCTTTCTGGTTAATGGCGTAGTATGAAGATAGAATGCTGCCCTTGTTTTCATAATTGGCCTAGGGCTCCCAGCTCTTATAACAAGTCCATGAGCTGTAGCACAATGTCTTGCGAGGTGTGCTTTTAACTTGAATTCCTTAAAAAGAAAAAAAAATTTCAGATGCTGCATTTTACCTAATAAGTGAACAGATATATAGCTTAACCAACATTATTAATTAGTTAATGAAAACTTTAAACATGAATGGTAGGTCAATCAATAATAAATGCAGGACTGCCACTAGGGTAAAACTTCAAAAATAGTTGCTTCAGATATGAAAAACAGCCATTAAAATAATTGCCAGAGGCATAAAAAGTTTCCCTTCTGTCTCTAACATATTCTTATAATATTTATACTTTAATGATATAAAACAATCCAAAAAATGTATTTTTTAGACCTCTACACTTAAAAATATATATACAAAATGCAAATTTTAAATACACAAAATGCAAAGACCTTAAACTCGATCTGTTGAAGGTGCATACATTTAACGCTTTGAAGATGTTTACAGAAATTCTCAAAAAATAAATAAAGCAAAAGGAAATATATACACAGAAAAAATTTATATTATGTTATACACTGTGCCTCTAAAATATTTTTTGAGCATAATAATTAAAAATACATAAAGAACTAAATTCAATGTTTTAATAATACATAAGCAATATACAGATACTTTCATATCTCTGTAACAGATTTTGTAACTTTTATTTTAAAAAAGCCTGATTTGGAATTTTTATTTTTAATAAAATGTTAGAAAATGAGAATTGTAACTTTTTTGTCTCATACATTTTGTGTCATATTTTTTTTAAAAATATTAACATTAGAAGCTTACATCGTTACCAAATACACTCCTGACTTTTGCCAGTTATGCAAAGTTGGATGTTAATGTAAGACTATTTATGTTACTGATCACTCAGAGAACACTAAGAGTATTTCTCATCAGCTACATTACTTGATTTGGCATTTATAAAAGGACATTTTTAATAAAAAGTTTATGAGTTAAATGATTAACACTAATATGAATATAGTTATTAAGAGTTTAAAATAAAACTATATTTATGCTTAGAATTTGCTCATAAATGCTCACTGTAGGAAACAACTGATTCAAAAGGAAAATACACAATAGTCAAAGCTCATTTGCAACGGAAGAAAAAATAACTATTATTACTTATTTATTAAGATTTACATATATTAAGATTTCGTTTTATGATCTAGTATAACACAATACCTACAAAAAGTTATTTCCAGAACAAGAACAATAACTAAGTTTAATTTCAAAAACTTACTTTTCCACATCCAGATATTGTACACCTATGAGGCCTATGCGAAGCAATGTGTGATTGGAGTTTATCTGAACCAGATCCAGAGATTAAATCTACAGATTCTGGAATAAAAGTATGTATTACCATTAATAAGTATCATTTAAAGAAGGGAAAAAGTTTGGAGAAAATAAAAGTTATCAATAAAATATTTACACCTATTAATTAAGATAATTTAAATAAGTCCAAGTTTTGAATTGAAAACAAAAAGATAATACAGCACAACATTATTAATTGTCTAGCATTATTTTATAATGAAGCTGTTTTTAAATTGAATGCTTACTAAAAATTGGATGCATTTTAATACTGAATAGGATTCTAGATTTTGAACTCTGAAAGTAGTTTTTGACAGGGCACAAGGATTTAATATTTAAAATATTACATAAATTAAAAAAACATAGAATTTTAAAAGTATTTAAATTCCATGTTTAACCATAGTGCACGCATAGCACCCCTACACAGTGCGGCCAGCTTGCAATTAAAATAATTGCACACTGCAATTAAAATAAAACATAATGCAATTGAAATAAAACACGCTATTTCTGAAACAAAAATGAAAAGCTAGAGGGAAAGTTTTTTACACTTGAACTTATTAAAATATTATGAAAAATTTGAATATGTTGCGACAGGAGTCACATGAATTTATAAATCTAACATGTCAGCAAAAACATAAATAAGAATAAACTACTAACTAAATAAAAATAAATGAATAAAATTAATTAATGTTGATAACTTTCATAACAAATATAAATTACCCACCTAATCTAGTAGGATACTTTAATCCACCAAAACGTTTAAAGTAATTCCAACAAGATTGGCACAATCTACATTGCAAATGAGCAGGTCCAAATGCATACCACTGACTAGATGTGGGGGCTAAAATTTAATAACAAAAATACTATCATACTATTATCTTGACAAAAATAATTATGATAATATAAATATTATGACTAAAAACATACTGTAGCAGCTTTCACAAGGTCGCCCACTAGCAGAAGGACTTTCACCAGGATTGGCTCCATTTAATACGCCAGGTTTATTATTACTGTAAAGTATAGAGACGATTGAGATTAAGTTAATTCAAACTACTTAAGTTCAGCAAAAGTAGTAAAAAAATAATTAATAAATAAGTATACTAACTAGTTAGGAATGTACACTTGTTTTAGTTTGCTCTCAGCTTCCACCGCCTTAACTCTTTTCTGCTGAACATAACGGTCTGTAGTTTTCCACATGTAATAATACTCTATAACATTCTTTAAACTTTTCCAAGGCAGCTATATATAAAATAATGAATGAATACTATCTTCAAAGGTTGAAAAGTTAAATATTTTGTTATAAACATTAATATATACATATAATAAATAAGAAAAGGCTAATAATGTTTGATATATATATTTACCACATTATCACTTTTATACTTTATTACATAGTCCAGTTAATCTGATTCTCAACTTTAAAAAGTCATAATTACAACGTTTAGAAAAAATTCCTAAACTATCCGGGAGATATAGATTCTAGACATAAGTCACTCCTAACTGGTATAATGCTTGATTTAAGATAACAATGTTAACAAACCACATATATTTAATAAATTTACCACAATTTAACTAAAAAAATTAACCAGATAAATTTTTTAGTATTATGTTAATGTTTGTTAGATAAATTAAAGAATTTTTTTAAAAATTACAGGAAAGATCAGGACAAATCTTGGCAAATACAATACCATTTCGCGAAATCGATAAAAATAAGTTATATCATTTTAGATGCTAATAATGAAGTATACAATTAAGACTAAAAAAAGTGATTTGCAACTTACAAAATCTTGTCTGACATCGATGAAATCTTTGCCATACTTTTCTAATGCTTCCTCGAAAAGGTTGGCCTCTGAAGCAGACCATTCTTCCATTTCATCTCTACATAAAACTGGTCCACCACTCGGCACTAAAGATGCTAGTGCTGTAGTTATGTCGTAATTATGCTTGTGCAAAATATCCATAGCATGGAACTAAGGAAGGAAAAAAAAAACTATTTAAACTCTTTAAAAAACAACTTATTATTTAGAATGCAGAAAATTATTTTAGGCTAACAGTGAGCGTAGAATTTTTTTTATTTGAAACTAATTGTGGGAATGCACAACCTGCCGGTCAAAACTAGCCCTTGAAGTGAGTGGCTCGGCTCTGTAAAGTTTTAAATATTAATAAAAATATATGAAGTTTTTTAATTAAAATTTTTTTAAAAATTGCGCCTTGGGGGGAACAAAAAGCTGTATTAGAAAAATAACTTGCTTTAATTATTTTTTTATTGTTTAGCCTGACTTTAAATTACTTATTGTTTTAGTGCAATTCTGAGCATGATTGTAAAAATTTCTTTTTACAGTTATATTTATGGCTGAGATTAAAGTGTTTGCATAGAAATGCAATAATTTGCAAATTTCAAATATTACAATCTATAAAATGTAATTACATGCACTTTCAAATAAGATCTTAATAGATAGCATTTTTTTTAGCAATTAGATAGCAGCTTTTTAGTTTCTGTGGGAATGTAGAGTGGAGTTTCCATCAGAAAAAAATTGAGCAAATCTGCTCAACGGAAGTTGTTTTTTTCAGAAACTTAAACAAACAACCATATATTATTGATTGTATCAAAGCTAAGTTTATACTGTCCAAAACTACTGGAAGAAAGCAAAGAAAAGTTTTGAATTTCTTCTGCTAAAAAATTGTGTGTGTTAGAAATAGAGTGATTTGTAAAGACTTTTATTCTTAAAACTATTACTTCCGGTTTCACCTTTAAAAAAAATTTCAATAAAGGTAACAGAAGTGAATTACAACTTTTCTTCAGAATCATATTAAAAGAATTTTTGCATTGGTTTCAAAAAATCAAATAACTCTAAAAGAGAAATATTTTTCGTTGTTAAACTTACTAATGTAATGTCCCTAGAAGCAGCAGCTGCACTCATGTGAAGACTTGGCTGTTTAACTGAACTAGAGCAATCCAGGGCTCTTGCAAATGTGCCTACAGACCTTAAATAATGCAATTATTAACAAACATGCCGATGAAATACAATTACAAATATAAGAATAAAGAAAAAATTTGCATTTTACTTATTCCATGTTGGAATTTTAAAAAAATCAACAATTAAAAAACATAACAGGATATCGCTAAGATATCTTAATAAGGGATTATGAAACAGAAAAAATTTTATTATATAATATGTAACACAGTAGAAGATCTATATACTGTAATTTTCCATAAACCACACTAGCTCCGTGGGGGTAAATAATGAAATTTACAATTAGGAAATTTCTAATAACTAAGCAATAAATATTAACTTTTTACAATATTTGTTTGATTATCTGAGAGGTCAAAATTCCAAAAGTTAAGCAAATGAACATTGATTAATTTGTTAGATAGTAGTTCTAAAGCTGCAGAAAATTCAATTTTTGTTGTTGTAAATATCAAATACTTTGCACTGTTTGTGTTTTTTAATTTGCTATACCTAATGTTTATTTTAAAAGTTGATTTGTTCTAGACAAGATTTGCCATAATTAGTAGGTAAGTTTAAAGATAAATGATCTATCTAACACAAAATTTCAAAGTTCCAGGTTTCAAGGTTTTGGTTATAAAGATCCTGAACTGTATTTTATTTTGTTATTAATCATATCTTAATAAAAATTCATTTTTATTGGATTTCGAAATGATGATCAGTAAAACAAAACATAAAAAACCCACTTTTGACATGATTTTAGCATAAGTAGTGTTGAAAATATAATTGAATTTTAATCATTTTCAGCCGTAGCTTGTACGATAAAGCAATAAGCCTAATATTATACAATGACAACATTTATCATTTTACAATTTTGAAATATGGAAAGTTTTTATTTAATAACATTGAAATTAATTTGAATAAATCATAAAGAAATAGCATAATTTAATTTATTACCGGCAGATAATTAAAAACTGGTCAATTTGTCTATCTGTCAAATTATGGTGTGGTGTATAAACAAGCTCTTCAAGATCTTCTAATTTTCGAGGATCTTCAGTGCCTGCATAAAAGAGTATACAAAATAAATTAATCAACTATTTTATTCTATTTTTGCAAAAAGGTAAAAATTACATTAAATATGTAAAATTATTTAAAATAAGTACCTTCTGGCAACATAGGTGGAATTTCAGCTTGGTATCTAGGTCCAACTCTAATTTCTCCTTTGTCTGCTAATAGCGTTTTTTGTTGTGGATCAAAAACCAAAGAGTAAAAGAAGCAGTCCTAAAATGTTTATTATAATAATTATACAGGAATAAAAGAAAATAGCAGAAATGACATTTTGTCTTGTAAAATAGTGCTTTTGTCTCAAAAATATAGCTTTTTCTCAGTAGAGTTCTAGCCATGGATAAATAACAACAGTTCAACAATTTTCAATAATATTAGAAAGAATGTACATATAGAATTTTAAAAGCTCAAAATGAATAAGTTTAAAGTCAAAGATTGAGATCACACTACTAAAATAAATAATGTAACTGAAATATATAATTATCTACAAATGAATTTTTTTTAGATATTTTTAATAAATGAATATGATTCAAACTTTTATTTAATGATATTATCACAAAACATTTTGAAAAATAGAAAAATCTGCATGAAAAAATTACCATTAAATTTAACAGGGATGATTACAGACTCTGAAAAATTTCAGGAATTTTAGCCAGAAAAAGTATATGAAAAATTCTCATATATTAATTCATTGCTGTTAATTAATGCTTATGGAAAGATATAAATCCTGATCATAATTACCATGAAGGAGAAATTGATGTATTCTTTTTTTTAATATTCATGAAATTTTCAAAAAATTATATTCATGAAATTTAGGAAATATTTTTTAATTATTTGTGACAACATTGAAAATAAATGTTATGAAGACTATAGCCAAAACAGACTTTTCTTTTTAACCACAAATTAGTATTGTCTACTTTTAAACCTAAATTGCAAGAATATAAATCATTATGTATGGATTTTTGAATTGAGTAAACACAAATTGCATTTTATTTTTAAATCGCACACATACCAATAACAATGTGTGCTTTTAAGATCAAGTGAATGTGAATCAAGATGTTTTATTTTGAAACTGCATGCACGCAAAAGTGGGTTTCTAAATTGCATGTATATGAATTTTAATGTGCAATTTTAAAACTCATGTAAAGAAATCGCAAAGTGAGACTTTTGTAATAGATATCAGGGTTGTCTGGTTTAAACCAAATAGTTTTTATTTTAAAAAATATTTCTATTGCAAAATGATAGGAAAAAAAAAAAAAAAACATTCCTTTCAAATCTATAAGCAGAATTAGAGTTTCCTCAAGACATACCTATGCAAATTAATGTGAGCAAATGTAAGATAAAATCAAGAGGTTACTTAAAAATATTTGATATTAGGAAAAATTTGAATGAACTAAAATTTTAGATTCATACAAATCAAAATCTTACAGTTTAAACTTACAGGAAGCTATTTTATTCAATGGTATATTTTCAGTTGAATTAACATTGATAAAATATATTGAGAAAAAGAAGAAAAAAATAGAAATCTTAAATTAAGCTGATAAACTTTTCACATTTTGATATTAACTTTCACTTAAAAAACACAACCATTTTTAACAAAACATATTATTTAAACATACATTTTGTAATAATAAAAGTTTGAAAAACTTGTTTAAGATCATATTTAATGAGTACTTTACCTCTTTATTCAGATAATAAAGAAGTGATTCAGTTTCATTTAACAGTGTTACAGAACATTTCCCTCGAATATGTGTGGCTGGCAGTGTTTCTACTTGTCGAGACAGAAAAAGTTCTCTGTGTTTCAGTTGATGACGTTCCTTTTCAGCTAATTGTTCTGCCTCACGTTCTTGTTCTTCCTCTAAGGCACCTTAAAAGGAAATTCATAGATTTCAGAAACAGTTAAATTGAAACTTACAAAATGTTTTCCAAAGTAGTTTCATATCTCATGATAAATTAAGCTCTGAACTTAATTAATTAATCTGAGATTAATCAGATTAAATGTATTATGTGTTATAATACATTTACAAAATATTATAAATTATGTACAAGTATTGAATTATTTTTCTGCAAAAGAGTCAAGTATTTAATAAAAAGGCACAACTCTCGTTTTTTTTTATTCCTTCTGGGAAGGTGCCGATTTTGCTTGCATAATTACGATTTTTATAAAAGTAGGGGAGAGTTGGATAAAACGGGATAGTCGGACAAAACGGGATACGTCGCCTAGGGACCAGACTATTGCAGCTATCTAGTGGACAACAACAGAAACGTGTTATTCGACCGTGATTATATTATTCTCGGTGCGTCCCGTCTCGAGATCACTATTTGATAGAAAGTTGTAGGTCTCAGAACTTTTTTATTCTATTTTCTTGCCATTTTCTACATTTACGTACGTTGTTTTTCACATTGTACTGCCTATATATATGATAATAAAATTCCGGTGAGTATTAAATTTGATTAACCATTTAATTACCAATATTTTTATGTGCAGTCTATCTTATTTCCTTTTCACATTTAGGTAGCAGCCATGTTTGTTTCAAAAAGTGTCGGAGTCGGACAAAACGGGACACTTATGAGTTGGATAAAACGGGATAGAGATTTTATGTCCCGTTTTATCCACCTATTTATTTGTTGGATTATTACCTTTTAAAATAGCCATATATTAATGTAGGCCTAGGCTTTTTGAACAGCTTATTTATATTAGCTATATATATATATTTGAAAAATTTAGTCTCCTTATATAGTAATGCAAAATTTGTTTATTAACGTTCATTATTAAGCATTTTATTTTCGACTCTAGGATTTCACATCTTTCTTTAGAACTAATTGTAATGTATTTCTCCGATGAAGACTTGAGCTTTTTTATATATGCACTTCTTAATTTTCTGGATTGCTCAATTCAATCTAAATTCAATTCTAAAAAGAATTCTTCTCTTTGTTTACTGAAGAATTTAAATACTTGATTATTAAAGAGTCTTTCAGGGATCTTACGACATCAACGGAGTGAAATAGAAATAAAAGTGAATTAGAAATGGAAGAAAAGGAAGGGATTATTAAGCTACAAAAAAGGACCAAGAGAATTGAAGAAAAGGCTGCTAAAAAATCTCTATTAAAAGCACAAGGCACATCTCGACAACGAAAATTGCGGAAATGAGCCTTCATGTTTGAAAACTTATAGTCTTTAAAAACAAATGTAGCATCATATTTTTTGTGTACTTACTTATAAAACAACAATCTATATAAAAGTGCTAGAACAGTAGAGCAGTAAAATCCCATGAATATAATTTATAGAAATTTTGCTTTGCAGTTCTCTGTCAGTTAATTATGCTCTTCACTTAGTTTTATGCAAAAAATTTAACATTGTAAACCCTATCCCGTTTTATCCAACCCAGGCATGCTAAAACGGGATATGTAAGAGTTTGGAAATTAATATTTTTTTCTATTTCACAGTCATTAAAATTAGTTTAAAATGTTTTTTGTGTGCTTCAATAAATGCTATAGCTACAAAAAAAGTAATGTATGGTTTGCCTTAACAGATATTCCATAGTAAATAAAAACAATAATGGTATCCCGTTTTGTCCAACTCTCCCCTACCGTGCAATGATTTTGGCAAAAGTACCGTTTGGGGGGGGGGGTTGATTTTTATGAAACTACTGATAAACGCACAAAAAATCCATTTGTATTAGGCCCTGAATGAGTTAAATTACATACTTCACTCATAAGCTATGATGATAACTGCATTTTATTTTATTTTTTTTATTTTAGACCTTTGTAACTATTTTTCCCTTCATGGGGCAACTTTTTCCGTTTTTTTTTTTTTTTTTTTTTTTGCTCATTTTTTTCTCCATGAAAATTTCCCCCTGATGAATTTTGAATATTTTTCATTTTTAGAGAATTTTGTTAGTGAATTCAATTCTTTACTTAATAAATTAGTGTTAATTTTACATTGAACTAAATATTCTTATCCACTAAATATTCTTATTTTAAATATTCTTATCCTCCAATAACAAATGGATATTGAAAAGAATTAAGACTTACTTTCAAAAAAATGTCAAAAAACATTTGATAATAAAATCTAATTCTGATGCTCTTGAAGATTGTAACAAAAAATTAATAAATTCCTATTTATTTTTATTTGATATTCATTTATCATAAATTAAATTACATATTTACTCCAATTACTTTATTGTTTACTTAGATTATATCCACAAGCTACGATATTTTATAATTATTATTATTTTTAAATAAAAAACTAATTATACAAAACACGTTCTTACAAAAAAAATTTAGGGATTTTATTTTACTTTCATTTTAATGGATTTCAGACACATCTTTTTAACATTTTTAAGGGCTTTTTAAAAGAATTCTTAAGTCATCAATATCTAAAGCTTAGTAATAAGATAAATGTACAAATTTAAACTCACTTATCAAAGTAGCATCCATATTTTCATGACCTAAAATAAAACACACAAAAAAGAGGATTAAAATGTAGATAATAGAAATGCGCATGGCAATAAATCTGAGTTAGTGTCAATATATTATTAGAAAGTCTTCTCTCATCAACCTCCACTATTACTTAGCAATCATTTCTTTTCCTTTTTTTTTAAATTAATAACATCAAAATAAATAATACTCCATTTAAAGGTCACTAAATTTTTTTATTAAATTAAAATGGATTCTATTCCTGATTCTATTAGATAAATTTTAAACAGAATTATTTCACAGTTACCATAGCAATTTTATTCCCAAACTTATTTTCTACTTTATTTTTTGATCTTTTGGAATATCACTATTTTTCACAGAAGAGAATATTTGCAATAGCGCAAAAAAATAATCTGAATAATTGTTTTATAATTTTAAATAGCTGCTTTGTATTCACTATTTTAAATTTATATTGCATGCACACATTTTATTATTAAAAGAAAAAATATAACTCATTAAAAAGTGAGTAGTAAAATATGTTTACCATAAACTGTTTTGAATAAGTACCAAACAATTACTTGATAATGCAATCAAGGAATGAACCTTTAAGTTATATTCTTTAAATTGTGAATAATATTTAATAAAAAAATGTAATAAGATAAGAGAAGGACAGTAAGAAGGAAATAAAAATAAATATTATAAAATAAAGTGTAATGAATAATTTATAGATAAACACTTTTAGACAATTACTTTATATGATATATAGCAATATAATTGGCACTTACAGCAATGAAATTATTTTAACCAAATTATTAGTACATAAGTTATTAGTAGATAAAATACAAACATGAAAAATTGTTTCCATGAAATAATAATAAAAATTAGTAGCTGAGATTTAAATGAAATTTTGACAGAATCAAGAATGTGTTGATGCTTATTTCTGTAAAAGTATAGAAAGATTTATTTCCACTACAGTGGTAAAAATAACTCGGAACTATTTTTACATTATGATGAAAGTCCTAGATATCCTGAATTATGAATTGAGATGAATTTATAATACAAATTGTTTACAAAAAATAAAATCAACCAAGTGCCAATCAATAGAAAATTCGCACACTCTATTAATCATTTTCAAAATGCGCGAATTTTGGAAAAAAATTCGTCTTTTGCCATTTTGAATAAAATTCGTTTCACTTTACTTCCTTGATCTTTCATTACTTTGAACATCGGTCCTTGTTATCTAGTTTCCCCATTTATCAGTATTGTTCAGAACCGGTGCGAACAGCAGAACACCCCACGAACCCCTATTACAACACATTTCTCTGCAACCACGTGTTCACTGTAGGTAAGGTTCAGAGACTAATATAGGTAAGGTTTCTTCATGTAATACGTTTTAATTTTTTGTGCATGAATGTAAGATGGACTAATACCTCGTTAAGGCGACATCTTCTACTCCATAATGGACAAATTAAAATTAAACAAATGTCGGTAGAAACGGTCAAAACGAAACAAATACGGATATTTTTCAGCCAAATAAATATAATAGCTGATGAAAAAGTAGATATAGAACATTTTCCATATGATGATGCAGCAAAAATATGCAGTTAGAAGATGTTAAAAATGTATTATAATTAAAGAAATAATTTTTTTCCAAGTCTATTCGTGTTTTTTTAATTTTTAGAAATCTCATTTAACTTTTTGAAATCTCACCCTGTTTTTGAGAAAGGGTGAGAAATTCTCTCCCATTTTTTTCCTCTAATGAAAACACTGTACTAGCAATATTGATTTACTAGAATTAATGCAATAATTTAGCAGAAAATACACAAACTGTACAAAATTGCAGATCCTAGAACTTTAGTTCTAATGATAAGAAATTAAAGTTTTAGCGATAAAAATTTAGTCCACAAAATTACAAATCTTAATTATTAAATTTATAAAAGTAAAAATTTTTTTAAATATGTTTATAATATAATTAAAACACATACGTTGTTTGTCAGCCATCATAACCAATGAAGTGGCTATATCTCTTCGCCTGAAAAAACACATGACTTTTGCTTCTACGTTACCATTTGGTGTCTGTAATATCAAATTAAAAATAAATTATTTCAATAATACATAATCAACCCTACTAAAGAGTATAATTTAACAATAATAGTTGTTACAAAAAAAGTTTAACAAAATATGCAGTCAAAAATAACGTCATAATTACAAATAAAAGTTATTTATCCTAATTATAATGAGTAATTGCCTTATACAGTGTTAATATTGATTGCTGATCATGATACATGATTTGTAATAGGTAATTGGTAAGTAACATTAATATAAATTATATTATACATTTCATAAGTTACATAATAAACATACAAAATAGTCTGTTTGTTGTAGTCCTTGTCAGCAATACAAATCTTAATTTAAGATCTGTAAAATGTGTTCATATGAATCATAATGTGGGAATGAAGAATCATATATAACCCAACAAAAAAAGATGCTTCATTCCTAATTATTCTCTGAATTCCCTAAAGCAGATTTAAGTTAACCTACTTCGGCCAGGGTTCTTTCTAGGCGGAGTTTGTAGGGAGAGACAACCTGGTTGCCCCAGGACTGAAAAATTATGTGCCCAGACATTTCAAAGGGTGGAGAAATATGCTGAGCAGATTTTACGGTAAAGCCACTTTTTTTCTGGTTGTTTTTTTAGTAATGATGAATAGTGTTTCGGCAGTGATTAATTGTTTTTCAACTGTTTCCATATGGTTTTTCAAGTTCTCTTAAAAATATTATTTTGACCTGTGCATTTTGCACTTAATCTATCATTTTTGAAAGTGTTGGATTTGTGACAATTCCATCGTAACTTCACGTTGTTCGATGATAATTTTTTCAGAAGCTACTAATAATTTTATTACCCTTTTTCACATGGTTTTTCAAACTCAATACGATTTCATTATGACGTTCAAAATTAGATTTTGAATTATCACCATTTAATCCGTTCGACATGCAGGGGTCTGTCAAGGTTTTTCTGAGAGGTACCTATTTTGTGAAAATTTAGACATAATTTGTGAAAATTTAAAAGTTATATTTAAAAATCAACACAAAAATATGGTAAAAATGTGGATTTATCGTTTCTTAAGGGATACAAAAATAAAATTTTAAGAAAAAGTATTTTGTGAAACTACCGTTTTTCTTAAAATTGAATTTGTGAAACTATCGTTTTTCCTAAAGTTGAATTTGTGAAGGTACCGCTAAACGGTAGTAAATTCGGCCTGGACAGACCCCTGACATGTGACAATTCTATCGTAAATTCACATCGTTAATGATAATTTTTCAAAAGCAAAGCATTTTTCGGCCTTTTTTATGTGGTTTTTTGGTGTTTTTATGACATGCGGATTTTGAACTGAATTTTTGAATATTACAATTCGTGACGAATCTATTGCAATTTTGCATGTTTGTCGATGGATTTTTTAGAAGTTATGTTTCGACCATTTTATGTTGTTTTTTAAATATCAAAATGTTTAACACGACATTCAAAATTCAAATATGAGTTATCACAACTTGATGCGTTGGATTCATGACGATCCTCTCACAATTTCTCACCGTTTTACGATCTGTTTTTCGGGAGCTATTCATCGGCCTTTATCACATGATTTTTCAAAATCCGATATTTTTAATATGGTGCTATTATGACGTTCAATTTGTGACGATTCCATTGCAATTTCCCTTTAATACTGGGTCCTTCTGAAAGCTCATGTCGACACAATAATACTAGATAATGCATCGGCACTAACCTTCTCGACAACCTAGTAGTTTTTTCGGCAGCTATTCATAATTTTATTTGGCCTTCTGTACATGGTTATAATGTTTTCCCTCAAATTCTTCTAAGATTTAATATGACGTTCAAATTTAAATTCTTGAAGTGCTCAATTTACGACAATTCCATCATAATTGAAGTTTTTGACACACTCAATTTAGTAGATCGATTTCATCTTTCATCGTAAATCCCCTTGTTTTTGGATCGTTAGTTCGGGACAATTTCCACATCTTTTTTTTTTTTACCAATTCTGATTTAATTAACACAATGTTTTGGCTGGTGATTTTCATAGTTTAATAATTACTTTTGCACACACTTGATTCCAGCGTGTGTCCACATTAATATTCAATCAATTTTTCAACAGTCCTTATAATTACTTGTAGTTTTTTCATTCATTTTGAGATCGTTTTTAAAATCCCTATATTTTTAAAAAGTTCTTATAACGACACACAACAGTTTCAAACATTGGCTGACATTTACAAAAAATCGATTTATAAGGGTAAATGGTATATTATTAATATAACTTAATTACAACTCTCCTTATATTTTTTATTTATAATTGTTCAGTATATATTTTTCAAATATTTCTTAAAATATAATTATATAAGCACATAAAATTATGCACACATATTTCACATATAAAATAATCTATTTTAAATTATTTTACATATGGATGTAACGATTGATGACTTTTATGAACACTCACCTTAATAAGCTCTTCTATCCTTCTAATCTGATAAGGTGCAGTAGAAGAAGTTTCAAAATAGACATAATCTAAATTATAAAAAACACAAATTGGTTTTTGAAAAAAAATCTGTTTTCCAGCATAATTCAATGTGTTTTTTTTTTTGTTTTTTTGATTCAAACCAAATTTTTCTGCTTTAATCTGAACAAAAAATTACCAAAATTTCATTTCTAAGTTAAAAAAACAAATAAATTATATAAAACATTTCATAGAAACGTTTTTAAACTAATATATTTAATCCTTTAGTTAAAAATTTAAAAGTATCCACGTTTGTACCATGTACCCAACACGATAAAAAATATAACTAAAAATTTTAATTTTGCTGCTCCATTTAATAATAATTCATTAAATTATCATGCAAATTATTTAATTGTATCAAGCATAACATATCTTTAACAAAATTAAAAATTGCTTAAACTTGTATATATATTGTTAAATAATTACTTCATTTAACTAATTTTAAAAATTTTAAAAACATGGATTTAATAATGATCTGTTTTATTTTTTCTGTAACACATCTGTAATGTTTTGACCTTAAATTTTCTAATAATTTTTTTTTTTTTCTAAATTACATATTTTTTCAGGAAAGCTATGACACAGACATTTAAACATTACATTTAATTTATAGTAAAATTCCTAAAAGACTTTGAGTACAGAAGTTTATTAATCACTAAGATGAATGAAAACTCAAACTATACTAAAAAAGCTTTTCAGCTAAGAGCATTTGCCAGCTAATTATATTAGTATTTTGCTAAAAAAAATTTCGATTCCAGCTTTATTGGAAAAAAATTTTAAACCTACGTTTAATCCTAGACAGCATTGGTGAAAACAATACCCGACTTTTTCCACATTTAATTTTAATAAATGAAATGGTAATGGATTTTATCTTTGATCTTTGGATTTATAAATTTAATTTAAAATGATTTTAAACATTATTGCGAAGAAAAATAAATAAAACATACATTAATACATCATAATACAAAAGTGAGTAATCTATTTCAAAATATATATATATTCTTCAAATTGTATTTCAATTGTCACTTCACTGCAAATTAAAAAACTATTCCTCAAAGAGCAGAAGTTCACAAGTACGGTTTCATTAGCAATGAAATAAAAATCATTAATGTAATAGATTAGAAAAAAAAATTTATTCCCACTTTAATACACAATAATCAGATCATGCAGCAGGAGGATTTCTATTGAATATTTATTTCAATGTTTTCAAGAGTTTCTTTTTGTTTCGGTCAATGCATTAATCTTTTGAAAATCCAATATATTTGGAAATTTTACTATTAGACCGAGATCAGTTAATAACATTTTTCATCATAACTTATTGTGGAAGATGAAACTATAATGAAATTGCAATTAGAGTTTGATGGAGCAAGTTTAAACCAAAACAAATCTAATTTTCAATTAAGCTGCTTAAATTTCGTATTTTTCGGACGCCTTTTTTTTTCCAAACATAGTACATTTTAATGAAAAGACAAAACATAATGACTTTAATAAAATCAGTGTTTGTTTTTAAATTTGAGAAAATTGTTCATAATATAATATTTTGTTAAGTTAATTTCTAAAAATACTGTTCTTATCTTAAATGCCGCTTCAATAATTATAGGTGCCCACAATCAATTAAGTACAAATGAGCCGACAAGAAATAACAACAGACATACCACCAACTCTATACATATTTGCAGTCATTATTAACAATTTTATAGTAAATGATCCATTCACGGCGTATCAGCATAAAAATTTCCGTTGTGCATTAATTTTGCTGATCGCAACACACTAGCTAGATGCATTTTACTTCACAGACAGTCAGCCATTTTTGATTTTTGTTTTCAGGTAACGCAACCATTGATTTCAGTTCACTTCTTAATATTTCTTCACAGGTTATTTTTACTGATACGTTGTACCAACATTTATCTGTGCACATTTTCATATTTCTACATTAAAATTTGAATTTGGAAATAATTTTAAATCATAAAAAGCACTATCTGTAGTCAAATTAGGTGCGGTTGACACAAGTTACTCCTCAGAGTCACTTGCACTGCTTCGGGACCGTTTTGAATTCGGATTGTCAAGGTGAATAGCAAGGGCCATTCATAATGCCTGCGGAAAAACTCGCCAATCAAATTCTCGCATTCGCTATTTTTTTGCATACAGTGTGAATGCTCCCTGTTACTCCAATCAGATCTTTTATGGAGCATTCTTACTGTATATGCAATCACACGCCATTTCGAAACAAGAATACGCAAAACACGTGTCCCGCAGTGGACTGATCGTGAAGACACGGCTCCCAGCAGATCACCGAAGTCAAGCATCACTGGCTGCTGTCAGTGTGCGGGTGGGTGACCACTTGGATCAGTCTGCGTAGGGACCGAGGGTGTGCGGTATTGGTCCTCGTTAAACTGTGCTACCGTAAAGTGCTCGACTTCGCGTGCAGGTCATCGGGCTACCGAAGCGGGGGTGCCATCCCCTCCGCAGAGGATCAAAATTGTGATGGCATGTCTTCGGATCATTCTCCGGGATGTTTCCCAGACCGTCGCCAATAGCCCATTGTGCAGCTCTAGTGCGACGTAAATTAACAATAACAACAACAGCAAAACACGTGCGCATAGGGTACACACATGCAGTATAAATGCTTCTTAAATTACATCTTAAATTAATTAAATGCTTCATAATTCGCTAATCCGTCAAACACACGGCAGTGGATTTTAATCCTGTCGTAAGCCTAAGGGAGCATAGCAAGTATTTAAAAATTAAATTGCACTAACAATTTTGGAAGACCGTACACTACATAATTATGTAGTGTACGATCTTACAAAATCGTTTCCTGTACTAGGTCACAAAGCATATGTAGGTAGCAACACTTTTTGATACCTTTGCCATTCCATTAATTCCCACACAAGTTTTACATATGAAAAATGCACTTTGATCCCATTTCCAAAAATTTAACCAAACGAGATGAGGTATACTAAGTTGAAAAATAAGAACAGTAGTCAACAAATAATAAAGGAAATATTAATTTTTAATTTCATCTTAATCTCTACTATCAACTTCATTTGTCTTAATTTTGCCAAATTGCAAGCAAATTTCTTGAAAAACGGTTCATTCACCTGTTCATTATGTATAATAAATCTGGATTTTTTAAGGACTACAATCTTTATTACATTAATCACAAAGCATAAAATGCTGATAGTAGTGTTCTGTATATATTTCATAACAGGCATGTTAATAATGTCTTCATTAAACTGATATTATTAAAATGTTCCAATTAGTTCCAGCTATGTAACCTTATACTAATTCCTGCAAACAGCACAAAATATAAGTCTCCAAATTATACCAATAAAAGTGTTTTGTTGTCAGCACTGATTACATCAATACAAATAAGACTGACGAAAATCATCTGACCTGTTATATTAAGAGACTTAAAAACCTATAAATAAGTTTTAAGTCTCTTCAAGGTATCACAGAAAAAAGTAAAAAAAATTTAAAAAAGGGTTCTTCACACTGAAACTTACAAAAATACAATCAAACCTTTTTTGTTTTAAAAATTGTATGAATGACTAGATGAAAACCTAGAATCGTAGTTAAAAAGCAAATGAAAAATAAACCAAACATCTACTAAAACTATGGCAAAGAAGGTTGTCTCTGCACTTACGCATAACTTTCATATTGTAAACTGCATTTATTATATTGTAAGTAATGGAATGATTTTTTGTTTTCGTTTGTTTCATGGGCTAGGTCAAATATCGGAGTTCTCACTAAAAATTTCAGTAGAGGTTAAATATGAGAGTTCTTACTAAAAATTTCAGTTATGTAAGATACTTTCCAGTAGTTTACAAAAATAAGTAGTTAAAATGTGTTTGATGATTAAATACTTAGTTTTCTCAAATTTTTGAAGATTCTTAAAATTATTTAATTTTATAAATTGAAGCACATTTATTTAATTCATTATCTGTTCTTAAAATTGCATAATGCATATAGGTGTAAAATACCCAGATATTTATTAGTACCTGGATAACCTGGACCGATCACAAATACTTATCAATATTTATTGAAAATTCAACGTTTTTTTTTTTTTTTTTTTTCTGCATACTTTAGAAACAATTAAGTCTTACTTACATTGTGAATACTTAATTCATTTACTAGGAAGAAAAATTCATATGGTTAAACATATACATTATTAAAAATCATTTTCTTTTTTTAAAATTTTCTTTGACAGAGGTTATGATTTAATCCTCTTTAAATTCACATTTGTAATTGTAACTCTCAGCATTTGTGATTTAAAAGTAACATTTAAACAAAGAAAGTTTTTGAAATGCAAAAATTTATTAAGTTTTATGGAATTAATTTCAAAAAGTGAGCATATAAAACTTTTTCCTGCATTTGAATAGTATATAATTCCTTATTTGATTCATATTTAATTGTGATGAAATATTTTTGAATAATAATGATGTTAAATTGGCTGTAAAAACTTTTTGGGTTTTTACTTCATTATTAATAATGAATTAAAAAATATGGCTTAATATAAGTATGGTTTTCAACGAGGTATAAAATACATGCTAGCATGAATGTTTAAATATTTTTTGTATGCTAAGTTTAAATGAGTTAGGGAAGCTCCTTTCCCTAAGGAAAAAAACTGCTCTGGCAACTACTTTTTCCCCAATTAAAATTGTATGTTTAACTTATTGCACAATTCTAAAGCAAGTACGTATTTATTCTTACATTAAATAACAAAATACAGATTTGGTGCCTTATCAGAATTTTAATAATTCTTACAGGAATGAAATAAAAAAGAATATTTTTTTGCTAATTAAATATATATCTCTTTCATTATCTATAAATATCATATTTTTAATTGAAATTTTTTTTTTATATAAATTAAATGTTAAAAACTTCATTTCGATTAGGAAATGTAAGATGAAAATGCATATAACAAACTCCTGCAAAGAAATAATTATTGAAATAAATTTTATTTGTATTACATATCTTTTACTCCTAATTGGTATAAATATAAAATAATATTTGATTTAGCATTCCAAAAGTTTATCTTCCTTAATTTTTCTATAAATAAGTAGATGAATAAAATGTTATTTATTAATCTAAAATATAAACAGTTTAAGAACACGGTCATAGTTTCGTTTTTTTAAAACTTAAATTAATTTTTGTATTGACAACACATCTCTGAAAACTTATAAAATGTTTCATATTACCGATTACAAAATGTATTTTTAACACAAATCACAAGATTATTTTGATTTCAAGAAATATTTAATTAAAATTTAATATTCCAAATTTAATCGAAAACAGGGAACAATATGTGAAGGGCCCAACAACTAGGAAAAATATTGATAATCAATATATAACTGAATTATATGCTTTTTCCATAGAATCGAAAACAGTAAATAATACTTTAAAAGATAAGACTACCTTCAATAAATAAAACTGCTTTTGTTTAAATGTCTGAATTGTCTTGCATTTTAAAGATGAAACAGTACTAGCTCATAGTTTGAAAAATAACTCAATAAAAAAATTAAATGGAATAATTCATCTTTTGACTAAAATGAAATTTCCCAAGTATGACTTATTTTTAAAAATAAATTTTTAATATTTTTGATAAAATAGAATCAATACACAAAAAAAACTTTCAAAACAAAAAAATATTGGAAGAATTTTAAATTACATTTCTATTATTAAAAAAAACAACACAAATTTGGTTTGAACTAAAGAATTTTAAGAATAAATTTATTTTCAAACTTAGATATGAAATTTATAGTTATAGTTTATCACTGATATTAAATTTACTAAATAAATACAAATACAGTATAAAACGTTAAACAAATAAAATAAAAAACAGTTTAAAGCGTAGTTTTAACAAATTTCGTAAATTTTAAACTTATTTTCTATGCTTATTTAGAATATCTCCTATTTAATCCAGTTCATCTTATTACAATGGAAAAATAATTTCTTCTTGAAAAATGCGCAATCTTGAACTTAAATGATTTAATAAAATTCCGGGAAACGATTTATAATATTACACAATGCAAACCTTTTTACATTACTTTTTAATGCAACAATGTAGATTCTGCATCAGGTATTTATAGTTTTTAATGGAACTGATATATTTTAGTTTTTAAAGTTTAATTTTGGAAAATTAGAGACAAATTCTCAGAACTATTAGCAAGACCAATCATGTTTATATGCTTTAAAAAAACAAAAAATTATAAAATCCCTGATTTTATGTATTTACCCAAGACAGGAGTAAATACACTACGAATTGGGTATTAACCCCATCTATACCTATACTCTTGCATCATATTATACTCAACCAGTATATAGAATAATTTAATGACATTTTCACTCTAAGCAATTAAAGGAGGGGGGGATATCACAGAAAAATTATGACGGAGATAAGTTATCAAAATTGCCATTGCTGTAATATTCAGTCATCTGTTAAAATTTCAATTTTTGAATTATTTTTTAACCTTTTGAAGGGCCATTTTCCCCTCCAATGTTATGTAGGCATATTCTAGGGAATGGCATAGATGTATATAAAGGAATTTATTTAGCATATTGGCTATAATTATTTTGCTATTTATGACTTTCTTTTTGCAGGGAAGGAGATAAGATTTTTTAAAATTTTACTTGCAGTAAAGAATCGGCCTTGAACTTAAGGGCAAGTAAATAACCAAAGTTATAAATTCTGTGTTTAAAACAGCAAATAAAATTTATGAGAAATGAACACGTATCCTAACAAGAAAAGAAAAAGTTGCTAAAATGTAGCCTCTTTTGTTAACCATTATTGTTATCCACTTTATATAAACAAAATATTTCGTTTTTATTTTCTAAAATATTATTAACAGACAGTGGCTGAAATCATAGATGGGAAAATAGCTTTGCATTGAGATTAAAAAATGTATGAAGCGGGCAGTAAACACACTTTCCAAATTAAGAGTTAAAGAGCAAAAAAAAAAATTATTCTTAATAAATAGTGTGAGATATAACATTCTAAAACCAGCAATGAAACTATATTATCGGAAATATTTATGTTTAGATAAAAATTTAAGAAACATTTACAGTTTCCACTGAGAGAGAGAAATCTGTATTATTTTAGCAAGGATCATAATGCTCAGAGCGATAAATTAAGCCCTTCTTAATTTATAATATGCAAAAAATCAGCCAATCTTATAATCAGCTGATTGATTTTCCAAATGCCTAGTTATTTCTGATTCATACTCAAGGGATGAGATGATATCTTTAATGTCTTGTTCTTTTTCAGGGATCTAATTTTTAAATTATCAGTTGATCATTTGAATTGTTAATATTATAAAATTGTGACGAAAAATAGAGATAAAATGCAGTATATTTCTTTTTTGCAGACTAGTAAAAAATAATTTTTTGTTCGAAGTTACAGGGTAAATAGTTAAGAAATAATGTATGATATGAATGGAAAAAAAACAACAACTGATTAAGTCTCAAATCTAAAATGTACAATATTTAATGAAAATAAATATAACATAAAAGATAGAAAAATTACAATTGGCCTATATACATAAGATTCACAAAAAAGGAAAAAAATTACTATAAGTATAAATAAAATTCTGAATACTATGATTTCATCTAATGAAGAAACAAGTAACACAAGTGCGTGATTAAATTTGTAGAGACACTAGTCTTTCTTCTGATAAAGGCACTTGTAACCACACTACAAAAACTAAAAAGCAAGGCCAGGCTGACATTTAACAAATAAAATTAAAAAAATTTCACAAAAACAGTTGTAATATAAAAATATGGTCTCATTATAATCATATGCAGTAAGTCAAATGTCGTTCAAAAAAGTTATGATATTTGCTTTTTAAAAAACTATTAATCTTTAATGTTTTACAGAAAGTATATTTAGATTTATAATAGGTTACATGCAACTGTTAATCACAATTTAAGAATAATCCTGTAAAATTTATAATAATATTTTTTTTTTTTTTTAACTGCTTAAACTGTCTTTAGCCTTATCAGTTTTTAAAAATAAAAAACCCTACGAAAAGATATATAATAAATTTTTTATAAAATTTGTACTAAATTTTTTTTATACTTTAATCTTTACAAAAGGTCAGTGTAAAGACAAAATAAAAAAAATTGAGTAATGAAACAAAATTTTCCACTATCCAGTCCTTGGCAAGTTTGGACAACATGATTAATTTTCTCGTTTGATTAAAAGAAAGATGAGGCACAAAAAAACATTCATAGTCATGTGATTTTAAATAATTTAAGTAAATATAATTTAGGCAAAAATTTAAGTAAAAAAAAAAGTCTTTTGTTTTTGTTATTATATCAAATTTTAATAAACTTACACACTGTTATCACAATAATTTTAATTTAATAAAAATATTGTACGTTTGCAAATGTATTTATTGGACAAATCATATGATAGAAGAATCATTTATGAATTTAAGTTGCGGATAATTCATATTTCATGTTGTATTTATTGATTCATTTTCTATATATATATAGATTTTATTCAAGCAAAAAATTATACAAAATTAGAATTCACTAAACAGTGTAGGCCAATTTTTTACCTAAATAATATGGTTTCTCTGATGTTGCTTTAGTTTTTGCATTATTCTGCTCTCCGCAATTAATTTCCTGTCTATGTTAACATACAACTTATTATATATTATTATAATAATGGCTTGACTAAATAAATAATATGTTAAACAAATTAAAAATAGAAAACACATTAAAAATAAAATCTGTAAAACTCATATAGATTATGGACTAAGGTTTTTAAACCTTCATTATAACTGAAACAAAGTCAATGTATCATAACTTTTATCAGTTTTTGTAATTTAACAATTTGTAACTTTTCTTTACTATTAGAGTCAACAATCTGGGTTTAAAGATAGGCTTGTACTTTATGTCAATACTGTTTATCTCAATGCAATTCTGTACAGTAATAGATAAGATTGAAGTGTTAATTAAATGAGCAGAAAAACAATTTAAAATCTGCTCAGGCATAAATGTTAACTGTTGTTAGGATTTTTCTGAAAAAAAATAATACTTTAATTCAGGGCTTGAAACTTCTGTTCACCATTAGTGACTAAATATTCAGATGGGCTCGGTTTTGTCTAGTAAAATGCTTTGTTTCAAATTAAAATTCCCTATTTTTAAGATGAAGTTTTGCGTTTAAGCACTATAAATTGGGACAACACATTCCTTATATTTTCTTTATTTTAACAATTTTTAATTATATGTGCATGATATTGAATGCTTATGAAAATTTTACTTTAAGTTAATGTTATTTTTTAAATTAATGTACTTTTCTATTTTTAATATTAAGGGCCAGTGCTAAGCATTCACCACCTCGCCAAATGCGAAAAAATCGTAAATTTGGAGGAAGAAAGAAGATTGTGCTTTGATGAAAGTTTTGGCCAATGATTTTTTATAGTCCAAAAAAATTAATATATTACTCTCAATCCTAAAAAAAAAGGTAAAAGAGAATTTTTCTAGACGAATCCTGTATTTTTTTTATTCGATTATAGTAATTTCTGTTAGATACATACATCTCATAACCGATTAGAGTTGTATTGAGTTTAGAACACGCGATACAATGGGACGAAATTTATAGTTTGCGTCAATAAAACAGATGTGGTAGCAAGATGTCATACTATCATCAAATATTTTTGCAAAAAATATGTTTTCTCGTGACTATAACATATACAATAATGTGGCAATAACATAATGTTGCCTAAGGTTTATCCTTATATTACTGCTTTAGTCTAAGAAGTAATTAAAAATTAACCTCAACCTAGACCTATTTCTTTCCCTCAAAGACAATAAAAAATCTACATTTTTCATCCTCTCACCCATTCATTGTAAATTTGTATTTTGATTTGCAGTGTTTTATGTGAAAAAATCTATTATAAAAAATTTTAATCATAGAAAAGCATTTGTGATTTGCTGTTGGCTAAGAATTTTAAAATTTGGCTAATGCTTTTGATGTCTGGCTAATAATTTGAAGTCCTTAGCACAGGCCCTGACATTTTATTATAGTTTGTTCAGCGAGAAGTTTTTTTATTACATCTCTTAAATATATATCATATTTTTCTCAAAATTGCAGCATGCAAAAATTTTAGTTTGACCGGAAGCTTTAAAAAAGAATCTTCATTCCCTGGTTTAATTAAAACATTTAAAAGAGAGTTTGAGATAGGTATCAAAATATAAGATTAAAATCTTTAATTTTGAAAACATTTTTCTATACAGACTCAATGTTACACTTCCTTTTAGAAAATTAAATTGTGTTTTTTCTTCCATAAAGAAGATACTAACATGTTTTAACACCAGCTATTTACTTTCCAGACAATAACAGGACTAGGTTAGTTTAGGACACTTTGTGTCAAGTTTACAAACAGATTTCTGGTCATGGCGTTATTTAACTTAATTATGTGTTCAGACATATTTCGCTATAATGCTTTCAATCCAGTCACTAGATTATGCGACCTGATATACTCTGTTTGTAAGGCTGTTTCGGTTAATTACTCTGAAACATTTGATAAACTAAAAGATCACTTTATAATGCCAAATTGAAAGGAGTGGAAGAAAAAATCTCATGATCCTTTCTGGTAACAAAATATTAAAGGTACAAACTTGCTATAAAAATATTTTAAATAATCACGAAATTTTCACCAATAGAGAATGAAGAATGTGCCATATTTTAGTACAGTCATCTCCTACTTATATGCCAATCTAAGATTCCTCCATAAAAAAAAATGTGTATCAGAAAACTTTAAACAAAATATAAATTGCAGCGAAGAGATGAATAAGAAGGTTTTAAGGATTGAGAGAGTTCTATGATGCCAGTGGAGCACTTTCCAAATTGTTAAAACTGTTGACGTACAAAACAAGGAGGAAAAGAGAAATATTTTCAAAGATCATAAAGAACGAAAATTAAAAGAAAAGGTCAGAAACAGTTGAACAGAAAACTTTGAGCAACTATGAAAAAATAAGATTTTTTTTTTAAAGTGCTCAATTATACCTAGGATTTCAACATTTGAAATTTCAATGACTAAATAACACAAACTTTTATGAGAAATCATAGCAAAATAACAGTAATAAAACAATTTTTTTTAAATATTTTATTCATAAAGAAAGACATTTTTTTTCTATAAAATTACCTCTAATGTCAAAAAAAAAAAAAAAATTGGTTCGAGCTAAAGTCAAAACTATGCAAACAGCAACTTTGAGTTCAAATAAATTTAATGTGAAAAACTATTACATTTGTCACAAGACATGATGCTGTAAATATAAATATAAGCTCTTTTGTAAATACAAAATGTTTAGAAAAGTATTATTATTTTCTACCTCAATAAACAAAAAACAAAATAAAACAAAATTTACAGTTGATAAAAAAGTAGTTTGTATATTATAGTGTCAATATGTGAAAATAAAATTAATAATAATCAGTGATTTTATTCTGCAGCTAAAAAAATAACACTCATAATTTGACTGGTGCAGAATGGTGAGTTCAATTTTCCAGATTATTTACTTTATACAGCACAAATATAAAAGCTGATACATACAGCTCTATTTACTTTTATTCTTTAACAACTGGTACAACATTCCTCGACCTCCTTCTGAAAAAAAAAAAAAAACATGACATAAGTAAAAATAAAAAGATTGTTACATGAGTAATAGAAATAGTATAACAGTCAGAAAATTTTTTTTAATTATAGGACATTTTCCATACTACCAGCATACATTAAATATTCAAAATTATCTATAACTAAAACAAACGAATTTTCTTTAAAACCCAGATTACATCAATTAAAATTTATACAAGTGCAACAAACTTAAAAAGCACCATTAACTACTTTCTTATAACACTAGTTAAATTGTGAAAGAAAACCTTTATTCCCAAAAAATGAAGCTATAATTTTAGTAATGAAGAATGAATAAAATAAGAAAACTACCACAATTCTTAGCTATTAAGAAAAAGAATAATAAAAAAAGTTTTCAGTTTCCTGTTTGTCCAAAGTGTAATTCCCACCAATCTACTCCAGACCATTTGCTCTCCTGTTTAGAACTGGAGAAGCGTGATCTCTTTGAAACTCTTGTTCTGGTTCAGGACTTTCTGTTGGTGAACAGTCTTCTGGACTTGATCTAGCTAAGGACTGGATCAAGTGGAATAAGAAACAACACTTTTTCAATATAGCTGAGCCTAGTAACTGTTTTCTTTTAATTCTTGAAAAAGTTCTTTTTATTAAAGATATGAATTGAAGTGCATGTACCGCTACAAAAATACAATTCCTCGATTATATTCCGATAACTCGATTCTATGTTGGTGTACCTTTTCATAGATGAAGGTTGACATTGTCGATGTGAATCTCCCCACATGAATAATTATATATAGGATTTAGATATATAATATGGCAAGCATTTACAATTTTGATAACATCAGGTTTCCCACACGTATGCAGTACAACCATATCTTTATTACAACCACAAAAAAAAACTTGAAAAGCTTTTGGTACTTAACAATTCTTAATTTTTCTTCTCTTTAGGACACAAAAAGTTAGTTTTGTACTAAAAAAGTTAATTTATTTCTAATTGTGTATTTTATAATGAATAAAATTAAAAAATAACTATAGAGAATTGTGATATATATGTATTACTCTCATACTAAATTTTCTTTCAGTAAATGAGTAAATGCAATAATATTTCTACTATTTAGGCTTGCAAGCATAGCATTTTATAGGAATACAGTAAACAGTTGCAAATAGAAACTTATTCTTACCAACAATACATTAATTATTCTAATGCTGTTACTAATTAAAACAACACTGAACTTAATTTACTAGTTCAAAAAAGCACATGTGAAAATGAAGCTAGTACTTTAAACAAAAATTGAGAAATAAATTTTTTAGACAAAAAATAGTTTTTATTAAAAAAAAAATTACAATTTTTTTTCTATTTTAATGTAGTTTAACATTAAACAATCACTAGAAAATTTAAATCACTTTATTATATTTTCAGTTAAAGTTATATAATTTGCACTCGGTAACTTTCAACTAAATTTTTTAAATCAAAAACTGTGTTTCTATTTCAAAGAGTCCAATTAAAGTTCTCCTATTGTCTAGTTAACCAAAGGAAGTTTTCGAGGTTTTTTCTCTTCGTAACGCAAATATGCTTTAGTTTCATATATAATATTTTTGTAAGAAAGCAAATATATGAACAGCAAAACCACTATATTTATGTTCTGTTCGACATGGTAATTTCTCACTGAATAGTAAAAAGTTTAAAAGAAGTACTAAGGTAGATCTCATTGCACATAATTTTTAAACATCCATTAACTAAAAACGTAATTTTAGTGTTGCTAATTAACCATTTTTTTAGTATTTCATTACTTTTAAAATATTCCATGGTTTAACATAAGTTACAAAAATAAATTCTATTGAAAATTTAATTAATTATAAAGTTAACTATTAGCAGACTTAGTTTTATGTTAATCATTCTACAACCATACAGTCAACCCAAATTTCTTTCTTTCTTGAAATCTATTTAAAAAACAAAAACATTTTTATTTATTAGACACACAATGAATTTCTTTAGAAGTTTATCTTGTAAAATAATTGTTCAATAGAAAATTATAAGATTTTTATTTTGTTTCGCATCAATGTGTTAATATCCAAATGGGTAATGAATAGAAATTTTGTGGGGTACCAGGGTAAAAACTAAAATTTATATCAGGTACCGTGAATTGGTTGGGTAATAGATTAAATTTTTTCCGTGTATCCAGCTCCCAGTAAAAGTTTAGAAACTGGTTGTTGATTGTTAACAATAAATTGTTGATTGTTTATAAAAGCCATTTAAAACAGACCCTTGCACTACAAAGAGCATAATTGCTCAATGAATTCATATATTAGTCAAAACAGAATATATTACATTTAGACTGTTTCCCATACATATTAGGGAATGAACTAGAATAATAATGTACTTTCAACAAAAAATTTTTTAATTAGTTATTTCATAAGTTTCATATTTGTGGTAGAAATTTCACTCTTTTAAAAATAAAAGGAAAATGGAAGTACCTGCATTTTGGGATACTTCTTCACTGGAATTTTCTGATATTTTTTCTACATTAGGCAATTTCTCTGGTTTTGTTTCATTAGTAGATGATAAGTCTAATGGAGCTTCTGATACTTCTAAAAATATAATTAAACAAACAACTTAAGTAGAAAAAAATATTAAAACTTAAAACCATCAGTATTTATTAAAACACATCAATCAGTAATATTCTATACAAACAATAATAGCTATTTCATAAACGTTTTCGAAAAAAATAAATAAATAAACTACTGCATACAGACAAATATATTTATTAAATGAAAAGTATGGCTGATAAGTTCTAAAACAAACATACTAGTTCAATTTTAAAATCACAATGCCTTTGCAAGATTTGTTTTCTTTAAATACTTAATTATAAAAGTTTAAATTCTATGTAAGACATTTTTCAGGATTCATAACTAGGAGTAGTAAAGCAGGTTACAATACATTAAAATATAATACACAATATAAATCTATTCATTTACACAAATTAAGTCTGTTCAGTGTTTGTATTCTATTACTAAAAATGAATAATTATTAAATAACATAAAATATGAAATTTTATTTCTATGAAAATTATGAATGCCACATTTGTAGATTTTAAAAGCAAATGCCTAAGCGTAAAAATAATCAAGCAGTTCTAATATTTTTTGTTAAGATAACTCCTGGTGTCGTTAACACTTACTTTGATATTTATTAACTCTCATAAATTTAAAAATTAAAAACTGGGTGTTATGAGGGCAATACTATATGCACATCTAAAAAACCCAGTTTTTACTTTTTTTCTCTATCAGAAAACCGGAAAACCAAAAAACCAGAACGAAATTCGATACATTTTCCCGCCATTTAAAAAAAATTTTTTTTTCTTTTTTTTTTCCTCTTAAGATTTTAGGATTTTTTCTTCTTTTTTGAAAGATGTTTACCTTACCATCATTTTGGAAATAATCATTAGTGTATTACTTCATCGTTTTTTCTTCTTTTTAAGATTATTTTCAAATATTTTTTTTTTTTTTTTTTTAAGTTTGGTTTAACAATGAAAAAAAACGGCTTTTTGTAGCGATTCAGAAAACCGGAAAAATCAGTAATCCGGAATAGCGATGGTCCCGATCGTTCGGGATAATCGGTTTGCTACTGTATTTCTTTTTCAGTTAGAAGCTTTTCAAGGTCTGCAAATATGGCATTCATAATATTTTTCTAAATATTTTCTACAATAATGATTAAAGTAACTTAGGCATTTTTAATTTTAGAAAATAACTTAATTTTTACAGTTATTAAGCAAGAGGGATGCATTTTTTTTTCTTTAAACTCAATGTTATGCAGTGAAGATAGTTTGAGCTGTTTTATACTCGAACAAGTATAAAACAAGCACTCTAGCAGTTTTCATAATAAAAATGCTAAAATGATCATTAAATACATACCCGTATCAGTCGATTCTGCAGAATTTCGAGATGTTACACCATAACTAACATAGTACGGATAACAATGAGAGTAATAAGGAATATATGATGCTTTGCTACACCAGTTGGGATTTTTCTCACACATATTTTCATCAATATCATTTATGATGTATTCAGGGCAGTCTACTTGATTCTTATTAATGCTGCTTTTATTGCACAAGTGCTCTAAATTAGTAAAGGAGATTAAAATTAGTTAATTAAAAAGCGAAATATATTACTATTAAAGATAAATAAATTACTTAAATAAATAAAAAAAATTTCATAAAGCATATTAAGAGTTTTGTTACATTATCATTATACTATAATCTAGTATTAAAATTTAAATATAGCATGTTATATAAAAATAAAAAAAAAACATGAAAGAAGTATTGCCAGATAGTTTGCAAACCTGTAACTGTTTTTTAGTTTACAAAATGGGATGTTCTAAACACACGGAATTCATGAATATCCAGAAAAAAAGCTACAAATCGGAACAAGTATGAACAAAATATTTTCATCAGTTAAATTTTTGTTTGCAAAGTAGAAGCCAAATTAGCAAACTCAACAATAATTAGTTATTGGTTTCATTAACAAAAAATTAAGAAAATAATTGTATTAATTATAGGTCATTCTTAAAGTAATAGAATAATTTTAGAAGGAAGAAAAAATGAATTAAAAATAATAACAAAAGGAAAAATTGCTTTCTGCAAGATCAATGGTCTTGGATAATAACTTTTGTAACATGGAATAACAAAAACATTTAATTTTAAATCTCTGTTAAGAGGACAATACCATGAGAGAAACCCTACATAGAAATTCTTTTTAATCAACATAAGTCATTTTAAATTTAAAGTATAGAAGTGAGATCAGGAGAACTTACTATGTCACGAATTTAAAAAAAATGCTGAAATATGTTTTTTAAATTTTAAAAATTCAAACAATTATGACATTTAGTCAAAGTTAAACTTTACCAATGTTTATCTAAACTTTAAATTACCATTAGAGGTAAAAACAGAATTTGCCATGAGAAGTTTCCCTCACAGTAAAGCATCCTCTTAAGAACATTAGAAAGTAAACTATTATTGATAACTAGTTAGCATTTTTTTCGTTTAAAATAGCTAAAACAAAAGAATTCTGTGGAAAGAAATCTTAAAACCAAGGACATCAATAGATGAATAAAATTAGCGCCTGATCCTGTCAACGACAGGTCGGGATGGTTCTGGCCTGTACTAGGCTGCCATATTGTTGGGAGCAGAAAACATAGAAATAAAATACATTTCGATTAAAGTATGGAAATAATACCTTCTAATGTATAATCTTTGGTGCATTTTGGTAAAGCACAATGGTATGGAAGATTACAATATGTGTAGGAAAGTTGGCTGTTATCATCAGACTCTTTGTTAGTCATGGTTTCATCTTCTTTTCTGCCAGAATTATCAAATGGTAATTGGTCTGTAGAAACACCTTCACAACAATTACAAGCTGTACATGATGGTTCTTTTCTCGGTGATTCTGCAGATGGAGTGAAATTGGAAGACTGAGGCGAGAACTCACTATCAGGTCGCGAATCAGATTCGCAGAGAATGCATTCATTGCACTCACTTCTCTCATTAGAGTGAGTTTGTTTCACATAATGATCTGCATTGTTTAGACCATTGTCAGACTTTGATGATAAATCTATAGCAGATTCTGCGAAGGGAAAAAAATGAAATTATGATATTATTTTACAATTGAATAGAAAAAAGTGCAATAATAAAAACTTTACTAATAATTTCTAACTACATAAAGTATGGATTTTTTATGAACTTTTAAAGTACATATATATTAAATATTTTAATAATTTAAACTCTTTCACAGTTAAGCATCGGCTGAATATTTAGATTTTTCTCTCTTTTATATAGTTTTTTTCTATAAATACAAGAACAGAAAATTGCTTTCTTTATATGGATATGCAGAAGACAACCTCACCAAGATGAATAGCTTACGCTTTGGACAAAAAAAAAAATGCTTAAAATGTGTTTTTAATTAAACAGATCGATGCTGTAAATTATCATTCACTATAATAATATATAAGCTGCATTAGCTCAGTGTTTCAGACAATGCCATTTCAAGGAAAGGAGTTCAAACCACTGTGATGGTTAGAAGATCATCAAGCTTTAGATTGATAGGTATAAACTTGTCTGAGGCAGCATTAGCTGTAAGGACCACATTACAACTATCATGCATATAACTTGCCCTTTGTCCATTACAGGCTGTTGAAGAATAGTATACCTTCATTGCAAAATGCTACAATAAAAATTAAGGTTTAAAAAAATTATACTAATAATTATAAGCTTTTTTAATGAAATGTGCTGCGAGTATATAATATTTTACCAGAATTGGGGTGCAATAAGAAAACCAATGTACACGATTAAAAAAAACTTAAAATTGAGATTTTTACATATTAGCCATTTCTGCATAATTAACTTAGAGTGCGCAGCCAAATTATTCAACAAAAAATAAGCACCTTTTAAGCACGGAAAAAATATTATTAAGCACTTTAAAAAATATCATAATTAGGCAGGGTTGGAAAGTTTTTGACAATCACATTATTTTTTTCAATTGCATAAAAGCATAGTCATATATTAAGATTGTTTTCAACTTATAAACATAGAAGAGGAAAAATAATAACCTTTAGTAGAACTCCTTAAATCAATGTAAACCGGGGATAATGAACTAGGTGATGACTTTAATGGATATGGTATATTGGACCACTTGATGTTCCTTTGCTTCAGTAATGGACTACTGGAATGACTTGAACGAGACTGATAGCAAGGACTCTTTACAGATCTACCATGACTCAAGGCACTCTTATGGTTAAGCACTTCCTTTTTCATTGGAGAACTATAACACTGATTAGGAGAGTTTTTGCCACTTAAAACGCTAGCATTTTTTGAGGCACTATCACTAATAATACAGTTATCAGTTTTTACCCAAGTCGGGTCTGAATCGCACTTTTGTTCACCGAGCTCATTAGAAGTATTGGGATTGCTAGCAAAATCATGTTTTATGGTATCTATCTTTGATGTTCGAGAATTATTGGAAAGTATAGGAGAAATATAGCCTTCGCTTGTTTTAGAGGAGGTATCATCTACGTCTATAGATTCTTGACCATCTGCAACAGGTGGAGTCCAGGAGGAACTGCAGAGGAGAAGTCCTAGGGCACTATTTTCGGAAGTTTCATATTCTTTGAGCCTAGGCTTTTTTATACCAGAAGGATCACAGTCTGGTACTGCAGAAGTGTCATCCCCTTTTTTCAAAGGCTTTTGAGTTCCAGAAGAACTATAACTATATGGAGCAAATTTTTTCTTATGTTTATCTTTTTTGTTGTGATTTGAATGTTTAGGCAAATCATTAGATTGCACCCATTGGCACTTGTTCCCAGAGCCACCGTCTTGTTGCGCATTTAATTTAAGTACTAAACGACCTCCTGTAAATAAAAGATTACATTTATTAGTGAAAGAATAAACTGCAAAACATAAATATATCTGAAATAAAAACATAAATGAAACAAGAACTACCTACCATATCAGCATACCGCAAAACAGTATCTATATTAGGTTAGATTGGATTATTGTTATGCATTTTTCATCATTAATTTATAGACAATCAACATTAATGCTCAGAAACAGATTAATTTTTTAAAGTTAAAACTTAAAAAATTCATCATTTTACAAATAAAAATAGTTAGGTAAAAAAAATTAATGCATTGAAAAAGTTATCTAAACTTCAAATTGATTTTACAATGCTATGTTTTTCAACATGAAATTTCTTTTTAACTCAACACAAAATGATAAATAAATAAAATAACTTGTCTAACAACATACAGTGGAGTGCAAAAGTCTCCAGCCGCTTTATTTTTTATAACTTTTTTCAGCTGTTTCATATTTAAATGAGTGAAAAACAAATTATTTTTATTCATTCAGTATTGAAATCAAATATAAATTATCTAAAATTTTTATGTGTTATAATATGCATAAACTACAGTATTTTGTACAACTAGAGTATTTTTGTATTTAAAGGATTCAGCTAATTAAATTTTTTATGCTTGACTAAAAAAAGTTACTAAGCCACCATAGTCGTGCAAACCCAAAACATTTCTGTTATAAACTCTCAGTTTAAGTTAACAAAACTATAATTATGGGTAGACGCGTTTGTCTGGAGTGACATTAAAGGGTAATAAAATTATTGAAAGAAGGCAGATGCCCTTGTAAAATTTCATCTTTGTTATCAATTGAATTGTAAAGTGTAAAAGATCTCGATATCAATAATCAAAGTTGATTTGGTCTGGGAAGTCTAAAAGTGGTTGACTATAAAAAATAACCACACACACACACAAAAAGAATTATATTAAGTCCGCAGCTTAAATTGTATTAAAATTGTGCAATGAGAGTATCATAAATATTAAGTAGCGGTACTGCTACAAGACATTTATATGATGTTGGATTGGATGTACCACATAGCATAAAAAGTATTAATTCATAAAAAATCAGAAAACTAGATTACAGTCTGGCATAGAACCCTTGAACTGAACTGAAGACAAATGTAAAATAGTGTATTTTTCGGATGAATACGAATTAAGTTTGTTAGATGTGATTAGAAAAAGTCTGCTCAATGTCTGACAGGAACAAAAAATAATATTATCAAATTCCGAGCCAGAAACATGATGGATGCAACATTATGATTTGAGATGACTTTGGTATTAAGTTATACTATTTCATTGTGGGTTCTAGGGGGTTTCTCTGAAAATACAAAATTCTCATGGTCTTAAAGTAAGAGGCATTTCTTATGAATGACTCTTAATATGCTTTTTTTTATTTAATTGATTTAAATATTGTTTGTTTTACTCTGGCATTGTCAAAAGCAAAACCTTCTTTTAAGTCATTAACATAGTTGAAAAGGTACAGTTAATTAAAGAAGTAGGAAAAGTCCATTAAAAGAAATCTTGAATTGCCAAGACGCTTGGTATTTAGTGATGATTTAAAAATGAGGAACATATATAAATTAAGTCAGTAAACAGTGACAAAAAAAAAAAAAAAAAAATAAGCACTCGTCTTTCAAAAAGTTAATCTTTGATTACAGAATTAATCTTTTTTATCGCTTCTACTAAATGCAATTTTAATTTTATCTCAGACCCTTCTGGCTTTGAACTTTCCACCTTCAATTGTATCCATATTATATAGTCTTAAATTTAAAAAATAGTTATTTTAGAAAGGTATCAATATTCATGTTAATGATATAAAATTTCAAAAGAAAATAAAACTTAAAAAACTATCAAAAAATGAATAAAAAAATAAAACATCTTTAAATTACAATTTTCTTTTACACCAATAAAAAAGCCTCATATCAGACTCAGTTAAAAACTAATAATACTGATTAAGAAAAGCTATACTCCATAACTTTCAAATTTATATGCACAGAGTTTTCTATTTTACAAATACCAGTATAAAGTAGTATAAAAGTTTCGTTTACAAAATGCTAAATAAAAGAAAATAAATATCAAACCTAAAAAAAATTTCAAGCTTCCAACGGTTGATGTAGCTGGTACATCTTGAGGTAAGCTTGTTTCTGATGCTGCTGAACAAGGGTCGGTGACTCTGCTATGATCTAAAAAATTAATCGAATCTTTTGGGGGATCTTCAGTATTTACAGTTTTCACCTGCGGTTCTTCAACTTTAACAGGTTCTTCTTTCACACAAGGCTGAAATATTAAAATAAACTTAAGATTGAACACATTAAAAAATGGTAGACAATGTACATATTTAAAAAGAAAAGAACATGAAACCTTTTCTTCATGCGAACAAGATGGAATAGGTTCTTCTTCTGCTTTAGGGATAACTTTATCAGTTGGTTCTGTTTCTTCAGCTTTTTCATTTTTAATCTGGTAATAATACTCTATAATGCTACGTACAGGTTTCCAGGGTAACTGAAAATTCAAAATACTAAATTATACAGATGCTTATTAAATATATGTATATATAATACAACAATTTCAAAATTCTATAACAATAAAGGCATTAAAATAAGGAACTATCATGTTATTCTGTAGTGATGTACAATTTGAGTTCTACTTCCTCTTTCAGGCAAGAGTTTTCTTTCTTTTCATAGTGCTTGCTTGATAAACAAACAAAGAACTTTTTTTCCTAATTTATGTAAAATTTATCAGAACTTCTAGCAGAATAGAATTTGCAGTATGGAGTCACTATGTTGTTTGAAGAGTTTTTGATTCTTTTCTTTGCAATATAGACGAACCTCGAACCCTCATTCCCGCATCCTGCGTTTTCCCCTAGCTATAGACTTGTTTTATTGGCACTGTTACAAATGCTATTCTTACAATGTTAATAATACCCGTTTAGATCTTCTTTGAAACCATTCTCACATTTATTGTTCAGAAATTTTGCCGCCATTTTAAAATTTTAATGTTTTTTTCATTTTGAGAACAAATATAGCAACTTCTGATGGTGTTAATGAAGAAAATATAAGGATTTTTTTAGTTTTGTGAAAACGTTGAAATTTGTGATGTTGTCGATTCAAGAAACAGTTGAAGAAAGCTGAAGAAGTGCAAAGTGATACTGATGAAGAAGTTGAAACTGAACAACAACCAGTACCAACATTTGCCGAAATCAGTGCAAACGTCAAAAATTTTTGAAAATTTGCTGAGAAGAAAAGATTATATTCAAACTAAAATTTTAAAATATTTTAACTAAGCAAATATGTTCCTTATTTAACATTGTTAAGTATGTTAGCAAAATGGATATAACTTTTTTCAATGATAATTTTTTTTATACGGATAGTAAACTTTTTAATTTTTAAGTCCATAACTGCTTCATTACTTCACATACATTTTCAAGTCATTATTTAACATCTTACTTTGACCCAGATTTATCGTTTTACCGTATCTGTCGTTTGAAATTAATGGTTCCATGAGAATTACCGATTAAGGTTCTATTGTAATTTAAAATTATTATATTATATTGTAATTTAAATGTATCACTTTCTATTTTTTTGTATACCAATTATAACTGGTTAATGGGCAGTCCTAAATATGTCAGCCCATGAAAGAGCAATTTGTAGAAGGCAGAAGATTTAATGTAGAGCTTTGGGACAAATATGAAGACAGCTAATTATGTAATCAAAATTCAACTTCAAATAGTAAAAAAAAAAAAAAATCAAACCAACTTACAAATTCTTTTTTAATTGCAGAGAAATTTTTGCCACAGGCTTCAAGAGCTTGAGCAAATAGTTGAGCTTCAGATTGTGACCAGGTGTTAGTATTAACTTTAGAAACTGATTCAGTAGAGGAGGAAGAAGGTTTAAGGACTTGGCGACAACCATCATCATGATGACAAGGATGATGAGAAGCAACAAATTCAGTCTAAGAAGAGATTGATATCGGGCAAACAATTAAATAGAGAAAGTAATATTTTGAGAATAATTTTAGAAACTTCACTTTGAAAACTTTAAACAAATATTGGGAACACTATGCATGCTCTTTTACGACACACAGAAGTGAGAAAACAACTTAATCTCATCTTTTTAACATGGTTTTGCAAATGATAAAAATTCTTTAAGAACTTTGTACTGTACAGAACCCGTTATCCGGAAATCAGAAAACTGGAAAACCAAAAAACCGGAACAAAATTCGATAAATTTTCCCGCCATTTAAAAAAAAAAAAAAAATTTTCCTCATAAGATTTTAGGATTTTTTTTTCTTTTTTGAAAGATGTTTCCCTTACCATCATTTCGGAAATAATCATTAGTGTATTACTTCATTGTTTTTTCTTCTTTTTATGATTATTTCCAAAATTTTTTTTAGATGGGTTTAACAATAAATAAAAAAAACGGCTTTTTGTAGCGATTCAGAAAACCAGAAAAATCACTTATCCGGAATAGCGATGGTCCCGATCGTTCCGGATAATCGGTTCCCTACTGTATTACAAGAGTCAAATAAACATTTCCACACTTAATATTGAGTTAGATTATAATCGCCAAGATTTTTTTAGTAGCATAAAATAAAAAAATTAATGCAACAAGTTGTGTATATTATAACTGTTTAATAAAAATTTACCAAAATGTGTAAATTAAATAAGTTTAAAAAACATGAAGATAATAACAATATTAAAAATACAAATGTCATTAATCAAAAGAGAATAATAAACAAAATTTTATATAACTTTTCATTTATTATCTGAAATAAACAACAACTGAGAGGGAAAAAATTTCAAGAAAATCATAATGTATAAAATCAAAGAATCAGTAAATACAGTTAATAAAAAATGCATTTACAGAATTTTATCTAATTAATTAAACGATCATTTTTCATTGAATAATTTTAACTGATGCAAAGGCATCAATTTAATAGGTGTAATAATCAATTATATAGAGTATAAAGAAATACATACCAAGCCTTTAATAGCTGATTGTAATGAGTTATCTGATTTTTCTGGTGATCTTGAGCTGCTTACTGATTTGGAAAATAGAGAAATGCCTCTAAACAGTGATAAAAAATAAACAAGTTTAATAAAGGCTTGTTTCTTAATGATGAACTTTCATAAAATAATTTCAAAATTGTGCATACAAAAACTTTTTTTTTCTTCACAAGAACAAAGAATGTGGAAAGTTTTAACCTTATTTTACAGTTTTTATTTCATAATAAATCTAATTAAATTATAATACTTAGTTTATATAATTATACTATTCAAATATTTTGCTTTATTAAATTATGTCTTTACCATTTCTGTATTTTACCTAAAACAAATCTACATTACATTAAGCTATCCCTATGAAACATAATAATAAATGGATAGCTACGGGGGGGGGGGACCTTTTGACAGTAACAGTTCAAAATAATGAGATGCTATTATGTTATTTTTTGATGTGCACTTACATATCTGAAAATTGCAAATAAGACTGAATATTTCTTGTTAGCCAGCGATTTCGTTAGGCGCTAAAGCACATCAATTAGGTCAAATTTTTTTATAGATGGAATATGATTAAAGTTATATTATGTCCCTAGGAAACTTAATTCTCTTTTGAGAAAATAGGGGAAAAAAGTGCGCACCTGCAGATTTATGCTGGTAAAACGATTTTTTTTTTCTACAATAAAAATAGATGGGAAATAATTTTGAATTGAATTGATATTGAAATTTTGTTTCATTTCTTTGTTAAATAACTCAACAATTTAATAATAACTTTTTGTTCATTAATCATAAAATATTTATTTTTATGTTATCTTTAAAGTAAAGATTTGTATCAAATTAAGTAGGGGCCCACTTTTAGTAAAAAGGGATCCTGAAATTTAAAAGTCCTGAGTTCTAAGGATCCATAGTCATCAGAATCAGTAATAACACAAGAAAAAAAAAATGGAAAATATAAAAAACACCAAACACTATGAAAAAGCAAGAAAATAATTTGGCTGATGTTAAAAATTGCTAATGTTTGAAGTTTATAACATGGCACTGTTCATACATAGAAACAGTAACATAAACATGCCTAATTAAGAGAAAGGAAACTTAAAAGTGAAAATGGGCAATTCCATGATACAAAGGACAACATAACCAAAAAATTAAACATTTAATAGCATCCTTCTATTAATAAATTTCAGTTTTTATTAACTTATTGTAGTCAAGTAATTTGTAACAATAATAAAAAAGTTTATTAAAATTTTCATGCAGTTAGTTTGTTACATCAGTCATATAAAAGTGGTAACATCAGTCATAAGAGCATTTCCTCTATTTGTCACTTCTTACATGTCACTTCAAGTGTACTTTTAAAGTTTACTGTTAATATGATGCTGTTGTTTTTTTAAATAAATTTGAAAATTTAATTATACTATTGCTCATGAAAGAAGGAGAATTTCAAAGTAAAAATATGATGTTTAACTCAGTGTCCTCTTTATGAAAAGTCAGTCACATTTTATATTTTTATTCTAAGTGAAACATTTAATTTTCATTCCTTTTCTTATATGCATAATAATATTAGACTGTTGTAAAAACATACCATATATATATATTTTTTAAGTTATTAAATATCTTCAGTGAAAAATTATTATCAATTATTTATTAATGAAAAAAAAGAAAGAAAACCAATCAAACAGTAAGTCAGTCACCATGGAATTCTTTAAGTAATTATTTTACTTTGCCATTTGACATGAATAAAGCCATTAAGCAATGTAAATAAAAGCTTCAAAATATTTTAACACAGATTTGAACAATTTTGGAGTGCAATAACTCATAAATGCAAATGTTTCAGCTCAATATTATGCATACACATTTATCAAAAATTAGGTAGAGCTTAAAAATCATTATTACTAAATTTAAGGAATATTGACTATCAAACTCGGTTTATGAAATGAAATTGCAATGAGTGGAAAATTAATCATGTGACAATTTTTGTTGTGCAATCTTAAGGAAAACATTTTGCAGAAAAGAATAGTAAAGTTCATGCAAAAGTTAACAAGGAAGATCATCCCCGTGGCAGAATCGCGGCGACACAGCGACATTGTCGCAGAATGCTGCTGAGTTCTTGCATAAAGAATTTTCTGTTAGGAAGTAAGGAATTTTTGTTTTCTTTTCTGCAGAAATTTTTTTTTCTTCTAAAATTATAATTAAAAGATGCCTTTTTAGCACATCAGAGAGGAAAGAAATGTTCCTGATTTTTCTATTCTAATTTAAGAATGAAAAATATAGAAATTTCTTTTCTGCAGAAATGTTGGATGATTTTTTTCCCTCCAGAAATCATTCTTTTGACCCACTTATTTTGCGCCAATATTCTTGTTAATCCACGCTCTATTTTCATATTTTTAAGCGAAACAAATCCCGATGTTTCTCATACAGTTTAATTATACTCGAAACTGAAATCAATTACTTACTTTTACTGTGACAATTTCACCGTTTTTCGGCTTTTTGTTACATGTGCTATGCTACTGAATTCCATGGGATTTTTAAAATTCCTGTTATTTTTTAGTCAATATTACTTCGACACGTAAAATTTAAATTGCGCTATTAAATAATCTCTTTTTGACGATCTCACTTTATGCCGATACTACCACAAATCCATGTAGTGTTTAGATTGTATTTTCGGCAGTTTATTGATATTGATTTTCCCGTGATTTTTAAGTAACCCGATATATTTCAGACAATATGGGGAACTCGAATCGTGCTTATGAATAATTAAAACAATGATTCTATCCTTTTTCTTTTTTTTTGGGGGGGGGTCATGCATTTCACAGTCTTTAAAATCCTATATTTTAAATACGATATTATTTATTACAACATCCGAATCTCGAAACGAAACAAGCATTTAGTAACACCCCCCTCCCTTTGAAGAGTCCGATCAGCGTGATTTCGCCGTCGATCTTGTTTTTAGCAGTCACTGCTAGGGATTACAAGATTTTTAATTTTTTTTTGAGGAGATGATGTTTTACGAAATGCGAAAAAGGAAATAATTAGAGTGTTTTCTTCGTACAAAATGGGAGAATCTCGCCTTTGTATTAGAATAATGTATATAAAAAAAAAACATTATACATTCATTTAAAAATTAAATACGATTTTTATTTTATTCAAAATTTCTTTTTACTGTGAACGCAACATTTTTCTTACTTCAAATTCAATTAGTAACATGCATACTTGTTATTATTAAAAGCATCTTGCAGAAAGATATTAGTGCTAGAGAGGTTTGTCGCAGAAATCCCAAGAAAATTCTGCCACAGGGAAGATCATCAAATGACAGCGGTTCATGTATATGGAGCATTCATCAACTATCTTCATAATAGAGATAAAAATTAATGCTAAGAAGATACCATTTAAAATTGATACGACAGTTATACAAATTTATTGCTGAGCTCATTTTTACTTATAAAAAAATTTATTTTAACTAATTAAGAAAGTTAAAAGTGCTGTTAAAATGGAAAAATGTACTGTTAAGCGTTTACTTAAATAAAATCAGTACTGATCAAACATATTATTAGCACATGAACACATAGAAATACTTTATATATTCAAAAACTGACTAACAAAATATGTTCTTTTATATGAAATACATTTAAACTATCAAATGCATCCTGGTGCTGATATATAATGGAAAAATTCTATGGTGACTGACATTACATTTTATTACGCTTACTTATTTCAAAAAAAAAATTTTTATTGAGAAATATTTAATATATTTTTTTTTTAATTATATGGGATGCTTTTCAATAGCCTAATATTAATATGCATATAAGAAAAAAAAGGGAGGAAAATAATAAATGTTTTATTTGGAATAAAAATATAAAATTTCACCAATGTTAAAAAGGATATGGAGTAAAATATCATATATTTTTTAAATATTTATTTAAAATAAAAGGAAAGAAAATTAGAAATGTCTTATTTAGAATAAAACATTATACTTTTATTTTGAAATTCCATTTCTTCTATAAGCAATATTGAAAGTATTTTTTAAATTTATTTAAAAAAAAAAAAAACTTGAAATTAACAGGAAACCTTAATTGTATACATGAAATTACATACACAAAATGACAAATAGAGAAAAAGATCTTGTGACTCATGTTATAATTTTTATGTGACTGATGTTACAAATATCAACTAAATTAAAAGTTAAATATTTTTTTTTTCATTATAAAATACTTAAGAACTATAATCTTTGATTTTATATCTAAAACAGTTAATAAAAACTAAGAAATTGGTTAATGGAGGGGTTCAATAAATGTTAATATTTTTGTTATGTTCTCCGTAGCATTATGGAATAGCCTTAATCTGATTTTTATTTATGACTTTAATCAATATTTTAAAAAGATTTTTTATTAATTTATAATTTTTGTGACAAATATTTTCCTTTGCATTAAATGATTTCAATCAATTGTAAGACAATACCGAAAGAGAAAAAGTTTCTAGGATTTGATAAAAAAAAATTGGCGAGTTTAACCAAGCTTTACTAAATCTAAAGAATGAAAATAGCTCTGCCACGAACTTAAAATGTTTTAGGTAGTTTAGTAGAAAAAATATTTCGAGAAATTTATAGTTACCATCACTATTTACTGTTAAAATAAAAGACAAATATTTGAATAATACATAAAAAAAACAATACCCATTGACATCGGAGAAAAATTATTCTAACAAATTTGCATTAAATAAGTAACAGAAAAATAAAATATTTATGCATTAATATTTATCAAATAAAGTGATTCATACTTACTTTGCCATAGACATATACTCCTCAAGCTTCTGATCACTTAACTGATCCGGTTTCCATTTCAGTGTTTCTAGGTCTTCCAATTTCCTTCCATCTTTTTCACCTAAAGTAAAAAAAAAAAAAAAACATCAATTATGAGAATGCACACAAAAACAATTTATATATATATCTATTCAGACCATTTTCACTTGATTTTTCAAATTAGGACACATTCAATAGATATTAATCAGGGATATGTCAAGGCCAAACTTACTATTGTTTAGCGGTACCTTCACAAATTCAACTTTAGGAAAAACAGGAGTTTCACAAAATACTTTTTCTTAAATTTTATTTTTGTATCCCCTAAGAAACAGTAAATCCATATTTTCATCATATTTTGCGATTATTTTTTAATATATTTTTAATTTTCACAAATTATGTCTACATTTTCACAAAATAGGTACCTCTCAGAAAAACCTAGACAGACCCCAGTTAATGCACAATGATTTTATATTAAAACAACTACTTTTTGACAAATTTAATTTGCAATGATTCCTTGATAAACCCATGCCTTTTCTGACCTTTTTTTTTGTTGCCATTTCCATAAGGCTTTTTCAAATTCCGATAATTTTAGTTTATAATACTACATCATCAAAAGTTTGTTAAGTACAAAAAAAATGAAGAAAAAAATTTAAACAAAAATCCAAGATGGTGAGGGTAGAGGATTCTTGAAAAATTATATCACCACTTGACAATTTAAATTTTTTTTTTTTTTTTTAAATCTTGGTATAAATCATTAAAGTAAAATAGAAATGAAATCAAGAATTTAAATTGAAAAATATTTTTAAAAAATAATAAGCAAAAATAAAATTTATAACTTTTTAAAATAATAAAAATTAATAAAATTTAACAATTTTATAAATTTCAAATAAGCAATGAATTCAAAAATTTAAATTGAAAAATATTTTTTTAAAAATAATAAGCAAAAATAAAATTTATAACTTTTTCAAATAATAAAAATAATTAAGCAATAAATTTTTATTTTATCATTTTTCAAAATGTTACACTTAAGAACTTAAATGTTACTTAAGCTACAAATACCAGATTTTTTAGCTTAGCTGATGCTATACATCTAGTAAGATGCACTGAGTTATCATTATGAAGCACTGTGATTTGATCTACAGAGACAGCTGGAATCCCATTCAGCTACAGATGATTTGAGTACCAGCTCATCTGAGTGGTAAAGGTGGCTTGTGCACAATGCTGACAATGCTATCATAATCATGCTATATGTTGCAAAATTGTGGAGTCTTAACTTTAATGAACAACTGGCCCATTAATACTTCAATTTACACTTCAATGTGTATAGGGTGACCTGGGGTAATTCCTGATCAAAAAATGCAAACATCTATTTTGTGAAAAAACTATTCAAGATAGAATTTTAATATTTATTGGAAATTTGAGGCTATATAAGATGACTCATATGCTACCTTCTTTTGTTTGAAAATCTAATTAGAATTTAAAAGATTTTAAATTTTTAGTGATCAGGAATTACCCCTTCTCTTGATCATTTCTGGGTTAATTACTGATCACCAGTTTTTATAGTAAATAGGCTGTTTAAAAATAATTATACAATGGTAATTAACAAATAAGACATTAAGATCAAACAAAAAAACCAAAAAGATATTTTTAAGCAGCTATTAAAACGTTTTATTTAAAAGCCGGAATAAAGATTAACACTTCAGCTCTGGCAGCACTGAAATTTCCATTTTCAATCATTAAAAGAAATTTGCTATTTTTGCTTTCTAGAAGCTTAGTATCCTTTTAAGGCATATAATTTCTCACCATATTTATATTAGGTTAATTTATCAGCTTAAAAATTATTCTAACAATGTACACACAAAAAATTAAGATAGAAGAAAGGTAAGACAAGCTAGAAATGGTGCATATCAGAACACATTTGTCTTGTATACTGTTAAAAACAAATTTTGTGATTATAGTTAAAATATATTTTATAGTTGTTCCACTTAATAAATATGAACTGTTATATAAGAAAAGACAATTAACTATTTATTAGCTATTTTTTATACTATAAGAAGAAATGAAAATGATCAGGAATTACCCCAGTGATCAATAATTACCCCATCTGTATGGGGCAACATTTGATATATAGTTTCCTATAATCAATTATAATGTTTACAGTAGATGTGAAACAATTAAACAAAAGCTTACACTATTTTTATATCAAAGAAAAAGAAAGTAACTCAAAATAATTTATTATTAAGAGAAGGGGGTTGATCTTTGCAGAAATGTGCATATTTTGAAACCGATCTTTGAAATGGAAAATGCAGAAAGCATTTTAAATGATACTTATTTTGTTAGATTAAACAAAAAAATATTATTAAGTAAATGTAGTTATACTTTAGTAAAGTGTACAAGCTTTCTTGTCCATGTCTCAAATTTAAAAAAAATAATTTTTTTAAAAAATGTGATCATTATTTACCCCAGAAACAGAGTGATCCTGAATTACCCTGGGTCACCCTACATTAAAAATAAAAAAAAAAATTTAAGAATCTTCAATGCCTTATTTATTTGCAATAATTCAAGGGGGGAAAAAATGATAATTAGGCAGGAAACTTCAACATCCCCAAGCTCAACTATTTTGAACCATCCGGTCTCAATCTAAGCTTAATTTATCACATCTTTACAGCTAATGATCAATCAAATTTTTACTACTGTTATAAAAATCTAATACTAAATATGATTGATACAGATAAAAAAGTAAATATGACTTTACTACATTCAAATATGATTGATACAGATAAAAAAAATACATATACTACTTTTTAATTTCAGAAAATTATTTGACTTGTAAGAATCAAAGATAATTTTTATGCAGATCTGCATCATATTTCCTCTTTTAATGACTAATATTTAATAAACTAATTAATAAATGAGTAATTAACATATTACACACAGTCACAATTTATAGAACAATGCTTGAAATAATTGGACATGTGACTGTTAAAATTTGACTCAGACTACCAGTCCTTGGACATGTGACTGTTAAAATTTGACTCAGACTACCAGAATATTAGTGGTCCCCAGAACCAGCAATAGATAATATGCTGTTTTTGTTGCTGGTCTCAAGCTTTATGCATTAATGTGTAGAGACTAATTATATGTTTTAGTAACTAATCTTTTGGACCAGTGACTAAATGTTCTTAATTTCTACCTTTGTAGTATATACAGCTGAAATATGAAAACTAAAAAAATATCAAATTACCAGGCTTTAAAAGTGGAGGTATTGTAGCTTGATACTGTCGTCCAACTCTTATTCTATTTCGATTTTGGTTCTTGGCTTCATTATCCCAATAAGAATCAAATTCAGCATCTAATTTAGAAGAGGAAAGTTAAAACTCAAAGTGATTTGAGCAACAACAAAAATTTAATACAAAATGTTTCTTATCATTTGAACTAAATATAAAAAAAAAACTTTTCCCCAAGATAAAATTAAATATTAAAATAATTATAAGTATTTCAAAATTGTTAATAGTAAAACAATTCAGAAAAATATTGAACTGTGAGTACTAAGCCATAGCAATGGAAAGAATTATCTATATATAACAATTTTTGTATAAAATTCATCTTATAGGAAAAGACATTTGAATTATACTGAAGATAACAATAAATATTCATCAATAAATAGATTAATTTAAAACTTCATAAATAAATGTGTAAGACTGCAAACTTATTTGTTGCAGACTTAAATTTATAATGAAATAGCTACTTATTTGCTTTCCTAACATTGCAAAAAAGTGGATTTGCTTTCTCATGAAAAAAGAGCAGAAAGACTATCATTATTTTGAATAATATGTTAAAGGCCAGGATGATATGAATATTTTTTTAATTAGAGCTACAAAAATGATTGATTTTAACCTAAATATCAAACTATAATATTTGGATAAACAAAACTAACACTTTTAAAGCATTGTTAGAACTAACTAATTCAGTTTCTGTTATAAAGGAGAAAAAAATATGTAATTAATTGTTTGCTAAATATGGGCAAATGTACACAGAAGCAGAGCCAAGAAGGGAGATAAAGCCATTCCCAAGCATTAATTGGTCCTTGATCAATTATAAAACAGATTTTCATAAGTGGAGACATAATAAATTAACAACAATGTAAATAAACATTAAAGTTTTACTCTTCAATATTACAGTAATAATAAAAATGCAAATATTTGCAGTGCTTCTAGCTTCAATCTTTATGTAACAAATGGCTGAAGTTACATCACCAATAGGGACCTACATGATAATGATTGAAAAAGTGTAAAATTTTTCTAAATATCCCAAAATATAAAGAGCTTTAGTAAGAAAAATAATGAAGTGTGAAAATGATAAAATTAATACAAAAGTTAAAATACTTGAATCAGTTCTGAAAAGTTCACAATGAAGATAAAAAGTTAAAATGTAGTTTAACAGAAAGAAAAAAAACTAGACATGCTTAAACTAGGCAAGTTTTCTTAGCAATTTAGTAAATATTGACTATACTAGTCCTCTCTTATCTACTAATTAGTTTATAGATGTAGGTATTCAATAACTTGTTTTTAAAAAAAATTTCGTTTAAAAATTTTCCTATCATAAATGACAAAATTTGTCAAAAAATTTCATAAATCTCAAAAAAAAATTTATAAATTTTTAATATTTGTCAGACAAATATTAAAAATTCATGAAATTTTTTTTTATTTCTAATGGCAAAATTTAAAGATAACTACAGTAACAAATACAAAGAACCATATAGAGAACAAATATAGAGAGCAATAAAAATATAGAGAAAGAAAGAAACATTTATAGCAATGGTCTATGAATGAAATTTATGAACTTAAAAACTACAAATTTAAGACCCCATGCAGAAAAATTTTCTAGTTGTACTGCAAGATACATTAAAAGAAAAATATTTTAAAAATATATTAATTTTTAAATCATTGTTGTTTAATTATGAAGAAATATTTTAATAATGTACTTTGGTCATTTAAAAAAGAACTTGCTTCAATTTGTGTTAATGAGTTTGTAGATACATTCTTAAGTATTAAAGCATTATATAAGCTTTATACAAATATTAACCAATGTGGATAATCACATTATATAAAGGAAATTAATTGCAGGTTTCAAATCGTCAAATACTTAAAGTTAAATGGTAGGCATAGTATGAGCAATAACATTTAACTAATAACAAACAAGTCATTTCACATCAAACTTTACTAAATGTAAATGATGATTTTTTGATCAAATATCTATAATTCTCATGGTTGTAAAATCATGAATGAAACTATGAGGTTAACACCGAAATGAGGAATCTGGAATTCGTCATGTAAGCAGCAAGTGATAGGTACGTAATAAAAAAATAAACGTATCAAAATTTATAAAAATAAAGGAAATCGAAACTTTACATTTAACTATTACACACATACATAATTAATGAAGAAAAATGTTAAGCAAAAACAAATATAGAAAATAAACTATTTTATAAAATTGACTATAGAATAAAAAAATCATGCTCTCTCCCCCATAGTATAGATAAACAACAACGCCTGTCTTTTTCACATTCGCAACTAATTAAATACTTCACAGCTGTTATCGTTATATTTAGTAGATTTGTTGCTAGCTGTCTAGAATAGCATTTTAGAACAAAAAATTGTGAGGGTACTTAAAAAAGGGCTAGAAGTGATTTTTTTATTCGTACCTGTACTACATTTATCCATCAATACTGAAGTTCATTTGGTGAAAAAAATAAATTCATGGTATTGAGATGATTTAATGTTTCGATTTCAAACAGATTGCCGTATTATTCATTTTATTTGATTTCTTTTTAACCTCTCCAATGTCAATGACTGGTCCATTACTTTAGCGTATTGGTTCAGTTCAGACGGGCGAGGTTCGACTCAGTTTAGTTTATAGGAGACAAGGGAATAGAGGCAAAAGCACGTATTCCAACACAATGCAACAACAGCACAATGAATAGCAGTGGCGCTCGTGTCAATACATAAGGCCATTCTCACTGTATTCTAAAACTTCGCATGTGCGAATTCAAAGATATGATCGGGAACCTGATTGGCAATGCGAATCGTCATACGCGATACGGTCCCTAAGAATGAAGTAAAAATTATTGAAAAATATAATAAAAAGTACGAACAGTAAGTAGGAGTATTGAAAGTAAAAGCATTTCCCAATTACTTCTCTTCTTAAATTTTTTTTTTTCAAATGTATCCATAAGCATGATTGTACATTCTGGTACAACTCAACTCATTTCACATTCAATTTGATGATGATGCTTGTGCTTGTTTCTGTTTTCTTGTCTTGCCACGTCTGATTATAAGTTTTTCGTATTTAATTGTAGTATTTTTGTATATGTTTCTATTTTGTATGAAAAACAAAAATTGTTTTCAGTTATAAAACGTCTGATTCGTAATGTATTCATTTCAAAAAATTTTAATAATAGCTTGTACTGCAGTCTCTGTCCAATGTTTAATGTTTAGATTACCTGCTAATAGCAGACGGTGTTTAAAAGAAGAAATCCATAAAGGTGTTTTAGTTAGTGGAGAATATGATTTAAGTGACGCTCCAGGTCACATTACTGATTTGATGGTAATTGTTTTGTATTTCAATTAGCAAGGACTGATATCTTGTTTACCGGTTTTGATTGTTTACTTAGCGACTTAAATTATTTTGATGAGTTCCTTAAATCTTTTCATCAATCACTTATATCATATTTGAATAATTCATTAGATGATTATATTAAATTTTATACGATATTTACAAATTCTAAACCATATTTTACTAATGTTAAGAATTGGTGATCATGAGAACATACATAGCTACACATGTTGTTTCTAGTGCTGTCAAGCGCTAGTTATTCATACTTTGGGCATGTATTACTAAGCATCACATCTTTACATAACCTTTCAGCCCAAATATCATCGAGTTTATAAAAATAATGTGCTTATTCACACATCCAGAGTAATTTTTAAATTTGAATGAGTTGGGAAAATCTCTATTTTGTTATCTGTGACAAAATAATCACCAAGTTTTGGAGACTTACCAGCAGTGGCCCGCTAAAAACTAAAGGTGCAGACAAATAACTATACAGAGATACCTCCGGGGAGATTTTCGTGCTGTGATTTGTGGCAGAATTATCGCCAAGTCTCGGCAGCTGCTCGTGAGAAACTAAAAAAAACATCACAGAAAGGGACCAACTCGAAAGATATTACTCGTAACTACCCCCGGGCAAACATCTACACGTTTTTTTTTTTTTTTTTTTAAAAAAATTTGTAAGTTTAAAATCTATTTGGCAACTTTGCGATTGTAGTTGGCGCAACAGATCACAATCGAATCTCCACTCCACAATCGTATCTCCAATGTGTTAGAAATATCGCTATTGCATTCGTCTTAGTGGTGTTCCTAGATGTGGGCAAGAAGGGATGCCAAATTTATGTTACTAATTTATTTATGATTAGCACAATTTTTACATGATTGATTACCGTAATCTTCCCTTTGATAATATATATATATATTTTGCCGTAAATTTAATCAGAAAATTTAATATTTATCATAAATCAGTGGGTAATAAAAATGCTTTTTTAGCATTTTTGAGGCTATATTTTCCATTTGAAACAAAATCTACTTTTATATGCGGAGCCAATTTCTAAATTGCAGTAATTGTTTCTTTGGCTTTAGATAAATTGTTTATAAATGTGATGAATATAGGTGAAACCCCTATCCATGTTAATAAAAACATTTGTCAAAATGTAATGTTTTTTCGTTCCAGATGACAGAAAATATAATAACATGGATGCATCTAAATTAGAAGAATTTTTAGGTGTTTTGATAACGATTTCTCTTTTGACCATTTTTAAGATTATAATGATGTGTTTGCTTACCCAATGGCAGAATTGCCCTAAGTATACGAAAAAATCTATTTGTCTGATAACATTGTGGCTATATGACTCAATTATTAAGTCTTATTTTTACATTATTCAAAAAAAGAACTAATAAAAAAATTGTTTATTCTTCCAATTAATTATTTCCTGATTACATAAATTATATACTCTATGATGTTTGGTTTTTAACTGCTTGTATTGTTAAGCAATATAACATCTATTGATCTAGCAGGGGTCTATTTAGAAGAAATTTGGGTCCATTAAAAGACCTTTCACAAAATATCTTTTCATTAGAACGGATCCTTCACAAATTTGTTTATCTTCATTATTGATTTGTTAATCGAATAAACCATCTCCCCCGGTGCGGGGGGGGGGGGAGAAAGTCGGTTCGAAACAAAGTTTCCCTAAATTTAAATTCCAACACGTACACATTCTTATTAATATTAAATCATATTTTTTATAAATAAATTGTTGATCAATTTATATTTATTCATAAAATTAATTAATGGAATATTATGTAAATAAAAATTAATTTCTGGCAATTTTTTAAATAAAATATTAGAAATTTAAGAATTGTTTGTTTACTTGGGGAGATTTCCGTATCGTGATCTGTGGCAGAATAATCGCCAAGTCTGGGAAACTTCCGGGGGAAGACGGTTCGAAACAAACTAAGTTTCCCTAAATTTAAATTCCAACACGTGCACATTCTTATTAATATTAAATCATATTTTTTTTATAAATAAATTGTTGATCAATTTATATTTATTCATAAAATTAATTAATAGAATATTATGTAAATAAAAATTAATTTCTGGCAATTTTTTAAATAAAATATTATAAATTTAGGAATTGTTTGTTTACTTGGGGAGATTTCCGTATCGTGATCTGTGGCAGAATAATTGTCAAGTCTTGGAAACTTCCGGGCAGTAGCCCACCAGAAACTAAAAAAAATATCACAAAAAGGAACCAATTCGGAAAGGTATAACTCGTAGCCACCCCCGGGGAAACATCTACATGTGTTTTTTAAAAAAATATTAGCAAGTTCAAAATCTATTTGGCACCTTGGCAACCGTAGTTGGCGCGACAGATCACGATACGGAAATATACCCGTTTACTTAATGCGTAATACATTAAAAGTGATACATTACTGAGTTATGTTCTTTAGAATATGTCAATTGAAATTATTAAAAATGTGAGTAATTTTGTTTCCATTATTCGTTCAAAATGAATATTCTGTGTGAGCAGTATAAGCTAAATACCAAATATATGTCTGTTGCATCTCTAATTTAGTAGCAGCAATTGTTGAGCAGAATCTTGTATCTATTTACAATTTAAAAACTTCTTGAAAAGGATTTTTGCAATAACAGGACCCTATTTGGACAAATTCACAAAAGTGGGACCCTGGTTGAAAGAATGTGACTTATTAAGTCAACTGAAAGAGTTAAATCAATTAAAAATATTTTTACTTTATAAGTTTTTTTTCTAAAAAAAAAAAAATGCAAATGTGGAGATGGTCTTTAATGAATAATTTTTGTGAAAGGTTCTACTATTCATAAAACTATTCATAATTTGTGAAAACTATTATATAACTTATTCCAAAAACTATTCATAATTTGTGAATATAAAATAAGCATTAAGTCACATTCTTTCAACCAGGGTCCAGCTTTTGTGATTTTGCGCGAATAGGGTCCTATTATTGCAAAAAACCTTTTCAAGAAGTTTTTAAATTGTAAATAGATACAAGATTCTGCTGCTTCAATTGATTTCTAAAAATTACAAATTTACAGGATTTTCTAAAAATTCCATTAATTTCGTTCTATTTTCATTGATTTGTGTTTTTACTCATGTACCTAACTTATTGCTCCTTGTAAAATGTTTTAATAATTACAAATTACGTTATTTTTCAGGTTGTTGATACAAAAGGTCATATATTAGTATCAAGGGAAAATGTAGATAAAGGGAAATTTGCATTTGTTACTGATGATTATGATGTATTTGAAGCTTGTTTCATTTCAAAAACACCCGCTGGTATGCTTTATATTCATCATAATGTTTATATGATTGTTTTGTCTCAATATTCTAATAAATTAGTCATTTATGTATATATAGCTAATTATATTTTTTCTTTTTTTTTCATTTCTTTTATTTTTATTATGTTTGGTTTATTAAAAAAAATTAAATTTCATTCAGTCTGCCTTCTTAAAAGAATAAGGATAAATAAAATTTGAAGATTTGTTATGATTTAGTTTTTATTATGGATACATTACTATTACTTAGTATCTGTTCATATGATATCAATTCTTTATTATATTGTTTGACAAAGATGTAGAACATGGAATAATTCTTTTATTTTAAATGATTACCGTTTGCAAGTTCTATCTTTTTATGTTCCCTTTTTTTGTTTGAAAAAAAAATCTAAACAAGTAATATTGTTCATGAGAAAAAAATGTGGAAAATTTAAAAGAATATTTATTAGGTGGTAAGATTAAAGATGAGTGTTTGTGAATCTCATTATCTGAGAAAGCTTTTTATATAAAACTAATATTATCAGCAACTGTTTAAAAGAAACAAAAACAAAAAAACATTTGTTTTGCTAAATATATGCGAGTTGAATTTTGAACTTACATTATAACAACATTACTGTAAAAAAATATAGTGTTTTAGTTGAAAATATCTTTGTATTTATAATAAGAAAGATTTGTAAGTTATTTCATTTTTGATTTTGCAGGTCAAAGAGCACAAGATAGAGAAGTAGTTTTAACTTTGAAACATGGTGTGGAGGCTAAGAGCTATGATGCTGTATGTGTTCATTCTAATATAATTTTATAGTTCTTCATTTATATTATGTTAACTATATAGTAACTATTGAATATTTAACTTTACTTTAATTGTGTTACTTAATTCAGGTCATAAGTTTTCAAAATTTACATTGTCAAACCTCGATCTGTTGTTTTTTTACCTTTTGTGTTTCATGTTTATTACCTTTTTTTTATAATCTTGTTGCAAATGCTATTCTTATAGTGTTTCTGCTCAGTACTTGTTTTCATTGTTTTTCAAACTGGCAGATTCTCAGGTTTTACATTCAAAAATTCTATCGACATTTAGAAAATATTAAAGTTATTTTGTTTACCGGATCTGAGGAAGGAAATTAAAATTTATTGCAATTAGAGGAAATGCCTCAGACAACAACACATTTGATATTTATGCTTAACTTGATGAGAATGTTGAATCTTGAGTGCTGTCAGCTCAAGAAATGTTTGCAGAAGTAAGCTGACGTGCAAAGTGATACCGATGAAACAGAATAACAGCCAGCTTGGGAAACACATTGGGAAAAAGCCTTGAAGCCATGATGAATTTTCTATTAACGTGATCTTCAGAAAATGAGCGGCAATCTGCTATAAATATCGAAAGCTTAGTTGTTTGTGCTGAAGAGGAAAAAAAAGTATTTGGTCAAAATTTCCAAATGATTCATCTTTTGTTTGCATCCTACATATTTTTGCTGTAGATACCTAATTTTTTCAACTAAAGTTTTTTATAATTATACTACCGTTATCGCATTTTAGTCCATTGTTTCTTTATTTATTTTCATACATTTTCAATTCATTATTTGTAACAAAATTTTGTCTGTTTAATTTTTTAAACTCTAAATAAAATTGCTTATTTAGTTTGAAACTGATTTCATATCATGCAATAAAATGTTTCATCTCCCTTAAGGTTGCTGATATGGGCCGCTTGAAACCTCTTGAAGTTGAATTGCAAAGACTCGAAGACTTATCAGAATCAATTGTGAAGGACTTTGCTTACATGAGACAACGAGAAGCTGAGATGAGGGACACAAATGGTACTAGTAATAATTTTTTTTAAAACCATATTTACAAATGGTACTCAAAAAATTCCAAAATGTCTACATGCTTTCCAGGTTTTCAACTGTTGGTACTTAAAATGAATAGTAAAAATCTATTTGAATTAAAGATTCAATCGTAAATATTTTGATGACTTAGCTTCTGTATTTTGTCTAATTCTGTATGCATCAGAGCTTAAAAATTATATTGTCATGTAGAGATTCCTATTAGGAATTTTAAAAAAATCTTTGCATGCCATTAAATATTTTAATCGGAAATAGCATTCCTCCTTGCCTATCAGTCTGTAATAGTGGATTCATTGCAATGAATCAAATAAAACCTAGATTCCAATGCAATTTATTCACTGAGACGAGCAATAATCAGCCTTTGATAGTGTCTTGTTTATCAGCCTGTAATAGTTTTATATCTGGCAACATCTAATCTCTTTCGCTTTTTTTTTTCTCATCATTTTTTATATCACTTCAAGTACAGTATGAGTTTTTGAAATGAATATCTTAAGAAAAAGAAATATAACTTTCTACAGCAATGGATTAATAATTATTATTTAAAGCAAAATATATGTAGGTATATATTTAAAATTGCAATAACTTTTGTACAAACTGGAATTTTGGGGAAAAAATCATGTTTGATTCGTAAATGAAAAGGCTCTTTCAGCATTTCAAGTCTTAATTCAGTAGTTACATTGCAGATGGCTACAGGTCAACTAAACCTGCTATTTTTAACATTTAGTACTCCCAGTATAATTTTTTGCCTGCCTTCGTAATTTCGAACGAAGTCTTATTAACTTTATGCAGCAAAGCAAAATATAACATAAGGCAAAGTCAATAAGAATGAGAAACGAAAATGAGAAAATTTGTGAAAAAAGCACTTAAAATTGCAATGATTTTGGAACAGAGTGGAATTTCTAAAAAGAAAAAGAATATATACATATTTGTTAAATTTATAAACAAATATGGCCCTTTCTGCATACCACATTTAGCTATAATCTATAATTTTATTTCTGGGGCTTTTAGAGTGACCTGTGTGTAATTTTTGTGTCGAGTTTTACAGTTAATAAACTAATTATGAAATGTTAGATGTTCATTCCATTTAACATTTTTTTTTTTAAAGCAAATAAAGATCCTTAAGATCATGCCTTAAAGATCAATGTATGAACTTATAAATTCAATATTATTAAAATGTCATTAAATTAAATACATCTTCTTGATATACATTCTCAATACATTGCAAGTTTATTTTAGAGACTTTTATTTTTTGGTATGGGCATCTCAGGCGTCCAATTTTTTGGTGATGAGATGATGTTAAAATTACACTTGCAAGAGACACTCTTATTTACAATAGTTTAAAAATTTTGCGCATCAAAAAAAGTAATGAAAAAATACTTATTTCTTCTACTCAATATTTAATAGTACTATTACTTCTTAGTTCGTGTCCATTTTATTATCTCTAAATTGTGCCCATACTACTTACTGACGTTTTTACTATACTAGAATGGGATACTCTCAGACCAACACTTTCTAAATTTCTCTTACACTTTTTTTTTCCTGTCTTAAATTTTTTATTTGCTGTTTATACTTGAATTATACGTGTTTATCAGTTAAATCAAGTGAATATTATTATCGTAATTAGTGAATTTATCTTAAATGGAAAGAGAAATATTAGTTTTTTAATAATCAATATTTTACTTTGTGTAGCTGAAATATAGAAAATCTGATCAATTCTATGTAGCCTTAAGTTATTAAGGGTTGTAATGTTCATTCATGTGTTATCTATGAGCAAAAATAGAAAGTAGAAAGCATTAAGTGAGTGTTTTAATTCAATTTTTATCTTAAAAATTATAACTGGAGGCTTTGTAGTCGAAATTTTTTTAGCTATATGGTTTTATTCTAATTAGTTAATTTGAATGTCTTCATTTTTGCCTGTTTTTCAGGATTATTTTATAATGAATTCTTAGAATTTTTATGTCATTGAAATTTTACTTATGCCAGATTTTACAAGTGCTAAAGCTTCATTTTAAAAATTAAATTTATTCCAGTGAATGTAAAATCCATTATCACTCTTTTTTTTTTCTTTTTTTAGGGGGGAGGGGTTCTAATGAACCAAAAAGTGAGGAAAAAACTTCCTAAAATACCATAAATGTTCATAATAATGTTAGTACCTGTATCTAGTATATATTTTTTAGAATTTAAGAAAATTTTCTTCTTCAACAAGAAGATCTAATTGGGGAATTTTTTTGACGTATTAACAGACCAAAAGTAGTCCTTTTTAATCCTTGACTTGAATAACACAAAAAATTCCTTTTACAAAAAGGAAAAAGTATGTTGTTATGTATTTTTTTTATTATTATTTTTATTAGCCTTCAATTATTTTTTTGTTTTTCAGAATCTACAAATACCAGAGTGCTTTATTTCAGTATATTTTCTATGGGCATTCTTCTAGCTTTAGCTACATGGCAAGTTTTGTATCTTAGGAGATTCTTCAAAGCTAAAAAACTCATTGAATAAATTCACTATCTTCTATGAAGATACTTCAAAATATCAAAACAAAACTGTTTTGAGAGAAAAAGTTTTGTTTAAATGCTGCTTTTTTAAAAGAAAAAAAAAACTCAGTCTCAAAATGTTTTTTGAATGCTTTTCAGTATGCAATATCTTGCAATTGTATGTAATTTTTCACTTAAAAATTTTTTTGACACTAACATGATTATTTGAAAGCATTTGCATCTTTGAACTATTTTAATATCCTGGATAGTTGAAAACATTGTTTTGTGAGTAAGTTAATGATTTATTATTGATTTCCATTATTACGTTTTTGCTCTTTTTATGACATTAATAATAATCCATTGGAACTTAAATAGTTATTAGATGAAATTTTTAAACAATTGAACAAATATATTTCGAAACAATTATCTTCATTGTTCAGAGAATTGTTTACTGTCTATTCATTTTTATGTAATATTTCGTTTCTCCTAATGCTGTATTCAGCTAGGATGTACAACCTATGCTTTGAACCAAAACTAGCCGATGAAGTCTGTTCATTTGATCCCTGAGCTGACATAAATATTAATAAAAATTTTAAAAAAAGTAACAAGTAAAAGTAAGTTGCTGGTGTATCATATCTAGCCTTTAAGTTTTGTTTATGGGTTCAGTGATAGCTGTAAAAATTAATTTTTAATGAGCTTTGCAATTTTCTTTCCCCCCTCCCCCTTTAATTAGTGATAATTTGTTTGCTTTTTTATCTTCCAGCTATATTTGTAACAATTTACTTTTATATACTTATTTAATTTATGGTATCTTTATTATATGAAAAATTTAGTTGTGCCTGTGTAATTTATACAAATTAGTACTTTAAATTAGAATTTAAATGCAGCCTGAATTTTTAGGATTACAGTTTTATCTTATTATTGGCCTGCTATACAAGAATGGTTGTGCGTCCTTGATTCAGATCATTTCATCTCTGTTACTGAGAAATTTTTAGTTTTTTTTCTTCATATTAATAAGGTTTAGGTTAATATTTTTGAATTTTGTTTATGCAACTATGTACTGTCACTATGTAATGTTTTTCTTTCCTTTATTCATATGACAATTTCTCTAAACTATTTTCATTAGAAATAATACTTCTAGAATTACGAGAAATTATGGCAAAGTTTTTGATGGTGAAAGGTGTTATTTAGTGCTGTTTTGGATTTAAAAGATGATTGAATTCATTTGGACATGTTTTGTATATAAGTATTAATTTTTTTCTTATTTTTTTCATCATGCATTTTATCATCTGTTACTTGGATTCATTTTATTGTTATTCATGCTTTTTAACTCTTATTGAATTAGTATTAATGTAAAGACAATGTATTTTTATCATATTTTAATATAATTTAAAAGAGGTTCTAAATTTTTGATAAATGAAATAAACGTGATATTGTAATTACAGAATAAAGCACCATTTAAAACACTTGCTGTTTCATTTGTACACTAAATAAAATTATTACAATTTACTTCAGTTTTTCTATTTATTTTGATTCTTTATTTTTAAGGTGTTTATAACTTATAATAAAGTAAAAAGGATAATATTAACAGTTGGAATTTATTTGTATCTTAGGAAAGTTTTCTTATTCGACCCTGTAGCTGCGTGGTATTGTTTCTTATATTGATTAATACATCATTGAAAAAGAAATAGAATTGTAAGGTGTTCCTCATTTTACAACTCATTTAAAGAAATAAAAAAACTGTGAAATAATAAAGCTCACAATAGGATATTAGGCACGTTATTTTGAAATTTGTCAAACGGAAATTGCTCAAAAGTTTCCTACTAATGTTTGTTTGAATTCTTTATTTTAAACTGTGCATAACTAGGAGGCTTTGCCCCCTGCTCACTCTGCTCACCATCCCCCACAATTCATTTGCATTTGTTTTTATTTCTTCCTAAATTGCCTTTTTTCCTAATAAGCAATTAAATATTTGGTAATTAAGTATAATTATTAAGAAATGAAAGTTGAACTTTTGAAATATGTTTGTCCGTCAAAGAACATTTAGTTAACAAATTTTTTTTCCTATACTTCTTATTCCTTTAGTAGTACAGTAATTTTTAATCCTAAACTGTTGGCCAATTCCTTTTAAATCTTTTATTTAATGTACTCGTAGATCACATTTGTCACATATTTTTCAAAAAAAGAATTATTATACCAGGATGTTCCTGAAGTATTTCTCTAGCGAGATAGTTTTTTTCATCCAATAGTTTTTGCATTATAAGACTGAGAAACGTTGAAATTTCCTGAAAAGCAAGGTGTACAGCAATCGCAGTTTGTTTATTTTTTAAAAGAATTTTTTTTTACTAATTTCTGAGCTAATTTAATTTAACAAATTAAATTCCTTTGCAACCACTCATTTATGTTTAAAGATGTACAATCCATCTCACAATGCTTTTATAAAACTAATAAGAATTCTAATTAATTTTGAAATTTGTAATTAGATATCAAATTTGATTATTTATCCACACCAGTATTTAATTTTTTTCAATTTTATGGATAATCTGTCCCATTCTGGGCTTGACGATTATGAGCGTGCTAAAAACATCTGCGCTTGCAGTTCTTAAGCTTAGCATGTTATGGTCTTAACCTCTGATATAGTTAAAGCAGCACAAATATTGCAGACCTGCGAACTCTCATCCTCTTGGCCCTAGATACATATTAAGAAATGAGCGTAATACACTTGAGAACATGTTACTGTGCATGATCGAAATCAAGAGAATGTCGACTTTCACATTATCACATAGTTGCTTTGGTGAATGTATATTTGTTGTATCCGATTTGATTTTAATTTATTTGTTGATATTCGGTATTTTGATAAATTTATTCGATATTTTGATATGTACTGAGGATAGATTAGGAGGAACATCAATGTTCAGAGTACCGGTTAAATGCATACTGGGCAGTGGTACTTATATAGACTTAGTATATATTTTGAACCTTTACCAAACGACTATGTTATTGTCAACAACCACCAATTTCGATCAGTAACATACATACGTATATATTTATAAAAATATATAAGAATTTTAAAAAAGAACTTGAATTATTCATTGTTCAATATGGGATGGAAATCGCTGCCATTAGTGGGGAAAATTTACGAACTCAATTGAAATTAGATTCATATTAACAAGTGAGCTTTACTTCATTTGAAAATGCCTATATATATCAAATATTCATTGAAATTTTGAAAAAAGAATTCGGACTATCCCATGCAGATAAATTCATAGTCTGGACAGTGCTGCAATTAGTGTGGACAGTATACGAATTTTTTATACTTTGCTAATTCAATTGAAACTCGATTCATATTAACGAGTGAGCGTTGATTAAGTTGAAAGCACCAAAATGCATTCAGAAATAGAGGTATTTTGAAGAAGAAACAAAAAAAAAAATTTGTACTGTGCAATGCAGGCCAAGTTTAATTTATGGAAATCACTATCATAATTGTGGATGTGTAATATCATAATTTGCGAATTTTTTATTATTTTTTGATGTAAGGAATTCAATTGTAATTAGATTCATATTAACAAATTAATGTTATTTCATTCGAAAAAATCAAATATATATTACGAAAAATCTTTAGGAATTATGAAAAAAGAATTTGAATTGTCCAATACATGCTAAATTTAGAGTATGGAAATCCCTACCATAAGTGTGGACATGTTGCGGGGTCAATTAATTTAATATACTTATATATAAGTCGAGAAATATCTAAAGGAATTTTGAAAGAAAATTACAATAAGTAAATGAATAAAATTCGCGAATTTTTTGCCATGCAGAGTTCAATTGAAACTAAATTCATATTAACTATTGAGCGGTAATTCATTTGGAAAACTAACGTATATATCTAGAAATATTATAGGAATTTTGAAAAAAAAAAAGGGATTTGAACTGTCCAATGCGGGCTATATTCATAGTCCGGAAATCTTTGTCATACGTATGAATACTTAGAAAATGTTTTATACTTTTTCGACATGTGGAATTCAATTGAAGTTAGATTCATATTAACAGCGAGGGTCAATTTGTTTGAAAACAATTTCGACATAGGAAAATGGGTAAAAACCGAGTAAATTGATTGTGTAGAAATTATCAATCTAGCGGACTAACTTAGAATTGCACTTACTAGCCAACATGAAGGACATACCATATTGACTTGTTGATTTATTCACAGCGTAAGTGTAAATAAGTTAATTTTACTGTGTCAACTCTAATATTCTCTTTTTAAGCTATCCTTATTTATTGGTTATTACAGTTATAAAAACTATTTTTAGTTTTCTCGTGCGTGGTAAGACTTCGTCCGCTCCCCTTCCTTTATGAGTGTCTACGCTGCTCCTACGGATGCTGTAGTGCAGCGGATCGAGAAGATTACTACATCCAAGGCTGAAAGGTCATGCAGGCCCCAAAAAAATTTAGTGCAGGCCCCTTCCTTAAACAACAAAAAGCCTTATTTTAACATTTTGCAGAATTTTTGAAGCCTCCTCAAAATAAATTGTAATTTTTATAAAGAAATTCTCTTCAATTTTCTTTTACAGATCCAATTAATAATAAGTACTATATTTTTTGTAATGAATTTTACTCGGGGGCCTGGGGCACTGTAATTCTAGTGTTTCTAAATTTCCCATGGAGTTAACTTGTGCACCCAGGGTGAGACTGAGTAATTTTACTTTTTCTAGGAGAAATCATTTATAGAAAAAGTAGTACATCAAAGACTTTTCATGAATGATATATTGTACATAACTGAATAATGAATATCTTAAGTCTGATAGTTTCTTAGACTATTAGTTTAGTTCCGACAGGCCTTCAAATCTTATCCATCCGGTCTTACCCCACTTTCCCCTACATAGATATTTTCAAACAAATTGTTGCGTGCTTTTTAGTATGAAAATATTTTCTGAATTCCGCGCGACGAAAATTTATAAAAATTTCGTTGAGTGTCCACATTAATATTTTCATTCTCGGAACTTAACAAAATAAGTAGGGGAGAGTCGGGTAGCTCCGCCCAGCGGGTACCCCCGCCCAACGTCAATTTCATATGTATAGAATATTTTCTCAAGTCAATGTGCCATCGGACATTAATTGTTATATTAAAAAGAGATTATTTTCAAAGTTTCAAGTATTTATGCAGCTGGTAACATGGTAAACAAAAGTTTTGAATGCAGTAGTCTTGAAATTAAGAAAAATTGGTTGAATGTTTCGTTTAAACTTCATTTTAATACTTATAAAATAATTTTTTCTATACATACAGCATTAAAGTATGTAGTCTTAGGTTTAATTTGCACGAAGAAAGAAGTTTATTTTTGAAAAATTGTTCGAGTAATTACAAATTTACAAAAAAATTGAATTTCGGGTCGCCCCGCTCACATGAATGTCAGGTATCACCGCCCAATTTTATTTCGTTGATAAATGTACGGTTGCAAAGATTATTATCTTATTGCTTCAAATTTGAATGTTATATGCATTTTTAACAACAAATATTGTTGTTATTAAATGATAGAATTCACTAAAAGTACATAAATATGTAATAAATAAAATAATTTTTTGATAAAAATGATAAATGAGGTTTATCTATTGTCAATACATTGGTCACTTTCATTTACTCCTGAAAAAACAGCCGAAAAACATAATTTTTGTAACTGGGCGGGGCTACCCGACGCATTTTGAAAAGAGCTGAAAAACATGTTTTTTTAAATTTCTATTTTAAGTTAAACTATTCTTTTTTTGGTTTATTCTCTTTGCGTTATTTAATTATATGGTCAAACAATAGAAACATACAAAAATATTGATTATTACTCAATATTATACAGAAATATAAGCAATACTCCTTAAGTGAGCGGGGCTACCCGACTCTCCCCTACCTTTTTTTGGAAGCTTCCATGCGAATTTTTTGAACTTGACTTATATACCATATCAGAACTGAAACTTATTTAATTTTAAGCTGTGACAATGCGAAAAAAATACGGGATTCTTTGAATAACTTTTGATTTAGTGTTCGAATCTCCGCGTACTACTGGGACTCAATATAAATGGTTTAAAGGGGCGACGTTATTTTAAGTTGCGAAACCATATGCGAAAATGCACTTTCTTAGAATATATTATTCCTTACGTTCAAAATATAAGGGGTAGCCGCAGTATGGGAAATTGTTTGGTCAGGAGCACCTTAATATTAATTTTTGGCGTATATTTTTTACACAAATAAAAAAACTTTTTTAGCACAATTACAAAATTCGTTTTTAGTTATTGTAAGGTATACAAATTTTCACATCATTTTAAAAATTGTAATTTTATACGTCAAAATAGAAATTTTGAAGGAAATCGGTTAAATAGTTCTTGAGAAATCGAATTTTAAAAAAGCTGCATATTCAAATTTTGATTTCTCAGGAACTATTTGACTGATTTCGTTCAAATTTTGTATTTTGCCTATTCGTCTGCTCTAAATAATTAGCATATGTGAGGTTGCTCCTTATAGCCATTAAGAATGGGTCATACTACGTGAAGTAATAATAAATAGTAATTACTAATCGGATTTCCAAATTAATTATTGCAGACGATTAGACATAATTAGAACGAAATCGCTTGAAAAGTTCCTGTAACAACCTTATAAGCTCTGATAAGTTTTAAAGTCTTTCTTTCTCTACTTTTTTCTATTTAATTTAATTAATTTATTTATTTATTCTCATTTAAATTGCAGTTTATAATAATATTGATTCAGAGTTGCTAATACTTTGTCTTCTCGAACAACCTGTATATTAGGCCACTCCAATAGGGCATGACTGTAATTAAATTTGTCCCCTTGCTGCGTTTTTTCCCTTCACTTGAAAATGTAAACTTGTACTCCAAAATACTTGTTTAAAATTGGTGTATTTCTATTTATTTTTATCTAATTACTAAAGACTGTATTTCTATCACAAGTCTTAAAAGTAGCGTAACACACTAAAATAGTTGCTTAACGTGTATAATTTAGTGCCTCTTTGAAAAAAATACAATAGGACGCTGAAGTAACAAAAGTTCATAACAAAAAAATGGTATCCTTCATTTCTGACAGTTGATTTCCCACAGTTTATTTCTAGATTTGTCTTCTAAAAATGATGTTTTATATTTGAGACTTGCATTGCTTTCAGAAATAACAAAATAAGTAAATAAATAAGAATTTTTGGTCCATTTTATTTGTTTGCTGAAATAAGGAATATTTTTTATTTTGTTGATTTTTCGGAAGAAAGGATGCACATAACATTATATTCTATTTCTTGAAAGTAGGAAGTACGGCACTCTATTTACAACCTAACGGCACTTAATGACGTATTTAAGAGTACTCCATAGCGCTGGAAAATTTTTACATCTGAATTCTAATTTACCTTCATTGTTATTATTTCAAAGTTTATAGAAATGTGGGTTCTGGTAAACCTTAAATCTAGAGTAAACCATAAAAGCTTTAAATGCTGTGCTGATTAAAAAGAAGAAGAAAAAAAAACATTTAAAAGCAAACAAGCATACAAATTAGTGCATGATTATTTTCCCATTGCGAAATCCTGCCACAATTAGTTTGTATTTTTATACTTTAAAAAAGCTGACAGGACTGGGAACTGGTCTTGTTTCAGGAAGGTTCTGGGTTCATGGATGTTGTTCCATTCTCTACACCAGAGGTCGCCAAAGTGGTCTATATAGACCCCCAGGTGTCTATTTAACATAAGCGGGGGTCGATCTGAGCTAGGGGGTCGATCCGAACCGAAAGTGTCGATTGGTCGAAGGATTATCAGAATTTTTTTCAGATATGTGACAATTAGAAATAAAAGAAGACTTGAAAATTTATGCAGGTAATCTTCAAAAATTGAGCGACGATTTTAAACTGCGTTTTGTTGATTTGGAAAACATTGACATCCCTGATTGGATTATTGTGCCATTTTCTGCTCAAAGTGAAAACGTGGACATGAACCTGCAAGATGAGCTTGCTGAATTATTATGGGGATTTGAAGAAAAGACGCTTTTTAAAAATTTAACAATAAGCAAATTTTGGACAAATATAAATATAATGCAAAAATATGTAAGACTTTACGAAATAGCTCAGCCATTTATAATAGCATTTCCAAGTTCCTATATGGTTGAAGCCGGTTTCAGTCACGTAAATTCAATCTTAACTAAGAATAGAAATAAATTAAATGTGGAGTTTCGAGGGGATTTAAGATTAAAATTGACCAATTTTGAACCCAATATAACGAACGTTGCAACAAAATAAAACACCAGGCACATCCATGTCATTGATTAAGAAGCAATAAATCCGTAGTTACTTTACTTATTATTTCTACTTACTTATAATTACTTATTATTTCATAAATATTAAGGTATTTATATTTCAACATTAATATATTTTTCATAAAACTATTGTTACACTATGTACTATTACTTTAATTAATGTTCAAAATCATAAAATAAATGTACAAACACAGTATCTAATAGAGTTTTATTTTAATTAACCGAAAATTACTTTTATGGGGGTCGATGGAGATTTCGAAAAATTAAGTAGGGGTCGATGATCAAAAAAGTTTGGCAACCCCTGCTCTACACTATCTGTCTTTACTTTGAGAGCAACGTTGGTCCACCTAATATGGTGCCCTTGAAACAGTGGCCATCAAATCTGCCCTGTAAATGCCTGAATTGACGAAATGTTAGCACAAGTGGACATTGGAAATTAAAAAATAAAATAAATATTTAAAAAAAAGCTTTTTCAACATTTGATACTTCATGATTTATTCTAGGTTTACCTGAATGAACTTTTTCTATTCTTCAAATTGCTTATATTTTTATGTGGGTGAAAGAGAATTTGCCATGAAGAGTTTCTCCCACGTTATAGTGACCTCTTAAGGCTGTTATGATCACCCATATTTTATTTTACATAAGAAATCTTTTTTGTATTTTTCGTTTCTTTTTTTTTCCGCTTAAAAGATGAGCTACATTAAAAAAAAAAAAATCTCAACGAAATAAAGCGTAAATTTATATATAGGGGAGAGTCGGGTAGCCCCGCTCACTTAAGGAGTATTGCTTATATTTCTGTATAATACTTTGTAATAATCAACATTTTTGTATGTTTCTATTGTTTTATCATCTAATTAAATAATGCAAAAAGAATAAACCAAAAAAAGAATAGTTAAACTTAAAAAAATATGTTTTTCAGCTCTTTTCAAAATGTGTCGGGTAGCCCCGCCCAGTTACAAAAATTTTGTTTTTTGGCTATTTTTTTAGGTGTAAATGAGAATGACCAATGTATTGACAATAGATAAACCTCATTTATCATTTTTATCACAAAATTAATTTATTTATTACATATTTATATACTTTTAGTGAATTCTATCATTTAATAACAACAAATGTCATACTTTTTATCATTATTAATAAATATTAATATATTATAATATTAATACATATTTATATTAAATATTTAACGAAAATAATTTAATTTGAGTAACAATAATTAATAACAATAGTTGTTTTTATTTGGTTGATCTCTTCTTATAAACTTAATATAAAAAACTTCTTATAAAATTACAAATTCACTTTGTATTTTGATTGCATTCAAATGCTTCTGTAGATTGATTCGTTCACAAATAAGTGAAAATAAATCAGTAAGCAAATAGCTTATCACAATATTTATGATTTCTTGATATTAAATTTAATTTGGATATATCAATTACATTTTTAAAATATTTAATTTGTCATTTTTAAATATATAAATTTATGTTTCATATAATATTAAAACATATATTTGTTGTTAAAAATGCATATAACATTCAAATTTGAAGCAATAAAATCATAATCTTTGCAACCGTACATTTATAGACGAAATATAATTGGGCGCTGATACCCGACATTCATGTGAGCGGGGCTACCCGATATCCAATTTTTTTTGTAAATTTGTAATTACTCGAACAATTTTTTACATACAAACTTCTTTCTTTGTGCAAATTAAACTTAAGACTACATACTTTAATGCTGTATGTATAGAAAAAATTATTTTTTTAGTACTAAAATGAAGTTTAATCGAAACATTCAACCAATTTTTCTTAATTTCATGACTACTGTATTCAACATATTTTCAAAACTATTGTTTACCATGTTACCAGCTGCATAAATGCTTGAAACTTTGAAAATAATCTTTTTTTAATATAACAATTAATGTCCGATGGCCCATTGACTTGAAAAAATATTCTATACATATGAAATTGCCTGGGCCGGGGGTACCCGCTGGGCGCGGCTACCGGACTCTCCCCTATATATATGAAGAAAAAAAAAACAGTTGCATTTTTATCTTATTGATAAAGATTAGAAAACAATCTCAAGAACGTATTCTTTATGGAACACTTGGATTAGTAATATTTAAAAGCTAATTTTATATTTCTTCCAAAAACATGAATATATGCAATCCCCTTATAATGCTGAAGTCTCCATATTAGGCTAATAAAAACAGTAATAATTAGCAGACATTAAATCTCTCTTAATAAGTGTTTAATTACAAACTAATCAGGTAAATAACTGTTTAATATGCTTGATGTCAACTATAAAAATTGGTAAATATAGTATTCTGCTTCGATTTAAACGAGTTTTATCTATAATGATGTTCTAAAGCAATGAAATGTTAGACATGTTTGAAACGTCTACTATATAAGACTGTAGGCTAAACCTTCTGATTCCATTTAAACGAGCCTTATATCTGTAATGATGTACAAAATTAATGAAGTATTAGACATCTTTTAAAAACGCTCTTTGTGTCATGGGAATCTTCAGTGACAAATTAAAAAAACTTGATAGGATTAACGTTCGTTAAAGATATACATTTATTTGAGAATGCAAATATAAAATTATTTTTAAAAAATGAAAACTTAAAATGAAGCTTCATTGTATTCTGCTTATTCAGCAGGTGGTTCTCTAGTAATTTAAAGGCGCTTTTTGTTTCAATGCTTTTATTTATTTTTATACTACTTAGAATTAGAAGCAAAAGCAGGTGCTTTTGCCAAGTTTCGCCCACTGCTTGCGTTCCGAAATAAACAGTTAAAAATTTGCTGTCCAGAACTTTTATTTACCGCTGTCTCCTTCGTTGATGCAAGTTGTCTAACGGTATTTCAATTGAAAAGTTTTCACACTACAAAACTTTTTTCCCCTTTTAGAACTTATTTTTATCCATATTTTTTTAAAAAAGAGGTGACTCATAGGTAGCAACACCTGGTGTATCACGCAAAAGAAAGCAAAGAAAGAATAAAGACGTCACAAACCGGTTGTACGTATTTTCAGATGTGGTAGGCAGGGGAAAACATTCTCTAACTTCCACCTTGATTCAATGCAAGGTGTGCTTTTCTCCCTTTATATAGGTACTTTCATTATGACTTCTTTTCGGAAATGCTTTGGTTGAATGCATCCATGGTTTTCGAAAAAGTTTGTCTTCTGTCAATCCATGATGATTGCTTTTGATTTGATGTTTTAAATTCCTTTGTTGGATACTAGATAAAATGCCTCCTTCAGTTAAAAGGCAAGACTTTAAACAAAATTATGAAATAACTACGAATGATTATATTCGTCAAATAAAGTGTGTTTTGGTTGGTGATGGAGCTGTTGGTAAAACAAGCTTAATTATAGGATATACTACTAACGCCTATCCTAAGGAATATATGCCGACCGCCTATGATAAATATAGAGGTAAGTACAAATATTTAAAAAAAAAAAAAAAAATTATATACCTGTAATAACAAAATGACAAAAGTTTTTTTTTTCTTTCTATGAATAAAGAGCAAATATTTCGTTGTACATTTTTCATTGTAAATTTTTTATTATGTCAATCCGCATTTCTTCGATTTTTAATTTTTTATTACGTCTAACGTTTCTAATATAGATAACGTTTTCTAGTGTGTATAGATACGTTTGTACATACTACACACTAGGAATTATAGGGATTTACACATTAAAAGTTTCAAATCATTATTTAAGGAAACAAAAAAGCTTTTTTTTTAAAAAAAAAAAAAAAAAAATTCTAAAGAATCACAACTTAGGAAAGTAAGATTGAAGATAACAAAACCAATTTGATTGCTGGAGAACTCAGAGAGGAGTTGAAAGGTAATTGTTAGAAACACCTACAATTTCATTAAGCAATCAAACTGTTTTTATATATTTCATTCCTCTTTCTTGGCCTGTAAATATGCTATTCTTCTGAGTTCTTTACTTAAATAGTTATCTGATACTCGTACTGTGTATACTTCTTCTTATAGGGATTTTAAAATTATATTTAGAAAGGAGCTGATTACTGAAACCTATCTTATAAACAGTATTAAATTGAAGGATTTGAAACTGAGATGAAAAAGATTTTTTTTATTATATTTAAAAATATTGCAGTTTGGCAATCAACTATAGCCTAAAGGCTTTGCATGGATGTGCCTGACTGCTTAAGATGATGATGACTGATGATGAAACAGTGCTTTGTTTATATATTTTAAAGAGAGAGAAAAAAATTGACAGTAAATATTTCGTTTTAATCTATATTAAGGTTTTTTTTTGTTCAATATAAGCTGTTTTTCTTTTTTCTTTATTATTATTAAATGCGAAATTTTTATGAAATATTTAAATCAAATGAGTAAGTACTAAATGTTAATATTTAATAAAAATAAAAATGTAATTTTTTTTTTTTTTTTTTTTTTTTTTTTGTTTACATATAATTAAATTTTATTTAAATTGGTTGAGAAAACGAACTAAAAAATTACAAACCCTTTGGGGCACTCAGTCTAAATATCTTGACAGGAAAAAATTCATTTACTATTTAGTTCATAATTTTTAATAGAAAGTTTTGCCAAAATAAACCTCTTTTTATGTTTTTCTATAATTTATTTACATCTCTAAACATTACGCAACTCTTCAGTATGATATTCTTTTGTCTATTCCCTTTGTTCTTACATTTTTCCTTCTTTCTTCCGTACTTTTTTTTTTTTTTCAAAAGACAGTTGTCCTGCATCCTATTATTATATCTCAAATATAAGAAGAAATATATATGTATATAAAGAAATAGCTAAATATCCTTTCTACGTACGGATGGAAAAAAAAGTTCGTTACCACTAATTGGTATTCATGAACACAACGAAATCATTCCCAAAACCGAAAGGCATGCACGAATATAATAAAGCTAAAATAATTACAATGTTTTTAATTTTTTATTATTTGTTGTTATTCCTGGTGGCTTTGCGTTATTATATTAAGCAAAACACGTTTTAAGAAGTTCATTCCATCATAGAGAGTAACTATATTCATTGGCATAATGCTATTGCTTGAGGCCAACGCCTGATAGTTATTATTTACCACAACCGAAAAATTCCTTTTTGTTACTTTTTCCTAGCGGGAGAACGTAAAAAACATATTACCACATAATCAATATCAAATACCTTGATACCAAAATTAAATACCTTACAGGGGTCTGTTTAGAAGAAATTTGGGTCCGTTAATGGACCCTTCACAAAATATCTTTTCATAAAAACGGACCCTTCACAAAATATTTTAACTTAAAAACGGACCCTTCACAAAATGATTTTTCTTTTAATCGGATCCTTCACAAATTTGCTTATCTTCATTATTGTTTTTTTGATCGAATAAACCCTTCCCAGGGCAGAAAACAAGAAAGATGGATGTAAACGAATTAATTTTTGTCTTCGGCAGACGATTCTTCCATTATTCGTCCGAAATGAATATTCTGCATTCAGCAGTATAGACTAAATACCAAATATTTGTATGATGCATCTCTAATTTAGAAGCAGTAATCGCTGTTTATTTTTAAAAATTAAATTTTTTTTAATTATAATTTTTCAGTGCCGAGTATAATCTTGTATCTATTAACAATTTAAAAACTCCTTGAAAAAGTTTTTTGCAAAAACCGGACCCTATTTGCACAAATTCATAAAAGCGGATCCTGGTTGAAAGAATGTGAGTAATTTTTTCACAATTTCACGAAAACCGGACCCTTCACAAAATGTCTGGACAGACCCCTGCTTTATAGTACATTTAGTCCCCGATAAAACAGCACTACAATCCCTGTAGTACCTATTACCAAAATTAATTAAGCCTAATTGGCATCAATAATAGTGTATGGTGATTTTTTACGGTAGCCCGAAACGAAATAAGTGCTTTTTCTCCATTAAAATTATGCTTCTCATTACATAATTTGTTGTTTTTAGTTTTATTATCATTAAACAGGTTTCAAAATAAACACGTGGTTTCAGAAAACTTTTGAAATACTAAAATGCGGACTACTTAAAGTAGTCCGCAACAAATGTAAGAAAAAAAAAAACGAAACTAGTCTTCAACTAAATGATTGATTACTTGATTGTCTATTGATTTGGTCAATGGTGCATATACTTTATTTACCAAATAAAATATTATTTTTCAAGGACGAAGCTTTTTTTTGTGTTGTAACGAATGTAATTTAAGCCTATTTCAATGAAAATAATGCCATGTTTTATAAGAATTCTGTCTAAAATGGGTTAATATTACTTTCATTAAGACGGCACTGAATGACATTGTCGAAATGCTAATACAAGAAATTGCTTAATATCAAGTTAATAAAAAATTAGGAGCTTTTCAGATTCATTTTTCTTTTTCAAATGAGAAAAGAAAAAGGTTTTAATCAATATTTTGTTACGTTGGCAGTGGAATAAAAATTGCCTCACTTGTTTTTGACAATAATATAAAAATAAACTTTAAAATTACAATTGTTTTTATCTTCGTTTTCAATCAACTAATTTAAATTTTGAAAATTATAAAGATAAAAATCATCGCCTTCTTTTGTGCATGATTTGCTCCATATTCCTTTGTTTCAAATTTAGGTTCAAGTTTTTCTAAATTGCAAAGGGTGAAATATGCGTAACGTGTAAAAATCGTTAATAATCATGGGTCTGTTTAGAAGAAATTTGGGTCCGTTAACGGACCCTTCACAAAATATCTTTTCATAAAAACGGACCCTTCACAAAATATTTTAACTTAAAAACGGACCCTTCACAAAATGATTTTTCTTATAATCGGACCCTTCACAAATTTGTTTATCTTCATTATTATTTTGTTAATCGAATAAACCTTTTCCAGGGCAAATAACAAGAAAGATGGATGCAAACGAATTAAGTTTTGTTTTCGGCAGACGATTCTTCCATTATTCGTCCGAAATTCTGCGTTCAGCAGTATAGGCTAAATACCAAATATTTGTATGTTGCATCTCTAATTTAGAAGCAGCAATTGTTGTTTATTTTTAAAAATTTAAATTTTTTTATTATAATTTTACAGTGCAGAACATAATCGTGTATATCTTTACAATTTAAAAACTCCATGAAAAAGTTTTTTTTTTTGCAATAACGGACCCTATTTTCACAAATTCATAAAAACGGACCCTGGTTGAAAGAATGTGAGTAATTTTTTCACAATTTCACGAAAAACGGACCTTTCACAAAATGTCTGGACAGACCCCTGATAATGTACTAATCAGTTAAAAATACATCATTATAAAATATATTTATAAAATTATAACTATGCATTGCGAAAATACTAATCAGTTATGCTACATTAATAATAAATATTTTATCTAGCCATAAGACTTTGAAAAGACAATGCATTTATCTATAATTTACCCAAGAACTTTTTTTCGTTGTTAAAGCTTTACATTTGGTGTAGTTGAAATTTTTTGTACATGAAATCAATAATTGTTTCAATGGTGAATCTGTTTTGGCATTAAACCGTTCCTGTTGTTATTTTCCTTTAAAGTGACAAATTTACAATTTAAAGAAACCATCCTTAAGACACAATTTATGATAGTAATAGGAACAATTCGTGTGAGATGAACTTGCAAGTTGCATCGTCCATCGCATGACTCAATCATTATAACGATTATGCCTGGTGAGATAAGTGTGTGACCTATTTTTTTTTTTTTTTTCTTGAATAAAATCAATTGAATTATCTGGAAAAATTCGTGTAGTCCTGGTTAATACGATTTAAACGGAATAGCTTGAATAAGATGATGAATCAAAATAAGTAGAATATGAGGTCATTAAATATTCATATCTAAATCAAATTGTGATTTCCCCTTACTTTTTGTTAACTAATTTGACACGCTATATAGCGTGTCAAATTAGTTAATAAAATAAGATCTAATATTAGGAAGCATTTAAATTTCGTTTTAAAAAATTTATCTCCAGACCTAAGGCTTTCGCTTCTGATGATCTAGTTCGTGTTAAGAGGATTAATATTGTAAAAAATATCTTTTGAATAGCCATTATTATCGTGAGGTTTATAATTTTTTTTTTTAAATTAACAGTTAAGAAACGGTCAATAACATTTGAAATCATTAGTTACTGAGACTGCTGAAAAAATGATAAATATTGATAAAGTATCTTTTTTTTCTTCTTCTTAATAATTGGGATTATCACGCTAGTTTCATTTAAATAAGTAAAACGCTTAGAGAAAGAATTTTTCATGAATTTGTTGAGTTCTTGCCGCTTTTGAAAATATTGACTTTGGCAAACTAGGATGTTAAAATAAACTCTTCCATTTATATGAAGCAAGGTCGTTTTTCCAGCGTTATTATCGACTTAATTTTCTGTGTATTTCACCCATGTATTGAAATATTTATACAGTCGAACTCGCTTATAACGAGCTCGGATTTAACGAGAACTCGGATTTACCGAGGGAAATGAGAATTTTTGGTTGGATCAATGTTAAGTCTATGGAACAGAAGTCGCTTTTAACGAGCAAGACCCGGTTTTAGCGAGCAATATTTTTTTGTCTTGCAATCTTCTTTCTCATCTTTCTAGTCTTTCTGTCTTATCTTTTTTTCAAAATGATAAAGAAATGCGAGGGAGTTGTCATTAAATTAAGAAAAGTATTTAATTAAATTAATTAATGTAATTAAAGTAAGTAAGTATTAATTAAATTTTAAGTAAACTCAATCATTTGACCTCTCAAGCCCCCTCCCCTCTCTTCTGGTTGCACGCCTGTCTTAAGGACCCGTTTATTACGAGCACTCGGATTTAACGAGTACATGTTACGGTCCCTTTGCGCTCGTTATAAACGAGTTCGACTGTATTATTTGTTTTTATCACTTTTAGAATAATGCTTCATACTATAAGTAAAATAATTATTTTTTTTTTAAAGAAAAAAAAATGTGTCAAAATTATATCATAAAAATTGATTTTACAATGTGCAATGTAATAAAAATATAATTGACCGATGAACGATCGTTTATAATATGATATGCATTTAATTATATCTTTAACAGTATAATTTGTAAGAGAAAAGTAATTTTTTTAATCATTTTTTATATCAGCCGTTGAACAGCAGACCCAAATTTTGGGTTTACGACGGCCAATGTTCAATGTAATTTTGAACTCAATCCAGAAGACTTACGTCAGCACTAGCAGGGCGTGGAATTTGTATCCACAAGCCATCGCAAGGATTCGAACCCAGTTTACCTCATTAGAAGGCGAACGCTCTATCCCTTGAGCTATCCCGGCTCACGCTAATAATATTGTAAGAGTACCCATGATCCGTCTACCACTACTGATATCTTATGTCAGCACTGGCTGACCATCCCCTGAGCCACCGCGGCTCAAAAAACGTATTTTTTTATAACTGTCGTTTATGAGCTGACGCGATTTTAGGTTTACGACTACCAATGTTCAACTCTGTCCGTAGCCTTGTGATTTTGAAACCAATGAAACTCCTGGATCAATTATTGGGAGAAACTGTGTGGCGAGAAGAGGAAAATCTCCCACGTTTAGCTCGATGGCAAGGGGACTCTAACTCATGAACCGTGTACCATTGAGTACATTTCACTGTGGTTGGTGTGAGCTGGGTGCGGAATTCGTATCGACCAGCCATCACTGTGATTCGAACCCGGTTCTTCTTATTCGAAGGCGAAAGCTCTATTCTCTGAGCCACCATGACTCAAAAAACGTAAATTTGAAATAATTCACTCCTTAAGAAAAATTTAAAATATGAGTACATTTTTTAAAAATATATATATATATGAAATATTGGTACGTTCTTTAATAAGCCAATGAGCTCTTCACCCTTTTCGGCATCCCTCACCAATCCTCGTAACACCTACGTAATTTATTTTAGATCACTTATATCGCTCTTCTTGTATTGTTTTAGTTTAATACATTAGATTTTGTATATATTTTTTAACTTTATATTAAAGAGCTACACATCTACTTGGTTTTATTGATTAACCCTCGAAACTGCTAGCGATACTTAATAGCCGAAAAAGAAGCAAATCATCAAGATTTTGGAGTGGATTAATATTCGTTAATAAAAAAACGTAACTTAATTGCTCTCGGAATACTTAGAATTTCAAACAATGTAACAGGTATCGTCCATTTTCAAGAGTTAGAATACGTAGCTACATAATTCAATTTTCTGTCGGCAGTCTCCCTAAATTTGGGAAGAAACTCCATCCAAAATAAAAATTTTGTAAAAAATAGAGCTGATAGAAATAATGTCTGGATTAATAGATATTCCTGCTAATTTTATTTTTTCATTTGCTTACAGTGGTAGTGAATGTAAATAACAAGCCAATTAGATTGCAAATCTGTGATACTGCTGGACAGGTCAGTATATTTTTCAAAAAAATAATAGGTGGCAAATTAAATTATACATGATCAAAAATTTAGTACAAGTGATTTAGCATTTTTCTCTTACTAATAAGATGAGTATTAAGGGTACACATATTTTATCCTATTTTATATTTGAAAATAATTTATATTATTTTATTTTATATTATTTTATTTTATATTATTTTATTTTATATTATTTTATTTTATATTATTTTACTTTATATTATTTTATTTTATATTATTTTATTTTATATTTTATTTTACATTATTTTATTTAATAATAATTTGTTTTTATATTATTTTATATTATCGTTGAATAAGTTGGACAACGATAATATAAAATACAACAAGTAGTACATTACATCAAAAATATCTTTAGAAATATCATTGATAATTGAAATTAGAGGAAAGTCTTAAGTTTACCCCAACAGAAGGGCCAGTCAATGCCCCAATGAGAAATTGAAATGTGAGTTAACAAATACGTTTAGTTAACGTTCGAATGAAATTGAAATACATTTTCAATTTCATTAAAAAAATTCCATAGCAAAAATACAAAATCTTGAAATTTTGAACAATGAATATATAATGAATATTTTTGATGATGAAAAAAAAAGTCTTTAATAAAGTTGTCTAAAGCCCCGAAAAAAGATTATTTCATTCACATATTTATTAGAATATACAGGGGCGTACAAAAACTCTCCGGTCAATATATCTTTTATAAGAAATTTTTCATTTTTTGGCTCTTTAAATGAGTTTAAAACAAATAATTTTTATTTTGTTTATTATTCTAACCGAATTTAAATATCATGTAAAAGATTTGTAAGCATAAATTTAAAATAAACTACAATATTTTCGCTATCATAAGTATCTAGCCAGATTATGATTTAAATTAGAATAAAAAGAATTTTATTAATTATATAAGTTTAAAAATTAATATAACAACTGAAAAATTATAGAATATTGTTAATAATTTGTAGCCTTGCCCATTGTAGCAATCACATCAGCACTAGCAATGTGGCATGACCTCATGAAAAGATTACTAATGCACGTAGCTAAAGCTTGATCCACTCAAATTGCAAAGCTTATCATAATAGTGCTTATTTTGACTTGTGATGATTTCTCACACTACGCTATGGTTCTTCCAATAAATGATAGATGGTATTAAAAACTAGAGCACAAAGTAAAACGTCAATATTGTTAAGTGTAGACCAGGGGTTTCCAACTTACATGAGGCCGGAAGCCACAATTAAAAGTACAAATCAAATGGCGGGCCGCAACTTTATCAAAATTTTATGTAGGACTCTTTTATGTTTGAAGGAACTTATTACTTGTACTTATTGCTAGTACTTATTACCAAGTTGTACAAAACAAAAGTATTGAATTACAAATTAGAACAAGAAGTGGATTTTAAAAAATATTTAATTTCATATTAAAAAATTTGGTCTACAATAACTTTAATGTGCACCCATGTATTAAACAGTTCATGTGCAACAGATATCTAAGTGTTAAGATATAAAACTTTAAAAAGGTTGGTATTAAAACTTGCGTGGTAGCACGCAAAATGTTCAATGACAAAATTGAGATTTGTCTGCTGCAACCACCAGAGAATAGATATTTACATTTTAAATTTAAAATTTACAAATGTGTGTAAATATTTTCGTCCAAAATGAGTGGTTTCTCAAAAAGTTAAATCGGAGAATTTCTTCGAGAAAATTTCTGATACGCACATGCTAAATTATATTCACAAAATACAAAAAAAAAAAAAATGAAATAAAAAAGAGCAACAAACACGATTATTTTTGTATTTGAATAACAGATTTTTTACGAAAATTGTCCGCAAAAAAAATGACAACTAATATATTTTAGTTCGCGATCCACAAAAAAAGGCTTCGCGGGCCGGATGGCCAGTTGGAAACCACTGGTGTAGACCATTCTCACGAAAGCTTTGAGATTACGAAAGCTTTGAGATTTGAAAGCTTTGAGTTCGTTGTCTTACAGAAATGTGCAATTGTGAGGAATCATTTGGTTTGCATTCGTCAAAAGATTGTTTAGTAAAATATACCAATACAAGAAGCGTTCCATCATGCAGTTACATAATTATGAAAGTGATCCATTTTGCATCAGTCGTCCAAGTCCGTGATCCTAAGGCACCCAAAAACATAACGTCGCATCCACGATGTTTGTCAGTTTGATATTTATCGTGATTTTTTTTCTTGTCGGGCACCGAACACACTTCCTGCCCTCACTGCTGACTAAATTGAATTTGTATTTATGAAAGAAAAAAAATATTTTTTTTTACAATTTTCTATAGTCCAGTTTAAATGGTCTATGGAAAACTGCTATCTAGTCATCCCATTTTCTTTTCTTATTAAAGGTTTCGTTATGGCTATTTGTCCAAGCAATCCAACAACGTTTCGTGAAAGTCATGTCATATCAGCGTCTTGTAACAAACATATAACAAAAATACCACAAACATCTACACTTTTTTTGTGTAACATCTGTGCAATTTGAATTGCAGCTTTCTTGACGTCCTGTGTTGACTTTGCGTTTTTACTATTTAATCCTCTTTTTCCGTTTTACGTAATCTACCATTTTTAGACTTTTTAAACAATATGCACTTCGAAACCCTGCTCATTTACAGTTTGCGTTCCAAACGATTATTAAGATGAAATTTCATTAAAGAATTTGTCATCTTAAGATAACTTTAATTAGCTTATAACTCTAAACATATGTGTCTATACATATGATAGTTACGTAAATGCAAACTGAATATTTACGTCAGAAATATTACAATTAACACAATTATGGTGATGTATCAACTGCTGCTTCCTGATCAAATGCCACGAAAATATTGTAGTTTATTTTAGTGTTTATATTTAAAAATGTGTAATGTATATATATACACATAATCTATACATAATAATAAACGCGGCTGTGTGTGTGTGTCTGTAATCACAATATATCGCCCCAGAAGCCTCGCCCGGGCACGAAACTCGGCCCATAATTGTGTTTTGACATAATAAAGAAGTATTTTTTTTCTTTTTCAGAAATTTTGATTAGTTATTTAGTTATCAGTCATTTTGTAAGTCTATGCTTTTCGTCTGCTTTTTCGTCTTCAAAGAGCCATATTCAAAAAACTATTAAAAAATACATATACTTTTCCCCACTCTTATAAATGTATGCTAATGCGAACCTCACAATTGAAATATTAATTTTCGACAACTTAAACCAATAATATACGAAGGAATTAATAATTTAACTGTTAAGTTCGCATTAGTTTACATTTATTAAAGTGGAGAAAAGTTTAACTTTTGTATTAAAAATGTGGCAACATATTCGATACGTAAATAGAACGCTTCGCTTTGATATATTTGTCGCTGTAAACGCAGAGCTATAAGCGATAAGCAGAGAGCTCGCAGCACTTAACTATACTCAATACTCAATATTTGTCGCTGTTCATAATTGTTATAATAAGTTTTTCTTCTTCTTTCCACGCTCTATTTTTTTTTCTTAAGCGAAGACGATAATTTTTATATTGTAGTACTTTGTACAACTAAAAATTCTTTTCACAACACTTTAAAAATATTTACTTTATTTTCTTTATATATACAGAGAACAGTCGGCAAAGAATTCGATTAGGTTGAAAAACATTTCGCTAAAAAGGAACGAATTCCAAAAGAAAAAATAAACAACTTAAAGAATAAAAATGCTGATGCCAGCCAATTTTTTGAAAGTTAACTTAGAAATAACAAACCAAACGATGTTAAATAACAAACCAAACGATGTTCACAAAATGACGTAGAAAGCGCAACTAGATCAAAATTATACAAGCGCAACTAGATCAAATTATAATACCTGAGTGCTTGACGTAACAGATATAGAAATAGAATTTGATACCATAAAAAATTATATAGAAATAGAAATTGATACCATAAAAAATTTATTCGTTTTCGTGTTCTTTTCATATATTTAGCATTTTAGTTTTTTTTTTCCTTAAGCGTTGTAGCTATATAATTTCAAACATCCTCAAGAGCTATAACACATCTGCAGCAGAACTGGATATGAAGACAAAATTGCTGGACAGGAACACGTTAATTGTCCACTAATCTTCAGATTTCCTGCTATGTTTTAAAAAACTTTATTTGTGAAAACCTTCAGCGTGGCGGACAGATGGCCGCCTTAGGCGGCTAGTAGTAAATAAAAATTAATCTGATATTATATAAATTTGTTTAAAATAATAAATAAAACAAGAATTATTTGTTTTTCCTTCATTTAAAAAGTAAAAGACCAAAAAAAAAAAGTAAGAAATTTACTAACCGGAAACTTTTGCACGCCACTGTAGTTAATAAAAATGAATAAATTAATTAGAGATATGAGTAATGTTAGTTGACCTGAGAACTGTTTGACAGATGTCGTCTGATTTGACAGATCGATAGTTTATTTAGTTTCATTACATTTAACAAAAAGCTGAGTAAAGAAATAACAATATTAAATAGTTTTATTTTTGATTTTTAAATTTTATTCCCAATACAACGATTGAAAGATTCAAAAATTTTATTTTCATCAAATTACTTTTATGTATGCAATAGAAAATAATTATTGTAGATGTCCAAAAAACCAAAGAATAATACCCCAGCTGAAACACTATTCCATTTTTGAATATTGGTAATTTCTGATCCAAATGTCTTAAAAAGTTTTAAATTAATTTAATGCATAAATTTACGATAAGTTGACTAATCTCAAGTATAATTCTTTTGATATCACAACTGGCACACTCTTCTTTGCAATTACGGATTTAAAGCACTGAACTGTCGTTATGAATAACAGGGGTTCTATCGTCTGTGGCAGCTCATAGCCCACCCAGCTTCAAATCTATGGGTACCAGCTTGTCTGGGAAATAAAGGCGGCTGACACGCAATGACGACCACCTTATTGCCTGCCACGCTGAAAATCTAAAAAATTTAGAACTGACATTATTACCTGTCGGGCTAGCTGTCATGCAAAAATCTATATAAAATTGACAAAATAACAATTGTTTTACAGAATTCGTATCACTAATAATGCGCTAGTTTTTTAAACGAAATGTTTTTGCAATGAAGCTAATAAATTCGATCTTTGACTCTCAAGAGCATGAAAATATGAGTTAGTAAACAAACAGACAAAAAAATTAATAAACGAATAAATAAATCCGTAATAGTAAAAAATAAAATAAAAATGTGACTACATGTACTGTAAAATTTTTTAGTTAATCTCAACACCAAAAATGGTGGCAACTGTATACCAAATAAATATGGTTTATATTAGGTTTCTAAATCAGACGAAACAAAGAAAATAACATCCATAAAGTTGAAACTGTTTAAAAATATTCTTGTTTTTGTGTTAGGCCATATCTCTACAGATAATTGCAAGATTTTCTTCTTCTTTTTAAATACTTCAAACGTAACTTGTTACCCAAAGACAGGGTTGGGTTTTTGACGTCAAAAAGTGGTTTTTGACATGACAAGGGTATAATACTGGTTTAAAACGTCAAAAACCCGTCAAAAACTGAAGTTTGCCAAGAAAATATATAAACTTCAAAACTACCAACAGTTGCCATGCATTATATTAAAATTTAATTATACTATAGGTAATCAGCAGGTTTTAAAATATTTTTTAATTAAAATTAAGGTAAAATAACAGATTTAAAATCTCAGAAATTTATATTCAAATGCATGTGCAGAAAAATTTTGCACAAAAATTGTTTAAATATTTATATTTAAAAATTTTTTTTTTCTTTTTGATACTTAAGAAAATTAAAAGTTTATTACTATGCATTTTTGACATATAAGGAACATATAACTAATATTTATAAGGAACTTACAAGTTATGTTGTATAAATACAAACTTGATACAAGATACAAGTGTATAAAAAATTTTTTTTTAATGTTATACCGAGTATCTTTATTATCCAATATGTTAATTTGAATTTAAAAGTAGTTATATTTATGAATAATGATAAATATAATTCATATTTTTTTATTATATTTATTTATAATTATTACACTTATCATTTTAAAACAATTTTTATCTGTTAATTTTTTTTTCTCCTCTTGTATTAAGAATACAAATAATGCATATCTTGAAAGCAAGAAGTAATTATTCAACAGCTGAATATTTAGATATTCAACAAAACTATATCGTATTCAGCAAAATGAAATTCACAAGTATTTGGATAAACTAAATTTTCAGCATAGTAAATGAATAGGCTGAATATACTGTAAATCAACACTAACTACTCTGTGTATTTAACAGTATTATTCTTTAAAAATGTCTAATTTTTAGTATAATCTATACTATACACTAAATTTGGTTATAAATAAATTTCTTAATAATATCACTGCAGATTTTCAATAACACATGAAAATGAATACATAATATTACAAAAGATGTGAGTTTTCAAAAGTACAAGATTTTGGTTACTATTCAAAATATAAGTGTTTCTTCAAAATTTTAAATTTATTTTTTCTAGAACATATTGACACTATCCTTTAAAAAATATATAAATTTTATGTATTAATTAAATTTCACATATGAATATAGGTTTTTGACATTTTTGACAGTGAGGTTTTTGACGTGACGGTTTAAACCATGGTTTAAACTGTCAAAAACTGTCACATGTCAAAAAACCTGCCAACCCTGCCCAAAGATAACAAGCATATTCTGGTAATTAATTAATTCAAGAAAGCTTGAAAAACACTTTAATAAGAAGATAATACATCTTTTTATATCTTGTTATGCCACGTAATTTTATACGCTAAAATGTAAAATTTTAAGTAATTTAAAATATAAACTTTGAATATTTTCCAGACTTCATTGATGTATAGCACAATAAGGTTACGTCTAGCATTTACTTAAACCGTACACATTCGTGCAATGAGCCTAAATTAATGTATGTATTTGAAAAAGAAATTAAATAAATTTTTATTTACCAGATATTTTAGTTTTATGCATCAAATACGCCATTTTCTAAAGTTTGTATTACATTTTAAAATTATTTACAAAATTTTATTGCTTAAAAATCGAAAATTTATAACTATTTTAAACTTCCAGGATGACTTTGATGCTTTACGTCCACTCTGCTATCCCCATACAGACGTCTTCCTCCTCTGTTTTAGTGTTGTGTACCCTACTTCATTTTTTAACATTGCGGAAAAATGGATTCATGAAATTAAACATTACTGTCCAAAAGTACCAATCATATTAGTCGGTACTCAAAGTGATCTAAGGACAGACATTAACACATTGATAGAGCTTGCTGAATACAAGGAGCAGCCAGTGAGTATTTATCAAGCCAAAGCTCTTGCAGCCAGCATTGGAGCAATATCTTATGTGGAATGTTCAGCATTAACTCAAAGAAACCTTAAGGAAGTATTTGACACCGCTCTTCTCGCTGGTTTGCGAGCAGAGAGTCATTTGGATTACTCTTCTGATAACAATTCACAAGCAAAGACAAGCAATTCATCTGTGATAAATTCCAATCACAACTATGTGAGATTAAACAGAAGGAAAAAGAAGGGATGGAGAAAGTTATGCTGTTTTTCATAAAATAATTACAAACAAGAGATCACAATAATCCAAGCAATAACAAGTTTTAAAATACGATCAATAGTGAAAATGGAGATTGGATATTCGAAACCTATATGCAATTCTTTTATACAAAATAATGAGAATAACTAGAATTTCTTTTCTCCATAAAAAGTGCTGTCATATTAGTTAAACATGGCTTTTCAAAGCTCTTTTGCCAAGGAAAATAAATACCACAGTTGAAGCTAAGCTAAAATTTTAAACTTTGTACTGTTTGTCTAAGATAGGTAGTCTGACCTCTACTAAGTCTGCGGCAGTCTGGTGCTATGGAAACAAGAAGAGGGCATTTTAGGGAGGGTAGCTTCGATGAAGAGGTCTCCTTTTCTCTCGCCGAAACAAGTTCTAAAGAGGGACCCCGCTCTCCTACTTAAAATAATCATACCTCGTTACCATAGTCACCGCCACAGCTCCAGACGAATGTCTGGCAGAGTACCTATCTTAGACAATCAGTATTATACCATTTTTAACATTTATTATTGTTGAGCTAAAACAGGGTCACAAACTCTCGGGGCTTTTTGAGATTGGCAGATTTGAAATAGTAATAATGAAGTAGAAAATAATGTATAAAACAGGAATAATATATATATATATATATAGATATACATATAAAAAAAGAGAGACAGCTGTTATGTTTCTTTTATAGTACCGTAACAAGGATCAACATCAATGTAGAGATGGGGCTCTCATCGAATAGCAATGCTCGAGGTCTAATCATTGGTTATAATTTCCTAATTTCCTTCAGCTAAATTCTTTCAAAATGAACTTTGATTCTATTCACAACATTAAACAATGCAGAAATGGTTCTTTCATAGATAAACAATGCTAGAGCTCTTATCACTGGTTTGAATTTCATTTCATGAATTTCTTCAATTCGTGTAAAACTAAATTTTTGGGAATCATTCTCTTTTCTAGTGATTTAATTAGTGATTTTCCTAGATTCCTTATTTTTTAAACAATTCGAAATCTTTTTCAATTTTTATTTGCCAGTAAGTTGCTTTTAGACTTCCCTCACCGCTTTAGACTCTTCTCTCTTCATTGGATTAATTTCATCAACTTCTTATGGTTGATCAATTAATTCTAGAATAATTCTCTATTTCTTTTTAATCAGTGTTGCAGGAGAGATGATGATACTTGTTATTAACAGAAGTTTGTTCCGTTTAACTATTTTATTGTACTTTATACGCTTTCTACTTAATTAAAGTCTGGTACAAAGATAACATGAAACTATAGCAATAGATATAAAAATAGAATGATCAAAAATTACATTTAAAGAATATCCTAAAAAAATTAATGTAATTACATGTAATAAAAGAAGCATTAACTTTTTTTTTTACTGAAATAAAAGACAGACCAAACTAAGGATATTTTTGTTTCTTGAAGAAAATATCAAAAGTTGTAGCATAAATTATTTTTTAGTCTTTGTATGAAAAATCCTGTGAAAAACAACAATAAAGATACAAAGTATTGAAAATTAAGCTTTCAATGTCTCTTATGAGAGAATATACAAGACACTGTTCTGGGAAAGTTAGCTACATTTAAATTTTACAAGATAAGTTATAAAAAGTTTGTGATAAAAATGAAAACTTGTCATAATTTCTGAGTTAGAGAAACTGAACGGTTTTGAATAACAACGTAATGGCTTTTGCTTTACCATAAGAGCTAAGGTAAAGCCAGCAAGCAGTTAATTACCTCTGGTAAGGGCTCTTACCCTCTCATCTATCAGAAACTATTTTTCAAAAATTTTTTTTAAACCACTTTTTCCATATCATAAATCCTCATAAATGTTAAGTTCGAAGATTCTTGAAATTTGCTCTTCTATACTTACTGAAAGAAATATGCTCTGGATTTTGTTAATTGTTTTTACTTAATTAAATTTGCATTCAACTTTGTGAAAATACTAATTTGATTTGTAATCAGGTTAGTAAAGTCATTTTTTCCCCTTTATGTGCTGGAGAGACTAAACTGTTTCTAACAACAAGGTATTGGCTTTACCATACTAGCTTTATGGTAAAGCCAATAAGTTTTTAATTACCACTTGTAAAGGTTCTTACTTTCTGATCTGTCAAAAACTAATTTTTCTTTTAATCTTCTACTTCCTTTACCACATAAATTTTTTATGTTTGTTAACTTCGAAGACACTTAACTTTTGCTCTATACCTTCAAAAAAAATGTTCTGCATCATATTTTGTTGTTTTTACATTATTTAATTTGTATTCAGGTTTGTAAAAATGCTAACTCATTATTAATCTTATTTCATAATTTATTCTGAAGTATTAATTTATGTCTTTTAATTTTATTTTATTGTGTGTTTATTGACAAATAAACTTATTTTCTTGCCTAATTACTGAAAATATAGTTATTTTTATTCTCCACTAAACAAAGAAAGTAAAAGACAACAATTTCAAGTCTTTCAATAAATTGATGACAAATGGTAATTTCATTCGGTAAAAAGAGAAAATACTACAAAATATTAACAAAAGAAAGATATATTTCACAAAAAAATATTTAAAGATCCAAACAAATTTATTTACTAAAATAGCATGCATATTTCAGAGTGAGTTAAACAAGCAAACAACAAATTTGTCCTATAAATTTAATGTTGTACTGGAGAAAAATTACACTGGCACTTTACAGTAGAAATACAAAATCAAAAGGAGGTTGGAACATAACCTAAATTAATGAAATAATATACAACATTTGTTTAATTTTTGTCTTTTTCCAGTAAATATTTAGTTTGTCAACAGAATACAAAATGAAATGTAATGTTACGTTTAGTTATCATGTATTAAATAAAGGATATTTAGGTGGGATATTTTGTTCAAAATATTAACTAAATTTTGAACCACAAGAAGACTATAATATTTTTTAAAAAAAACTTTATTTATTTAACATAGTAAAACAAAGCACCCATTCTACATAAAAATTAATGAAACTTTTTATAACTCTTAGTTAGCTTAGGTCAATAAAAAACATTACAGCAGAACCCTGATAATCCGACACCTGATATTTTAGTTATCCAGCACCTCTTTCGGGACACGCTTCATCATTATTTGAACTGATGTTATTTAATTACTCATTCATTCATATTTAGACCTTGTGTCTCTAAATTCCATTCCATTTGCTGTAATGACAATACCCAAATGTGCTAATTAACTACACTTTAATGGAAAACAAAATATTTTCTATGTTTCTTTTTCTGACATTGCATCGTTATTTATAATAGAAATATAAAACATAAATAAGGTTTTTTAATAAACTTTATTTTAGTCACTAAACGTTTTGAGTAGTGTTCACTTAAAAGTTGTTTACATACACATAAAATTCGATTTTCCATCATACCTCAGGTTCCAGGAGTGTCGGATAATTCGGGTTCTACTGTACTAATAAAGTGGTAATACATTCAAGCACCCATTTTGAAAGTTTTCAGATAAAATGATATAACAGTAATTATATAGTTACATTTAGTACTAATAACAACATTATAAAAGGCAACATTTAAAGCACAGTAGCAGTTCAAATCATTTTTATTTGCTGCCTAAATATGTATTATTTAATAATATAATATAAATAATATTAAGATGAAAAGAACATTGATAAATACTGAGAGAAAGACTCACCTCTCCTTTATTTTGTTAGACATCAAATTCAAAAAATAAAATTTTATAATGTTTTGCATCAAATAAATACTATGTACTAGTAAAATAATAATAAATTAAGTCATAGTTAAATTTAAAATCAGATTATTTTTGAGAAAAGTAACAATAATAAGAAAAGTTGTGTAGTTTGGTATGTAAGAGAAAGTTACAATCACAGTTGAATTTGCACCCTTTTTTCAATACAATTTTGTTTACATTTAAGATAATAAAAGTAGCCTTAATTTTAGCACTTTATGATTAAAGTAAAGAATTAAAAAATTGCAGGTAAGAAAAATAATACAGTAAAAGATGTAAACTTAAAAAAAATAATAAATAAATAGACACTACATGGTTTACAGTCAAATCTACTTTTTTAAGCATTTTGACAACAAAAATATATACATTTAAAATAATCAAATTCACCTTAACTATTATATGAAAATCCTAATTAAGAATTATTCAATTATATCCAGCATGTTATAAAATAGAAATAATGCTGCAAAAAATGAAAAGTTTTTAAACAACAACATATTTAATCATAAATCCTAAACTGAAAAAAAAAAAAAAAAAAAATCATCTCACTCCAAAATTTTTTTTATCAAAATGATCAGATTTTCACACATGATACAATCTCAACAATTTGGAAATCACATTTTAAATATGCAAATTTATTTGAGCTATCTTTGATCTGAAGTCAGACATAAAAATATAAATTCTTTCTCAAAATAAGATGGCTTGTATCAACTTAGATTACGGCTCCTACAGGATAGTCAAAGAGAGCAGTCAAAAAGCATGTCCACTTAACAATTATTTATAATTATTTAATTTAATAATCATCAAATATTAAATTGTAAAGGAATATACATTTTTATGTTTTCTTAAACAATTTAAATTTTAATGACAAAATCTAAAACTTGAACAAAATCATTTAAATAGTTCCTGGAATGTAAGAAAATTGAAAATTCTTATATCCCAGGATCTATTCAATCAATTTTACTTAAGCTTTGTATTTTGTTATTAAAAATTTCAATGTTTTAGAAAATGTAACACTGCTACACAATGAACTTTTTTCTACAATTAAGTTAAACAATAAATCATATAAAAAAATTAGTTCCTACATAAAATTATGTTCAGATCAACATATTTTTTAATTGCATGCAAAAAATTTTTATGATTCTAGTAAAAAGCGCCAAAGATAAGATTGTCAAAATAAGTAAAAAAATAATAATATTAAGGGATTCAAACTTTTGATCTCTCTTGACTTAATATTTTTTTTAATTAGAATTAAAATTAATTTTCCTAATTGTGGCTACATTTCTAAAGCAAATGAAAGAAACGTTTAAAAAAATAAACATATGGTTTTTTAGAGAAAATATATTTATGTGTTTGATAATATAACTTAATTTATAAACAGCAATAATTAAAAAACATGTTTAAAATTTTATTAATCCCTTCAAATTATTGCATATTAGTTTGCATGAAAATCTGGTAATTAGATCAAATGTCAATTAGAATATCTTTTTTTTGTGTTCTAAATAAAAATCAAATTTCAGGATACTTATATTAGAAAAATAGGATGAATTTTTTTTTTATTCAATTCACCATCAAAACAATTCTTTTATTTAAAACAAAGCAATTTTTTTAAATTTATAAATAAAAGATACTTATAGTCATTTGCTAGCATGGATACCTTACAAGACTTAAACTAAACAATTTTATGTGTTCAGTTGGGCATGCTATTCTACAAAATATTTGTCCAAATGAAACTTTTACATGCCGTAACATCTTTTTTCAATGCGCAATAATAAAAACATATAAATGTAACAATTAACAATCTGTAGGGGGAAAAAAAGACATTAACAATAATATATCTTCACATACATTTTCATTTTAAATATAAATCAGAATTATTAAAAAAGTATTCAATATTAACAATAATAAGTGACAAGCAAAATTAGCACCGATATTGATGGGGACTTCTGAAGAATTAGTTTTTCTCATTGGATGTTTTGATATAATAAACATTTGTGTAGTAGAAGTAAAGTTTTATAATTAACAAAGAAGTATTATTATCAGAAGTATTAGGTATTATCAGCAAGTGCATTTCAATGTGCTCACTTTTTTGGTGCATTTTTTTTAAATATAAAAATATGCATGATTATAGGGAGGAAGAAGCTAATTTTGTTCTAGAAAATCTTATTTATGCAATAAAATTCTCATCAATTAGATCTTATGAAATAGAATCGATATTCTTCTTTTCTCCTTTGGAATTGTTTATCCACACATTTCTCAGTTGATAGAAATTGCATGCCAAGATGAGTAAGTACATTTAAAAGATACATGCCTGATAAGAATTTTACCATGCTCTGAGCATGTCCACAATATAATGATCCCCTGCACATTAATAAAATGACCTATTTTAGTGTAAAACAAGCATGTGTTACAAACGTTGATGTTAAAATAAACATATACTACTAATACAAACTAAGGTAGACAACGTTAAAGAGCACAAAAATATTATTAAAAGCAGACAGCTGTTTCGGATGCTCAAAGGGCAACCTTCATCAGTGCAACAGAAAACAATACTTATTGTTTTCTGTTGCACTGATGAAGGTTGTTGCAACCTTCATCAGTGCATTCTGTTGCACTGATGAAGGTTGCCCTTTGAGCATCCGAAACAGCTGTCTGCTTTTAATAATATTTTTGTGCTCTTTAACGTTGTCTACCTTAGTTTGTATTTTAGCACAAAGGTCGCCCACTTGTGTATTTATATACTACAGTAGGGAACCGATTATCCGGAACGGTCGGGACCATCGCTATTCCGGATAACTGATTTTTCCGGTTTTCTGAATCGCTACAAAAAGCCGTTTTTTTTATTGTTAAACCCAACTAAAAAAAAAAAAAATTGGAAATAATCTTAAAAATAAGAAAAAACGCTGAAGTAATACACTAATGATTATTTCCAAATGATGGTAAGGTAAACATCGTTAAAAAAAGAAAGAAAAATCGTAAAATCTTATGAGGAAAAAAAAAATTTTTTTTAAAAATGGCGAGAAAATTTATCGAATTTCGTTCCGGTTTTTTGGTTTTCCGGTTTTCTGATTTCCGGATAACGGGTTCTCTACTGTACTAATATAAATTATTATAAATTTTATATAATATGATACAGCAGAAAAACATCCATTTCAGGAATTACTTCATACACATATATTATTTATCTGTCAATGTTAACATCCGCTAAGGAGTCTTTACATCCATTCTCTGCAGTAGCTTTTGCCAAAACATCTGATTCTAAAAGATGTTGCAACTCTTCTTGGGTTACCCCAATTTTTTCAGGAAATAGTTTTTTCTGAAAAAAAAATAATAAAACTTTAAAATTATATGGCTACTACTCTTACCAATGTAGCTTGTCAATTAAAGAGATAAATAATTAACTAAAAAATATAAACATAAGTATTATGCATGTTAATGTGTAAGAAATTATGAAAAAAATTATGGTTTACATTATCAATATTGATAATTTAACATTATCAATATTGAAAAATACTTCTTGTCTTGAGTTAATTATAACTAAAACTCAGTGGTGCAACAGTCCATAGAGGGCGAAGGCCTATTGTACCCATCTTAGTTTTCTTGACCCTGGGTTCTAGGATGCAGGAGCAGATGTTCCGGTTGGGTGTACAGCCGAATGTGGAACCCCCAGCATTTAGTACCCAAGCACGCTTGGTACTTATTCTATCGACTTATTTTTTTCACTGGAGGGATGAAAGGCTGAGTCAACCTTGCCCGGTTTGAGGATCGAACTCAAGCCCTGAGGCACTAGAGTGAAAAGTGCTACCACTCAGCCAATGGGCGTCTGAGTTAATTAAAATTATTTTAAATTATTATAAAAATGCAAAGAATTTTTTTCCTTAACTAAATGAATATTTTCCCTTAGTTCAAAATAGCCAAGCATCTGATAATGTTAGCCAGATATTCAAACAAAAGTTAAGAAATGTTTGAATACCTTTTTATAAAGAGCTTTAAAAAATATAAGTACTGGAAAGTGTTAGTGGAATAATTAAAGCAAAACACTAAAAATACATAAAATCAAAGAAAGGGTAATTGAGTGTTTTTGAAAAATATATGTAAATACTCAATTGTAATTTTATAGAGTTGTCTAGCAAGCAGTTCTAAAAAAATTTTGCAAATTAAAGAACTTGCTGGGGAAAAAAAATTATTAACATTTTAATTTAGTTTTAGAAAATTAAAATAAATTTACCTTTCATTTTAGTAATTCATAAATTGTAATAGAAAATTAAGTCATGTTAGAACAATTAATTCCTTTTCACAATTTGAAAGTACATTGTTATGTTTGTTATTAATCGGGTAAGATTAAATTATCTATCTGAGCATTTGACTTGTTATTAGAAATATTAGAATACAGTCGACTTTGGTTATTACAAGCCCTGATTTAACAAAGAAATTTTTTTATAAATATTTAGTTTAAAATGCCCCCATTACATGCAAAACTCAGAATTAACGAGGAATTTTCTGTCACTTGTGTAAAATCCTGTTGACCAGGACAGTAGGTGCAAATTCTGCCAAATTATCACAATATCATTTCATGATTGTAACCAATGCATATTTAATAAGAATTAAAAAAAATCAAAAATTTACTTTAAAAAAAATGAAATTAATGTTTTAGAACATAGGATTAAAAAAAGAAAAAAAAAACACTTTTAATGAGAAGCCTTAAAAGAAGAACCACTTATTTGATATATAATTTTCCATTCCTGATGAAAATTCGTGTTGCTTTTTTTTGGTTTTAACCAAAATGGGTATACAATATTTTATATAAGTACCAACCTTTTCTTAAACTTTGTGAAACAAAACAATATTTTATTGAATCAGAGAGGAAATTTTTTTTTACACCGTTTGTAGAAATTCCATTTCCTTTAAAAGGGTTTAATAACACTCCTTTCATGAAATTTATTCCAGAATTGTGTGTAGATAAAAAAAATAATAAAGTGATGCAATATGAATAACAAAATTGCAAAAACTTGCAGTAGATATATTATTGTGCAAAGCAATGAATTAATTCTACACCTATCATTGCTTATATTTCTATGTGAATGTTATTTTCATGATTGATTAAAGAAATATTTCCTTAAAAAATTCAACATCACCAACATTCAACAAACATCAACAGATACTTTTTACATCTTTAATTAGTACATCTACTTTTTCTGAGTTTTATTATTGTAATATTGGTTGAAGAATAACATGTAAAAAATGTTTGAAGAAACAGCTGTAAGTACTTTTTTACATTTAATTTTGGTTGGAAGTTTGGGTGTTGCATGTAAATCATTTTACAACTGTATTTATTTGGATACTGAGTTGCAGGTAAAGCACTACCAACATAAAGGACAAAATGACAAATAAATTTAGTATTTGGAATAATATTGGGAACATTGTTAACTCATACATTAAAAACATAATCCTCAAAATAATAAATTTAAATAATTAAAAATAACTTTACTTCAAGATATGAAACAGAAACTTCCTTGTCAGCATCATCATCAAATGGTGTGAGGTTATCACTGGAAGATGTCATGAGACGATTTAAGTAATCATCTTTTGCTTTCTCTAAGACCATCAACATGCTTTTGGACGAAAGTGCCTTGTCAGATCCTTTCAGCTTGCATAATTTATTCTCTATTATAAAAGATAATGCATCTATATATAAAAAATATAGAGAAAACAAGTAAAAAGATATTAAGAATTCCAAAAGGAAATAATTATTAAAAATGTTTTTAAAAAATATTCAAATTTAAAAAATTTTAAAATTATAAAAAAAATAATTAGGAAGAGATATAATTTTGTCACCAGCTCACACGATTATATCCAAAAAAATAGTGCTTTCTATTATTGTATTATTATGTATAGCTAAAGCAAAACATATCAATACAATAGTGAGACTCAATGTATTGATATGATTGCACTCACACTATTGTTTTGATATGTTTTGCTTTGACTATATTAATACAATACTAGAAAGAACTACTTTTTCGGACATAATCATCTGAACTGAAGACAAGATTATATCTTTTTCCTGTTTTTTTTTCAAATCAAGAGTCATTTTACAGTTGCAGAGGAGTAAATAAGCAATGAGTGGGAGAGAAGATCAAAGATGTAAAAATGTTATCGTTTTTGAGAAAAAGAAATACAAATAGGTTGGGATTAATTTTTGATAACTTCTTAGACTACACCAGTAATATAAGGATATTTCGAAGCAACATTAGACGTTTCTTTAGATTCCAACTGTTTGTAAAATAAATATATTTCATTTTAAATATTATGTTTCATTCTTAAGCCTTTTTTTTAAAATAAAATAATTTCTACCGTCTTTCTTATTTTTACAGTTGCAATTGTAATTATTCAGAAAAAAAAGGATCACGGTAAAAGATAAGTAATTTGAATTATTTAATTCTGCTTTATTCTGTTTCATTGAATTTTATACTACTCACAGAAATTTTTTTAACAAAATTTGAGTGGGGGCTTAACACGCTCCTTGCCAGCTGAGTGCAGGTGGTTATAATCTATCATTGAAAAGTATTAAAAAGTATTAAAAGTATAATCTATCATTGAAAAGTCCATAAAGATGAAATCGAAGTTAAATTTTTTTATTTTAGTAACCGTTTTAATTTTTAAATTTTACAATAAGTTAAAATTAATAAAAAATGTGTTATTATCATCAGAACACATATTTCCTAGTAAAATAGAAGGATTGCAATATGCATCTAGCTACCACTTAACCTGCTTCATTAACACAAACTGTAGGAAAAAGTTTTATCACATGATATCACGGCAACAATTATTGTATTGATCAGTATTTTACGTTTTTCTTTAAGCTCTCATAATCTCTCTAGTTGCTTATATTATACATTATCAAAATTCAATTGGTTTTACTAAATTTACGATTTTATCACATTTGGCAAGGTGGCGAAGGCATACATTTGACATTGCGTGAACTATACTTTCTATTTAAAATAAGAACAGTTCTATTTAAGTAACTTAGATTCATCATAAAAAAAGGGGTAATTTTAAGCTGATATCAATGCATTAAATGTTTAACTTTTATCACAAATTACAGTCCTGTACAAATTTTGTATTTAAATCAGACAAAGCTATTTTATAAAAACTTCGACTTTTTGAGACATCTTAACATTTTTCAAATATTTTTTTCCATTAAACTGTAATTAATTATGCTAATAATGATGAGTTAATTAATTATTTTTTTTAATTTCATAAAAGATATTTTTTTATTCACCACAAGTGGAAAATTTTTCTCATTCATTTTTATTTAAAAAATAATACACAGATTTTGTGTTAAAGACATACTCTTATGTATACATCGATATGTATAGCAGAATAAAAAAAATTACAAAAAAAAGGGAGAGAGAGAAAAATATCTCCTTTTTTAGTTGATTATATGGAAAATATATTCTTTTCCTTTCTATTTCAATGATTGATACATGAATCTTCCATTAAAGAATATGAATGAAGCTACTGATTTGAAATCATGTATACAGAAATAGACACATAATGAGAAATCATTAAATTACGCCAATCATATAATTTTAGAATAAAAATAAAAAGCATTATGCTTTTATTTACGTGATTTATAATAACCAAAATACATTTATTTTGTCCAAATCTGATGCACCGCAATGATCAGCTATGCTTTATTAGAAACTGAAACCAAATGAAGTTATATACTCGAACTCAGCAAGCCATACGAAGCAATGAATTTGACTTTGAATTTTAGGGCCGATCTCAGATTTTGGCAGGATGACATTTTTCACTCATGACCAAAACTTGATCGGGTTGGTGATTACAGGGGTAAGTATAGGTATATATGTGACTTAGCATGACATGAGATAAGTGTAGGTGGGTGTGGTGAACTGTGGGAAGATTTCCTTATCGTGATCCATCGCAAAATAATCGCCAAGTCATGGAAACTTCCGGGCAGTGGACCGCGAGAGAAACTAAAAAAAAAACATCACAGAAAGAGACCAACTCGAAAGATATAACTCGTACCCACCCTGGGGCGAACATCTACATGTTTTTTTTATAAAAATTTGCAGGTTTAAAATCTATTTGGCACCTTGGCGATTGTAGTTGGCGCAACAGATTACAATACGGAAATATCCCCGAACTGTGATACTTTGTGACTTAGTGGAAGATGGGGTCGAAAATATTAAAAAAAAAAGGGTGACACCATTGATAAACCGCTCCAGTTCAACATGTATCTCAAGTTTTTTTTCGCCTTTTTTGCGTCCTGATGGAACTTACATCTCTCCCAACTTTTCAATAATTACTTAATGTTTCATACAAGGTTTTCTCTGCTTATCGCACTTTACAATTTAATCCTATAACACTTCAAGAAACGTAAGATTTTCCTATGCAAAAGAGTACAAGTTTTAAAAGTAATATGTGTTTAAACATTCCTTAAAATAATAAATTTAGAAGGAAGAAAGTTACAATGATAAACTACTTCAAAATAAATCAGTGTCAATATAAGAAAAAATATACCCAGTTTATTTATGTAATTCTCTGAATCTGGCAAATGTGCAAACTCAGAGGAGATTGCTTTGGTATCATTCAATTCTTGCATTTTATAGCTATAAGTTTATTATTAAAAAATTCTAATTCTCCCCAAATTCAGTTCAGGGCAGTGCTCAGCCTAACTTTTATTTATTTACTAAATCCAGAATCAGGGAGTCAAACACTTCTGGTTGCTTATTTTTGTCCTGTAATAATCTTTGTCTCAGCTAAAAGGGGTCTCTATCTTTTAAGGAATTGGTAACTAATTTTGAACCATAGTTTCTACTACAGAATGGCAACAAAGAAATGATAACGTCGGATCAATGGGCTTTTCGCATTGTGATTGGCTGTTGACTATCACTCATGGTTGCAAGAATTTGGGAAGTTATCGCGTTTATTGTGAATTAAAATAAAAATTTCAGTAATTTTGTGCACGCCTGTCTGTGTTCTCGCGTAATCTCGTATTTGGTGTGATGAAACAATTGGTTCATTGATGGATTGTGTTTACATTTATTTGGTAAACAGACACTGGAAAAGAGGAGATTTGTGTTTAAAAAAGAAATTAGGCGAAAATGTTTTCGAATTTTTAGATATTTATAAATGTAACAATAAAAATGAATGTTTTCTTTGCTATGTTTATTATTTATTTTTAAATAAAAGTATGTCATTTTGATATTAAGAGTATGTTCTTAATACTTTGCTCTTAATACTTTTAAATTAAGTATTCTCTTATAAAAGCTTAGCTGCAATATTTATATAATTTTCTTACATTCTGTTGTAAGGAAAAGAAAATTCAGATCTAAATTAAAAGAATAATTATGCCATGTAATGTATAATCATCCTATGCATATTTCCTAACATTTGTACTTAATTATTAAGCATTATAATTGTAACATAAAAAATAATTCTGGAGTAAAGTTCAAATTGATGTTTAAGTGTTTATATATTATGTTTATTCGACATTAAAAGTGTTTCTACTTCTAACATTTTATAAATGAATTTGTAACCCGCAGTTTTAATAAAATAAAATTATCGCTAGTTAATAAAACTATGGCAAGAGAAAAATTATCGGTAAAATTTTTATGTGGTTATCAATTATTATATATTTATTTGGAAGTAATGAAAAGTAATAATATATTTGTGAATCTAAGCACATCATGATAAGCAATAATATTGAAATGATAAAAATTCTGTGGAAATAACAATAATATTGGAAATGAAAAAAATTCATGTTACATGAAATTTATTTTCAAATAGTTGACTACTTACTTTCATGATGATAGATTAGATTTTTGATTACATATTATTTACTGCTGTGTATTAAGAGTTAGGTCAAATGTACATCAAGTGGCAGTATAAAAATGTTGCTTTTTTTAAACTTACCACTGCTTTATTAGAAAAACAATTTTGTAACAATCAAATAATAAATATATAAAAATCTATATTTGAAGCATATAAGAGTAAAATTTTTTATTTTTTGATTTAGAAACTATCAATCAAAAAGATCCTTTAAAATTTGAATTATATTTATATAATAAGTAGAAAGAAATATTAGCAAAGGAAAAATTTCATAATGAGTCATTGAACAATATATCAATCCCTTTTGAACTGACCCCCCTACTATTTTAATGAAATTTGGTGGAACATGCACACATGATAAAGTAAACAATTCGAACAGTTTTTAATTTGAAATTTGTCCAAGTTATAAACACTTGAAAAAATAAAATTTTCACTGAAAAAACCACTAACTTGCATACTTGCAAATAACTGTATTTTTTTTTTACTTAAAAAAAGTTACTTTAAGAACTTTTATTTTATAAGTTACTTTTTTTTTACTTTAGAAGAAAGTAAATGGTGTTTAAAAAAAGATTTGAAACACCATTGCAATAAACCTTTCATTTGATACCTTATATGACTTTCTGAGGCTAGGTCAACTTTCAAAGCAACCTGATTTGACCTGTGATATGTGGTCTCAAAGAATTATGAAAGAAATATTTTTTTTTAACTACAACATTCTTCTACACCTTTCAAATTTGTAGCATAGAAATTGAAATTTAAAAAAAAAAAAAAAAAACATTAATTATTGCAAACCAAAATTTTTATTAATTGAAAGTGGTATGCTGTACAACTTTTTTCCCCTTTAAGACATTTCATACAATATACATGGAAAACTGAGTAAAAAGCCTAAAATTCTTAAACCAATATATAAATCAATGATCATTCATACCAAAAGTAGTATTTATCCCATACTTTTGTCTCCTAAAATGTATCGAAAATAACATTTTTATTTTTAGCAAGTGTATTATATTTTTCTTATTAAAAAATGGTTTACCTTTTGATATGCAAAAAATATGTGAAATAGTTACAAGATATGAATAACATTTATTTCATAGAAAATATTTTTTAAAATTATGATTATTAACTCTGTTACAATATGTTATGAACAGAATTAGTAATTTTTTAAACATATAAGCATTATAAAATTTTATGAAATAGTTAGGAATGATGTAGTGCTATTTTTTTGTTAATTATTTTTATCTCATTAGACGGTATGAAAAAATCTTAACCTGTTGTTGTTAGTACTTCAACCTTCTAAATGATCTGTGATTTATTTACTTTCAATATCAAAGGCTTCTGTGGGTACGAGTATGACAGTGAGGGTCCATGAGGCTGTAGAAAACGTATCTTAACTTCTTCGTAGTTTATATTTACATCTAAAATACATCGTATCCACCATTGGCTGTACTGCAAAATTACAACATACCCTCTAATATCTTCTAAGAGCAGTTCTAAAGGATGTAACACCACTGACTGGATCTTACTTTCAGATGAATTTTAATACATTTTCGTTTTAATTGATGTGTGGCTTTCGTGTCTGTTTTCATATATTTTTTTGTGTACCGGAGATAGTGTGGCTTTTCAAAAAAGTGTCTCTATTTCTCACAATCATAATATGATTTTATAATACACAAAATTTGTTTATTGAACACAATATTAAAAAGTGTAAATAATTTACTCTAATTTTTATTTCATCAAAGTTTTTTTTATAGGATTGTTTTGTGTTGAATGAATATCTAATTTAAATTGGTCTAAATGTTGCTAGCATATATATATATATATATATATATATATATATATATATATATATATATATATATATATATATATATATATATATATATATATATATAGATTTTTTTTTCTGAAAAAGTTATGTATGAATGCTGGAACATGAAGGAAGAAATTTTTTTTACAGTACAACTATCGTTTTATGTTAAAAGGGCATTTATTTTTTATGCTTTGTTTAGAAACATAAAGAGACCAAAGAACATCTTAAGGGATTGTGGATCTCATTTCAAATCAGCTTAAGTAAATAGATTTAAATTGTTTTTTATTACTTGAATTAACAGTATTTGTTTATGCTTACATGGTTACTGCTACTTTATAGCCTAAAATAATAATTTCTTGTTTTGTAATCAAATGGAGAAGTGTATTATTTCTTCTTAGTCTAAATCAACTACAGTTTAAATGGTCATAAAAAGTATATTTAATTCTTAATTTATTTACCATTTGTATCAATGTTAATGTACTCAAAGTTTGGTATGAAATAAAACCTAATATAAAAATGAAGCTGCTTTTGTACATAGTCTTAAAAAAAAGCTACAAGTAAAGTAAAGTTTCATTTTTTCATAACATGTTACACATATATAATTTTTTTTTTCATTTTTTTATCATGGCTAAAATAAATTTTCATAAATTTAATACAGAAAATGAGATTTGTTAAATATTTAGTTAATTTTTTACTCATGAAAAATATATATATATATAATTTTTATTTTATTTGCATGTATAGAATTGGCCTTTTATGTATAATCTGCACTAAGGCTCTTTCTCATACTGTTTAGCAGTTTTGGAATTTTGACATTTTTTTCAAAAAAATTATTGAATATAGCTTTTTTTATTTTATTTATTTTTGTCATTTCTTAGATGACCCTTTGACTATCCTTGGGCTGCAACCCGCAAACAGTTAGCCTATACTTATCCCCATGATTCATGCATAGAATAAAAAGGCATACCCCATTAATTTAACAGTACTTTTTATTATTTATTTTTAATTGTTTATTTGTAAAATCGCTGTTTGAACTCTAATGCACCATTAAAAAAGATTTTCCTTAGAGCATGAGTGGTGAGTTTTCATTGCTTATTACTAAGGAAAATAGTGAGGTTAACTGGTAATCAATAAATAATGTTTCAATTTTGATTTGCTACGTTTTATATATGGATTAATTGTATTTGAAGAGAAGTGTGCTTAGGATAAAGCTCAAACTGGACTGACTCTTTCTAGATGAAATTTCAGTTATAGTTTAATGACAGCATTACCAGAATCGACTACACTGTTCCAAACATCAATGATATTAAAGAAAGCTCATCAATATTTGCAACATGCCTGATAAACCTAGTATGAAACACAAGGATAAAAGCAGCAGAATTTTATTTATTTACTTTTTTTTTTCCAGAGTGCCTTCGACATTCTAAATGCTCCTCAATATCGTTTGAACACTAAGTTGTTCTTTTTTTCGTAAAATCTATGCAACTTTTTACAATAGCTCATTCTAAAGAGCGGTCGAAAATATGAGCACAAATGCTATGGCAATTCGCATTTCCGTCGTATCTATGAAGTTAAATTCAAGAATTTAAAAATATTTTCACATTACAGTAAAATTTATTTGTCCAAAACTAATGTTGAAGTTCCTTTAAGAATTAAAGATTATTTGTATTTTATTCATTAATGATTATAAAAAGAAGTGTATTTTAAAAGGTATGAAACATTTTATATCATTCTTAACATCATAATTTTTCAACATAATTTTGAAGAGACGTAGTAATTACAAGAAGTTAAAAAATGATATTTTTAAATTTTAGGTATTAGAAAAGCTATTTATCTTACTAAAATTTAAATTTGATTGTGAAAATTACCTAATTAATAATCACGTAAAATACTGTATATCATACAGGGGGTTCTGTAATTACATCTAACACGTTGTGAAAGCTGCAAATTGATATTTCATAGAGGAGAAAAAATGACAACTTCATCGTATCAGTTAAATTAATTGGTAAATAGGCGGTATGAAAAATAGAAAACCAGTTTGAATGGCCGATGACACACGAACGTGTTAAGTTTTAATCGCCTTTCTAAGTTTTGTTTTCTCTAGTAATCACAAGTTTTTAGTCAATCCCACCTTCATCAGTCGTGATTCATTAAATTTTGATTTTTTTTCCTTGCCTAAATATTAATTTATGACCCTTAATGTGTGTACTCGTTTTTTTACTTAAATTTCATCAAGGATTTTAAAAATATACATTAAGGTTGAACTTTATGAAATGTCCTGTTTAAGTTGAAACCTTTTATTGTTTCTAAATGAAATTATTACGACAACCAGTTTCGACAACAATGATTGTAATAGGATGATTTGAATGCAGTCATCCAACTCCATCCAAACTCAAATATGTTATGCAGTTTAAGTAATGATATTTAAGAGCTTTAAATCTGACTCTCTGAAAAAAAATCGGGATATTACTGAAAAATATTGTGATTGGAGCGCGTGGTTTTTATTTTATTTCATAATCGTCGTTCAACAGCCGACCCAATTTTGGGTTTACTGTTACCAATGTTCAACAACGTCGCCTTGTAATTTTGTACCCAATCCAGAAGACAAGGGAACTCTTGGATCAAGTGTTGGGAAATTTTTTTTATTGAAACTAACCCGCGTTTGCGTTACACGAAGAAAAAAACCACGAAATCCTATAATCCGTCTACCGTGGAGGATATTTTGCATCAGCACTGTAGTAGGTGCAAGCCGGGTGCGGAATTCGTATCGACCAGCCATTATTGGGATTCGAATCTGGTTCACCTCATTCGGAGGCGAATACTCTTTCCCCTGGTTCCATCTTCACTGAGTATTAACTCTACAGGATGTTCCAATTTTATTGATTGGTACCAATTTTATTGTTTTGTCTAAATTTAGTCATCTTCAAAATGTAAATAGCAATTCGATCGTAATTTAAGGAAATAAACGGTTTTTTTCTCTTAATCCGCAATGATTAATGAGAAGCAACCATGAGGGTTGATCAGCAACGTAAACAAGGGGCGGAACTTTCCAGTTTTTAATTATAAAATAACAAAACTACGGAGTTGAACATTAGTGGTCGTAAACCCAAAAATTGGATCAGCTGTTCTACGACGGATATAAAATAAAATAAAATCTATCTATTATAGGCCTGGATAGTAGGGCACTGAACCCATGCCCAAGAGTTCGTGGGTTCATCCAAAGCCGGCCGAAGACTGCCCGTGTAGTAAATGGTGACTGATGCAAGTTAAATCTATCGAGTTGCAAAGTCCTCCATGTTCCTATAACAAATCAAAACCTCTGAGGGTACTGAAACAAAAATTTCCTTGTCTTCTGAATTTGTTCAAAATTACAAGGTTACAGAGTTGAACATTAGGAGTCGTAAACCTAAAATTGGGTCGGCTGTTCAACGATGGTTATAAAACAAAATCTATATTTTAAATAAGGCGAGTGAAAAAGTCTTTCTCACAGTTCAAATAAGGGGAAAAATCAAAACTGTTACTCGAGTAACCAAAAGTAGATTACAAGACAGGATGTGAATATTAAAGTGCAAGAGCGTTTAGTTTAGAATAGTAAATAAAGAAAAAGACTTCGACAAAGGAATAACATAAAAAGATTAGTTGAAGCGCTTTATGTTACACACACACACATATATATAGGGAGGGGGGAGAGACTCCCCTCACTCTATAGGTACTGCCGCGGTCATAATTTTACTTCTTATAATCTTAGCTTAACTAAATTACGCCGAAGGAAAAAAATTTAGCTTTAACTTAAACTAAACTCAGTGGCGCGACAGCCCCTAGGGGGCCAAGGCCTACTGGGCCCATCTCAGTTTTCTTGACATTGGGCTCTGGGGTACAGGAGCAGATGTTCCAGTTAGGTGGTCAGCCGAACGCGGAACCCCAAGTGTTTAGTTCCCAAGCATGCTTGGTACTCATTTGTCTACCCACTTAAGGGATGAAAGGCTGAGTCAACCTTGCCCGGCCTGAGGATCGAACCCAGGACCGGTGGCACGGGAGCGCAAAGCACTACCACTCAGCCACCGGGCGTCTAGCTTTAACTTAAGATAATTTAAAATCTGTTCTCCTATTTATATCCAATTTTGTTAGAGGCTATGTGTCCTTTTCGCTCGCACTCACTTGTTTTTTCCTATATTTTAAAAACATGAATGTAATTATAAATGGATGCAGAATTTAACAGAGTATTTATAGTTTGTCTAAGCTAAGAACTCCCCCCGCCACATGGTCTGAGGCCGTCTGCTGCTATGGATACAAGAATAGCGTATTCCAGGGAAGGTAGCTAGCTGACCGGCCTGTGGAGGGGTTAGGGAACTGCATTTGCACCAGAAAGGTTCTGGGATCGAATCCCGGGCAAGGCATGGATGTTCTTTTCTTCTCTGTACTATCTGTCCTTACTGTGGGAGCAACGTTGGCTCACCTAATATGGTGCCCTTGTAAGAGAGGCCAACAAATCTGCCCTGTTAATGTCCGAATTGACGAACAATGTTAACACAGGAGGGCATTGGGGGGGAGGGAAGGTAGCTTCTCTTCACTCTAGGGCTAACACAATAGACTGGAAAAAAAGTCCTCTTACTCTCGCTGAATCTTAGCCAAAATCTGTCCTAAGCAATGACCCCACATCCCTTGAAATAGTTAGACCTCGTTATCATAGTCACCGCCAAGGGTCTTGACAAATGGCTAGGCGAGTTTTTACTTTAGACAAACTATACATTAACTAGTTCATTAAACATTTTTTTAGAAAAAATTGCACGTTGAGACATAAAGGTTTGCCACCCCTGGACTAAACCATCCGACAGAGAGCAATGAAATTTGGCATACTAATAGTTCGTCGCACGAAGGTTACTGTTCACATTAAAACATTATATTACAAACCGTTCGAGCGAAAAACGGATTGGAACTTTCTTGCGTCATGTCCACTTAATTACATGTCGGATAATCGAATAACAAGCTTACACGAATGGAACCAAATCATTTTGTATGCAACTAATGTTAAACTTCCCCGTTTAAACTGACAGTCTTTGTTTTTTGTCCCCGCCTAATTGCATGAAGAAGGTACTGAAATAAAAAAAATTTGTTTATTTTGGAGAAATGCTTCACTAACTAAAATGAAATTTTCGTTTTTCAGTTAAGATAAGGATACAATAGGTGGTCACTTCAAGAGGGTCCTGTTCATTAGTTGGTCTAAACAGGTGTTAGGGGTAAAATTGAAAAAAAAAATCTAATCTTGCTGCTAGTTATACATTGAAGTGAGCGACGAGTGTTTTACCCCTCTTTGAATTATAGTTTGTTTACGGTAAGAACTCCCCCCCGCCACTAAATCTGAGGCCGTCTGCTGCTAAGGAAACAAGAATAGCGAATTTCAGGGAGGGTAGCTTCTCTTTACTTTAGGGCAGTGTTTCCCAAACTTATGACTTTTGTGTACCCTTTCTAAATTTTTCGTAATGCTGTGTACCACTAATAAAAAAATGAGTGTATTTTTTACTATAAAAAAAATTGCACAAAAGTTAAAAATCACAACTGGCTGTTGACACCACTAATTATTAACTGCAAACTCCGCAAAAAATAGCAAATAGAAAAATACGTAATCGTAAATTTTCATGGCTAGCTTTGTTTTTAAATAAGTTTGTTTGAAATTTTCGTTTATTGCAAGATATTTCGCATAAGGACGCGTACCCTCGCTAAACTGTTCCCGTACCCCTGGGGGTACGCGTACCACACTTTGGGAAACACTGCTTTAGGGCAATATAAAGAAAAATGATTCCCTTTCTCTCCCCCACCCGAGACAAAATATATTCTAAATAGTGACCCACACCCCTATTTGAAATAGTTATACCTTGTTACCATAGTCACCCCCACAGGTCCAGACGAATAGGGGAGTTCTTACTTTAGACAAATTGTACTTACTTACACATCATTTAGAATTTTAAAAAGGTACAGAGTGATTTGTTTTGTAGTCAAGATTTGTGGTCCCCTCCTGGTGCGCTATTAGCTTTCATAAGAAAAAATTTCAAAAACGTAACAAATCAGTATACAGTGTGTCTTTCTCTTAAGTAAGAATAATTATTGCTTAATCCAGAGAATAACTCTGAGAATGATTGCAAGTTCAGCGAGAAAAGGATGGATTTGAATTAATAGAGGGGGGGGGGGCAATGAATCTGGGAAACGATATATTAAAAAAAATTCCAAACTAAAACAGCTCATTAATTTGGAAATTCTCAAGACGAGGTTAGAAAAAAAAATTTAAAATAAATAATCTGACTATACGTTTGAGAGGAATACGCAATTATTCATGAAAGTCTTAATAGAAACTGAAAGGGAAAATCTAATTTTGATAAATTGACGAATTAAACGGGTATAAAAATAGTCTTCAATTATAGATTTTTTCGGAAGGGATCAAATAATATTTTAGTACCTATATATTATACTATTCACTAATATTGATTTATTTTTATATAACTTTAAATGACATTTATATTTTATGATACTAACACAGATACTATTAATCAAAATTGTTTATTGATCATAAAACTAAGTTTATTTAATCAAAACACTATAATTTGCATTAAATACCATTAAAAATAAAATTTCGCAGAAATTTAGGATAGAATATTGCACTATCCTTTTAATCGAATAACCCGCTCAATTGCATAGATTTGGCTGGAACTGATGATATTCCTTTAAGCGGGGTTGACTGGTTAAACCTTAGCCGTTGTTTCCTCAAAAATCTTAAAGATAACATCATTGATACTTTATAGCTCTATTTAATAACAATAAAAAAGAGTTATTGCTTGTACTTTATTTAGTTTTTTTTTCTCGCTACGTCATAATTTCAATCAACAACAGTTCCGCAATTGACTGATTGTTGACACGTTCTCAGCAGATCACCGAAGTCGAGCATAACTGGCTGCTGTCAGCGTGCGGGTGAAAAACTACTTGGATCAATCTGTGAAGGGACCGAGGGTGTGAGGTATTGATTCTCGTTAAAATGTTATACGTAAGTACTTGACTTCACGCGCATGTCGTCGGTCTATCGAAGAGAAGGGAGCCTCACCTCGGCAGAGTTCAAAATTGTGATGGCATGTCTTCAGATGATTGTCAGGAATGTTTACCAGACCGTTACCAATAGCCCATTGAGCAGCTTTAGTGCGACGTAAACAACAACAATGAAAAAAAAAATTTACGTGGTAGCACTATGTCACCAAATTATCTCTGAAGTTATCTGAAATCACGTATTTAATTTGTCACGTCTGTCAAAATGTGTTTCGGTATAAGTAAATAATTTAAAAACAGCGGTAATTAAAATTAAAAAAAAATTCCTTTGCAATGAAAGGCAAAATTAATGGGAAAGTGGTACTAATTTGCTTAGGAAAAACGTAGAAAATTACTTCAGTTTTATTAACAGCTGTCCCTCTTTTCTTTTTCTCTGGCCTTTTAATTCCTAGTAAGAATATATATATTTTTTTGGTATTCTCTCTTTAAAAATAAAAAGTCAAACAGCTGATAAAAAATATTTGTTAGATTACGGAATTATATATTTTACTGAAATATAAAATTCAAAATAATTAGTTTGGAAAAATCTTTTTTTGATTCATATTCAAAAATGTATTAATGATTTTGTAAATTAAAGAAGTTTCAATTATAAATAACTGTTTCGCTAAGATTTAAATAACTGCATATTAGTTAAATTGTTTGGAAGTGAACCGCGTTTGAAATATTTGGACTTTTTATGCAGGAAAAGACACGGTGTTTCACGTTATATTTCATCTCACCAAATATTATGAAACTTCTAAATTTATTTCTCACCTATCCTGACATGAATAAATACAAAGAAATAATGAAAAAAAATATATTTAATGAAAATTCTGAGTCAAAGTGTTAATGCTGACGCTCAGTTCATTTAAGTAATGTAATAGATGCATATTGAAATACTAAAAAGTAAGCCATTATGTTACAAAAAGCAACATTTATGGAGTTCAGGTACTTATTCGTATAGATTAATCGTAAACAAGCGCCATACTATTATTGTCGCCAATGATGCTTAATTAATATGGGTAATTCCTATTATATAAATTAAAAAAATTACTTATTTACAAAAATTCCAAGTTAATGGTTAATTTCGATATTATGCCTAGTAATGTTGAATACAGTTAATCTCAATTTTAATGGGCTGAACAACAAAAAACAGGTTTTGTTATGTTTTTGCTTATTAATTTTGTCAGTATATACCGTTCAGTTTTGTCCACGATTTCATTGGGTTGTTCAGTACCGAGTTATTGTTTTTTTTGATTTTATTAATCCTGTTCGAAGAGTGGATATTTAGCTAGTTGAAAATAAAAAAAAGTTTAATTACAGTTCGTTAAAAATAAGTTAACTAACGCTTTTCGTTTCCCGAAACTCTTGTTTTTTTCTCAGGTCAAGAGCTAGCCCTTGTACAATACTTATCAATATTTTAGTCAAATAACTTCTAAACGTACTATTGGACGTATTTTCAAAATTTTAATTAAATATAGTAGCATTAAATTCTAACTTGAGATTCATTTAAACTGAAATAGTTGCAGTGTTATAGTAGTAGCACCTTGGATACATATGTACTATAAAATAGTATCTTTCTCTTGATATACATCTTCAAGAAAGAATAAATAAATGAGATAAATTTTCTTTTGAATATATTTATTTTTAGTGGTAAGAGTACAGCATATGTAAAAAGTATAAAAAAGGAAGAAAAAAAAATTATTCAAGTTGGATCTGAGAATTTGAAGCACATATATTTGTTTTTGTTCTTACACAATAGACAGAGTATGGTAGCTAGCTTGACTCTATGAAGGTGCTTGCAGATGCAATCATATAAGGTCTATGACCACTATCAGTGGCATCATCCTGAGAAAAAGAGCAGCTAAGTCTTTCTTTATAACTATTGCATAGCTGCCAACCTTATGAATCAAAAATGAGGAACACTATATGCGACAAAATTATACGCACTAATTACGAGAGTAAGATAAAAATTTAATTATTAAATCATAACATTAATAGACATACATTTAAATATGTAAATTAGTAAAACAAAACTATAAACACTATCTTTTGTGGGAAATTTATAATATTAATGTTTTATAATTAAGAATACCGGTATAATATATTAAAAACAAACATTACCTATTAATATATAATTATTTATCTCCAAATTATAAAACACTGGTAAATAATAATCTACATCATAAACAAATATTTCTGATGCAAGTGTTTAAATACTACAAAAAAAAAATTTCCAAAAATAATAATTTAGTGAAATAATCAGCAACAGACAGCTATTGGAATAATATTTTCCAATGAAAAGCTACTAAAAATTACTTTAGCACAATAATCACAGGATGCATGCTTGTGGCGATCAGAAAAAAGGATTGGTTTAAAATCAAAAATTTTATGAAAATTCAGAATTTTTATAAAAATATCAGATTGGATTTAAAAATTAGGAACAAATCCGAAAAATTCTGAACAGTTGGCAGCTATGCTATTGTCTGCTTAGTCATCTGTAAAATAAAAGCATTTTTCTAGATAAAAAAATAGAAATCATGTTACTTTAAAATTCTACAGTGGATCAGAATCCAATCAAAGACTTCAGTTATATTAATAACTGACAACCGTGCCGGAAAATAAAGAGCTTAATTATTTTTATGAATTAAAAAAATATACAATTATATTTAATACACATAGCAAAATCAATGACTGAAATGTTATCTTGTTACGGTACAGAGATATTCTTCAAACTAAATGAGACTCTGCATAAACCATTGTAGAAAATCAAGTCCTGGTAAATATATCTCACAGAAAAGCTTTAAGCAGACAATGCTGTGAGACCATTCCCCGGGACAAACATGAATCATCAGCAGAATCCAGGCAAAAGCTAGAAGAGAACAAGTTGCTTCAAACTAATATTGTAATCAAGATACCTTGTTAAGATTTCAACCAATGGTTAAGTATATACAGGGTTCTTGCTCAATTATTTCAAAAAAAATTATGGCTTTTTTAGCACTTTTTTAGGACTAAGAAAAAAGAATTAGCACTTGATGTAAAGTAAAAATAACATACTTAATCTATACATGATATTAAAAATATACAAATAAAGTGTTTTCCGATTCATGAAGTAAAAATTACATAATTAATCTATACATGATGCGAATTGCAGCTTAATTTTGTCACAATCTTTTTCCTCAATTTTCTTTTTTTGACTTAATTAATTTAATATGTTTCTCATTTTTAGAACACACTTGCTTTTGTTTTCTGCCATTAATTTTGGATTGATGCAAGCAACATTTCTCACAACAGAATAGTTTATTGGACATTTCTCTAGTAAAGTTTCTAACATTTTCGTGATAAACTTTCTGCAATCTTTCTTTATATTCATATGATCCCGGTCAGAAATAACTTATGAGGCCAACAGCTGCTTTAAAATTTGGTCATCTTTAAAACCTAAACTTATTTTTGTCAGAGAGACATAATTCTTTTCATCACAAAAATTAAAATGGCACAGTTTCTCCAGAGAATTTAAGTTATCTATAGATTCTGCGTTCAGAATGTTATATAATTGCACACTATGTAAAACCAAATCCTGGATACCTGCAGCAAAAAATGGTAAAAGTGGCCGATCTGCTTGATACAGTTTCAAAAATGGTGAAACTAGCTCCCTTTTCTACACTTGCTAACATTTTTCACATAAGATTTCAGATCATTCCAAAGCAATATTGCTCTTTCAGCTGCAGGTGCATTTTCCAGCCAACGGTGGTTACAAAATTTTAGTGGTAATTTGTTCTCAGTTGATTGATTAATAAAATCTTCTTTTCTTGTGGGTGAATCTTTAAAAAGTTCAGGATGGAACCAATGAGCCATTCTATTTCAGATTCACCTTTGTAGAATGCGTTATTTAAAATATGAAACCCACAACTTTCTATTGCATTGCATTGAACACCATGTTCTTTTAACAAATCTTCTTGAATATTATTATAAAACTTCCAATTGACAGCAGGACCGTCCATAGAAATCTGCAATAATTTCTTCAGGTCTACATTTTTGACTGATGCATAAAAGCAGGCTAAAAGGTCATCTGCTGCAGAATGGCCCACAAAAGCTGATGTTAAGTATCGCGTCTCTACAATGTTCTTATCTGGGTTCCAAAAGTGGATATGTATATCCAACTGCTTCTGCTGTGTCGCTTTGTTCAAAGACTCATCAGTATAAAACTTGGCATTATCAATGCACTTCAGAAGTAGCATGCTAAAATGAGGTGCAAGTTCAAAATGACAGAGATATGCACACTTAGATTCACTGCAGGCGAAATGACGTGTTATTGAACTGTCTGGAAACACTGTACTAAATAATTTTCCAGTGTCTTTGGAAGAATTGTAGGAGCAGTAGCTTTCTACAACTTTCAAAGCCCATAAAATCTCAGAAGAAAGAACTTCTTTCCCCAAAGCCCAAGAATCTTCTAAAAAGATGGAGGCAGCAGGAGAGCTGAAGGCAGCAGAATTTAAGTATTTAGGGAAACCGATTTAAGGAATCCGATGGCTCAAAAATTTTTTCAAAACGCCAAAATAAAAAATATTTAGCACTTTTTTAGCACTCAGAAGAAATTTTAGCACTTTTTAGGCCCTAAAAAAGTTGGGAAAATTTTTTAGCACTTTTTTAGAACATTTTAGGACAGCAAGAACCCTGATATAGATAAAAGCACAACTCTTCAAATTGTGAATCTAATAAAGGATTGCATACATTAGTTTGAATCAATTTGAATTACAGAGTGAAAGAACTTATAGCACAGAAGTATAAGTTTTAAGTTATAAGCACAGATTAACAGAAATTTTTTTATTATTATTAAATCTGGCATATCCATCTTTTTCCACGCATATGGCATACTTGCGACACTTTCAGAGTGGTCTCACAACTCTTTTGGGAGGAAGCATCACTCAAACTCATACTCGGGGATTTGACACATCTGTCACTTTAAAATCAAGACATAAAAAAGGAGTGTAAATTATTGCAACATTAGCTTTGTTGCTCGATTTTTTCTTTTTGCAGATCCCCAATTTAGTCAGGTTACTTACATCTGAAAGAGAGGGAAAGTGTCTGATTAATATTATTTAATATTTCTATTGCAGCATCAATCAGGGTTTACATATAAAGACTAATGGCTTTAAGAACAAGACAATCACAGGACATTACATCACAGCATTTAATAGTTAGTCACAGCACAGATTTTATTATATTTTCTTTACACAACATAAATGACCCCACAGCCAATTGTTCAGTTGGTGTGTGCACTGTTGAGTCACCGTTTACCCTAGAGACAGCCACGTAGGCTTCTTAAAGGCACGAGTCCATGATGGATCATGGAATGTGCATGTTGTGTTATCCCCACGCTGACTTTTAATGATGAGCCAGTACATGTTGATGTGTTTGTCCATTGTTCAGGTTTGATTGCACTGTTCCCAGTTTTTTAGTATCTAATCATCTAAATTCTGTCGACATCACCAGTTCCTTAATGAATATTATTTTCTAAACCTTTTACAAGAATAAAAAATAAAATCATAAAATAATTTTCTAAACTTATTAGTATCTAGATCAAACATTAAATTAGTTTTTATTTAGAATGCAATAAATGCCACTGATAAAAACAAAAGTAATAAATATTTTTGAAATAATCAAAGTAAAAGAATATATATTATTAATAAAAGAGGAATATACTAACTGGTAGGGCACTGTCTTTTCCTTAACCACGGTGTGATTAAAGACAAATACTGATAAACATTAAAAGATCATTTAATTCATTCTGACTTTAATTATTTTATTAATACTGTAATAATTTATAAACAGTGCTGTACTAACAGTAAACAATCCATACTATAACAATACAGTTGGGGAAAAAAAACTCACAACGATCAAGGTATAATGCCACTGTTAAAAATATACAATTCTCCGAATAATCAAAACATTATAGTAATAAAAGAGAAAGATACTGAGACACTCATATTAGCTTCTGTTAAGTCTAGATCTCATTTAAGCTAACAAAGAATAGAATTAGATCAATTTCCGTGCAATCTAAAATTTTTTATAAGAAATAGCAATTGGCATTATTCATTAGCGTTATTAGCATTATTCATTTAGTATATTTTACCAAAGGCATTTAAAGTGGAAGAGTATTTATAATTCAGGTACAATAATCAGGTTCTCTAAACAATCTTCCCTCTGTCCTTTAAGGGTAGAACCAGAATCATTGAGAGAGAGAACTAGTCATAAAATATTCTATTGCATCTAAAAAATTTTCTGCATTGTGTAAAGTAGCACAGATAAGAATATTAGAAAAAAACACTCTCTACTGAATATTTTTCTTTACAGCATCATAGTACTAAATCTGTTCAAGTACTGTCAGGGATCTGTCCAGACATTCTGTAAAAGGTCCGTATTTGTAAAATTGGAAAAAAATTACTTGTAATTTGTGAATATAAAATAAACGTTAAGTCACATTCTTTCAACCAGGGTCCTGCTTTTGTGAATTTGTGCAAATAGGGTCTGTTATTGCAAAAAAAAAAAAACTTTTTCAAGGAGTTTTTAAATTGTAAAGACTTACAAGATTATGTCCAACACTGTAAAATTATAATTACAAGGTATTTTGCCTATACTGCTGAACGCAGAATATTCATTTCGGACGAATAAAGGAAGAAGTGTCTGCCGAAGACAAAATTTATTTAGATTACATCTGTCGTTCCCTCCCCCTCCCCGGGAAGGGCTTATTCGATTAACAAAACAATAATGAAGATAAACGAATTTGTGAAGGGTCTGAGTGAAGGATAAATTATTTTGTGAAATGTCCGTTTTTATGAAAAGATATTTTGTGAATAGTTCGTTAACGGACCCAAATCTCTTCTAAACAGATATCTGACTGTGACTACTCTTTCTTATTTGTATGGGATGAGTTCTGGTTATCTGGCTAAATGTCAAGACAAGATTACAATATTTTCATATAATTAGTATATAAAGTTGTGTATAAATACACTTCTTTTTTAGCAACTTTGCTATGCATTCTTCAAAGATGTTTGCCAGTTGAATATGGCCCTGGCAGTTTAAATGTATGTGATCTTAACCAATACATTCATCCACAGATAAAGCTGATTCACAGAACATTAGCCCAAGTAAAATTCACAAAGTTTTAATTACTTCATTGAATCGCTTTATAGTGACATTTTCAAGATTAACAAAATGTTGATGCATACGCTGATCTTTCAGTAAGAGAAATTTCTAAACTCTTCGTTCAAGAAAAACAACTCAGAAATATTTCTGTATTGTGATCTGCCGTGCCAACTACAATCGCCAAGGTGCTAAACAGATTGTAAACTTGCAAATTTAATAACAAAAAAAAAAACACATGTAGATAGTTGTCCGAGGGTGGTTACGAGTTATACCTTCTGAGTTCCCTTCTCTTTTTATTAGTTCCTGGCGGCTGGCTACCCAGGATTATTCTTCCACAGATAACCAAACAAAATCTCCCCAATAACCCCACAAATTTTATTAACCACACAAGCCAGTTTTTTAAAGTTGGGCATTGTACCCAATTGCACATCATTAGTTCCTTTATTTTTAAGAAAAGCAAAATAAATTATTATTATATAGCACAACCATAAGTAATATTAATAAAAAAATAAATAAGTATCTGAATTAGAATAGTTACACAAGATACTAACAATGCCAACAAATGGTTTAGATACATAATCATTAAATAGGTAAATAAATTACATTTCAACTTACCAACGTGAATTAAGACAAAAACACAATCGTCCCTTCACAACTGCACACTTAATTTGTCCACACCGATTCCAGGGTGTGCAAACATCGATATCCCATTTTCATTCAGCATTTAAGTAATTAGCCAAATACTTCTCCAAGGAATCACCTAGTAAAAAAGTATTTTATGAAGAGAAAGAAGAAATATGAAAAGTTTGCTTTACATTGTCCACGTAAACTGTCAAAAATCTTAGGGTAATGAAAAAAATACAATTATAGATATAGTTTGAGAAGTTAAATAATTGAAAAAATTCAATTTCATATTATTATCCAATAAAGATAACTTAAATTTAAGATAACTTGCTAATCTGAATTATGTTCTAATTTATTATAGTATTTGTATTATGTATTTTAAATAAAACAAATTATTGAGTACAAATTGTTTTGCACATAATTGTGATACACCTATAGAATAAAAATTTTTTTTGAAAGTATGCATGCTCATAATTTATTCAATAGTTAAGACAACCTAAAAGAATAATAATGAATGCAGTAACTGTGAATGAAAATGATAAATATTATCTAAATTTGTTCCATTTCTCTCAGAATTTTTTTTAGATTAGTTTACAATAAAATTGAAACAAATTATTTTAGACATGATCAAAACCCTCTTCACTATTTTTAAGAAAATTCAATATTAATCTTTCTATATATAATAAATTTTAATTAGCAATATATTTCATAGAAAAAAAAGATACCTCTGTATTATGTCACTAAAATAAACATAAATCAAGTAATTCAACTAAATGAAATTTCATTACTAAACTGCTTCACACAATTTCGGCAGATCAAACAAAGGATTTCTAAGGAAGCAGAGAAAAACTTTGATAAATGAATTTTTATAACGATTTTCTTAAAATACATACATTTTACAAACTATTTACTTTAAAATCTAACGCGTGGTATTCACAGATATTTAATAAAATTCATTAATCTTTTTAAAAATTTCATGTAATTTTTTTATATACTGCTATGAAACGTACACTAATATTATAAATCTTTAATTAATAAGAATTACCTGTAATTAAAACTTTCACGATGATAAAATATGAAATCCCGCGCAGCCAAATACAGAAAATGGCTTCCTCTAACAATAGCTTTTGTTTAAACAACGCCAATTGCTTTGGCGAAAAAGTTTGGTCACACAATCAATATAGGGTTATAAGAAGATTGATGGATAAAAGCTAGCGTCAAGCTCACTCCGCCCAGTTACCAATTCCTAAATTGACCAAATATCCAGCTAAAAGCTGTGCTCAACACCTACTGTTTCAATTCATTTATTCCACAGATTATATAATTAATATTTTTTTCCCTTTCTTTCCATTAAATTCCTAGCTTCGTTTGACATAAATTAAAGCATGCAATTTATGAATAAAATATTTTGAATATAAATTTCTTTCGGCAAATGAAGTGAAATAAAAGTAAAAACAACAATCCACCATTGTAATTGTCTGATTGGTTGAAACGGGTTTAGTATGAAGCCATTTATGAGTCGAATGTTGTTTGTTTGATTAAAATTTTAAAATACTGATACTCATTACTCCTACTATTATACTGTGTTCTGCAATTTTATGGCTGCAAAAGCATCCTTTACGGGACATCAAAATTCTAGCAGTGACGATATAGATCTCGTTGATAAATTGTTAAATAAAACTGGATGTGCAGAATTGCACTACAAAGTTCAGGTATGATTAGCTAACTATTCCTGACATTCTCCTGCATTCAACTGTAAATTAACTTCAAAATAAGCAAAGCACTGGTAGTGCTTTGTTAGATATCTGTTTTTGCGGAAAAGAATTTTTTAAATTTGAGCTTCATCGTTTAGATTTCTCACAATGGATTTAAACATACCATTACCTAATGCCGAACCAACAGAGGCGTTATTTTCAAATTTCATTGCCGAAGTGAAAGAAATCGAGAAAAGAGATTCAGTTCTTACGCCAAAACAACAAATTGATCGATTGCTCCGACCTGGTAGCACATACTTTAATTTAAATCCATTTGAAGTATTGCAAATAGAGCCGGAAACATCTCTTGACGATGTTAAAAAGCAGTATCGAAGATTATCTATATTAGTTCATCCTGATAAAAATCCTGATGATAGAGACAGAGCTCAACAAGCTTTTGATATTATAAATAAAGCATATAAATCATTGGACGATGATGGTCAACGTGCTAAAGCTTTGGAGATAGTTGAAGAGGCTAAAGGACGCACCGACATGATGGTTGAAGAAAAAAGGAGAAAACAGAAAAAAGCTGGAAAGGGAACTAAAGTAGAGGAAGATGACCCTGCCAAATATAAGCATGCTGTTTATGTTTTGACTATGAAGCTGTTTGCAGATTTAGAAAGAAAACGAAGACAAGCGGAAGAACGTGGAATGGAAGAAAGGAAACGTAAGAGAGAGGAGGAAATAGAGGAAGAAGAAAAGAAAAAGACTGATAAGGAATGGCAGAAAAACTATGAAGAAAGCAGAGATAACCGAATCACTAGTTGGAAAGAATTCCAGACAGGTGGAAAAGCGAAAAAGAAGAAAGTTAAAGAATTCCGCCCTCCTAAACATAAAGCAGAAACACGCTGAATTAATTAATTGAAGGAATGTTTCTTCCTTTAAAGGTTTATCCAGACTAGAGCTGTTTGAAATCTCAGCTGCTTTTTTTAAATGGTGTGTATTATGAAAAATATGCATATTACAGTTGCTTCCAAAATACAGTACAATAGCTCAACATCTTTAAGTAAAATGGACTAAATAAAAGTTTACTTCTTGGAATAAAATTTTGGTTTATTATTTTTAAAATTTAGCTAAATATATCTGGAACTAACTTAGGACTACATTAACTGTCATTTATAAATATATTCAACTATACAAAAAATCATAATTAACTCCAAATTATAATTGAACCTTATAAATCTAACTTCATAAACTGGTTCTAAACAAATAATTTAGGCAAGCTATCTTTTCAACTTTCTTGAAGTACACATTATTTATAAAGTACTTATAAGTTAAAAAAAAAGTTATATTTAACAATATGGTTTATGCTATCCTTACCACAATTTTAAATGTGAACAACATATCAAATTGTCTAAATGTTACATAATTATATTTAAGAATTGTACTTTTTAAATGATATTTCATGTATACTTGATATTGAACAGAAATATTTACTTTTCATTTCTATGTTGTAAGCCTTATAAAAAGAACCAATATATAATGTTTCTTACACATAATAAGAATTTATGTTATTACTATTTTCAAAATCAATTTTAATATCTAATCAACAAAGATGTAAAACTTTTTAAATCATATTTTATAAGAAAGGGAGACTTTCCACTAGATGTTCATTTTTATGGATTCAAGTTTTGATTCTTGGATCTTTGGGCAGCTACAAAGAAAAAATTAGACTTACCTAGTTATTAAAAAATATATTTCACTGAAAACTTAAAATCTAGTCCATCCTTACAGATCATTGTTATTAATATACTGTCATGAGTATTAAAATTTTTAATGTTTTAAATAAAAAGACTTTTTAGGTATTTAAGATGATCAAGTCAAGTATTACACTAGAAGTAACAAGGTGTCTTGCTAATTAATCTACAATTGGTATTAATTAGTAATTGCATTTTACTTATGTTTTAAATTTTTTACAAAATGTATTTTTTTACTTTGTAGTCTTAAAATGAATGTGAATAAAACTGATATTCTTTGACTTTCATTTATCTCAATAATTGTCAATAAATTCATTAGAAAGCAATTCTTTTTTGTTGGATATAGTTAGGAACTGTATTGAAAATATTTGGTTTTAGCTAAATGCTTTGCATTGCATTTTTTAAAATTTTATTTTCTTGCCTGCAAAGATCTTTTTTTTCATTCAGTGTTTGTATACATTGTTGGCAGCATTTTAAAACTGCCATTTTTGCACTTTACATATTGATTTTTTTTCTTCTTCTCATAATCAAATGGTTTTCTTTAAAATAGAGAGCTCTTTCTGAATACTACAAATTTCGTAGGCTCCATAAAAATACCATATTTGTGTTTTAGATCAAGGATTTATTTCAAGATATATCTTTGTGATATTCTAAGTGTTAATTTTTTAAAAGCATATTTAATAAATACATGCTTTTTAAAAACAAGTAATGTTTTGTAGCTACTTTAAAAAAATTTTATTTGCAAAAAAACATTTTGAAAGTTTTTCTTTTTTCGTATTATGTCTATTTACTTATTATTGTAGTTTTGTAAGCTTTCAATGGAACGAATTTAGTCCTTATTTGAAAAATATTTTGTGCTAAATTGTTTGAACTATGCAATTAAGAAAACAAGCTTTATGTAAGTTTATTGACAAAATAAATTCTCTGTGTAAAGGAGTTATTTATTTTTGGACTGAAAAATATCAACTTTTTTTACCATGTATACCAAAATATGGCATTTTATTTTCAGGAATGTATTGCCGAGACCAAAGATTGGAGAAAATGCCAAAAAGAAGTAAAGGAATTCCAAACTTGCATAAAATCACATGAAATGCAGAAACTGAAGGATAAAAAAATGTAAAAAAAAAATTGCTAATTTTAGAATAAATTGTTATTTTTCTGTTTTATAATTAGCTTATTTCTTTATCAGCTGATAGGAACAATAAGGAATGCTATGGAAGCAAGTGGGGAACATCAATATATATAGTTTGGAATAAAGTGACCATTACTAATAAAATCTATAGATATTAAAATCAGCAAAAACAGAGTAATTTGTATATTCATAAAATGTCAGTGTATTTCTTCTCTAGTTTTGAAAGATGTGTAGCATATGAATAACAAATTCTAGTCTGTTGCCTATGAATAAAGCTACAATTTTAGTTTTGTGATTGGACGGATTTAAAAATAAAATAGAGAGAAATGTAAAAGAATAAAAATGATAAATGCTTAGGAATGAATGAAAAATATTGAAAACCCATTAAATGTTACTGATTTTATATCATTTTTATTCCTCAGTTGGTTAAGAATGTATGAAACAGTCTCAAAAAAGTTGAAAAGTAATCCAATTATAAAAAAAAATATTAAGCGTAGATTGAAAGCTATGTGCATTGATTGAGATCAACTAAATATTAAAGACATTCATTCTGTTTAGTTAATTATCAGGCAAATGTACCTCTTATCTGCAGAACTCTGTTTTTTATTTACGAACTTAACTATTATTAAATTTCAAAAATTTTATTTGTTGTACCATGGAACTTTTCGCAAATTGTTTAAAATGATATAAGTAACTTGTCTATTCTACTCTTGAAATTATACTCCCGAATTTTCAATACTTTTAAATAATATTATATTAAAACAAAACTTTTTTATCATGAAATTTTATAACAGGGTGAATTAGATGTCATATACTATTTTTAGAAAATGAAATCAAATCTTGTATGATGGAGAAAAGTTGTTTCAAAAATTTAAATTGTTCTCTTTATTCAGTATATTTAAAATAATTTTTATCCAATAAGCAATTCAATATATTTGGGGAATTTTAAAAATGGTGTACTGAAAAATCATATTTAATTAAAAATCAAAACTTGCCGAGCACTAATTAAAAATATTAAGGTGGATTTTGATTTTCAATGGAAAAAAAATACTATATCTTCAGTTGGGTTCTAATTGAGATTTTAAGGAATAATGACAGTTTGAAACAAAGAAAAATCTTATTTGAAGTGAACTTATTAATATTGAATAAGTTTATAAAAAAAACTTTTTTTATTTAATATAATCGTTTTGTAATTTTCATTATAGTTTAAGTTTTAATTGTGAAAACCTGTTCAACTTTTTTATAAAACTGCTGTGGCATGTCTGTGTTAGGACTGGAACTGCAACCCCCCTCCCTCCCGAGTCCTTCGTTTGATGTTTTTTTTTTATTAATATTGCATCACTATTCAATTAAATGTATCTTACTAGAATGACTTTAGGTAAACTTTTTTTTAACTGCTCATCCTGATTTTCTGATTCTATTAATTATCTATTTTTTTTAAAGCAACTCCAGTTGAAATTTGGCCTTTTAACAAACTATCTGCAATCACCTATGATATGAAACAAGTAAACTTTTCAGGGTGACTGGGACAATATTAGTTTGTAAATACTAATTTTCTTAAAAAAAAGATAAAACTTCGGGTAAAAAAAAAACATTTTAAGAAATCTTTAAAAGGACAGAAATGATTATCTTTTGCTTAAAATATACATTATATTATAACAGTTAAATTTAAGTTTCTTTTATAAACATTGTTTTTTCCTAAATGGGACAAAACTTTTATCTAATTTTTCACTAGGGGTTAATATGGTAAGCGTTTAAAATTTTGGAGTCCTTGGGTCATTAAATTGCCCATCAGTCCCAGGTATGTTTATCAAACAGAAAAAAAGGGGAGGGTCACAATATGAACCATTTAAAACCAGTTCCCGTAATTTTATGACTATTAAAATAAGATTAAATTTTATTCATTTTCACATTTTAATCTATCAATTCGTTCACTAGCTTTTTAACTGAATACAATACTGCTTTCATAAGCCAAATGCTTAACAAGTAAATTTTCAGTCAATATGCAACAACATTTTTTTTTTTTTTAAAAAAAGAGTTAACCTGGGTAATGGAAAAAGCACTAGATAAAGCATGCATCTCAAGGGAAAAATTTTTTTTGGTTATTTCAAAACATTTGATTATTGAAAAGCATGCACCTCAGAGGAAAAATATATTAGGTTATTTAAAAACATAGTAAACAAACACATAACAGAAATGTTGTTCTTATTAAAGTGTTTTTTTGCAAATGTAATGAATTTGGGAACAAGATTCAATTCAAAGGATATGCCAATTTTTCAGAAATCTTCAAAGCATAACACTAAAAGCAACAAAAAAAATAAATTTTAAAGCTTTTTTTTTTTTTTTGGTTTCTCGTATTTTGGATTTAAAAAAATCCTGGGTGTGTTTTTTTTCCATTTGCATATAATGCTATGAATTAGCTTTAACTGAAATTTTTCATTTAACTGTGAAATTTTCTCTTGATTGATAATCCAGTCAAAGAGATAATCATGAGCCACGGCACATCAACTATAGAACAATCAAAAATACTTTATTGTGCTGCTTGAGTTTTTCTATTAAGTTCATAAAACTTTTTGTATCACTACATTTAATTCAAAGATATTCAGGCAAAAATATGTTTTACTTGAAACATAGCAACTAGGTCTATGTAAAATACTGTATGAAGAGCTGGGATGGTTGAGGATACTAAGTGTTTCACGTATATATTTTGTCTACATGTTTCCGTTTGATGCAGTCAATAATTTTTAATACTCTTAAGTCTGTTAATGTAAAAGCATAAATTATTGGTGTTTGCATTTGTTACCAAAAAAATGGCTTTTGATGTTACTTCTTGAGGGTTCATGAAATGCACATGAAACACCGAAAATATTTGAAGATTAACTGTGTACACTTACACTAAATCTTACCCAGAGAAATTAATATTTTTCCAAAATGTCACTTAAAATCTTCTTCAATTAATCTTTTCGTGTGTTTAAATAAACCTTGTAGAGCCAATGTCTCACTTATTTATAAAAAAAAAATTTTGTTTTTCATATACAAATTTTTAGTCTGCACATCTAATAAGTTTCTGTGCCTATTAATAAATTTGGCACAAGCAGACTCAAAGTTAAAATTTAACTGTTTCTATATCTGTTCTGCCAACTGTCCTTTTTTAATGATACAAGATGAGCCTAAAACTTCAAACTTAGAAATGTTGTAGAAATTGGTATTCAACTGACAAGTTCGATCACAGTGGTTATTAGCAAGTAATTTTTGATTGGTCGTGTCCTTAGAATGCTCACTGAGAATACAACTTCTATTGCACTTATCTGAGCCTCACATATAAAAGAAACGAAATCCTAGGCTTATTTTCCAACTCGTTTCATTACATATTTAATTGATATAGAATATCAATGGGGAAAGATCTGCACCTAAAGACAGTAGGCTGAAACAAGATATTCAGGGAGCCTTTTGAATTTTTGGATCATTTTTTTTAATGTTCTCAAAAGCATAAAGAGGATAAGTTTGGACAGAATTAAATTGACATTAATTTAAAACAAAAGACTTTTTTCCTCTTTCAATAAGTTTTAAAATTATCTCTTTGGCATGTGTCAAATTACAACTATTCGATTGGTCAGTATAACATTAACAATAGTTGAATAACAAGTCAGACAAAATTCATTCTATTACAAGACAAAATTTACAATTGCGAAGCATTATGTCTTGAATAACATTTCAAATGCTATAATTTAATCTTTCCGTTAGGTGCTAAAATTCAGTTGTGTCATGATTTTTTCAATTCTTCAACAGGATCAGTAGAAGAGTAAAGCTTTTCTTTGAACTTCAAATATTCTCTCTTTCTATTAAAGTGTTGAACCTGCAAAAAGAAAAAAAATTTTATATTGCAGGAAAATTATGAAAATGGATCCTTAAGGGAGATGATCAGTTCATAAAAGATGTTAAAATTACAATTTGATGGAGTCATTTCTCTAAAGAAAGTTAGTGATTTGATCAAATCCCTAAATTGCTTTGATGATGACATGACATAGACAAGTCAGGTAAAAATAACAAAGATGAACTAAACATACGGATTTTTACTTGTGTTTAAATTTAAAATGATAGCTTTAAAAGTTTAATTTTTTTAATATCAAAAGTTAAATGCTACTGCCCGATATACACTACACTGATATTTTTTTCCCCAGGTAAAGTGCCATTGCCCGGTATATATGTTTTTTTTTCATGGTTAAGCGCTTTAAAAAAAATACAAAATCTTCTAGTACAAAGTATTTATACTATAAATAAACAACGCAAAATGTTCATTGGTCTACATCCAAGTAAACAAACAACTGATATTATCTAACTGTATGTGCGGGAATTTACCATTTAAATTCATATCGGAAATTTCTAGCCAAATAAGTTGAAAATTATAACATTGCCCAAACTTCACTGGAAATTTTTAATAATAACTGGTAAATGCGATAAATTCTGATAGATTATTGATTTTAAGAGACTTGATAATTATTAATGATAATCTGCAATAATTAATATTAATTATATTCTTAGTTTTTATCATCTCCTTGCAACAAATGATGCATGTAGTTTATGTTTGGAAAAAGAAACTTGTAATAAGACTCAGCACAGCATCCAGTAATAAACTTAGGACAGAGACAAAGGGTAACAAAGAAATTTTTTCAAAAACTTGTCAAAAGTAAAAAAGAAAATTTTCTTCTTCTTTTTTCTAACATGCTTTTTAAAGATGAAAATGACTAAGACGGTGTGCAGTGCACATTAGGACCATTTGACTACCTAATAAAAAACAAAAAATTATACATATATTTTTTAAAAAAACTTTTTTTTGTTGCTAAAATTCTAGTTTTTTTTATTGATCAAAAATTAATAATTTCTTATTTAATGTTTTGAAACTCAGAAATTTTTTTATTAAAAGTTAAAATAGGTTTTTGATACAGTAATGAGATACATATAAGTTATGTAAAATTTTTGAAATAAAAAAAAAAGGTTTTAATTTAAAAAAAAAAGGTTAGGAAAAATTAAAAAAATAAACTACAAAATTTTTGCGATATAAGAAACTTAGAGTAAGAAATACTGTACATACAATGTGTTTCTGTAAGGAACCCGATTAATATATATACATATATATTTATAAAATTCGTAAAAAATATAAAAATTGTGCATAAAAATTTAAATTGAAAAACATGTTTCCAAATTCTGAGTAACAATTATAGAGGTTAGGATAAGCGTAGAATAAATTAAAATTCTCAGTCAATTTTTTTAATAAGAAGCCTGCAAGTGATGTAGTGTGAGTATCTTGATCCTGATTAGTTGTTGAAATGTGGCATTTGTAAACGTTAGCAACTGCTCTTTCCATTCTGCTTTGAGTAAGACAAGCTTGTCGAGTATCAATTCTCTTAAGTGACACATTCTATATTCTTACACAAATATTTCAATTCTCTCACTATATATTTCTTACACAAATAAAAATATTTCAATTCTCTCACTATATATTTCTTTCACAAATAAAAATATTTCACAGCTACTATAAAATACATAAACAAATAATAAATCTAAGTTAAGTAAAGGACATACACGAGAAAGAATTATACTTCCACAAATTTGATTTCCGATACAACACTGTATTAAATTAACTTCATATTAATAAACATGTTAACTTATGTGGAGAAACTAAGTTCAGCATTAACATTCCACTTTGTTTATTAACAATCAGCTGGTGCTGATATTATTCATAATCTTCTTAAAGTGCAAGTACCCAATTGGACTAAAGTACATTCGCTTTATGCTAATCGAAAAATAAACGGATTTTAGATAAGCTTAGTCACCATTCTGTTTTTCTTGACATTAATAGTGTGGTCAGAGTTTAAAAACCATTTTTGTTCCTTCTCACTTATGAATTCTCATTCTTGTATTAAATAAAAAAACGAGAAAAAATATATACAATACCCCTTTTTTTTAAAAAATAATAATAATCACACTCTTGTACTCAGATTTTCCTGCCTTAAAATTGTTAGAGACATTACATTTGAATTTATTCTAATTCAGTAAGATACAACCAGTAAAAATGTAATGCCATCAGACACTTATCGTTAATTACAGATATTGAATAACATTGAAACCAAAAACCGATTGAGCAGCTCTAATTATATAGTGAACAAAATTTATTTACCTTAAAGTTGAATAATGCTGAATTTTTCTATAACCGGTTTCATATAAATGAGTAGGTGTTAAACATTCTAATCACATATTTTTTAGCTAATTGAGTCATGATTAAAAATTAAAAGATTCCAGATAAAATTGTTCAGTTCAAGACATTGATACTTCGTTGACAAAGAGGTGAAATTTTTTTTATATTTAGCATTGACAGAATTTTCAGGTAATGGTTTCATCTGAAAAAGTAAGAGACAAATATGTCATTATTGTTTATACAGGAACAATCAACCGCATCAGGAAAAACTAGATGATTATGTATGTATATAGTGGATACTCAATAAAATGTCCCCAGTGGTCCGAAAGAAAATGGACATAACTTGAGTGAGATAAAAAAGAAAAGAGAATAATTTGGGCAAAATAAATATAATTTTAAATAAGAAGTAGGAAACTAATAAAATAATAATTGGTAGTTATGCAACATGTTTTTTATGTTTATATATATAAAAGTATCTTTAAAAATAATACAGTTAAGGTGAAAAATATATTTAAAATAATTATCTGGCTCTGTGTAGCCATTTTTGATGAATAACACACGTTCAGATAAATGGTAAAATCACATATTTTAACCCAAAAGTTAACCACTCAAGAAGGCTAACATTTCACTTAAAGAGTGAAAAAGATTTCAAACTGGAAAAGTAAGATCAATGAATTTATTGTATCATTTAAAAAGAAATTTACAAAAAAGTTTTAATACCTAAATATCTCTATATATATAAATTTTTAAAAATATTTTTCTGTAAATCATTAATTTATATTTTTCTCCGGCTCCTCTAAGCGTTGCCTAGCATCGTCTAATGGAAGATCCTGCTCTGTGTTTAGTTAATTGAATCCTAATAAATGAGTTAAATTACTAATGATCCATAATTAAAAATATGTTACACTTAAAACTTATAATAAATTAAACCTCTTTTTGCTTTTAATAAATTTTAAAGATACAATTCTTAGCAATTAACTCTATCAAAATTCTAAATAAGTTTAATGAAGATTGAATAAATTATGGAGAAGAGGTTTCAAGAGCAGTCTTTTGCCATTGGCTACCCTAAATAAACTTTTGTAGAATGTAATTTAAAACAAAGCGATATGTTAAATAAATAAAGTTTTTATCTTGATGGACAAATTGAACTATATGTTGTAAAATATTTGTTCCACTAAAAATATGATTTTTTTTTTTCTTTTGATTTTTTTGTATAAAAACTAATATGTTCCTTGTAAGTAGTGCCCTGTAGGATGTCCATTTATCTCACCTTGAACTGGTTAAAGAGTAAATCCATTTTTTGTCAACTACTACCTGGAATCAAGCTTTAAAAAAATCTAGCTTTTGCCGGATACCTGGTTTAATTAAATTTTAGGAATCATCATCAGATAAACTTTAACATTGATGGTAAAACAATTTATACAAATATCTAAAAAAATTATTTACTAAAATAAATTAAAAAATTTAATAAAATTGAGCAATAATTTTTGTAATAAAAAAATTTACCCAAAGTTTTGGACAATCTTTTTCATAATATTTTTTTTCTTCTGTACAACATTTTTGATCATCATTATTTTTATCTAAACATTCCCAGAATACATCTCGAGAAGACCAGCATTGCTGCCTTTTTTCTTTATCCGGAAATGACATCTGAATGCATAAAATAATTTGAGAATGAGTATGACGTTAAATATGTAAAACAATGCTATAAAGAACTTCAATGCTAATAAATTTTCATTTGAAATTATTAGGCATGTTATAAAAATATTAAAAAAACAGAAGAAGAAAAAGTATAATATTCACATAAAAGAGGAAAAAAAAGTAAAACAGGTTCTTAGGAAAAATAGCTTCAGAAAAGGAAATTAAAGAGTTTCATCTATGTAAATATTAAGTAGGATATCTATAATAAGAAGAAGAAAAGTTGTGTTCTCCTGTTCAATTCAATCCTTTTGAAAAGATGGTTGGAAAATAAATATTTCTTATTGTTATAGTATTAGTCATGTTTAAAATCAAATTAAGAGGATTCTCTTTTTGCTAGCTAATGTGTTAAATTGTGTGCATCTTTGACAAGGTGTTCCAATGAAGAATCATGATAACCAGGGTTCGAAAAACCGCCAGTCTTTGGCGGTCAACAATTCCCGCGGACAACGAATTTTTCGAATCCGACGTCCGCGCAGACGACCATTTTCCCGTTAATGTTTGTTATACATTTTCAATTTTTATTATCTTACAAGAGTCTAGCGCCTCACTTCTATAATGATCCTCTAATCTAGAAATACAGCAGCATACTGTGCATGGTGGAATCGATGTTTTCTCTATCTGGGAGTACTGCAGCGGTTGAAAGGGGCTTTTCAGCAATGAACTTACAAAAAAACACATTACGTACTGGTCTTAAACAAGAAGCGTTAAACGCAATTATGAACATCTACCTAAATGGAAAACCCCTTCCAGATTTCTTTGCCGAAACCTCTGTAAATCATTGGCTTAATAGTGGAACTGGCAAAGGTCATATTTGATTCAATTGAAAGACGCAGTACCCTCGGATAAATTGACCTTTGTCATTTAAATTATTTTATAAAAGAAATACTAGGTTACTATTAGTAACCTAGTATTTCTTTTATTACTGTATATTGTAATTCTAGTATTTGTAATCCTAGTAACTACTAATTCATTGTGCAATTTATATAAATGTTTGTAATAAATAAGAGAAAATTATATTTTTATTTATTTAGAAGCTACGGGTTAGTTTCAAAGGAGGACAGGTAAAATTTCTGAGTTTTTTCGAGCCCTGATGATGTTTTATAAGCATATGTAATAAACTAACAAAAACTTATACGTATAACAAAATAACATTCTAGCAATTAGGTAAAAGATGATTAGCAATAAACATAAAAAATATTAAGTCCTTATATACTCTCTGGATCGAGAGGCAGCGCCACTGTTCCTTAACTTAAGACTGTTGTCATTGATTTGTTAATGATGACATAAAGTGATGTCTACTGACATCACAACAGCTAGCTTATAGCTTTATTTAATCAAAAAGAAGTTTATTGTATGCTATTTAATATTTAGTTATTTCTCACTAGTTAAGGCAGATAAACTCAGTGATTAAAATGAATGTGGTAGCATATTTGGACTATATCTAACTAACTCCCTAGTATTACAGTCCATGTTGGACCATGACCTCACTAACAATTTTTCTCCATTTTTCTCCAAAGTCTCCTATCTCTAGCTCTTTGTTTCCAGTTTCGGACATTTAGAATCTTAAGGTCTTTCTTCACCTTGTCTAACCATCTCTTGGTCGGCCTTCCTCTTTTCCTTTGGCCCTGGCACTAACCCTCAAATATCTTCTTAGTGCCTAAATATCTTCTTAGTGCCTATTTTTTTAAAGTTATCTGACACTACCTGTCCATTTTATTCAAAGTCATCTTTTGGAAGCAAATGCCAAAACTAATTAATCAAAAATCAATTATACCTAAAATAAAAAAAGCTATACACTAAAATTATAAACTAATAGAGAAGAGGTATTTATTTGTTTTAGGTAACATAAAAAATCACCATTCTATTATTGATGCTTAATTAATTTTTGTGATTAATATTATAGGTTTTGTGGTAATAGGTGCTATTTATACAGATAAAAAATATACACAGTACTGTATACAGATAAAAAATATATAGCATTCAATATGGGTACTGCTGTAAAAGGTTTACTACAGACAATTGAAAACAATAACTACCAGGGAAAAATTGATTATGGTAAATTTGGCTATCAAATGATATCGAATGTAGTTAATTTTTATGGGATGAACTTTTAAATGTATTTAATCTAATAACGTAAAGTCACTGGGAAGTTCAAATAATAATAAATAAATAATTAGGATTGTTTTAAATTGTGTAGGTATATCGCTTTCAGTTTGCACACGATTTCTTTCAGTATTAATACCAAATTAGTAATTATTTACTTTTTTCACAGTATGAAAAACAGGTAGTCAGCTATATGTATACATATATACATATAAATATCAATGTGGCACTTATTTATACTTATATGAGTTTAAAACAGAATTGAATGCAAACCAAGTGATTAGTAAAATAGTAAGTTCTGAAGTGCCATTAAGTGATACTTGCAATAATATCAAAAAAACATACATATAGATAAAGGTTTGTGTAGAGGTAGTTACAAAAATTTGACTTACTCCTATATTAGCCCTGGTTGTTTTCAAAGTGTAGCAGCTTTTTTTGGTGCAGGCAAATGTAAGACCTCCTAAAGTAAAAATTAAAGATTTCAAAAAAATAGCAACTTAAAAGTAAATTTTTAGAAAATTCCATGATATATATACAACATAACAAAGTAAAAGATTAATGAGCAAAAAACTCTTTAAATCCATTTGCAATTTTTGGGGCAATAGATTCCTTAATGTATTCTTTTTCTAATTTAAGCTTATACCTATTGCAATAAAAAAGCAAGTCTGATACTCAAAGCATTTTTGAGTAGTATTAGAATTCAACACAATGACAGAAATATCAGATATGAGGGGATTTAATTATAGACAATGTCAACCCTCATCTATCAAAAGGTGCCTCATGATAGAATCAAATTAACATATCTAATATACTAGGGAATTGGTATTTAACATTTATAGTTGTAGTTACGCCACAGATATACATCAGTCCAATACTTATAAATTCACAAATAAATTTATTTTCCAGGCAATAATCCAAAACTTAATTGTGGACAAATAAATTTTAAAGGAAAATTTTGGAGACTTGATGAAATTGGGACTTATATAAAAAGGTGTAACTTTAAGAAAATAAATTGATTTATATACATTATAAACCTAGAGAGAACCTAAAATATTATTCATATAACAATTAAAATTAATTTATACATGAAAAATAATTGTTTACACTAAACTTACAGTAGAAACAAAAGATAATATTTAACATACAACTTTTTTCTTTTTGTAATGACAAATATTAAAAGATAAAATTTAAAAAAACTTTCAAAACCGAAAAATTTTAATTATGTATTATATTTGTTAAGAAGCTAAGAAATGTTTTAAACAGTTAAGTCATTATTAAAGAATTTAAAAACATTCAAAATTGTCCAGTCGGCTACACAAGAAAAATTATTCAAATATATAACAACTAGTTAATATAATCATAATGAAATATTAAAAAATTTCATGCGATTTTTTCTAGTAAATAAAACTTAGAAAGTTATACAAAAATTTAGAGGACAGTCTTCTAAAAGATGATTTAAAGAGTTGATGTAACCTGAAGTTTTTGTTTACTTTTACTTCATTTTTACTACGTTAGTTTTCAGCTATCTATTTCTGTACAAATTGATGCAGCTTTGTTTTGATTTTTAAATATTTTAACGATATTTAACGAGTCATGAGCTCAACAAAAATAAGCAACCGGAAAAGTGCTTAAAGTAAATAAACATAAAACTTTTTTGGGATTAAATGATATTCTTAAAGTAAATCTTTCAACTTTAAAGAATTATATCACGGTTCATCAAGTATGTAATCAGTTTTAAATTTCATTTGCCCTTTTAAAATCTAAAAAAAATCAGTACAATCACGTGGTTTTGTTTTCTTTTTTTTGGTTTGAAACTTGAGAAAGGATAATATTACAAGACAAGTTCATCGTCCGTATAAACCATAGTCATTATGAATTTCACTATCTAATTTGCTTTTTCTTTTTTTAATATTTATGATGCCTTCATTATCTCTCTTTTGAATAACTTTAATTTATTATTATTTTTACTTTCAGTATTCTATACAGACTGCATTAAAATGTTTTCCGACAAAAAGAAAATTCCTAGGCAGGTTAAAGACCAGTTAACCCCTTTAATCCAGAAATTAATGAATAGTAAGTTATGAATTGGTGTGCGTAGTTATTAATAATTTTTATTTTATTTTTGTATCAATTATGTGTATCTTACTAAATTACGTATAATATGCCGGTTTCATAACTAAAGTTAAGGAGTAAAATAAATTGATGTTGTCATAATATTTGATGCCATTATTATCCTTCTTTTTTTATAGTATATAATATTCTATCAATGCTTTGTTCGAAGCATTTTTGGAACCTTAAAGTCAATACATCCTTTTTTATATAAATTGTTGTTATTATTTATTTTCAAGTGTTTGTAATATATTGTTTCTTAAAATGCAAAGAGAATGAAGTTCTTAGTTACTTTGTAAGTTCCAAAATAATGCTCAAATTTTGAAATGCATTGACGTTTGGGAAATTTAAGAAAACTTCCCTGAGCAAGTAGCTGTATATTTTTCTGTTATTCGTTCTAAGTTAAATAACTATTCTATTAAGTTTTTGTGAACAGGTACTGTAATGAAATGACATTGTGATAAGCTTAAAATAATATTCCTATAATTATATTATTATATAAACTATTTATTAAGACCTTTGATTTTATTTCTAGTATGTACTAGTACTAAAGTATTAAATAGACAAGCAGAATGGGATGAGATGAAAAACATTTTTGAACTTTTAAAAAGTGTGCAAGATATTGAAGCAAGTAAGTGTTATAAATATGTATTTTATTATAATCTGTTTTATTGTTTTCTTACTCAAAATAATTTAAAATGACTTTTTTATATGCATGATGTAAATTGGAAAAATTTTATGAATATTAGCATTTGTTGTTAACCACTTGTTTTATTGTTTATCAAGAAATGCATTGTCAGTAAATAGGAGTTATATTATTTCAAAATATTTTTATAGTTACTTCTCGGCTCTTCAGTCCATGAAGGATCTTGGCCTCCTTTACCACACAACTCCACTTTTTCCTATCCTTGGCCTTTATCTTTCGATTTTTGTTTTTCATGTTTTTCAGATCTCCTTTTACCTCATCTAGCCATCTTTTTCTAAAATGTACAACCTTTCTTTTTCCATCTAGTCTTTCCTTATAGCTTTTATAAGTGACATTATTTTTACTTGTATTATCTATATATTTTTTCCTATCAATACTTAAGATTAGGGTTTCTTTTATTTTATATACATATATATATATATTTTTAAATTTAATAGTCTATATAAGTAGTAGCTTTTAAAAAAATATTTAAATTTCTGATGCTCAAGTGCTTAAACTTTAACAGTTCTGGGAACTCGAAATATTGTAGAAATTTATATTATTAAAAAGGAGTTAAACAAATTTTAGGTATATGTTTTCTTAAAATGTTCCTGATTATTAAGTTATGTGTTTTAATTATCATTTTTAAAGAAACCCTTAATATATTAGTTTAAATTATCATTTTAAATATTTTTAATTCATGATTAAAATCTGTTTGGATGAAACTTATTGAAAAACAGTAGCTGATTTAAATAATTGGTTAAAAAATTTGATTAACGCTATTTTTCAAAGCATATGTGTCCAAGGAAAATTTTAAAAAAGCCATAGTTTAAGTGCCTTACACTTGAAGAAATGTGATTATTTTAAATTATATATATAATCTTGCTGTTAAGAATTATCTGAGTTTTAGAACAGAAAAATTACTTAAATATTTTAAATGTTCTCAAACTTTTTAAAAATCGCCAATTTGACACCATTTTCCCACCTAGATGGAAATTATAAAAATAATCACCTTATTCTCAGTTTTTGTAAATTTTTATGTGCCCAAGTACTGCAGCATTGGAGTAATTTTTTTAGTGTTGAAAAAGTAGACCACAAACGCTTTTAATTTTTCTCAAAACTGTGGCTTTTCTTCATTTTGATGTTTTACGCCATTTTCAAAATAAGTGTAGACAGTGCTGGCTTTACATAGGCTAAACTTGACCTAACAGTTATGATAAACAGTTGCAAACTTTTATAGAAATAACATATTATTCGTAAAAAAAGCATTATTTTGTATTACGACATATCCGTCAAGAAGCAGCCTTAGTTAAATATATTTTAATTTTTAAGTCTTATTGCTATTAATTTTTTTAATTGTTATTCTTCCTTGAAAAACAAATATTTGATCCATAGAAAGATAGAAATTTGTCTTAAAATGATCTTAATTTGCTTATTTTTCATTGTTAGATATGTTTCAGACATTTATTTCAGGTGTGCCTGTAATAATATGATACAATGTTTCATTGTAGGTTATAACCCACCACAGTGGGATCGTAACGAAAATTGGAACGCATTTTATGAATGGTGCAAAGACAATGAGGCTATATTTTCTTCTGTTTTTATAAAAGAAATTAATGATGGAGAATTTGGTGTTTTTGCTGATAAAGATATCAAAGTAAGTTTTTTAATGTATCTTCCCAGACAGTCAAAGTATGTATCCACTAACAAAACTTGTTAGAAGATTTAAATAGCATGTTCTAGTTTTTCTCCCCAACTCTTGACTTTACCTTTTTGTGTTATCATTTCAAGTTAGAATATTTCTATTGATGTTTGAATATTAATCTGCTACAAGATCGTTTGACGTTTGTTTAGTTTTTATGAATCTGTTCTTTAATTTGTTATTGTTCTTTAATTTGTTGCGATTTAGTTACACATTTTTCTAAATTTCTATTGATAGCTCTGTAGCATTATGTTCATGCACATTATCTAAATGACTTGTTTATCTGATTCCCTTATCAAACGTAACAAACTGAAGATGTTTTAATTTACATTTAACACATTTTTACTTGAGATCTTTTAATTTGATGTAGAATCAAATTTTCCAAGAGCTAAGGCTGAATATTTAATAGTAGTGATAATTTATAAATAATGGGTAAACATGTTAAGCATTTAAAAAATTTTATCTCTGTTGTTATGGAATAAGGTAAATATAATTGTGATTCAAATGCATTAAATTGTTTTGTACTGTATGAAAAAAAATGTATTTGTAAAGAAACATGCTGAAAGAAAAGGTTTTGGAAATAAAATCTAAACTTGTAGAAATATTTTAATATGTTGATTTCTTTTAAAATTTGTTTATGATGTACTCAATATTAATCATATATATTTGAAATGACTTATATTAGTGGAGGTATATTCGTTTTTATAAAAACATTCCCACAAAGTTTCCTAAAAATATTGTCTGTAATAAAAATTGGGTAATTGTCTGCGGGAATTGTACTGACAGCAGAAACAGTGAGGCTAATTGTGAGGATTTATCTTTTTCCTCATTTGTGTTGTTAATTTCACTCAAAATTAAAAATTAAAAAAAAAAGGCTTTCCTGCTATATGATTTGAAATGCTGTGCTTTCTGAGTTAAATTCAAAATGAGGATGAGACAATTAAGAGCTGTAAATCTACTATGAGCATTGTCATTTATTGACAATTTTAAAATAAAATCTTTGTCAAGAAATAAAATCAATACTTTTGGTTAAAGATAAGTGTTTGAAAAGTTCTTTAAGTAAGGAAAACTCTACAAAATCTTTTAAACTATAGTTTAAAAATTGTAGTTTTAAAGCTTTTGTGTGAAATAAGTGTAACAAATCATCCACTAGCACACAGCTGAGGATTTCATCATTTACTTATAATATTAAGTGGGTGATTTTTTCATTTGTAGTTATTATGCAATTCTGTTATAACATTCGCTACATATCACTTTTGTTGTACAAATTTTTGTCAGTAGTTATATTTTTCTGATTTTTTTTCCTTTACATTTATTTTAAATTTTTAAATAAGTAGATCAATTCAACTGGTTACTAACTTGTAAGAAAACTTAGTCTTTTGTATGTACTCTTTTAAAATTATTGTTTTTTGAATTCATCTCTAGCAATGTTATTTATTTATTCTTGAATGTTAGCATATGTTATGCAATATACATCAGAATGTTTTTTAAACTTTATAATTTTTATTTAAAAACATTACAAGATATCAGGAGGAAAAAGCTTGCCAGAAAACATAAGCTTTAAAGAAAAATACTTAGATTTTGACTGTCACTAACGTATATTTGCATATTGTAAAAAGTACTGATTGATTTTAAGTTTCCTTTATCAAACCTGTTATTTTCTTGCATTATTTAGTGATCTAATTTGTGTGATTATTTTTTGGTGATTAAAATTGTTATTTTCTGCTCGTTTTATAGATGCTCCCATGAGAGATACTTCATTGCATTTTTTTTATTTTTTATCCTCAAACGTATTATTCTTCTTGTCTTATTTTACTTCTTATCTTCTTAGTTTACTCAATAAACATCTTATTTACTGATGAACATCTTATTTTACTCAACAAAGAATTTAAAATTAACTTACTTTTTCACTTTGTTTGATTTAAATTTTTGTGTGGGAAATGTCTATATTTTACTCTTCAACCGTCGCAAATCAACTGCTAGAGGAAGGTCAAGATCTTTTTAAGCTTCTTTAATCTGCTGCATTTGCCTTCTAATTCATATTTGGTGTTTTTCTAATTTCGTTGGACCGCATTGTTTCTGGTTGTAGTTAAATATCAGCAGGATACTGGTTCAAAATACTGTAAGTCAAATGATTATCAATTCTTTGAACTATATGGGCAGCTCATATCCATTTTTAAATACTGAAACACACGCACACACACATATATATATGATACATATGCATACTCAACTCCCCCCCCCCTAAGAAAAAGTAATCAGAGAGTAATTTCACTCCTCTGTTAATTTTTGAAGGATTAAATTTAAAATAGAGGAGTGAACTTAAAAACTAAAATTCCATTTCTGAGCTACCTCCATTTTAGACCACAAATCGCATTACAACTACCAAATTAATTTTGTAAACACTTTCGATTTTTTGATAGAATATTTAAAGAAGCTTATTTATAAAATTTATTATTTTTTTTCTTTACACAATTTTACAGCATCTTCAAAATTTATGTTACAATCTACGCTTTTATTGTTGACAGGAAAATGGTTTCTTTCCTGAAATATAGTGGAAGGGAAATCCAAATTCTCAATCACTACTAAAAAATTTATTTTATATTTTATTCTATCTTGAGTGGCAAAACCTGTTTCACAATTTTTTTTCACACTATGAGTAAAATTTTTGAGGAGTTGAAGGAATTTAATTACAGCAACCCAGGCAAATGTGAGATGTCTCGTCGTTGACTTGAAATCCAGCTCAGCACGAGGACCAAGTAATATGCGAACACCGTGCAAGGCCCCGAGTCACGCAAGAATTTGGGGCACCATAGTCTCGATCGAGAGCAAAGGATGCCCGACTGGTCCAAAACCTGAAGAGAAGCAGTGCCAAACCCTCTGCAGACGGAGCCAAAGTTGGGTCGACAGCAGGAAGACCGCTGCCACCCCGCGATCCATCGAGGGCCCTAGGCCTGGAAGGTCTCAAACCCTTTACTTTATTAACAAAAACACACAAAAGTATTAAATCAAAATATTACAATTTTGAGGAGTTGAACTCAAATACAAAGCATGAAATACATCCCTAGATGTGTATTGGCAAACTCAGTGTATTTGTATAAATATATATGTATATGTGTGTGGTAAAATTAATAAGACTAAACAATATATATAATTTTTGCCTATCATCAAACTTTTTGGAAAAGTATTAAATTTATTTAATTGCGTGTTTTTTTATAATGTATTACAGGAAGACGAACAATTTTTATTGATACCTAGAAAAATAATGATGTCTGAAACCTCTGCTCAAAGTTCCAAACTTGGTAAATTTGTTGTTATACTTTTTGTTTTATACTATACTATTGAAAAACCATCATACAAACAATTTATGTTGTCCCAGAAAGAGAGCTATATTGTAGAGATTGAGGTAAAGTTCTCAATTTAAATATAAATATTTTTATTCAAGATAAATTTTTTTTTACAAATATTAGAAGGGCTGGAAAGTAATGTCTTTTTGGCGCATTAAAAATATTCGTTAGCCTTAAAAACCGAAATTTTTTTCCGATTCGGCATTAAAAGGTTGTTGCTAATGAGGGTGAATGCATTATTGATTTAAAATAAAATCTTGTTAAAAAATATTGAATGCACCTAAACTATATTGCTTTCTGGTCCTTATAATGCATGCACTTTGTATTAGTTGTAAAAACTCATATTATTTTCAGATGAGTTTTTGTATGATGAGTTTTTTATCTACTCAGCAGCTATTTTCTTAGTAAACTGAAACAATATATGTGGTTAACAGTTAGTTCAACAGTATCTCTGCTATTCTTCTTATTTTAGTAGTATTTACAATAATTGATGTTTAAAAACAAGCTTTCAACTTGATATTGTACTCCACATTGTTGAACATTCAATAAAAGTTTTTCTTAATTTTTTTATAACTGCATGTAACTTTTTATTGTGCCTATCTATTAACTCAAATCTGTATTAATTAAAGGTTTTTAATTCTGATCATAAAATAGTTTTTTGTATTTTTTTTAATCCATTGATAATGTGCCTTTCAGTTTTGCTTTTTATAAATTAAAAAAAGTTCTTTCTTGTGAAAATAACTAAATATTATCTACATTAAATTATGAATGTGTACTCATGTGAAGAAAGAATTATCCAAAATTTGAACATTTAACTCATGGACATTAACTGTAACTTTTTGGCTACATCCTTAAGCTATGTATATCTTTACTTTTTAGTTTAGTTTTGTGACAAGTACTTCACTTTAGAAAAATTAGCTTTTCATGATGTTATAAATGTTATTTTCTTTCTGGAATTTAACGAATAATTCAATGCATTTTCTATCTGTTTTCTGAAATGAATTGATGTAAAAATTGCAGAATATAATCAAATTGCCATTACTATAAGAGTATGTTACTTTTACTAATTTTAAATAATTTCTTTTTGTATCAAATAATTTAAATATTGAGAAAAATATATATTTAAAATACACAGTGCAACAAAAGTACAGTTTAGATTCATCAAAAACTTTGTTATAAAACTATGTATTTTTTATCTTATTTTATACCAAATAATTTAAGTATAAAAAAATATCTAGTTAAAACACACTGTGCAACAAAATTTCAGTTTAGATTCATCAAAAACTACATTGTTTATAATAATCATTACTATTGGCTTTAAAATAATAAATCTTTCTGCTTAATAAATCCCTTGTCTAACCCATGTATAAAAAAGTACTTTCTTAGATCTATAATACTATTTATGCTAAAAAAAATTTCTTGAACCCTAAAATACCTTCTTTTTTTATTCCAGGACCTTTAATATCTTCTGATCCGATTTTAAAAAATATGCCAAACGTACAAGTTTCAATGCACTTGCTCATGGAATCACTAAATCCAAAGTCATTCTGGATGCCATATATTTGTATCTTTTTTTTTCCCAATGTCTTTCTTTTGTAACTATCACTCAATGTTCAATTAAACTAATACATTTTGTAAATGATATTAGTTTAATGGAACACAATATGATTAAGTCTTTCCATTTTTGGAAATTAAAAAAAAATTTCTAAGCCTTTGTATTGGTGTATTATAAGATTAAGTCAAACTTCTGAATGCATTATGAAAGCATAATAAGCTGCTTGAAAATTCTAATACGTTTACACGGATTAAATTTTTGACTATCATTTGCTAACTAAATATTTTTTTAAATATAAATGTTATTATATATGTGTGTGCATATAAGTATATTTATACAGTGGAACCCCGGTTTTGTGTAGTATGTTTCATAAATGTCATTTTATGCTTATCAGTGATAACTGCCTGTACTGAAAATGTGAATTTATCCCAGATTTTACATTATCCTTTTGAAAAAAATCCCCCCTTTTATGCTTTTCTAACAGATAAAAATCATTATTTCTCTATGTATGTTATAATGTTTGTTTTTTTCGAGAAATTAAAAATAGATATATTCATATATTTTCATTATACTATTAAAGAAGTATGTTAGTATGTATATCATAGATAATTTTGTTACCAATCTCTGCCATGAATTAGATTCAATCTAGATTAATTACTGATAATTAATAAGATATATTTATTTAAGATATTAATAAGATATAATATTTTTTTAGGGAATCTGAAAATTCCTTGATCTGTTTGTACTCAAATCATATTTTAACTTTTTGAATTAATGGCATTGAACTTTTGTTTAATCTACAAAAGGCATTTGGAGCCTTTTGGAGTCATTAATTTATTCAATGAAAAATTTTCTTCAAAAAGAATAATTTTTCTGATGGCTCAAATTTATGTAATGTAATATTCATATTTGTTATATTTCTGTTTTTGCATTTCTAATAAATCTTTAACTGAATCCTAGCTATTTTACCTTCAAGATACAATACAATACATTATTTTACTTTTGAAGAGCTGAAAGAGCTTCAAGGATCTCCAGTATTAGGTAGTAAATTTTGAATGTCTAAATTAACTAATTTTATTTTGGGAAATTTCACATTTGTTGATAAGTTCAAATATCTTATCTCAGTTCTTACATAAGGTAATGATATTAAAATTAAATATAACAATAAATTAAGTGTGGCTAATAAAAGATTAAGATATCATTTTTAATCTAGAATCTTAACCATAAAATTAAAAAAAAAAAGCAAGATGATACACTGTTGAGTCCTGTAAATCTGTTTGAAAGTGATTTCTGAACTATGAACTCTACTGGAGAGAATAAGTACATAATATTTAAACAAATACTAAGAGATATTTTGCAGTTTAAAAAAATGTATTTAAATATTGAACTATATATCAATTTCAGATTACATAATACAGTAAGAGCAATGGAAAATTTTGTAATTAAGACTTAGACATATTCCTGTTTATAGTGATGGAAACCCACTTTTAAAAGTTGCATTCCGAAATATGAAGGGAAAAATCTAATATTAGATAACTTGATAGCATAGAAGGAATTCTAAATTAAATGGAGAACCGCTGTGGCTGATGTATACCAATGGAGGAAACTGACTAAGACAACCTGAGCTTGTAACAGGCTGTGATGTTAAATAAGAACAAACTTATAATTTTTTATAACATTTTTTGTTATTTATAAAAAGAACTCACAAAAAAAAGTGTTTTAACTAAAAACTACTGTTATCAACAATTATCAATAAGTGCGCAGATTAATTAACAGTCTATGCTGTTGATTTCTTTTGGTATTCTTCAAAAGCATCATTAAATAATCATGTTTAGTTCAAAATGTTAGCATATGTTGTGCAGAACAACAAATCTTATTTTTTAATTACAAATTTACCACAATATCTACTTTTTCCAAAACTGAAAATGTCCCAAAACACCCAATATCTGATAGTGCAAATATGAAAGGAGGGGGGAGGGAATTAGAACCACCTTCTCAGTTGTGCAATATAGGTTTATATGTATATTTCGTTGTGATTTTCAACTGTACAATTTTAAATCTCAAAGTATTTGAAATTCTACTTATTTAAATAGGTGGATCAACTTATCACCGGGGACTGCTAGTATAATATATAAAAATATATGTATCCCTTTTTTTAAAAACGCATTTTCAGCTAGATCCATTTTTGTAAACACTCATTTAAAGCTGAGTTCATTTTTGATAACCCACATTATGAGATTTATCCATATTTTGAAAGTATGCATTTCAAGCTTTGTCCAGATTTAAAAACTCCCCTACAATATGCTTTCTAAATATGCATTAAATCAAACCAGAATGTATTTATGTCTTTTTATTATCATTTGAAGATTAGTGGATTTTAAAAAAATAAAAATGAACCCTTATACACAAGATATTAAATAAATTAAAGCCACAGTAATATAAATTTAGGTATCTTTTTTCTATTATCATTAATTATTTAAATGGTTTTCATTATTTTTATATGGAACTTTATTTCAATTTTTAAGTTATTTATAAAGTTATACCTTTTAATGTGTTCATTTGGATTTTTTTTTACCATTGTAGAGGAAGTATTTCAAATATTCCGCAGTATTGTGAGGCAGTATTGTTACTTTTTCCTTCTTTTTCAAGTAAGATACTTTTAACTTCATGTCTGTATATCTATTGAATTATACTTAAAGGAATTTCTTTGAAACACTTTTGTATTTTTTAAATCAAGCAAAATAGTTTAATGTATTATTTGATTGTAAATCTTGATTTATGTTATTGACATCTGTTTTAGAAAGATACATTGGCAGATTCTTTGAACATTGGACCTTACTTTACTTATGAGTTATATAGGTTAGTTTAAATAATTTGTAATTTATTAAAAATTTATGTATAAAATGTATATGAAATCTAAATCATTCCAAAAAAGGTTATAAATATGTTTAATACAAATTTTGCTCGCTCCTGAAAAAATGACGGGGTGAGGTGTCGCCCTATATTTCTCACTCCCGTGAAATTTCCGAGCTGGAGTGTTCAGTTGTGACGCGCCAATAAGAATAAAACTTAATTCATTTCTTTTGCCCGGAAAACATTTTATTTCTCATTTTAAACACCAGATGGTAGTACCAGGATATTTTAGGTAATTGTAGATAGCTAGTTTGTTTTAAACTAGATGTCATGCCACTAATCAAATACATGTATTTGGCAAAATAGGCACTTTTATGACCGTTTTCTTGAAAATTAACCAATTGTTAAGGGATTAAGAAACTGTTTTCAAATTTAAACTTAAAATAAATTTGTTTGAGTGTTTCTTTTCTTTTGACCACATATTTATCTTTATTCATTTATTTTTATAATTTTGCTGTATGTTAAGTTTATCGTTCTCACGAATCAATGTGTTTTTAAAACAAATATCTCACAGCCTTTCTTCTATAAGATAGTCTTTAATACAAAATTAAATGTATTTTGCTCTGCTGAATTAATATTTTTGGCTATTTATTTCGTAATGGAAGACTCAGTAACAGTCAAAGATTTCTGCTTTCTTTTATGCTTTTCTTATTGTACTACAAAACACATTTCCTCTTTAATAATAGTGTTATCTAAGAAAAAAATTTATGCTGAAAAATCTTGATGGAAAAGTAAGAAAAAGAAAATAGTTAAAAGGTTCCAATCTTTGTTTAAACCTCTTGCAATAGTTGCACGATGATTTATCGGGGGGGGGGACAGAGTGGTTGCAATGTATGTCATAGATAAGGAATTAACATATATCTTTCTCTAACATAATTTTTTAAATAAGTAATTTATGCATGTTTATCTTCTTAGTGATTTAAATAGTTAATATTAAGCATTTAACTGCTAGCATCAGTGTTATGAAAATTAGATCACTGGAAAGTACAGCTCGCTTACTTCTTTACTCTTTTCTTTCGTCCTTTCCCTGTTAAGCAACGGTGATTTTCTGTTCCACATTTGGCAGATGCTGTTGCCTGTGTGCTTTCACTCTGCCATTCTCTTAGTTAGCTCTTAGTTTCAACAAGTGTTACTGATTGTGCCTGCTAACTGTTTCGTCATATTGTGCACAAAACGTTTACCTATGCTGTGACATTGTGCATTGTGACTATCAATGAGTTTGTGCCAAGTCCACTGCTTTCTACTATTTCTTTGGATGTTCGAATCAACAAAATGAAATCGTATTTTTCTACATCTCCTGTCGTAGTCATATGTGCCATGCATCACACACATTACTTAAAATTACATACATTGAATAAAATCATAAAAATACATTATTTTAGTACAAATACTTGTAATAAAATAATGTATTTTTCTGATTTTATTATGCATTTAAATTTTTCCTTTTTTATATAATTTTTCATAAACAGTTTCACGTAAATCTCAGAAAATTAAAGTGGAAATAGCAATTACAGTTCTAATTATCTGTATTAGTAATTATAAACTAAGTCTGATTTAAGTCAATGAATAAATTACAGTAAAAACGTTTTTAAAAGTTCTAAAAATTTACATTACTTTTTAGATGCAATAAGGATTTACTGATAGCTTTCCCTCTCTAGGATCTAACATTCAGATCCAATTATTTCCCTTCCTAATTTCTCTCAAAGTTATCTCTACAAATGGAAATAAATACTATGCAAGTTTGAGTAATTTCAGTTTTATTTTATTATTTTACATAAAGTGTTTCAATGATGTGTGTTGAATGTGATAAACCAAATTTAAAAAATTATTTTCTTCTAATTTATTGAGTCTAACAAAATTAAAAATTATATCTATTAAACAAGTTAGATTTTTGAATGAAAAGAGATATTTAAATTAAAATACTACATCATAGTTTATATAAATAATATATAATTATCTATGAATCTATCTACTTTTTTTCAGGTGGGCTGTTTCAAGTGTTATGACTAGACAGAATATAATACCTACAACTGAAGATGGTCATATGTCTATATCTTTGATTCCCCTTTTTGACATGTGTAATCATGCTAATGGAAAAGTGAGGACTCGCAAACTAATTTTCTTTTGAATCTCTTAATGTTTTTATACAATAGATAAACTATTTAATAACTCTCAGCTGTTGTTCTATAACTCATTTTCCTGCTTTCTTCACTTAATTACAAGGTTAAAAAAAAAATTTTTTTTTTTTTTAAAGCTATCAGGTTTCACCTTAAACTGTTGTTAAAGGTCAAAAGTTATTGTGTTAATCAATATTACACTCATCAGTTATTTTTAGTGTATTGTAGCTCTTGCTCTATATATTTGTTTATTATCTACAGTTTAGTTAGTTATAGACTACATAAATTCATTATATTGATGACTTAAATGCAATCAAGTTGATTCATATTGAATTAAATTATTATTAATTAATACTTAAATTAATACTTAAATTAATAACTGGGCTTTGACTATAGCCATTTTGTTTTATCTTTTTTTAGCTTTCTACTGATTTCAATTTGGAGAAGGATTCTCTTGTGTCATATTCATTCAAGGCTTTTTCTAAAGGTGATCAGGTAACTCAATAATCATTTTTTCTAAATTATTTAACAATTTTCTGGGTACTTAAACTTTCTAAATTTTTGAGCACCAGTTAATTAATAAAGAATTTTAAATGTTGGTAAGCAAGATATTAATAGTGCTAAATGTGTTTATTAAGCCATTTGAATATTAAAAATTGACCTCTTGATTCATATAGTGAACTCAGGAGAATGAGAGTATTATTATATAATTATTTATTATGTAATTATAACCAAATGTCACCCTTCATACAATATCAAGAAATCACTTTTTTTTCTTTTGATTTAGCTTCTTAATAGATCTTTGTTTAATCTTAAAATATATTTTTAAAAGGGTAGCTTAATGAATTGATAATAATTTTGGGTAGCTTAAGGGTAGCTTAGTGATGAATAATTTTGTTTCCTGTGCCAGTGGGAGCCCAGTTAAGCAACAGTAATGTATTGAGAGCTTTAAATTGGTCGATAATATTTATATTTTTACTCTCCTTCCTTGAACCAAGTCCATATTTTTTGTGATATTACTAATTAAAGTAACAGCTCTTCCTTCCATTCAAGCTAATTTTTTAATTCAATTGTTAAAGTTATCTGTTTTTCTATTTCACACACTCATAAATATAGCATAGCTGCAGAGAATAGAGGCAAAGCATTAAATGAAGTACAGTAGGGAGCTGATTATCCGGAATGATCGGGACCATCGCTATTCCGGACTTTAAAAAAAAAAAATTTGGAAATAATCTTAAAAAGAAGAAAAAACGATGAAGTAATACACTAATGATTATTTCCAAAATGATGGTAAGGTAAAAATCTTTCAAAAAAGAAAGAAAAATCCTAATATCTTATAAGGAAAAAAAAAAAATTTTTTTTTTGAATGGCGGGAAAATTCATGGAATTTTGTTCCGGTTTTTTGGTTTTCCGGTTTTCTGAATTCCGGATAATGGATTCTGTACTGTGTAAAATATCAGGACAACATTGCTAGCTAATTTTCAAGACTGAATTTTAAAAAAAATGGTGATGTGAAAAGGGTGACATATCTGGTTGATTAATGGTGTTTTTTATTCAAAATATCGAAACACAAAGATCAGGTTCATAATTTAATAAAGAATGAGTCTAACTATCCATTTTACTCTTTTACTTACATATTTTCTGAGAAGAAACATAATATAGCTAATAGGCATTATAGCTAAAGTTTAAAATATTTTAACTCATTGTAATCATGACACTTTTATGACTTTACCCCTAGCCTGTTGACAGTTCTGTTGTCTGCCTGTTGTTCACAACTAGCCTGTTGTTCACAACTGATATGTGTTTGAAAAACACATATCAGCTGACTAGCCTGTTGTTCACAACTGATATGTGTTTGAAAAACTCTCATATTAAATATGTTTACTTCTTAAATCTCAATATCTGAAATTAAAAGTGTAACTGCATGTGATGTTCAAACTTTTGTATAGTGAATTTTCTTCTATAAATTATGATATTATTAATTATGCAAATTATATTTTAAAATTATATTATTAATAAATTAGTTCATATAGTATCTATGAATTTTTTATTCAACAAACTTATATTTTTCAACATCGATTTTATTCATTCTTTCTTTTTATTTAGGTGTTTATGTTTTATGGTCCTAGAACTAATGGGGAATTTTTTGTGCACAATGGATTTGTTTATACTGAAAATGAAAATGATGCTATTGAAATCAAGCTAGGTACTTTGTCCTGCATACTAATTATTACATTTTTATTATTGTAATTATATTAAAAGACTTTTTTATCTGTTTCAGGAATAAGCAAAAACGATCCTCTTCATTCTTTAAAATGCAGTGTCTGTGATAAATTAAATCTTTCAGTGTAAGTTTTTATTAGCATTAAAGTCATAAGCAGTTCTGATAACACTCTATGTACACTGATCTTATCATTTTTTACTTAACGTTAAATTATTTTTTTATTATGTATTTTTATTATCATGTAGTTATCATATTAAATAATATTTATTGTATTATTCAAATATGTATAAAAAATTTTAACTTACTGTATAACTTTTGCGAAAAGTTAATCCACTCTAGAAAACTCAGCATTTTATGGATAAATAAACTGTTTTCATAAGTTAATGTACTGTATCTAAGAATGACATTTGCACAAAGGGAAGGGGGAGAATTCATAGCTAAGTATGCAAATTCAAATTATATTTTTGCTATGATTTATTTTACATAAATTCCTCTTCCTCAAACTGTCATATAGGATTAAAAGCTTTTTTAGAAAGGTAATATTTTTGACAAAACTCATAACATTCATCAAGTATAATCTTGTTCATAAGAGAGAGGGGATGTAGTGTGGAAATTTTTTATATATTTGCAACAAAAAAAAGCTAACTGTTATTTTGAACGTATTTGGTAATTTTTTAATAAAATTTGAACGTTTCTATTCACTTTGAATGATGCATAAGCTAATTTAGATGTGTTATTTTTTATTTATTATTTATTTATTTTTTGTATAAGATAGGGTGTTATCTTAGGAAAATGTAATACTGGTAACGAATTTAAAGCAAGGTTTGACAATTTAATGCATTTATTACTAATACTATGTATTATTTTGAAAAGAAAATTATTTGTACTATTTTTATGTATTAATTTTGTATGCAAACTTCTCTCAACCCCACTTCAAAACACTAAAGTACAGTCAAACCTTGATCTATAGTTCTTGCATCTTCCGTTTTTCCGTATGTATAATCTTTTTTCAACTGTCCCATGACAAATGCAGTTGGTTGGGTTGGTTGATTCTAATGCCACTTGCCACATGGGCAAGCCTGCTGGGTGAAACCGAGCAAATTTAATGCAGAGTGTGCGATTCTTGTTTTTCAGTGGCGCCATCTATGGCCAATAATTGGACTTCCGCCACATCATACATCACACCTGTTTATAAGGCGGACCCATTCATTCATCCACTAATCGTAATTTTGACCTGATTCAGAAAACAATCGATCTCCAATCCAGTACCCCCAGAGGTTTTGATTTGTTATAAGAACATGGAGGACTTTGCGACTTGACAGAATTTTATCGTGCATCAGTCACCAACTACAAGGGGAGTCTTTGGCCAGCGAGGTTCGAACCCATTAACTCTCGGGCATGGGCCCAGCGCCCTACCGACCAGGCTATCCCGGCCCCAAATGCAACTCTTTTAACTATAATAATAATAATACACGTTTAGATTGTTTTCGAAACTAGCAGACTTCCACCTCTGTCAATCAGAAATTCTACTGATTTTTTCCAAAAGCATTGAAATTAAAACATTTTAAAAGAAAAAAAAAAGTTACTCCTGATGCTAATGATTAAAAAGAAAATGAGGATTTTCTACAGTTTAGAAAAAAAGCTTTAAATGTCTTGGTCAGGCATGAAATTGATGAAAGCATTTAAACTTGTGGTTTGTAGGTTCAAGAAATGGTTACAGAAGCTGAAGAAGTGTTGTGATACCAATAAAAAAAGTGAACTTGACCGAAACCAGTAAAACATTTGCGGAAGATCTTGAAGCTTTCAAACACTAAGGAGCTTTCTATATTCATATGAACTTACTTTAAAAAAAAAAAACAGTCTGTTATTAATGTCAAAAATTTATTGTTTGCGATGAGAAAAAAAAATTTCAAAACAAAATTTCCAGATGTTTTAAATGGGTAAATATGTACCATTCAATCTTCTTTTACATCTTAAAATTTTTTATATAAAGTACATGATTTTTTTTCAATTCAAATTTTTAAACTAATTATAAATTCAATTATTTTCAAGTCCAACTCATCAAATCTAACTTAATCACTTTTCATACATTTTCAAATCACTAGTTGATATTTTAAGTGATTGATCAAGGTTCTTCTGTTCTGTTTTGTAAAAAATAAAAAAAATTTAGTGGCATGTCTACACTAGCTGGCTACTACTTATGCACACTAGCCCCATGTAGTCATTTATTTGTTTAAGATCATTGTCATTTAAGAAAGATATATGGAAAGTGACTATTAAAATATGTAATGAGAATATTAATTCATTACATAGTTTCTCTTTTGATGCAGCCTAATCGTCTAGTCCAGAAATCAAGAAAATGTTGTGAGCTTAAAAAATGAAAATCTGTTCTTTTAATTTCAAATTTTGTTAAGAATGCTGATTTCTAAGAACTTGGTGTAAAATAAATTCACAGATATAATAAAAGCATAAAATGCTGGTAAAATAAATACATCAATTCATCACCTTTTAGCATACAGTTGTAATAAATATTGTTTAACATTTCAATTCACTATTAAAATTAGCTAATTTTTAAATTCAAAGGATTTCACAATGCAAATATTTTTAATAAAATGTTGGTGCCATATTCGTATGAATAGAAGAGTATTTGTGTATTTTAGAAAATAGTTGAAAATAATAAATCTGGGTAATAGGATTGGTGATCACCCTGCTAATTGCAATTGTGACAAGAGAAATTAAAATTCATTTTCACTTATTTTCTATTAAGATAATTTGATTGATTTTTGTCCTGAAAGTTAAATTTATGAGTGTTTTTTTTTCTTCCTCTATTCAGAAATGGGCCTTATTTTCTCTATCCTGTAAGAGAAATTTTGGAAGAGCTTCTATCATTTGTAAAAATTAATGTCATGAAATCAGGTGAGAAATTTATAAATATTTGTATTTTGTTTTAATAATAATTCTTAAAGATGATGTTATCCTTTGTCACACTAATGGACAAAATTTCCATTAAGAAACAATTTTATTCCATTTATAATTTAAATGAAAAAAAATTAAAGCAATTGCAACTTTAATGATTTAATAAAGTAATTTTATAAAGTAATTGCAACTCTAATGAACTCATCTGATTTCTCCTTTTCAAAAATAATGTTCTGTCATTTTTAGGCTAGGTTAGGTCATTTCCTTTGATTAAGGGAAATAAAATTGATGGTATAAGTAAAAAACATATAGGATTAAAAAAAAATTATGTAGTTTCTTTTGGTATTTTTTCATAATTATATAGCTACCCAGAATTTCTTTTCTTACTGAATTTTTTCTAGCTCTAGTAAAATTACAATTACATTGAAAATTCTGAAAAATATCTTATTTAAATATTATCAACCTATAAAAACCACATCAATTTATTTTTGTTGCATTTTTAAATATATTATGGTTTAAAATAATGTGATATTCAATTTATTAAATTAGGAATAACATATCAAAGCATAAATTTTTCTACAATTTTAATCTAAAAATGAAATCTTCTAGAGAAATTAGACACATTGACAGCTATGTAGCTATCAGATTTAAACTTTTTTTTATATAAAGTACATTTATTTAATTTCCTTGTTTTTACTGTGTCAAATGATACTATTTTGCTTTGTGTTATAGAGGAGCTGGAGAAAATTCTTAATGGTGATAAAGAGCAAATTGATGCCCTTTTATCTGAAAATTCTGATCTCAAAAATAGAGCTTACTCATTCTTGAGGGATAGGTTATTCCTTTTACTAAGATCTTACAAAACTACATTGGAGGTTTGTAATAAATTTTTAAAATTAGTTTTTTAATTAATGTATTTGCATTGTACTTTTCTTCATTTTGCTACACATGTAATATTTTTAAATTTTTTTTACATCTTAAATTTTTTAAGCATTGTCATTCAAAAAAAAATTTATTAATTTGTTTTGTACTAAAGGGCTAAGTGCTAAATATACGTGTGGGTACTCAGTAAAATTTAAATACAGTAGAGCGCCAATTGTCCGAACCCTTATTATCCGAACGTCCAATTATCCGAACTACCTCTGAATTAGTTTTTTTTTTTTTTTTTTTTAAAGTTTAGAATACTTTTTAACCTCTTGACAATTTTTCTAAATTAAGAAGAATAAATAATATCCTCTACATCCGAAGACCATATTTAATTTACAACCTTTTTAGCAGTTTTCTTATAGCAGCCATACATACATGTATGGTGGTACAGTTAAACCTACCTACCCCTTTACAACTAAAAATTATATTCCAAGAATGCGAGCTTCATTTTGATAGTCTACAATGGTTGGAATGCAGAAGGAGTTTATGAATAGATAAGTGCTGAAGTTTTATAATTGGGGAATGGGTAGTTGTCACTTATGGTTAATAATAAATCTTGGAATAAAATTCTTAACAGAAAAACTGAAGTTTCTGAACCAGTGGATCTTTCGGATGAAAATGATGAAATTGTTGCTGAAATTTTGAATGAAAATCGGAACTCCACAGACGAAGAGGAAGAAGTAAGTGATCAAGTTCAAGATAGTGGACCTTCTTATATAGAAGCCTGCAATGAATTGGCTAGGACGTCAAAATGATGTTGATCCAGTTCAGTTGATTTATTTTAAAGAATAAGGGACATATGGCTGCTAAAAAAAAACGCATCTTCTTTGAAACGAAATCTTTGCTGGAATTTTCTTTTGCAATGGAAAATAATGAAAAATGTGGTAAAATCAGTAATTGACAAAAAGAATTATAAGAAACTGAAATATGATAAAAATAATTCAAAATGAAAAAAAGTTAATTAAAACTATTCAAAAATTGAAGGAAAAAAAACTTTTAAACATGCCAAAGCTATTTTAGATAGTACTACCAGTCCTAAGCCTACAAAAGGTGCAAAGGGAAGTTAGTGCACAAATAATACTCATGTACACTAGATTTTAAACAGTTTTCCAATTATCCGAACTTTTCATTATCCAAACCATGTTCGGTCCCGAGCAGTTCGGATAACCGGCGCTCTACTGTACTGCTTAATTAAGTTTGTTTAATATGAAATCAAATTATTCAAGGTTCCCACAGATCAGGGAGAGTAGGAAAATCCTGGAATTGTAAAGGAATTTTATTTTAACCCTAAAAAGCAGAGAATAGTCAGTGAAAGTTGCAATTTTTTACAACAAAAAAATCCTGGAAAATTGCTTTATCATACCTGGAAAATAGCTATTCTTAGAATTTTCAATAACAGTAATAAGTGTTTGAATTTTGAATTAAGTAATTCTAACATCTATTACAATTATTTTATAAAATTCCTCCTTCTAGTGAAACTTTTCCTTTTCTCCATTCTCATTCTATTATATGCTTTTGCTCGCAAAGTCTAACACCGTATATTCCGGGGCGTAACGCGCACCCGTAATTTCTAATAACTTTTTTTTAATTTTAAGTTATACTCTTCGTATAACGCGCACAAAAATTTGGATTGTACATGTGCAATATCTCGTCTTTCAAGATCGTAAATAAAAAGTTTTTTCCCTATCTTTTGCAAAAATAAAAGAACTGAATTTGACATTTATGTGAGGATGGAGTTGAAAGAGTAATAATGTGATTCTGAGAAAAGAGATTGTTGTTTTCAGCAGTGCAGGTCTGTGCAAGAATGTTGTTCCCCACATTCTAGAAGTAGGGGGGGGTATCTGGAATGCTGTCTATTGTGTATGTCTCAAAATCATACCACAAATCAGGGGACATGACGTAAGTCCTCTTCTGCCAATCGCACCATTTGATGCCCTGCCTTTGAAAAGTAAACATTGTAAGCTCTAAGAATTCAGTGTAGTTTTTAATAGTAGACATGGCTCCTATCAAACGGAGCAAACACAGCACTGGATTTAAATGCAAAGTAATTAAATTTGCAAAAGAAAATGGAAATCGGGCTGCGGCGAGGCATTTTGGTATTGGCGAAAGCTCGGTGCGTGAATGGACGAAAAATGAAAATAAAATAATGGATATGCCTAAGGATAAGTGTGCATTGCATACAGGACTAACAAAATGGCCGATGTTAGAGGACAATGTAGAAAACTGGGTTTTGGAAAATTGGCAAAATGGATTGATTGTAGCAAGAAACTGTGTTCGCTTGTTTGCTCTAAAATGGGCAAAGATTAATCCACACGAGAGTGAAAATTTCAAGGCTATTGTGAGTTGGTGTAGCTGATTTATGGCTCGAAAGAATTTTGTTCTACGTAAAAAAACCAAAGTGTCACAAAAACTGCCAAAAGACTTGGATAGCAAATTTTTAAGTTTTCAAAAATATATTATAGAACTGCGGAAAAAAAGGAATATTTACTTTTGCAAATAAGAAATATGGATGAGACCCCAGTAATATTTGACATGATCGGTAATAAAACAATTGATTTAAAGGGAGTAAAATCTGTCAACGTAACAACAACAGGACATGAGAAATCTCATTTCACCGTAGCCCTTTCTTGCTTAGCGGATGGAACGAAACTAAAACCAATGGTTATATTTAAGAGAAAAACTTTTCTTAAATCTAATTTTCCAAAAGGTATTTTGTTCATGTCTATAAAAAAGGCTTGATGGACCAAAAATGGTGTTAAATTGTGAGTAAAAAATGTCTGGCAAATTCGTCCTGGTTGCGTAACAAAACCATAAAGCCTTTTAGTGTGGGACATGTTTAGGTCCCACCTTACAGATAATACAAACAAATTGTTGAAAGAATGTAACACCGATATGGCAGTTATTCCAGGCGGATTGACACCATTAGTTCAACCATGGGACGTCTGCTTAAACAAACCATTTAAAGCCAGTGGAACACTTGGGAGTTTCAGGCCGAGAAAACCTTTACGAACATATGCGTCATGCAAATTTGGAAACAGTGTGCGAATGGATATTAAAAGCATGGGATGGAAATAAGCCTCAGATGGTTAGAAAATCATTAAAAAAATGCAGCATTTTAAATAATCTAGACGGATCAGAATATCATATTTAAATTTTTTAATCTATAATTTTTTGTATTCGGCCTATACCGTGCACCCGTAAATTCCAATGTTATTTTTTGTATTAAAAGTGCGCGTTATACGCCGGAATATATGGTATTTATTATAAATAAAAAAAATTCTTGAAGAAAAATTTCATGGTATAGATAAAAAAAAAATATATGGATTTTCTTTGAAATTTACCTTATATACCTGGAAAAGTCAGGTAATTTTTTCATGTGGATTTTCATTGAAATTTTCCTGACAAAGCTGGGAAAAACAGGGAATTTTTTTCTGAAATTAAGTGGGAACCGTGTTATTATTTCAATTTTAAGTAATCAGCCCCATCTGCTTTAACATGAACCAACTTCGGAACCTTTGTAGGGGACATATTATGCATTTAGTTGACTCAACGATTGATTTCAACTTTATTAATGTGTGAACATTTATAATTATCACTACTGTAACAACTAAAGTGTTTCGAAAACTGGGCTAATGTGAAAAAATCTTTTCATATCATGCATGATTTCATCTGTCTAACAACATGAAAGAAAAAAACTGGTTTGGTATGCCGAGAAATATTATTGATTAAAAGTAATTTACTATATATCTTATGGTTATGTTATAAAAAAAGTAAAGCATTTCCGCTACAGCCTGTTGGGAAACAGAAGGGGAGAATCATGGAGGTTAGAGCTCTGGTTGTATAATTATGGCAGTGTGATCAGCACTGCACACTGACTGCTAATTTTTTTAAAAAAGTGTTTAAATTAATGAAATATCGACAAAAAAAGTTTAAAATGCCAAAATTTTACTTTTACACACAAATTTAGGAACATGAAAGATTATATAAGAACATAATATAATCCTAATTAAAAAATTATTTTAAATATTTCAGCATTTGGTTTCAAATACAATAGGGAACCGATTATCCTGAACGATCGGGACCATCGCTATTCCGGATAACTGATTTTTCCGGTTTTCTGAATCGCTACAAAAAGCCGTTTTTTTTTATTGTTAAACTCGACTAAAAAAAATAATACTTTGGAAATAATCTGAAAAAGAAGAAGAAACGATGAAGTAATACACTAATGATTATTTCCAAAATGATGGTAAGGTAAACATCTTTCAAAATAGGAAAAAAAAAATCCTAAAATCTTATGAGGAAAAAAAAATAAATTTTTTTGAAAATGGCGGGAAAATTTATCGAATTTTTTTCCGGTTTTCTGATTTCCGGATAATGGGTTCTGTACTGTACTAAGCATTTTTTTACTTGTTATTCTTGTTTTTGTGATTTGATATTCTTGTTTTACAATAGGAAGATGAAGAATTTTTAAAACAAGATACATTTGAATCTATGCATCAACATATTGCGATATTGTTACGTTTAAGTGAGAAGAAGATACTTAAAACCTCCCATGACTATTGTGTTAGCCAACTCAAAGAACTGTAAAGTTTCTCATTTTCAGTTTATAGCATGATCTATCCAGAGATTATTTACTGTTTTAATAACATAGTACTTAAATGATAGCTATTAATATTTTTATATCTCTTTATACTAATCAATTTTAGTTTCGTAAGTGTGATTTTATGTGTTTGCATTTTATCTGTGTATTGCTTACTTTTTTTTTTTAAAGAATACTAAATATGTTTCTGCTCACTTACTCTGTTTTGTGTACCTGTTCAAAGTGATTTTTTTCATGAACAAAAAGTGAACTTGTTAAATTACCATAACCAAATAAATTTATTTATTTATCTTACCAAAATCAGTTTTAAAGTATTAAATTAATTGCATCTTAGTGTTGAAATTTATCGCCTATAAGGAATTCAATAGCACAATTTTTAATATTAAAAATGATTTATTATATACAAGGGGGAAAAGAAAATGAGTAATTTCTTATTTAATCTGACATAAAAAGCATTAACCTTTTTTTGTTACTCGTTGTTATAAAAAATTATTTTTAAATTTAATGATATATTTTTATATTGGATATTATTGGACATTTTCATTTTTTGATGTAAAATATATATTTTTTAATTCATCATTTTTTTTAATTTCTTTATTTTTTTTAATTCATCGTTTACATAATCTGATGGTAAGCAGTATTTAGAAGATACCAAAAAACATTTTTTAAGTAGTGTTGCATCCTCAATGGAGACTTGAGTACTTGTTGTATTTTCTTTTTTTTCCTTCTTTTTTTTTTGGAAAAAATAAACTATTGTTATAAAAGGGATAAATTTTAAAAATTTATATGACTTTTTTAGAATTATGTCTTTCATAAATATTATATGTCTAAAATAAAAATAAATGAACAACTGCATGTTAAGCTCTAGAATATTAGAAATGGTCATTTTGACGTTTCATTTGAATGAATTCATATGAAAACATTCATTATTTAACATTTCTTTAAAATTTCGTCTCTCTAAGCATTGAGCCCCTGGGCAAATTAGTACTGAAATGTTCCTTTCTACACACTACTTTATCTTTAAATGTAAAGAAAAAAAAATATTTTTTTTTCTTCATGGAATAGCTTGCAATTTAACTTCAAAAATATCCAGGACTAACACTGAGAGGGTTGTAAAAATTTTTTTAAACATATATCCTTCGATATTAATTTGTTATTAAGGTAATTAAAATGAGGTGCTCCTTTTAAATCTGGAAATTCTTTTGCCTCTCAAGTATCAACTTCCTTTTTTCTAATATAAAATATTATTCTGATGCAATTAAAAAAAATTCTCTTAGAATTTTGTAGTTATTGCCAAACAATTTTCAGTTATAACTTTGTGAATATTTTTTTTTTAAATTTTAATTTCCATAAAAAGTTTTCTTTGGAAGAATATAAAATTATTTGCTTTAAAAAAAATCTTATTTTTTGTTTGTTTTAGCTTCAATTCATTAAAATGTAATGAAAGTATTTTAGTATTAAATAAATAGTTATATATGTAAATTCAAGGGCAAATTGACTCCAACTAAAAATAACACTAAATATAAGCAATTTCTAAATATTTATTTGTTTATTACCAGGATTTAAGTTGTTGTTTGATTTTTGCCATTTTCTACTGATTGTTTTGTAATTTATATTTCAAGCTTTTTCTTTACAAAAACTTGTTTAATAAGTTATCCAATACTGAGTTTGTTTTTGTGAAAAAATATCAGAAAATAAATCTTTTATGAGATACAGTTTTCTGTGTTTTCCTTCATTATAAAATTCATCTTACTCATATATCGTAGAAATTTGTTTCTAATGCATACTTTTCTACCGTTTGCCATTTCTGCAAATAATAGTTCAATTTGCAAAAAAATTAAGTGAAACTGGTATATTGTGCTAGAAAGCGTTCTTCTCCTTTGTCTTTGTTTTGAATGCATGTAAAATTCAGCAGAACAGTTTCTTGATAGTTATATAACAACTTTTATTACGATACACAAAGAATTACATACATTTTTATGTAATTTTCTTTTCAGAGAACTAAGTTTATTTAATTGTTTTTATAATTGCCTAGCAACTAAGACAAGATTTCCAATATGGTAATTTTCCTATTCTTTTTTGGGGTGAGTGCTCAATCAACTGAGCAATAACGTCATTAGCAAGTTTGATATAAGTGAAACATTTATCATATGGAACTAATCTCTTTCTCATTAAACCAGTTGCATTAGGATCTGACTATGAATAATAAATAAATAAAAAAAATTAACTGTCCATTGCTGTAATCATGTTCTCAAATTTAAAAGGTTTTTGCCTGGAGAAAATATGTTAGATTTGTTTAGCTTCTAATCACAACTTAATTAACTGAAAGTTATCATCATTACAATGTTTTAAATTCTTTGATTGCAAAAAAAAAGCATTAGAAAAATTAGATATGTTCTTGAAATAAGGATGATTCAAACGAAGCAATTTCAGCCGAAAAGTTTAAATTTTTATTTAATTAGCTAAACAGTAACATTATTATGTTATTTAATGTTTGATGCAAATTGTCCAAAGAAAAGAACTACAGGAAAAGTAATTTAACTTTCAAAAGCCTGTAATATAAATTTAATTTCTGTATCAATTAATAACTTTAATTAAAAAATTTAGAATTGTTTTTCAGTAAATGGAGAGAACAATGAGAGAATGGTAAAGGCTACAATAAATAAAAATGAGGAATTTTAAGTAAAGCAACTTGAGGAGCTACAGATGATTTGAAGTTACCAAAGAAGAATTATTTCTAAGATTTTTTTATTCCCTTCTCCTCCCCATGAGGCGGTGACTTGCATTCCAGTAAAACAAAAATTTAGCACTACAACACTGATTATATGATACTTCTATGCTCTGAGTTGTCATTGTGAGCTCTCTGAGTTTGTCTGTGAAGTAAAGACGGAAGTGCTTTTAAGTTTATTATTATACAAATATGAGAGTATCCATTAAGGAAAATTTTGGATAGGAGCTATCAGGGCTACTTCAATTTCACATAAAAAGTTTTTTAAATTAGGGATACCTTGTGTTAAATTTTTTTAGATAAGATTTATGTGTTAGATTTTACAAATAATTGCACAAAATAAAGTTGACGTCAACGTTTTGTGGAAAAAAAGTATATTGAAATTAATTTAGTATATTTGTTAAACTGGGGCATGAAATTTTATTTCTAAAGGTACTAGCTAAACTAAGACTTTAGCTCGTCGTTATTTTCTTGAAAAATATAAACAATGTTTAAAATGTTAGCAGGTGTAGTATAAAGAATTTACAAACTGAGAAATAGAAACACATTTATTGCGGAATAATATTAACATAAAATAAGAAAAATATCAGACAATTAAAATAACAGAAGTACCCCACCACTCAATTGTGGCCCCCAATGTCGAAATCTGTCACTCTCAGATTCTGCTATGACTAGAATGTGGTAAGGCTTAAGTTTGTTTGTTCTCTTCCCCCAAAGAAAAAGTATTTTTTCCTCTCTTGCAGGCGTTTTTAATAAATTTTTTTTTTTTTTTTGATTGCATGTTGGAAAATAAAAGTGAAAATGCACTTATTTCCTTTGCAAAAAATATGCATATCCAATGATATTCTGGCAGCAAAATAACTCTACAAACTGTGTAGCAATACAGCATTGTCTTTTCTTTTTCCATAACTAAAGCTTATTGAGTTTCCTTTAGCGTTTATCCGGAAAAAACCGTTTAGTGAATGGGGACATGTGACAGACCTTTAATAATTTCACCTCTCCCAATGTTCTAAGAGAAATTTGTTTTATGTAGGTAGTTGCAAATATTGGTGCAACATTGGTTCATTCACAAAAACAATCGACACCAAATTTCTAACAAAAATAAATGGGTGAAAGGTTCCTGATTTATCAGAAAAATTAACAATTGCTTTGTTGGAAGAAAGGAATAACAATCGCTCTTTGAATATTCTACTGTTGAATTCCGTGCCAACTGAAACCAGTAGTGAATTTTTTAAATTTGAGCAATATCCTTGTATTTGATATCATTTTAAAGGAAATTTGTTCTAATTTATGAATATAAAATTTATTTTTTGGAGTTATGCATGATTATAGTAAAATTCATCATAAACTTGTTTTTTTTTAAACAGGATCTGGTAAAATAAAATCTTTCAAATGTAACTACAAAGATGTAGCACAAGTTTTAATTATAGCAGTGCTTCCAACTTTAAACAAACGAAGAGTCACTTTTAACAGTGATATTTCCCTTTAACTTTTTGTGAAATTTGTAAGACGTCCCCTCTGTTACATTCCATGTTCTGTCTGTTACGATGCATTATTTGGACTTAAAAAAAGAGGGTTGGAATTTTAAAAGTCTTATAATAATTTATTTTACCTTGAGCTGCGTTAATTTTAAAAAAGTTACAGATATTGCTTAGAATGGTCCAAATCACAGAATTCAGAATAAATAACAGTGCATGTCAAAATTGTGGGATTTTATTTGTCTCCTCTGTTACACCTACATTTAATAAATATGCAATTTAATTATGAGGATCTTTTATTATTTTATGCCAATTAATTAAACGTTGCACCCTAAAGTAGCATGTTCTAGTAGAATTTTTGTTTCCAAAAATATTTCATATATTTTTTAGAATAAAATACTTGAATGATTTCCCCTCTGTTAGATTGTGCTTTTAAAGAAAGCATTCAAATTTTATTAGTTTTTGAATTTCTAAAATTTTATCAGCAATTGCAGTTAGCTTCATCTTAAAAGTATATACAAATTTTATTACATTCTTTCAATTAAGTAATAATTTTATTAATTTTCATTTTTCAAAATGCATTATTATTTTAAATGTTTTATAATCATTTTGTTTTATTTTATTTCATGAACATATAATTTTTTTAAATGCTTTAATTTTAGTTTAAAAAAATTTGTAAAATTATTTTTCATTTAATTAATAATAACGCTAGCATGTTTGAATAGAGTATTGATTGTTTTTTGTTTTTTTTAATAAAATTTTAGTTTTTTTCCCCCCTATTCTATTATGTTTTTATTATTATTGTTATTTTTAATGTTTAAATTTAAATCATTTGTTAATTATTCTAGAATTTAATAATTTTAACTGCGAAATAAGTAAAAAAGCAAGATATGTTAAAACAGACTTTTAAAAACTATATATATTGACATTTATTAATTTAATGTTGATTTTTCAAAATATTTTGGTTATTTAGGTTATTTTTGGTTATTTAGATTCTATATTTTGGTTATTTAGTTTTCTTCATTTGTTATTTTCTCATTATTAAACTTAAAATTATGTCGAATTTGAACAAAATTGAAAATTATAACACTGTTTATTACCTCTCCTCAGAATAAATAGTGAACTTAAATATGAATGATAATTTAAAAATATATATATATTGCTTTTTTTATTTTTTCCTTTTTCAGAGGAGATTGTGCTCCAGAAAAAAATTCGAATTTTTCGTTAAGCTCGATCCGGAGATCCATGATCCAGAAGTTTCAGGAAATCATGGATCACAAAAGTTTCCGGATATCAGTGATATTTTGACATTTGATTAATTTAATCAGTCCATCCCATTAGAATTTATCTTTCACCCCAAAATAAATTGCAAAGAAGGAGATAAGGAAAAGTATAGGTGTCTTTTTGTTGGGTTCTTTGGAAAGAGATGGTAGAGGAGACAGGGAAATAGGTGCAAATATAATGTTAATAAAAAGTGCTGTAGTCGCAAATAAAATTTTTGTAATCATATTTTAGTCTACATTTCATATAAATATGAATGAATCTTCTAAAAAACAACATTTCCTGTGTGCTTCTTAGTGATTCTCTCTTTTTTCCGATAATAAATAACTCTTCTATTTATGATAGCTAAAAAGCCTTGACCCTGACTTTGGCTCACCCAACAAAAATAAAACAATTATTTTTTAATAACGAAATGCATTTAAAAAGATTTCATTTTTTCGAGTTTGATCTATATTCGGTAATGTTTTCATTTTTAAAGTATTATTATCATTTATATTTTTAAGTCGTCGGGATTCGTTTTTTATTTATTTTTTCTTCCGGAAGTGTTTATACGGATTTGATACTTTAGACCATAGGTCACCAAACTTTTTTGATCATCGACCCCTGTATAATTTTTCGAAATCTCCATCGACCCCCATAAAAAGTAATTTTCTGTTAATTAAAATAAAACTCTGTTAGATACTGTGTTTGTAGATTTATTTTATGATTTTAAACATTTATTAAAGCAATAGTACATTTTGTAACAATAGTTTAATGAAAAATATATTAATGTTCGAATTTAAATACTTTAATATTTATTAAATAAGTAGAAATAATAAGTAAAGTAACTACAGATTTATGGCTTCTTAATCAATGAGATGAGTGCGTCAGGTGTGTTTTTTTTTTGCAAGATTCGCTATATTAGGTTCAAAATTGGTCAATTTTAATCTTAAAACCCCTCGAAACTACACATTTAATTTATTTCTGTACTTAGTTAAGATAGAATTCACGTGACTGAAACCGGCTTCAACCTAATAGGAGCTTGGAAATGCTAGCATAAATGGCTGAGCTATTTCGTAAAGTTTTACATGTTTTCGCATTATATTTATATTTGTCCAAAATTTGCTTATTGTTAAATTTTCAAAAAGCGTCTTTGCTTCAAGTTCCGATAATAATTCAGCAAGCTCATCTTGTATGTTGATGTCCAAGTTTGCAATTTGAGCAGAAAATAGCGCAATAATCCAATCAGGGATGTCAATGTTTTCCAAACCAACAAAGCGCAGTTTAAAATCGCAGCTCAATTTTTGAAGATGATCTGCATATATTTTCAAGTCTTCTTTTATTCCGTCTGTCGCAGATTTGAAAAATACTGATAATCCTTACGTAGCAATGAAGATCTAAATAAATTTAATTTCACTTGGAACCCTCAACCCTAACAGTGTTGTTCGAGCTTCGATAATTATTGCATCTTTTCCTTGCAGCTTTGTTTCGACATCATTAAATTTTCCAAATAAGTATGCTAAATAAAAAAAATGGCTCTTATTGTTTTGGAGTTTATCACTCAGAACAGGGTTTATTTCGCTGAGAAATTCGGTCGTGGAGTGAAATAACTCAACGAGTCTTTGCAAGCATACACCTCTAGACAACCATCTAACTTCGGTGTACAGAAGTAATTGGTTAAATAACTCGTCGTTTTCTTGGAAAATATTCTTGATTTAAGAGGTTGGGCTTTAATTTGATTGATACACTTAATACAAAACTGTAAAGCTTTAGGTAACTCTGGACTCGGATACTTTGCTACAAAGTTGCTCCTATGCAACACACAATGAATAGTACGTATACAGGGCACTTTTTCTTTGAGAAATGTAGCAAAACCTCGGTATCGCCCTATCGTATAGCAGGTGCCCATCTGTAGCTACCGCTATTATATTTTCATGCGGAATATCATATTTATTAATTTATTTAAATATTCTTGTAAACATCTAAAAATTGTCTCTCCTTCTCCATCAGTTTCAAAACAGTTAACAAATAAAAATTCATCAATGACTTGTCCTTTAATTTTACTGAAATATCTAACTTACATCATAAGAACAGCAGAAACGCCAAAAACAGATTCATCAGGTTGGATAGAGAACTTGCAATTTTAAATACGTAAATACTTGTTTCACCGCAATAAATATACGTTTATTAATTTATGTTCTATAAAGAAACTGATATTAAGCCAATTATAAAAAAATTCACAAATTTCACAAACTCAATTAAGTATGTGTGATTTGCGTATTAAGAACTGTTTTTTCTTCGACCCCCAATCTACCCCTCCGATTCGGATCGACCCCCTGGGTCAGACCGACCCCCGCTTTTGTTAAATAGACCCCTGGGGGTCTATATAGACCACTTTGGCGACTTCTGCTTTAGACAGATGAAGACTTAAACTTATAAAAACTAACCTTATAAAAACATCACCATCAGTGTGGAGAATATCAGGCATTAATCCTTAAACTGCAAAAAAATAAAAATAAATAAATAAAATTTAAAAAAAAACTGAATTGGGAATGCTGAGCATGAACCCTTAACGTTTAAAGCGTCAGTTAAGAGATTGACGGGCAAGTTTATCACAATTGGATATATAAATATATATATATATATATATATATATATATATATATTCAATATATATTGAGATGCATTTTCAAGACATTCATCCTAAGACACGATTATTCTTATTAATAACCATGATAGGCTAGGATGTTGGGATCATTGCTTAGTACACATTTTCACGATATTCTCAAATTTATTATTATTATATTATATTTATTAAAGTAAAGGGCATCACTGCTGCCCTTTATGCTCTATATTGCTGTTTTTTTATGGTAGCGGTAGACAGATCATGAGTTAGAGTCCCCTTGTCATCAGACTGACCGTGAGAGCTTTTCCTCTTCATGTAACGCAAATGCAGGTCAGTTCCATCATACAATCCTCCACAAAGGTCAATTTTTATCATTACTTGATTCAGGTGTTTTATTGTCTATTGGATTATGTTCAAAATTACAAGGCTACTGAGTTGAACATTGGTGGTCGCAAACTAAGAATTGGATCGGCTGTTCAACACTGGTTATAATACAGATAGTTGACTGAATTCAAAAAATAACAAGCTTTATGAAACTAGATGATGCGGCGATATGTGAATAGGTTTAATATTAAGGAAGTTTTATTATTGTGGTTAAATTTACCCGTAATTTTACCATTTATAGGAGTTTTCTGTAATTTATAAATTCAGATGGGTCGTGAGTTTAAAACAAATTCAACAAAATTAATATCACAGCATAAAAATAGTGTAAGGTTGACTATATTTTGAGTATCATCTTTGATTTGGCAATACTTGTGTAAAATAGCACCGTTTGTTATTTTTTGGGTAGCATCTTCCGCAAGCTTGCAGAATCTTCCGAATTCATTTGTTGCTCATTTCGTTGAAAGTTAGATTGAAAGGACGCGTTATATTGAAAATACTGCAAGAATGGCAGTATTGGATGGTGCGCTTCTTTTAAGTTTAGGCTTAAAAAATCAGTCAGAAATAGTAACCCGAAAAAATTACAACGAATTTTAACCCTTAGCACCCTCTCCACTTTCCTTTACTCTATCAACCATCCATAAAAAAAAATGGGTCTCTATCTTTTAAGGAATTGGTAACTAATTTTAAACCATAGTTTCTACTACAGAATGGCAACAAGGAAATGATAACGTCGGATCAATGGGCTTTTCGCATTGTGATTGGCTGTTGACTATCACTCATGGTTGCAAGAATTTGGGAAGTTATCGCGTTTATTGTGAATTAAAATAAAAATTTCAATAATTTTGTGCACGCCTGTCTGTGTTCTCGCGTAATCTCGTATTTGGTGTGATGAAACAATTGGTTCATTGATGGATTGTGTTTACATTTATTTCGTAAACAGACACTGGAAAAGAGGAGATTTGTGTTTAAAAAAGAAATTAGGCGAAAATGTTTTCGAATTTTTAGATATTTATAAATGTAACAATAAAAATGAATGTTTTCTTTGCTATGTTTATTATTTGTTTTTAAATAAAAGTATGTCATTTTGATATTAAGAGTATGTTCTTAATACTTTGCTCTTAATACTTTTAAATTAAGTATTCTCTTATAAAAGCTTAGCTGCAATATTTATATAATTTTCTTACATTCTGTTGTAAGGAAAAGAGAATTCGGATCTAAATTAAAAGAATAATTATGCCATGTAATGTCTAATCATCCTATGCATATTTCCTAACATTTGTACTTAATTATTAAGCATTATAATTGTAACATAAAAAATAATTCTGGAGTAAAGTTCAAATTGATGTTTAAGTGTTTATATATTATGTTTATTCGACATTAAAAGTGTTTCTACTTCTAACATTTTATAAATGAATTTGTAACCCGCTGTTTTAATAAAATAAAATTATCGCTAGTTAATAAAACTATGGCAAGAGAAAAATTATCGGTAAAATTTTTATGTGGTTATCAATTATTATATATTTATTTGGAAGTAATGAAAAGTAATAATATATTTGTGAATCTAAGCACATCATGATAAGCAATAATATTGAAATGATAAAAATTCTGTGGAAATAACAATAATATTGGAAATGAAAAAAATTCATGTTACATAAAATTTATTTTCGAATAGTTGACTACTTACTTTCATGATGATAGATTAGATTTTTGATTACATATTATTTACTGCTGTGTATTAAAAGTTAGGTCAAATGTGCATCAAGTGGCAGTATAAAAATGTTGCTTTTTTTAAACTTACCACTGCTTTATTAGAAAAACAATTTTGTAACAATCAAATAATAAATATATAAAAATCTATATTTGAAGCATATAAGAGTAAAATTTTTTATTTTTTGATTTAGAAACTATCAATCAAAAAGATCCTTTAAAATTTGAATTATATTTATATAATAAGTAGAAAGAAATATTAGCAAAGGAAAAATTTCATAATGAGTCATTGAACAATATATCAATCACTTTTGAACTGACCCCCCTACTATTTTAATGAAATTTGGTGGAACATGCACACATGATAAAGTAAACAATTCGAACAGTTTTTAATTTGAAATTTGTCCAAGTTATAAACACTTGAAAAAATAAACTTTTCACTGAAAAAACCACTAACTTGCATACATATAAATAACTGTATTTTTTTTTTACTTAAAAAAAGTTACTTTAAGAACTTTTATTTTATAAGTTACTTTTTTTTTGCTTTAGAAGAAAGTAAATGGTGTTTAAAAAAAGATTTGAAACACCATTGCAATAAACCTTTCATTTGATACCTTATATGACTTTCTGAGGCTAGGTCAACTTTCAAAGCAACCTGATTTGACCTGTGATATGTGGTCTCAAAGAATTATGAAAGAAATATTTTTTTTTAACTACAACATTCTTCTACATCTTTCAAATTTGTAGCATAGAAATTGAAATTTAAAAAAAAAAAAAAAAAAACATTAATTATTGCAAACCAAAATTTTTATTAATTGAAAGTGGTATGCTGTACAACTTTTTTCCCCTTTAAGACATTTCATACAATATACATGGAAAACTGAGTAAAAAGCCTAAAATTCTTAAACCAATATATAAATCAATGATCATTCATACCAAAAGTAGTATTTATCCCATACTTTTGTCTCCTAAAATGTATCGAAAATAACATTTTTATTTTTAGCAAGTGTATTATATTTTTCTTATTAAAAAATGGTTTACCTTTTGATATGCAAAAAATATGTGAAATAGTTACAAGATATGAATAACATTTATTTCATAGAAAATATTTTTTAAAATTATGATTATTAACTCTGTTACAATATGTTATGAACAGAATTAGTAATTTTTTAAACATATAAGCATTATAAAATTTTATGAAATAGTTAGGAATGATGTAGTGCTATTTTTTTGTTAATTATTTTTATCTCATTAGACGGTATGAAAAAATCTTAACCTGTTGTTGTTAGTACTTCAACCTTCTAAATGATCTGTGATTTATTTACTTTCAATATCAAAGGCTTCTGTGGGTACGAGTATGACAGTGAGGGTCCATGAGGCTGTAGAAAACGTATCTTAACTTCTTCGTAGTTTATATTTACATCTAAAATACATCGTATCCACCATTGGCTGTACTGCAAAATTACAACATACCCTCTAATATCTTCTAAGAGCAGTTCTAAAGGATGTAACACCACTGACTGGATCTTACTTTCAGATGAATTTTAATACATTTTCGTTTTAATTGATGTGTGGCTTTCGTGTCTGTTTTCATATATTTTTTTGTGTACCGGAGATTGTGTGGCTTTTCAAAAAAGTGTCTCTATTTCTCACAATCATAATATGATTTTATAATACACAAAATTTGTTTATTGAACACAATATTAAAAAGTGTAAATAATTTACTCTAATTTTTATTTCATCAAAGTTTTTTTTAAAAATTTTTATAGGATTGTTTTGTGTTGAATGAATATCTAATTTAAATTGGTCTAAATGTTGCTAGCATATATATATATATATATATATATATATATATATAGATTTTTTTTTCTGAAAAAATTATGTATGAATGCTGAAACATGAAGAAAGAAATTTTTTTTACAGTACAACTATCGTTTTATGTTAAAAGGGCATTTATTTTTTATGCTTTGTTTAGGAACATAAAGAGACCAAAGAACATCTTAAGGGATTGTGGATCTCATTTCAAATCAGCTTAAGTAAATAGAATTAAATTGTTTTTTATTATTTGAATTAACAGTATTTGTTTATGCTTACATGGTTACTGCTACTTTATAGCCTAAAATAATAATTTCTTGTTTTGTAATCAAATGGAGAAGTGTATTATTTCTTCTTAGTCTAAATCAACTACAGTTTAAATGGTCATAAAAAGTATATTTAATTCTTAATTTATTTACCATTTGTATCAATGTTAATGTACTCAAAGTTTGGTATGAAATAAAACCTAATATAAAAAAGAAGCTGCTTTTGTACATAGTCTTAAAAAAAAGCTACAAGTAAAGTTTCATTTTTTCATAACATGTTACACATATATAATTTTTTTTTTTTTCATTTTTTTATCATGGCTAAAATAAATTTTCATAAATTTAATACAGAAAATGAGATTTGTTAAATATTTAGTTAATTTTTTACTCATGAAAAAAAGATATATATATAATTTTTATTTTATTTGCATGTATAGAATTGGCCTTTTATGTATAATCTGCACTAAGGCTCTTTCTCATACTGTTTAGCAGTTTTGGAATTTTGACATTTTTTTTTCAAAAAAATTATTGAATATAGCTTTTTTTATTTTATTTATTTTTGTCATTTCTTAGATGACCCTTTGACTATCCTTGGGCTGCAACCCGCAAACAGTAAGCCTATACTTATCCCCATGATTCATGCATAGAATAAAAGGGCATACCCCATTAATTTAACAGTACTTTTTATTATTTATTTTTAATTGTTTATTTGTAAAATCGCTGTTTGAACTCTAATGCACCATTGAAAAAGATTTTCCTTAGAGCATGAGTGGTGAGTTTTCATTGCTTATTACTAAGGAAAATAGTGAGGTTAACTGGTAATCAATAAATAATGTTTCAATTTTGATTTGCTACGTTTTATATATGGATTAATTGTATTTGAAGAGAAGTGTGCTTAGGATAAAGCTCAAACTGGACTGACTCTTTCTAGATGAAATTTCAGTTATAGTTTAATGACAGCATTACCAGAATCGACTACACTGTTCCAAACATCAATGATATTAAAGAAAGCTCATCAATATTTGCAACATGCCTGATAAACCTAGTATGAAACACAAGGATAAAAACAGCAGAATTTTATTTATTTACTTTTTTTTTTTTCCAGAGTGCCTTCGACATTCTAAATGCTCCTCAATATCGTTTGAACACTAAGTTGTTCTTTTTTTCGTAAAATCTATGCAACTTTTTACAATAGCTCATTCTAAAGAGCGGTCGAAAATATGAGCACAAATGCTATGGCAATTCGCATTTCCGTCGTATCTATGAAGTTAAATTCAAGAATTTAAAAATATTTTCACATTACAGTAAAATTTATTTGTCCAAAACTAATGTTGAAGTTCCTTTAAGAATTAAAGATTATTTGTATTTTATTCATTAATGATTATAAAAAGAAGTGTATTTTAAAAGGTATGAAACATTTTATATCATTCTTAACATCATAATTTTTCAACATAATTTTGAAGTGACGTAGTAATTACAAGAAGTTAAAAAATGATATTTTTAAATTTTAGGTATTAGAAAAGCTATTTATCTTATTAAAATTTAAATTTGATTGTGAAAATTACCTAATTAATAATCACGTAAAATACTGTATATCATACAGGGTGTTCTGTAATTACATCTAACACGTTGTGAAAGCTGCAAATTGATATTTCATAGAGGAGAAAAAATGACAACTTCATCGTATCAGTTAAATTAATTGGTAAATAGGCGGTATGAAAAATAGAAAACCAGTTTGAATGGCCGATGACACACGAACGTGTTAAGTTTTAATCGCCTTCTAAGTTTTGTTTTCTCTAGTAATCACAAGTTTTTAGTCAATCCCACCTTCATCAGTCGTGATTCATTAAATTTTGATTTTTTTTCCTTACCTAAATATTAATTTATGACCCTTAATGTGTGTACTCGTTTTTTTACTTAAATTTCATCAAGGATTTTAAAAATATACATTAAGGTTGAACTTTATGAAATGCCCTGTTTAAGTTGAAACCTTTTATTGTTTTTAAATGAAATTATTACGACAACCAGTTTCGACAACAATGATTGTAATAGGATGATTTGAATGCAGTCATCCAACTCCATCCAAACTCAAATATGTTATGCAGTTTAAGTAATGATATTTAAGAGCTTTAAATCTGACTCTCAAAAAAAAAAAAAAAAAATCGGGATATTACTGAAAAATATTGTGATTGGAGCGCGTGGTTTTTATTTTATTTCATAATCGTTGTTCAACAGCCGACCCAATTTTGGGTTTACTGTTACCAATGTTCAACAACGTCGCCTTGTAATTTTGTACCCAATCCAGAAGACAAGGGAACTCTTGGATCAAGTGTTGGGAAATTTTTTTATTGAAACTAACCCGCGTTTGCGTTACACGAAGAAAAAAACCACGAAATCCTATAATCCGTCTACCGTGGAGGATATTTTGCATCAGCACTGTAGTAGGTGCAAGCCGGGTGCGGAATTCGTATCGACCAGCCATTATTGGGATTCGAATCTGGTTCACCTCATTCGGAGGCGAATACTCTTTCCCTTGGTTCCATCTTCACTGAGTATTAACTCTACAGGATGTTCCAATTTTATTGATTGGTACCAATTTTATTGTTTTGTCTAAATTTAGTCATCTTCAAAATGTAAATAGCAATTCGATCGTAATTTAAGGAAATAAACGGTTTTTTTCTCTTAATCCGCAATGATTAATGAGAAGCAACCATGAGGGTTGATCAGCAACGTAAACAAGGGGCGGAACTTTCCAGTTTTTAATTATAAAATTACAAAACTACGGAGTTGAACATTACTGGTCGTAAACCCAAAAATTGGATCAGCTGTTCTACGACGGATATAAAATAAAATAAAATCTATCTATTATAGGCCTGGATAGTAGGGCACTGAACCCATGCCCAAGAGTTCGTGGGTTCATCCACAGCCGGCCGAAGACTGCCCGTGTAGTAAATGGTGACTGATGCAAGTTAAATCTATCGAGTTGCAAAGTCGTCCATGTTCCTATAACAAATCAATACCTCTGAGGGTACTGAAACAAAAATTTCCTTGTCTTCTGAATTTGTTCAAAATTACAAGGTTACAGAGTTGAACATTAGGAGTCGTAAACCTAAAATTGGGTCGGCTGTTCAACGATGGTTATAAAACAAAATCTATATTTTAAATAAGGCGAGTTAAAAAGTCTTTCTCACAGTTCAAATAAGGGGAAAAATCAAAACTGTTACTCGAGTAACCAAAAGTAGATTACAAGACAGGATGTGAATATTAAAGTGCAAGAGCGTTTAGTTTAGAATAGTAAATTAAGAAAAAGACTTCGACAAAGGAATAACATAAAAAGATTAGTTGAAGCGCTTTATGTTACACACACACATATATATATAGGGAGGGGGGAGGGACTCCCCCCACTCTATAGGTACTGCCGCGGTCATAATTTTACTTCTTATAATCTTAGCTTAACTAAATTACGCCGAAGGAAAAAAATGTAGCTTTAACTTAAACTAAACTCAGTGGCGCGACAGCCCCTAGGGGGCCAAGGCCTACTGGGCCCATCTCAGTTTTCTTGACATTGGGCTCTGGGGTACAGGAGCAGATGTTCCAGTTAGGTGGTCAGCCGAACGCGGAACCCCAAGTGTTTAGTTCCCAAGCATGCTTGGTACTCATTTGTCTCCCCACTTAAGCGATGAAAGGCTGAGTCAACCTTGCCCGGCCTGAGGATCGAACCCAGGACCGGTGGCACGGGAGCGCAAAGCACTACCAGTCAGCCACCGGGCGTCTAGCTTTAACTTAAGATAATTTAAAATCTGTTCTCCTATTTATATCCAATTATGTTAGATGCTATGTGTCCTTTTCGCTCGCACTCACTTGTTTTTTCCTATATTTTAAAAACATGAATGTAATTATAAATGGATGCAGAATTTAACAGAGTATTTATAGTTTGTCTAAGCTAAGAACTCCCCCCGCCACATGGTCTGAGGCCGTCTGCTGCTATGGATACAAGAATAGCGTATTCCAGGGAAGGTAGCTAGCCGACCGGCCTGTGGAGGGGTTAGGGAACTGCCTTTGCACCAGAAAGGTTCTGGGATCGAATCCCGGGCAAGGCATGGATGTTCTTTTCTTCTCTGTACTATCTGTCCTTACTGTGGGAGCAACGTTGGCCCACCTAATATGGTGCCCTTGTAAGAGAGGCCAACAAATCTGCCCTGTTAATGTCCGAATTGACGAACAATGTTAACACAGGAGGGCATTGGGGGGGAGGGAAGGTAGCTTCTCTTCACTCTAGGGCTAACACAATAGACTGGAAAAAAAGTCCTCTTACTCTCGCTGAATCTTAGCCAAAATCTGTCCTAAGCAATGACCCCACATCCCTTGAAATAGTTAGACCTCGTTACCATAGTCACCGCCAAGGGTCTTGACAAATGGCTAGGCGAGTTTTTACTTTAGACAAACTATACATTAATTAGTTCATTAAACATTTTTTTAGAAAAAATTGCACGTTGAGACATAAAGGTTTGCCACCCTTGGACTAAACCATCCGACAGAGAGCAATGAAATTTGGCATACTAATAGTTCGTCGCACGAAGGTTACTGTTCACATTAAAACATTATATTACAAACCGTTCGAGCGAAAAACGGATTGGAACTTTCTTGCGTCATGTCCACTTAATTACATGTCGGATAATCGAATAACAAGCTTACACGAATGGAACCAAATCATTTTGTATGCAACTAATGTTAAACTTCCCCGTTTAAACTGACATTCTTTGTTTTTTGTCCCCGCCTAATTGCATGAAGAAGAGGTACTGAAATGAAAAAAATTTGTTTATTTTGGAGAAATGCTTCACTAACTAAAATGAAATTTTCGTTTTTCAGTTAAGATAAGGATACAATAGGTGGTCACTTCAAAAGGGTCCTGTTCATTAGTTGGTCTAAACAGGTGTTAGGGGTAAAATTGAAAAAAAAAAAATCTAATCTTGCTGCTAGTTATACATTGAAGTGAGCGACGAGTGTTTTACCCCTCTTTGAATTATAGTTTGTTTACGGTAAGAACTCCCCCCGCCACTAAATCTGAGGCCGTCTGCTGCTAAGGAAACAAGAATAGCGAATTTCAGGGAGGGTAGCTTCTCTTTACTTTAGGGGAGTTTTTCCCAAACTTATGACTTTTGTGTACCCTTTCTAAATTTTTCGTAATGCTGTGTACCACTAATAAAAAAATGAGTGTATTTTTTACTATAAAAAAAATTGCACAAAAGTTAAAAATCACAACTGGCTGTTGACACCACTAATTATTAACTGCAAACTCCGCAAAAAATAGCAAATAGAAAAATACGTAATCTTAAATTTTCATGGCTAGCTTTGTTTTTAAATAAGTTTGTTTGAAATTTTCGTTTATTGCAAGATATTTCGCATAAGGACGCGTACCCTCGCTAAACTGTTCCCGTACCCCTGGGGGTACGCGTACCACACTTTGGGAAACACTGCTTTAGGGCAATATGAAGAAAAATGATTCCCTTTCTCTCCCCCACCCGAGACAAAATATATCCTAAATAGTGACCCACACCCCTATTTGAAATAGTTATACCTTGTTACCATAGTCACCCCCACAGGTCCAGACGAATAGGGGAGTTCTTACTTTAGACAAATTGTACTTACTTACACATCATTTAGAATTTTAAAAAGGTACAGAGTGATTTGTTTTGTAGTCAAGATTTTTGGTCCCCTCCTGGTGCGCTATTAGCTTTCATAAGAAAAAAATTTCAAAAACGTAACAAATCAGTATACAGTGTGTCTTTCTCTTAAGTAAGAATAATTATTGCTTAATCCAGAGAATAACTCTGAGAATGATTGCAAGTTCAGCAAGAAAAGGATGGATTTGAATTAATAGAGGGGGGGGGGCAATGAATCTGGGAAACGATATATTAAAAAAAATTCCAAACTAAAACAGCTCATTAATTTGGAAATTCTCAAGACGAGGTTAGAAAAAAAAATTTAAAATAAATAATCTGACTATACGTTTGAGAGGAATACGCAATTATTCATGAAAGTCTTAATAGAAACTGAAAGGGAAAATCTAATTTTGATAAATTGACGAATTAAACGGGTATAAAAATAGTCTTCAATTATAGATTTTTTCGGAAGGGATCAAATAATATTTTAGTACCTAACCTATATATTATACTATTCACTAATATTGATTTATTTTTATATAACTTTAAATGACATTTATATTTTATGATACTAACACAGATACTATTAATCAAAATTGTTTATTGATCATAAAACTAAGTTTATTTAATCAAAACACTATAATTTGCATTAAATATCATTAAAAATAAAATTTCGCAGAAATTTAGGATAGAATATTGCACTATCCTTTTAAATCGAATAACCCGCTCAATTGCATAGATTTGGCTGGAACTGATGATATTCCTTTAAGCGGGGTTGACTGGTTAAGCCTTAGCCGTTGTTTCCTCAAAAATCTTAAAGATAACATCATTGATACTTTATAGCTCTATTTAATAACAATAAAAGAGAGTTATTGCTTGTACTTTATTTAGTTTTTTTTTCTCGCTACGTCATAATTTCAATCAACAACAGTTCCGCAATTGACTGATTGTTGACACGTTCTCAGCAGATCACCGAAGTCGAGCATAACTGGCTGCTGTCAGCGTGCGGGTGAAAAACTACTTGGATCAATCTGTGAAGGGACCGAGGGTGTGAGGTATTGTTTCTCGTTAAAATGTTACACGTAAGTACTTGACTTCACGCGCATGTCGTCGGTCTATCGAAGCGAAGGGAGCCTCACCTCGGCAGAGTTCAAAATTGTGATGGCATGTCTTCAGATGATTGTCAGGAATGTTTACCAAACCGTTACCAATAGCCCATTGAGCAGCTTTAGTGCGACGTAAACAACAACAATGAAAAAAAAATTTACGTGGTAGCACTATGTCACCAAATTATCTCTGAAGTTATCTGAAATCACGTATTTAATTTGTCACGTCTGTCAAAATGTGTTTCGGTATAAGTAAATAATTTAAAAACAGCGGTAATTAAAATTAAAAAAAAATTCTTTTGCAATGAAAGGCAAAATTAATGGGAAAGTGGTAGTAATTTGCTTAGGAAAAACGTAGAAAATTACTTCAGTTTTATTAACAGCTGTCCCTCTTTTCTTTTTCTCTGGCCTTTTAATTCCTAGTAAGAATATATATATTTTTTTGGTATTCTCTCTTTAAAAATAAAAAGTCAAACAGCTGATAAAAAATATTTGTTAGATTACGGAATTATATATTTTACTGAAATATAAAATTCAAAATAATTAGTTTGGAAAAATCTTTTTTTGATTCATATTCAAAAATGTATTAATGATTTTGTAAATTAAAGAAGTTTCAATTATAAATAACTGTTTCGCTAAGATTTAAATAACTGCATATTAGTTAAATTGTTTGGAAGTGAACCGCGTTTGAAATATTTGACTTTTTATGCAGGAAAAGACATGGTGTTTCACGTTATATTTCATCTCACCAAATATTATTAAACTTCTAAATTTATTTCTCACCTATCCTGACATGAATAAATACAAAGAAATAATGAAAAAAAATATATTTAATGAAAATTCTGAGTCAAAGTGTTAATGCTGACGCTCAGTTCATTTAAGTAATGTAATAGATGCATATTGAAATACTAAAAAGTAAGCCATTATGTTACAAAAAGCAACATTTATGGAGTTCAGGTACTTATTCGTATAGATTAATCGTAAACAAGCGCCATACTATTATTGTCGCCAATGATGCTTAATTAATATGGGTAATTCCTATTATATAAATTAAAAAAATTACTTATTTACAAAAATTCCAAGTTAATGGTTAATTTCGATATTATGCCTAGTAATGTTGAATACAGTTAATCTCAATTTTAATGGGCTGAACAACAAAAAAGTTTTTGTTATGTTTTTGCTTATTAATTTTGTCAGTATATACCGTTCAGTTTTGTCCACGATTTCATTGGGTTGTTCAGTACCGAGTTATTGTTTTTTTGATTTTATTAATCCTGTTCGAAGAGTGGATATTTAGCTAGTTGAAAATAAAAAAAAGTTGAATTACAGTTCGTTAAAAATAAGTTAACTAACGCTTTTCGTTTCCCGAAACTCTTGTTTTTTTCTCAGGTCAAGAGCTAGCCCTTGTACAATACTTATCAATATTTTAGTCAAATAACTTCTAAACGTACTATTGGATGTATTTTCAAAATTTTAATTAAATATAGTAGCATTAAATTCTAACTTGCGATTCATTTAAACTGAAATAGTTGCAGTGTTATAGTAGTAGCACCTTGGATACATATGTACTATAAAATAGTATCTTTCTCTTGATATACATCTTCAAGAAAGAATAAATAAATGAGATAAATTTTCTTTTGAATATATTTATTTTTAGTGGTAAGAGTACAGCATATGTAAAAAGTATAAAAAAGGAAGAAAAAAAAATTATTCAAGTTGGATCTGAGAATTTGAAGCACGTATATTTGTTTTTGTTCTTACACAATAGACAGAGTATGGTAGCTAGCTTGACTCTATGAAGGTGCTTGCAGATGCAATCATATAAGGTCTATGACCACTATCAGTGGCATCATCCTGAGAAAAAGAGCAGCTAAGTCTTTCTTTATAACTATTGCATAGCTGCCAACCTTATGAATCAAAAATGAGGAACACTATATGCGACAAAATTATACGCACTAATTACGAGAGTAAGATAAAAATTTAATTATTAAATCATAACATTAATAGACATACATTTAAATATGTAAATTAGTAAAACAAAACTATAAACACTATCTTTTGTGGGAAACTTATAATATTAATGTTTTATAATTAGGAATACCGGTATAATATATTAAAAACAAACATTACCTATTAATATATAATTATTTATCTCCAAATTATAAAACACTGGTAAATAATAATCTACATCATAAACAAATATTTCTGATGCAAGTGTTTAAATACTACAAAAAAAAAATTTCCAAAAATAATAATTTAGTGAAATAATCAGCAACAGACAGCTATTGGAATAATATTTTCCAATAAAAAGCTACTAAAAATTACTTTAGCACAATAATCACAGGATGCATGCTTGTGGCGATCAGAAAAAAGGATTGGTTTAAAATCAAAAATTTTATGAAAATTCAGAATTTTTATAAAAATATCAGATTGGATTTAAAAATTAGGAACAAATCCGAAAAATTCTGAACAGTTGGCAGCTATGCTATTGTCTGCTTAGTCAGCTGTAAAATAAAAGCATTTTTCTAGATAAAAAAATAGAAATCATGTTACTTTAAAATTCTACAGTGGATCAGAATCCAATCAAAGACTTCAGTTATATTAATAACTGACAACCGTGCCCGAAAATAAAGAGCTTAATTATTTTTATGAATTTAAAAAATATACAATTATATTTAATACATATAGCAAAATCAATGACTGAAATGTTATCTTGTTACGGTACAGAGATATTCTTCAAACTAAATGAGACTCTGCATAAACCATTGTAGAAAATCAAGTCCTGGTAAATATATCTCACAGAAAAGCTTTAAGCAGACAATGCTGTGAGACCATTCCCCGGGACAAACATGAATCATCAGCAGAATCCAGGCAAAAGCTAGAACAGGGTGGCCACTCAAATCAGATTTCAAATTTCCCTGATTTTTCCAGGTTTTCCAGATAAAAATCTTAAAATTTCCAGGTTTTTGTTTCTTTTTTCTTATTAAGTGTAGGATGTGTACAAGAAAAGTGTCTATATTATAAAATATTTTATTCAAAATGTTATTTTGACAATTTGGCAAGATTTTTTTATTTATTTTTCAAATGTTTTGGTACAAAATTTTGAATCAAAAATCATATATTGATCAACAAAAAGAGTAAAATTAAATATTAATATATAGTCGGTTCTTAAAAAAACCATTTTTTAAAAATATGTTATAAAAGGTTAAAATGAAATAGAAAAAATTAGCATTAATGCTACAATTGTAACGATTCATCGACAAACATTGCTGTCAGCGATGGTAAAAAAATGTGTGATTGGTTGGCTTGCTGAGAAAAAATAATTCACAGATTTCCTTGAATGGGAGTAGAAAAAATTTCAGAAAAAAGAGTGCAATATAAAATCTATTATCAAATTATAACCAACAAATTTTTGGAGAATTTTATAAAGTTAAAAATACAAAAACATTTTGTCAAAATAGAAAAAAAAATTACCACCAAAGCATCAGAACAAACTTGAGCCATAAATGGATTCAGTCCAAAGACAGTATTTAAAAATAGAAGCTAATATCCTAAATCTTTTTCCACCTACACCAGAATCTTTCCTAAATTGCACAGTCCCATAGCGGTCAAAGGTTTCTGCATTCGTTTAGCAACAATAGGAGAATTTTATGTGGCATTCAAGTTTAACAGCTGTAATGGAGCAAATTTTGATGCAAGCAAAGTATAGCTACATTGATGATATTTCAACTGTTTGGCGATACATTTCCGTTAAAAAAAGTGGATATAATGGATGAAATAATTTAAATTAAGAAAATTAGCAAATAATTTAAAAAAGTGAAATTAAAAAAAATTATCAAAGAAAAAATTTCCATCTTTTCTTTAAAATTCCCTGATTTTTCCAGGTTTTTATCCAAATTTCCCTGATATTTCCAGGTTTTTTCCAGTATAAAAAAATTCCCTGATAATTCCAGGTTTTCAAGGTTTTCCAGGTGGGTGGCCACCCTGTAGAAGAGAACAAGTTGCTTCAAATTAATATTGTAATCAAGATACCTTGTTAAGATTTCAACCAATGGTTAAGTATATAGATAAAAGCACAACTCTTCAAATTGTGAATCTAATAAAGGATTGCATACATTAGTTTGAATCAATTTGAATTACAGAGTGAAAGAACTTTTAGCACAGAAGTATAAGTTTTAAGTTATAAGCACAGAAATTTTTTTATTATTATTAAATCTGGCATATCCATCTTTTCCCACGCATATGGCATACTTGCGACACTTTCAGAGTGGTCTCACAACTCTTTTGGGAGGAAGCATCACTCAAACTCATACTCGGGGATTTGACACATAAAAAAGGAGTGTAAATTATTGCAACATTAGCTTTGTTGCTCGATTTTTTCTTTTTGCAGATCCCCAATTTAGTCAGGTTACTTACATCTGAAAGAGAGGGAAAGTGTCTGATTAATATTATTTAATATTTCTATTGCAGCATCAATCAGGGTTTACATATAAAGACTAATGGCTTTAAGAACAAGACAATCACAGGACATTACATCACAGCATTTAATAGTTAGTCACAGCACAGATTTTATTATATTTTCTTTACACAACATAAATGACCCCACAGCCAATTGTTCAGTTGGTGTGTGCACTGTTGAGTCACCGTTTACCCTAGAGACAGCCACGTAGGCTTCTTAAAGGCACGAGTCCATGATGGATCATGGAATGTGCATGTTGTGTTATCCCCACGCTGACTTTTAATGATGAGCCAGTACATGTTGATGTGTTTGTCCATTGTTCAGGTTTGATTGCACTGTTCCCAGTTTTATAGTATCTAATCATTTAAATTCTGTCGACATCACCAGTTCCTTAATGAATATTATTTTCTAAACCTTTTACAAGAATAAAAAATAAAATCATAAATTAATTTTCTAAACTTATTAGTATCTAGATCAAACATTAAATTAGTTTTTATTTAGAATGCAATAAATGCCACTGATAAAAACAAAAGTAATAAATATTTTTGAAATAATCAAAGTAAAAGAATATATATTATTAATAAAAGAGGAATATACTAACTGGTAGGGCACTGTCTTTTCCTTAACCACGGTGTGATTAAAGACAAATACTGATAAACATTAAAAGATCATTTAATTCATTCTGACTTTAATTATTTTATTAATACTGTAATAATTTATAAACAGTGCTGTACTAACAGTAAACAATCCATACTATAACAATACAGTTGGGGAAAAAAAACTCACAACGATTAAGGTATAATGCCACTGTTAAAAATATACAATTCTCCGAATAATCAAAACATTATAGTAATAAAAGAGAAAGATACTAACTGAGACACTCATATTAGCTTCTGTTAAGTCTAGATCTCATTTAAGCTAACAAAGAATAGAATTAGATCAATCTCCGTGCAATCTAAAATTTTTTATAATCTCTTTTAGTGTTGAACATATACCCATTGCTATTTAGAAATAGCAATTGGCATTATTCATTAGCGTTATTAGCATTATTCATTTAGTATATTTTACCAAAGGCATTTAAAGTGGAAGAGTATTTATAATTCAGGTACAATGCTCTAAACAATCTTCCCTCTGTCCTTTAAGGGTAGAACCAGAATCATTGAGAGAGAGAACTAGTCATAAAATATTCTATTGCATCTAAAAAATTTTCTGCATTGTGTAAAGTAGCACAGATAAGAATATTAGAAAAAAACACTCTCTACTGAATATTTTTCTTTACAGCATCATAGTACTAAATCTGTTCAAGTACTGTCAGGGATCTGTCCAGACATTCTGTAAAAGGTCCGTATTTGTAAAATTGGAAAAAAATTACTTGTAATTTGTGAATATAAAATAAACGTTAAGTCACATTCTTTCAACCAGGGTCCTGCTTTTGTGAATTTGTGCAAATAGGGTCTGTTATTGCAAAAAAAAAAAAAAAAAATTTTTTTCAAGGAGTTTTTAAATTGTAAAGACTTACAAGATTATGTCCAACACTGTAAAATTATAATTAAAAAAATTAAAATTTAAAAAATAAACAGCAATTGCTGCTACTAAATTAGAGATGCAACATACAAATATTTGGTATTTTGCCTATACTGCTGAACGCAGAATATTCATTTCGGACGAATAAAGGAAGAAGTGTCTGCCGAAGACAAAATTTATTTAGATTACATCTGTCGTTCTCCCCCCCCCGGGAAGGGCTTATTCGATTAACAAAACAATAATGAAGATAAACGAATTTGTGAAGGGTCTGAGTAAAGGATAAATTATTTTGTGAAATGTCCGTTTTTATGAAAAGATATTTTGTGAATAGTTCGTTAACGGACCCAAATCTCTTCTAAACAGATATCTGACTGTGACTACTCTTTCTTATTTGTATGGGATGAGTTCTGGTTATCTGGCTAAATGTCAAGACAAGATTACAATATTTTTATATTATTAGTATATAAAGTTGTGTATAAATACACTTCTTTTTTTAGCAACTTTGCTATGCATTCTTCAAAGATGTTTGCCAGGTGAATATGGCCCTGGCAGTTTAAATGCATGTGATCTTAACCAATACATTCATCCACAGATAAAGCTGATTCACAGAACATTAGCCCAAGTAAAATTCACAAAGTTTTAATTACTTCATTGAATCGCTTTATAGTGACGTTTTCAAGATTAACAAAATGTTGATGCATACGCTGATCTTTCAGCAAGAGAAATTTCTAAACTCTTCGTTCGAGAAAAACAACTCAGAAATATTTCTGTATTGTGATCTGCCGTGCCAACTACAATCGCCAAGGTGCTAAACAGATTTTAAACTTGCAAATTTAATAACAAAAAAAAAAAAAAAACACACACATGTAGATAGTTGTCCGGGGGTGGTTACGAGTTATACCTTCTGAGTTCCCTTCTCTTTTTATTAGTTCCTGGCGGCTGGCTACCCAGAATTATTCTTCCACAGATAACCAAACAAAATCTCCCCAATAACCCCACAAATTTTATTAACCACACAAGCCAGTTTTTTAAAGTTGGGCATTGTACCCAATTGCACATCATTAGTTCCTTTATTTTTAAGAAAAGCAAAATAAATTATTATTTTATAGCACAACCATAAGTAATATTAATAAAAAAATAAATAAGTATCTGAATTAGAATAGTTACACAAGATACTAACAATGCCAACAAATGGTTTAGATACATAATCATTAAATATGTAAATAAATTACATTTCAACTTACCAACATGAATTAAGACAAAAACACAATCGTCCCTTCACAACTGCACACTTAATTTGTCCACACCGATTCCAGGGTGTGCAAACATCGATATCCCATTTTCATTCAGCATTTAAGTAATTAGCCAAATACTTCTCCAAGGAATCACCTAGTAAAAAAGTATTTTATGAAGAGAAAGAAGAAATATGAAAAGTTTGCTTTACATTGTCCACGCAAACTGTCAAAAATCTTAGGGTAATGAAAAAAATACAATTATAGATATAGTTTGAGAAGTTAAATAATTGAAAAAATTCAATTTCATATTAATATCCAATAAAGATAACTTAAATTTAAGATAACTTGCTAATCTGAATTATCTTCTAATTTATTATAGTATTTGTATTATGTATTTTAAATAAAACAAATTATTGAGTACAAATTGTTTTGCACATAATTGTGATACACCTATAGAATAAAATTTTTTTTTGAAAGTATGCATGCTCATAATTTATTTAATAGTTAAGACAACCTAAAAGAATAATAATGAATGCAGTAACTGTGAATGAAAATGATAAATATTATCTAAATTTGTTCCATTTCTCTCAGAATTTTTTTTTAGATTAGTTTACAATAAAATTGAAACAAATTATTTTAGACATGATCAAAACCCTCTTCACTATTTTTAAGAAAATTCAATATTAATCTTTCTATATATAATAAATTTTAATTAGCAATATATTTCATAGAAAAAAAAAAGATACCTCTATATTATGTCACTAAAATAAACATAAATCAAGTAATTCAACTAAATGAAATTTCATTACTAAACTGCTTCACACAATTTCGGCAGATCAAACAAAGGATTTCTAAGGAAGCAGAGAAAAACTTTGATAAATGAATTTTTATAACGATTTTCTTAAAATACATACATTTTACAAACTATTTACTTTAAAATCTAACGCGTGGTATTCACAGATATTTAATAAAATTCATTAATCTTTTTAAAAATTTCATGTAATTTTTTTATATACTGCTATGAAACGTACACTAATATTATAAATCTTTAATTAATAAGAATTACCTGTAATTAAAACTTTCATGATGATAAAATATGAAATCCCGCGCAGCCAAATACAGAAAATGGCTTCCTCTAACAATAGCTTTTGTTTAAACAACGCCAATTGCTTTGGCGAAAAAGTTTGGTCACACAATCAATATAGGGTTATAAGAAGATTGATGGATAAAAGCTAGCGTCAAGCTCACTCCGCCCAGTTACCAATTCCTAAATTGACCAAATATCAAAAAAAATATATCCTTGGAGCAAATTTCGTAACCTTCACTAAACGAAAATAGTCCCACAGTGAACTGATCATTAAGAAACGGTTCCCAGAAGAGCTCCAAAAGTCAAGCATCACTGGCTGCGATCTGTGTGCTGTTGGATGACCACTTTGATCAACCTACAAAGGGACCAAGGGTGTGCGGTATCAGCCCTCGTTGACTGTTCTACCGTGAAATGTTCAACTTCGAGCAAGTCATTGGGGTACAGAAAAAGGGGAGCCGTGACATCTTCAGAGGATCAAAATTGTGATGGCATGTCTTCGGATCATCCTAAGGATGCTTCCTAGACCCGTCGCCGATAGCTCATAGATCTACAGCGACTTGTTGAAACAAACAACAACAACCGAACGAAACTAAGAATAAACGAAAAAACTATTTCAAAATTTTCAATCTTCTGTACCTGTCAGCAGAAAATTACCGGAATAAATCTATTACATTTCCCCATTTGTAAGATTGCTTAAAAAAATTTGGGCTGAGGCAATTTCTTTGCATTATCTAAAGTTGAAGTTTTTTATTTTTGATCATACCCATTGTAATCTAAGAGTGAGCGATAAGTAAGCAACATGAATATACTACTCTCGTTTTTATCATTGCTTTTCATCCTGTGGCAGCACCTTACTCGCGGCATTCATTGGTAACATTAAGTTTTGGTTGGTGATCGCTATTACTAACCAAAGATGGGTATGTATTATAAATCTTTTCTAATCATTATTATTAACATTTTATAATTTAATATAATATATATAATGCATATGTTTTTACCTTTAATTTTCTCTTCTTGCATTATTTTAACACTGTGTTAAACTGTTATTATTGTATTAACATATATTATCAAGCGGGCATGATTTTCAGATACATATTAATTAGATTAAAACTAGTCATTTTATAGTCTAACAAAGATAGGTAACATTATTAATGTACCTTTTTCTCTAGATATATCATATAATTGTAAAATAAATCATTTTTGAGTGTGTGAAGCTTTTATTTTTCGAGAGGAATAGAAAGTTACACGCGTAACATATTATTCGGTTTGTTTTTATGATAAAATATCAAACTAATTAGTGTTAAGGTGAATATTTGATTTTCTTTTACTTATCTCAATTAATTAATTAGTAAAAATTTAAGGAGATATTCGCAATTTTTTATCATTTTCCAAGTACTTGATTTTCTACCTAAGTTCCTAATGTTTATACAAGATTTGGTAGAATTAAATTTCATTTTAAAATACAAAAATTCAGAATTTATACTCCATAAGTACTTTTTCTGCAGATAATTTTAAACAGCAAACAGTTCTTCAAACCAGAGTTGCATTAAATTTTTACAGTATAGAAATACTATTACTCAATCGATTTTTAGAGTTTATGTGCATACATAATAGTTTTATAAGCATTGGGTAAATAACGCTTAAGTGTGAAACGTTTTACCTTCAATGATGTGCTACAATATTCAATTTTTTTTGCGTGCTAGACATAATTTTTCAGATATAAGAATTGTGCTACTACTAAGATGAAGTTTTGTTTTTTGTAATTAGGTATTTCCCGAGATCACTGGCATAAACGAAGGAAGACTGGTGGTAAAAGGAAGCCCATCAGGAAGAAGAGGAAGTTTGAATTGGGACGCCCTGCTGCAAATACTAAAGTTAGTATGAGTACAACTTAATATTTTTTTCTTTAAAATAGGTGTATGATATGCTTCTTAATCAACTTATGATACTGTTTATATTTGAGAGGTATACTTGTATTTCACTTAATGTATTACAGTAGGCTACCAAAACTGAACCTTCCATTATATATTAAGTGAGATTTATAGTTGTCTTGTGAGACTGGATAGTGGTAGATAATAGTTTTGCTACATTGAATTAAAATGGAATATATTTTCTAAATTGTAATTGCAGTGCAAATTTATTCCTTATATTAGTATAAATTTTTAAGTAAAGTAGTAAATGTTTTTTCTTCGTTCAACCACAATCTATTTCGGCTTACTGTCAGTCTATAGTGCATGAAAGCACCAATAATTTCACATGTTTGATGAAATACTTGGGACTCGTATACTGGGCTGGTTGCGGTGATATTCTTGCATTCCCATGTGCAACACAGCTACATTTTGCAAGATATTCTCAATTTCAGTTGCGACTGTCTGTAAGGAAGTCGAAAAATCTATTATTTTATAATGGCTAATATGGTCAAGAAAAGAGTTTTTGGTTGGAAACTAGTTATTTTATCTTTATTTTAATAAAATATACATTATAAATATAAAATAATACAATATACATATCAGTCTATAGTGTTTATCATAGTACAATAGATGTAAAATAAGCACTATATACATTTACAAAAGACTAAAAAGTCTTCTGTAAATGTATGCTATTTTTAAGGTCCATAATTATTGAAATTCATTATTTTATTTGATAAAGAAATTTTAATCCCTATCACTATAGAATTTTTAAATTGTTGGGATATTTTTTGATTCCCTAACTTTGTACTTTATAACAGAGTTAGAGTTGGTGTTCAATTTAGTTCTGGAGTGATGGAATGGACATTTTAGCAAGGAACCATGCATTAATTTTCATTCGTAAAATAATTTTATGTTTTTTACTTCCTTTTCTGCTTTGATCACAACACTTTCATCATCAAAGTGAGTGTTACGGATGAAGGAGTGAATATATAATAGATTTTTTCTCTTATCATAATTGTTTAAAATTATTAAAGTCTGATATCTAAAGCATCTTAATTATTGATTATCTAAAGCATCTTATTCATTTTTTACATAAAGTTGATTGTTTTATATTGATTGTTTTATAAGAATTTTGGATTTGCTTGAGTTTTATTTTAGTGTGAATCTTGTTGCTGATGTCTTCAATTTACATTTTTAAAATACTTCCTTCAATCCTAATAGTAATCCAATTTTCTTTATTTAATTTTTTACTGCATGTAAAGCCTGGAGTAGTAGGGAACAAAAATTCTGATTTTTTCTGTTTTCTCAGAGTTAGTAATTGCCTAATACTTAAATGTGTGCAAGTTTAAATAATTTTTGTTTTTGTTATATAATCTTAGGCTATAGTACTATCTTTTTTTCCCTTCAGATTGGACCACAAAGAATTCATACTGTAAGAACCAGAGGAGGTAATAAAAAATATAGAGCATTAAGACTTGACCATGGAAACTTTGCATGGGCATCAGAACGTGAGTTAATTAGTTACTTAACCAAATCAAATTTTAGCTTATTTCATAAAAAGCAATGTTTTCTCTATTCGTATTTATTATTAAGATGTAATATTAGCTTTGCTTATTACAGCATGTCATTTTGCTGCTTATGCTCTTTAGTTTTGGTTAGAATATTTCTCTTATCTTTATTTTAAATTGTTGGTTGTTCTGAACAAAGTTATAGCTATTACTTTTAATCCTATCTAAAAACCTAAGGGCGGACCATATTTCCTTTTAAGGATTTTGAAGTGAAGATATAAGAATGATGAAAAACTTTTTGTGGAAGGCTTGCAATATAATGCTTGCCTTGATGATGCAAAGTCATAGTTACTCTGACATTTTTATTTTGAATTGTTACCTGTTAGTTTTTTGTGTTTGTGAATGCTTATTTTAGCTTTTTAAGATATTTTCATTTAAGTGTAATTAGCAAATTTTAACTGTAACAGAAATGGTAAGTGCTGTTAAATTTTTCTGCTGAATTTTTAAAAAAAACCCAAAGACTTACGGTTCGGTTATGAACATAACTTCAGAATCTCTTGTTTTTAGCAGTGTTCTCCCTAAGGTTTAATTTGCCCTTTTGGTTTAATGTATTAAATGAATGATTAATATGTTAAGTGTTTTAAGTTTAAGTGAATTTAAATTATTTTTTAACAAGATGCATTTTATTCATTGTTTATTTCATAATTTTCGGTTTAAATTATAGAAATTGATCAATTAATCATTTCTTTAGTTTACTTGTTTTTGAAAAAAGAATAGCGCACTATGAATATCTTGAATTATTTTTAATTAGCTACAAATTTTCCTTATTTCAATTAGTTGAAAGAAAATCTTAATTTTATCAATAAGTATTACTTTTTGAAAGACTCATAAAGTTGTGTAAGAGGGTAATTTATAAATTGTTTAGGATCTAATTCAATTCTTACATAATATTAAATTTCAATAAATGTTTTGTGCTAAATTCAAAGTGTCCTTTTCTGTTATAGAGTGGCTTGTCCTTTTTTGATCCCTAGGGAGAATTCTGTTTTTAGTGTATTATTGTGACATGCGAAATTAAAATAACAAAGGAAGTTTGTTTTTGTATTAATCAGATAGTGTATTAATCTTAATCCTGTCTATTATTGTAAAAATTTTTTGCTGAAATGTGCACTTAGTTTTTGCCCCTGTTGTATATTGAGGATAGATTAGATATTAGTCGTAAGAAATATAACACAATGAGGGGATTAATTTCGTTTATCAAAATTCTAAATTAATGATCTGCAGCAAATAGGAAAATGTCATGCTTTTGGTTTTTGAAAGGTCTGTATATCATAAGAATAGTATTGCATTATTATTCACACTTCAGTATTAATGTATAGATTTTCTGTTTTTATTCTGTTCTATAAAAATAACTAACTAACTCAGTGGCGCGACAGCCCATTAAGAGGGCCAAGGCCGACTGTGCCCATCTCAGTTTTCTTGACCTTGGGCTCTGGGGTGCAGGAGCATATGTTCCGGTCAGGTGGTCAGCCGAACGCGGAACCCCCAGTGTTAGTTCCCAAGCATGCTTGGTACTCATTTTATCGACCCACTGAAGGGATGAAAGGCTGAGTCGACCTTGCCCGGCCCAAGGATCGAACCAAGGACCTGTGGCACGACAGCGCGAAGCGCTACCGCTCAGCCACCGGGCGTCTCTATAAAAATGGCTTATCATTAATTTTCCTTTGTATCATTGTTTTTCCTTTGATATTTGAATGTTTCCTTATGATGAGATTTGTAGTTGTCGATAGCTTTTACTTTTAAGCTATGTGTGACATAGTCATAGTTACTCTGATCATGTAGCATTTATAATAATATAGATCAGGGGTTTCCAACTTACATGTGGCCGGAGGGCGCAATTAAAAACACCAGTCAAATGGCGGGCCACAACTTCATCGAAATTTTATATGGGACTCTTTTATGTTTGAAGAAGCATTAAATATTATTTTTAATATCAAAGTTTTTTTTATATTAAAAGCAAAATGACAAGCATTACAAATGCTTGTTACATATCATTTTGAATTGTAAGAAAAAAAGCATCTGGAATTTAAAAAAAAAAGAAAATATTTCTTTTCCGCTCATGCTATATTCAATTCAAGGAATTTAAATTAAATGTGATATTCATTCTCTTTTTTATGCTTTTAAAAATTTGCAAATGTAATTTTGTCCAAATTGTGGACTTGTTGCCTCCTATTCGAAAAGGCTCACTTTTAACACTAAAAATTTATCAATGTGTAAAATTATGTGATTACTGAATTTTATACTAAACAATTTTTGTTTTACCTTCTTATACTATTTTATGTATGCATTTCAAAAGGTAATTTTCTGTCATAATCAAAATAAGAAAAAAGTATAATATCTTCCTGGAAGAGCTCCCGTTAAAATTTACGTAATATTACCAATATGTAAATCAGGGTTGGAGTTTTTGCCGGCAAAAAGGGGTTTTTGCCAGGACAGTGGCAAAAACCGGCAAAAACCAAATTATTTAAATTGCTGATTAAATATTATTACAAAGTACTTGAAACAAATTTAAATCAATCATAAGGAATAATAATTTTGATACATTACATGAAAAAATTATTTTTAACATATTAATAATTAATATAATGGTAATTTTTAAAAGATTGAAAGTTTGTGATCTCTTTTCATTTTAGAATCCTAAAATAAATGTTTTTTCACAAATAAATAAATATTATTATTTGCATAATATTGTTATTTATTATAAAAAATTATTATTTGTACAATAATTAACTACACATATTGATAGATATTTTATGTTTTAAATTATAGTTATATTAATTTAAAATAAGTTCATTTCACTGGAAAAAAAGAATAATCACAAATTTCCCAATCAATAATGTTTTAAACTACTAAAATGATATATTATTACATTATCATTTAATTATGGAATAATAATTTTGTTAATTTTTTTGTAATTATTTATATTTATAGTATATATTTCAATTTTAGGAATAATTTTGTATCAAAAATGTGTTTTTGTCCCCTCATCTTGGAAAATAGAGGTTTTTGCCACTTTTTGCCAATTTGCTTGGCAAAAACCTGTTTTTGCCAGGATGGTTTTTACCGGTATTTACCATGGTTTTTTCCACCTGTGGCAAAATCTTGCCAACCCTGATGTAAATATTATTTAAATAGTGAATTAATGTTTTACAATATGGTATATGAATGTAAAGGGGAGTGTTTTTCAAGGATGCCAGCTTATTTTTACGGAAAGGGTACAAAAGAACGCTTAGGAAGAGCTCTGGGTTAAATTTAAAAATATTTGTTTGAACTATAATCTATTAGACTAAATCTATCTATACTATCTTTCACGCATTTCTGTTTAAATCCCAGGTTGCATTATGTATTGTAAGCCAACTTATATATACAATTGAATAATGGTATTTTTCATCTGCTATTATAGCCTTTGTCATAAGCTGTGTAAGGTTGTCATAGTTACTGATAAGATGCTCTGCTTTAGTTAACTGTATGATGAGATTTTTAATTGCTGATGGCTCATCTTATGAGCTATGTGTAGCAAAGTCATAGTTACTCTGATTGTAATTTTTTTTTAAATTAATGTAATATTTATAAGGTATTTTTATTTCACTAATTGTCTATTTGTGTTTCTGTAGAATGCACCAGACGAACTAGGATTGTAGATACTGTTTACAATGCAAGTAACAATGAGTTGGTTCGTACAAAAACATTAGTGAAAAATGGCATTGTCATGATTGATGCTACTCCTTTTCGTCAGTGGTACGAAGCTCACTACGCTTTACCTCTTGGTCGAAAAAAAGGAGCTAAACTAGTAAGTTATTTTTTTATTTCATTGATTGCCAGAATTTTTGGTCCTTAATTTCTTTTTCAATGAGTAACTTGTATTTATTTTATGTAGACTGAGCAAGAAGATGCAATTTTAAATAAGAAACGAAGTAAGAAAACAGAAAAGAAGTATAAAGAACGTCAAAAGCTAGCTAAAGTTGATCCTGCAATGGAAGATCAGTTTATGTCAGGTCGTATCCTCGGTAAGATGTTATTTTGTATGCATTATGTCCTTAATTATATATATAGTAAGTTTTTAAGCAGAAGTAAAACCATTTACCATACAAGCCATGTTATCTATAAATAATAGTTCAGGCAGCTGAATTTTACGCTCTGTTTCAGTTGCTCTTTTTTTGGTGAACTAGTGCACACCTGCAGCTGTCATAGTTAAATTGTATTACTGTGTCAGATGTTAGTCTTTGTTATTACAGTTAGTGTTAGTCTTTCAATATTACGTTAGAGGAAATAGCTCTTATATTTTTATTTAAGTGAGTGTAAAAGTAAATAAATGAGTTTTGTATAATAGGCAATACAGTGGGTGATCGGTTAACGAACTGATCGGTTAACGAACAAATCGGTTAACGAACACTTTCACGAAAGATTTTTGTGTTCGGATAACGAACACATATTCGGATAACGAACAATTTCAAGAAAGATTTTTTGTGTTCGGACAACGAAAACATATTCGGTTAATGAACAAAACGAATTCTAACGAACACTTCTCGGCCTGAAAAAAATTTATATTAATCATTTGTGATCATTTTGCATACGAAATAAGATCACTGAAAGGAGAAATGTTTAAAGAAGATGAACTAACGACAGAAGAACTCCAAGAAATTTTGAATGAAGAACACCAAGAAACACAGCGAAATGTGTCTCCTACTCTTGATGTACTAATGATGAAAGAGGACCAATGCCAACATCTGCCATTAAAGATATTTTGAAAAAGTGGGAGGATGTCAGAGCAATGGTCTTAGAATGGCATCCAAACCAAGCTGATGTCAGTAGGTTTGAGGATCTTTTTCAACGACAATGCTATTAGTTAGTTCCGGAAAATCCTGAAAAAGTGAGAAAAGCAATCGACAATGGACCGCCCCATAAGCATAAAATGATAAGGATTGATTAATATGCAAGACTATATGTATGTATAATTTTTTAAAAAACTTATTAAGAAATTATACATTTTTTAAAATTTAATTTTTAGGGTCTCCAGAACGAATTAATCGATTTCACATAGAAGTCTATGGTAAATCGATGATCAGTTAACGAACAATTCGGATAGCGAACATAGTCTTGGAACGGATTATGTTCGTTAACCGATCACCCACTGTATATACTTATATAGAAAGCAGACTTCTTATTTAGTATAAGCTCCAAAAGTTTTCCTTCTGTTACATGTACCTGGTTAGTGTGTCATGTTAAGTATCTGATCTTATGAAAAAGTCAAAACAGCCTTTTCTGCAGTAATTGCCTGTCTATGTGTAGCAGGTGGTTGAGAGGTGATCTTTCGACTGATATTGAGATGAGACTGTTATCTGGTTTTTAGTGTTTAAATTGAAGTATTTTGATAGAACAAAACTCACATCCTCCTAAGCAATGATGTCAATTTATCACCATCTTTCGGCTGATACACCGGGAAGAGAAACTATTCTCTGATGCTTAGTTATTTTAGAATTGTGCCACATTCACTACAGCATTGTTTTACTTGGTCTTGAAACTCCTTCTTTTAACTTGTAAAGTTGAATTAATTTTATCAATTGAGCAATGATGTATAATTTATCACCATCTTTCGGCTGAAATGATGATGAAAAATAGTTAATCTGATGCTTTATAACAGTGAAAAAAAAAACTATGACTACTGCATGTTTTCGATTATTTTGCATTTAGGCTAAATAGGGGTGCACAGCAATTTGGGCTTTTAATTATTAGAGTTTATTCAAAAAATGGTGATGTGCTTTTTAAACTAAAAATACAAAAACAAAAAAAAAATCCCCTTTTTGTCAAGAAACTATATACGTTTAGTTACAAGTCTTAATCATCGTGTAATCCACAAGTTCATTTTAAAATAAATTCCTCACTGGATAAGAGTTAAATATTTTAATTAATGGAAAGTTTTTCTTTTTTCTCTTTGAAAAAATTACTTAATTTCAAACAGAGTTCGACAGTGCTCAGCTTATAAAATGTTGATTTTGTTGTTGAAAGATTTTGCTATGTGTCCTGAAGGAGTAATTATTAAGTGGATTATCTAAAATTTGCATGTTGTAATGAAAGTCAGAATTTTTTTAATCAAGTGAGAATGTAGAACAATGACAGCCTAAAAGTGAGAAATAACTTGCATGTGTGGTGAAGTTTGCACAAAATGTCCTAATACTGTATTAAATGTATTGGAATTTTAAAAACTGCTTTGAAAGTATTATTTATAACTGCCAAAGAAAAGCACTTGTTGGTAGTCTGCATATCGTAATATCATTGAAAATATTGGGTTTTTAAACAGCCGTGCAAATTTCCAAAGCAATTTCAGCAAAAACGAAAAATTTATCAACATTACAGGTTTACAATAGAATCTGTTCAAACTGGGCACATCAAAGAGGGAACTTAAGCTTGGGATTCAAAGTTTTAGAATTTTGATTTATTTTAAATTATGTTTTCAGGCTTTCGTGGGCCACAGGTTGTGCACCCTTAGACTACGAAAAAATACTTCAGTGAAAAATTGCCTAGGTGTTTTAATTTAAATTGTTTTTCCATGTATTTATTAAGTTGATGTGTGTGTGTCATAAATGTTTATTAAGTTTAGTTGTTTCAAGTATATTTTATCACTTGTATTTAAGCAATGATGTTATACGCATCACCATCTTTCGGCTGAACATGCTGATGAAATATTTTTATCTGATGCTTAAATTTTGTGTTTAGTTTATTGTTTGACATATACTCAGGGCAGTCTTTTATACTTTTTGAATTTTATCTATGTTTGTATTTGTCTACCAATTTTTTTTATGGGTGATTTATGTAGCAAGTGTGCTAGTTTTTAAAATTGTTAACCAGTGCTTGCATTTAAAACCCAATGCTTTATTAAGTTATGTGGTTTTAAATTCTAGTGACTAAGCGTATGGGCTGTCGCGCCACTGAGTTTAGAGTCTATTTAAATTATATTTAAGGTGTGATACATAATGTTTTAATTCTGCTGTCGATTTTTTTTTTTTCTTTTTGTGATTGCATCGCATGATTGCCTTAGTTTGAATAGTTAGGTTGTTAATTTACTTAAGTAAGTGAGACTACATATTCACCTTTATAATGATGCATATTCATCACCATCTTTCGGCTGAGATGTTATTTATCTGATGCTGGGTAAAGATGTTAAAATTTTTATTGTTTGATTGGTTAAATGCTTTTTGTTACACTGCGGAACTCTTAATGATTAATGTATCATATCCTCATCTTTTTACTGAAATGATCAGTTAATCTTTCAGGCACTATTCCAATTTAACTGTTGATTTAAGTCTACCATTGCTCTTAAATGATACATATTCATCACCCTTTTTCATTTTCCATTAATCATTTTTTTTTTTTCATATTCATCAGCATTGATTAAGTGTTTATTGTCTGATAAGTTAAGATGTTATATAGTTTTTAAGAGTGTCTTGTTTAACTAAGGGTAGCATATCTGAAGCTTTACTGCCACTGTATAGCTAGGTTACCCTAATTTAAATAGATGTTGATTTTCATTTAAGTTTCTTTAATAACTACATCTTTACCTATATAATGATGCATATTTATCACCATCTTTCGGCTGAGATCCTTGATGAGATATTATTTATCTGATGCTGGGTAAAGATGTTAAAATGTTTGTTTAGTTGTACTTTTTATTACCCCAAGGTTCGGTTTTAATCCCTTGCTTTATTAATTTTAAGTTTCCTAAATGAAACTGCATCTTTACCTATATAATGATGCATATTCATCACCATCTTTCGGCTGAGATCCTTGATGAGATGTTATTTATCTGATTATGGGTAAAGATATTAAAATTTTTGTTTGTTTAGTTGTGCTTTTTATAGCACCAAGATTTCATCAGTTTTACAAACCTTTTTTGTATTTACCTCACCTAGTCCTTACTAAGTTTCGAAGAGTATTTATTTTTTATTTTATATCAACCTTTTTCTTTCCTTTGATATTTTTCTAGTGATTTTTGCCTCAAATTTATTATAAAATTTCTCAATTTCAGCCTGTATATCTTCTCGGCCTGGCCAGTGCGGGCGATGTGATGGTTACATACTAGAGGGGAAAGAGTTGGAGTTCTACCAACGAAAGATAAAAGCTAAAAAGGGCAAATAGACTATGTGTTAAAATAAAAAAAAATATGTTGATATTGTCTTCTTTTTTTCTTTTGTGAGCATTGTTGTTGCTTGGAGCTAATCTCGTGATGCATCTAAACAGTGAAGCCTGCTGTCAAAGTTAAGTTTTACTGAACTGCTAACAACATAGTAAAGAAAAATTTCTTAGTTCCCTTCATTGTTCGATTAAGGTTGAACCGTCCAAGTTTTCTCATGCTAGTGATAGGGTTTTTACTGTGGTCTGAGGAGGGCATGTTGATTTCAGAATAACATAACTTTTGCTGGGGGTCTGTCCAGGCCAAATTTACAACCGATTAGCAGTACCTTAACAAATTCGACTTTATGATAAACGGTAGTGTAACAAAATTCTTTTTCTTCAAATTTTATTTTTGTACCCCGTAAGAAACGAAAAATCCATACTTTTGTGTTGATTTTTGATATAATTTTTAATTTTAACAAAATTGGTACACCTCAGAGAAACCTAGGCAGACCCCTGGTTTGTATGGTCTGGTAAATTTCAACTTGGTCGCATATGTTAAACATAAGTCAGTAGGACTAACTAGTGTGGGAAATATGTATATTCAGAGCTGATAGTGCTCTGGAAAAAGTCCGGATTTTCGCTAACCGTGATCCGGAAATCGAAGGTCCAGACGTTTCAAAAAGTCGATCACAGAAGTTTCCAGAAATCAAATTTTCAAAGTTGGAACTTAAAAACTCAGTTTATTTTATTTGATTGTAAGGGAGAGCCAGAGAGATACTTTAGAAGCTTATATTTATGATTAATATTAATTTTTTATCAGTAAATAGTTGTTATAATCACAAACTCAAGAAAGACATTTGTAAATTTTAATTACTTCTCCAGGTCATCATAGCTGTGTGTAAATGGTATAGGTATGTGTAAAATTTTAAATATATTTTAAGTAAATTCAGAAAAATTGAGAAAAGGAAAAGAACCTTGTTTAAATTTTTTTTTTTTTTTTTTTTTTTAAAGCTCGAGATATTTTCCGGAATTTTGTCTTGGGTTCACAATCATCCCTTGTATAAGCGCCAAATGAGTACATTCGTTTTTCCTCAATTGAGCTAATTCTATCTACCATTCCTAGAATCCTTGTGTGTTGGTGCCCTGATACACTACTTTACACTCGCCCGCCGATCCTAGTTTAAAAACAGTGGCGTGTAGCCTGGTACATTCAATGTTTAGTTTGTTATTTTTCTGTTGGTAAAGTGAATTATAAAATCAGGCTAAGTACCCAAGTATTTAGGTATTGACGGCAGTTTGTTAGAATCAGTTCGAGTTATCAATCGACTTAGTATTAGCGTAAAATTGTTTTAAAGTTAAAATTCGTTCAAAACGAGACTACCATACTGATAATTTTCTAAATCGGGAAAAATTTGCGATCATTTCAATGCTAGATTCTAGTGCCCTATAATACTTGGAAATGATTTTTTTTTTTTTTTTAGAAATAGCTTAAATTTTCGATTCTACTGATACAAAGCAGTTTAGATATGACAATATTTGCATAATTCGAGAATTATGATTAAGAAGTTGAGCAAGTACAGGCACGGGATTCCAGGAATTTTGTTATGCAAAAACTTATTAGCCAAAATTTAAAATTCCGGCTCTTCTGTAATCTCCTTTCTACTCGTTCGCTAGCATATATCAGGGCCGGATTTACGTATAAGCTGTAGCTTGGGGCCCCCCCCCAGATCCTACTTTCCCCCCTTGTTTTATTCGGAGTTGGGGGCCCTCAGAAGCCCAAAATGCATTTTTTTTTTTTACATTGTCGGATATAATAAATATAAATAAATGACTGAATAAAACAAAAAACTTCGTTGTCATTAGAAGGGAACATATCATCTTTCAAGCAATTTGAGTATTAATAAATTATTTATAAATAAACAGTTTTTTAATTTAAAAGGTAAAAATGTTTTTTTTTCCCCCATCATTCGATCGTCAGACTATTTAATATCTGTTTCTAAGGATCAGAATTCCCTTTTGTTTTACTCTAAAATTGTACATATTTAACGCTTTCGTGTGATATGCAGCAGTTTTAAATATCACTTTAAAATCTAAAAAAGGACAGAAATTGTCAGTTCAAAAAAAAAAAAAAATTATCTAATACTTTTGAATAAGAATTTAAATAACTACACACGTTTGTTTTACTATCTCATTCTATATAGCAATATTTAGTGTAGACAGTTACGTGTGGGTGTGATGATGACGTAATAAAAGAGGCATACAAAAATGTTAAAATCCACAATATTATATTTTTAAACTCCTCGAAATGGTAAAAGAGGTATACAAATTAACTGTCGCAAACAAATTAATATTAAGTAAGAACGAAACAAAAATGATATCGAAATATGCTGAATCACTAATGAGACCGGGATGAAAGACATCGAAACCTATTTGATTGTAAGAGTATAACTAAAAGGTGTTTCTGAAATCTATCAGGCTTTAATTTTTTTTTTTCTGTCACAAACTGTGTCAGTAATCAAAAATAATAAATTCGTTAGATTTCAATATTGGTTCTTTTTATTCTTTGATTATATGTTAAAAATTAACAGATATTTGTCTTTTAAAACATTTCATTCTACAATTGTAATTATCTAAAACTAATTGATATAAGGGGCCGTTCAAAAAGTACGTACACAAAAATGGAGAAATTTTAACCCCCTCCCCCCCTTAGAGTACGTACATTTTATTAGTCTTCCCCCCTTTTTCATAAAAATTAAAATAATTATGTTTTAAATAAAATTAAATATTTATTTAATATAAATTATTAATTTGAACAATAACTCCCAACTTTATGTACGTACTTTGTATAATACCTCCTCCCCCTTCGGGACGTACGTACTTTTTGAACGGCCCCTAAAGCTTTAGTGTGTTTCACTGATATGTTGAATGCTCGTTTTGGCTGGATTCCCGGGGCTGTTGCTCTTTCACATCCTAGCCATTATACACCATCAAGAGCAGAGCTGATACTTTAAACCCGTATGACATTTATTCTCTCTGATATTTAATAAGTCCTTAAAAATATAAGCCAAACATTAACCTAAATAATGACAATTTTTTTTCTCGCACAAAAATTTAGCAAATGTACTTAAAATAATTAAAAAGAAAGCAAAAATAATGAAGAAATATTTTCAATCTGAACATCAATTAAATAATATCAGCTTACGAAATGTTCTTTTTATTTATACAAACAGTATTAATATAACGGTCCTCGCCTGCTCCAGGGACTGCTGCATTGGGTTCAAAATGACAAGGCTACGGAGTTGAATATTAGTAGTCGTAAACTCGAAATTGGGTCGACTGTTCAACGACGGTTATAAAATAAACTAATAAATTTCGCCGGGATAGCCTGGTTGATAGGGCGTTGGACTCGTGTTCGTGAGAATGGGAGTTTGAATCCAGCCGGCAGAAGAATACCCATGAATAAAATCGTGACTGGTGCATGTTAAAACTGTTGGGGTCACAATGTCCTCCAAGTTTTCATAACAAATAAATACCTCTGGGTACTAATCTAGCAGTTCCCTTGTCTTCTGGATTGGGTTCAAAATTACGAGGCTACGGAGTTGAATAAAAAAAGTCGTAAACTCGAAATTGGGTCGACTGTTCAACGACGGTTATAAAATAAACTAATAAATTTCGCCGGGATAGCCTGGTTGATAGGGCGTTGGACTCGTGTTCGTGAGAATGGGAGTTTGAATCCAGCCGGCAGAAGAATACCCATGAATAAAATCGTGACTGGTGCATGTTAAAACTGTTGGGGTCACAATGTCCTCCAAGTTTTCATAACAGATAAATACCTCTGGGTACTAATCTAGCAGTTCCCTTGTCTTCTGGATTGGGTTCAAAATTACGAGGCTACGGAGTTGAATAAAAAAAGTCGTAAACTCGAAATTGGGTCGGCTGTGCAATGACTGTTATAAAATAAACTAATAAATTTGGCTGGGAGAGCCTGGTTGATAGGGCGTTGGACTCGTGTTCATGAGAATGGGAGTTTGAATCCAGCCAGTATAAGAATGCCCATGTATAAAATGGTGACTGGTGCATGTTAAATCTGTCGAGGTCACAAAGTCCTCCAAGCTCTCAAAACAAATAAATTCCTCTGATTACTAATCTAGCAGTTCCCTTGTCATCTGGATTGGGTTCAAATTTACAAGGCTACGGAGTTAAACATTGTTAGCCGTAAACTCAAAATTGAGTCGATTGTTCAACGGCGGTTATAAAAAAAAATAAAACTAATAATCAAATTGTATTTTGTTGTTTTCTTTCTAACTCTTTGCATATTTTCTACGCACATTCGAAATTTCATGTTTCTAAGTCTTATAGATTTTGTAACGTAAAGCGAAAAATTCATTAAGCATTGCAAATAAAATATATTCAAAATGAATCTAAAAAAAAAAAAAAAAAAAACCCTGTTAAATATATAGTGGCCCAGCACGCCGAATTTTTACTTTGTGCTTAAAATTTGTTTCTTTTGTAACTTTTTCCCTCGTTCAAAAAATATGTTCAATAAAAGAAAGGTTCTACATAATAGTCTCATCACAATTAATATACAGGGTGTTTATAAATTCCCGGGCCCATTTTGATGTTCAATAACTCATAAAGTAATGAAGATATAAACAAACTTATGGCATTTATTGATGGAATAACTCAGGACTTCTTAAACTTTTTTATATAGCGACCCCCTTCAAGCTTAGGAAATTTTAAACGACCCCCTCCTCCATATAATGAAATATATATTAACCGTAGATGTAGATGTAATATCGCACTATTTTACAATGTAAATAAAATAAGGATTAAAGAATACGTACCCATTCATTTCACATATATATAATTGGAAACGTTGACGGGATATCGGTCAGAATAAAACACAATAAATAGAATGACATAAAACTATATAGATATTTATTCAATAGAAAAAATAAACTTTTGTAACAATTTTTTTAATAAAAACATATTATTAACATCAAACAATATTAATGTGACGGATGTGATTGTTTATTTTTACACAAATAATTAAATCTAGGCTCAATTTGAGTTAGTGCAGATCGTAATAAATTTTCAACGTTTATTAAAGTTGAACGGTATTTTGATTTTATGTAAGTTAATGTGGAAAAGGCTGATTCACATAAATATGTTGTACAAAATGGCAGTAATTTGTTCATTGCCATTTCCGATAGTAGGGGATATTCTGATTTGATTTCTATCCAAAATTCATGCACAGGCACTTGAGAAAATCTAAGTCGCAAGGTAGTATCACTTGTTAATTCGGCAAATTCTTCTTGTGCTTTTAAGTTTAAAAAATTAATTTCTTCCATTTCAATTGAAAATGGATTGCAAATCCATTGTTGTGTATCGATATCATTGGGAAAATACCTATGCATGTAAACTTCCATATCCTTCAAATGATTAACTATAATTTTTGTTATAGGAGTATCTTTTTTTGAAATATTGTTACTAATTATATACTCGTCAGTAAATGGAAACATTTCGAGCGATCCACTTTCCACTCTGTTCTTCCATATAAGAATTTTTTTAACAAAGGCCTCAAGTTTATTTTTTAACATAAACATATTAACGCAGACTCCCTGCATTGATAAATTCATATCATTGATTTTATCAAAAATATCTGCCAAATAGCATAGCTTGAGAAGCCATAAATTATCTTGAAAATAATCGGCCAAATTAGAATTTTGCTCTGTTAGAAATATAAGAACTTCATCTTTTAAAGTTAATAATCGTTTCAAACTTCGACCTCTTGATAGCCACCTAACTTCAGCATGTAGCAATAAACTTGTATAATCCGAATCCATATCAATGCACAAATTTTTAAACAATCGACTATTAAGTGCTCGACTTTTAATAAAGTTAATGATTTTGACTGCATCAAAAAACACAGTGTTTAATTCTGGTGCAATTTTTTTAACAACAAGTGCCTCTCGGTGAATTATACAATGTGTAAATGTAATACGATCATTTCCAGCTTTAACAAATGCTGTAAAACCAAGATCTTGTCCGGTCATTGCTGCAGCACCGTCCGTGCACACACCAACACAATTTTTCCAATTTAATCCTTCTTTTTCAAAAAACTCATTTACTTTTTTATATATATCTTTTCCACGAGTATGACCTTCCAGAGGACGACAAAACAGTATATCTTCATGAATGCTTCCCTCATAAATATATCTTACAAAAAGTAACAACTGTGCCATTTTTGAAATGTCTGTCGACTCGTCCAGTTGTATTGCAAACTTTGAGCTGTCTTTAAGCCTCATAAGAAGCTGTTGAAATTGATCATTGCTAATGTCTGAAATTCTTTTGGACACAGTGTCATTTGATAATGGAATTTTACTAATTTCAGCAGCATACTGTTTTCCATGAACAATTTCAGACATTCTTATAGCTGCAGGTAGTAAAAGTTGCTCTCCAATAGTAAAAGGCTTTTTCGTTTTTGCTATCAAATACGAAACTTCATACGATGCCAATAGATATTTATCATTCAAAGTAACATACTTCTCCAAAGTGTTCTTTTCTTTATTTGATGTTTGCAAAAGACGCTCAAAATATTCTATTGGCTTTTTTGATAACGTTGCATGTTTAGTATTCAAATGTCGTTGCAGTTTTGATGGTTTCATGCTTTCTGCAGCCAAAACTTCTTTGCAAATTAAGCACACTGGTTGTTCTTCATTGTTGTGAGAAGAGCATGTGAAGCCATACTGCAAATATGATTCGTCATATTTTCTTTTTTTTGTTTTGCTAGAAGTCGGATTTGAAGCACTGCAACTTGGTTGTGACGGCGTGGCAGACTTATTAGTTGGAATTTTAATTAGCCATTTATCCATGATGGTTAAATAATAATAAATAATTAAACAAAATGTAGTTGAACTTTAACGTAATAATTAAGAACACCAACTGAAAATTACACAGTAAATACACACATGTCACTACGAAGACAAAGCTGAGTCCAAACTGAAGTACAAACAGAAAAATAACTACACTCGAATCTTTACCAGTGCAATGACAACAAATTACGATCAGATCAACCCCGACGCATGGCGTGTTCAAAGTGTGCAGCGCACAAAGGCACCGTATCACAAAGACGCCGAAAAAGAAGCTTTCATTTAATTTTTTTTATTATTCTTTTATAAAAATAATATGCCGATTCGCCTAGCCTAGCTTGATTATGCTTCCGTATTGTATGTGTAAGTTGTAAGGCGACGCGGCGTCTGGGTACTTATAATCACTAAGTTATCTTGCAAACACTGACGCCGGCGGCCAGACATCAATGTCGAACGTTCAGTTGAAAATCGAGGAGCGCGTTGTATTTATTATTTTAAATGCTACTTCCATATTTTCATTTATAGGCCCCACATAACAGTTTTGCATTGCCACTTTTTTCAAAAAATAGTTATAATAAAACTACAATAGTATTTTGTATGATTTATATTTGTACGTAGTGTGTATACTAATTTTAAAATTTTATTTATAATGATTGAAAAGTATCAGATCTTTGCGACCACTTTTCAGTAGTCTCGCGACCCCCCTGGGGGTCGCGACCCACAGTTTAAGAAGCCCTGGAATAACTCATATATTTTCCTTTTCAGGTTGGAACATCTTTACTTTTGTAAATATCGTCTACGCGTGTGGTTAATTTCAGATAATTTAATTTTCCAGTCCGAATATCTATACTTTTCTGAATAACGTCTGCTTATTAATTGCATTTTTCTCTCTTTTGTTTTTGGCAACTATTGCAATGTTATGTTTACTTTTGATGTGTTTGTTCTATGTAGTTCTTTTCTATGTGATGTTTTATTCGAGCAGATATTAAGGAGAATGCATACACCACAAGAGAAAGCACAGATTTTATGGTGGTTCATAGAAACGAAATCGATAGTGCAAGCACAGAGAAATTGCAGATGAATTTACCAAAAAGATCCTCCATCCAAAGGCAGCATCTTACGGTGGAAAAAGAATTTTCTAGAAACTGGAAGTATCGCAGATAAGAAACAATCCGGACGTTCCTGCACAAGTGATTTTGACGTTGAGCATGTCAGACAGAAATTTTTAGACAATTCTTGAAGATCTGTGAGATCAGTGGCAAGAGAATTGGATAGGCCAATTTCGACGGTGTATAAGGTTATTAAGAAACAATTAAGACTACATGCATACAAAGTTTAAATTGTTCAAGGTTTGGAACCGGACGATAGGCCTAAGAGGATGGCGCTTGCAACAGATATGGTAGGAAGGGTAGAAGATGCTGCTGATTTTTTGAAGCGCATAATGTTCTCCGACGAAGCATCCTTTCATGTTTCTGGCATTGTTAAACGCCATAATGTGCGCATATGGGGATCTGAAAGCCCCCATGAATACCGTGAGACGCAAAGGGATTCCCCAAAGGTTAATGTGTGGTGTGGACTAATGCACGACCGAGTCATTGGGCCTTTCTTTTTTACAGAAAAGATGGTCTCATCAGTCGTATACTTAGACATGTTGGAAAACTTCGTATTTACACAACTAGAAGAGCTTCAGCCACGTGTCTTTTTGCAACAAGATGGTGCACTACCTCATTGGGGTATCATCGTTCTTTGTCGTGTATTTAGCCGTTCGAGGCTATGTTTACGAACTATCACGCCTACGCAATCGAATTGGGACTTTCCCTCTAAAAGTTTCAGTTTGTATTCCTCATCTGTTAGCGTTGCGTTAAGACGCATCTTTTGTATTCTAAATTCTAAATGTTGTAATTAATTAATAAATAGTGCTTGTTAGATGTAAGAGTGTTATTTCCTAAAACCCCACGCTATGGGACAGCACACTGGCGACGAGTTGGTGAATTTTATTTTTCATTGATACAAAATATCATCGCTTGAAAAAGTTTCGTTTCATAACGAAACTAATTTGGATTAAGGTTTCAAGTACCTGAAGATAGGTAATATTTTTGCTCTTGAAGACTGCTCCAGGTAGGACAATTTATTTCTTTTTCCAAATGGAGGACCTCATCTCACAATTAGTTGAACAAAATAAATTGTTAATGTCGGCGCTACAGCCGAAAGACGAAATCAGAAACAAAAGTAACGTTACTGGTGTGAATTTCGAGAAATTCGATGATTCCCAAGAAACATTTGAATCATTTTTGGAGCGGTTTGAGGCTTTTTTGGACATACAAAATGTTCCAAATGAAAAACGAGCAAAAACATTAATTTCCAGCTTATCAGCAAAATTGTATAATTTGTTAAAAAATTTGTTGGCTCCCAACAATCCAGCTGAAGCTGATTTTGAAACCTTAAAAAACACTCTTAAAGATCATCTTCACCCAAAACCATTAATTATTCCTAGCAGACATATTTTCCTTAATCGTAAACAACACGAGGGAGAAAGTATTAATGCTTATTTAGCAGAACTTCGTTCATTGGCAATGCCATGCAATTATAAACAAGAACTGCTGAACACTATGCTGCGGGACGTTTTTGTGAGCGGTCTCCGTGATCGTGCCACATTAGACAGACTTTTTGAAGAAGATGATATAGATCTCGAGCGCACTGTAAAAATTGCTTTGGCCATGGAAAAGGCTAGCAAGAGCACCCAAGAAATAATTGGGAAGGCAACAGAAATTAAAGAATTTAAGGCTAACAGGAAAAAAGAACCGAAACAATTCTGGTCTAACAAAACGAAAGAAAAAAATAACTTTGCATGTTATCGGTGTAAGGGATCTAATCATTCCTCAAGGGAATGTAAATACAAATCTGCAACATGCGGCTACTGCCATAAAGTTGGACATCTAACAAAAGCGTGTTTTTCTGCCGCTAGAGCAAAACAAAAAAAACATGTTAACCAGAAACAAATTGGCACTGAACCCGGATGTTCATGTGAAAATACTATATCCGTACCGTTGCACGCATTAAATGACAAAACATTTAGCGAGGAATTACCTAAAAGACCACCAATAATGATTAAAGTAAATATAGAAAATTCTCCAGTTCAAATGGAGGTCGACACTGGAGGAACAGTATCGGTTATGAGCATTAATAGGTTTCGAAAAATCTCTAATAAAAAGATAAAACCTACTAAACTGATTTTCAAAACCTATAAGGGAGATGAGGTTGTACCGCTTGGATATGTTTCTGTTAAAGTTGATTATAATAATATATCATATAACTTAAATTTATATCTAGTTAAAGAGAATTTAGATACTATTTTTGGTAGAGAATGGCTTTATGAAATTCCATTAAATTGGAATACCATTAAAACAATTAATACTGTAAATACTAAAGTTAATTTCGATTTGTCTAAACTTTTAAAAGACTTTAAATATCTCTTTACTGATGAATTAGGGGAAATTAAAAATTATGAATGTAAACTTGAGTTAAGGGAAGATACCAAACCCATTTTTTGCCGACCCCGGCAAGTTCCCTTCGCGCTAAAACAGAGAGTCAATCAGGAAATCGAAAGACTCGAAAGGGAAGGATTAATCGAAAAAATAAACATATCCGATTGGGCCACGCCCATAGTTCCGATTGTCAAACACAACGGATCGATTAGGCTATGTGCTGATTACTCAGTAACGATAAACAAACACTTAAAGGTACAAAAACACCCTCTTCCTCGAACTGAAGATATTTTTGCCTCACTTAGTGATGGCAGGGTATTTTCTAAAGTTGATTTTAGCCAAGCTTATTTGCAAATGAAGGTTGAAAAGGAAAGTCAGAAACTCCTAACCATTAATACAGAAAAAGGTCTTTATACTCCAAAAAGATTAATGTACGGAATTAATGCGGCTCCGGCCATTTGGCAAAAATACATCGAAAGTGTATTCCATGGTCTTGAAGGAGTTGAAGTATTTTTTGATGACGCACGCATAGCAGCTCCCGATAACGAAACTCATTATTTCAGATTACGAAAATTTTTTGAAAGATGTCAAGAACATGGTCTGAAAATCAATAAGGATAAAAGTAAATTCTTTCAAAGTGAAATTGAGTTTTTAGGATATAGGATAAGTTCTAAAGGACTTTCAAAAACATCGGAGAAAATAGCTGCAATTAAAAATGCTAAACAACCACGAAATGTTCAAGACGTTCAGTCATTTATGGGTCTCGTGAATTTTTATTCAAGGTTTTCTAATGACTTAGCAACTTTGGCCTATCCTTTATACAACTTAACCAAGAAAACCGTTGCTTGGAAATGGGATCGCACTTGTCAGGAAGCTTTCGAAAATGTGAAAAACGAAATTTGCTCTGACAAAATACTAACTCATTATGACCCAAATCTTCCTGTCTTGCTATCTTCTGATGCTTCACCTGTAGGATTGGGAGCAGTACTTTCCCATAAATTCCCAGATGGTTCAGAACGACCCATAGCATTTGCCTCCAGAACTCTATCTCCAACGGAGCAACGTTACTCTCAAATTGACAAAGAAGCTTTGGCAATCGTTTGGAGTGTTAAAAAGTTTTACCTCTACTTAAAGGGAAATAGATTCACTTTGATTACTGACCACAAGCCCCTGGTTTCCATCTTTTCATGTAAAAAGGGTCTCCCAGTCCTTTCTGCGACAAGACTTTTGCATTATGCTCTTGTTCTGCAAGCTTATAATTTTGATATCGTTTATCGCAATACAAAGGACCACGGCAACGCTGACTGCTTATCACGTCTACCATTGAAATCTGAAGAACTGGAATTAAAAGATGATATTGCAGTATACCAAATTTCCCAAATTGAAACCTTACCCGTTACTGCCAAAGATTTAGCAAAAGCCACGCAGTTCGATGAACACTTGGGAAAACTTTTAAAAATATTACAATATGGAGGTCAATTAGAGGGGAAGGAAAAATATACCTTACAGGATGGGTGTATTATGTATGGGCAACGAGTGTGTATTCCAGACTGCTACAAAGCAAAAATACTAGACGAGTTGCATCATGGGCATCTTGGTGTAGTAAAAATGAAAGCAATTGCCAGATCTTACGTGTATTGGCAAGACATTGACCAAGACATAGAAAATTCTGCGAAAAACTGTGTGGACTGTGCTAGGTTCAAAACGGACCCAGCAAAAGCAAAAGTTCATCATTGGGAATATCCCAGTGCACCATGGGAAAGAGTGCACATTGATTTTGCAGGACCTATATTTGAACGGATGTTTCTACTTATTGTTGACGCACATTCAAAATGGCTTGAAGTTTACCCCATGAAGACAGCCAACTCATTCAAGACAATTGAATGCCTCCGAGATTGCTTTTCACGTTTTGGACTACCTGTAGTGTTAGTTTCCGACAACGGCACACAGTTTACTTCACAAGAGTTCCAAACATTTATACGAAGCAATGGAATTAAGCATAAGACATGCGCCCCTTTCAAGCCATCCAGCAATGGACAAGCAGAGCGCTACGTGCATACATTAAAACAATCTCTCCGTGCCATGCAGAACTTTGCAGGAAATATCCAGCAAAAGGTTTTGCACCTTCCTCATGCAATATCGCAAGGCTCCTAATATGACAACTATGATTAGTCCGGCTATGCTTTTCCTTAAGAGAGACATCAGGACTAGAATAGATCTTGTTCTCCCTGACTTGGTCGGAAGAGTCAATGAGAAGATCAGAAAAAGCACGTATGATTTTCAAGATCGTATTTTTCACGAAGGTGATAAGGTGGCTATTCGAGACTATCGTTCACCCAACGCAAGGTGGAAATTTGGAACTGTCATGAGCAAAGATAGAGCTCTTCACTACACAGTTAATGTACAAGGTACACTGTATAGACGCCACGTAGACCAAATGCGACCAACAGGAGACCAGATCTTGGATAAGACTATTCACGTTCCACGAATTAGTTTCAGCAGTGAAACTCCACACATGGGCACCGCGGATAATTCTCCTGCACCCACTGATCCTGGTGGAGATATCCAAAAACACTCTGGATCTGTCAAATCAACACCAGAAACTCGCCAACCATCTCCAACTAAGAACCCGAGTTCAGCTGTTTTGCCGAGAAGTACTACATCCTCAACTTCTCAACAAACTCCATTTCAGCCGAGGCGATCACAAAGGATTAGACGGCCCCCTAAGAGACTTGACCTTTAAATCTCCATTTTAAAGGGGGAGGAGATGTCGTGTATTTAGCCGTTCGAGGCTATGTTTACGAACTATCACGCCTACGCAATCGAATTGGGACTTTCCCTCTAAAAGTTTCAGTTTGTATTCCTCATCTGTTAGCGTTGCGTTAAGACGCATCTTTTGTATTCTAAATTCTAAATGTTGTAATTAATTAATAAATAGTGCTTGTTAGATGTAAGAGTGTTATTTCCTAAAACCCCACGCTATGGGACAGCACATTCTTAGTTCTTTGAATGACCATTTTCCAGGAAGATGGATTGGGCGAGGAGGTCCAATTCCTTGGTCACCCAGATCAGCTGATATAACGCCGCTGGACTTTTTTCTTTGGGGATTTATAAAGGACAATGTTTACAGGAGGATGACCTAAAAGCCAGAATTACAACCGCAATAGCCTCTGTGAATGCCGACATGTTTGCCGCTACCTGGCGTGAAATTGACTATCGACTTGATATTCTCCGTGCGACGAAGGGGGCACACGTGGAAGTTCATTGACAAGGGTCATGAAACTTTTTGAGTCTATCTAACCATTTATGTTACTAATTTTAATCTATTATTTTATGAGTTATTAAACATCAAAATGGGTCAGGGACTTTATAAACACCTTGTATTTAACAATAAAGTAATATTATCAAAGTTTTTAATAATGTAATGTTAATACTCAACAATAAAAATTAATGACAGTTTACTTCAGGTGTATAGAAATGGAATTGAACTTATAAGGGCCCCATCATTTTCAGTAGCTTAGGGCCCCACCAAGCTTAAATCCGGCCCTGGCATATATAATTCCCGTGTTCATACGTCACAAAATCTGGATTGTGCATTTTAGTATCTCTAATTCGTTCTATTTGTGTTTATAAGAAATCCTTGCAGTGTTTAATTCTTTTTGTTTCACGTGACTGAATTCATCGTATGGCGAGACAATTCTGCAATTTTCTTCGGCCGTTAGCATTACTGATTCTTGCTTAACTGGATAAATTTAATACGGTTCGTGTGATTCAACAATTTTGTTTGTTAATGTTAATTACGTTTTTTTAATTGTGTGATTTACAAAGTAAGAGGGGGAAATAATTCAGTGTATGTTTTGTTATTGTGTCAGTGTTGTTACTTATTTACATTAAAATGACAGCCTTTTATTTACCGACGTACAGAAATAAAAAGTGAGTACTAAAGATACACATTAAAAAAAATATTTCAGGTAATTTCTTTGATCAGCAGTCATTTTCTGCGCATGGAAATCTGACAATAACTCCTGAAAACACGATCGAAAAGTCACTTGGATCAACTGTGAAATGAATTTAAAGCTGCAAAAGTAATTAACAGAACTCATAATTTTGTCGGACTAAAAATAGCTATATTTATTGATTTCTTTAATTGCGTTCAGGTGCTTCCGCAAGTTGTGGATCAATTATTGGCAATCGAAATTGGCTGCAGGTGGCGTAGAGCAGAACTCTCTACCTATGGCAACACTTTCCCCATTAGAAAACCATATGAAACTGAAAACTACATTAAACATGGTTCTAAAGAAAAGTATCACGGAAATTTTAGGAAGTATTTTTATTGAATAAAAAGGGAAAATATTGTGGTGAGAAGGGGAAGGGCTAAAGGCATGAAACCGGTCTCGCCCCAAATGGCGAGTGCGGATGTATTTGAACTTTTAAATCAATGATACGGTAGTAGCATTGATTTTAATTGAGAGATCTGGATGGCGCCTACATTTATGGAATAGTTTGCTCTCATTTGCTTTTTGTTGAAAATTATTTCATACAACAGAAACGGTCCCTAAAGCATTGTCGAGGGTCAATCTCATTAAATGCGAGACAAGCACTTTTGATCACCACAGGGAAAATATAAATAGCGGGTCTCTATCTTTTAAGGAATTGGTAACTAATTTTAAACCATAGTTTCTACTGCAGAATGGCAACAAGGAAATGATAACGTCGGATCAATGGGCTTTTCGCATTGTGATTGGCTGTTGACTATCACTCATGGTTGCAAGAATTTGGGAAGTTATCGCGTTTATTGTGAATTAAAATAAAAATTTCAATAATTTTGTGCACGCCTGTCTGTGTTCTCGCGTAATCTCGTATTTGGTGTGATGAAACAATTGGTTCATTGATGGATTGTGTTTACATTTATTTCGTAAACAGACACTGGAAAAGAGGAGATTTGTGTTTAAAAAAGAAATTAGGCGAAAATGTTTTCGAATTTTTAGATATTTATAAATGTAACAATAAAAATGAATGTTTTCTTTGCTATGTTTATTATTTGTTTTTAAATAAAAGTATGTCATTTTGATATTAAGAGTATGTTCTTAATACTTTGCTCTTAATACTTTTAAATTAAGTATTCTCTTATAAAAGCTTAGCTGCAATATTTATATAATTTTCTTACATTCTGTTGTAATTAAAAGAAAATTCGGATCTAAATTAAAAGAATAATTATGCCATGTAATGTCTAATCATCCTATGCATATTTCCTAACATTTGTACTTAATTATTAAGCATTATAATTGTAACATAAAAAATAATTCTGGAGTAAAGTTCAAATTGATGTTTAAGTGTTTATATATTATGTTTATTCGACATTAAAAGTGTTTCTACTTCTAACATTTTATAAATGAATTTGTAACCCGCAGTTTTAATAAAATAAAATTATCGCTAGTTAATAAAACTATGGCAAGAGAAAAATTATCGGTAAAATTTTTATGTGGTTATCAGTTATTATATATTTATTTGGAAGTAATGAAAAGTAATAATATATTTGTGAATCTAAGCACATCATGATAAGCAATAATATTGAAATGATAAAAATTCTGTGGAAATAACAATAATATTGGAAATGAAAAAAATTCATGTTACATGAAATTTATTTTCGAATAGTTGACTACTTACTTTCATGATGATAGATTAGATTTTTGATTACATATTATTTACTGCTGTGTATTAAGAGTTAGGTCAAATGTGCATCAAGTGGCAGTATAAAAATGTTGCTTTTTTTAAACTTACCACTGCTTTATTAGAAAAACAATTTTGTAACAATCAAATAATAAATATATAAAAATCTATATTTGAAGCATATAAGAGTAAAATTTTTTATTTTTTGATTTAGAAACTATCAATCAAAAAGATCCTTTAAAATTTGAATTATATTTATATAATAAGTAGAAAGAAATATTAGCAAAGGAAAAATTTCATAATGAGTCATTGAACAATATATCAATCACTTTTGAACTGACCCCCCTACTATTTTAATGAAATTTGGTGGAACATGCACACATGATAAAGTAAACAATTCGAACAATTTTTAATTTGAAATTTGTCCAAGTTATAAACACTTGAAAAAATAAAATTTTCACTGAAAAAACCACTAACTTGCATACATATAAATAACTGTATTTTTTTTTTTACTTAAAAAAAGTTACTTTAAGAACTTTTATTTTATAAGTTACTTTTTTTTTTACTTTAGAAGAAAGTAAACGGTGTTTAAAAAAAGATTTGAAACACCATTGCAATAAACCTTTCATTTGATACCTTATATGACTTTCTGAGGCTAGGTCAACTTTCAAAGCAACCTGATTTGACCTGTGATATGTGGTCTCAAAGAATTATGAAAGAAATATTTTTTTTTAACTACAACATTCTTCTACACCTTTCAAATTTGTAGCATAGAAATTGAAATTTAAAAAAAAAAAAAAAAAACATTAATTATTGCAAACCAAAATTTTTATTAATTGAAAGTGGTATGCTGTACAACTTTTTTCCCCTTTAAGACATTTCATACAATATACATGGAAAACTGAGTAAAAAGCCTAAAATTCTTAAACCAATATATAAATCAATGATCATTCATACCAAAAGTAGTATTTATCCCATACTTTTGTCTCCTAAAATGTATCAAAAATAAAATTTTTATTTTTAGCAAGTGTATTATATTTTTCTTATTAAAAAATGGTTTACTTTTTGATATGCAAAAAATATGTGAAATAGTTACAAGATATGAATAACATTTATTTCATAGAAAATATTTTTTAAAATTATGATTATTAACTCTGTTACAATATGTTATGAACAGAATTAGTAATTTTTTAAACATATAAGCATTATAAAATTTTATGAAATAGTTAGGAATGATGTAGTGCTATTTTTTTGTTAATTATTTTTATCTCATTAGACGGTATGAAAAAATCTTAACCTGTTGTTGTTAGTACTTCAACCTTCTAAATGATCTGTGATTTATTTACTTTCAATATCAAAGGCTTCTGTGGGTACGAGTATGACAGTGAGGGTCCATGAGGCTGTAGAAAACGTATCTTAACTTCTTCGTAGTTTATATTTACATCTAAAATACATCGTATCCACCATTGGCTGTACTGCAAAATTACAACATACCCTCTAATATCTTCTAAGAGCAGTTCTAAACGATGTAACACCACTGACTGGATCTTACTTTCAGATGAATTTTAATACATTTTCGTTTTAATTGATGTGTGGCTTTCGTGTCTGTTTTCATATATTTTTTTGTGTACCGGAGATTGTGTGGCTTTTCAAAAAAGTGTCTCTATTTCTCACAATCATAATATGATTTTATAATACAAAAAATTCGTTTATTGAACACAATATTAAAAAGTGTAAATAATTTACTCTAATTTTTATTTCATCAAAGTTTTTTTTAAAATTTTTTATAGGATTGTTTTGTGTTGAATGAATATCTAATTTAAATTGGTCTAAATGTTGCTAGCATATATATATATATATATATATATATATATATATATATATAGATTTTTTTTTCTGAAAAAGTTATGTATGAATGCTGAAACATGAAAGAAGAAATTTTTTTTACAGTACAACTATCGTTTTATGTTAAAAGGGCATTTATTTTTTATGCTTTGTTTAGAAACATAAAGAGACCAAAGAACATCTTAAGGGATTGTGGATCTCATTTCAAATCAGCTTAAGTAAATAGAATTAAATTGTTTTTTATTATTTGAATTAACAGTATTTGTTTATGCTTACATGGTTACTGCTACTTTATAGCCTAAAATAATAATTTCTTGTTTTGTAATCAAATGGAGAAGTGTATTATTTCTTCTTAGTCTAAATCAACTACAGTTTAAATGGTCATAAAAAGTATATTTAATTCTTAATTTATTTACCATTTGTATCAATGTTAATGTACTCAAAGTTTGGTATGAAATAAAACCTAATATAAAAAAGAAGCTGCTTTTGTACATAGTCTTAAAAAAAAGCTACAAGTAAAGTAAAGTTTCATTTTTTCATAACATGTTACACATATATAATTTTTTTTTTTTCATTTTTTTATCATGGCTAAAATAAATTTTCATAAATTTAATACAGAAAATGAGATTTGTTAAATATTTAGTTAATTTTTTACTCATGAAAAAAATATATATATATAATTTTTATTTTATTCGCATGTATAGAATTGGCCTTTTATGTATAATCTGCACTAAGGCTCTTTCTCATACTGTTCAGCAGTTTGGGAATTTTGACATTTTTTTCAAAAAAATTATTGAATATAGCTTTTTTTATTTTATTTATTTTTGTCATTTCTTAGATGACCCTTTGACTATCCTTGGGCTGCAACCCGCAAACAGTAAGCCTATACTTATCCCCATGGTTCATGTATAGAATAAAAAGGCATACCCCATTAATTTAACAGTACTTTTTATTATTTATTTTTAATTGTTTATTTGTAAAATCGCTGTTTGAACTCTAATGCGCCATTGAAAAAGATTTTCCTTAGAGCATGAGTGGTGAGTTTTCATTGCTTATTACTAAGGAAAATAGTGAGGTTAACTGGTAATCAATAAATAATGTTTCAATTTTGATTTGCTACGTTTTATATATGGATTAATTGTATTTGAAGAGAAGTGTGCTTAGGATAAAGCTCAAACTGGACTGACTCTTTCTAGATGAAATTTCAGTTATAGTTTAATGACAGCATTACCAGAATCGACTACACTGTTCCAAACATCAATGATATTAAAGAAAGCTCATCAATATTTGCAACATGCCTGATAAACCTAGTATGAAACACAAGGATAAAAGCAGCAGAATTTTATTTATTTACTTTTTTTTTCCAGAATGCCTTCGACATTCTAAATGCTCCTCAATATCGTTTGAACACTAAGTTGTTCTTTTTTTCGTAAAATCTATGCAACTTTTTACAATAGCTCATTCTAAAGAGCGGTCGAAAATATGAGCACAAATGCTATGGCAATTCGCATTTCCGTCGTATCTATGAAGTTAAATTCAAGAATTTAAAAATATTTTCATATTACAGTAAAATTTATTTGTCCAAAACTAATGTTGAAGTTCCTTTAAGAATTAAAGATTATTTGTATTTTATTCATTCATGATTATAAAAAGAAGTGTATTTTAAAAGGTATGAAACATTTTAACATCATAATTTTTCAACATAATTTTGAAGAGACGTAGTAATTACAAGAAGTTAAAAAATGATATTTTTAAATTTTAGGTATTAGAAAAGCTATTTATCTTATTAAAATTTAAATTTGATTGTGAAAATTACCTAATTAATAATCACGTAAAATACTGTATATCATACAGGGTGTTCTGTAATTACATCTAACACGTTGTGAAAGCTGCAAATTGATATTTCATAGAGGAGAAAAAATGACAACTTCATCGTATCAGTTAAATTAATTGGTAAATAGGCGGTAAAAAAAATAGAAAACCAGTTTGAATGGCCGATGACACACGAACGTGTTAAGTTTTAATCGCCTTCTAAGTTTTGTTTTCTCTAGTAATCACAAGTTTTTAGTCAATCCCACCTTCATCAGTCGTGATTCATTAAATTTTGATTTTTTTTTCCTTGCCTAAATATTAATTTATGACCCTTAATGTGTGTACTCGTTTTTTTCTTAAATTTCATCAAGGATTTTAAAAATATACATTAAGGTTGAACTTTATGAAATGCCCTGTTTATGTTGAAACCTTTTATTGTTTTTAAATGAAATTATTACGACAACCAGTTTCGACAACAATGATTGTAATAGGATGATTTGAATGCAGTCATCCAACTCCATCCAAACTCAAATATGTTATGCAGTTTAAGTAATGATATTTAAGAGCTTTAAATCTGACTCTCAAAAAAAAAAAAAAAAATCGGGATATTACTGAAAAATATTGTGATTGGAGCGCGTGGTTTTTATTTTATTTCATAATCGTCGTTCAACAGCCAACCCAATTTTGGGTTTACTGTTACCAATGTTCAACAACGTCGCCTTGTAATTTTGTACCCAATCCAGAAGACAAGGGAACTCTTGGATCAAGTGTTGGGAAATTTTTTTTATTGAAACTAACCCGCGTTTGCGTTATACGAAGAAAAAAACCACGAAATCCTATAATCCGTCTACCGTGGAGGATATTTTGCATCAGCACTGTAGTAGGTGCAAGCCGGGTGCGGAATTCGTATCGACCAGCCATTATTGGGATTCGAATCTGGTTCACCTCATTCGGAGGCGAATACTCTTTCCCTTGGTTCCATCTTCACTGAGTATTAACTCTACAGGATGTTCCAATTTTATTGATTGGTACCAATTTTATTGTTTTGTCTAAATTTAGTCATCTTCAAAATGTAAATAGCAATTCGATCGTAATTTAAGGAAATAAACGGTTTTTTTCTCTTAATCCGCAATGATTAATGAGAAGCAACCATGAGGGTTGATCAGCAACGTAAACAAGGGGCGGAACTTTCCAGTTTTTAATTATAAAATTACAAAACTACGGAGTTGAACATTAGTGGTCGTAAACCCAAAAATTGGATCAGCTGTTCAACGATGGTTATAAAACAAAATCTATATTTTAAATAAGGCGAGTGAAAAAGTCTTTCTCACAGTTCAAATAAGGGGAAAAATCAAAACTGTTACTCGAGTAACCAAAAGTAGATTACAAGACAGGATGTGAATATTAAAGTGCAAGAGCGTTTAGTTTAGAATAGTAAATTAAGAAAAAGACTTCGACAAAGGAATAACATAAAAAGATTAGTTGAAGCGCTTTATGTTACACACACACATATATATATAGGGAGGGGGGAGAGACTCCCCCCACTCTATAGGTACTGCCGCGGTCATAATTTTACTTCTTATAATCTTAGCTGAACTAAATTACGCCGAAGGAAAAAAATGTAGCTTTAACTTAAACTAAACTCAGTGGCGCGACAGCCCCTAGGGGGCCAAGGCCTACTGGGCCCATCTCAGTTTTCTTGACATTGGGCTCTGACACAGGAGCAGATGTTCCAGTTAGGTGGTCAGCCGAACGCGGAACCCCAAGTGTTTAGTTCCCAAGCATGCTTGGTACTCATTTGTCTACCCACTTAAGGGATGAAAGGCTGAGTCAACCTTGCCCGGCCTGAGGATCGAACCCAGGACCGGTGGCACGGGAGCGCAAAGCACTACCACTCAGCCACCGGGCGTCTAGCTTTAACTTAAGATAATTTAAAATCTGTTCTCCTATTTATATCCAATTATGTTAGAGGCTATGTGTCCTTTTCGCTCGCACTCACTTGTTTTTTCCTATATTTTAAAAACATGAATGTAATTATAAATGGATGCAGAATTTAACAGAGTATTTATAGTTTGTCTAAGCTAAGAACTCCCCCCGCCACATGGTCTGAGGCCGTCTGCTGCTATGGATACAAGAATAGCGTATTCCAGGGAAGGTAGCTAGCCGACCGGCCTGTGGAGGGGTTAGGGAACTGCCTTTGCACCAGAAAGGTTCTGGGATCGAATCCCGGGCAAGGCATGGATGTTCTTTTCTTCTCTGTACTATCTGTCCTTACTGTGGGAGCAACGTTGGCCCACCTAATATGGTGCCCTTGTAAGAGAGGCCAACAAATCTGCCCTGTTAATGTCCGAATTGACGAACAATGTTAACACAGGAGGGCATTGGGGGGGAGGGAAGGTAGCTTCTCTTCACTCTAGGGCTAACACAATAGACTGGAAAAAAAGTCCTCTTACTCTCGCTGAATCTTAGCCAAAATCTGTCCTAAGCAATGACCCCACATCCCTTGAAATAGTTAGACCTCGTTACCATAGTCACCGCCAAGGGTCTTGACAAATGGCTAGGCGAGTTTTTACTTTAGACAAACTATACATTAACTAGTTCATTAAACATTTTTTTAGAAAAAATTGCACGTTGAGACATAAAGGTTTGCCACCCCTGGACTAAACCATCCGACAGAGAGCAATGAAATTTGGAATACTAATAGTTCGTCGCACGAAGGTTACTGTTCACATTAAAACATTATATTACAAACCGTTCGAGCGAAAAACGGATTGGAACTTTCTTGCGTCATGTCCACTTAATTACATGTCGGATAATCGAATAACAAGCTTACACGAATGGAACCAAATCATTTTGTATGCAGCTAATGTTAAACTTCCCCGTTTAAACTGACATTCTTTGTTTTTTGTCCTCGCCTAATTGCATGAAGAAGAGGTACTGAAATGAAAAAAATTTGTTTATTTTGGAGAAATGCTTCACTAACTAAAATGAAATTTTCGTTTTTCAGTTAAGATAAGGATACAATAGGTGATCACTTCAAAAGGGTCCTGTTCATTAGTTGGTCTAAACAGGTGTTAGGGGTAAAATTGAAAAAAAAAAAAAATCTAATCTTGCTGCTAGTTATACATTGAAGTGAGCGACGAGTGTTTTACCCCTCTTTGAATTATAGTTTGTTTACGGTAAGAACTCCCCCCGCCACTAAATCTGAGGCCGTCTGCTGCTAAGGAAACAAGAATAGCGAATTTCAGGGAGGGTAGCTTCTCTTTACTTTAGGGCAGTGTTTCCCAAACTTATGACTTTTGTGTACCCTTTCTAAATTTTTCGTAATGCTGTGTACCACTAATAAAAAAATGAGTGTATTTTTTACTATAAAAAAAATTGCACAAAAGTTAAAAATCACAACTGGCTGTTGACACCACTAATTATTAACTGCAAACTCCGCAAAAAATAGCAAATAGAAAAATACGTAATCGTAAATTTTCATGGCTAGCTTTGTTTTTAAATAAGTTTGTTTGAAATTTTCGTTTATTGCAAGATATTTCGCATAAGGACGCGTACCCTCGCTAAACTGTTCCCGTACCCCTGGGGGTACGCGTACCACACTTTGGGAAACACTGCTTTAGGGCAATATGAAGAAAAATGATTCCCTTTCTCTCCCCCACCCGAGACAAAATATATCCTAAATTTTGTCTCGGGTGCCCTAAATCTCCCACACCCCTATTTGAAATAGTTATACCTTGTTACCATAGTCACCCCCACAGGTCCAGACGAATAGGGGAGTTCTTACTTTAGACAAATTCTACTTACTTACACATCATTTAGAATTTTAAAAAGGTACAGAGTGATTTGTTTTGTAGTCAAGATTTGTGGTCCCCTCCTGGTGCGCTATTAGCTTTCATAAGAAAAAATTTCAAAAACGTAACAAATCAGTATACAGTGTGTCTTTCTCTTAAGTAAGAATAAGTATTGCTTAATCCAGAGAATAACTCTGAGAATGATTGCAAGTTCAGCAAGAAAAGGATGGATTTGAATTAATAGAGGGGGGGGGGCATGAATCTGGGAAACGATATATTAAAAAAAATTCCAAACTAAAACAGCTCATTAATTTGGAAATTCTCAAGACGAGGTTAGAAAAAAAAAATTTAAAATAAATATTCTGACTATACGTTTGAGAGGAATACGCAATTATTCATGAAAGGGAAAATCTAATTTTGATAAATTGACGAATTAAACGGGTATAAAAATAGTCTTCAATTATAGATTTTTTCGGAAGGGATCAAATAATATTTTAGTACCTATATATTATACTATTCACTAATATTGATTTATTTTTATATAACTTTAAATGACATTTATATTTTATGATACTAACACAGATACTATTAATCAAAATTGTTTATTGATCATAAAACTAAGTTTATTTAATCAAAACACTATAATTTGCATTAAATACCATTAAAAATAAAATTTCGCAGAAATTTAGGATAGAATATTGCACTATCCTTTTAATCGAATAACCCGCTCAATTGCATAGATTTGGCTGGAACTGATGATATTCCTTTAAGCGGGGTTGACTGGTTAAGCCTTAGCCGTTGTTTCCTCAAAAATCTTAAAGATAACATCATTGATACTTTATAGCTCTATTTAATAACAATAAAAAAGAGTTATTGCTTGTACTTTATTTAGTTTTTTTTTCTCGCTACGTCATAATTTCAATCAACAACAGTTCCGCAATTGACTGATTGTTGACACGTTCTCAGCAGATCACCGAAGTCGAGCATAACTGGCTGTTGTCAGCGTGCGGGTGAAAAACTACTTGGATCAATCTGTGAAGGGACCGAGGGTGTGAGGTATTGTTTCTCGTTAAAATGTTATACGTAAGTACTTGACTTCACGCGCGTGTCGTCGGTCTATCGAAGCGAAGGGAGCCTCACCTCGGCAGAGTTCAAAATTGTGATGGCATGTCTTCAGATGATTGTCAGGAATGTTTACCAGACCGTTACCAATAGCCCATTGAACAGCTTTAGTGCGACGTAAACAACAACAATGAAAAAAAAATTTACGTGGTAGCACTATGTCACCAAATTATCTCTGAAGTTATCTGAAATCACGTATTTAATTTGTCACGTCTGTCAAAATGTGTTTCGGTATAAGTAAATAATTTAAAAACAGCGGTAATTAAAATTAAAAAAAAATTCTTTTGCAATGAAAGGCAAAATTAATGGGAAAGTGGTACTAATTTGCTTAGGAAAAACGTAGAAAATTACTTCAGTTTTATTAACAGCTGTCCCTCTTTTCTTTTTCTCTGGCCTTTTAATTCCTAGTAAGAATATATATATTTTTTTGGTATTCTCTCTTTAAAAATAAAAAGTCAAACAGCTGATAAAAAATATTTGTTAGATTACGGAATTATATATTTTACTGAAATATAAAATTCAAAATAATTAGTTTGGAAAAATCTTTTTTTGATTCATATTCAAAAATGTATTAATGATTTTGTAAATTAAAGAAGTTTCAATTATAAATAACTGTTTCGCTAAGATTTAAATAACTGCATATTAGTTAAATTGTTTGGAAGTGAACCGCGTTTGAAATATTTGACTTTTTATGCAGGAAAAGACATGGTGTTTCACGTTATATTTCATCTCACCAAATATTATTAAACTTCTAAATTTATTTCTCACCTATCCTGACATGAATAAATACAAAGAAATAATGAAAAAAAATATATTTAATGAAAATTCTGAGTCAAAGTGTTAATGCTGACGCTCAGTTCATTTAAGTAATGTAATAGATGCATATTGAAATACTAAAAAGTAAGCCATTATGTTACAAAAAGCAACATTTATGGAGTTCAGGTACTTATTCGTATAGATTAATCGTAAACAAGCGCCATACTATTATTGTCGCCAATGATGCTTAATTAATATGGGTAATTCCTATTATATAAATTAAAAAAATTACTTATTTACAAAAATTCCAAGTTAATGGTTAATTTCGATATTATGCCTAGTAATGTTGAATACAGTTAATCTCAATTTTAATGGGCTGAACAACAAAAAACAGGTTTTGTTATGTTTTTGCTTATTAATTTTGTCAGTATATACCGTTCAGTTTTGTCCACGATTTCATTGGGTTGTTCAGTACCGAGTTATTGTTTTTTTGATTTTATTAATCCTGTTCGAAGAGTGGATATTTAGCTAGTTGAAAATAAAAAAAAGTTGAATTACAGTTCGTTAAAAATAAGTTAACTAACGCTTTTCGTTTCCCGAAACTCTTGTTTTTTTCTCAGGTCAAGAGCTAGCCCTTGTACAATACTTATCAATATTTTAGTCAAATAACTTCTAAACGTACTATTGGACGTATTTTCAAAATTTTAATTAAATATAGTAGCATTAAATTCTAACTTGAGATTCATTTAAACTGAAATAGTTGCAGTGTTATAGTAGTAGCACCTTGGATACATATGTACTATAAAATAGTATCTTTCTCTTGATATACATCTTCAAGAAAGAATAAATAAATGAGATAAATTTTCTTTTGAATATATTTATTTTTAGTGGTAAGAGTACAGCATATGTAAAAAGTATAAAAAAGGAAGAAAAAAAAATTATTCAAGTTGGATCTGAGAATTTGAAGCACGTATATTTGTTTTTGTTCTTACACAATAGACAGAGTATGGTAGCTAGCTTGACTCTATGAAGGTGCTTGCAGATGCAATCATATAAGGTCTATGACCACTATCAGTGGCATCATCCTGAGAAAAAGAGCAGCTAAGTCTTTCTTTATAACTATTGCATAGCTGCCAACCTTATGAATCAAAAATGAGGAACACTATATGCGACAAAATTATACGCACTAATTACGAGAGTAAGATAAAAATTTAATTATTAAATCATAACATTAATAGACATACATTTAAATATGTAAATTAGTAAAACAAAACTATAAACACTATCTTTTGTGGGAAACTTATAATATTAATGTTTTATAATTAGGAATACCGGTATAATATATTAAAAACAAACATTACCTATTAATATATAATTATTTATCTCCAAATTATAAAACACTGGTAAATAATAATCTACATCATAAACAAATATTTCTGATGCAAGTGTTTAAATACTACAAAAAAAAAATTTCCAAAAATAATAATTTAGTGAAATAATCAGCAACAGACAGCTATTGGAATAATATTTTCCAATAAAAAGCTACTAAAAATTACTTTAGCACAATAATCACAGGATGCATGCTTGTGGCGATCAGAAAAAAGGATTGGTTTAAAATCAAAAATTTTATGAAAATTCAGAATTTTTATAAAAATATCAGATTGGATTTAAAAATTAGGAACAAATCCGAAAAATTCTGAACAGTTGGCAGCTATGCTATTGTCTGCTTAGTCAGCTGTAAAATGAAAGCATTTTTCTAGATAAAAAAATAGAAATCATGTTACTTTAAAATTCTACAGTGGATCAGAATCCAATCAAAGACTTCAGTTATATTAATAACTGACAACCGTGCCGGAAAATAAAGAGCTTAATTATTTTTATGAATTTAAAAAATATACAATTATATTTAATACATATAGCAAAATCAATGACTGAAATGTTATCTTGTTACGGTACAGAGATATTCTTCAAACTAAATGAGACTCTGCATAAACCATTGTAGAAAATCAAGTCCTGGTAAATATATCTCACAGAAAAGCTTTAAGCAGACAATGCTGTGAGACCATTCCCCGGGACAAACATGAATCATCAGCAGAATCCAGGCAAAAGCTAGAAGAGAACAAGTTGCTTCAAATTAATATTGTAATCAAGATACCTTGTTAAGATTTCAACCAATGGTTAAGTATATAGATAAAAGCACAACTCTTCAAATTGTGAATCTAATAAAGGATTGCATACATTAGTTTGAATCAATTTGAATTACAGAGTGAAAGAACTTTTAGCACAGAAGTATAAGTTTTAAGTTATAAGCACAGATTAACAGAAATTTTTTTATTATTATTAAATCTGGCATATCCATCTTTTTCCACGCATATGGCATACTTGCGACACTTTCAGAGTGGTCTCACAACTCTTTTGGGAGGAAGCATCACTCAAACTCATACTCGGGGATTTGACACATGTCACTTTAAAATCAAGACATAAAAAAGGAGTGTAAATTATTGCAACATTAGCTTTGTTGCTCGATTTTTTCTTTTTGCAGATCCCCAATTTAGTCAGGTTACTTACATCTAAAAGAGGGGGAAAGTGTCTGATTAATATTATTTAATATTTCTATTGCAGCATCAATCAGGGTTTACATATAAAGACTAATGGCTTTAAGAACAAGACAATCACAGGACATTACATCACAGCATTTAATAGTTAGTCACAGCACAGATTTTATTATATTTTCTTTACACAACATAAATGACCCCACAGCCAATTGTTCAGTTGGTGTGTGCACTGTTGAGTCACCGTTTACCCTAGAGACAGCCACGTAGGCTTCTTAAAGGCACAAGTCCATGATGGATCATGGAATGTGCATGTTGTGTTATCCCCACGCTGACTTTTAATGATGAGCCAGTACATGTTGATGTGTTTGTCCATTGTTCAGGTTTGATTGCACTGTTCCCAGTTTTTTAGTATCTAATCATCTAAATTCTGTCGACATCACCAGTTCCTTAATGAATATTATTTTCTAAACCTTTTACAAGAATAAAAAATAAAATCATAAATTAATTTTCTAAACTTATTAGTATCTAGATCAAACATTAAATTAGTTTTTATTTAGAATGCAATAAATGCCACTGATAAAAACAAAAGTAATAAATATTTTTGAAATAATCAAAGTAAAAGAATATATATTATTAATAAAAGAGGAATATACTAACTGGTAGGGCACTGTCTTTTCCTTAACCACGGTGTGATTAAAGACAAATACTGATAAACATTAAAAGATCATTTAATTCATTCTGACTTTAATTATTTTATTAATACTGTAATAATTTATAAACAGTGCTGTACTAACAGTAAACAATCCATACTATAACAATACAGTTGGGGAAAAAAAACTCACAACGATTAAGGTATAATGCCACTGTTAAAAATATACAATTCTCCGAATAATCAAAACATTATAGTAATAAAAGAGAAAGATACTAACTGAGACACTCATATTAGCTTCTGTTAAGTCTAGATCTCATTTAAGCTAACAAAGAATAGAATTAGATCAATCTCCGTGCAATCTAAAAATTTTTATAATCTCTTTTAGTGTTGAACATATACCCATTGCTATTTAGAAATAGCAATTGGCATTATTCATTAACGTTATTAGCATTATTCATTTAGTATATTTTACCAAAGGCATTTAAAGTGGAAGAGTATTTATAATTCAGGTACAATGCTCTAAACAATCTTCCCTCTGTCCTTTAAGGGTAGAACCAGAATCATTGAGAGAGAGAACTAGTCATAAAATATTCTATTGCATCTAAAAAATTTTCTGCATTGTGTAAAGTAGCACAGATAAGAATATTAGAAAAAAACAGTCTCTACTGAATATTTTTCTTTACAGCATCATAGTACTAAATCTGTTCAAGTACTGTCAGGGATCTGTCCAGACATTCTGTAAAAGGTCCGTATTTGTAAAATTGGAAAAAAATTACTTGTAATTTGTGAATATAAAATAAACGTTAAGTCACATTCTTTCAACCAGGGTCCTGCTTTTGTGAATTTGTGCAAATAGGGTCTGTTATTGCAAAAAAAAAAAAAAAAAAAACTTTTTCAAGGAGTTTTTAAATTGTAAAGACTTACAAGATTATGTCCAACACTGTAAAATTATAATTAAAAAAATTAAAATTTAAAAAATAAACAGCAATTGCTGCTACTAAATTAGAGATGCAATATACAAATATTTGGTATTTTGCCTATACTGCTGAACGCAGTATATTCATTTCGGACGAATAAAGGAAGAAGTGTCTGCCGAAGACAAAATTTAATTTAGATTACATCTGTCCCCCCCCCCGGGAAGGGCTTATTCGATTAACAAAACAATAATGAAGATAAACAAATTTGTGAAGGGTCTGAGTAAAGGATAAATTATTTTGTGAAATGTCCGTTTTTATGAAAAGATATTTTGTGAATAGTTCGTTAACGGACCCAAATCTCTTCTAAACAGATATCTGACTGTGACTACTCTTTCTTATTTGTATGGGATGAGTTCTGGTTATCTGGCTAAATGTCAAGACAAGATTACAATATTTTTATATTATTACTATTAGTATATAAAGTTGTGTATAAATACACTTCTTTTTTTAGCAACTTTGCTATGCATTCTTCAAAGATGTTTGCCAGTTGAATATGGCCCTGGCAGTTTAAATGTATGTGATCTTAACCAATACATTCATCCACAGATAAAGCTGATTCACAGAACATTAGCCCAAGTAAAATTCACAAAGTTTTAATTACTTCATTGAATCGCTTTATAGTGACGTTTTCAAGATTAACAAAATGTTGATGCATACGCTGATCTTTCAGCAAGAGAAATTTCTAAACTCTTCGTTCGAGAAAAAACAACTCAGAAATATTTCTGTATTGTGATCTGCCGTGCCAACTACAATCGCCAAGGTGCTAAACAGATTTTAAACTTGCAAATTTAATAACAAAAAAAAAAACACATGTAGATAGTTGTCCGGGGGTGGTTACGAGTTATACCTTCTGAGTTCCCTTCTCTTTTTATTAGTTCCTGGCGGCTGGCTACCCAGAATTATTCTTCCACAGACAACCAAACAAAATCTCCCCAATAACCCCACAAATTTTATTAACCACACAAGCCAGTTTTTTAAAGTTGGGCATTGTACCCAATTGCACATCATTAGTTCCTTTATTTTTAAGAAAAGCAAAATAAATTATTATTTTATAGCACAACCATAAGTAATATTAATAAAAAAATAAATAAGTATCTGAATTAGAATAGTTACACAAGATACTAACAATGCCAACAAATGGTTTAGATACATAATCATTAAATATGTAAATAAATTACATTTCAACTTACCAACATGAATTAAGACAAAAACACAATCGTCCCTTCACAACTGCACACTTAATTTGTCCACACCGATTCCAGGGTGTGCAAACATCGATATCCCATTTTCATGCAGCATTTAAGTAATTAGCCAAATACTTCTCCAAGGAATCACCTAGTAAAAAAGTATTTTATGAAGAGAAAGAAGAAATATGAAAAGTTTGCCTTACATTGTCCACGTAAACTGTCAAAAATCTTAGGGTAATGAAAAAAATACAATTATAGATATAGTTTGAGAAGTTAAATAATTGAAAAAATTCAATTTCATATTAATATCCAATAAAGATAACTTAAATTTAAGATAACTTGCTAATCTGAAATATCTTCTAATTTATTATAGTATTTGTATTATGTATTTTAAATAAAACAAATTATTGAGTACAAATTGTTTTGCACATAATTGTGATACACGTATAGAATAAAAAATTTTTTTGAAAGTATGCATGCTCATAATTTATTCAATAGTTAAGACAACCTAAAAGAATAATAATGAATGCAGTAACTGTGAATGAAAATGATAAATATTATCTAAATTTGTTCCATTTCTCTCAGAATTTTATTTAAGATTAGTTTACAATAAAATTGAAACAAATTATTTTAGACATGATCAAAACCCTCTTCACTATTTTTAAGAAAATTCAATATTAATCTTTCTATATATAATAAATTTTAATTAGCAATATATTTCATAGAAAAAAAAAATACCTCTGTATTATGTCACTAAAATAAACATAAATCAAGTAATTCAACTAAATGAAATTTCATTACTAAACTGCTTCACACAATTTCGGCAGATCAAACAAAGGATTTCTAAGGAAGCAGAGAAAAACTTTGATAAATGAATTTTTATAACGATTTTCTTAAAATACATACATTTTACAAACTATTTACTTTAAAATCTAACGCGTGGTATTCACAGATATTTAAAAAAATTCATTAATCTTTTTAAAAATTTCATGTAATTTTTTTATATACTGCTATGAAACGTACACTAATATTATAAATCTTTAATTAATAAGAATTACCTGTAATTAAAACTTTCATGATGATAAAATATGAAATCCCGCGCAGCCAAATACAGAAAATGGCTTCCTCTAACAATAGCTTTTGTTTAAACAACGCCAATTGCTTTGGCGAAAAAGTTTGGTCACACAATCAATATAGGGTTATAAGAAGATTGATGGATAAAAGCTAGCGTCAAGCTCACTCCGCCCAGTTACCAATTCCTAAATTGACCAAATATCATAAATACAGTCACTCGAAAAAATAGATAAGCACCGTGACCCTTGCAAAATAAAATTGAAAACGCAAAACGACACAATAAATAGTCTTAAGCCTCGGTTCTCACTGCTCTTTTGTCGTGACACCATGATTGGAAACGTTCTCACTGCCCTCTCGTGAAGCAGTCCATTGTGTATGTGAAATGGGTGACCACCCCAGAGAGAAAAGCCATGTCCAATGCATTTTCAAGGTGTCCAAGGGGTCTGCACCCAAACGCCCAATGTTGGCTTTGCGTGTATTTTAAAAAAAATGGGACGAGTCCCCAATAAGGGGGACTCGTCCCATTTTTTTTAAATAAATGGCTTTTGACATAGAGTTAGATTTCGTGTCGGCAAAGGGGACACGTCCTGCGTCGACGCGTGCGCAACCAATCGTCCAGACACTGTGTGTGAAACACGTGCTGGCAACGAGTTTGATGAGGCATGTCCAACATATCATCCAAGCAAATCGGGCAAGGCTCGGGTGGGGTGTAGTACCACTTCTCAAAAGGCAAGGAAAACAGACAATTTCGAATTTCGCTGGCTAGGCGAATCCGCAAATCGTCTGTTATGAGATAACCTTTCCTAAACCAATCAAACACAATGTTTATCAACCATCTCATCCCGAAGCGATTAAAGCATCGGAAGGCTGGGCTTGAGGTACTCAAATCATTGTGAAGATCCTGCAACTCTTGATCCATGAATAACTTGAAATCACCCCTCACCCGCCTCACATCGGAATAGCCTTCCGGGTCGAGGAATAGAAGCACTGGATGCGCCTCGTCCCCCAATTCCACGACCTCCGGCTCTCCCATCTCCAACACCTCCCGAGGAACGCTACCGGATGGAAGCGCCCGACCCGCTGGAACGAGATTTCTCACAATAAAAAGATTTGCCATCTGAAATCGACTCTATGTCAAAAAATATAACTGCTCCTCGGCGTGCAAGCCCTTTTTATAGACACACAGAGGGCGCTCCAGTCGTCCTGAAATGTTTTAGAAAATGCCACGTGACCTGAAAAAAATCACACGATGCATTTCCAGAAAGTCACGTGACAGGACATTCGATCCACCTCACCGGATGCACTTTCAAGAAATCGAGCGACACATTACATCCGCCAGATGCACTTTTAGAATATCACCGGATGTATTTCCAGGAAGTCGAGCGACACATCATATCCGCCAGATGCACTTTTAGAATATCACCGGATGTAATTCCAAGAAGTCGAGCGACAAAACACTTTCACCAGATGCACTTTAAGGATATCACGTGACAGGACATGATTTCGAAACCACATGGATCCAGAGGATGGGGCACCGAACCCACTTGAAATCTTTGAGAGGGTTGCGTCACGTGAATCCTTTGAAGGGGTGGACAGCTTTCCTGGACCTGGCTCAGACAGTGTGAGAGCGACTCTGTGGCTTTGCGTCACGGGGCTCTGGGATCTGGGGGGTTGTGAAAAGAATGGAATGGAAAGGTCAATGCCCCAAGGACATTGAGATGTTTGGACAGCTTTCCTGGACCTGGCTCGGACAGTGTGAGAGCGACTCTGTGGCTTTGCGTCACGTGGCTCTGGGATCTGGGGGGTTGTGAGATGAATTGTGATTGAAAAGTCAATGACCCAAGGGCAGGTGGATGTTTGGATAATGCATTGAAAGTGTGTCTCGAGACTCGAGGCTCGGCTGGAAAAAAAATTATAAACCGGAAGTGGGCGTGGCCAAATGACAACTCAAAACTTGCATTTCGAAAATTTCAAATTTTGTCTCGACCCAAATTTTGCTGGACCCAAATCTGTGGCCGAGTGAAATTTTTTTTAATAAAACCGGAAGTGGTGGAAAGGTAACGACTGCTTAACATTTGGATTTCGAAAATTTCAAATTCAGTCTCGAGAAAATTTTTGCTCAACCCAAAATCTCCGGACGAGTGAAATTTTTTTTTTTTTTTTTTTTTTCAATTTTGTAATAAAAAAAAAATTCTAATTTTTAATTAAATAAAAAATTCTTATTTGTAATTTAAAAATGCTCGTATAGCTCTTCTACCTGAATGCACACATCTTGCACACTTTAAAAAATATCGTTTTTTCATAATACACGCCTTCACCAACCCATAAAGCGTGGGAACTATCGTTTCAAACGATGAAATATAATAGATAAAAAAAATCCAACCCAAAAATCTGCTCCAGGATGACAGACCCAGGTGCCATGGATGACCCTGCACTTGTCCAGTGTCTCAAAGTCATTTTTTTTTTTTTTTTTTTTTTTTTTTTTTTTTTTTTTTTTTTTTTGTGGATTGTACTAGAGTGACGGTGTTGAACCAGTAGTTACAGTGACAGACATCTCACCCATGTTTGTGATGTGTACTGTTGACGCGAATTGTCTTCTCAAATTTGCCACTTCTTCAGCCTGAGTTGTAATTTTTCGTAGAAGTGTTTCAATTTCGTCTTGTTTCTGCTTCTTCAAGTTTATAATTTCCGTCTCCAGCTCGTCAATCCGACGTTTCAATACATTTCTTTCCGATACGTTTTCTGCATTGATTCGTTGCATCTCCACTCTTTGCTTCTCCCTCATGTACTCTACGACACTCATCTGACGGGCTTGTGGTTGACTCAACGTATAATAAGCATTTGCCATGCGTTGGCGCAAGGAATTTCCCTTTTGAATCTGAAACATCATGAATTGTTCGTGATTCGAAAATGTCGGTTCACCCCCCGTGGGTTGGACGCGCATCACGTCGTTCTCAAACCAAAACGCTCCGAAATCTCCCTCTGGATGAGGCGCCCAATCCCATCGCAATTGAATACAACAGTTTGGAAGCGTCATAATCTCAGACACTTTTACGCTATACGTTTTGTAATTTGAGCCAAATTTTTCACACTTCCAATCCAGTACGAGTTTATCACGAAGTTTTCCGTTGAGCCACGTCATCACGCCGTGGCGCCAGAAACTGGCCATGGACATGACTGAATGCTCGTGTAACGGGCGATTGATGTAAAAATGTCCACCTCGCCCCACACCCGGCTTCTGAGATCCTGAGCATTGGGCTTTTTCGCTCGATACGTAATGAATGGTATTGGCCAAATGCATGGACGACATCATTTTTTTCTGACCTTTGCAATAGCGCTCTTTGGCATGAGATTGTTCAATCGACCTCCAAACCTTCAGGTAGGCGGCTCGATCTTGAACAGCCACAATCATGTGGCGATGCAATTTATTAGAAGCAATGGTATTCTTCTTTGGAATCGAGCAGCCGTCGCACAAGCACCAAAAGGTCGACACCACCAGTTGACCCTCGTCAAACACGGACATTTTTTGTTTGAAACTGGCAAAGGCGTAGGATCGAATAAACACGTGATAAAGTGTCCAGGAGTTGGAAAAATACATTCGAAACAGGGCCGCGGCCTCGCGTCCCAAATTGCTTTCGTCGTTGAACGGGTAAAGGGAACCCGTGTTGGTCAATGCTCGAAAGTCGCCGGGGTAGTTGTCGTAAAATCCAACTTCTTGTAAATCTGTGTCGAGGACTCTATGTTTAAGTTTGCGACGTAATAATGAAGGGTCAAAAGATTTACATTCACATAAATCGGAAGTGGCAGAATTGATTGCAGAGGCAGTGCTGGTTCCAGCGGTGGCGTTGTCAGTGTGGCTTAAACATTTTTTTTGTCGTTTTTTATTCCTCCTTTTGAACGATTCAAAACATTCTTTTCTGTGAATGTCGTCTTGAGTCGAATTTGAAAATGTATATGTTCCGCAAAAAATGCATACAGTTTCTTCATTTAAACCATGTTCGGAACGGGAATGAGTCTCCCGATACTCTTTAAATAACAACTTTTCAACCTTTTTAACGCAATGTGGACATGTGATGATTTGCTTGTCCCAATATCGGTATGCGAAATACATATTCCTATCTGGTTTTGCTTTCAGATTCATCTTGATGAGGCGTTCAAAGTTCAAATACGTTCAAATGCTTCTCAGTGATGGTTAAAGCATCGTTACTCGATCACAATCTAATGGAGAATTGTCAAGACGCTGGCTTAGATATACCGCTCTACACAAAAAAAAAAAAAAAAAAAAAAAAAAAAAAAAAAAAAAATGACTTTGAGACACTGGACAAGTGCAGGGTCATCCATGGCACCTGGGTCTGTCATCCTGGAGCAGATTTTTGGGTTGGATTTTTTTTATCTATTATATTTCATCGTTTGAAACGATAGTTCCCACGCTTTATGGGTTGGTGAAGGCGTGTATTATGAAAAAACGATATTTTTTAAAGTGTGCAAGATGTGTGCATTCAGGTAGAAGAGCTATACGAGCATTTTTAAATTACAAATAAGAATTTTTTATTTAATTAAAAATTAGAATTTTTTTTTTATTACAAAATTGAAAAAAAAAAAAAAAAAAAAAAAAAAAATTTCACTCGTCCGGAGATTTTGGGTTGAGCAAAAATTTTCTCGAGACTGAATTTGAAATTTTCGAAATCCAAATGTTAAGCAGTCGTTACCTTTCCACCACTTCCGGTTTTATTAAAAAAAATTTCACTCGGCCACAGATTTGGGTCCAGCAAAATTTGGGTCGAGACAAAATTTGAAATTTTCGAAATGCAAGTTTTGAGTTGTCATTTGGCCACGCCCACTTCCGGTTTATAATTTTTTTTCCAGCCGAGCCTCGAGTCTCGAGACACACTTTCAATGCATTATCCAAACATCCACCTGCCCTTGGGTCATTGACTTTTCAATCACAATTCATCTCACAACCCCCCAGATCCCAGAGCCACGTGACGCAAAGCCACAGAGTCGCTCTCACACTGTCCGAGCCAGGTCCAGGAAAGCTGTCCAAACATCTCAATGTCCTTGGGGCATTGACCTTTCCATTCCATTCTTTTCACAACCCCCCAGATCCCAGAGCCCCGTGACGCAAAGCCACAGAGTCGCTCTCACACTGTCTGAGCCAGGTCCAGGAAAGCTGTCCACCCCTTCAAAGGATTCACGTGACGCAACCCTCTCAAAGATTTCAAGTGGGTTCGGTGCCCCATCCTCTGGATCCATGTGGTTTCGAAATCATGTCCTGTCACGTGATATCCTTAAAGTGCATCTGGTGAAAGTGTTTTGTCGCTCGACTTCTTGGAATTACATCCGGTGATATTCTAAAAGTGCATCTGGCGGATATGATGTGTCGCTCGACTTCCTGGAAATACATCCGGTGATATTCTAAAAGTGCATCTGGCGGATGTAATGTGTCGCTCGATTTCTTGAAAGTGCATCCGGTGAGGTGGATCGAATGTCCTGTCACGTGACTTTCTGGAAATGCATCGTGTGATTTTTTTCAGGTCACGTGGCATTTTCTAAAACATTTCAGGACGACTGGAGCGCCCTCTGTGTGTCTATAAAAAGGGCTTGCACGCCGAGGAGCAGTTATATTTTTTGACATAGAGTCGATTTCAGATGGCAAATCTTTTTATTGTGAGAAATCTCGTTCCAGCGGGTCGGGCGCTTCCATCCGGTAGCGTTCCTCGGGAGGTGTTGGAGATGGGAGAGCCGGAGGTCGTGGAATTGGGGGACGAGGCGCATCCAGTGCTTCTATTCCTCGACCCGGAAGGCTATTCCGATGTGAGGCGGGTGAGGGGTGATTTCAAGTTATTCATGGATCAAGAGTTGCAGGATCTTCACAATGATTTGAGTACCTCAAGCCCAGCCTTCCGATGCTTTAATCGCTTCGGGATGAGATGGTTGATAAACATTGTGTTTGATTGGTTTAGGAAAGGTTATCTCATAACAGACGATTTGCGGATTCGCCTAGCCAGCGAAATTCGAAATTGTCTGTTTTCCTTGCCTTTTGAGAAGTGGTACTACACCCCACCCGAGCCTTGCCCGATTTGCTTGGATGATATGTTGGACATGCCTCATCAAACTCGTTGCCAGCACGTGTTTCACACACAGTGTCTGGACGATTGGTTGCGCACGCGTCGACGCAGGACGTGTCCCCTTTGCCGACACGAAATCTAACTCTATGTCAAAAGCCATTTATTTAAAAAAAATGGGACGAGTCCCCCTTATTGGGGACTCGTCCCATTTTTTTTAAAATACACGCAAAGCCAACATTGGGCGTTTGGGTGCAGACCCCTTGGACACCTTGAAAATGCATTGGACATGGCTTTTCTCTCTGGGGTGGTCACCCATTTCACATACACAATGGACTGCTTCACGAGAGGGCAGTGAGAACGTTTCCAATCATGGTGTCACGACAAAAGAGCAGTGAGAACCGAGGCTTAAGACTATTTATTGTGTCGTTTTGCGTTTTCAATTTTATTTTGCAAGGGTCACGGTGCTTATCTATTTTTTCGAGTGACTGCGTGTCGAGTAGGCGTAGAGCCGTGGAGAGCCGTCAAACCGAATCAGGGGTCTGGTTTGACGGCTCCCGCCATTGACGCCTTGTTGAAGACCTTTTTCAGTGGACCCCCTGTGACATGACGAGGCAGACACGTTTTCAATGCAACCTTTGGATGTGAAAGTTGGTTATCATGGAGTGAATCCCTGGGGGTTCCTCCAGGATTGCTAGGCAGAGAGCCGTTCAACCGAGTCGAGAGCCGTCGAGGGCTCCTGCGCCATGGATACCGTGTGGGAGACTTTTTGGGAATCCCTGCGAAAGGAATGGAGACAGACACGGGTTCATTTTTCCAAAAGCAAAATTTTTATTCATAGAAACACATTTTTTTACAGGGTGGACGCTTTTTTTTGACAGACGGATGGGTGGACGTGACATTTTTTTTTCTTCTTGGAGCGCTTGGAGGATGCTGGGGGTTGGGGATGCAGCTCCTTCCACAGGATCTTGCTCAACACGTGTCTCGTTTCGTGTAGAACTTCGATGGCGACTCCCTTCTGGGCATAGAGTTGTTCCACGGCCATCGTTCTCGCTTCCGTGGCGGTGCAGTTGAACGGGACGGGCAGCGTGTGTGCATGGAGGCAGACGTACATCTTGTGACCTTTGCAGGAGATGCGACGCACGTGGGGCAGACCCAGTTCTGTCTTGAAAAACTTTTTCTGCGTCATGGATCGGACGCCCAAGACGCGGTGATCCAAGTCTAGCAAGGTGAGGACGTGCTTCAGGACGTGTCTCCAGCTCCCCGGCTCCATCTCAAAGACGCGAGGGACGACCATGTCCACGCAGTGGGATCGGCCACGTCGATGCAGCAACTGGAGGTTGGAAAAGAGGCTGTGGGTCTGGGTGACGCTCTCCTCGGGGAAATGAAACTCGGTTGGAAACTGCATGACCAGAATGTAGACTTGGTCCGGATTGCAGACGGGAGCAAAGGAAATTTCCAGTGGGATCTTTCGTTGGTTGGGCAAGACCATCCACGTGAATTCGCCGCAAACGTCCACATGGGCTCCACTCTGGGGGCTGCGAGGCAAGCAAACTTCGGGTGGCGACATTCGGATTCTGGAATCAGGTTCGGCTTGGAATAGAGTCAAAAATGTCTCTCTAGTCTCGAGAAGACGGTTCCGAATGATCTGAAGGCTCTGCCTTATATACTGCTCAGGCAGGAAGTGATACACAGGATGTGTTTGAAAATGTGTTTTTTTTATGGGATGGAAGCCAAGAATGGGTGGAGCGGCGCTGCTGTTGAAACAACATGTCGTAGCACTGTAAGGAGTTGGAGAGCTTGGCTTGAAATCGAAATTTTTGATCCGACATGTGTGACGAAATACATTTTAAAAAAATAGATTGAATCATTTGGCTATCATAGAGTGAATCCCCGGCGTCCTCCAGGGATGCTACATCCAGGGTCGTTTTGCGTTTGTGTGTTTTTTTGCAAAGGTCACGGTGCTTAGCTATTTTTTCGATTGACTGCATCGCATGGATGGTGAGAAATGTCAAACCCCACCACTCGACATTTTATTCAGCAGATGGATCGCGTAGACAATCGTGGGATCATTTGTTCAAGCTTGGCACGACCCGTGTTGTAAAAAATGGGGAAACAGTCTCTAGACCGAGAGCGTCCCTCCCATTTTTTACCCATCCCTTTTTTGGAAAAAGAGATGGAAAAACCGTGCGTGTTCAAAAACGCTTTACATCACGTCACAGTCGTGGGCCAACCAATTTTTGAGAGCACACAGTTTGACGTTGCCACAATTTTTTCTCATGGAGCTCGAATGAAATCCACACGACTTCTCAGCATCGAATGGGAGGAGGTCGAATCGTGGGCAACCCCAGGTCCCCAGATTGACGGCGGGTATGTCGAGCTCTTGTAGGAGTTTAGCATGTAGGCTGTCATCTAAATCAGATTGCATGAACAGAATTGCGCCAACTCCTTTTGACGATGCATCGCAATGAAGCTGTAAAGGTGAGCCTTGCTTGAAAAGGTGTAGCACTGGTTCAGTTGATAAGGCTTGTTTCAGCGTTTGGAAAGCTTGTTGCTGTTCTGGGCCAAAATGAAAAGGAACGTTGTCTCTAAGAAGATCACTTAGTGGTCGTGCAATAATTGCATAATCTTTAATAAATTTTCTAAAATATCCTGTTAAGCCTAGGAATGATTGTACATCTTTAGCAGTTTGGAGCTTTGGAAAATTTAAAACAGCTATTGTCTTTTCTGCTGAGGGACTAATCATACCATTTTCTAAAATATGTCCAAGAAAGGTAATTTTTCTTTGCAGGAAATTGCATTTTTTGAAATTAAATTCTAGTCCATAGTCGGAAGCTACTTTGAAAACTTTCTGGAGTTTTTGAAGACCTTCGGACTCATCATCTGATGGAACAATCACATCGTCCAAATATAAGATCAATGTCCCGTCTTCTAAGAGTTCTCGAAAAACAATTTGTATAAATCGTTGAAATACTGCTGGTGAATTGGAAAGACCAAAAGGAACTTTGTTGAATTCAAATTGTCCATCTGGTGTCACAAACGAAGTGTATTTGCGGCTTTGAGGATGAATGTCTACGTGGTGAAACGTATTTCTTAAGGGGTCACAGTACCCAAAAAATGACAAAAATACCAATTTTTTTTTATTGCTTATAATAAAACTTCAAAGTATTTCATATGTATAAAAAAAATTCATCTCCCTATCTACATTTTTAAAAAAGTTATGAATGATTTTAAATTGTTCTAATACAGAAACTTGCCCAGCAGTCTGACTTTAAAGTGCTTTTTCGCATAGATGATAATTTTGTGTCTTAATCTTAATTAAATCCCTAAGAATTTTTTTCTATTTAAGATAAAGCTTTGAAGTAAACTTTTTTATCTTGAGTATAATACATTTATTTAGACGGTGCATGGAATAAGCATTTTATGAGGTATTACAATTTTTACGGCTTGTTATATATACCTAACAGGAATTTTTACTCTTTTTTTTCTACTTTTTTACAAAATAATCTATAAAAAATATTCTAATTTATATATCAACAAATGAATGCGCAAAATTGTTAAGATAAATATTGCAAGCACTATGAATAAAAAAATTTTTGAAAATATGTTAAAATAAAAAAGCCTTAGGGATTTAAAAATTTAAAATTTTTTCAACTTTTTTTAAAATTTACAAAAAATTAAGCGGTTTAATCATTTTTTGAAGATAAATTATTAATTATAACTTAAATGAGCATGTAAAGCATCCTCAAAATGAATGATTATACCTTTATTTTAAAAAATTGTTGCAAAGGTACTGTGACCCCTTAAGTCCAGATTTGTAAAGACTGAAGCACCTTGTAGTCTATCGAAAATGTCATCCATAATTGGGAGTGGAAATCTTTCTTTAATTAACTTCTTATTTAAACATCGATAATCAATCGCAATGCGAGTTGAGCCATCTTGTTTTTTACATAAGACTATTGGAGCAGAATAATCTGAAGTGCTTTCTCTAATTATACCTTTGTTTAACATTTCTTTAATTTGCTTATTAACTTCTAATTTCTCGAAAATAGATAGGCGGCGCGGACGTTGGTGAACTGGCATTTCATCTTGAAGAAAAATTTGCATTTCATAATTAGTGTTCTTAATTTTATTTGGTCTATAAGATTTAATAAGTTGTTCAATTTCGGCACGCGTATCGGATTTTAAATGAGATAAATCAACATCGGCGTTAACTATATTTATATTAGATAAACGATAATCCGTATTTTCAATAAACGCATTTTTAATCTCTTTATTTTCCGGATTTGAAGAATTAAAATAGTTTGTTTCTGTTTCGGCTGACGAAAATATATCGGTTTCGGTTTATTTATTTACATCGGAACGAGCACTCTGATCACGTGATTTGGCAGTTTCCGCTTTCCTATTACGCGCATACGTCATTGAATCAAATTCATTTATTTGTTTTTCAAATAAATTTTGAGTAGAAGTACTTTTGCATTCGCATAACAAATTTTCGGTTTCAGTTTGAAAAGGGAGTGGTTCATTATTATTCTCAATCTCAAAGAATGACTGACCTTCGTCTAACTTACGCGACTGTATTACATCCTTGTCAGATCTAGTTTTAGAAAGTGGAGGAGAAAAATTATCGTTTTCTGAAATGAAAGAAGTAATTTGATTTTCTTTTTTAGACATTGAGCTTAATTTAGAAGTATTTTGTTGTTCGTTTTTATGCAAAGGAAATTTAGTTTTAGAATAAGGAGAAATCATATTTTCTTTTGAAATTCGATCATATTCTTTTTTTGCTTCATTTAAATCATCCAAAATATTTGGTGGAATTATTAAATCACAATAAAGATTTTTACAAACGGCTGCCGTTACTGTTATAGGGTTTTTACGAAAACTTGGAAGCGATAATTTTACTTTTGAAAGTTCAGCTTGTACTTCATTTCCGAAAGCACAAGTTAATTGAACAGTTCCGACACTTTTTGTTTTGGGGGAATTAAGTGTTCCCGTACGCAAATAATATTGGCTCCGGAATCAACTAACGATTGAATGACTAGTTTATCATTAACGAAAATTTTTTCGTATTGTAATTCATGCTTAGATTCATTAAATATTTTAGCTTCGACTTTGCAAACAGGGTCTCGATTTGAGTTAAATCTACGATTCGAATTAGTTTCGTTTCTGGGAAAGTTTTCGCGCGGATTATTTCGTGATTGGTATTCTGTAGAATTTCTCTCATATGAATTACGATTAAAGCTTTGAAATGAGTTATTTTTTTGCTTGTTGTCGAACGGTTGTTGACGGTAGTGTTTTGGACTCTGCTGATTTCTTCTGAAATTTTGTCCGTGGTTAAAGGATTGTTCATTATATTTTGTTTCACTTAGCGACTTTCGTTTTGACGTAAAGAAAATATCACATTTTTGAGCAAGTTCTGGAGGTTTTAACCATTCTTCACCTTGAATTATGGCAATATGCGATTGAGTTTCATAATCTAATGTTGAATAGAGTTTATCGGCAATAATTAACTGGGATAATGTTTTAAAGTCAGTTGCTTTGCGTATTTTGCAATAATACTCGAAGGATGTTGTTAATCGTGAAGCAAATTGTGTGTGCGATTCATCAGGCATGCGTTGAGATTTTCGAAAATTCATTAAACATTCGTGTGGTGTTGGCTGAAATTGTTTCAAAACGGCATTTTTGACTTTTTCATAATCTCGGAGATCATTTTCTGAAATGTGTAATAAAACGTGACTTGCTTTTTCGCCTAAAATATTTATCAATATTTCAGATTTTATTTCATCCTGTACTCTTTTTGTGGTAAACGAACGTTCAAGAGATTGAAAAAATAAACTGTAGTTCTCTGGTCTTGTCGGCACAGGCATGCTAAGTGTTCGGACGCTTCTAATAATTCTTTCGATATCGGGACCATCTTCACTTGCGTCTGAATTTCTAGATGAGTTCAGGTTGGCACTAGGAGTGTTTCGAAGGCTTGTTAATTCGATTTGGCGTTCTAGCTGTGCGAGCTTAATTTTTTCTAATTCTATTTTAGCACTTTCGTTATCTTCGCGGGCTTTTCGTTCTTCGACGGTTGATGCAACTAGATTTTTAACGAAATCTACGTTCTCTTTGAACACATCACTTGATTCAAAGATGACGACATGGATTCATAAAAAAAATTTTTATTTTTGTTCTTAAGCGTAATACAAAAATATTTTATAATAATAATATATATTAAATACAAGCGTAATACAGAAATAAACGCTCGCAATCAATGTGGGATCGGTTCCATTCCCAAATGCAAAAAGCTTGAAATGCCTTTCGTCACGGCAATCCATCTGTGGCACTCTTCCCTCAAGCACTCTAGACACCTGGTTGAGGCTACGTTGGGATCTACCTTCAATATCACCGTTTTTAGCTCCTTGGATGGATGATAATTCGGCAACTTCGTCAGCACCTCGCCCCATTTCGACTTTGTTATGGCGTCCGTGCATACTAAAAAACGGACCCGCATTTCGTAGAGTTGCGCCAACAAGAGCTGAGGGCGTGTGGGTCCATCCGTGACATGATATATGTAACCATTGGTCAGCGTGTGTCCGTCATTCCGCATGCACAGCACTGCAAAGGATTGTGAATGCCGCCCTGTAAAATCAGTCCTTCGCCTACGTTCAAAAGTGTCACGAGGATAGGCGGTGTCCTGGCTCGTCTCTCCGAAGGTTGGTGAGGGTGAGCGTGGACGAGCGTCGCTGGACTTGGAAGGTGGGGGGGAAGTTTTCAGAGTCCTCGAGGCGTTGGATTCCACTAGTGTCTGGCTTGAGGTTTTGGTGCTGGAAGGAGCAGAGCGGCGGCTGGATTTCTGGGGTGGCCTTGAGGTGACAAAGGTGGGAAGCCTGGATCTGGAGATGGGTGTTTTCAATCTTCTGGGCCTCGAGAATGGTGTTATTGGTCGTCTGTATGGCTTGTAGAGGCGAGGAGGAAAGGTGGAATGCTTGGACGTCGAGACTGGAGATTTTGGTCTCTTAAATGTCTTGTAGACTCGAGAAGGAGCTGCCTGGACAAAAGAGGGTGGAGTTGTCGATACTTTAAATGATTTGGAGATGCGAGGAGGAGAGCTGGAGATTCGTTTCTCTCGGGATTTGTAATCTGATGCTGAGACCACGGGAATCTTCGCTGGTTGTACTCGAGAAGGAGCTGCCTGGACAAAAGAGGGTGGAGTTGTCGATACTTTAAATGATTTGGAGAGGCGAGGAGGAGAGCTGGAGATTCGTTTCTCTCGGGATTTGTAATCTGATGCTGAGACCACGGGAATCTTCGCTGGTTGTACTCGAGAAGGAGCTGCCTGGACAAAAGAGGGTGGAGTTGTCGATACTTTAAATGATTTGGAGATGCGAGGAGGAGAGCTGGAGATTCGTTTCTCTCGGGATCTGTAATCTGATGCCGAGACCAACGGAATTTTGGCCGGATGTACTCGAGAAGGGGCCACCGGGACAAAGGAGAGTGGAGTTGGTTTGAGTATCTTGACAGGTGCTGAAGCCACAGGCATGGGTGGTGACACGGGTTCAAAGTACTGAGGCTCAGGTGAGAGAGGAAACGGAGAAATCAGGTTCTGTAAGTGAATATCCATAGCTGTGGGAGTTGGAGGCGATGGAGAAGTTGCTTGCAGAAGATCCAATTCCGGCAAGCTGTCTTCGTCCGAAGAAGACAGCAAAATTTCCGCTATTTCAAACTTCTTTTCAGCCATGGTTGGAAGAGCAGAGAGAACTGGCAGAGGTGAAGCGCTGGTTCTGAATGATCTGAAGGCTGAAAAGGCTGTGCCTTATATACTACTCAAGTAAGAAGTGAAACGTGATGTTTTTGAAATGGTGATAATTTTTTTTCCATTGGATTCAAGAATTGGGTGGAGAGCAAACTCCGTCTCGAGGGTGTCCTTTTCAAGTTGTATGGAGGTCAACTTCAAGGCGTAGAAAATTTCTAAAAATTTCAAACTTTAATTAACCTATAAAAAATAGATATTCATTGCACGGTGTCAATTCTTTCACAACGCTGGATAGAGTTCAAACTATTACTAGTTATGAGAGCTCCAGAAAATTCTGATGAGTTGAGATTATCGAGACTCGATGATTTCAAACAAAGACTTTCCAACAAAATATATCATGTGGGGTATCGATAGATTCGTCTCGATGAGTAAAATATTTTGGTGGGACCGGGTCCATGAGATCCCCCATGGAGCAAAGTTGGTATTTTCAACAAAAACTTTCCATCAAAATATATCGTGTAGGATATCGATAGATTCGTATCGATGAATTAAATATTTTGGTGGGACCGGGACCATGAGACCCCTCATGGAGCAAAGTTGGTACTAATTTCAACAAAGACTATCCAACAAAATATATCATGTGGGGTATCGATAGATTCGTATCGATGAGTTAAATATTTTGGTGGGACCGGGTTCATGAGATCCCCCATGGAGCAAAGTTGGTAATTTCAAAAAAGACTTTCCAACAAAATATATCGTGTAGGGTATCGATAGATTCGTATCGATGAGTAAAATATTTTGGTGGGACCGGGACCATGAGACCCCTCATGGAACAACAATAAACAATTCACTTTAATTAACTTTTTCTCGGCGTAGAAGCAATTCAATATAAAAATTGTATTCGTTAAAAACAATTGGTAATTAAAGAATTTTATTATTCCTGAAAAAAAATTAAAAAATGAAATTTATTTGTTACCAGTTTTTGCACTTTTCCGTCTTGATATATATGGGCTTTCAGCCCTGCGGTACAAGCAACAATTTCTATAAAATGCTATTTGTTGTAATGTAGTAACTAGTAACTAAGTGAGTAAGTTCAAATTTCTCCAGTCAAATTCTTTATATTCTACATTTATTTGACATGTTTGATGCATTTTATTTTAAATTTTCCTAAATTATAAATACTATATCTATAAATACTATATCTATAAGTACTATATCTAGTACTATATCTTTAAGTACTAAATACAATATCCATAACAAGAGATCTAAAAAGAGACGAGATTATTATCTGAAATAAGCCACTATTGATTTGTAAACTCTGTATGTAAATTATATGACAGAATAATCATTCTTCTGTATACATATCATTCACCCATTTTTAATGCATATTTTTTATCTGTTATTTTAAACCAATCAGTGCCAAATTAATAAGTAATATGCAATTGTGCTTCGCATTCAGATTTTATTGTTAAAAGTCAAATTGAAAAACTTAATAATGGTTACAGTATGTATACATTGAAATTCTATTTTTTAATGTAAAATTAATTTTCCAGTAGTTTTAAGTTTGATTTACTAAAAATAAATAAATGAAATTGTTTCCTTTTTACAAATATTGTTTGTCTTTCTTAAATGTGCTAGTCAAATTTCAAAATGTGTAAGTCAAAGTCTCGCAAGTGAACAGCCCCGTTATATTTTGTATTATTTCCATTGTCTTTTCAAAACATTAATAAATTAATTCAAGAAATTAAAAGTTTTAGAAGTAAAGAAAGGATAATTGCATTTAAATAATCAATGTTTTAAAAAATAATATAACTTTTGGTTTGTATTTAGTTAAAACATTTTTTACAAATTATTTATCTTAAAATAAATTTTAGATTTTTCTCTATAGTAGTTCTATACATTAAGTTTATAAAGCCTCTTCATAATTTAATTATTTTCTTCCAATTAATTAATAATTAAGCAATTAGAAGAGATTTTTCTTTTTTCTGCATTATTTCTTTAATTTTCTTCATAATTTAATAATTGAACCGACGCCTGAAATGAAAATGAAACACGAGAAAATGAACACATATTTAGTTTAGTGATTCCATTAATATTTTAAATTTCTTAGTTTAAATGACATTTAAAATGAAAAGCAGGAGGAAAAGAAACGTTCGACATAATTTTATGAATGTTGAAAGAATAAATCTTTCTATTCTATTTGCACTTAAAACTGATCCTTGTGAATGCATATGTTTTACCTTAAGCATAACTCTTAAATGAACGTTTAGTTTTAAATATCAAACTCGTTTTAATAATTTAAATAGTTTTTTACGTTAAATGATACATTTATTACCCCTGGACGCATTTAGTAGTACAGAAAATATTAAAAATGTCTGTGGGTAATTTACAAAAATAGACTTTTAAAAACCTTCGGGAATCATTTCTGAGTTTTTTCTTTTTTAAACCATTAATAATTTTGAGACTTTTAATTATATTTAAATCCAATCAATATTCCATTATTTATTCAATATTTTACTGGCTTTTATAAATTTTTTTTAAACCACTGAAAAAGGCAAACTTCTTTTCTTCAAAAAATGTACCTTCTCTAATAACAATACATTGAATAAATTACGAAAAGTTAATGTGTTGATAGTCTTTGCCAATTTTGGAAGGAGTAGATACAAAAGCTTCCCTAAACAAACAACGCCCGATGAAGAGGTTGGTAAGTAGGCAGGCCAGGTCACCTTCCGTATCTCACATCTACTTGTTGACCTACACCTGAAATTTGGAATCACATCCTATGAACTAATAAGTAATCGATAACTTTCATATTTAGGGAGGAATAATTAAAGTTCATTCGCCAGGAAGTAGCATACAAAGAACTCCTTTCTAGGTCAAATGATTAAACTATTATTTCACTAGGGATTATATATATTTTTCTTGTTTGAATATTAAGGTGTCCGACTACCTTTTTTTGGCTGATTTGGACAAAAATATCGATTTTTTGTTTTACATAAAAAATAAAATAATGAACTTTTCTCTTTCCAAAACCGTTTGAATTTTGTTCTTGCGTTAAATAGAATGGCTTTCGCGCTATCGGCGGCTTCCTTTTCGAGGTCGAGATGAAGGCGTGTCCTTTATTTCCCTCGTAGCTATTTGTTGTAATAATTCAATCAATGTTCTATTTTGAAGAGTGATTTTTGCATTGAATTTTGTCCACTCGCATAGAAATAGATGTCCCTCTGGAATTGCCTATTATTTTGTTGCTTAAAAAATTTATTTACTTTGAATTTTTGAAGAAAATAAATAATATATTTTTAAATGATAATATTCTGCAGTAAAGAGAAAAATCTATTACAGTTAATTTGACCAATTTCTTTCTTTTTTTTCCTTTTCTTGTTTTGAATTTTTCTTTGACATTAAAATTACCATTAAGGCTACATAGTACGTGATATTTTGATATCAATGTGCTAATTGTTTTGAAAGAAAAATATTATTTAAATAATCCAAGAAAAGTTAAGAATTGTTAAAAAGACTTGCTTCTTTAAAAATTATGCTAAATTCGTTTACTGATGCTAATTTTGAATATTTACTTTAAAAAAATGTTTAAAAGCCTGGGATTATGCTCTATATTTAATTTGCTAAATGTTTCATCTGGTGCAAATTGGTAAAGCTCAATCAATTACATTTTAATATAAATACTTTTTTAGCCTAAAACTGTCAAATGATGTTATTCGAACTAGTTAAAAAATTGCGACGAGGTTGCAATGCATGCAGTTAGATTATTTTTAGGTATTAGGTTATATTTAATTTCATTTTTGTCAACTTAAAATTCTAGAAGACAACTAAGCCCTATTTCTTTTCTTTATATAACATGAAAAAATGCAGGTTATTTTGTCAAATATACAGAATATAATGTGCTATTCCTAAATTGTTTTTATTTAAAAATAATAATACACTATGTTGTATTTTAAATTCAGAGATTAATTTTTTTAAAAATTTCTAATTTATATCAATATTGATGAAGTTCCATTTCTTTTTCTCTCGTAGAAATGAAAAGATTCTGGTTATATCGTCAAACAGAATGTAATAGGGAACTCCTATATCTTTTTTATTTAGAAACAAGTAATAAATCTGTTTCTAAATTATTTTATGCTTGTTAGAAAGAGGCAAATTTTGTAAAAGAATTTTTTTCTGCTTCACTCATTTCTCCTAAAAATGCATTAAAAAGAACTGTATTTTGTAACAAAAATTATTGTATCTATTATTATTCATTATATTTAATTACACTAACGAAAATGCTTTTCAAGTGTTTTCAACCAATTTAAACTACCCGATCTAAAGTATAATCACAAAAAGAAAAAAATATATATACATAAAAAAGTACGAAATATAATTTTTTCACCGAACCTAAACAATAGAGAATAAAAGAGAAATTAATGTGTAACTGCTTTCGTTTTGTTTAAAAAATAACTGGAAAAAACATCGCGATATTTTCTTACTCTGAGAAAGAAAAATATGTATTTCCTAATTTTGTCAAATTAGCAGAAAAATATGTATCTGCTACAAAAATACTTACCATTCTAAACTATATTTCTGGCTGCGGTCGGTGTGCGGGTGGGTGATCAGTTGGATTAGTGTGCGTAGGGACCAAGGGTGTGCGGTATTGGTCCTTATTGAACTATTCTACTGTAAAGCGCTCGACTTCGCGTGCAGGTCGTTGGGCTACCGAAGCAGGGGTGCCATCCCCTCTGCAGAGGATCAAAATTGTAATGGCTTGTCTTCGGATCATTTTCAGGGATGTTTCTCAGACAGTCGCCAATAGCCCATTGTGCAGCTCTAGTGCAACGTAAATTAACTACAAGGGCGAGTGGTGTTGCTTTTAGGCAACGGAGTACCTGTGCACTGGGCACGCACCTCCGATCGAATAGTAATGGAAAACTAGAAATAGGGGGTCTGTTAATCGAGAAGAGAATAAAGTAAAATGTAATAACAAGGGGGGTGGGGTGGGTCAATCTGGTATTTTCATCATGTGGATTGGATAGCCGTCGGCATCCATCACACACTTCAAGAAATCATTTATTGAGAAAATAAAAAAGGGGAGGTTACATAGTAGGGGAATACAAGATTGTACATTGTAGAGCAAAACACTTATTTACAGTTGAGAAGATCAAAAAACTTTGTAAAATTGTTGCAATATTCTTGTTTAACATAAAAAGACGAAAATATGTACAATAATCAAAATTTCTTAAGAAGAATAAGAGATGGCGCCACTATGGCTGTGTTACAAAATTTTTGGTTCATGCATACCATAACAAAACAATAATAATTTGATAAAAAATGACCAATGGGGGGTTAAAAAAATATAATGATGGATAAAAAATCCAATAAAAATTTAATAATTACTTGGGGATAAGTAGGTTGTGTAATTAACACTAAATATATAGTTAGAGGAGTTAATAAATGTGGAGTAGTGAGATATTTGAATGTAAAGATTGGGGAAGGGATAAACGGGGTATTAGTTAGGATATAGTATCTTAATTATGATAGTTGGTGTATAGCAAAGATTAATTAAAAAAAAAGAGTCGGAAAATATTAGGGTAAGTTTAGTAATTGGTAGTATTAATAGAAATAATAAGAGTAGCGAGATTGAGTGGTGTTGTGAGCAAATTGATACGATAGATGGCACCACTGCGGCACCAAATTGAACGAGCTGGGAGTAATTGTTGATAGTAGTTTACAATGGAATTAAAAGTAATTTAATAATATAAAGGTGAATAAAAGTATAATAGAAGGTTAGTTAATTAAGTTGAAAGGGGGATTTGATGAATCAGGAGGTAATTGTTGTAATTAGTAGAAATAATAAGTAAGCGTATTATTTAAGATAAGGGGGGAGGGATAGTACTTGGAGCAGCGGTACACCGAAATGAAGCATCATCCACTGAAGTCAGTGTTTGGGAGGGTGACCGGGGAAAGAATTGAAAAGATCTTAATAATAAAAACATAGGGATTAAAAGAGAAAAAATATGAAAATATGTTGCAAAATACTGAGTATTTAATTAATTAAGAATTTTGAGGTAATTATTATGACAATGTTGTAACAAATTAATAATATCTATAAAACACAAACTTTAAAAGTTTCGAGATGTATGATAAAGGTAATATTGTGAATTAGCAACGTACATTAATGGAATTGATTTAACATAGATTGAGCAAAGAAAAAATCTGTAGAGGTATAAAATTAAAGAATAACATAGACGAACAAGATAATGATAAAAATACTGGTATTGACAAAGTAGGAAAAAGGTATCTCCGCTGGGGATCGAACCAAGAATCCTGGGGTTACCAGTCGAGTGTGCTATCCACTACACCACGGTAGTACGTAGATATGGTATTTATTAATAATAGAAAGAAGTAAGACAGGTCATAGTAACAGTAAAGGAATTTCGGGTGATTCATAGCGCATGTGGGTGTATTTAGATAAACACGAACAGCTGTATAATGTGGGGGATCTAGGAGGAAATGGGTAATCGTCTAGCAAAAGTTTAAAGAGTCGTAAGGCAGACGTGGCAAAAAAGAAAAATAATAATAATAAAATAAAATAAAAGTGGATGGTATCAGAGTAGAATGAATGAGAATAAATATTTTATGGGGCCAGTGCTTGGATAATAGCGAAGAATTTATCTAGGGGGTTATTAAGAAGTGAGAGGGTGAGGAATATTTTTCTTGATCAGTATAATCATTACTCGATTTCATATTTGAGGAAGCCATAATATTATCTCACAAAATAGGTAGAAAACGAGCTTGTAGAAGAGGAACGCATTGGGGGGTATCGATAGTAACTGGAATGGCCGGAGGGAGAAAAACGAAACACGTCCTCTCTCTTCGGATGCTTCGTCGAGTCTCTCGTAAATTAACTACAGCAACAACAATTAAATTATCTTTCAAATGTAAAAAAAGTTGAATTTTTTTTCCTTAGACCTGTTATTTTGGAACAGGTATTATTTTGTATGGTAACAGCTGGAACCTGTTATTTGAAAATACCTGTTATTGCCCATCACTACATGAGACCCCCATGGAGCAAAGTTGGTATTTTCAACAAAGACTTTCCAACAAAATATATCATGTGGGGTATCGATAGATTCGTATCGATGAGTAAAATATTTTGGTGGCCTCTGTTTTCAGTTGTACCAGCCACGGTACAATTTTAAATTTTCCAGCAAAGTATATCGTGTTGGGTGCCTATAGACTCGTCTGGATAAGATAAATATTTTAGTAATCAAAGTTTTGGAAAATTTAGTGGCACTCGGGACGCACAGCAAATGCTTATCTCATCCAGACGAGTCCATAGGCGCCCAACACGAAATACCTTGCTTGAAAATGTAAAATTGTACCGTGGTAGGTACAACTGAAAGCAGAGGTTACCAAAATATTTTACTCATCGAGACAAATTTTTTGATACCCCACACGATAGGTTTTGTTGGAAAGTCTTTGCTTAAAATCCAACTCTGCTCCATGGGGGGTCTCGTGGACCCGGGTGCGATCAAAATATTTTACTCATCGATACAAATTTTTTGATACCCCAGACGATAGGTTTTGGAAAAATTTTTTCCCAACTCTGCTCCATGGGGGTCTCATGGATCTGGGTGCTACCAAAATATTTACGAATCTATTGATACCCCACATGATATGCTTTGTAAGAATTTTTTCCGAACTCTGCTCCATGGGGGTCTCATGGACCCGGGTGCTACCAAAATATTTTTCTTATCGAGACGAATCTATTGATACCCTACATGATATACTTTGAGAAAACTTTTTCCCAACTCTGCTCCATGGGGGTCTCATGGACCGGGATGCTACCAAAATATTTTACTCTTCGAGACGAATCTATTGATACCCTACATGATACCCTACATGATATACTTTGCGAAAATGTTTTTTCCAACTTTGCTCCATGGGGGGTCTGATGGACCCGGGTGCTACCAAAATATTTTTCTCGTCGAGACGAATCTATTGATACCCCACACGATATGCTTTGCGAAAATTTTTTCCCAAGTCTGCTCCATGGGAGGTCTCATGGACCTCAAAATATTTTACTCTTCGAGACGAATCTATTGATACCCTACATGATACCCTACATGATATACTTTGCGAAAATGTTTTTTCCAACTTTGCTCCATGGGGGGGTCTGATGGACCCGGGTGCTACCAAAATATTTTTCTCGTCGAGACGAATCTATTGATACCCCACACGATATGCTTTACGAAAATTTTTTCCCAAGTCTGCTCCATGGGAGGTCTCATGGACCTCAAAATATTTTACTCTTCGAGACGAATCTATTGATACCCTACATGATACCCTACATGATATACTTTGCGAAAATGTTTTTTCCAACTTTGCTCCATGGGGGGTCTGATGGACCCGGGTGCTACCAAAATATTTTTCTCGTCGAGACGAATCTATTGATACCCCACACGATATGCTTTACGAAAATTTTTTCCCAACTCTGCTCCATGGGGGGTCTCATGGACCTCAAAATATTTTACTCTTCGAGACGAATCTATTGATACCCTACATGATACCCTACATGATATACTTTGCGAAAATGTTTTTTCCAACTTTGCTCCATGGGGGGTCTGATGGACCCGGATGCTACCAAAATATTTTTCTCGTCGAGACGAATCTATTGATACCCCACACGATATGCTTTACGAAAATTTTTTCCCAACTCTGCTCCATGGGGGGTCTCATGGACCTCAAAATATTTTACTCTTCGAGACGAATCTATTGATACCCTACATGATACCCTACATGATATACTTTGCGAAAATGTTTTTTCCAACTTTGCTCCATGGGGGGTCTGATGGACCCGGGTGCTACCAAAATATTTTTCTCGTCGAGACGAATCTATTGATACCCCACACGATATACTTTGCTTGAATTTGAAAAAATGTCCCATGGGGGGTACAACAGATCCGGGGCCATTCAAATGTTGAGTCTGTGAAAAACCTCAAGTCGCTTCTGATTGGTTCAAATTCTTAAAAAGTGGGTATAAAAGGCGCTCACTCTCGGTTGAAAATCAGTCGCAGCCGCGACTGCACCTGGAGAAGAACTTAGAAAAGATTCCAATATTGACTCGTCTTGCCAATGGACTGCCGACTGCCTTGCCGGAGCTTTCCATACCATTTGCCGGGACGATCTGCAGTATTTGCCGTCGCTGGATTCGACTTGCTGAAGATTTGCCGGGACGATTTGCCGTCGCTGGATTCGACTTGCTGAAGATTTGCCGTGACGATTTGCCGTCGCTGGATTCGACTTGCTGAAAATTTGCCGTCTGTTATGCCGTGGTTCTCTGTATCCTTTGCCGGGACGATCTAGCAGTATTTGCTGTCGCAGGAGCACATAGTAGACACGTCTTGACTCGAGGAAAAAGTTTTGGAAAATGATGGAGATGACAAAATACTTCTTGAGCTTTCAAACTCTGGATGAGGAGTGAAGTGACTAGGTACGCGCTGGCTCTTTTAAACTCAATTTCACAAAAAAAAAAAAAAAAAAAAAAAAAAAAAAAAAAAAATTTGGAAATTGGGTTTAAAAGCGCTGGTGAGATCTGGGATCCTCACTGTGTTGGCAAGCAGTCACCAGGCATGGAGAGCCTCTACAGTCATCTCGTTACGATGGATGAATCTGCAGCTGAATATGATTGTGCGCAGGGACCGCTGCTACCGCCGCTCTCTTTCCTATACCTTTTGCCTTTGTGTGTTAATTTTCAACATTGTCTGCGACCGGCCTGGCCAACTGGAAGTGGATAATGTCTTTTTCTTTGCATGCTGCTTAAATTGAGTTTTTCGATAAAGCAATCATATTGAGCTGTGAACATGTGTCGTAACGAGATTCATCGAGGATCCACCAGGTTAGTATCATTTTTATTTCAGGAGGAGACTACCAGATGGAATGTGCCAGATATGAGATGATTCCAGAGTTCCAGAAGCAGATGGGTATTCCAGATTTATATTGAAGATTCCAGAGTTCCAGATTTATATTGAAGATTCCAGAGTTCCAGCAGCAGATTGATTCCAGAGTTCCAGCAGCAGATTATTGCAGAAATATAAAAACTCTACTGTTTGCTTTAGAGTGGGAGACTCTGCGGTCCAGCGGAGAGATGGAGGATGATGACATCGCGACGTATGTCATCGAGAAGAGCACTTCCGTAGTCGCTACGGCGGCTATGATGCACATATTGCAGGTCGGAGTTGCTTTGGCAATACCGAGGTAGCGTTTCCGTAGTGGCTTCGGCAGCTATGAGCATAGATTATTTTTTTCAGATGGAGTTTACCAGATGGAATGTGCCAGCCGTGAGATGATTCCAGAGTTCAAGCAGCAGATGGGGATTCCAGAGTTCCAGCAGCAGATGGGGATTCCAGAGTTCCAGCCATGAGATGACAGAAGAAGCGTTGCCTTAAAAAACGTTCCAGCCATGAGATGACAGAAGAAGCGTTACCTTAAAGAATTGGAGAGAAATTGGAGATAATCGAGAGAAATAGCTGAATTAAAAACTCTAATGTTTCATTAGAGGGGGAGACTCTGCGGTCCAGCGGAGAGAGGGAGGATGGTGACATCACGACGATGTCATCGAGAAGAGCATGTTCCCGTAGGGGTTTCGGCCCAACGAGAAAATCCGTAGTCGCTACGGCGGCTATGATGCACATATTGCAGGTCGGAGTTGCTTAGCAATACCGAGGTAACGTTTCCGTAGTGGCTTCGGCAGCTATGAGCATAGATTATTTTTTTCAGGTCCAGACTAGCAGGTAAGTATTTTTTTTCAGGTGGAGACGACCCGATGGAATGTTCCAGTCATGAGATGACAGAAGAAGCGTTGCCTTAAAAAACGTTCCAGCCATGAGATGACAGAAGAAGCGTTGCCTTAAAGAATTGGAGAGAAATTGGAGATAATCGAGAGAAATAGCTGAATTAAAAACTCTAATGTTTCATTAGAGGGGGAGACTCTGCGGTCCAGCGGAGAGAGGGAGGATGGTGACATCACGACGATGTCATCGAGAAGAGCATGTTCCCGTAGGGGTTTCGGCCCAACGAGAAAATCCGTAGTCGCTACGGCGGCTATGATGCACATATTGCAGATCGGAGTTGCTTTGGCAATACCGAGGTAGCGTTCCCGTAGGGGTTTCGGCCCAACGAGAAAATCCGTAGTCGCTACGGCGGCTATGATGCACATATTGCAGATCGGAGTTGCATTAGCAATACCGAGGTAGCGTTCCCGTAGGGGTTTCGACCCCCCTATGAGATATTTTTTTGGAGCTTATGTGTTGGTCATGACCCTATCCATGGATAGAATGTTTAAGATTTAGATTAGTTTTAAATTTAGATTTAGTTTTAGATTTAGATTTAGTTTTAGATTTAGTTTTAGATTTAGATTTAGTTTTAGATTTAGTTTTAGATTTAGATTTAGATTTAGATTTAGTTTTAGATTTAGATTTAGTTTTAGATTTAGTTTTAGATTTAGATTTAGTTTTAGATTTAGTTTTAGATTTAGTTTTAGATTTAGATTTAGTTTTAGATTTAGAATTAGTTTTAAGTTTTAGATTTAGTTTTAGATTTAGAATTAGTTTTAAGTTTTAGATTTAGAATTAGTTTTAAGTTTTAGATTTAGAATTAGTTTTAAGTTTTAGATTTAGAATTAGTTTTAAGTGGGATGATGGTACCTCATCCCCCTCACTAGTGTGGATCTAGTGAATTTTTTTTGCCGTTTGGATGACCTTGAAAATGGACTTTGAAAATTTTGCGTTGTTTAGAATTAGGTTTAGATTTACAATTAGTTTTAAGTTGGATGATGGTACCCCCCCATCATCCCCTCACTAGTGTGTATCTAGTGATTTTTTGTCACTTGGATGGCCTTGAAAATAGACTTTGAAAAATCTAAAGACTAGCTTTAAAAAAATTTCGGCTTAAAAAAAAAAAAAAAAAAAAAAAAAAAAAAAAAAAAAAAAAAAATTTTTTTTTTTTTTTTTTTTTTTTTTTTTTTTTTTTTTTTTTGAAGCTGCAATTTAAAGCCATGCGTAGAGTCTTGAGAATCTCAGTTCATCAGAATTTTTTGGAGCTGTCAAAACTTGCAAATTTCTTGGAGCTGTCGCAACTTTAGAATTAATTTCTTGGAACTAGCATCTTTAGAAGTCGCTTGTGATTGGTTCAAATTTTTGAGCAGCGAGTATAAAAGGCGCTCACACACAGTTGAAAATCACTCGTTGCCGCTCCAGCATCCGGAGATAAAGTCTGAAAAAACTCTAAGCTTGAATTGATCACAACCCAAAGACCTGTGGAAACTTGACGACTGAATAGCATCATGGCCAGCAATCATCCATACATTTCAACTGATGAGGACAATAGTGAATTTACAGCCACATTGGCTCGAGTGCAAACCAATGCTCATGACAAAAAAGACGAGGACACAGAAATTATTTCACTAATCTCGCCACCCATGACTCCTCCTCCTGTTGATCCACTCGTTTCGACGGAGTCTCCGGATAGGATACACGATTCAAGCAAAAATGGCACGTGGCGAAAAATGTCAGAGCGTCCAAGAAATTCTTCCCCTGATAACTTTGCCTCGGAGCGTCCCAGAAATTTCTATACGCCTCGTAGTCGTCCGACAAAGGTCTTATGCACACCTCGTAGATTGGATTTTTCTAGACAGTCTGCCTTCCAGCCCTATCCTTCGAGGTTGAGTGAGAGGTCTCGTGCTCAGCCACCACCCAAATTCTACCGTTACCAGCACAGAAATTCGTTTGCTGTCCTGTGTTTGCGCTCTGATGGATTTACAATCACCAATGGTTATGTTTGCAAGTCTGGCGATGGATCCATTGCGAACCAAGTGCTCTTCGAGAAACTGTCAAACATGAATGCAACGACCCTCGTCTTACCAGACTACACGACACAGAAATTATGGATCGACATCCTAAACACGTGGCCGAAATATCATCCAGCCCACGATATAAAGACTGTTACTCTGGATACTTTGCCTGAGCCACCCATCGGAATGTGTGAGTCTTGCGGTCGAGAAGAGTGTCACCGTTGGATTGCAGTAGTGGGTGGTATTTCACGCTACCTGAATATGTATTTTAAACCAATATATCATTGATGCTGTAAATCATTTTAAATAGATTAATAAAAAAAAGTTGTATTGAACAATGTCTCATTCTTCTGTGTCGTCATCTTTTCAAACAACTACATACATGATCCAATTTTCAAAAACTATTATTTTCCACGGAGGGTCTCAACCACTCGCTCTGGATGACTCACGTTTGATTTGAAAGTTCACTGAAAGAATGGTCACGCCACACCCAAACTGTTTTAAAACTCGACGGGGTCTACACGCTTTGTGGAAGGACCGGATATCCTAATCACAGGATGTGATGCGTCATATCCCCTTTGAGCAGTATATATAAGAAGCAGCTCTCCAGAGCCAAACCATATTCTTCTCGCTTCAACTCTAGCCATCATGACCCAGCAATCTCACATTTGTGGATTTGTTCATCTCCACGGCTACGTGATCAACCAACAATTTTACGTGCGAGAACTCTCTGCTCTTTCGGTGAGGAACGAGGAACCACCGATCCGTGTCGGCTTCTCCATCGACTCTGCACCGCAAAGCCACCTCGATCTGTTGTCGGCTGAATTTGTCTACGCCAACGTACATGGACTTTGCTTGATAAGTCGACCTCACGAATCTGTGCAGCCACAATCTAACGTCCGAACCATCCTGCAAAATATCTACCTACAGCTCCTGAAAGCCTATCCAGGGGGCAACCGCCTGGCGTTTAAAGGTTGTGATGCGACTGCTAAACTCCTACAAGAGCTCGACATACCCGCCGTCAATCTGGCGACCTGGGGTTGCCCACGATTCGACCTCCTCCCATTCGATGCTGAAAAGTCGTGTGGATTTCATTCGAGATCCATGAGAAACAATTGTGGCAACGTCAAACTGTGTGCTCTCAGAAATTGGTTGGCCCACGACTGTGACGTGATGTGAAGCGTTTTTTTGAACACGCACGGTTTTTCCATCTCTTTTTCCAAAAAAGGGATGGGTAAAAAAATGGGGAAACGCTCTCGGTCTAGAGACTGTTTCCCCATTTTTTTACAACACAGGTCGTGCCAAGCTTGAACAAATGATCCCACGATTGTCTACGCGATCCATCTGCTGCTTGCGCTCTGATGGATTTACAATCACCAATGGTTATGTTTGCAAGTCTGGCGATGGATCCATTGCGAACCAAGTGCTCTTTGATAAACTGTCAAACATGAATGCAACGACCCTCATCTTACCAGACGACACGACACAGAAATTATGGAGCGACATCCTGAGCACGTGGCCGAAATATCATCCAGCTCACGATATAAAGACTGTGACTCTGGATACTTTGCCTGAATATGTACTTTAAACCAATATATCATTGATGCTGTAAATCATTTTGAATAGATTAATAAAATAAGTTGTATTGAACAGTGTCTCATCCTTTCGAATAATGTTAAAAAAAAAAAAAAAAAAAAAAAAAAAAAAAAAAAAAAAAAAAAAAAAAAAAAAAAAACGATTTTTTTTTTTTTTTTTTTTTTTTTTTTTTTTTTTAAATTTTTTTTTTAGTATTAAAGAGCCAGTATCGAGGCTTTACGATCTTAACTCATCTCGATTTCTTGGAGCAAACATTTCTTTTTTCTGCATTGTATTAACCAACATTGTATGAAGAATGGAGATGAGGATGAATGCGGATGAGGATGAATGTCCAATCTGTTGTACTTCTTTTAAATTGCTAAAACCAATTTATGAAACTCCCTGCAAGCACTTGTTCCACAGGCCATGTCTCGATCTATGGTTGAAGGTCCGTGTACGTCAGACTTGCCCCGAGTGCCGCAAAAAAATATCGAGAGATTTGTGTGAAACAATTTACTACGGCAGAAAAACATTTAATATGCCTACGCAATGTCAAATTGATTTTTACGACAAAGAGCTGTATAATGCGAAATTTAAAATCAGAGAATGCATTTTAAAAATTGAACACTGCCTGGAGAGTGTGAAACCATTGCTTCAGGAAGACGAATCCCTATTTCGATCGATTTGTGGACTAGGTGAACAGTTCTACGAATCGTCCGGTTGGGCGCATTACAACCTTCTTGATATTGTAACACTACTCGGAAATCTAACAAGTAAATACAGGAGTGATGGAATAAACATGCAAAGCCAACGTCCAGACAAACGTGACAAAATCGACTTTTATCGAGATTGCATACCTCCTAAGCGAAAAATCTTCAGAGACGTCGTTTTAAAACTCCAACTTGATATTGAGAAAGTGCTAACATTGAGTGAGGAGAACAACGTCCTCCATCGCGAGATAAAAGACGATTTTAAACAGTTTACAGAATCATACGCGTTGGCAAACGAGAGTCTGCACCGAATTGAAGGAGCCATGGAGGCCCTCAAGAATGAGAAGTTGCAAATGTTGCAGGATGAAAAAATTTGAAAACTCTCTGATTTGAAAACTCTCTAAACTCTCTGATTTAAAAACTCTCTGAAATTCTAAATTACATTGTTAAAAAAAAAAAAAAAAAAAAAAAAAAAAAAAAAAAAAAAATTTTTTTTTTTTTTTTTTTTTTTTTTTTTTTTTTTTAATGATAGTCTTATAAATGCAAGTCGGTAGGTCCTCACATCACATTAAACTTGTAACGATTTGATTCTGATCCACGAGTCCTGTTAAGCCTTCAACAATGTGGTTCAAGTTGTATTTGGATTCCAGCGATTCTCTTTCTCTATCTGGAGTTGTGGGAAAGGATGGATGTATCTATTGGCGTCTGGTCGAAGTGGGTGTACTATGTAAAATGAATAGACCCTATAGATTGCACAAAATCCGATGCATTGTACGTAATATTGTTAAGGGTGAAGACGTTTTACCCGAGGTATCTTTATACCATTCTATTCTAAAGAGATGCAAGTTGGTTAATACAGACACTGTGATTATCATTTTGAAATGGTGGAAGCGAGAGATGCTTGACAAGTTTTTGTCCGCGATACAGGAAGCCAAATTTAAAACAACGCTACAAATCACAAAGGGTTGTAAATTTTTCAAGAGTTGTATTGCAATGTATCCCAGTCCTGAGGGTGCTGCATTCTACGAATGGATCGCATCGTTTATTCAACATGTGCAACGGGAAAAAATCATCCTTAAAGATATTAATGTTCCTTCGACTAGTACTGCGAATGTCGCCAATCAAGTTTTGAATGAAGACTCGATCATTACGGAGCCAGAGGATACGCAAGATTCGGCGTTAGCAATTTCACCGTTTGCTGATGAAATGACATCCAATACCAATGACGTACCTCACACTGCTGATGAAATACCTTCGTTGGAAGTGTATGAAATGCCTCAGACTGTGAACGAAATGCCTCGAGTGGCTGCGTATGAAACGGTATCCCATGCACCTGAAATACCTCAAAGGGTGGATCAATCTTTTCCAAACAAACCCGAGTCTGAAAATGTTGCTGGTTCAAGTGATAAATCGGTTGTCGAGGTGGATAAAGCATTGTTTAACCGACTTCGTCTGTTGCTTTCAACCAACACAAACCTGGAATTTCAAAAGAATCATTTGGAGCAAGGACTTTTACGGATGGACGAGAGATTGAAAATGTTAAACGTTGAAATTTTGAGAGTTGTAGGACTCTTGACAAAAGCGCCTGATGCATAAAATTGGTTAGCTCCTAAAAATCAGTAGCGTAAAAAAAAAAAAAAAAAAAAAAAAAAAAAAAAAAAAAAAAAAAAAAATTTTTTTTTTTTTTTTTTTTTTTTTTTTTTTTTTTTTGATTCTGTTATTTAAGTCGAGGTGTGCCTGTATAGAAAAATCAATTCAGATCTGCCTGTACAGAAAGATAAATTCGTTCCTGATTGAAAGCTCTGCAACCATGTGGATAAGATTGTATAAGGATCACTCTTCACCTCCCATGTCATGTGTTGTGGGAAAGGATGGAATTCTTTATTGGCGAGTGGTAGATGTTGGTTTTCTGTGTCAAATGAGCAAACCCTACGATTTGCCAAAATCTAGTTACGTCATCACCAGATCTGTGATGGGTGCAGACATTTTGTCAGAAGGATTAGCCCAACATTCTATTAGTAGTAGATGTAGACTAATCAATACTTCAACGGCATTGGAGATTATAAAATCAAAAAGTTCAACAATGTATGACCATTTTTTATACATCTTAAAGATTGAAAAATTTAATGTGACTTACGAACACGTGAAATTTGGTAAATTGTACAGTGATTGTCATGTGCTGAAACCTCATCCCACCGGCGTAACATTTGAAAGTTGGTTAGAACAGTTTATAGAGAGTGCACGTGATAATAGAATGATAATGGACGACTCTGGAGAGATGAATATACCTTCCAATAGTGGCATGGAATCTGAGAATCAAGTTTGGAAAGATAATTTGAATGATGGCTCACAACTTGTGAGGCTTGAAAATTCTCGAGACGTGATTCGAGCAAACCCAATTGTTGGTGAGGAAAGGAGTCTAGCAACTGCTGCTGAGGAAAGGACTCTAGCGACGGCGGCGGATGAAATGTCACGAGAGGCTCAAACACCTAAAGTGATTCTTACCATCGATGAAACAACTCAAACGACAGATGAAATGTCTCAAACTGTTGACAAGGACCCGGTGGAGGAAAACTTTTTTAAGCAGCTCCAACAGTTGTACAAGGAATACAATACATTGAAACAACAAAAGCAATTTGTTGAGCAAGCACTTCAAAGCGTCAATGTTGGAAAACAGAATGTAGACACTGACATTTTCGAAACTCTAAAACAATTTGTTGAAAGCAACCATAGTTAAATATAACATGTGTACTTAAGCCCAAAGTCCTCACTTATTTCAAGCTCAAACATTGGCTACGTTAAAAAAAAAAAAAAAAAAAAAAAAAAAAAAAAAAAAAAAAAAAAAAAAAAAAAAAAAAAATTTTTTTTTTTTTTTTTTTTTTTTTTTTTTTTTATTATTATTAAGCTATTATAAAGCAAGTGTCGAATCTTGATTTTGAATTGTTCAAGATTTGTGACCATGGCCAACTTTAACACAGACTACTACATTAACGTTGTATTTGCAACCCAATGGGAATACTATAATGACGGAGATTTGTTACCAACAAAGATTCCTTGGGAAATTACCTTTAGCAACAAACTCAATCCCAAAGAAACATTTGTCATGATTCCATCTCCTCAATCCGTCAAGACTATGGGTTTGGTTTACCTATATGATTCTGATGAATCGTTTGCTCCAAGATATTACGAGAATGTGGAATATGTTCAAGTTAATTTGGGTCAAATACACTCGTTTCTGACCCAGCTGGCCGCTAGAAAAATATCTGAAACAGATTCATGGATCGCTAAAATTTTGCATTCTTGGGATTTACCATCTAAAACCATCGGGGTTATACACGAGAATACCTTTATGTTTTTAAAAAAATACTTTTCAAACGTTGTGCTTCTACCCAATCCTGATGAACCGGAAAATTTTAGTGTAGACGATTGCGACGTGCTAAATGAATTGGGTGACGCGAAATTTGTCGAAAATCTTTTGGAGCTTCTGGAGAAACAGGAGACACCCAAAGCAAAACCACCCGCTTTGGCACGAATTGGAAGAAGAAAAACTCGAAACGGATCGATTCGAAAAAGTAAACGACTGGTGGAATTAAAACAAAAGTTGAGCCGTTGTTCAATAGTGTAAAAAAAAAAAAAAAAAAAAAAAAATTTTTTTTTTTTTTTTTTTTTTTTTTTTTTTTTTTTTTTTTGTATGGATGTATATAACGTTGCCTTTTGACCATGATAAAGTCAGTCCTTCAAGAAATGATCCACTGAGTCAAATGCCAAATCTAACCCAGCTTGTTAAACAGTTTCAAAATCTATGAGACATTTCAATTGATCGAAATCATCTATAGGATCAAGCTTGTTGAGCCATTGCACAAATCTTGCCAAGAAATTTCTACCCAAAACAATTCAAGATCGATTGCGTCAAGCTTGATTCCCGTGTGCGAAAAGTCCTTTGGAAGCAAAACACCCCTTGACGTCATCTGCTAAATAGAATCGCCCACTAAACGGATGCACATCCTGCTTTTCGGCTATAAAAGCAGAGGCACCGCGAGAGAAATTTCACTTTCGACTCAAGAGATCGAAAAGCCTTTCTACTCGTGTCTAACCATGGATGTGTTTCCGAATACCCTGAGCTCTTCACTCCGTTCTCTTAGCCTGGAAGATAACTTGGATGCCTTTGAACATGCTGCCAAGATGGGACGAGTCACCGCATTCATAGCATTTCAGGAGCAAGAGCATTATAGAATGTTTTACTCGATACTTGAATTAAAGTGGACAGAGAAAAAAAAAGCCATTCAAAATTTCCTGCGGTGTGTGTCAGAGGCGCGGCACTGTTCGCCGAATAAGCCGCAATGGGACAAGGTAGTCCGTAAGCTAATCAAAAACCCACACAGAAACAACTTGAAAAATTCAGACCAACGGCTGGGATTCCAAATGGACAATATGTTCATCGTAAAATTTGGATTTACGTTTGGACTCAGGATCGTGCAGAGTGGAACGAAGCACGTCTACCAGACCTCAGACGCACCCCTCCAACTGTACGTGCTCTCCAGTTATGACCAAAAGCCTTGGACGGTGCGAAGGAGCTTAAAGCCAACGGACCAATTTAAATATGACCTCTTTGTGTTTCAGCCATGGAAACGCTATAGTATACCAGAACATGTCGAGTATGTGGTGATGACGGTACAGAAAACAATCTTCACCTTGGACATTGTCCAGAGAGACTGCCCGGTGCCGGAGGGATATGATTACCGAGACCACCGGGAATTTGAGCCCCAGCCTTACAAATTACCGCCTCCCACACCCGTGCACATGCTAGAGCCTCCGGCAAAGAGATCTCGATTGGGTCCGCCAGCTGAAAAGACTCGAATGAATCCGCCTCCACCGCCTCCGGTGTTTCATCCCGAGCCAGTGGAACCCTTAGCATCCATAGAGCCCATCAGTTGGCCACCTGCGCCAGAATTCACGATGCCTGATCCACCTGCGCCAACAGTCACGATGCCTGATTCACCAGCGCCAGAGCCTACGATGCCTGATCCACCAGCGCCAGAATTCATGATGCCTGGTCCATCTGAGCCAGTCCTTTTCGAGTCGCCTCCCTCCCTAGGTGCGAGTCAAACGGAGGAAGTGACTCTGTTGGAAGATTTCTTCCAGCCAGACGTAGAGGATACACTCTTTGACCAAATGATGCTCAACTTAAAGAAAAAAAACGACTACAGCAGCGTCTTAATGGAATTACAAGAAACTTGCGAGGTGTATGAATGGCCCACGACACGAGACATGCCTACGCTGGACAATCTAGTGCCTGCGATACATCCGACGCCAGAGACGTGCCAGGAAGACGATCCAGACGTGCCTCTGGATTTGACAACAGGCCGAAAGACTGGATCCTATATCAATCGGTCAGCAATCAAGTTTATCGAGCCGTTAAACTTGAGCGTGCGTAATGTAACTGGTTGTTAAATGTTAAATGTAAAGAATAATTGAATGTAAACTTGAATCAATAAATGTGTTTTGTTTTTAAATGCTGTCGTGTAATTTATTTTGAAAAAAAAAAAAAAAAAAAAAAAAAAAAAAAAAAAAAAAAAAAAAAAAAAAAAAAAAACAACATTGAAATGTGTTGTATTTGACAGTTGAGGACGTGAAATGTAATTCCGAGATGTAAAAAATTGAATTACGTTCCAGGTAATTTTTTTAATTTGGGCGATTATTGATTATACAATTATAATTGAAGTTTGAGTCTTGAGAAATCTTGTTCAACTTTAGACAATATTATTAAAAAAAAAAAAAAAAAAAAAAAAAAAAAAAAAAAATTTTTTTTTTTTTTTTTTTTTTTTTTTTTTTTAAAAATTGTACGTTTAAGACAAGCCTCGAGTCTTTGCAAACATCAAAATCAAGTTTTACCCTTCCAAAGATTGTTCTACTTCTCCAGCCGCGACCATGAATAATCTTAGAAATAGTGTTGCAACGCTCGAGCCAGAAAGCTTTGTCAATGAGCAGGAGTATACCACTTCTACATGGCTGCTTTATAAGGAAGTGACTCTAAGTCAAAACAACCCACATTTAACACATGAGACTCTGGTGATTCGCATTTTAAAAAGATTGACAGAAGAAAATTTCAAATTGTCATGGACCGCGATACAAGAATCCATCAAGCAGGGGCAATGTTTGATGGATGCCGAATTGCATAAAATGTTGCAAGATCTTTGGAAACAACGAAAAAAGACTCAGAATGCTGAAGATCAACATTGCGTTGAACGAGTGCTGGGAAGAGATTATGTTAGGTTAACAGATTTGTCAAGGATAGCAACCTGCTTCAATCGCTTCGTCGAGGACAAGAGGCAGTTGTGGATATTTTTTGCCGTCGACGGATTCTTGGGAAATGATTTAAAATCATATGTGGATGCCTTTAAATTTGGACCTGACGACATCAAAGGGAAGCATATAAGAGCGGTTCGGCAATTGTATCAAGATTTTGATGGCATTGCTACTCCGAAAGATATGAAAGAGGTTTTGGAGGGTGTATTCCAAGGGAAGGGAAGTATATATTCAAATTTTTACTTGGAACAAATTGGAAAAAATGTCGCAGATGTCGCAAGCTGGCGTTTGGATTTACATGAGAAATGGAAAAAGAAAAAGGGAGCAGGCGAGGGAGGAGAATGCAGCAACAAGCGACCTGGAGATGCTGGAGAAAAAACCCACCACAAAAAAATTAAACAGAAAAAGACGACGTTATAGAAGAAGAAGAAGAAGAAAAAAAAAAAAAAAAAAAATTTTTTTTTTTTTTTTTTTTTTTTTTTTTTTTTTTTTTATAGTAAGTTTAAAACAAATCGCTGTGAGTGAATGTTTAACACTTGTTTGAAAGCAAGAGCAAAACCAGCCATTCCTATATTCTCAAGTATCAATATGAAAAGCAAATTAACCACGTCTTATGGACTTGTCGTACAGACGTCAACCGACAAAATTGTTCTTTTGCGTCGAAAGGTTCCATACTGTGTACAGGATTTTTATCATTACCTACATAAAAAGAAGATACCGTACGAGAGTAATCAAAAAATCATACATGAATGGTTTGAAAAGAAAATTCTTGTAAATTTGCAGCAACATGATGTTATAGATTATCAACGCTATAAAAATGACGAGATATTTGAGGACATGTATGATTTTCCTCATGGTCAACTTCCATATTCAGTCAAAAGACACGAAAAGATAAACGCTATCAGTTTATTTAGAGCCGCCTATCGAGAGTTTGAAGAAGAAACTGGATTTCATTTTGATATTCCAAAATCTGAAATTGAAAATCTTCCAATGGTACATTTAACATTTAGAGGATTGAATGGCGTTGTGTATGAGCAACATTATTTCTTGATAGAAAATGTGAAGCATTTGAAGAGACACTCCTATTTTAATTCATTTACATCATCCTATGCTGCTGATAAACAAATAAAATCTTGGACTGATGATCGCCTCATATATCATGGTCAAGTGGTGTCCATGAATAAGGCATTTAAACAGTTGATGAAACAACAAGACATTAAATCAGATTTAAAACAATTGTTGTGTTTGAAAAGTCTGGACATGCAAAATATTCTGAATGAATTGCAAGTGGATCGTGAGAAAAATAATCGTAAAGCGTTTGATTCAATAGAGATTCAAACAACACTGTAAAAAAAAAAAAAAAAAAAAAAAAAAAAAAAAAAAAAAAAATATTTTTTTTTTTTTTTTTTTTTTTTTTTTTTTTTTTTTTTACAGTGCTGTATTTAAGCTGAACGATCAAGCTAACGAAACATTTCCATTTAAAAATGTTTGACTTGCTGCGAGCCAAGGAGATTGTCGCTGATCACTATTATAGCACATTGCGATACATTGAATCTGACAGGTTGGCGGCATTCATTGATCGTTGGTTGAATCTACTAGAAATGTATTCTCAAGAAAAGGATTTTGTTTCATTCGATCCCAAAATTCCAATATTGAATCATTTGGTTTCCAAAGCAGTCGGTGTACTCATTGTGCCCTTCCCCAATACCATGAAAGGCTCCATGAAAGGCGTCAGTGTTTTCCCCATGTATCCTTTTCGGATTTGTAAAAAACATGGGACGGTATGCAGTCGAGATGGTTTGGATGTGCTCATCATGTATTTGGAAATGACTGGAATTGAGCGAATTGGATTTCTAAAGATGAGTTATACAGACAAAATCATTTCCACGCTCCAAGAAAAATGTTCAAATTTGAAAATTTATGGTTCCAGTTCCTTTGGCGCGTTCAAGTTGGTGTGTGCCCAAATGGCTAAGCTGTCGTCGTAATGTAATTTAAAATGTCGACCAAGTTTTTCTTTTCTGATGGATACGATATGACAACGGGTGCTTCCTTCATCCAATCTAGTAAATAACGATAATGAAAAATGTCATATTTTCGATGATTATCCAAACGAATAGCTGGGATATACGTTTCCAATGATTCCGTAGGCTCGTACGAAAACACACCATTTTTGTCGATCAACACGTACCAGTTTTGTGGGAATATGCGTACGACCCTAAATTCGTTCCACGAATACACGAGGGCATAATGATTGTGATGCGGTCGACCCGGAATCGGATCTAAATGGAACAATAATAACAATAGACAAAGAATGGTAAAGAGAAAATACATCTTGTTCTTGATTTTGATCGTGGCCATCATCAATTTGTTTTACAAGCCATTTTTGAACGAGTCTCCTGTGACCCATTTATTGCAAGGTCCGTGGATATCCACCGTCAACGCGTTCGCCTGTCCTTTATACGGTTTCAAATGTCCCACGGACGAAGCTTGTGACTGTCATCAAATCTGCGGAAATGGAGAGTATGTCTCCTTTCGGGTGATGAAGGGTGAATCCATATATTTAATGGATCAGAAACTGGTACCGGGAACGTATTGCTTACCCAAAGGAGTGGGTGATTGCAATCAAACAACATCGCATCACGTATTCTCGTCATCTGGCTGGACCTGTATTCCGAGAAACACATCCATTTTTCAAAATCCGTGTTACAGTGATGATGCTCGAGACAACAGTAAAAATGTGCTGTGGGACTATTTAAAAAACAAACCAGCGGAAAATATTGAAAATGCATACGAAACTTTGTCTGATGGAAAAACGTTACGTTTCCGATGCAAATGTGATTCTCCCGACGCCCGTGGGCACGCGATGGTAAATACTTTACCTTTTACGTGTTCAGTCGATTATTGCATTCAAGACATTCCAAATCCTTTACCCATGATGAAGTTTATCGGTAACAAATGCGAGTGCGGACCTTATTTACACGAAAAAGATGAAACATCTCGTTGTGTGGTGGAACGCTCGCGGGTGGAGCAAAACGTGTTGACCGGACGCGTCAATTGCATGACAAACTTTAGTTGGAAAAAGAAACCCATTTTTTGTCCATTTGATGAAGAGGCGTTGAGTTTTCGCGTACCCGTGAAATCTGGAAATTCTCCTCTAGATTTTGTGTCAATGGCCATTCAATAGACAAGGATAATTAAAGAACATGTCTTGTAAGCGTACCCAGCCTAGCGAGTATTACGATTTAAAAATGTTGAAAGCGCAAAACTTGCGTTTGGATCGCCTCGTAGATTCCGTTGCCGAGAGAAACGAGTATCGCATCAGCAAATTCAAAATCAAAAGCCACGTTTTAAAAGACTTTTACACAGTACCGAGAGAGTTGGTACGAGAGTTTAAACCAGAAGCCATTGCTCACGTAAAAAATATACAAACGGGACTGGTGGACTATGGTTTTCTATACAATATTATTGATGATCGCGATCGGTGCTCCCATGCAGTGTATATTAAATACAATGATTTTTCATTAATAGAGAAGAATGCATTGCCCGAAATTGAAGAGATTGCCAAGGAATTTTATCCAAAGGAAACGGATCACTTTGATGCCACGTGCTTGTATCTGCTGATATTTTATGCGTTGTTGGTCAATCGACATGCCAACTGGCTCACAATTGATTATGTAACCAACTGCAACATGAATCACCAATATGCTGCTCATATGGATTGGTTAAACTACAACAAGACTCAATGCTCAGTGTAAAAAAAAAAAAAAAAAAAAAAAAAAAAAAAAAAAAAAAAAAAATTTTTTTTTTTTTTTTTTTTTTTTTTTTTTTTTTTTCGTTGTCCCTTTAAAGCGAGCGTCGAGTCTCAATGTTCTCACCTCATCAGAATCGCAACTTGCAAAATTTTTTAGTGTATAGCTTGTCACAAGCTCGATACAACTCAATAATACATAAAGCATAATTCTGTTAATATGCTATACACCATTCTACCTGGAGAATGCTTCATTTGCAGTGACCGAATATGTCTGCTGGATTATAACGTGACCACTTGGAAGTGCTGTCGACATACGGTTCACCAAAGGTGTTATGATTTGTGGAATGTTATGTATAAGACATGTCCGCACTGCAAACCGGCCAATTCTTCAAATAATAGATTGATTCATTTCCGGAATGAACGCTTTCATGGACAAAAAATTAGTGCTTTTGAAATGATACGGGACTTAAGTCTAGATTCCATCGAAGTACAAAGAATGATTGATAAGGACTTGGTAAACAGGAGGATTTTAAATTGGATGCCTTCATTTGTTCGGTCGTACTTACTAGAAGCATACACCCAACGCTACTGGCATGATTTTTCAGAAAATTTTGAAACAATTTCTAAAAATTGGGATTCGAATATGTGGGAATACAATTCTTCACTCGAGATGAAGGACATGTTGGTCAAAAATTTGAAAACAAATTAAACACATTTTTCATAAGACTTGCAAAATTGTGTCAATCTATTCTTGTTAAAAAAAAAAAAAAAAAAAAAAAAAAAAAAAAAAAAAAAAAAATTTTTTTTTTTTTTTTTTTTTTTTTTTTTTTTTTTTTTTTTTAAGAAAGGTATCAGAAATTTTCAAACCTCTCACAACTTGATAAAGAATGATTTCGATTAATGCAGACGATTTCCATAACAGATGGTCTTACCCCGACGAAAATGACTCGGTTGAATTATATTACGAACGTTCTCCTTATGGCGTCGAAACCGACTTGGACTTCGTTTTCTTACCCCTGCTTGACAGACTCCTTACCGCGAAGCAATTTACATCATATCCGATGACATTACCTGTGGAGAGCATCTTTCCAGGAATAAATGCTGTAATAATGTATAAATTAACGAAAAGTAACAAGAAAAGATGTGAGTATCGGAGTTACACACAAAGCTACTGGAATATTTTTTTTGAAAACTTGAGAAAAAGTTCTAAAGGTTTGGTTTCGATTATCTGGAAATGTAATTCTTTACATGAGATTAAAAACGTGTTGGTCGAAAATTTGAAAGCGGATTGTTCAATTTGCTTAGATACCATTAAACCATACGAGGTTGTAAATGAAACTGGATGCAAACAAATCTTTCATAAGACTTGCTTACAAAATTGGATGTTGATAAAAAACTCTTGTCCAATTTGCCGAAAAAGATTAAAAAAACTATAAAAAAAAAAAAAAAAAAAAAAAAAAAGGAACTCGCAACTTTAGGATATCTTGAAGACCTCAACCTCAGATAATACTGTATCAAACTCAAACATCAACATTGTTTTAAAAAAAAAAAAAAAAAAAAAAAAAAAAAAAAAAAAAAATTTTTTTTTTTTTTTTTTTTTTTTTTTTTTTTTTTTTAAAACGTTCTTTAAATGCTAGAGGCTCGAGACTTACTCACGTCAAAGAATGCTGTACTCGATCCGCTGGGAGAAGGTGATTCCCGTCTTTAACAAGAAAAGCTATGAACCTCACATTATTCAAGTCAAAACCACGTTTTTGGATGAGTCTGGACAAATTAACCAAGTCGCTCGAAAATATGAGGAATGGATAGGTGTTTGTACAAACCACATTGACAAGGTGGTGGAATCCATTCGAGAAAATTTTCCAAATTGTCCCGTCCGACATGTTAGTTTGGGATCTACTCGCAAGATTTTACCCTATTTTGAATCGCGATTGCATTCTGGAAAACTGGATTCTCCCACCAAACCCTTTTACAAGGTGTTTGTCAAAAATGTTTCGGTGGCTGATGTGGGAAGGCTCTTGTCCAAGTACAAATTGAGTTATTACGAAAAAGATGATTGGTTGGTTCGGCTGTACATTGATCTTTGCTTCAAATACAATTCTACCGGATTTTTTTACAAATGGTACACCGTGTCTCATCAGTCTGAGTGGTTATTGGAATCGTTTCAGATGCATCCGGAACAAACACAGTCTCCCGATTGGACCATTGGAGCGTTTGATTTGGAAACGGTGCCGATGGACGGGACCGATCATATTCCAAACGGAATGGACCCATCGGACGAAATTGTCATGATTAGCTTGTACAAATGGAATAAGCGGGACGGTGTGCGCAAATGGCTATTGTATCGTTTGCCTTGTGAGATGGAGGACCTTTCCATGGCAGACACAATCGCCTACACCTCCGAACGACACATGCTGAACGATTTTCACGCGTTTATTCAAGACTGTCACGTTTTAACGGGTTACAACATTACTGGATTTGACATTCCGTGTGTGTTTGCACGCTTGCTGTGGCTAAAAATGTACAAAATCTTGAAACTGTACACTTCCCAACTCGTGGGCACGACCACCGTTGCCACGTTTCAAAACAAGTTGGTGTTGGATTTGTATCAGTATTTTCTCGTCTTTTCAAAATACGATTTACCAGGATTGAAATTGGATGATGTGGCGCGAGCAAAGCTCGGTGAAACCAAAGTACCCATCCATTCAACGGGTCTTTGGTCTTGGTATACCCATCCCAATGTGACTCCTTCCTTCGTTCTCTCCAATCAGGCGGAGGAGTGTTTCAAAATTTTACAACCGCGTCGTTTGCTCCAGCATCAATTTGGAACGTTCAAAGACTATGTGCGTTATTGTTTAAAGGATTCCTTTCTAGTGTACAAGCTCTTTACCAAAGAAATGGTCTTGTCGTTTCTAGTGGAACGAGCCAATTTCACGGCTTGGGATGCCGGGCGTGCGTTGTACATGGGTAATTCAAGCTTTTTGTTGGAACTGTTCAAAACGTATGGCTCACGATTGGGCTATTTTTTCAACAGCAAGTTTATGAAGAGTCCCATCGATCCCAAAAAATACAATGCGTTGATGGTAACCAACGCCAAAACCTATCAGGGAGCGTTAAATTATTGCATTCCTCAAACGGCTTACGAGGACGTGGCCGAAATGGATTTTGTGAGCATGTACCCGAGCGCCCTTCTCAATTGCAATCTCTGTTACAGCACCTGCACCATTTTGACGAGAGAAGAATGGTTGGCCTCCCCCCACACCCAAACCATGTTGGCCATTCCGTACAAGATTCATGGAGACGAGGATTTTGAAAAAAATGTAAACGTTGAGCATTTTCGATATCCATCTTACGAGTCGGAATCGTTCGTCATGGTCATCAACCCCCACACCAAGGGTTTCCTGCCTTGTATCGTGAAGCATTTTATCAATTTACGCAAATCACACCAGCGCCAATACAAGGAGACCAAGGATATTTATCATCACAATGTCCAACTGTGCATCAAAATTTTGATAAATTCCCTCTACGGCATCATGGGCAACAAACAGTCGTGTCTGTCGTACTTGCCCATTGCCATGATTATCGTCACACTCGCACGCTATCAATTGCTGGGGTCGTATCACTACTGCAAGCGTTTGGGATATCGCGTGTGTTATGCCGACACCGATAGCTTGATGGTGGAAAAATGGCCACACGACCATTGCGAAAGCATCAATGCTTTTTTAAACTTGCCTCACGTGGAGCTCAAATATGAGAAACGCATTAAACGCTTGCTCGTCTTATCCAGAAAGCGCTACATTTACGAATCGCTGCAGGGACAAGTGGTGGCTAAATGTTTTCAGAAACGGGTGAATGAACTCGTTGAATTCATGACAGCCTTGGTGTTGGAAAATGTGTGGAATTTCATCTACTCGACCCGTTCAACTCCTATGGCCATACAAGATGTGCCAGAAAATGCCGTATCCAACGCTTGGCTGGAGGAGGGTCTTTCCTTGGAGAGCTGTGGATGGTTACTGTGGGTCGAATTGATTCAAAAGGCTTGTTACAAATGCAGAGATCCGACGAAATACTCCATCATCAAGAAAACAAAACACGTGAGCGAGTACAAATCCCAAAATTGCGCCGCTTACCGCATGTTGGAAAGGTACCCAGAAAAGGCAAACGATTACATTGAATACACGTATTCTCGAGCAGATGTGAGCGAAAAACATTGCCGATCGTTTATCATGGACGCGCGAGAATGTAAATGGGTGGATTATGCGCAAATGTTTATCAACACCAAAAAGACATTTTGCATTTTGTTAAACATGGCCTTTTGGAAAAGATCAAAGACGCCTATAGAAGAATGTGACATGGTCATGAATACTTTGAAATGGAAACAATTGATGCATGCCGAGTTGTTGCATTGGCACGCTCGAAAGCAAAATATCGTCATGCTGGTGGAAAAGGGAATAAAATACACATTCCGACTCAACAATCATGTGGCTGATAAAAAAACGTGTGTCAGACGAAAATTGCTGCCAGACGAGTGGGATGATGGACCCACTACCAGCCACCCATCTAAAAACACATTACCCATCAAAAATAAAATTCTAGAGAAGAAACAATCTGCCACACTTTCAAAGAAAAGCAAATGTGAATCCAAACGTTCTGCCACACCCAAGAAAAAACGAGCACTGGAAGCATCTGCCACTCCCAAGGAAAAACGAAAATGTGAGAAATCTGAATCCACTGCTCCCAAGAAGAAAAAAAAATATCCAATGGATTCGACAAAGGCCACTGTTAAACACGCAAATTCAGAATCGAGCAAAAAAGATAAATAAAGATGAATTCACATAGGCAATGCCTCATTAATATCGAAAAGGAAAAAGCATGTCGGGCCAGAGATAGGGCCGAGACAAGCATGAGATATCTCAAATATTTTTTGTCAAACTTGCTTGAAAAATTTAACAAAGATGAAATACAATATATCGTTTTGAAAAGAGAAATTGATGTCGTTCACTCATTAACCATGGAGTTTCACAATTCCATGGTCAACACGGAAATGCATGTATTTAATCACCCAATTATAAATAACCAATTGCCAATTGACAAAGAAAAATAAGTTTTTCTCTATACACAAATTATTGAAAAAAAAAAAAAAAAAAAAAAAAAAAAAAAAATTTTTTTTTTTTTTTTTTTTTTTTTTTTTTTTTTTTTTTTTTTTTTTTTTAAATCTGTATCTAGTCATGCCTTGAAATGACTTGTTTTGAGCTCTTGTTAGTTTTGATTAAACAAGATGAGTGAATTGATTGAAGACCACTTAGAATGTCAGATTAATGTGTACCGTGAAAGTATGTATCGTGACCGAAGACACCTCAGTAATGATGCAGTAAGCATTATGGATGATATTACACAGATTATAAATATGTTAGATCGGACTGATGTTCGTTTTAATATTTTGCAGAATCATCTGAAAAAATATAAAGAGTCATACACTGAGTTGAACAAAACTCTTGAAGCTATCGAAGTAGCATTGGCTCTACTCGAAGGAATTTCAAAATCATCCACTCCATGTGATGAAGTTGAACCGGCGAGAGATGACAGCGAACGAGAAAAAGAATAACTAGAAACAAGTTTAAAAAAAAAAAAAAAAAAAAAAAAAAAAAAAATTTTTTTTTTTTTTTTTTTTTTTTTTTTTTTGACGTTGCTGGTTAAAGTCAGACGTTGAGTCTTGATGGTCTCAGACTCGTCAGAATTTCTTAAAGCCCTCGACTTTAGAATCTCTTGAATCTTGGAACTCGCTACTTTAGAATTTGTTGAAGGCCTCAACTTTAGAATTTCTTGCAGCTCTCAAACACTCTGAAATCTATGGATGACCTCACCAAAGAATTGTTGGCCGACTTGCCGACTGAATGCTCACCCGATGATTCGACTGAAAATGACATGTTTGAAGCGTCTGATTTTTATGATTGGATGACCACACTCGCTTCCACAGTTTCGACAGAAAAGAAAACACCCTCTGTTGAGATACGTGAAAGCTCGTTTGCTCGTGTCCTAGCCTCTCGTCTCCCACCCACGTCACATTCCACACGCTTTGTTCACGCACTCTTATCCGGACACTATTGGTTTGAAATGATTTTGGAAATGGATAAAATTAGAACGAGGAAGCCAAACCCTCGCGTAAAATATCCCGAACCCCCTCTTTGTCTCTTACACGATATTCGACCTTTTAGACTTGGAAACACAGGGACGCGAGAACTGGTGGCCGGATCCTGTTCATTGCCTTTCCCCACATGATACAACAAAACAAGTTTACGATGTGGGTGACAGCATCAGCGCTAGTTATTTTTTTACTGTATTTTTATTACATGATGCCATCTAACACCTTGTTTGTTTCTAAACCCTCCACTCCTTACGTCCCTTCCAAACCCACATTTACCCAACAACTCGAGTTGAATGGATCGACATTTCAATACTCGACCCACTCTACCGTCGATTGGAAAGTAGACTTGCCCGATGAATTCAAACTTCGAGACGAAACCATTACTTTGGGAGATGTTTGCCACGGTCAACCCAACGGTGTTCACGTGTTGGCTACTGGAAAACCCTTATATGAATACTTGAAAAGGGATAAAACTCTCGAAAATAACGCGCAGTTTGAACCTAATGCCACTACCACGTTACGAGACAAACGCGTTTTTTACTTTACGTGCCAAGGATCCCAAATTGATACACTGCGCATGTGTCCTCCCGGTCACTTGTTTGCCCACCAACACTGTGAACCCATCCAATCCTGCTCGGGTGAAAAGGATGGAAAACGTTTTGTCTATCCTTACGATTTGAATGTGTATTATGAATGTGAAAAGGGGGCGAAAGTGGCCAAAAAGTGCCCTTCCGATGACATTTTCATGCACGACAAATGTGTCGACAGGTCTGATGCGTCAGTGTATTGCCAGTTTCACAAGGAACCCAAAATTTTAAATTCAAAAACACTACTCGTGTGTCGAAACAATCAAATAACGTACGACACGTGTTCGGAGGGGTTTCGATATTTCGACACACCCGTCTGTGAATCGGACGCCTGTGTCAATGTACCGGAGGGAACGCTCATCCCCCTCCCCGATCAGCAAAATGGACCTTTCACCTTTTCACCCGGATACAGAGTGTGCAAGGGTGGAAAAATTGAACGCGTTCAAGTGTGTTCTCCCCATTGGGATCCCTATTTATCGAAAGGGGATGACTTGACTCATTTACCGCTCGTGTTTGATGGCAAAACATGCTCCGTCCCTTCCTTGGGTCAAAACGTTCACACTACCGATCCAGAGGTCGTGGTGCCAGCCTATCACTTTTTAAAACACGTACCCAACTGGAAATACTCATCCCTCCTGGATAGCGTCACGGGTTACGAGGGCAAGGAGACGCGAAAGCGAGTCCATTTAGAACCAGGGCAGCGGATAAACAAACGTTTTAAGCGAGAATCGGCGTGTGACGACACTGTTCAAAAAGTACCGATCGGGGGACAACCGGACGCCTATTATGATTGTCACACGAAAACGGTTGAGCAATGCCCTGCGAACCATTATTTCGATACCAAATTGTGTCAGCCACGCAAACAAAATGTCTTTTCGTTCGAGGGAGTTGATTTCTTTTCCTTTGACTCGCTGAGCGTCAGTAATTGGATTAGGCCGTGGAACTACAAGGTGCCGGCCAAAACCTGCGAGGCGTCTGAAACATATTTGGAAACGTTTAACGTGTGCAGTCATCCAGAGTGCGCAAAATATCCGTTTCTTTCCCTCATACCCTCGTTTAAACTATCGCTCGAAGACGGTTCGCAGTGCCTGATGGAAAATGAAAGGTTGATGAAAAAGGAATCGCTCGAAAAACGTTTGTATTGGTCCCAGAGGCCCGTGGAGAAGACGTACTACGATCCATGCGTGCCCGGGAATCGACTCCAATCTGGAAATTTCGTGTGGGACTCTACCATTTACATGACGTGCGATGACAACGAACCCTTTTTGTTTTGTCCTTCCTCCAGCACGACGGGCATTGAACGGATACAAGGTAAAAAATTTGCTTGTGTGGCACCCGTCATGAGTTTTACCATGCCAGGCTACTCCATGACCCATTTTGCAAAAAACCAGGTCAAAAGAATAGTGTGGGGAGATGACCATCCCATTGTTAGAATAGACGACGTCGATGTCCCCATTCCAGAAGAAGGGTACGTAATCGATAAGACAAAATACCCGCATGGGTTTAATTTGCAAACGTTTCGAAATAAAGTCATTGTAGAATATCAATACCAACCCACTTATCCACCTGACGTGGTGTTGACGGAAGACTTGCAAGGTCGAGTGTCCAGATTTGGGGGTGGATTTTTAATGAAGAGAGGAGACTTTACAACGAGATCTTTGGGTTTTCCAACATACAAGTTGAATTACAAAGCGATTGACTTTGAAATGGAATGAGAAACAAGGATGGGTGACCGATCCATTATACATGGTGCATTGTTTTATACGACAGTTTACGTAAATTGCATATTGCTTTCGGTCGCTGTTCTAACGGGGAGATGGATATTTTTACTATTGATTTTGCTGACAATCGGTTTGACTGCTTACATGATGTACATGACGTCACACAATGACGAGCACTTGAAATCGGTGGGAAGGTGGGTGGAAAATGTATTTGCGCAAGGAATGCAAAAGGTGAAAGAAATGATTCCGGCATAGTACGAGTCTTGATGATCTCAGACTCGTCAGAATTTCTTGAAGCCCTCAACTTTAGAATTTCTTGGAACTCACCACTTTAGAATTTCTTGGAACTTGCAAATTTAGAATTTGCTGAAGGTCTCAACCTTTGACAATATTGATTAGACAAAAAAAAAAAAAAAAAAAAAAAAAAAAAAAAAAAAAAAAATTTTTTTTTTTTTTTTTTTTTTTTTTTTTTTTTTTTTTTGTAGTTTAAAGCCAGGCGTTGAGTCTTGATGATTTCAGACTCGTCAGAATTTCTTGAAGCCCTCAAATTTAGAATTTCTTGGAACTCACCACTTTAGAATTTCTTGGAATTAGCAACTTTAGAATTTGTTGAAGGTCTCAACACTATACTAGAGAAACAATCTATTGAAGCAAGTCATCCCATCCACCATTTAAAATGGAATTGTTATTCTCTGATGAAACATCTAGTAAGTGGTTGAAAAGAAAACAGCGGCGTGATTGTTGCAAACAACCAGATTTCAACAATGTCTTACGCCAAGATCGCGCTATAGATGAACCACCGAGTTTATATCGCGTTTGTAAGAATTGTGGCTTTTGTATAAAAATAAAAGCATAAACATAATTGCTTTAAAAAAAAAAAAAAAAAAAAAAAAAAAAAAAAAATTTTTTTTTTTTTTTAATTTTTTTTTTTTTTTTTTTTTTTTTTTTTTTTTTTTTTTTATAGTTGTGTATTTAAGCCCCGCTTTGAGTATCGATGCTAAAACATTGGATTAAAATAAAGGTTATACATGGATCCTTCACACACGTCTGAAGAAATTTTGCAAACGACTTTTGCTGGGCTGGAAACATATCTACAAAACACTTTGGATCCCGATTCATTTCAATCGTTCCTCAATCAAAGGAAAACCCTCTTTCCCACTTGGAATCACTTGTGGGAAAGACTCAAATTTTTTCTCGTCAATCATTCATTGAGTCGCCGGGATGATACAATTTCCAGTTTAGCCCATATGCTGTCAGCGGATGAATCTTTTCATAGAAATATACTAAACTCTTTGACTTTCCACGAAACGCTTTGGAATCAAGTGTATTTGAATTTGCTTGCAGCAAAGGAGCGAATACAATGTTGAGCGTATCCATTTTGGAACCTTTTGGAATTTTATCCCTTGCGAGCGGTTTACTGTATTCTATTGGTGTTTTGACATTGCAGACTCATGAAACTACATTTCGGTTGCATTTCATCGTGCTCACATTGATTATTTTTCTAGCACTCGTGTCAATCACCATGTTTAAATATTTGAAATATCGGTATACATGCGAGAAAATGGATGATATTGTAGCGTCTATGAAAATACGATAGCTAAATTTAAATCATCTCTGTAAAACTGAACAACATCACCCTCTTTCCATCCAAACAGCTGAAAATATCCTAAAGGTATGGAAATGCAATCAGGACTAGCCTCTTTTCGTCGATAGCGAACATTTTGCATGGTGGTTAAAAACATTCTGTAAGACAAATCAAATCTTTCGGAAAATGCTTGGCCATCCTCATATTCCACGCATACTGTATTTGAATTGAATCCAATACTACGTATAGGTTTTGTTGCGAGGTTTCTGATGACGCTAGCGTAAAATTCCATGATTTAAACAAGACGATGGAAACCCTTGATATAGATCAAATTTCTAAGAATCTTATAACCAAAAACATTATCTTTCAAAAGATTTTCAACGAGAATCTCGAGTATGCCAATATGCAACCGCAAGAAATTGAGGTGGCGGCAGCAGAGTTTAAAAGATTATATCCAGCTGTATTAAATGGAAATTATAAAATGTTTCACAACATGTGGTATGCGCAAAAGATGCAAGGGGAATTGTATTCTGTAGAGGAGTCACAATCGGAAAATTTTGGATCAGCTTGTTCACAAAATATATATGATGCTATAAAACGCAGGTATCTAACTCCAAAAGTTGTGCAAAATGGCAGGCGTAAAAAAGTTGAAAAGTTTGACTTGTTTGGATTTATTTCGAAAAAACGAGCCAACCAAAGCTTTCATGAACTGGTGTTTGAAGATAATGAATACATAGGTGATATCTTGGAAGAAGTGCTACAACACACTCAAAGAGAAAATGAACTCTTGGACGGTATTGCAGAGATCGCGTCGGCATTAAACAATTGCAGCACGTACAAGATTTTGAATCTACACCCAGTGCAAAGCGTTAAATAGAATTTAAAAAAAAAAAAAAAAAAAAAAAAAAAAAAAAAAAAATAAATTTTTTTTTTTTTTTTTTTTTTTTTTTTTTTTTTTTTTTTTTCAACTTTACTTAATTTAAAAATCCAGTGAGATCTAGGCAAAGAGTCATCGGCTAAACAGGACTGAGCGCAAAACATTTACCTGTAGTTATGATTTTTACTGGATATATAGCATGCTGTACATTTGAGGAGCGATTTAAATGTGCATTATTCAACATTTTGACGAAAGAAATGATCTATTTGAAAGTACCTAATGACACAAGAAGACAATCCAATTTAGAATGCATTCCAAACAATGCCATTATTTTTGTGGGTGGAATAAATCAACTCACATGCTTTCAGAAACTCTTTGGTTCACGCAATTCCATCAAAATAAAATGTTTAGATTCCATCAACGTTCAAGAATATCCCAATGCTAAGGATCCACTGATTCCATTTTTATTTAGGGATAAAATATATTATTCGAAAGAATACTTTCAACGCAATGCAAGATATTTGGCGAGAATGATTGAACCGACTGAGCTACGAAATTGCAATTCCAGTGACATTAACACTTGTCCAAGTCTTTTCCAACTGTCTATGGCAGCAGTTTCTGATTCCATTGATAATTGTGATTACTTAAACGACTTAAAACTACCAAAGTGGTTTGAATACGAATTAAAATATAAATTCGTTCAAAGAAAAGCGAAACCTCAACTGAGACCCATCAACTTTTTAATGGCCGCCATTTTGGAAAACAAAATTTTGAAAAAGTTTCAAGGAATAGATTTCATTAATCCGAATATGAGCAGAGCTTTGAAAGACATGAAAAAGCCGCTGAAATTTTACAAGAGGTATGTTTTTCAGAGACGTATTGGAAACCAGCAACTGAAATTTCGAATTTTAGTGACTGAAGGAATTTTTTACGCCGTCCATGGAGATTGTTTGATTGAAAACAGACACTTTGGATCTATTTTGAGAAGCATACAAGGACAATATGAAAATATTCATGTAGATACTGTGCATTTGAAAAAAGTGAACGAAAATTTTGGTGATGTGTACATTGTTGAATTTTATCTAAACATTCGAAAATGTCGCAACAAACGAAAGATTATAGTGTGTTTAAGAAAAGATGGTACACTTGTCGTATATCCAACTTTACTCCGTTGTATAGATTACTTTATACAGGACCTAACGCCAGAATTACTTCTTGCCATTGACTTGGAAAAACAACATAACTACATTTCTCCGTAAAAAAAAAAAAAAAAAAAAAAAAAAAAAAAAAAAAAAAAAAAAAAAAAAAAAATTTTTTTTTTTTTTTTTTTTTTTTTTTTTTTCCAAATATATATTATTGGTGATATCTGGATTCATCACATCATCATCAGCTGCATAGGACTGAGCGCAAACTATTTACCTATAGTCATGATTTTTTCTGGATATATAGCGTACAATACATTTAAGAAGCGATTGAAATATGCATTATTCAACATTTTGACGAAAGAAATGATCTATTTGAAAGTACTTGATAATGAAACAGACAGACAATCCAGTTTAGAACTTATTCCAAACAACGCCATTATTTTTGTAGATGGAATAAATCAACTCAAACTCTTTCAAAAAATCTTTGGTAATCGCGATTCCATCAAAATAAAATGTTTAGATTCCATCAACTTTCGAAAATATCCCAAGGCTACGGCTCCTCTGATTTCATCTGTAGAATATATAATAGATTATACAAAAGGATACACTCAACACAATGCAAGATATTTGGCGAAAATGATTGAACCGACTGAGCTACGAAATTGCGATTCCAATGATATTAACACTTGTCCAAGCCTTTTCCAAATGTCTATGGCCGTAGTTTCGGATTCTATTGAAAATTATGATCACTTAAATGACTTAAAACTACCAAAGTGGTTTGAATATGATTTGAAATATAAATTTGTTCAAAGAAAAACGAAACCTCAACTGAGACCCATCAACTTTTTAATGGTTGCCATTTTGGAAAACAAAATTTTAAAAAAGTTCCGAGGGATAGATTTTATTAATCCAAACATGAGCTACGTTATAAAAAAGCAGTTCAAATTTTACAAGAGTTATGTTGTTTGTCAGAGACGTAAGGGAAACCAACGTCTGAATTTTCGAATTTTAATGACTAAAGGATTTGATGGTTTGGTCTTTAAAATCAGTGATTTGTCTGTAAACAGACATTTTAAAGCTATTTTGAAAAACATACAAGGAGATTATAGAAATATTGATATCGATAAGGTGCATTTGCCAAAGGTTAGAGAAATATATTTCGGTGACGTGAACGTAGTTGAATTTTATCTAAAAGTTCGAAGATATCGAAAGACACGAAAGATTGTAGTGTGCTTAGATGAAGATAAAGACCTTGTTTTTTATCCGACTTCAATCACTTGTATAGATTCATTTATACAGAACGTAACACCAGAATTACTTCTTGACGTTGCCTGTGATAAATATCATGATAATCGAGATTATCTCCCGGAATCATCAGATGAAGAATACTCGGAATCGTCAGATGAAGAGCACTCGGAATCGTCAGATGAAGAGCACTCGGAATCGTCAGATGAATAGGATATGACCAATTTGTTTCGTTTCTTTTATTAAACTTACGACAATTTATAAAACTCCCTGCAACCACGTGCCATGTCTCAATCTATGGATGAATAAGCATCAGACTTGTCCCATATGTTACAACGAAATATCTAAACGTTTGGTGGAACAAATTAAATGTACGACGTCAACTAAACAAATTCAAATCGACGCTCATGTTAAACGCCTGGATATTGTGAATGAGCGGCTGCATATTTTTATTTTAAAAGTCATACGTGAAGTTGAGCTGTGGCGTTTACCAGTGCTCTTAAAATTGCGTCAGAGCTTGTGTCAGGATTTAAAAAAAAAAAAAAAAAAAAAAAAAAAAAAAAAAAAAAAATTTTTTTTTTTTTTTTTTTTTTTTTTTTTTTTTTTTTTCAATGGATTATATCTCGATTTGCTGAAAAAAATCTCTTTGATGCGTTGCGATGGTGTAATAAAGACGTCTGCCGAGAGCAATGTCTGTATATCTGCATCGAATCAATACTGTGGAAGAAGCTCCCGTCTCCGATGTATACCTCCTCTATAATATTACGGGCGGTATTTCTTATGTAAAAGTGCAAGATTATCTCCATTTTGCTCATCATTGGTGCTTACAAAATGCATTTATACCTTGCACGTTGGATTTGGCATCGGCCGAATGTCATTCTGTGGTTTTGGATTTGGATTTCCATGCGGATGGCCAAACGACTGAATCCTTGTTCGATATCATTCTACCTCAGATACATTCCACCCTCAAAATGACATTTTTGACACATGTTAATCATTTTACTTATATTATAGCGACTCGATCCGACGGACATGGTGTTCACGTTCATTTACCAGAATTTCTCATATCGCACGACGATTATATACTGCTATGTGAATCTTTGAAACCCATCTTGCGATATTCCATTGCAAACAGGGGTACATATACACTCGATATTTTGCAAAATATGACACTTGCGGGATCCGCCAAACCCGACACAAAACCCTACATGGCGCTTCAAATACATTACGTGGACGAGAAAAATGAATACATGATTGATTTCAGTAGGACGTTGGATGTTCAACTGGAAAAAATTAAAAAATCATTTAAACGTGTCAAATACAATCTAGAGTCGTATTTTCGCAAATTTTTGTTTGTCGAAAAGCAGCAGATTCGACAACACATTTTGAATTTTATGATGCCCGTCGCAACACCCTTCCCTGCCTTGTATAAATTGTCCTACCCGACCCTGATTGGATGTATTCCGAATGAATCGAGTGATTTTCAAGCCATTTGTTCATTTTCATACAAGAGTTCTTCTGCCATGGGATACATTTTCAAAGGGAAAAAACTATTGTTTGACGGCACTCATTTCTTGAAAAGCCATCATTATTTGCATTTCAATACATTTTTATTAAGCGATTTCGAAACCAATAACGCCGCCTTAAAGAGTTGGTACGAGCGCGGAGCACGTTTGACACCCCACTCTACCAATGTCAATCCCATTTTTCATAAAATGAATCAAGGGTTGCGAGAAAATAACGACAAGTTTGTAAAAGACGCCAACCCCGTCAAGACCATCATGGAATTTAACGACGGCATTTACTTTTTACCCATGTTTTATGCATTGTGCAAATGCCTAAACACTTCCTCTGTGGTGATGGTGGCACATTTAAAAGGAACTTTGGACAAGGATTTTTTTCCGCTCTTGGATCGCATGGAACTGGTGGATGTGGAACACACCAACGTCACCATGAAGGATTTCACAGAAGAAACCATCTATTTTTGCGGCAACAATTTGTGCGATCGCTACGTCCGCAACAAGGACAAGCTGAAGCAAATTGTGAAAGATTCACAGCGGGCCATTCTGAGTGTGACGACGCCACAGCAAATGGTGGAGCTGTATCGACGCATCCAAGAGAGTCACTTTCCCATCAAGGTGCTGCGCATGCTCAATTCGTTGCGAAAACCATCGACGTACATTTGGAATTATTTGATTGAATCGTGGAAAGAAATTTCGAGCGAAAGTGAAAAGGAATCGCACCTGAGCAATTTGTGGCAATTCATCGTTTCGTGGTTGCAAGAGTACAAGAGATGTCGCAAATTGGGTGGACCCGACGACGAAACGATTCAGAAATTTAACCTCAGGGCAGTGACGTCTACCATTACAAGTGATTCGAATTTGGAACAGAAATACATTCAAATGGATCGTCATAAGTGGTTTATCCGTTTACAGGACGGTTTACTAGACATCTTGACTGGACACATTGGAGCTACGGTACCCGAGTTGTTTTTATCCGATAAGCGTCTCGGCATTGACGTTTCCAGGCAAGAAATGATCAAATTGTATCACAACTCTCCCGATTTGGAAAAATTGTACGAATTGATGACTGACAAATTTTTCTTTTTAAAATATTTAAAAGCGTTGTTTACGGATCGGACGGACGATTTGTTTGACACGTTACATGAAATGATTCAGGAAGAAATGTCGCACATTGCTTACGATCCCTATGCCAAATCCATGATGCATTTTTACGTTCATTTGTGTAAGTACACTGCATTTGAACACGATTTGCTCATGTACTTGTGCGATGTGTTGGCAAGCATTTTCATCGCCACCAATTATGAGAGAAAATTTTTCGTGTGCAAAGGTAAGACATCCAACGGAAAGAGCAAACTCTTTGAGATTCTGGGCCGCGTGTTTGGAGGCTATTACCATTGTATCCAATCGGACAATTTGAAACCCAGCAATGCCGCGGGTAACGCGACTCCCGACTTGGCGTCGACCATTTTCAACTGTCGCATCGTGACATCCGAAGAACTGGAAGGTAAATTGAACGAGAATCGCGTCAAACAAATTACGGGAAACTCTTGCGTAACCTTTCGAAACATGTATGAAGCCAGTCAAGGAGGCATACCCACGGCCAAGCTGTTTACGTCGACCAACAACGTACCAGATTGTCAAGCCACTGAAGCATTTCAAGATCGCGTCACAGCAATTCCCTTTTTGTCGCGATTTGTCAACAAACCACCGAAAACAACTTCGGAACAAGTGCAGCTGAATCGATATGGAAAAGATGAATATGCTGTTGAAAGATCATTTGTAGGTTGTTTTTTAATACTCTTGTATCATTTGAAAAAACACATGAGTATTAAGGACGGGTTGCTGCATTATCGAGACGAGCCTCCCAGTGTAGTGGAATATACTCAAATGTATTTGCTCAACACCGATGTTTACAATCAGTTTAAAACGCATATGGATGTACAAATGAGTGATGATCACATTACAACCATGACGGATCTTCGATCAGCGGTGCGTCAATTTCTGAAAAATACCAAAAATAATACGACTCCGGAGGCAGATTTAATTGTAAAGTTTGAGGAGGAATTTAGTGAATATCGCAAATCTGATTTACAATTGGGATCTGTACGTCACAATAGTATATTGGATCAAGAGGATGAGCCCTTGACATTTGAAAACGGTATCTTGCAAGAGGAAAATAAAAGAAGCGCAACGCTGGAAGGTTTGACAAACAAAAAACGAAAAGTGGAATCTGCAATTGTGTATTATGATCACATCATCATTAGAAACTTGCGTAGGACAATAGAATCCTAGAATCCATGTGCAAGGGGTGAGAGTTTCAAAGCATCCCGATGAGCGATTGAGACTCGACAGCATTTAGAAAACTGCTCAAGGGCACAAGACGAGCTACATACAAGACGACAATTCTTAAAAAAAAAAAAAAAAAAAAAAAAAAAAAAAAAAAAAAAAAAAAATTTTTTTTTTTTTTTTTTTTTTTTTTTTACGTTGTAAGTTAAAGTGAAAAACGTCGAGTCTTGTTCATCTCAGGCTCGTGAGAATTTCAAAGCTTTCAACTTTTTTTTAAATCTGTTGCTAACCTGGTACTCTGACACAAATCATAAAATTGTAAAACTAAGCATTTGTAAGATTATGAATATTAAAAGAAACTATTTAAATATTCAATATTTAAAACACTATAGTGAAGATGAATCGAGCGATATTTGGAGAGCACTGACAATCTCCGAAAATAAAACTTGGGAATAATTTGTATAAAATTCCCAGAAAGCTAGCAGCTTATGGAGATGACATAGCTTATACATTTTCCGGTATCACTTTTAAAGGTTTACCATGGACTCCGATGTTGTTTAAATTAAAACAATTGGCAAACGAGTTGTGTTCTTTTGAGTTTAATTTTGCTTTGATTAATTATTATCGAAACGGTTACGATAAAATTGGAAAACATCAAGATGACGAAAAAGAATTGGTGGGCCCGATTATCGCTTTTTCGTTTGGAGCAGAACGCACGTTTGTTTTACAAAGACGTTATTTTAAAGATGAATCAATCGTGTTGAAGAATGGAAGTATTTTAATCATGTACCCTCCAACGAATCAATATTGGTTTCATTCTATTCCAGAAGAAAAGCATGTGAGCAAACCTCGACTTAGTATTACATTTAGAAGGATTCAAAATTAAAAGGGATCAGGATCACAGTTGACAATAGAGAGTTAAGCTCAAACGTCTACAGCATAGTTGAAAAAAAAAAAAAAAAAAAAAAAAAAAAATTTTTTTTTTTTTTTTTTTTTTTTCTTACGTTGTACTTTTAAGGTGAGTCTCAATGTTCTCAACTCATCAGAATTTTTTGGAGCTGTCACCACTTGCAAAATTTAAATGATGAAGAATTTGGATAATCTCTCGATGCGAAGACATCGTCAATATTAAATAACACATCGCAGGCAACAAGGGATTAAGGAGGGTTGAGATAACGTCAACCGGCATATGCAAGCACACAACATTTCGAGACCTGCTGGCAACTCTGAACCACGTACATACACTCTGTTACCTGTAGAGTCCCTGCAATAGAGATACGGAGTATCGTCTTTAACGTACTCTAGTAAATAATTCCAAGGAATCATTGAAATACCTTTATGATTTTTTGCCAAATACGGTGTACCATCACTTTGTCGCATCATAAACGGTTTCCCTTCATGCAATAAGTAATACTCGTTACCGTGTTTGTCCACCGGATAACGCTCTGCGCCATCATGCATTTTTGCAATTTTGACTCTCTCTCCTTGCTGTATTAAATAACTTTTCTTGTCTCGAAGAGGATAATACTCGTTTCCATTTGCGTCACAAGCGTAAAACTCTTCAAATTGCTTGTCACGCGCAAATATATTCTTTGCAGAGTCTGGATACGTCTGGTTTCCGTGCTTGTCACGGGCATACACCTCGCTACCCAACCTCTTTAAAAAACTCCTTTTATCTTTGGAATAATACTCGGAACCATCTCTTCGTCGTCGATAACTTTCCATGGCTGTCGACAATTACAAGATATCTCTCTTGTCTTTACAAGATTGCCCTATTCAATACCATCCCGAGGAGGTGATTGAAATTTTAAAAGCATGGCGCAAGAGTCACACCAACGAAACCAAATGTTTAGTGTGCAAAGATGCGTTAAAATTTACAAAGGTGTCGTGGACAGTATGTTGTAAGCAGTTTTATTATGATGGGAGTATTCGGTCCTACCCTGTCCAATCGATTGCAGTCCCCACACCGGGCTATACGTTTGCTTTACCCGTGTTGAAACGCACGTTACACAAGTTTCGTATAGCATCGAATCAAGATTTTTTAATTCTTCCCGATCCCATTTATTGGCAAGTCAAATCGACACTCACGTATGAAAAAGTCATGAAATTTGTACAAGGTAAACCCATGACGCAACGCACCAAAGTGGTTCAACCCAAGGTGAAAGTAGACAAAATGTTGATCGATATCTTGGAAACGCCGCTCAACTACGGGAGCATAGCACGCAGATCGGGTGGCAAATACACCATCATGAGATATCATGGATTCGGCAAGCGATGCACCTTGTCCATGCGGGGCATGATTGTTCCGGACGCCACCTTACGACCCAACGAAATCCGATTGCCTATCCACATTGTAAAATCGTTCAACTTGTACAAGAAATGGATCATTTTGAATCGTATGCCCTCCCTACAACCCGGTAATTTTGTAGGGTTGTACGTTTCGTCTCCTGGATGGGAATATGATTGTTTTGGAATTCCATTGACTATTTTGCAAGCTATTAATGGTGATTTCGATGGGGATGAATGCAACTTGTACGTGATACCCAATGGTTTGTCGCAAGCCGAAGCCGCCACCATTTTAAATTCTGAATATTCTTTGGGTTGTTTTGTCATGCAGGGTCCCAAGCTGACGCCCAACCAGGACATGTTGGTGGTCTATTTCTTAAAGTATGAGGAGATTGATTTTTTGCCTTTCAAGGCGAAAAATTTACATACTACGTTTAAAGTGTTGTACGACCATTATGGATCCCAGAAAACGTTTGAATACATTGACCGTCTGAGATTATTTTATTTGGAAGTGTTGCAAAACGAAATTTGTTTCGGTTTGACGCTGAAAGAAATGGACATGTTGAGCGAGTTTGGAAGGGGATCCTTTGAAACGTTTAAGCAAAAAGCTGAAGAAACCAATGGCTGTCTGGTGTCTATGGTTAAATCGGGTGCCAAAGGCAGTTATGAACACTTGTATCAAATGTTTGGGCGCATTGGTTATCAGGAAGACATGTACGTTAAAAGTTCGTTTTGGGATGGATTGGACGCAGTGCAAGCATTGGCACATGCCAAAACTTCAAACGATGCGCTCAGTAAAACGTGTAAAATTTGGGAACCCGGCTACAGTTATTCAAAGATGGTTTTCAATTTACAAGGGTTGTACGTAGATTACAAGGGACGCTTGATGGATGGCAAAACTGTTATTGAAATGGATATATTGAACGCGTTACATTTTACAGATGTCATGAGTAGCGAAAGCTTCCTACATCTATTAAGCAAAACATTGAAATTGTAAAAAAAAAAAAAAAAAAAAAAAAAAAAAAAAAAAAAAAAAAAAAAAATTTTTTTTTTTTTTTTTTTTTTTTTTTTTTTTTTTTTGTAGGCTCTGTTTAAAAGCTTGCGAGATCAACCCGGGATCCATATGCTATTCTCTCATCACTACTTGTTGGACATTCTCTCATCACTACTTGGAAGATGTCGGAACGTATATTACACTTGCTCAACGAGGAAAAGGATAAAGTGCAAAATCACACGACTGAACAAGAGTTAAACGGCCAAGCTGAGGTAGAAAATCGAATTTCCGAAGAAGAAACAGAGTTTTTATTGTGGTTCGATGAAGATCCATTGCATTTGCCAAATAGAGAAATCATTTTAAATCCTGGAAAAATTGAAACTGTAAAAATAGAAAGAATAATTAAACTGCGACCAAATGAAGCAGCTAAATTCTGCAACGAATTAAAAGGTGTTAAAGTACACAATGAATTCTTTCCCCTTGGATACGAAGGACAAATTGAATTGCAATTATCTACAGAGGGAAATGAGACTGTTGTGTTGCAGAAGTACCAAAGAATTGGATATTTGACAACAAGGACATATATGGTTGACGATGGAATAATATGTTTAAGGAGAAGCGTTACCATACCTACAGAGTCAGCTTTTCTGACTATGAAGAATTTGGCCCTCGATGAAGAATTCGCTACTCGATCAAAAAGACGGATCGGATCTTGCTTAAAACACATTTAAAAAAAAAAAAAAAAAAAAAAAAAAAAAAAAAAAAAAATTTTTTTTTTTTTTTTTTTTTTTTTTTTTTTTTTTTTCTAAAGCTCTGTTTAAAACCTTGCGCGATCAACCCGGGATCCATGTGCTATTCTCTCATCACTACTACTTGTTGGACATTCTCTCATCACTACTTGTTGGAAATTCTCTCATCACTACTTGCTTGAAATTTTCCCATCACTACTTGTTAAAAGATGGAACTACCGACTATTAGGTGGCCTACAAATATTGATTACGTTGCAAAGATTCAATGGATGCATTACAATGGAGAGTGTGTACCGTATTCTTTGTACTTTGCTGCCACCTATGAGGAAAACCACGATTACGCTGTGGTCGCAGAAAAGGATTCTCTAACGTCTTTCACGTTTAACGAAGTTTTGAAAAATTGGGAATTACCTCAATCACCCTTTAAGGACTGGCACAATTTACCACCCAAACATTTCGAGATACCTATTACACAGATGAAACAATATTTGAAAACGGAATTTTACCACGAGCATTTGAATGAACCCGCAGAAAAAGTTCATGGATGGCAAGCAAAAATAGCGACTCTGGATATGGGTACATTTATGTATTTGAATGCATTACTACCTATGGATAGTGTGACATATTGCGGACCAAAACTTGATGCTGTAAGTCTGGCTACTGATTATATAAGACAGTATGATTACAATTCTACATCTACAGAGAACGACAATAAAATAGATCAAATTTAAAAAAAAAAAAAAAAAAAAAAAAAAAAAAAAAAAAATATTTTTTATTTATTTTTTTTTTTTTTTTTTTTTTTTTCTTTACTTTGTAGTTTAAAGGCAGGAGCTGAGTTTTGATAATCTCAGAGTCTCGTCAGAATTTCCGGAAGCCCTCCACTCTCAACTTTGGAATTTCTTGGAACTCGCAACTTTAGAATTTGTTGAAGGTCTCAACTCAAACAAAACATGTGTTCTGAAATTTATTGTATACATTGTAAAAAAGTCTTGGAGTTGTATTTGTGTAACAACGGTTGCAATAGACCCTTTCGCTCAATAAAGTTCTGCGATACGTGTTCAGACAAAATTCATGGAGAGCCATCATGAATGCATCGAGACTCATCGCTCGAATTGAAGATTAAAAAAAAAAAAAAAAAAAAAAAAAAAAAAATAATTTTTTTTTTTTTTTTTTTTTTTTTTTTTTTTTTTTTTTTTTTAAACCTTATTGTTTAAAGTCAAGCGTTGAGTCTTAATCAATTCATTCCACCTCTGAATATATTCGTCATCATGGCCATGTATTGTTGTGATATGAAATGTTTTGAAATACCTCGTGAATCTGTGGATGGTATTGCTTGCAAAGATTGTAAAAGTTATTGTTACTGCATTTGCGAGTGTGAATCATATAAACGAAAACATTCTTGCAGCGGATGCTTCCAGCTTAGCAAACAACTGACATTGCATCAGGGTTTTGAAAAGAAATGTCCTTCGTGCACTGAAAAGAGTTGCAAGAACCATTCTAATTTCCAGATTTTTGAATGCAAGACTTGTAACGAGCCAATTGTGTATCAACTTTACAAACCCAGTTTATAAAATTTGGGAACCCGTCTACAGTTATTCAAATGTTTTCAATTAAGATCAAGCGTCAAGTCTTGAAAAAAAAAAAAAAAAAAAAAAAAAAAAAAAAAATTTTTTTTTTTTTTTTTTTTTTTTTTTTTTATGCTTAAAAGTTTTGCGTTTGTCAAACTGGTTACTTGTTGATGAACCATCCAGCTACAGCATCAAGGTCTCTTTTTACTCATCAGCGCTTTCTAGTATAAAACATTGTTGCACCCACACCAAACGATACGAGATATGTAATCAGTTGTATGATGTAGTGCATTTGATGCGAACTGATCAAAGTCGCTCCCGTGGTTGCAGTTGCAGTACTGTAATACATTCCATACGCTGAATAGGCAAAGGACAAAAATCCTATAAACACTACTACCAAGAGTGCACCAATCATTAGTATCTGTAGATTCATATTTTTACTTTATTACACATTCAAAACAAGCAATCATGTTTAACGTTACGCAACTGCTGAAATGGAAACGTTCCCAGGTGCCACAAAAAAGCTTTAGCGCATTGATTGACCTGCAACAAATACATGTACGCAACGTTTTCTTGTTTTGCTTTGGACTTGCCATGACCCGACAATTTTTTGGAAGCAACATTATCTGTCAAGTGGATGGGCATCGCATCAACCAAGAATTGCTGGACACCAAATGCTTCATTAATAGTACTTTTACAGAGTCTTCAAGTGGAATTTTATATCACAATTACTATCAATGGGTATCGGTGGTACTTTTATTGCTGGCGTTTGTGTTTCATTATCCCTTTCGTATTTGGTCAAATCAAATGTCTAAATTTATGACAGAAATTACACACGAAATCAAAACCACAGATGATTCCGTGAGAGTTTTTAAACTTATTCGGGCATCTCGAGGAAACCGTTTGTTTTGGAAAGTGTTTGGATTGGAATGTGTTTACCTCGCGCAAAATGTTTTGATTCCGATAATTTTGAATATTTTTTTCAACTACGCTTGGTCGCTGTATGATTGGCATTGGAATACCATATCCTTATTATTTCCCGAAATGGCTTCATGCAACTATGATTATTATTCTGGAGGAGGAATCACTACAGGAAAATTTAGATGTTTGCTGCCTTTGAATAGCGTGTACAGAAAAGTGTTTTGGGTCGTGTATGGCATTTTTCCGACATTGATTGTATTTCACGTGTATATGTTGCTATATCGCCTTTACCAAGCTATACGTTTGGGAAAAGAGTGGATAAACATTTGGTGGTGTCTAAACATTGCAAAAGCTGAAGCAAAAACTTGGCATGCAAAGCAGAACTTGAAAAACCAATGGCGAAATGCACATTTGAAGGATCCGTTGTATGTCAGCATGGAAGCCTTCATCAAAAGTTAACAGCGTTTTATTTAAAAAAAAAAAAAAAAAAAAAAAAAAAAAAAAAAAAATTTTTTTTTTTTTTTTTTTTTTTTTTTTTTTTTTTTTTTTTTTCGTCTTTATAACTTTCAGAGCACACGGCGAGTGGCTACTTTTAAATCCCAAAGCTCGATGAGCATTCAACGTAGAAATTCTGCTTCGAAGCATCTATATTTAAAAAAAGCGATGTCTTTTCCCCGTGGTCGAGGTGTTGTGTTCATTGATGAAGAGATTATTTTTGAGAATGAAGATTTTTCGGTGGAAGCGGAACGAGTGGAATCATATGATGCAGTGTATGAAGATTTACCACCTCTAGATATGGAAGCGGGGCGAGCCGAATCACCTGATCCCTTGTATGAGAATTTATCTGTTTTAAACGCTGAAGCGGTACAGTCTGATCCATCGCATGACGAGTTATCCATGGAAGCAGAGTCTGTCGAATCACCTGATCCAACGCACGAGAATTTATCTGTTTTAAACGCTGAAGCGGTAGAGTCTGATCCATCGCATGACGAGTTATCCATGGAAGCAGAGTCTGTCGAATCACCTGATCCAACGCACGAGAATTTATCTGTTTTAAACGCTGAAGCGGTAGAGTCTGATCCAGCCCACGACGAGTTACCACTCATCATCTCTCCCGATGTGGAAAATTTACAATCCGAACCAGTGTCTCGAGAATTGCCACTCGATTCGATGGACACCCAACCACCCGTCGCCTCTTCCAACGAGAGACAAAACACATCCATTGAATCATCAGAGGCCTTCAAACCTCCAAATGCCGTTATAGTGTTGCCTGCTGGCCCAGAATTGGCTCAATATGATATCAGTCATGAAGTGCTATCTGACTTTTTGTGCGTGAGTGGCAATCAACACAAAAGTTTTACTTTTCTCGCCGTGCGCTTCAAGAATCCAGTTATTGTCTTGAAACACTTTGGAGGGGACTGCAATCCTATAGACATTCCTCGCAGTACTTGCATGTTGGTCGAGGCAAGCAATCGTCCACTCCAAGTACGATATGTTGGAACCCCTCTGATGTTTGTCATGCCTGCAAACTCAAACGCTACACCTACAGAGCACAGCATTCTCTTGTCGTTTTTCCCACGAACATCCGTAATATTTTCAGTGTTTGACAGAGAAACCCTATACATTGTGACCACAAGGAATCCATTTAAAAAAATTTGGAAGCGTGCGAGAAAGACAAAGGCCTTTGAAGCATTAAAGACATTCTTAGAGTGTTGCGTTTTACACACATCCAAATGTATGTTTGACATAAATACAGCGGCACTGATGAGGCATTTTAAACGCAATACAAGAAAGATCAACGTTATAAGTACGTGGTATGCCCTGGCTTTCGCGATGGTTCAAAGGGACGCGGTAAGACATCATGGTCGCGATCCCTGCGCACTCTTTGGAAAAAGATTGTTTCAAATTGCAGAACGCACGAAACACTTTGTACCTCTTCCACATCTCCCGCCACCAGACTTTTACACGTGTCAAATCACTTTAGGCAATGAGCACCCCGTGGGAATTGCCTTTCGATTGATAAATGGTAAAGTAGAATACGTATCTTTGATGATTATTAGCTACACCAAAGAATGGTACTTGGACGCGAATAAAAAGGCTTGCTGTTTTGTACCCACTTCCAAAGAAACCCTGTGCCGCAACTGGTTTCCACTCTTTAAAGATATCCTTACTTGGCGGACGTTTGGATGTAAGTTTTACGAGAGCAATTTGGAACGTTACAAAAGGATCTTGATGACCTTATTGGATTGGTTATCGATTCAAAAAACAGATCCGCATAGCTACATTAAAAACGATTTGCTGCAAGTGTATCAACTTTTAAATGGATATGTTGAAACAAGATGGTCTTTAAATCATTAGTGGCCTCGATTTTACAATCTCGAAGGAATCCGAACGACTTGGTGCATTTGCAGCACATGCAAACGTTGAAAAGGAATGTGTCCCGTGACATTTCCGAGGCATTCGTCATGAGTCAACCTTTGGTGGAAAGCCATTCCGAACTGTATCGACATAGCAAGAGTTTTTTGGATTTTTTACTTCAGTTGTGTCACGTGGACACATCCGAGGAACCACGCGTGTGCCAGGTGTCTGTCGAAACGTCAAACTGGGACGAAACGATAAAAAATTTGAAAGCGTCCAAGGATCGTTTCAAAGACAAAATGGACGCATTGGAAATGGAGAAACTGGAAATTGAAAATAAACTCGAATCATTAGAGGGCGAGGTCAAGTCTATGAAAACCCAACTGAAATGCTGTGAAAAGAAAAATGTAGACCTAGAGAATCAAATGAAAGAAGAGGTCGAGTCCATGAGAGCCAAACTGGAAGGTCGCGAAAAGGAAAATGCAAAGCTAGAGAATCAAATTGCCGGTGTTCGAGAGGAGAATCGAAAATTACGAGAAAATATGGAGCCTGAGCGTTTGACGGATATCCACAAGAGCGAATGGAAGACTGCTCTCAGGGACATGTTGGTCCATTTTAAAGAGGAATGGTCGAAAGAGTTTTCGACATCCAAAGAACACGAGGAAAAAATGGATCTATTGTTGTCGAAACTTGAAAAGGATAAAGATGAAAAATTTGACAATTTAATGTCAAGGTTGCCCACTTTCAACGTGCAACTCATTGGCGACGCGCTGTGTCAAAAACTCGAAGGACTGATGAATCGGATCATTACACACGAAGAAATGACTGAAATGTTGGGCATGTTTAAAGTAGAGGCTCATTTCGAATCCCTCAAGACAAAATTGAAAACTTATGTCACAGCAGATGTAGCCTACACTGAATTGGAAACTGAAATTAGTCACAGCCAGCAAAATATTATGGGACTGGCGAGAGAGTTGTTGCGAAAAGTATCGGTGGGATTGGGTAATAATTTACCGGTCATCCATTTGTCCAATCGCATCGACGAGTTGCAACAGCATCTCACAGAAAGCAATACTCAACTGGCTCGCATCGATAAGGATTCCAAAATTACTCAGTATTTAAAAATGCATTTTGCAGAGATTGGATACGGAGAGAATTGGCAAGAGCAATTGATTGAGCTGATTGAACGATACAAAAAATTCCAAGTCGATATGGTGGAACAATATCAGCGGGTTAGAAACAGTGTGGCGCAACGGCTTCTAGTCGAAATACCCATGATAACGAGTGAGGAGACCGAACCTAGACTAGATTTAATGTTACTTTTTAGACCTTTGGAGGCTGAAAATGTGAATTTAGTAACGACCAATACTGCGTTGCAGCAAGACGTACAAGTGACGCTTTCGTCTATCCATGAACGCATGGGCACACTGAACCAAACCGACCATTTACAAAATTATATTCAATCACGTTTCATGGATCTACAGGCGCGTTTGGAGACCCTGCAACTGCAATGGGTTGAAAGACCCCAGATTGAGGAAGTGCCAGAGGCTCAGCCCAATTCTGATGTCATGTGTATTGAAAATGGATCGCAACAGGCCTTACCGAGTACCGCCCAATTGGCCATCGAACATGCACCAGAACAAAATGAAGACATACAAACATTGAAAGGTGTTTTGGAAGCTGTTTTACACGTGACACTCCCCGAGGATGTGGCCCGATGGGAGTCGCTCATCAGAGAAGAAGTTTCAAATTTGAACAATCGATACCAATCAGCGAATACCGAAATAAGTAAATATACCTCCCATTTAAACACATTGAAAGTTGTTTTGGAAAAAGTCTATGACGAGAAATTTTCTATGTATTTTGATGAATGGGGCGCTCAAATCCAAGACATAATGTCGAAAATGAAAAACACAATGTCGAAAATGGAAAAAGAATGCGAATCAGCAAATAAGGCATCAAACGTTTCACAAAATGTAGAAAAACACGCGAACGAATTGAAAAAAGCTATAAAAGAAAAAGACTCCAATGTAGAAACCTTGAAAGGTGTTTTGGAAAAGGTCTATGGTGTGACATTTTCTGACGATATGAGTCAATGGGGTGATCAAATCAAAAGCAAAATGTATGGAATGAAAGCTGAATTCGACTCTGTGAATAATACAACATTGAGTAAATACAACTCCATTTCAGAAACATTGAAAGGTGTTTTGGAAGATGTCTATGAGGATGAATTTTCTAGTGACTTGAGTCAATGGGAAATCCAAATCAGAAACAAAATGGGGAAGATGAAAAACGATTACGACTTGGTGAATGATAAATTTGCTAACTACGTCTCCGGTTTAAAGACATTGAAAGGCGTTATGAAAAAGATCTATGGTGAGACATTTCCTAACGATTTGAAGCTATGGGGTGATTATATCCAAAACACAATGTCAAAAATGAAAAACGCGCTGTCGAAAATGGAAAAAGAACGCGAATCAGCAACTATCGCATTAAATGAGCTTACCGCCTCCTTAAAAGATGAGAAAGAAATCAGTGAAAAGTCAAAACGGCGCCTCAATGTTTTACAAAATGAAGAAAAACGCGCGAATGCATTGGAAGAGTCTATAAAAGAAAAAGATGAGACGTACAAGGTTAAAATGGGTCAGCTCGAAAAAACCATACGCGAAAAGGACCAGGAATTGAAAAATCAACATGATGAATGTAGTCGTGTCATTGAAAATCTTAATGATAAAATTGGGTGGCGGGATGGTGAAATCAGTCGATTGAATGCCTCTGTCAGCAGTTTGGAAACAGAACGAAGCAAACTGTCGGAAGATTTGGAAGCGGAAAAAATGCAAGTGTGTGAAGATTCCCTCGTTGAATCCCTCTCTGAATTGAAAAAAGAAAATGAAATGAAACAAGATCAAATTACTGAAAATTTGAGGAATATTGAAACGCTAAAGTCGAGAATAGAAAATTTGACACCGGCCATCGCGACTTTAAATTCAGAAAAGGAAAAATTGGTACAAGATGTAGCCTCAAGGGAATCACGATACGCCGATCTCCTTCGGGAAGCGGAAACATTCAAGAACGAGACCAACGCCAATCTTCGAAATTTTACCGATAATGCTCGTAAGGAATTAAGTCAAAAATTTTCTAAAGAAAAAGCAGAGTTGAAAGAGCAAATAAAAGAGAAAATGAGTGAAATTAAAAAATGTGAGGCCAATCTCAAAAGTACAAATGACGAAAAACAAAACTGGGTCGCGGAAAACGGAAAGCTGCAGGAGCAACTAAAAGAGAAAACGAATAAAATTGAAAAATGTGAGGAGGAACTCAAACAATTAAATGGCGTAATTGAAAAATCGGCCCAAGAAAAGGAAACCGATAAAAAGAACTTTAACGCAAAAGTCGTTGAATGTGACAATTGTAAAACCAATCTCGAGAAGATAAGGGGTGACGTCAAGAATTTGACCCAAGAAAACGCTACTCTCAAACAAACGAAGGAGGAAAACACGAATGCGCAAAAATCGATGTCTGAGGAATTGCAGCGATTACGTGAGGTGGAGAAAACGCTGACTCAAAAAATAAACGAGAGAATGGTTCCTGAATCCATACAGAAATTGCGGCGGGATATCGATACTCTAAACGAAAAAAATTCAAACTTGCAAAGAGAAATAACCCACTTAAACAATTCAAAGTTGAAACCGGAGGTAGAGGTAAAGGGAAAACGCAAGCGCGTGGCAGCAGATGAGGAAATAGAAACAGATAAGGAAATAAAAAGTGAAAATTTGAGAAAGGAGCATGAGCGGTTGCAAAAGAAATATGACGCCATTGAAAATAGCAAAATAACCATGGCTCAAATGACCCAGTTGTTTGCATTATTTTATCGAAATGTGTTTTCAATGTATTTACATTTTAAATGGAATCTCATTCTCTCACTTCCAGAGAAACTAGTGCTCGAAATACGAGAAAAATTGAACCGTTTAAGGGAAGTAGATGTTAACACAAAGAAGCCAAGTGCAATTATGAAATTATTGCTTTCGTACGTCCGATACGATTTAAAAACTATAATTGATGATGAAACCGATATAATGCAATTGATTAGGCATGGTGATACCGTTTATCCAGATCTTGAAACTTTACTGCTCAAAAATTTGGAGAATACAAAGGATTATATTGACGAGGTGGCAAAGAATCTAGTTCAATTTGGCAAAATATCCAACAGTGACACCATGGACGTTCAACAGACAGAGTAAAAAAAAAAAAAAAAAAAAAAAAAAAAAAAAAAAAAAAAAAAAAAAAAAAAATTTTTTTTTTTTTTTTTTTTTTTTTTTTTTTTTTTTTTTTTGACGTCGTAGTTTAAAGCCAGGCGTTGAGTCTTGATGATCTCAGACTCGTCAGAATTTCTTGAAGCCCTCAACTCGCAACTTTAGAATTTCTTGAAGCCCTCAACTCGCAACTTTAGAATTTCTTGGAACTCACAATTTTAGAAAGTTTAAAAATTTCCTGAAGCCCAAAGTCCTTAGACCATATTAGTTCAAACGCCCAAAAGTCAAGGCGTCCACCACCATTGTCTCGCCTTACAAAACCAATAACACAGATCAAAAACATCGCTAAACCATTCCAAAAACAACCACTTTTTGATGTAGCTCAGGAAAAAAGCAATAAATATTAGTATATTTATGATAAAAAATAGCCATAAATACCACTTTCTTGTTATTAGCATGCATAACGCAATAGCGCCTGTCGTATAAGCAGCTGTAGCCATCAACGTGCCAATGACTAAACGATCCATCCCAAAGGTTTTTCTTGAATCATATACAAACGCCACTCCTTAGGCGTCACATTTTTGTATAGTGTATGCCATGTAAGTTTTATATAGGCGTGGTAAAACCGATGATTCCAACAAACAAAAACCATAATCGCACACAACAGTATGACAATCATCTTTCTTCAACGTAAAACAAAGGCATGAATATCGGACGTGATCAAAATGAATCTATTGTAAGGCGACGTCGAAGAGCTAAAATGGCGAGAATGGAGGTCGACAACAATGATTCGGAATTAGACAAGGGTGAAACTAAAATTTTTGTCGAGATTCCAAGTGAAATCAATCCCGATGTATCCTCTGACAAACCGAAAAGTCGCCGTAGACCTTTCCCAGCGGTACCTTATGAATTTGAGGTAAGCAGGGATGATTATTCCGATTTCGCGATTCCCGCTTTAAAAAGGCGTCGTTCCATTGAAGAAGCTCCAAATCCTTCTGAAGAACCACCCTCTAATGACACTGGAAACCCTTCCGAGGGACAACCCATGGATGACACTGCAAATGCTTCTGAAGAACCGCCGACCAATGGCACTGGAAATCCTTCTGAAGAACCTCCCGCTCATGAAACTGAAAATGCTTCTGAAGAACCGCTGGCCAATGACACTGGAAATCCTTCTGAAGAACCTCCCGTTCATGAAACTGAAAATGCTTCTGAAGAACCGCCGGCCAATGACACTGAAAATACTTCTGAAGAACCTCCCGCTCATGAAACTGAAAATGCTTCTGAAGAACCGCCGGCCAATGACACTGAAAATCCTTCTGAAGAACCTCCCGCTCATGAAACTGAAAATGCTTCAGAAGAACCGCCGGCTAATGACACTGGAAGCCCTTCCGAGGGACAACCCACGGATGACACTGCAAATTCTTCTGAAGAACCACCGGCTAATGACACTGCAAATTCTTCCGAGGGACAACCCATGGATGACACTGCAAATTCTTCCGAGGGACAACCCGAAAATTCTTCTAACAATTTACCCGAAAATTCTTCTAACGATTTACCCGAAAATTCTACTGAAGAACCACCCGCCAATTCTTCAGAGGATGAACCCATGGATGAGACTGGAAATTCTTCTACAGAACCGCCAGCCTCATTCAATCCTTCCATCGAGCCACCAGCCGATGAAACCACCACTCCCTTAGAAGAAACACCTGTTCCCGCAACTCCTTCTGTCGAACCACCTGCCCCCGAAAGTGACATTGAGTATTCTTTGAATCCATCCAAAGAGGCACCTGCACTGATGCCCACCACAGACACTGCGCAAGAGCATTTTAATTCAACCGTCATACCGATGGTGGTGAGAAACGTGACGCTCGATACAAACGACATTTATTTCGCTCAGCCCGCATTTGCTCGAGTTTTACTTTCCAATGAAAGATTTACCTGTTATCCCACCTATCAAATGATGGTCAATGGAATATTGCGTACTGTTGAATACATTCCGAAAGCCCCAGACGGGACTCCGAAATATTTGTTCACCCGGGACAATTTAATCGCTTATCCATTCGACTTGACATCCAAACAACCCTTGTATCCTAGGGATGTGAATGGGGATGAAATCTACTTTGGAATCGATGGTGTGGAACACTATGCGCGTGATGCTTTGGGAAATCCAATCTATGCCAAAGACAGTCAGAATAAAGAAGTACCCCCCAAAAATAACGAGGAGCGCTACTATGCGCGCAATGTGTCTGGAAAGGAGATTTATCCTAAAAAAGCCAACGGAAGCGAGTATTACATTTTTCGCGTGTGGAAAGAAATACCCGCTAAAGATAATTTGAACGGATATTATGCAGTCGATGAAAAAGGTTTTGGAATATATCCAAAATATAATAAAAATTTGAAACCTAAAGACGCGACTCTACATTAATCTTATGAATCAAGTACAATGTACATGCTGCCTGATGTTCTAAAGGGGGTTTTAACCATGTCCGAAAATTTCCCAAAGGAAGACGGATATTTTATCGTGGATGCATTAGGCGACCAACACTATCCAAGAAACCCAGATGGAGGCGAGGCTTATCCCACCGTGGATGATATCGATGAGACAAATGGGAATTCAATGTTTGCCAGAAGAGGGGGTGAAGCGTATTACGCGAAAAACTCCATCGGCAATGAATATTACCCGACGCCAGCAATACCCCTAAGAACGAGTACCGGAGAGCTTAAATATGCTCGCGATCACTTGGAAAATGAATTATATCCAAAGTTGAATAATGGTGATGAGTATACCTTTTGGTATGGTAAAACCCCCCAATATGCCTCAACGTTCGAAGGAGATCGATTTTATCCAAAAAATAATACAGGATGTGAAGTGGTGATCGATAACAATTGGATTATGAAAATAAATCATGATACACAATACCCTCTCTGTCATGATGGTAGACCCATTTATCCAATGGACAGCTACGACAATGAATATTACATGGATAACTTGGCAAAAAACAGAAATGGGGACGAGGTGTACGCTCAAAAGGCGAACGGAGACGAGTTTTACTTGGACAATACGCGTTTTGCAAGATTGAAAAATGGCAATTACATTTATGCCCTGGACGACAATGGAAAAGTCATATTTCCAAAAGACGAAGACGGAAACGAGTGGTACATTACAGACAAAGAGAGCGATAGTGACGTCATACACATGAACAATAAAAACATTGACCGATACGCAAAACGGTCCAGCGGCAAAGAAATTTACCCCAGGGTCAAAACGGATCCATTGTCTTTGGACAAAAAGGAAGTCATTTTAAACAAAACGTATGCTCGAGTATTTGGAAACGCTGACGGATATCCTGTAGATGAAAACAATAACGAATATGTGAATGATTTCTCGGCTTCAGATCCCAATATCGAAGAAAATTTTCCATTGGGATATCCCAAAACCAACGATGGGTACGTGATCCTACCATCTGTTAACGACAAACCTTATATAAACGCAAATATCAACCCCCCAGTGAATGAAGATAATGTCATTGGGAGATTGGATCGCAAACACAAAGGCTACGTCGATTATTTAACAAATGTCCAACATAAGAGTCGTCCAAGGGTACCGAAGAAAAAATATGACGTGATGCCTTTTATTAAAACTGCGCAACCTCCAGCTCAAAACTACCCTCCAGTTCAAAATAACCCTCCAGTTCAAAATAACCCTCCCACAAAGAATGAATCTCCTGCCGTAAGAGTACCTTCTTTGAAACCAGTAGCGCCCGTTCCAACAAAAAATTGGTTGGTGGTGACCCTACTCATTGTAATGGGATTACTGATTGTAGGTCTTGGCCTGAGTATCCGTATGTTTATGAATCGTCATTTGCATCCAACGTCATTTGAAGAAGCATACAAAGCAAGCAACAAGCAAATTTAAAAAAAAAAAAAAAAAAAAAAAAAAAAATTTTTTTTTTTTTTTTTTTTTTTTTTTTTTTTTTTTAATATATAAAAAAGATTTAAAAGACGAAACAAGAAATGTCCAGCACCACTCTGACCGAGAAAATTGAAAAAATATTGGCCGCGGATGATGCAGATCGTGTAAAGGAACCCTTTGGTTCTAGCGAGAAACAACTGGCGCAGATTGTATTGTTTCTCGTTGCGGTTCCAGCAGTGTCCCTACCCGCAGTGCTTCATTTCGTGTGGAAAAATATTTATTGGGGGATATTCATTTTGGCTCTGTACTTGGGAAGCATATATTTTGTTATTCAGCATCGTTTGAATTGGCTGCTGTACCTTTCAGAACAATTCCACGCATTATACAATGTATGAGTACGAATTTCGGCTGGTCGTTCAAAGCAGTTCGAGTCTCGAATATCTTTTAAATCACATTGCGTCTGAATGGTGCGTCACTCGCCCAATCTATTATATAAAACCTCACTTTCGGTTTCGTGACAGAGCTCTTGAAATCAAAACAATTTTAGATACAAAAATGGTTTATCACGATCGTTTATGGTTCAGATGGGTACATTCTAAGGAAATCCCCTATAAAAAATGGAACGTGGAGAATCACAAGCAATTTCTGGATGCAGTGGGTAATTTCCAATGTCCATTTCGGATCGAAACGCGTCGTGTTTTGAAATTGGATGATTGTGCCCAAATTTACACGTTTCAAGCAATCGATGGAATGTTTCGGTTAGTATTTGAATGGGAGTATGGTGTGTTTGAAAAACCCCTTGAATCCATTCCCGGAGAGCATTTATTATCATGTTTAACGAAATATAAAAAAATCTACCCTTATTTCCGCGATTTTCCACACCCGACCTACACACTAGATGAACACATGTCCCGAAAACCAGTAACGTGCATTCCTGATCTCATCTACTCTGATACCCATTTGGTGGCCCATAAATGGGATGGTACGTTTGGAATGGTATACAGTTATTCGGATCGTATTGTAGAAAAGTGGGAAGGTGGATTGCAAAAACTCCGCAAGGGCATCACAATTGATGATGGAATTGTATTCTCTGCTGAAAACTTGGGTCACACAGTCATTTTGCTGGATGTGTATCAAGTCCGAGGACATTTGGTCGCACCTTGGAGCAAGAAGAACATTTTTTTGGAGTATTTGCCTAGCATCTCTTTGCCTGAAGGGTATCACACGCAAAAATATTATTTCTCAGTATTTGAGTTACCCGAACCAGATTTCGATACAGATGGCTATATTTTCCATGATACGGAAAGCGATAGTGTTTTTAAAGTAAAAGAAAACCATTCTTTAGATGTCATTTACAACGATGGATACTTTTACATTCCTCAACATCGTTTCAAATCATTGGAAGAAAATACATTAATTAACGGCCACGTTTACGAGGTTTCTATATCGAATGGTCGTGTCTTGCGTGAGAGAACGGATCGTATGACGGGAAACACACAAGATCAAATACACAGTATATTGAATAAAAGAAAATGGGGAGGATCAACGATAGAAAAGATAATTCCTCCTGTGGTAAAATTAAAACCGGGAAGAAAAAAATTTAGTTTGTTCAAATGAAAACTAAATTCTCACGAGTTGAGATTATCGAGACCCGCTACCTGATCTACTTTAGAATTTGTCAAAGGTCTCAACTTTAGAATTGCGTGATGCTCTCCACCCTTGACAAGACAATAGTGGCGCAACATTTAAAAAAAAAAAAAAAAAAAAAAAAAAAAAATTAAAAGCTTGATTGCCTCGACACAAATTTCACTCTCAACTAAAACCAACCAAATCAAGACATGGATGATTACAGTTCTCTCATCGCTCGGGTTTTGAAAAATGAAACCTTGTCCGAACAGATTAAGGAGTTGGCTGCCGAAGGCGATGCTTTAAATCTCACAACGCAGGATTGGAAGCAAGTGTTGGAAAACGACTCATTTTACCAGAGATTACAAACCGATGCCAGATCTCTTTATGGTCCCGCAAAAGTTTCATACAACCAACAATTTCGCGTTCAAAACTTGAACAACGAATCCATTAAAGTGATTCTAGTTGGACAATGCTCTGTCTATCGTTCGTACGACAAGGATTCAAAACGCAGTGACAGCAAGTATTTCGCCATTAATTTAAAAGAGTGTCCCATTTTGAACGTATTGAGTGCAGCGATGAACAGCGATGTGAAAAATGTAAAGTTTTCAGACACGAGCAAATTAAATTTTGGTGCGTGCAGCATGTTTTGCAAGTACTGCAATGATGCCAGAGAAGAAATGATTTGTAAAGGAGCACATTTAAAATTGAACAACTTTCATAGTTGTATCGTGAAAACAGCCATCTATGATGGGCGTAGGGTTATGAATCGATTTGATACTCAAATATCGCAAATGTTTGAGGGAACATTTATCGCTATTCTCAAATTGGAATTCAATATCCGATATTTTTATACGCCAAAGGAAAGCCAGGATGAATGTGTTCGCCTTGGTGGCAACGTGTTGAAAATGATTGCCTTTCCAGAATCCAATTTGAAAGAATTCAAAATATATTTAGGAGATGTTTTTTGGGAACCTAAGCCTGACGTACCAGAAGATGCTTCTCAGAAAAGAGCTTTGGACAATGATGACGACGAGGTAATTGATGTGTACTCGTGCAAAATGATGAAAATGGAGAAACCTGAGTGCGTTGTCGTGGAAGAAGAAATTATAGATTTTAATTAAAAAAAAAAAAAAAAAAAAAAAAAAAAAAAAAAAAAAAATTTTTTTTTTTTTTTTTTTTTTTTTTTTTTTTTTTTAATAATCAAGTATATACTTAATAGGCGCGTCCAGCAATCATTGTTCTACGCAATGCATTTTGTTGATTAATCATACTTTTCGAAACTTGGTGGTTTACAATTTCTTTGGGATGCACGATAACATTTTCAGCATAGAATCCCAAGTCGGACGCTGCCCCTGCCTCGTGAATTCCTCTAGCAGATCCAAAGATGACGAGTGGATAACTACGCTCGATTTCCTTGCTGGCCACGACACCAATACCTTCAATGTACATGCAACTGTACAGTACATTCGACACCTCCCATGTTGTTGAATTTAAATCCTTCACGATGTGATGGGAGGTTTCAATTCTACTGAGAAAGTATTTAAGGCATAGAGACAATTTCTCTTCTTGCATGAGGCTCAATTTTTTATCCCCGTTTAATACAATTCCATTCATATGCTCCTTGTTGGCATGATTTTCAATAAACGTTTCCGATACTGTCATTTTCGATCGGATATAACCAATGCTTAAGGGATCAATTTCACAGGCTGCAATAGGGTTAAGGTTCACTTTATCAGACGTTTCAGATAAATTTCGAAGCATTTCGAATGTTGTGCGATCGCCTTTAACGACTTGAGTTTTATCGGTTGCTCTTCGCATAAATGTGTCCAATACGTGATTCATGGAAAACGTTTTCTCCTTATTAGTCAGGGCTGGCGTGTTTGAATCATTTTTATTTCGATATGTTTTATCAATAAAACTTTGCACGGGGATAATGACTTCGTTTCGTTTAAAATTAATTCCTTCACAGGGCTTCAATACCCAACCCGTAAAATTGTAAGAAGTTGGCTTTTCTATGCAATGCGCATATACTTCGAGTCCGTAATACTCTTTCAAATGTTTGGCACACAAGAGATTGTTCAAGTGAGTATTCTTACGTCCATTGCAAAAGGAACTTCCTCCACTTAAAAGGCAAGCAGTTGATTCCATTTCTTTACTTTGTTTACTTTGAAAAACTAAGCAATGGCGGCTTGGAAAAAATGGGTGTTCAAGCGCCCAAAAATTGGAAAAAGCTTCAAAGGATTTAGGGGGACGGCTAAAAATGTGAAACACTTACGATCTTTTGTGAGTAAGAATGATACGCTGCGTCACGTCATTTCCAAAGTGTTTACCAAAAAAGGTTTGGTGGCGGTCACTGCTGCCACTGTGGTGGGCGTAGGCGTGTCTGCCATCAACGATTACATACAATCCAATTCGGGTTGTTTCGTCAAATCGGAAAACGCCGTGTGCAAAGTGAGAGACCTCAGTTGTTGTCAACCGGATCCAGTGAAGGAGCTTCCATTCTGCTCGCAAACCGTACAAGGAGACCCTTGTTTAAATTTTGATGAAGACAAGGAAAATTCGTGCTGTAAATTATGCGATTGTCAATTTTATAATTGCTTACCTGGTCAAGAAATGGAATGCCGCCGACCAACGATTGGAGAAGCGTTGGCCCATTATGCTCAAGACTTAACGTTTGGTGTTTGGAATTGGGTGACGTATTTGGTACCGTTACTCTATTGGGCAGCGGGAATCACGACAGTGCTTATAGTGTTGTGGATAGCGTGGAAGATTTATAAAAAGACAAGAGCGACATGATTCCACAGCTGAGACAATTGGATTTACCAAACGATCAATTGATTCAGCTCATGCGCAAACGACACAAGATGGACATTGAGAAGAAAATCCCAACATGCGAAACAATGAAACCGTTTACCAAAAGAATAACACTAGAGTTTGTCAAATGTCCAACGGTACAGCAAATGGCCAAGACGTATATCGAACATCTTTTGAAAAATAAAAATGATTATGGATACTTGTACTTTTTAATTAATCAACCTCTTTTTGTCAAACTAGACATTCGATTTAATGGAGAAATGGCCATCGAATGTTCACGAAAGGATGAAGTTGTCACAATCATTGAAGATTTGGCCAGAACCTGGGCAAGAGAAAATACAATGCTCTATGAAGTGACTCGATTGGAATTGTTATACTTTTTGGTTTTGCTAATCAACCCTCACTTGAATTGGGTGGCTGTGGATTTTTTGCTGAAAGGAACCAGAGGTCATGCTCATCTCATTGTTGCACCACATCGTCTCTTGAAAAATAGGAAAGCAACATTCTGAAAAAAAAAAAAAAAAAAAAAAAAAAAAAAAAATCGTTTTTTTTTTTTTTTTTTTTTTTTTTTTTTTTTTTTTTTTTTTTAATTTTGTATTTTAAAGCCAGGCGTTGAGTCTTGATAATCTCAGACTCGTCAGAATTTCAATTTCTTGAAGCCCAACACTCGCCACTTTAGAATTTGCTGAAGGTCTCAACTTGAGAATTTCTTGAAACTCGCCACTTTAGAATGTCTTGAAACTCGCTCGACTTGAAAATCAACTTATCACACATGTACTCTGTTCCTCCAAAGTCTTTTCATCTCCTCTATGTACACGAATGCTGTTGATGTAATTTGTCTCGTTTTGACCCATCTGCAGCTCAATGTCGTCATCACTCAACATGTACACGTAGCCCTCCTTTTTGCGAGGGGGTGTAATTTTTGTTTGAAAGCAAACTTTGTGTTGAACTAATGTTAACGCCATTGGAACCATTTTGACATCGACAAAATTGCTTGCGCTGTGCCGAAACAAATTCAACCACTCCATCACCAACTTTGGCATTTGAACTTTGGAAGGAAGTACAGTGTCGGATTTTGTGAGGCACCACGATGGATACGCTACACCCTTTTGAATACCTTTGTTGACTGCGTGTACGTGATCAAATCGAAACGATTCCATCACTTGAAATTCATCCGTGAGTGTCGCAGTTTGAAAAATGTATTGAATGCCTCGTTGTGATTCTAGCGCAGGGCGTCCCTCCAAAATCGGAAAACTAAAACAGAAAAATCCCCCATTGTAGACGTATCCCAGAACCGTCGAATCTACACACACTTTTTCTGTATCGGGTGGTAATTTTAAAAATGTCGGGACATAATAAATGGGTGTCCACGCGGTGGTGGGAACTTCATGAAATTCTGTATACACGTCATATGGATATCGGACATACAAAACGCGTTTAGGCAATAGTCCATTTACAGACAATGCCACAAATTCCTTGGGTTCCTGTGAATGGGCTCGCGTTCCTTCATACGTGATGCGTAATGGACATTCGACAATGACGCCCAATTGCTGCAAAACGTCATCTGAAGGTTTTCCTTGGAGAGTGACGACATGATTACGGTGGTACGAGTTTAAAATGTCTTGTATGATAAGGTGGGGTCTGTTTATGGACAAGCGTTTTTGTATCGCCCCGGTTCCGACAGCCCTCTCTTCTGGTAAATAAGGTCTTTCAACGAGTTGAAAAGGAATCAATTTTGTATCTGTAATTTTATCTTTGGTCAAATACAATCGAGTTTCAATACCCATATTCTGTTTGCTGCGCCATTCTTCAGCAACAGACAGTACATGTTGGGACGATTCCTTACTCAAAATGCAAATGCGATACATTGCATTTGTGCACGGTCTGCAATCTCCAAAATAGTTTCCACCGGGATACGGTAAATCCTCCTTATCCAAATAGACAACGCAGTTTTTGTACGAAAATATAATATCTGATGCTTGATGGGATATTCCTCGCATGTATTCGGCGACAAGAGCGGGATCGCTTACAAAGTAAGGGGTGGCATACATTTGAAATGTAGCAGATTCCTCAGGCATTGGCGTAATTGTCTTGGAATTGCCCAAGAGAGCGCTCCAAGTATTATTTTGGCACACGACAGTGATGGGATCTTCTGTATTGAAAAACATTTTGAGTGCTTGAGCAAAAGGTTTTGTTGTATTTCTGCGGATGGTATCGTATCGATACAAATGCAACACGGACCAAGGATCAAATTTCGCATCTGCAAAATTTAACACAATCAAATCTCCTTCATTTTTGGCTTCCGTATAACCATGAAAATTGCTATACAACGTGCTGTACCTCGGAAGATTCATCTTTGCTTTATTTCGTTTGTAGTAAAGTAACAAAATGTTTAGAATCTGAATTTTTTGAAGCTCTCACAACTTGCAAAGTTGAATGATGAAAAAATTAAAAAACCTCTCAACACTTTAGAAGAGCTACGTGTTATACAACAATGTAAAAAAAAAAAAAAAAAAAAAAAAAAAAAAAAAAATTTTTTTTTTTTTTTTTTTTTTTTTTTTTTTTTTTTTTTTTTGAACGTTGGATATTTAAGTGAAACATCGAGTCGATAATCTCAGCTCGTTCGGATTTTCCAGAGCTCTCACAGCTTGCTCAAGTTTGGACCAGTGTTGTAACCAGTGTTGACGTCGTGCCATTCCCATCTAAACATTTTTCAACGTTGTTTAAAGTTTGAAATCTTTTAAATCATCCGCAGCCTCTACAACTGATCCAGACCACTTTGGAAAGGACACCCACGAATCCTAATCGGCTCTCCATCCATTCTTGGCTCTCTTCCCGTGGAAAAAAAAAAAAAAAAAAAAAAAAAAAAAAAAAAAAAAAACGTTCTTTCAAAACATCCTGTGACACTTCCTGCCTGAGCAGTATATAAGGTGGAGCCTTCTGAGCCTTCAGATCATTCAGAGCCAGTGCTTTGCCTCTGCCAGTTCTCTCTGCTCTTCTAACCATGGATGACTCTCTGGACTTTGAATTGTCTTCCTCCTCTGACGACGACGACTTGTCCGAATTGAATTTCCAGTCGGTGCCTCCTCTATCGCCTCCGACAGCCACTTCTATGGATATTGGCCTGATGAAGCTGATTTCTCCGATGCCTCCCTCACCTGAGCCTCAGCTCTTTGAACCCGTGTCGCCTACCATGCCTGTGGCCTCACCTCCTGCCAACATACTGAAACCCACTCCACGCTCCATCGTCCAAGTGGCCCCCTCTCGTGTTCATCCTGCCAGAATACCCTTGATCTCGGCCTCTGACTATCGATCCCGAGAGAAGCGAATCTCCACCTCTCCACCTCGCCTCTCCAATCCACCCAAAAGATTGAAATCACCCATCTCCAGGTCCAGGCTTCCCACCTGTCTCATCTCAAGACCTCCCCAGAATTCAAGCCGCCACTCGAGCCAGACACCCGTGGACTCTAACGCCTCAAGCCAGACACCCGTGGACTCTGAGGCCTCGAGGACTGTCAAAAAGTCTGCCCCACCTGCCAAGCCCAGCACCTCGAGCCAGACACCCGTGGACTCTAAGGCCCCGACGACTGTCAAAACGTCTGCCCCACCTGCCAAGCCCAGCACCTCGAGCCAGACACCCGTGAACTCTAAGGCCTCGACGACTGTCAAAACGTCTGCCCCACTTGCCAAGCCCAGCACCTCGAGCCAGACACCCGTGGACTCTAAGGCCTCGAGGACTGTCACAACGTCTGCCCCACCTGCCGAGCCCAGCACCTTCAACGACGAGCGTTCTCACTCTCCCACGCCAGCCTTCGAGGAGACGAGTCGTTACTATCGTCGAGACGGCTACGAACGGAGGCGAAAGACTAATTATACAGGGCGGCATTCACAGACCTTTGCCGTGCTGTGCATTCGAAAAGACGGACACACCCTGACCAATGGTTACGTATATCACGTCATGGATGGACCCATGTGCCCTCAGATCCTGTTGGAGAAACTCTACGACATGCGGGTCCGTTCTTTGATCCACACGGATGCCATCACCAAATCAAAATGGGGTGAAGTGTTAGCGAGGCTGCCCCCCTTTCATCCAGCCCATGAACTAAAAACGGTGGTATTGAAACCAGATGCCATCGTAGCCTCGAGCAGGTGTCTATATTGCTCGAGGGCAGAATGTCACAGATGGATTGCCGTGACGAAAGGCATTTCAAAATTTTTGCATTTGGGAATGGAACCGATCCCACATCGAATGTGAGTGTTTATTTTTGTAGTATGCTTGCATTTAATATATATTAGTATTATAAAAATATTTTTGTATTATGCTTACGAAAAAAAATAAAAAAATGTTTATAAATCCATGTTGTCATCTTTTCACACAACTGCATACATGATCCAATTTTAAAAACTATTATGTGCCACGGAGGGTCTCAACCACTCGCTCTGGATAAGCCAGTTCGTTGAGTCTTGATGATCTCAGACTCGTCAGAATTTCTTGAAGCCCTCAACTTTAGAATTTCTTGGAACTCACAACTTTAGAATTTTTTGGAACTCGCAACTTTAAAATTTTTTGGAACTAGAATTTGCTGAAGGTCTCAACTTTAGAATTTCTTGAAGCTCTTGGACTTGGAAAAAAAAAAAAAAAAAAAAAAAAAAAATTTTTTTTTTTTTTTTTTTTTTTTTTTTTTTTTTTTTTTAAAGCTGATGGTTAAAGGCAGGCGGTGAGTCTTGATAATTTAAACGCATGATAATTTTCTAAAAATCTCACAACTCATCAGCTTGCCGTATAGAACAATATTGAACGTTTCAACATTTCAAACGTTGCCCTTTGAACACCGTACCACTCGAGACATTTTCTACTCCATTGTTTCAAGTACCCTTGGTGTGTTTTAGGAAAGAGTCTGGGTGCACGAGCATAGTCGGCCATACACTCTGGATGCATTTTCAAAAATTCCATACGTTTAGTTTTATCCGTGTTGAACCACGTCAGCAAATCATTCATTTTTAGTTTAGTTTCGAGCAACAAATACACCAATAGAGCCATTTCATCAACGTGTCTCAAGGTTTTTACTCTTTTTCGAATGTCATTGATTTGATCTACAGTAAACCTTCTACCACTACGCTGCATCATTGTCTTTTTTCATGGAAACATCATTTGATCAATGGCATAATGCAAAACTAGTAAATACAAGAGCTGACGTGTCTCCCGATGCTTGCAAATACGTCATTTTGATGAGGACAACCAAAAACTTTAACATTGAACAAGACTTGCAACGCCATTTGTCCTTACGAAACAAACCATTGGTGTGGTTTATTAAACAATTTACCAAACTTTGCATTCGAGTGGAATACGCAGACATTTTTATTCAACGGGAATTGAATCATTTTGGACCCATAGCCCAAAATGTCTCTTCCGGAATCGTGCAAAAGATTTTTCAAAAAACCTACGACAAACAAACGGTTGTTGCGCCAACCTGGGTTATCAACAAAATTTGGCCAGAACACAAACCATTTAAAACACTTTCTCCAGAAACCTTTCGAGACTACCTCCTCTCATAAAGTTCTGAAGAGATTGTTGCACCAAGAAGTGGTGCGTCATTGTCTCCTGGGACGGCAAACGATTCGAAAACATCGATGGGATGTGTTGAAGCAGGTCGCTCAATGGTTACACATTGACAATGATTTGGAAGATTTTCAAGATGGATTGGTTCGCGAAGAGTTGGTGTCGTTACTCTCAAAGGACGTCAAGAGAAAAAATGTAAAGCTTTTGCCCTCTGATGAAATGGATTGGTGCGCATTGTTGAAACAGTGGTTGAGTCAAAATACTACAAATCATGACGTGAGCAACCGTAACATGTATCGTTTATTGGCTGTAGACGGGTTTGACGGATTGGAACCAAAAGATTTGAAAACTTACTTGTTGGCGATGATACATCCGATTAGCATGCGTCGGGAGTATCGCTCACATGCTCGGTCTGTACGTGAAATGTACGAATGGTTGGATAGCAAACCCGAAATCTGTAGTTTGGGAGGAACGGATTCAGGCTGCGTTGTGTTTTTGGCATTGTTGCAATTGTACAGTCGGGAATTGCAGAGCGTCATGCAAAACGATGAAATTGCGATGCAAACACATCGAGTGAAAGTGTGGACCGAAACATTTTTACATCGAAACGCGGAATATTTTACCGACGTTAGAAAGGTAACTCCAGAAATTTTAAATGAGTTGGGTCAAGTCTATGTGTCTTGTGAAAAAAATTGGCAACAAGTTGGACGAGAGCAATTGATAAAATTATTGAGTAGTAACGATGTATGAAAAAAAAAAAAAAAAAAAAAAAAAAAAATTTTTTTTTTTTTTTTTTTTTTTTTTTTTTTTTTTTTTGGACTATTTAAATTGCTGCAACTTGCTTGAAGCTTCACACTTTCAAATATCATCAAAAATCATAGCTCAAATATCATGATGAAACTAGTAACAGAATCATGTGTTGTAATCGAACACAAGCTGTTTTGTTCAGAGGATATAGTACTTGAACCTTTTCAATCAAAATACGTAATCATAAAAGAAAACGTAGAATTCTTACCAGGATTTAGTTTTGTGATACCTCGTCCAACTCCAGACCTATGGTTGGGTCAAACAATACGTGTGTTAGCTGACATTTTTTAATGAATCAAGCAAGTATGTTCGGCCTTTAGACAATCATAGTCGGCTTTTAGTGGTTTTAGTTAATTATTCCGATAAGGAGAAGGTAAAATTATCCAAAGGTGACTTATTAGCCGAACTGGAATTTATACCGATGGCTGGAGATCGCAATGACGATAGCCAAAATTTTGAAATTCCATCCGAACGCGCACTAAGCCTTAGATATGGTAGTAATGGAAAACAATAATAATCAACGAAACAAATGCTCCAAGAGGACAAAAAATATTTCAATAAAGTTATTTCTTCAATTTAAAAAAAAAAAAAAAAAAAAAAAAAAAAAAAAAAAATTTTTTTTTTTTTTTTTTTTTTTTTGGGGGGGGGGATTATTTAAAATGTGACTTCTTGCTTGAATCAAATTATAACTGGTGACGGACATGGTCAAAATACTTGTTGAGATTCAAGCCTCCTTTGTAGGCATCGGCAAAACTACTGTTATGAAAATGTTTTCTTATCCAACGGTTGATGGTTACATAGATGATTGTGTCGACATGATAGAGACTGACCCAGATTTCTTTCACGACTCAAACAATGACACGTTACGCAATTACTTGGTCTTGGAAAATTTTGCTGCTCGACTGCAAGCAAAGGTATCCACCCTGCAAAAAACCTGCGCATCCAACTGGACCATCATCACTTCCAGGTGTCCCTTGCTATCTTGTATTCAATTTTCAGACGGTCTATTGGATTGGAGACCTTTGGAAAGATATTACAGGAAGCGTTTGAAGAATTTGGGTGTAGATCACGTACTCATTTTGGATTATGGTTCATCCATTGCTGGATCACCAAAAGCTGTTGAAGCGGGATACAAAAGAATGAGAAAAAGAGGGCGCAAGTTTGAATTGGAGCGATACGATACACTCGAAGCCTACAACAATTTTTTTCAAGAGGCTGAGCGCAAAAAATTGGATGTGCTGAAGGATTTGGATCCAAATTTCTATCAATATCGAGACGTGGATTTTTGGGATATTGAAAATTTTAACGAATTCAACATTTCAGTGGCAACGGAAGTCATTAGAAACCACAAAGATTTTGTTTTTAATCTTTTAAAACTAGTCCCAAAGTCACGCAAACCTTTCTTGTATGTAGAACCGCTACTGGAACCCAATCCGGATCGCTTCGTGACATTCCCGATAGAATACCCAGACATTTGGGACATGTACAAAAAAGCTCAAGCCTCTTTTTGGACAGTAGGAGAGGTGGATTTATCCAAAGATTTAGCAGATTGGGATAATTTAAAACCTGATGAGCGTCATTTCCTCTCACATGTGTTGGCCTTTTTTGCGGCAAGCGATGGTATCGTCGTGGAAAATTTGGTGGAGCGCTTTGCGACAGAAGTACAAATCACGGAAGCCAGATATTTTTACGGATTTCAAATTGCCATGGAAAATATTCATTCAGAAATGTACAGCGAATTGATTGAGACACTCGTTCGGGATCCCAAAGAAAAAAATACATTATTTCACGCCATTGAAAAAATGCCCTGCGTGAAAGCAAAAGCCGATTGGGCATTGAACTGGATACAGCATCCCTCCTTTGCCCATCGTCTGGTAGCATTTGCGGCCGTGGAGGGAATTTTTTTCTCCGGGTCCTTTGCAGCCATCTTTTGGATAAAAAAGCGTGGTCTTTTACCTGGTTTATCCTTTAGCAACGAGCTCATCAGTCGAGACGAGGGATTGCATTGTGATTTTGCGTGCCTCTTGTTCAACAAGTATTTGCAAGAGAAACCCACACAAGAAGAAATTTTGCAAATCATAACAGATGCAGTGTCCATCGAGCAAAAATTTTTAACAGAAGCTCTACCAGTCAGCCTCATTGGGATGAATTGCACATTGATGAATCAATACATTGAGTTTGTAGCAGATCGTTTGTTGGTGGACTTGGGATGTGACAAGTTTTACAAAAAGGAAAATCCTTTTGATTTTATGGAAAATATCAGTTTGGAGGGAAAGACCAATTTTTTTGAAAAGCGGGTGGGAGAGTATCAAAAGTGTGGAGTGCTCTCAAAGAGTCACGAGTTTTCTTTGGAAGAGGATTTTTAAGAGCAACACGTTATCCAAATTTTTTTTAGGAAAAAAAAAAAAAAAAAAAAAAAAAAAAAAATTTTTTTTTTTTTTTTTTTTTTTTTTTTTTTTTTTTTTTTTAAATACTTGTTGTGTTTGTGCCTCTTCACTAATGTTTATATACTTTTAAACATAACCAACAAGCTGATTCATTAAATTTGTAATTTCCAAGTCGTCATCATTTTCAACTTTTGGAAGGGGGTTACCATACGTTCTAGGATGCTTGCTAAAAACCTTCGTCTTGTGAGGCCAATGATTACAGGTTCGTCGTTCTTCGAAATATTTGATCCTTTTCTGAATTTGAGTTTGACTTGCCAGTCTTGCAGGTGTCATACAAATGTACAGAGCACATCTGATATTTGGTAGTTTACGATTACGTTGTGGTTCCATACCTTGGTGAATGGTTCGACTATCCCACAACACGAGGGAGCCAGCGGGAACCTTTACGCAGATATCCGATGGAGTGTCTAGACGATCCAAGTAAAATTGTTTTTCATCTTGTGTCAACCGACAAAAATCTGATGAATGTGTAATTTTAAACGTTTTTTGAAATTCCTTGTGCAATAAATGACTTTTTCTGAGAATTCTCAAGGTGGCGTCACCTTCGTAAACTGGAAAAAGATTCACGAGTCCTTGAACACATTCAAAATTATTTCGTTGAAAGTTTTGATCAGTGTGAAACCATTCCTTGTACTGCGTCCAACCGCGCATCGTATATTCACAAGGTAAGGAAATACTGATTCCATCAAAGCTTGTGAGTAATTGGTTTGTACACCAAATACGACTAAATTGATTAAAGACATTTTGGTTTTGACGAACGTACCAGGATAAAGGATTGTGTCCAAAGTCCCAGTGCTGAAACAACATACCGTGTTTTGGATAGAGATCAAATAGAGATTTGTAAGTCGATATATCGTTTTTGACAATGGGTTTATCCAAGTATTTTGTTTTATTCTGTAACCAAATCCACATTTTCTCTTGGAGTTGCGTTACCTCTTGAACCGTTAATACATTTTCAACAACCTCCACCCCGTCTGTTTCAAGCGTAAAATGTTTACAATCGTTATAATACATTTAGAAAAATTTGTAAGCTTTGATACTTGCTTGTATGAAAAAAAAAAAAAAAAAAAAAAAAAAAAAAATTTTTTTTTTTTTTTTTTTTTTTTTTTTTTTTTTTTTTTTTTTTTTAACGTTGTAGGTTAAAACCGAGTGCCTGGTCTTGTGCATCTCAGCTCATCAGAATTTTTTGGAGCTCCCACGACTTGAAAAATATAACCTTGCTGCATACAACGGTATTGGACGTTTCAACATTTCCACCTTATCTTATTACGATGGAAAAAGATCGACGCATAATACTATACAAAGTGAAAGAACCATTCTTTGGGACGGAGCCAAAAGTTTTTGAAAATGTCGTACAGATTTTTCCTAATGGTAATTACACCCTTGGGGAAAAGAGCAAGGAAATAGTGTCTACTGATATCGAGATCAAAATACCACGAGATACCAGAGGTTGGTTATATTCATTAATTCCGGGGGTGAAAGTATATCAAATAATTCCTTCTGGTTCATATTGTAACCTTACTTTTCGTTTATTAAATAAAGAACGCGAACGAATTCATATTGATGAAAAAGAACCAGTGGTCAAATTGGTTTTAAAACGGACCAATATTACTTTAAACCCATTTGGTAAGATATTGCTGCGAATAATTGACAATTTCATACGGACTAGATCCTTTTCACGCTCTGAGATTCTGTGGGATTGTGCCGGAGAAAATTATGAAAAGATTGAACAGTGGACATCATTGTTTTATGACCCATACAACAGTAATTGAAAAAAAAAAAAAAAAAAAAAAAAAAATTTTTTTTTTTTTTTTTTTTTTTTTTTTTTTTTTTTTTTTTGTAATTGAAAAACTTTATGCTATAATTAAAACTTTAGCATTATTTAATACTGTGGAATATTAACCCTATTATTCAAAAGACTGAATTATTTATTTTTTTAAGAATTCTTTTATTAATATTTGACAATTTTTTTGAATTCTTTTTTAATGTTTTACAATTTTATTTTCTTGAAAATTGTTGTTTTAAGTATATATTATTGAAAAATGGCAGAAAAATTATGTAATTGAGACTGTGAGAACATGCCGATTTCGAATTTGGAGTTTAAAAGTACCCCCCTTCTAGCTGCGACTTTTAAACGATTCAAGGTACCAATCCTTTTGGTACCATGAATCGTTTAAAAGTTAAAATTTATAATCAAACTTTTAAACTCAAAATCCTTTTTTAATAGCTTTTAAATGCAATTTTCGCATTAATTTTGTATAAATCATACAGTTTTTTGTATCAGTTATTTTGTTTTTAACTGCTAAACGTGACTTTTACAGACTCGAAAATGGAAATGTTTTGCCTTTCCTCATTTTCCAAATTTCCAAATTTTCCTATGATAATCAAACGTTTGCCCGTTCAAGTATTTTTTCGTTTCTGAGAATCGCTTATATATTTTCGCCGTTTTCTACTGCACCCAGTTTCCAGTTGACGGTTTTCGAATATGGAAATGCCATACGGACGAGAGACGAAAAAATACCTGCGCAAAGAAAATATATAAGCGCCGTCATTTTAAACCGTTTGTCCAAACATGGCCATTTGACTCGACCCATGAAAAGACGCTACATAATAAAGGTGTTTTTAAAAAACATGAAAATCACATTGCTAGGTGCATATTGGGGGCTACCCTACTTGAATTACAGCATCAAGATCGGGACGGATGGAAACATACATTGTGACACAAAACATGGAAGATTTCACATGGTTTGCGAGAATCTTCCTCTCAATGAAGCGTTTGAAAGCTTCTTGTTGAAACATGGGGAAAAAAAAGAAGATGATTGGATTGTGGACTTGGCACAAGCCGATTTGGCTGAAATTGTGGGAAGTTTCGCAACGTTGGTAGTTAAAATTGCCACGAGCGAAACTTTGGATAATGTATTCAAAATGTTATTTGTTGAAAACGGACCATGTCAAAATTGTTATGCCATGGGTTCTCTAATCAACTTCAAAGAAATAAATGAAAAGAGCGTGCTTTTCAATTGCAAGACGACCGATATTTTAAAAGTAAATCTGAAGCAATGTGTGGGGAGGGAGGGATTTTTGAGCATTGAGACTAACGATGATGATTACGTGAGCGTTTTCTTTGTGAACCCACCCAATTATCTTAAAAATCTGTTGTATGATTGTAGACAAGATTATTTTATTTTGTGTGAATGCTTTTTGAAGCATTTTGTCGCAAAGCTCTCGAATTGGATCTGCAACGAAAATTTAAATTTGCTTCTACCTACAACCATACAATAGATACAATTAAAAAAAAAAAAAAAAAAAAAAAACGTTTTTTTTTTTTTTTTTTTTTTTTTTTTTTTTTTTTTTTGAACTATTCTGTGGACGTTTGAACTCGAGTCAATCATGTCCAAGGCTGCAACCTTCAACACATTCTAAAGTTGCGAGTTTCAAGACATTCTAAAGTTGCGAGTCGAGAGCTTCCAGACATGGTTGAGCCCAAACAACTGTTTTATTTCATAGACTACACTCACGCTCTCCTCGAAAAAAAATCCCACATACCCACGCCAGAGTTTACCTAAAAACCACGGCGACGCATTTTATACTAAGCCATGTGAGGTCCCATCTCTACTGCCTCTGGCTCAGGAAAGAAATTACTCATACACTTTTCCAAACAATGCGGTTTTCCGTTGACGTTAAACTTTTTGTATGGGTCGGGGCAGAGACACAGAAAACTGTCTCGTCCATTGTATAAAAACGCTCCTTGTTCACATACATCGGGATTCAGTGTATCGCATGCAGGTCCCGACCAAAACGTTTCATCGGTACAAAGGCAAATCCATCGCGCCACGTCGTCATTTGTCAACATCAATCGACCTCCTTTCTCTTCATTGCATTCAATGGGTGCTCGAGCATCTGTCACACACACACCCCCCAAGCATCGAGTAGATTTTTCCACGCACAAGAAACTACAATCGTCTACGCAAAACATGCGTTTGTCGGTACAATTTTGCTGAAAAATGGGTTCGCGTACTTGAATTTTTGATTTTGTTTCAAACTCCTTTGGTGTCCACCAGAAGCACATCCAGATGATTAAAAAAAGGAGCCAGGCAGCCCACATACTTGTCTTTTTTTAAAAAAAATCAAGATGCAACGATCGATTGATCATCACGATTCCCAAAGTTGTCACCGCACCTCATCGAATCACGTCGGTACGTGGCAAGATGCTTGGACCATGTGTCAGTACATTGCCGATAAGTACTCTGCTACAGATTTTACTCAAATTCACATGGTGTTTGCCGAGTGGATTCCCATGCTCAATGTCATCTTTGGGCGTCCCATCAAGGACTTGGACAATTATAATTTGATATTTTACTATCTTTTCGAACCCAATGGCCCAAAGGAAATTTTCACGTCGTACGCCGAAACTAATAAACGTAAAACGCCTCATGAGAGAAAAGGTTTTCACGTGGTTTTCAATCTTTATGAATTTAAAGCGACGCTAAACAGTTATTGTGATAATGTGTGTCGAAACAATAACATGGTCGACGAGGCACGAGGCACCATCAATTTTACTTTGTTGGATGAGACTCACCACGATCCAGCAGAATACTTTAGACACAACACCACGTGGCAAATGCTGTTTATCTACACGTGTCACTTTTTAGCGCACTGGGAAACTTTTCAAAATTATCATCACGCGCATTACGATAATCACGACAAAATGCAAAAGTCTCCCTTTTTTAACCTCTTTCACTACGGGGAGATTGTTTACAAATAAAGGATGCCACGTGCAAAAGGAAACAAGATTACCAAGAAAGCAAAGCCTCGTAAATATGTAAAACCTCCACCCTTTCCTCCTCGCAAAATTCCAGTGTTCTACGCGTACGAGTCGATGCTCGACTATTTTGCAGATTACAAGGACGATATGAAAAAAGTTTTTTCATTGTCACACATGGAACGGCTGGGGAAAAATGGCTTGGTACCCCTTTCAAAATTGAAACCCTTCTTTAGAAGTTTTTCGGCCTACAAAGACTATGTGGACAAAAAAGCGACGGTGGTTCCAGAGGAGGCGTGGGAAAAGGCGTTTCCGGATGCCAAAAACTATGTTCGCAAGTATTACAGACCCCAACCGGGTAATCGAAAGCATTTGAAAATGAAAGCTTTTGTTGGATCTCCTGTCATGTCCGAGGTGTCTGATGACGAGTCTGTCTTTTCCATCGATGCATCCAACGACGAGAGTGACAACTCCAATGTCAATCTGCCGAAAGAAAGTGTTTGCGGGGGCGTTTACAAGGTGTGTCGTAATTACGATGCAAAACGAAGATACAAAAAATTCGATCCGGATGGTAGCGAGAGAGATCGTTACATGTTTAGTCTAAAATACCAATAATGGGTTTTCGAGCGGATTGTACACCAACGGAAAGAGTGTCTTGTGCAGAGGGCTGTAATGCATTAAATACGGATGTTTGAGCTTTGTTGGAAAATCATTGTTTAAAGATAAAATTTGGGCGTGGGAGGTGCAGGGGGACAATTTACCCCTCAGCACTCGCACGGGAATCACACCGGTAGTTTCGTTAGGACCAAAACAAGTTTCGAGCTCTTTGGAAACTGGACATTTTTGAAAGTGTTGCTCATCGTATTTGAAAACCCAAAGCTTGATAAATTGAGGTAACATTCTAGTGCAAGTGATGGTGTCCAAACCCAACAGAGGAGAGAGGGTTGGAATGTCAAAATTTAAAAGTGTTATAAAATGGTATAGTTCTTCTTCAAAGGTGTCACTCGTTTGATTTTGGATCACGTCCACGTAATAGCGATTCAATTTGACGCGTTGACAGTGGAGCGGTAAGAACATAGTGTCGAAATGATCCGTTTCATGTACATAAAACATGTTTTCATTGCCGACGAGATAGGAAAAGCGAAAGGGATCCGTGTGTTCTGAGAGCATGTACGTGGCATCATGTGTACGTTTGTCATATGCATGAACCACGTCAAATTTTGCATTTTCTGGTAACAATTTGTAATGAATATCCATAACAACGATATCCTTCAGTATGGGATATTGCCTTTTGGAGAGTAAATGCAGTACAAGCATCTTGTAATCTTCTGCCATAGTTGGCTTTATTAACTATACACATGGCTCCGGAAAATTTTTGAGATGGACGAGCAAAGATTAAAACCTGACTTTAAACTACAATGTAAAAAAAAAAAAAAAAAAAAAAAAAAAAAAAATTTTTTTTTTTTTTTTTTTTTTTTTTTTTTTTTTTTTTTTTTTTTTTTTTTTTTACGTTGTGTTGTAGCCAAGTTTTTTGACCCATTCCAAAATGATATTTTCTCTCAAGTGAACGTCTGGCATCAAATGTGCAAAGTCTCGCAATACTTGAATTAGGTTCTTTTGATTACTTTGACACAATAGCATATGCGTTTCCGTGTCAAATACCTCTTCAGTCTCATTCAAAATGCATCGTTGACCCTTCTTTTTCTTTTGATTAAACATGTTCATAAATTCCAATTTGAGATATCGAATAACGTCTCGTACGGTTTTCTTTTCCATAAATCGTCTCCATTTCTTCTCATTCAAGTGAGGCGTGTTTCCTTTTAACCGAATACGATTCTCCACATTATGACTTCCCATATCACACAAAACGGGATGCCTTTCCGTGTATAAAAACAAAAATGTTTTAAATCTGGAACCGCGCCCCCCAATCGATGGCAGGTGGCACAAAATAATACAATGGTTGCATAGGCACACTCTTTGAAGGAAACACGCTGCAATTTACTGGGTGGATACAAATCAATGGCCTGTCGAAACATGCCGATCGTGTAACCGGATGATTCTCGCAGATGACCTGAAAACGGCAACACGTATTGACTCCCCAACCATTCTTTCATTTTCATCATTTCATCAAAATGTTCAGGTATATCACACGATTGATCTATCGTGTAAGATTTCCAAACGATGGATCGATTCGCGTACAGGCAGTGAAATCGCTCCGCGTTGAAATTGTTCAACAGCAACATGCAAGGTTTCCTGGGATGAATGGGACAATCTGCCGCCGTAAAATTTGAATTTGTGAGGTGCCGGATAATACTTTGAATACGATCTTCTGCTCGGATCGTGCATTTTGAGCTCATGTTCTTTGTTTACAGAGAAAAAAGCGACATGCATCCAAAGTACGTTTGCGTACTGGATATGGATTTGACCCTGGGGTTTCACAGTGCCCGAAAATTCCACCCTCGCCCCAAATTGAAAACTTTATTGCAGTTTTTGAAATTGATCCAAGCAGACATTATCTTGTGGAGTCATGGCAAAGACGCCTACGTGAAAGACACGGTGAATGTGTATTTACCGGACGTGGCCGAATGCGCCCACACGCTCTTTGGACGAACAGAATGCGAATACTCTAAAAAATTTTACAATTATCTCAAGGCGTCGGAGCACGTGCGCGACATGTATCGAAAAAGGTTCAGTCAAAACATACTCTTGATGGGGGTCGACGATAATGTCACCATCAACATGGACGACGGTTATGATTTGCGTATTTACGTCAAACCCTACGAGACTGTCAATTCTTGCGATAAAGAACTGATGGTGGTGGTGGAAAAGATGATTCAAGGTATCGTGGAGAGAACCCAATGAAACAAAAATGTATAGTGTGAATCAGTATTTAAAGTCTGTGCGAAATTTACAAACCAAATGCAAACTTTTGACTTGGTTGCGCCTACAGGATGCCGCCCATTCAAACATTGGATTAGTTTACAGCGATAAAGAGTATCGAAAGGTTTACATTTATTAACAAAGCAATGCGTTTTTGGATTCTGATATTTTTGTACGTCGCCATCGTCATTTATTACGCGTCGCACACGCCTCGTACTCTCTTTTCAAAGTGGCCTCTCCTCCCAAAGCACGTCGAAACCCCTTCACCCGACACATGCACACACACATCCGACTGCAAAAAACACGACATTTGCGTGAATGGCGCGTGCGTCCCTCCACTGTTGAGAGGTGAAGACTGTTATCCCGAAACGGGTGCGTGGACCCTCGTTTCGCATCGTGGCAAGTCGTTTGCAGCCTGCATCTGTTTAAATCCCAATCTCGTCACCCAAACTCATTTCGGAGGCAACTGCACTGTCGATGTGGCGTGTCGACCTAACGGATATTTCAGTATACAGTTGCAAAAATGCATTTGTGCGGAGGGTTTTGTACCCACGGAGAACTTTGAGTGTCAAAAAATGTCAGTCGTGGAACGCATGAAATACTATCCGTGTGAAGAGGACGAGGTGAACGGGTATCAGGTGAAAGAATCGGACGGACTCGACCCAAATTACATACGTCGGCACTCTGAGAAAAAATGTTTCAAGAGACCTTGCACGTTTGACGCCATTACGGGAAAACCGCTGAAAAGAGCTCGCTACAAATCTGGTTTTGGGTGTGTGTGTGATCCCACACTCGGTCAATTTGGAGTCAGGATAGAGGACTTGGACGACTACACCTATGGTGAGGGCTACAATGCGTGCGTCAGTGCGTTTAAACATCCGCCAGAGGAATCTATGGACGTGCAACTGTATGCCTATTTTTACTTGCTGGATCATAACCCCGTTACGTTCTTACACTACAGCAACGTGAATCCCCAAAAGGTGATTGCTCCCCTCCGAGACCAGGTGCGCGATGGATCCTTGCAAATTGGACAAGAATTTCCTTTCGATTACATGCAAGTGTTTTTTTTGGAAAAAGAACCGTTTAAAGCCAAAATTTACAATTATCGCGTGTCATACGGTAGATTTGGAAAATACAAAATGGAATCGTCCCTTCAACCCAATCGTATGGAATGGTGTCGGTGGATCACGCGTCACTGGCAACCCGGGTCGACACCCCTCGTGTGGAAAAATCAGTTAATGTACGCGTTTCCAGCCTGCTACATCGGCAAAAACGATCTTGGAGTACCCGAACAATACCGCGGAACCATCGTTTCCAATCCCCATCACATGACCCTTCCCGGATGGCCCGAATCCCCTCGATCTAATGGATTGCTTTTGAAGCACGAAAAGGGTGATTGGACACTGGAACTGGCTCCAGATTACAAATTGGAAACGTATTCGCAAGTCACCGACAGTGTGCCGAAATGGGAGGATCCTTTGGTGGAGGCGTTGGAAAATCGTAAAGTGACCCGACGAGCCGTAACAGCGGGTCACGAGGCGTATGAAAAGACAAAGTCTGATCGAGAAAAGGAACCATTCTTTTAAACAAAGATGAAGCGGACTCACGAAGAGGATGCCTCATCAGAAGACGACGAAGAACCCCCCACCAAACAAATTAAACCCTCAGACGTATTACACGATCTCGAAACGGGTTTGACAGAAAGAGACGATATTAGTCAACAGCTGATGAATGCTCAAAAGCTATATTTCACAACCTACATGGAAAAATTGATGAATAAACTGCCGATGGGAAAAACGGTCGTCGATACGGTTCGCAAAACGGGTTCAGAAAACGATTTCATGTACATGTACACGGCCGCAAATACAATCATCCAATCCCTTTTGAACGTGAAACAGGTAAAAGCTACAAACTCAATGGTGGATATGATTGCGGGTGTCATGTGCCGTTATATACACGAGAAAGTGCTCACACCCATGTTACAGCCTGTGGTTCACGATGAACATTTGAAACGAGCATTTCAAGCCTATCAAGCCAGTGTGAAACAGGATGAAGATGCCACTGAACTGGAACTACGTTGCGTGGTGCATACGGTGAAACAAATGCTGGAACAGGAAAAGGATACCTTGAAAATCAGTCATCCCGTCCGGGCTCAGGTGACTCAGCAGATGAAAGCTATAAGTGATTACGTTGTAACGTTATTACTTTCCCTCTCAACCAAACCACCCGAAAGCAAAACGGAATTTGACCAGCTTGACATTGAAAGAGAAGAGGTGAATTTTAATGCAGATATCTCAGACAAGTAAAAATCAGTGGTCTGGATCAGAGGCCGTAGGATGATGTTTACTACTTTAAACTGAAACAACGTTGAAAAATGAATAGTTTGGGATGGCGTCAAGTCTTTTAGAAGACTGGAGAGCTGAGAATATTCTGATGAGCTGAGATTATCAAAACTCAACGCCTAGATAAAAAAAAAAAAAAAAAAAAAAAAAAAAAAAAAAAAAAAAATTTTTTTTTTTTTTTTTTTTTTTTTTTTTTTTTTTTTGACGTTGTAGGTAGACTGTGTCTCAACATTTGTTAAATTTCTACTGCTACAATTTGATTCATGCTCCTGACTCTGCTCAATGCTGTATATACCAAATTCAAATCACGACTTCCGTTAAAATTGATGGCTATTGCGGCATCGTCCATTGTATCCCCTTGAAACTTGTGTATAGTACCCGCATACCCAACCATAATTGGAAAATCTCCTTTGGAGTTTCTTTGAATTATTACCGTGCTGTTGTCTGCGACATTTTTACATTCGATGCAATCCTTTTCTTCATTGAAGCGCTCAAATATCAGAGACGTACCATTTGAAACTGTGGAAACTCCATTTTGGAGAAGAAAAACATGACATCCTGACTTTACGTCCACATATGCGTTACCCGAATGGGTTTTAGATTTTCGCCACAAGCGCAGTCGTGGACCTTTTACCAACTGCGTCAAATAAAAATTGTTGTACGTTTCTACGGAGGATTTCAAGTAGGCCAGAGCTCGTGTGCATTTCGCCAATAGTGTCGTGTCGATATTTTCCACCACTGGATAATGCGTCACTAGAAATGTAAAGAGTCCAGTCTCATCCTCTTTGTCTACAAATGACCTCAAATTTTCAATAATTTCCTCATACTCTTTTTCAAAACGCTTGCTTTGCATTAAATCGATGCGTTTGGTTTCAGATTTGACACCCGCCGTAAACATGTTGTGTATAGACCTTACGGGTCGCAGTTGATTGGGGTCACCCATCATGATGCACAACACGGGATCCGGGCGCTTAAAAAAGTACTCAAATATCCATTCCACCAACCAAAATGCAACCATACCCACTTCATCAATCACCACAATTTTCGGCTCGAATGGACAGTTGAATTCCTCGAGGAGGCAAGCGCTTTTCTTTAAACACTCTTCTGTATCAGCTTCCTCAACCAATTCCTTCTCCAAATTGTTCAAGACGGATCCTTTGCCCCAATTTAATCTCATGGCGGAATGAATCGTGCTTCCATTCATTCGACTCGCCACTCTTGCCGTAGGAGCCATGCGTAATTGAGGAATTTTGATAAAATCCAAACAAGTCATGACGGTATAGGATTTCCCTGTGCCCGGTCCACCCGCCACAATGACTTTCAAATTTTTAGGTTTTTTAAGCCATTCATCCACCAACAAAGGAAACTCTTGCTGGCTTTCAGTGAGCGTTTCAACATGTTTGTGATACCCGACTCCATAAGCGGGGTGGTTCCATTGGTCAGTCATGGATGCCCCGATTGCAATTTGAAATGCGCGACACTCGTCTTGATGGATTCTGAAACACGAGAAGAATATTTAATTTTAGCGTGTGAAAGAGTTGCAGTTTCGTACTTGATGGACTTGTATGCTTTGTACGTGGCCAAAGATGCTACACACGTTCCGTCGGTTCCAATCAAATCAGTGGTGACACTCGGTGTGGAAAAAGTGATCCCTCCAGACAAATGGTTAAAATGTATTTTGTGGACGCGCTACCAACGACAAGGTCCGCAGGCAAGTTTGGAATGGTGCGTTTCTAGACCAGGCACGGCTGCATTTTACTACTCGGTGGGAGAAGAAGGATCGTTGCTGATGCCTCGCAACGGTGATTTAAATACGATACAAATTCACCCAGACACTGTCAAAACAGTATCGGGACAGTCTGACCGTTTTTGCAAAAATCCAGTGCTTTTACTGTTGAATAAGGAATCTCAATGACATGAATGATTTGGCATGAACAAGATTTTTCTTTTAAAGGTACAAAAAAAAAAAAAAAAAAAAAAAAAAAAAAAAAAAAATTTTTTTTTTTTTTTTTTTTTTTTTTTTTTTTTTTTTTTTTTACATAATGTTTTGTATTTCTTCTTCCACGTGTGCATCCTCTGATGGAAATTCAATAGCTGGTGTAATTGGATCCAAAAACACCATATCGGGGCATGGTTTTATTGCAGATTTTTGAAATACAATCATGTTTTGGATTGTCCCACCAATTTTGTATTTATCATCTCCAAAAGTTGTTCTGCTCCTAATAGTAACTTGACAAATGGCTAAAAAAGATCCCATCTTTGTTAAACTCGCTTCCAGAGGTTTTTTGAAGGCGTGTTTTAAATCTTTACCATTAAAAACCCTCAATTTAGTCACACACCAATTTCGTTCAAAGTCTAACGGCACGCTTCTCGACAAATGCGCTTCATAACACGTGTGACACATTGCTGGATCGCAGTAATCCATAAATAATCGAGCACCATCATGTAATTTTTGAGTTGGATTTTCTCTCATGGCTTCTCCAATGACTTGTAATGGGTAACAGTCGCGAGCCACAAAAGACGTGTGTCCTTCCGATTCTTTTGTTTTATCATATGCAAAACATCCCACGAGAATAACCTTATGCATCATACATGGTTTGATAATGTTGCGAGTAAATGTCTTTTCGTTACTACTGGTATGACCCTTGGAAAATAAAACGCCGTTTTCTTTATGAAGTTTATACGCCTCATTTTCATTTAGCTTATTTTTCCAATCAGGTGTTATGAGGTTTAGTGCTCCGCTGTCCGTTTCGAGATCTTGAATGGCTTTGGCGAGTGCAGGGACTGCGAGTGTATGTTTCACAATGTAAGAATATTCCATCTTGATTAAAGATGATTAAAAACCCCTCTAAAATATTTAAAAATTTGCAATTCCTTTTTTTAGTTAGTTACCATATTGTTTTCGTTAGTAGAGGTAGAGGGTTTGGTGGAAGGGTAGATTTTCTCTGGCAATTTACCAATTGTTTTAATCTGTGGATGTTCCACGCCAGTCATCAGATGAAACGTTAACGCAGACAACTTTTGTTTAGTTTCGTCATCATAAGGTAAATTTTCGATAAATTTATTATGATGTAACTCACCATTCACTTTGTTGGCCATCAATACCTTTTTTCCATGGGCCATTTCGACATAATCTCCATAACGCTGCACCACAGACAACCAGTTTCGGTAACGTAAAAAAATGGCGGCTTTGGAGTCGGGAAATTGTACTTCCACTCCATTCGTCGGGTCATTTGTCCGAAGCTGAGTTTGATCCTTTCCAGTGACTAGTGCACCTTCTGGATCCTCCCCGACTTTCCGTTTCTTAGATCGCAATGCTTCCGAAATGTCACTATCCGTATACCATTGGTTGTTCTTGTCTAAAACGGAAAGTCTTCCTTCGGGGCTAAATTTATAGTGACCATGACTCGTCTTAATTTGTATACCGTCTGTTGTATCCGTCACCTGGCCCCGTATTTTCTCACCAATAACTTGGAAGGCATCGTCTGCCATATCGTCTTTACTTGATTCAATTTCTTCAAATATCGGAGACAATACCTCCGATGAATATGGACTTGAAACAGGGGCATCCTGGGGACAAATTGGACCAATCAATTCAGTATCACTGTCCACATCCATTTGACGCAAACTGTTGACAAAAGGATCGTCCCAATCGCTTAGCAACTCTTGACTAGGGTTTGAATTTTCGTCCGAGTCTGAATAATCTTTCTCATTCATTTCTTGATTGTTTCATTTAAAAAAAAACAAAGAATATGTCGAGTCTAAACGCAATTTTACATCAAACACCTTGGATACCCTACAATGACACCTTTTACCGTTCTCGAATGATTTTAACCTTTCCAAAAAATGTCATTTTCACAGCACAGTTGCTGTCCCACGTTCAATCCTTGCCCGTTTACAAACAGTATCCCCATGCCGAACGTTTCGAAGCGAAATGGTTGCAAAATGTGGATTGGAAGCAGAGCATGATTGTCTTTGATGACAATTCTCACGTCGTGATGGCTCCAGAGCCAGTGATGGATTTAATTCAATTGGATCGTCGTTTGCAATACAAGGAGGCTGCTGACGGTATATTTGGTTCTTTTCGACCCATGTTTCTTAAGAAGCAATGGCTTTGGATTTTCGGATTGGTATTGGGTTGGATTCTGGTCAATGTATTCTTGACTGTCGCGAAACGCACTCCTTATCGCTTGGTGCTGTCGAATCCACCTACACGTTCGTAGAGGACTTTTTTCAACCGCAAGGAAATGCACGACCTATGGTTAGGTTGGGTCCATAGACCTTGCAAGAAATCCACCTCGTTCGTAAATACGGCCCGCTCCGCTTCTTTGTAGCAGGCTGGAACTGTGACGGTGTTTTGGTAGAGTGTTTGCGCTCGCTCAAAAGACTCTAGAGAATATCGGGGTGTCGATAGTGCCGTCAACAGACGATTGCGATCAAAATTGTCAAAAATTGTATTTTGAATGTACTTTTGAGGAAATGTGTGTTTTGTGTAATAATCCTTTAACCAGAAAAAGGTCACCCAAAACGAATCAATCAAATCTGAATCTCCGTGCGTCACCTCCCGATAACGTAAATATTTTTTCATTTTTTCAATAAAACTAGCTATTGCAAAGGGTGGATCCTGTTCCTCGTCGGAAATCAAAGCCTGCGTTATATAAGGTGCGTTGATGGGAGTAATGCCCACCAGAGCGGGGATAAAATCATTTCCAAACAAAAAAGAGCACGTTTCCAGCTGTTTTGGAGAGTAGGGTAACCATTCATGAACGAGTTGTGTGAAGGGGTAGTATTTACCATACCGATAAATTTGAATCGTTTCGTAGCGATTCAAACGCATTAAAGCAATGACAAATACATCTTGGTCTTCGCTCGCAACGATTGGATTTTTGCAGTGTAGCGCTTCGGCCATGTGAAACAATTTATGCTCTCCCTCGCCGGGAACGTTGCATCCACTGAGGACGACGTGAAGCTCACGCGCTTTGAAAAACTCAAAGTGTTTCAAACGCTCTTTGAAGAAATCCTGAATTTGTAGAGAGATTTTGTTGGTTCCAAACAAGGCGGCTCGGTATTTGGCTTTTCCGCTAGCGATTGAATGGTTATCCTTTCTGGTTCTCCGTGCACGTTGAGTGGGCCATTTCATGGGTACGCCATCTCCATCAAACGAAAGTATCAACGTAATTTTGTCTGTAGAGCCATAATACAGAAATTCATTTAAATGCGTGACCAATTTGTGCCACGCTAAACGACACATTTCTTTAAATAATTTTTCTTCATCAGTCTCCAAGGCCATCGAGATGGCCACATGTAATAGGGATTGAACATCATATAAAATGGAATCGAAATACTTTGGTTGAGTGGGTGGCTCTTGATCAGGTTCGTGCAGCTTGTTGATTAACGCACAAAAGTTGTTGATGCCCATCATACAAAAACAAATATTTGCGAGAGGCTCGCTTTTAAAACACAACCTCAAAAAAAAAAAAAAAAAAAAAAAAAAAAAAAAAAAAAAAAAAAATTTTTTTTTTTTTTTTTTTTTTTTTTTTTTTTTTTACAATTTCCTGACTTAGAGCGAGAGCAAGTGTTGTATAATGTTTACAATGTCCTAGCTAATTTCCATATTCATCCATCTCGTCTAGCAATTCTTGCTCGTTATATTTTTCGTGTTGAAAAACAAATGTATTTGAATCCGTTTTAAATCCTTTGGTAGATATCATCATCACTCTTCGTAGGTTTGGTCTTTCGCTACACAATAAAATCATTTGTGCAATGGGTTCGCCAGTTTTGATGTGCGCCGATTCATTACCAACATTTCGCAAAACAACTTTAACGCTTCCTCTATATCCAGTATCAATAACACCAGCATCCACTTTCAATTTTCGTTTGGTCACCACAGATGACTTATCCTTCAACAATCCAATTTTGAAATTGGGTAGAGAAAAAACCACAAAAGTATCAATAATTACTTGTTGACCTGGTTCAATATCGGCATCCATTGGAGAATACAAATCAACACCGGGTGACAATTCATCAGACGTTGTTGGCAATACTGCTGATTCATTCAGCAAGAGGAAATCTAAATTTAAATGAGCCATGCCATGTTCTAATCTATGTGTGATTTGGAAAAGTTGTAGGAGTTTATGATTTGGAAAAACTCAGCTGCTGCTTTTAAAGAAAGGTTGAAAAAAAAAAAAAAAAAAAAAAAAAAAAAAAAAAAAAAAATTTTTTTTTTTTTTTTTTTTTTTTTTTTTTTTTTAAACATTGACTTGGCTTAAAAGGCAGTATCTAAATTCTTAAAAACTCCCCAAAAATTTTGAGGAGCTGATATCATTGAATCTTGTCTAGACTAATATAATCTACTCCATTATGCAAATTTTGATAATTTCCTTCGAAATGAGAAGCAAAATCTTCCATATAAGGTTGTTTGCCCGATTTCTCATAATGATAGCCGAATCCATTCATACCTCGTTCTGTTTCGGTAGAAATCCTTTTTACTCTTTGTAAGATTGGTCTTTGACAAAAAAGTAAAATCATTTGCGCAATGGGTTCGCCAGTTTTGATATGCGCTGATTCATCCCCGACATTTCGCAGTGCAACTTTAACGCTTCCTCTGTATGCAGTATCAATAACGCCACTATCTACTTTTAATTTTCGTTTGGTCACCACAGATCGCTTATCCTTCAATAATCCAATTTTTGAATCGAGTATGGTAAAAATCACACCAGTATCAATAATTACTTGCTCACCTGTCTCAATATCGACATCCACCGGAGAATACAAATCAACTCCGGGGGACGATTCGTCAGACGTTGTTGGCATTATAGCTGATTCAGTCAACAAGAAAAATTCCAAATCTAAATGAGCCATGTTTCAATGCATATGTGATTGGAGTTGTGAACCCAGTAAGACTCAGCGCTCAGCCTTTAACCACAACGCAAAAAAAAAAAAAAAAAAAAAAAAAAAAAAAAAAAAAAAAAAAAAAAAATTTTTTTTTTTTTTTTTTTTTTTTTTTTTTTTTTTTTTTTTACGTTTGCTTTGAGATTTGAGATTCCTCATTAAGAACTCCAGAAAAATTCTGAGTATCTGATATCATGGAGTGAGTCTTGTCTAGGCTGATATAATCTACTCCATTATACAAAATTTGATTATCTTCAGCGAAATCATTCAGAACTTGATTGAGAACTGAATCAAAATCTTCCATATAAGGTTGCTTGTCCGATTCGGTAAGGTTGCTTGTCCGCTCAATATCGATATCCATTGGAGAATACAAATCAACTCCGGGTGACAATTCATCAGACGTTGTTGGCATTACTGCTGCTTCTAAATCTAAATGAGCCATGTTTCAATGTATGTGTGACGGGAGTTTTGAATCGACAAAGCTCAACGGCTGCTTTTAAACAAACTTATTAATAAAAAAAAAAAAAAAAAAAAAAAAAAAAAAAAATTTTTTTTTTTTTTTTTTTTTTTTTTTTTTTTTTTTTTTTTTAATGAAATAACAATTTGGTGAACCAAGAATCTGAAATCATGTTGATTCTATATATAATGTTATTTTTCGCCATGTATACATTCCATTGCTTAATGGCGCGCAATTTTCTTGAATATTACACGGCTCGCGCTCATCCATTTCATTGGAATTTGCATCGTTGGAATCAAGATGTCACATTCCTCGTTGATAAATTGGTTTAAACAACTCTTGTTTGGATGCAACCATGGAAAAGAAATCCCTCCACCCTGTGAACTCGCCGAATTAATCTTTCTATTGGAAGAGGATGGAATTTATTGGGAAGACATGCTTCATCGGGGTGGGCTCACAAACTATCGTTATCAAATACAAGGTGATTTAGATCTGTTACTGGATTCACTCGAAAAGAATCCGGATGCTTTGCCAGTGTTTCGTACTAGGGCCGTCACCTCGTTTTTTAATCATTTGATGTGTCTCTTGTCTCGCCCTCGCCAAAATACTGTAAAAGACGACAATTTAAATCTCAAAGCCATTCTTGAAGGTTCTTCGGGACCCTTTCACTTTGAATCTGCTGAATTTTGGGGAAATTTGGTTCAACAGTACTTATCTCGCAACCGACTTCCACAAGAGTTGCAACCCTTGCCCGCAGCCCGGGATCTGGACTTGAAACGCAACGAACGGTTGTATCAACTCACTTGCGAAACTCGTGGCGAGCGTTTGAATCCATTTTCCACGTTTATCGTTCCGTCCCACGAATATGTGAATGCCGTGCATTGGCAATCGGAAAACACGTTGGAAAGCTTTATGAAATTGCGACCCGACCACGCACTCTCCCAATCCATTCAACAATTGGTGTTGAGAGCATTGAATCAATTTTTAGATGGAAATTATCCATCCTGTTTGGACTCGAACCATTCCAAAGCGTTTGAATTTTTACAAAACGTTTCTGTGGTGCACGACTCCATTTCAGAAGTGACATTGCTCTCACCACCGCCACGGGTCATTGATGTGTTTCAACGTTTACTCTCCTATGCTCGACTGGATGACTTGTGGCAATCGTGTTCCAACGTTCCCCTCGACACGAGTTCCGTCATCGACACTTTTCACTTGTCCGAAAAGCTCCTCTTGGCCGAGAAGCAAAACAAGATTTTGCTGCAACATATACCGCAGGATTAATATGAGGGCCACGTGAGAGCACTTACTAATGTGCTTGTGGAAAGGACAGAGTATATTTACAGCGTATTGGGCGGATAATTTTGTCAAAGAAGGTACATCCAAGGTATCTATATTCAAAATTCTGGGTATCTCGGCATCTCGCAAGACGTTCATTTGATAAGTCAGTCCCTTGCAACCAAACACGACCTCAGGTATCATTTTTTCCAAAAAACGATAACGCTCGTATAAAAACTGAAGCACTTCTGAATAGGGGGTGGCTTGATCAGGGGTCACGATGGCATCTGGATAGTTGTGAGGATACATGGATTTCAAATAGGCATAAGACATTGGACAATTGATGTGAAAATGCTTCTCGTATCCAGTTACATCCACAAATGATAGTTCAAGAGGTGCATATCGTTGACCGAGCAGCACACCTACGGTATGAACGAGACCATGTACAGCCATATCTTGTTTGTTTTTTTGTAAAACAAGATGAAATTTGGCCTCCGAAATATAATCTTGGTAACGGTGTTGGGACTGTTGTTTATAACGGTTGTAGTTCAAGTATACGTCATGTACCAAATATCCAGCGCCAAGAAATATGTCATAGATCAAAGTAAAGTCATGAAAGAGAAAGGCGTAGAGGCCCAAGAATTTTGGAATGCAAATTCTTCTGGTTTCTATTACCCAGCAGTTGGAAATTTGGCGTGTATGGTTTTGCTGGGATTGCTACTCGTCATGGGATAATAAAGTATGGACCTCAGAACAATATTGCTGCTGGTGTTGATTATTGTAATCTTTGCTGGACTGGCGTGTTTTGGATATCTAATGTACTCGACGTACCAGGAGGAAACAAAAACGGCCTCGGTATTTGTGAGTGACCAAAAACCATTTGTGTTTCTACAGGCTGCAATGTATATCGTAGCACTTGGACTGTGCGGTGGAATCTGGCAGATGGCTCCAGGCAAACGAGGCTTGTGATTTAAATGTGTCACGCTTCAGGAAGAAAATGAATAGAGTGTAAAGTATCAACTCTTTTAAACATTTAAAAAAAAAAAAAAAAAAAAAAAAAAAAAAAAATTTTTTTTTTTTTTTTTTTTTTTTTTTTTTTTTTTTTTAACATAGTAGTTTAAAGTAATTAAAAAAATAGTTGTTTACTATCCTTATTATAAAGAAAGGAATGATGGATACATTAAAAGATTTATTTCGATTTATTTTAAGACATGACCATGTGGTTGTGTTTGGAAACTTGGGTCGATACCCCCAAAAAGTATTTGACGCTCTGAATTTAGATCCTCAGCTACATGTAGCGATACAGTCTGCCTATTACGATTGCCCGTCCTCTCCAGACGGTCGTATTCGCGTCATTACACCCAATCAGGGTTTAGATACCTTTTGTGATTTAATGGTCATCTTGGAGCCTGTACCCGATCAAATATTGGAGAAACCGCCCAAAGCGTCTCGTTTGGTAGTGTTTACAAGCCATTTCAACTGTTCACGAAATCTCGAGACCGTTTGGACCCACGTGTGTTTCTTTCACGGTGAGTCGCCGCCTCCCCTGATGATTCGACACACCCAAGAGTTGTTGAAGCTGCAAGACAAATCCATCCAAACAAAAACCATTGAACAGGTTCAACCCAATGCCGTCCATTCCTTCATCATTCGAGGAAAAACGCAACAGGCATTAGCTTCGGAATCGTACGTTTTGATTGATTTGACTCGATACACTGAACCTCTCACCATGTATTTGGCTTTTTGGGATGCATTTGATTACATGCTTCAAAGCAAATCAATGGTTCAAAGGTGGCTCATTGCTTTTCCTCCGCGCCAAGGCGTGAGAGCGTTCGAACAGGTCGTGCAAAATTGTTTGAATTTGCTCTATTGCAAAACATTTAAGCATGGAAACGTTACGGATTTACAAAATATCTTGGGTCTGTTACCGTTCTATAAATCGGGTAGCGTTGACAAGGAATTTAACGTACCGACCGCCTCCTTTATGGGGGTGGAATATTTAGCTCTTTCAAACCCAGAGGATGTTTGCAAAGCTGCGAGCATGCACAATCTAGAATACTGGGTGGGTAGCATTTATCGATTAAAATAAGTGAAAAGAAAACATGGTAAAAATAAACGAAACCGACTCATCAGACAGCGACGCTTCTTTGAGCGATTACATGAGTCCAATCATAGCGTTAGCCCCACCTACACCTCCACCGAGTCCATGCAAACCGAAGGGTAAGCGTGGTCGCCCGAAAGGGTCGGGCAAGGCTAAACCTCCCAAGATACCTGGGAAGAGAGGACGTCCAAAAGGCTCAGGCAAGAAAAAACCTCCCAAGAAACCTGGAAAACGGGGACGTCCGAAAGGATCCAAAAACAAGAAAAAGACGGATAATTGCAGCATTGTTTCTTATAAAGGTTGTTCCAGTGGATCGGCATCCCCAAGTTCTTCCGCAGCATCTTCCCGCTCTTCGTCTCCATGCGCGAGTCGTGCCAGAAGTCAATCTGTGAGTTCGGCTGCGAGTGATCGGTCCGCAACGGGTCCAATGGACTCACGCTTTTTGAAATGGGGAAAAGACCATTCAGAATTGGTGTATGATTACAAGCCACATCGGATAACTTTTAAGAATGAGGATGGAAATTTTAAGCAGAAACGTCTTCCAAATAAATCGTGTCGTTACTTGTTGAGCCATTGTTCGAGAACGCATCCCACAAAAAGAGATACCAAACCACGTAAAACACTCATTACGATAAGGAAGCGACCCACTGTACATAGATGGCTACCACACAGTTGATTCCATGTATAAGTGACTCGCTTCTAAAGTTGCGAGTTTCAAGAAATTCTAAAGTGGCGAGTGGAGAGCTTCCAGAAATTCTGACGAGTCTGAGATTATCAAAACTCAACGCCTGCCTTTAAACTACAAAGTAAAAAAAAAAAAAAAAAAAAAAAAAAAAAAAAAAAAAAATTTTTTTTTTTTTTTTTTTTTTTTTTTTTTTTTTTTTTTTTTTTTTTTTTAGGTCAAGCCAATATTGTCTAAGGTCGAGGGCTTTAGGAAATGTTTAAATATTTGAAAGTTGTGAGTTCCAGGAAATTCGAAAGTTGCGAGTGGAGGGCTTCCAGAATTACAATGTAGTGTAAAGTAAATGTAAAGTAATTCTCATGTAAAGTAAAACAGCGCAAAAAATAAACACACTGCCCATACGTGTATCCATTCAATCCATAGCAATGCAAAAACAATCAACATGAATGCAAAAGCGCCATGTAAGCTCCAGTTTAAATATTGTTTTTCCTTTAAAGTTTGAAAATGGTACAATTTTCGTTTCGGCGCAGATTTTATTGTGTTTTTACGCAGAGCCATCAAATATTCTGAAATTTTTTCAGACATAAATTCATAACGATCCGATTCGTCTTCCTCGACCCATATTGTATCCCACACCACTTCAGGTGTAATGAGGCGCGTTGCTTCATTTTCCTTCTTGAAATACAAAAAATCCAATCGCTTGTTGATCTTGGTCAACATGTCTGCCGTCAATACCGAATCATAATTGTAAGGATCAATGACATCCAATACGAGAGAAAAAATACTGAATATGGCGAAAACGTTGCTTATACCACCCAACAATTTTCCAAACGTGGCTAATGTTCGGACAGACAGAGACACTGTTTGGTTCAAGACCACTTGCGTGAGGGCAGACTTAATGGGAATGCTACTGGCTGCTTTTGCAATGAGTTTCGGTGCTTTTTTGCGCAAAATCTTTTCCACGGCATAGACGGTAATGTCCAATCCAAAATCAAACGCCACTTCTTTGGCAATGTCTTTGGCAATCTCTGATCCGTCAGCCGCTGCCTGTGTAATGTCTGTCACGTCCGGCACATTTGGAAATTCAATGTCTTTTGGAAGGGTGGGCAATGTCTTTTTGGGAGGTGTTATGGTGGACGTTTTAATGGCTCGATACACTGTTTTTCCCACGAGAAATTCCAAAATGGTTTGCCCAGTTGGAGAATAGCAGTCGTTTCCATCAAATTCCAAACCATAGGCGGCGCAGTAATCTTTATTCAAGTACATGTTTCCCTTTTTCCAATCCAACCCTTCGTGTAAAGTATGCTTTGACTCTAATCCAAATGCCTTTTCAGGAAATATGGCGAGCAGTTTCTTCAAAGGATTGACCACCATACATTGGTCGTTGATCCATTCGGAATCGACGGTCGAAGAGGATCGCCAACAACTGGGCTGGCACGCCAAGGAGAGATGATTGCTTCCGATGGGAATCCACTGGACAGGATCTGTTTTTTCACAGGGTATTCCATCTGATTTGTATGGAAAACAACCCAATTGCGCACAGCCCTTTTCGGTAAAGGCAGTTTTTTCCACCACAATACATTTCAGAGTCAATGAATCGGGTATATAATAATCTTGACGTGTGGCGGGGCGAGTATGTATTTCAGCGTGTTGAAACAAAAGAGGATATCGTTTTCGGTACTTTTCCATCATGTACAAGCGAGTGTTTTCTGTTGCGTACAAAACAGCATGTTGCAATTCATATTTACTGGGCCGATGCATCTGGACACAAAACGCTTTCCAACGTGGGACCCTTGTTTTGAGCCGATAAAACGTTTTTACTCAAGAAAAACACGGGTTCACCTCTTAATGTAAATGTGGAACACTTTTCACAAGAAACGTTTGACTTTTTCAAAAATACGGTATTGGGCATTAAAAACCTTTCAAATTTTCTCTTTTGACCTCCTATTCGTTTACAATGATGACCAAAATTGTGAAATTTCTCTCGAGTCAACCATGTCACGATCGTCTTTTCCTCTTCCAGAGTGCAATGGCTTGGCAAGGCGTAACAAGGAAATGCGCACAATAAGTGGGCGTCATTGTTGATTATGATGCTTTGCTCACTGACAACGATTCCGTCCTTTGAAGTGCAGGCGCAGCGTAAACCTTTTTCAATGTGAGGGCAGTGCGGGGGCACGTTGTCTGTTTTCACTGTAACGAGTCCTTCGTCGTTTGAGTTTTTTAAGAAGGGGCTGGTAGGTTCTTGCACGTACAAATCCATAATTGTACAAAATGAGAATGTGACACTTGATAAAAGAGCCTTGATATTCCCAATATCTCACAGGGAATATTTTAAATTGATAAATATTTGGATGGTGTAGCTTGAAAAAACTTCCTAGGTAATGAGATAATAAATGCTTGTTCCAAACCAGCTGAGGTGAATGCACACGGATGCTTGCAGTCATGAACGGCATTGGTATAAGTTTAGTCTGTCCCAAAGATTATATAACATTAAAAAAAAAAAAAAAAAAAAAAAAAAAAAAAAAAAAAAATTTTTTTTTTTTTTTTTTTTTTTTTTTTTTTTTTCTTCCAATCTAGGGATAATATGTTTACTCATAGCACTAAGCCGTTAGTGGTTTTTGATTTCAGAATACCATTTTCATAAACAGTCACCGTTTCTACTCCGTCGACCAAAACTATTGTAGTTTCAATTTTCATCCCATTTATAAAATTACTTATATTTCTAATACTTCGTGATCCAGGCGCATTTTCAAACATGGAAAATGAACGATTTCTTTGAAATTCATCAAAAAACTGTTTCAACAAATCGTCTCGATTTTGGAATGAAAATGGAGAAAAAATAAGATTGTGGCCCGCATCGGCATCTTTACCATATTTATCGTATATTTTACGTTTTTCTTCATCAGACAATACTTCATAGGCCTCATTGATTTCTTTAAACTTTCTCTCAGCTTCTTCATTTTCATCTAAATTTTTATCAGGGTGCCATTTTAGAGCAAGTTTTTTGTATGCCTGTTTAACTTCTTGAGTAGTGGCGGATTTTGATATTTCTAACGCAGCATAATAGTCAACCATTCTTTCCATTGAAAAAAAATTTATTTAAGCAAGGATACTTGACGCATAGATTTAAAGAAGTAAAAAAAAAAAAAAAAAAAAAAAAAAAAAAAAAAAAATTTTTTTTTTTTTTTTTTTTTTTTTTTTTTTTTTTAAAGCTTAACTTGTATTCTGTGTAGTATTTGTCTCTTCGAGTGATTCACTGGCGTCTTTCACGTTTAAAGAATCCAATTTGTTTCTTAATAACATGTTTTGTATGTTGTCGAGGATACGCTTCCATCCACCACGCTTTTCAATACAATCATCAAACATGTATGAAATGAATCGCTCACACCTGTCTGAAAACTTTCGAGCGCAATCAAAGGGCCCTACATCGCAACAGTATCGATTTACTAATGACAAACGAACAATGCGCAGAAATACAAATATATGAGTAATTTGTATTGGTTGGTCTCGCTTAAGCATTGATATAGCTATCATAAGTATTTGGAAATTGATTTCTGAATCGCTCCATTCACACATGTCGGTGTTCAATGGTATGTCGGTTATCAATGCCATCGGCTCAAATGCTGTGTATTCTGTCTTGATGTACTCATCAGCTATATCTTTTAGGTCTTGGTACAATTTTTCATCGGAAAATTCAAACCTGTAAAGGAATCGGTCTACAATCCGAGATGTCCATGACTTGTCAGAGTCTGGTATATAAGAACATGCCAACAACTTCCACGAAGCAGCAGGAGGCTTCTCATCCGATTCACAAGGCGTGTGCTTTAGGGTCATCATTGTTAAATTACTTTTTGCAGCTGACAATCCTCTGCTGTCGTTGATCCAATAAGAGTGTGAAATCATCAAAACTCAACGCCTGGCTTTAAACTGCAATGTCAAAAAAAAAAAAAAAAAAAAAAAAAAAAAAAAAAAAAAAAAAAAAAAATTTTTTTTTTTTTTTTTTTTTTTTTTTTTTTTACGCTTCAATGATTCAATGAATGGTTTGATTTTTTTTCAAGGTTACTCTCCAACGTTCTTTGATTTGTGTGGGTGTCTTTCCCAACCAAACGTCTGCTTGCAAAATTCTAATTTCACACATTAAAAGATCTACAATTTTTTTTAGATTCAAAGGCGATGTCATCTGGTTATTCTGATTCAGGAAGATTTCATCTGGACCCATTTCATTTTCGTCACTTTCTTGGGAGGATTCAACTTGATCCATGCGTTCATCATTTTGTTGATTGTTCCTTTCCCGGATGGTTTCAACCTGTTCAACCTGATCCATGTGTCGATCGCCAGTTTCTAACCGTTCTTGATCATTTTGTCGATTGTCGTTTTCCTGGGAGGTTTCCCCTCGATCCACATTCCAATCACCGCTTTCTAGAGAATCTTGATCAATAGATGGGTCGTCACTTTCTTGAAATGTTTCGACTTGATCCCTACTTTGAGCGTCACAGTCTATTGTGTCCCTATCGATAGGGGGGTCGTCGCTCTTCTCGATAACTTCCACTTGATCTCGAATGATTTGATCCATATTCATTTTCAATTTCCCACACCAAAAGCACGATGGCAAAAAGTTTTTCAAAAGACAAATTGGACGATGAAATCCAACCAACAGGTAAATCATAGGCAGGAAACACTTTATAGTTGAGCAAAAAAATATCTTTGAAGATGTGTTGAAAACTCCGTTGAACAGAATTTCTGATACTTCACACGTGAACGCTAATGGCGATAAGAAGGGTAGCGTAGCAGCAGACCATACGTATTTAAACACACTTTTTTCGTAAGAACCATTGGCAAAATATCCAAAGAATCTGACAAGCTTGTTGCATTGACATTTATGTCCATCAACAATCAAAGGTTTATTCATATCAAATGGTTTAAACATTCCATTGCAAAGGTTCAAAAAACGATCCCTCTCCAAACTAGAAAAATTGATTCCTTCCATGGATTCAAGAATATATTCAGCACACTGTTTAGCAAGTTGTAATGGTAATGGCCATCGACTCACTGCAACATTTAAAGACAACATAAAAAAAAAAAAAAAAATTTTTTTTTTTTTTTTTTTTTTTTTTTTTTTTTTTTTTTTTTTTTTTTTAACTTTGCTACTGACGTTTGAGCTTGAGTCAATAGTGTCCAAGGTTGAGAGCTTCAAGAAATTCTAAAGTTGACCAAACGTTGTACTCTACAGATTTCTGTTAACGTTGTTGCGTTTCATTTTCATTCATCCCCGCGCTCGTCTGGTACACTTTTGACATAATCCTTGACGATGTATCGTCGTGTAACAAGTATAAGGTCTATCGCATTCCCAAGTACCTATCCTTGAGCCACAATTCTCACAATTGATCACATAACACATGTTGACCCTTCTTATTTTTTCTCGTTGCCTGGCTTCCATCCTTTGAATCGCGATAAGCAAGAATATTATCAGTATGAAGCATGACACGTTTCTCCATCTTAAGAATGCGTATCGGGGACACATTGATAAAACCAAACTAAACCAGGTTGCCTTGCAGGAAACTGATCCATTTTTACATCGGACGTTGCGACTCGTTACAGAAGAGGAATCTTTTGTGGTTCCTTGGGACGTTTCTGAATTTACTGTTAAATTTCGGCAAGCCACACCCCCAGAGCGATTACATCAGGTCGTCGCGACCTATTTATTGCGATTGACCATGATTGTGAAAGAAGAAATGTACATTCGTACGTTCACCAAACCAGAGTCCCAATTGGCCATCATGGCTTGGAAAAATATTTTGAGAGAAAACATTTTTATAGTTTTAACCTTGATGTACAATGTTCAATGGAATTCAGATTTACTGCTCAACAAATTGGAAACGTTGATGATGGATTTATTGGAGGGCAAAGCATCGGCCCTTCGAGAGTTTTTAAATGATCAGTGTCAGATCCCAGCACCCATAACACCTGCTGAACAACTCTTTCCAAAACTGAATTTTCTCACCATTGGTCAATTTGGATCGTCCTTTTGGCGATTATTGCACTGGATGGCAGAAGCTATGGACGGTAGACCCGATGATTCAGCCGACGTCGCATTAGCTAAAAACATGTGGCGTGAGCAGATTGCAGAATCCATGTATCGAATGTTGCGGTGTGGAATATGTATGGCGCATTTGAAGCATATCGTCCAAGAATTGAAACCTCAATTGATGGATGAGAAAACTGAACAACGTAAACTGTGGTACAACATACACAACAAAGTAACGGAAAGCAAACTCGATCGCTATCGAACCCTTGAAAATGCAAATTATTCAGAATCAGAATTTAATGAAGACGTATCATTTATGCGCCAGGCTCTATTTCCATAATAACTACTTTTTGGAGGTTGGGTGGCTCGTATCTTGTTAATCTGCATCTGATTATAAAGGTGTGGTGTCACTGCTTTTCGTCCGTCAGGAGCCACTAGAGCATCGACACTCCCTAATACTTCAGGATTTAGAATATTCCACCATATAATGGATAAATCGTATCCAATGGAATCCTTGAAAGCATAGTTTGATAACAACATTTGGTTTTTAAATGATATTTTTTCCAATACACTGTCGTAAATGAGTCCTCCATAGGTACCATAATAATTTTTAGGATCCACCATTACAAAATTGGGTGCTCGATGTGTGGCACCAGGAAGAGCAGCGTCTCGTATCAAATTCAAACATTGAAATTTTGCCATCAATTCCTGAGGCGAATGGTAGGGTACGTGAACGAAAGCCATGTCTACAAGATTTTGAAAAGCTTGAGGTTCAATAGTTTAAGTAAAAAAAAAAAAAAAAAAAAAAAAAAAAAAAAAAAAAAAAAAAAAAAAAAAAAAATTTTTTTTTTTTTTTTTTTTTTATAGATTTTCTAAATAATTCATTACACAACACTTGCAAGTTATAAGTGCTCCATATGCGTAGTCGTATTCGTATTCAGTCGTATGCTTAGACCGTCTGGTACGATACCGATGGGATTTGACACACACATCTTTTTTGTCTGAAATAATCCTTAAGTTTTATTATTTCTTGATTCCAAAATTGTTCAACAGCCATTGTACGAGCCTCTGTTGCCGTGCATGGAAAGTCAAATAGCTTGTGATGTTTATGTTTGCAAGTATAAATTCGTTCCAGTTTAAGCTTATTTGTAATACGTGTTACGTTTGGTAAACCACACACCATGTTAAAAAACATTTTTTGCTTTTCTGACCTGACTCCCACGCGTTGTTTGTTTGCAAACAATACATCTATTAAGACATGATTTAAGACTAATCTCCAATTCCACACATACATTTTATAAATGATTGGCTGAACCTCATTCACAACATTTTTGCATTGCCGATGAAATCGCTGCTTGCATTTAGTGGCACTTTTGTTGCGTATTAAATCTGTCATTGAAACCATCAAATTATTCGGTAAAATCATTTGTAGAATATACACGTGATCAGGATCAAATGTCTTTGCAATGGATATTTCAAGAGGTAATCTTCTGCCGTGGCCATACTGTATCCAAGCAAATTCAGCACAGAGGTCAATAGATGTATGGTTGATCATAGTCGACGATTTATAACTAATATACAAAAGGTAACAATATTCACAAGTCGTGACAGCCTCAAAAAATTCTGATGAGTTTAGAGACTCGACAGGGAACTTTAATACTTCTTAAAAAAAAAAAAAAAAAAAAAAAAAAAAAAAAAAAATTTTTTTTTTTTTTTTTTTTAAATCAAGAACATGACTAAGCATAGTTGGGTACATGCGTATATACCATCGTCACATAATGAACGTATATATGAGATGATTGTTGTGAGAGACGATGACAATACACTATATTACTTTGCAAATTCCATTGCATGGTGTTTGGGGCATGGTATTCCCCATGAGGCCGTCCGGCAGTTGATGAGTCAGGACCATATGTATTCTCTCGATTGGATATCTGGTATTTTTTTAAAACTGGATGGCGTACAAGAATTGATACATAATTCCAATGCATCTTCGTTTTCAAAAGATTTTGAAACCTATCACAGTCTTTGTCAAACCCAACGTGGTGGACATTATCCTAATTAGACTCGTAACCAGAGTCGCAACGGGGTCGACGTATTCTTGGCCTGGGAAAATATCTTAAGCAGTTTGAATCGAGGTGGCTGAATCGAGTGTTGCACAACGGACATGATCTATAGTGTACCAGACAACGTTTATGAAATTCGTGTTCGCAATCCAATAACCACACCTCACTTCTTGGCCATAAAGCATCTCCGCATACAAGACATACCATTATTGTGGTTTTTCAATGTACACCGCGGGTTGTGTGTCTTGAAAAATTTTAAAATAATCGTTTTTAACGGCAATTTTATACTTTTCAGCAAATCGTAGGGTATTTATAATGTAATGTTGTATGGTTCTCTCGTGTTGTGGTAAGATGGCTACCGCAATGCTTCTATGACGAAAAAGTTCTCCTCCCGTGAGCAGTCTCAGAAAGGCATCGTGAGCACATTTTGACTTTGTTACATCCAAGTGAATATCTTTCTTGACGGGTGCTTGATTTACTCTTCCATCCATATATGGCAATGGAGTGACCTTAGCATGATTCGTGAGTGTCTTGGAGTTTTTAATGCAAATATCGCTGTATAGTGATCCCACATGCAATTGCTCCACTCGAGAAAAGGTTTCTGGAAACCACACAATCAGATGACTCGTTAAAACAATCACGTGTTTCACATTTGGAGGCTTTTGAACATATTTTCCAAAATAGGGTTCCACAACAAGCAGAAAATCCAAATCGGGAACGGGTTCGTGAACGCTATAATCACATTCTTTGTCCCAAGGAGAGAGTACACCAATCGCGTCTGAAGCAGAAAACGCCAAATCCAAAAAGTAATTCAACATCAATGGATGTCTTCCCAAATTTCCAAAAATGATTGTAGTGTCATTGTCACGACACGATTGAAACAAATGAATAGCCTTGTCCATTTGAGTGAGGGTCATTTTGGATTGATCCTCTCCCCGCTTTCGATCCTGAGCCTCTCGCAGATAATCTTCAGTACATTCTGGTTCAATCTTTTTATAATAATAAGAGCTATTTGTGTTTGAGCTAAATTTCACAGACGACTTGCTCGCAGACATCTTGATTGCATACGCTATAACTGCGGGTGAGAGAAGTAAATTTAAATCACAAGTTTAAAAAAAAAAAAAAAAAAAAAAAAAAAAAAAAAAAAAATTTTTTTTTTTTTTTTTTTTTTTTTTTTTTTTTTTTTTTTAGGATTCCATTTCTTCTACGACCTCGGGACCATTATCATTTTCTTCTTCAATTTCGCTTTCATCATCAGTTTTGTTTTCATCCTCATTCTTCGCCTCTGGTTTGCAAAGCTTCAAATACTTTCTCAAATACTCTTCCAGCCGCTCCTTTGACATATACTCTTTGTACACTTTTAAGCAACTTTTCATAACCTTTTCTGGTAAATATGGCTCGATACGAGCATCCGGAATATCCACTTCAACAGTATCTTTAATGAGCCTGTACATGACTTGATGTACGAATTTGCTTATTTCAGGTATCGCTTTCATTTTCTTGACTAGCTCTTCTCTAACTTTTCGTATGGCTATTGCGTGTATATGTTTCAGATCATCATCGGGTTCTCGGTCATACATGTGCTTTGTACCGTCAAAACTATAATTTAAATTGTGTAGGTATTTTTTAATGTCAAAAACGGGTTTGGATTTGCTTGAAATCTTGTGTAATCCATAACCATCTATCGCCAGTAGTCCACTCACGAAATTTGAATAATTGTTTTTGCAGAGGCTTTGCAAGACTTTTACAAGTTTGTCATTTCTCACAAGGTCTTGAGCAAACACATATGCCCACTCTTCTCTGTGGCGTACATGATCCAGAATGTCCTCCGCTATTCTGGGATGAACGGGTGTATGGGTCTCAAACACGCAATTCAACTCGTGACGAGTTATACCCCATTCATTCATCAAGTTGACGAGCAGCTTATACTTGAGAGTTTGCAAGGACGCCAGTTCACATGTAAATGTGTCAAAAGTCTTTATGAGGCAGTCGTTAAACTGCTCACGGAGGTAGTCGGCGTTTGCTGAGAAGACCTCTACGGAACAATGTGCATGAGCCATATCTATTCACTTTATTCAAGTAGATTGAAGTAATGTGAGGCTCACGTATCGAAATGACAGTGTTGAAAAATATCTGTTTCTGGTCAATACTCTAAAAGGCGTATGAGGGGTCAAGTCAACTTGTCAATACTGTAATAGATGATTTCTTACGAGGTCGAGCTTAAATACGCATTTGAAAAAAAAAAAAAAAAAAAAAAAAAAAAAAAAAAAATTTTTTTTTTTTTTTTTTTTTTTTTTTTTTTTTTTTTACGATTCCATTTCATCTTCGTCTGGAGTAAACACAATGTCTGCCAGCATTTTCAAACATTCCTCCATTTTTGAATCAGACATCATAAATAGTTTTAACGTGTCCATGGTCCATGGAAGAGGATATTGTGCATCAAAATCCGATACTGATGTCATTAGAGTCTTGACAACAGTTGACAATTTTCTAGCTTTCGCAAACGTACCTTTCCTTGGTTGACAGGTATTTTTATCGAAATTACTCACGATATGTGCCAAGGCAATAGTAAACGCCATTTGATCCGCCGACGATTCAAAGAGGGTGGCTGGAAACAGCTGACTGCTTACCATCTCCTTCATATCGGGCATTGCTTGAAGCTTTTCTTTAAAAAATGCTTCCAATTGACCATATTTTAGAAAATTTTCAGAGAGGCACTCTATACCGTCGCCCCTCTCGATACTCTTGACCAAGTAGTAAAATTCCATATTGCGATGGGTGTTTCGCCTGAATGAAAAATATTTTGTTATGATGGCGCGATATTGGCTTACCAATGGACACTCTTGAAACTCTTTCCAAAAGTATTTTCCATTGCATATTCTTACGATTAAATCGAGTGCCCAATTGGCCACTACACCAATGTCTGTGCAACATGCATAACAACCCACCAAGACGTGAAATATGTCGAAAGGAAGACTGTATTTCCCAAACGTCTTGCGAATCTGCTGCGAATACTGCAGTTGTTTCCAGAGTTGATTCGCCAAGTTTGTGTCGGTATCGAATGGAGGTAGGGGCGTCCAATCTGTGCGACATTCTTTCACGTAAGGCACCAATTTTTCAAAATAAAAATTGAAATGGTTATTTTCAAATTCTTTGGAATTTAATACGGTGTGCATGTTTTGCAGTAAATGGTTCAGGGCTGTTTGCTCAGTTGTTTTCAAATCTTGTGGGTTCTCTGCCAACACACTCATGTAATCTGAAATGAAATGTTGCATTTCTAGCGTGGGTCCTTCCATCGGAGTGGTCATGTTTGTAAAAGGAGCATTCAACGCTTTTAAAATGTCGACCGACGTTTTCAAGCGTCGAAGGGATTGACCTTCAATTCGCTTGTCATGGATACCCTCCAGCTTTGAAATGTAAATGGATACGGGTATATTTACGTCACCTGTCCATTCCGCATAGAGTTGAGCCATTCGGCACCCTTCCAGCAACGAGTTTTGGGAGAGGTCGTTGATCCATTTGTACACGTCTGGAATGACTCTATTGTGGCAGACGCTGCACACGAGGGACGGCTGTGGTGTCGGATCCACCTGTACTTTTTCGTGACATAGATACGATTGAATTTCTTCAAGAAATGTCATGTCTTGTTTTTTCAAATGTCGATTTTGTAGTTTGGCAAAGGCTACACTTTCCTCGCAGCATGGCTCGAGCATTTTTTGCGATGACTCTGGCAATCGTTTCGGTCGGTGTGCATTTTTTGCATTTGGGGCAATACATGCGTTGCTGCTCCATCATTCCTTGTCTCTTTGTTTGGAAAACAAGCATGGAGTACCGTCATGTGATTATGCATTTATACGAACACGACCATCTTTCAGAGAGAGAAATTGCTCGTCAATTGGGATTGTCCCCCTCTACCGTGCATTACTGGATACAACGCAGAGGTCAAAAAGCCGACACCAAGCCAGGTCGTCCACGCGTCACAAATCCACAACAAGATCAAACGTTGTACGAAACTTCTACCAGAGAGCCGTTTTTGTCGGCCGTAGACTTGCAGAAAGCGCTCGTGCCCTCGTGTAGCGCAGATACGGTTCGCAATCGCTTAAAAGAGAAGGGATTAAAATGTCGCATTCCAGCCCGAAAACCCTTTTTGACCCCTCACCATCGTCAAATGCGATTCGTCTATGCTTTGCGTCACATCAATTGGACTATGGATCTGTGGGAGAGGGTTGTTTTCTCGGACGAAAAGATTTTTAGATCCACGAGCCGCGGAGCCTTGCGAGTGTACAGACCCAAGCACGGAAGTGATCGTTACGATGATAAATATCTGGTACATTCTTCCAATCCAGCGATGGTGGGTACCCCGCGTTTTACCATTTGTGTGTGGATGGCCTTTGGGAAACATCTCAGACGCTTGCACAGGGTTGAGCAAAGGACGTTGAACGCCCAGTATTACACGACGCAGATTCTACCCTCCATCGAGGATGACGTGTGCGAAAATGATTTCATTTTTATGCAAGATTTGTCGTCCATTCACACCAGTAGGATGACTATACAATGGTTGAGGGATCGCAACATTATAGTGATGGACGATTGGCCTCCCAAGGGACCCGACATGAATCCGGTGGAAAATGTGTGGGGTGAGTTGGTCAGGCGCATCGAGAAGAAGAAGACGGGTGTCAGAAATCGGGATGAGCTCTGGGACGACATTCTGCAAGCGTTTCACGAGTTGCCTGACGAATACTTTGATCGTTTAATCGCTTCCATGCCCAAGCGAGTGGCTCTTGTCGCCACCAAGCACGGCGGTTGGACTAAATATTGAAAAGGTGTCAATGTGATAGTCAAAGAGTTCGTTGTATTTATCATCCAAATATTTCCATTTACAAGGATTCTGATTTTTACAAAACAAACACATTTTTTTATGATGTGGCCATTCCAACACCTTCATAGAGTACAAATCATTGTCTTCGTCATATTTGATTTGCTCCACCTCTGGAATGTGAAAACGTAAAATGTTGACAGCAACCTGGCCTTTAAGAATAAAAGTATCACTGTCGTAAAAGTCGAGAATTCGTATATATTGTTCGGTAGTAATAGATAGAAGTGCGTGGGCTCCCTCTGCAATTTCTTTTACAAATCGTCGATAGTACATTATGAAAAGAATCTAAGCAGCGTTCAACTTGACTTTAAATACTCAACAACGTAACCAAATAACGTAACCAATGTTTGAGCTTGAACCAATAGTGTCTCAGGTTGAAACCTTCAAGAAATTTTAAAGATGAGACGTTCAACAAATTTTAAAGTTGCGACGAGTTGAGGGCTTCAAGAAATTTTGACGAGTCTGAAATTATCAAGACTCGACGCCCGACTTTAAAATACAATGTAAAAAAAAAAAAAAAAAAAAAAAAAAAAAAAAAAAATTTTTTTTTTTTTTTTTTTTTTTTTTTTTTTTTTTTTAACGAAGCTATTTCCGTTGGAACTTGAGCCAGTATTATCTAAAGTTGTGAGCTCCAAGAAATTCTAAAGTTGCGAGCTCCATGAAATTCTAAAGTTGCGAGCTCCATGAAATTCTAGAGTTGCGAGCTCCGAGAAATTCTAAAGTTGTGAGCTCCGAAAAATTCTAAAGTTGTGAGCTCCGAAAAATTCTAAAGTTGCGAACTCCGAGAAATTCTAAAGTTGCGAACTCCGAGAAATTCTAAAGTTATTCTAAAGTTGCGAGTTGGAGGACTTCCAGAAATTCTGTTTATTAATTTCGTTGTCTGCTATTTTTTGGTCGTCTGAGTTTCGATTTCAATTTTGTACAGGATCTCGTCCGTATCAACTTTCCAACTTTCTGCAACACTGGTGGGATGTATTTTTGTAAGATCAACCAAACCACTGGTTCCTTTTCATTAATATATACTTGATCGGATCCATTATTGATAAGACGAAAGTTGAGGTGTCCACAAGAACCGGGAGAGATCACATCATCATCTACTCTCACATTCTGAATCAATGAATACAACCATCCATATGTACCTGGTGGTATTTTGATCTCGACATGAGTTGATACTTTTACGTCATCCCCTGGTTCAATATAAAAATTGCAAATAGGAAAAAATTGCACAGCAAAATTTTTGTAAGTCTTTGGTTCCATTCCAACGAACGGTTCTTTCAGTCTGTATCGGAACAATCGTTGAGTGGAAGCATCCATGTTTTGAAAATCAGATGATGAGGTTGGACAACAGTTTCCAACAAGACAAGCACACTGCTTGAAAAGCAAATCTCGTCGGCTCTTTTAAACACAAACCTAAAAAAAAAAAAAAAAAAAAAAAAAAAAAAAAAAAAAAAAAAAAAAAAAAAAAAATTTTTTTTTTTTTTTTTTTTTTTTTTTTTTTTTTTTTAAATTTATGCTTTCATAGGTTCTCCAAATAGGTTTACAAGAGCTTCAGAAATGTCTGATGAACTGAAATCATCTAAATTTCTCAGTCTTTTGTTTTCTTTAATCCGTTGATCCTTCCTATACTTGAGGTCTGTCATGGCTCCTTCAATTCGGTGCAGACTCTCGTCTGTCAAAGCATATGATTCTGTAAATTGTTTAAAATCGTCTCTTATCATACGATTGATGACGTTGTCTTCCTCACTCAATGTTACAATTTTTTCAATATCAAGTTGGATATTTGAAACAATGCCTTTGAATATTTTTCGTTTAGGAGGTATACAATCTTGGTAAAAACCAATTTCATCATATTCATTTGGATGTTTCTGCAAGTTGATTTTATTAATCTCGGATTGATGTTCGAGAGTTACAAGTGGCGCTACAATATTTAAAAGGTTGTAATTTAAAAGGTAACCGGATGGGTCATAGATAAACCGTTTACGCAATGCATTCATCGATGGAAATAGGGACTCGTCTTCGTGAAGCAAATGTTTCACATTCTCAATGCAGCATTCGATTTTTGAAACGCATTCTTTGAATTCAGTTTTTGCATTGCTCAGTTGTTCCTTGTAAAATTCAATTTGTTTTTGCGTAGACATATTTAATGTTATTCTCCTGTAGTCAATTGTTTCCAACAAATCTCTCGATATTTTTTTGCGGCGCACGGGACAAGTCTGACGGAATTTTAACCATAGATCGAGACATGGCCTGTGAAGCGAGTACTCGCATGGAGAAGTACAACAAATTGAACATTCATCCTCTATCATCATTTTTTTGAGTGATATGCCGAAAAATGTTGGTTCCAAGAAATTCTGATGAGCAAAGTTCGTCGAGACTCAACGTTACAGACGGAGCAATACAGCTTGAACCAATATTGTCTAATGTTAAGACCTTCAAGAAATTCTAGAGTTGCGACAGCTCCAAAAAAATTCTAGAGTTGCGAGTTCAAAAAATTCTAAAGTTGCGAGTTCAAAAAATTCTAAAGTTGCGAGTTCAAAAAATTCTAAAGTTGCGAGTTCCAAGAAATTCTAGAGTTGTTACAGCTCCAAAAAATTCTGATGGGCTGAGATCCTCCAGACTCGTCGCGTGGCTTTAACCCACAATGTTAAAAAAAAAAAAAAAAAAAAAAAAAAAAAAAAATTTTTTTTTTTTTTTTTTTTTTTTTTTTTTTTTTGACGTTGTACGTACGATGCTAGAGACGAGACCTTGACCTGATACAGTCTAAGGTTGAGAGCTTCAAGAAATTCTAAAGTTGAGACCCACAAATTCTAAAGTTGCGAGTTCCAAGAAATTCTAAAGTTGCGAGCTGGAGGGCTTCCAGAATTTCTGACGAGTCTGAGATCATCAAGACTCATCGAGCTCATCATCGAGATTAACATTTTTTTGAAAAACAATATTCACGAGTCAACCATTTCATTTTTTGTGAATGACGACGCTCGGGCGCGTCGTGTAATCTATATTGCTTTTGAAAATTCGAGCGTCTTCCTGCACCAATTCCACCACTTTTGGAATAGATACCGAACCTTCTACTTTTGATCGATCCCCGTGTTCAAAAAACTTTTCTTCAAAACAGGATGCTATTCCGTTGGCTCTCAACCCATTGTTGAGTTCCATCGTGCCTAAGCGCATCCCTCCCAGGCGTGAACGACCTTTCACTGACTGATTTGAAATTTTGTCTTGGGTGCATTTGACTGGCGCATACAAATGTTCTGAACTCCAGTAAGCAATCGGAAAATAGAACGTTTTTCCATAAAACAGTTTTGCATGAGGTAACATTTTCCCATCGCTGTTTCGCACCACCCTAGCGTCTCTGCCTTGCCCCCTCACGATGCCCTCTTTGATTTGACCGGGTGTCATTCGAAAGAAACCATAGACGTTCACCAGTAAATCGGGTGTGATTCGCTCGTCCAGCAAAGGAAATTGTTTTTGAACGCGCATGACTCCTTTTTGGCCATGGAAACTGCACAATTTATCGCCCGTACTACTTTGATGCTCTTGTTCCACACACACGCTTAACGTGTTGCTCGTCAAGTGATGCTTGATGACTCGAAAGGGTTTTTTATAAAAATGCACGTTGATGACTCGGTCATTCACTCGCACCAGTTTGACGTGAATGGAAAAAGATTCCAAGTGGAGGGGACCCTCGTGCACCAGTGAACCCAACAGCGTCGAATCGACGGCATCGCCTTGGACCGGTCGAAAGATGACCCATGCATCCGTTTCCAATTTCACACGAATCGTAAAAAATCGACAACAATCAAAAGCATTCACATCTTCTCGACGTACGATGCAATCTTCTTGCGTGCATCCCAGAAAACTCATGTAGGATACCATCATGTGAGGGACTCGACACACGAAATGAGGCGACACCCCATCCTCCAGGGGTTCCATCACGTTTTGGTGGTACGGCGTCAATTGTTTGGCGTACACGGTCAACGTATCCATGAAATAATGAGCGCATTTCGAATCTGTGGCCAAAACGGCGTTTTTCAAAGAATTGAATGCTAAAATGACTTTGGGAAAAGCAGTGTACATGAAAAAGGGATTTATGTCCACAAAATAACTGGTGATGAAGGGATATTGGAAGCGACGCACCACCTCCTCCAGGGTCGTGTATCCAAACAATTGTGACATCCAGTACATGATGTCGCGAGGCGTGACCCAAATGTCGCTGCTCGGAATTTTCTTAAAAATGATTCCTGCTTTGTAATGGATGTGGATAAAGAAATCCGTCTTGTAGCATTCCACCAGTCCAAACGTACGTTTCACGTGCAGCAAATTGAGGTTGGTAAAACAGGCTTGCGTCACGGGGATGCACGCCTCGTTCACCACCACACAATACTGCGAGTGTTTTAAGGGCTCCACATTCAACTCTTTCCAAAAGGGTGCGCTCGTGACGTGAAACACTGGATCCAAATCCACGCAGGTCGACACGACCGTATCCCTCACCATCATGGTGGTGCGTCCCACGTTTTTCGTCTCATAACAACCCAAAATGCATAAAAAACCAGCATAACTGTTGTGAAAAGACGGCATGGAATTGGCTTTGACTTTACTCGAAATTTGACGAACGATAATGTTTGAAAAAAATGGATTCAGAGGATACGTCTGAGAGTTGACTTCACGATAGCATTCTGCTGATTTTTCGACAAACACTTCTCCGTCGGCACCAATTTCCCGATAGGATTCCTGCGGGCCGCTCTTGCCCGGTGTCCCTCCTTCCTTGTGAAACTTGGTCTTTTGCGAAATGACTCGCATCAATTTGCCCGTTTCAATGCATTTGGTGACTTTGGCCGCCTTGGCTTTGACGAGAGACCAACAGATTTTGTCTGGTTGCAATGGACCGTATAAGCATTTGATAAACAATTTGACAAACAAATGCCCAGGGCTAAATACAATTTTATTGGTGAGCGAATCAATGTCAAACACTTCGTGGCTGTACAAATACGACATGTAGGTGGCTGGATCTGTTGGATAGGGACAAAAATCGAAAAAAGACTCGACGTTTTCTGTGTCTTCCGTACCTTTGTTGCTTTTAATCACCACGGAGCCACGTTTTCGACCCGTAGGTGAATCATGCGTGTAGAAACTCAATTCCTTGCCTCGATCCAGGGCATCATAGGTAAAGACTCGCATTGATTTTTTGTACACTTGATGCGTTCGAGAGGGATCGTTGGTAAAACTGTATGGTAAATGCTTGAGAAATCCACTGATGATAAAAAATCCTCGTCCCAGGTCCATCTCTTCGAAAGGGGGGGTGGTGGCAGGGGGATCCACACTGGCCTCAAATACGCGGCGCTGGCCATGCCGAATCGCTAGATCCAATCGAGTTCCCAGCATCACTGGAAAGACATTTTTCAACACTTTTCCCGTCGGCACATGCTTGACAGAACACGCATACAGGGTTCGATTCAAAATATGTTGATACACGTCATCGGGTCCATCGTAAATGAGTATACACCGGACACGATTCTTTAAAAAATAGATGAAATTATTCACATGGGCATCATAATTGTCCAGTATAGGTTTATGCATGACGGGCACATTGAGAGGTGGCATATTTAACTCGGAGGGCATGGACTCTTTTATGAAACGACTGCGTGCATTCATTTTGGACGTCATGTATGATGTAGGCACTCAAACTGATGACTAGGGTAATGACAAATAGGCAGTACAACTGTATCCCGTGGAAATACGGGCGATGCGTAGAGTAGTGGCTACCGAAAATGGTTTGCAAAAACATTTCGATGGCTAAACTTTATATTACGCATTATACCCGTGATAAGGTTTTGCATCACAGAGCCAACAGCTTTTCACATTCTAAAGTGGAGTGTCAAGAAATTTTAAAGTGGAGAGCTTCAACAAATTCTAAAGATGCGAGTGGAGAGCTTTCAGAAATTTTGACACGAGTCTGAGATTAGCAAGACTCTACGCCTGGCTTTAAACTATAATGTTTAAAAAAAAAAAAAAAAAAAAAAAAAAAAAAAAAAAAAAATATTTTTTTTTTTTTTTTTTTTTTTTTTTTTTTTTTTTTTTTTTTTTTAAGCGTTGTCAGTAACCCTTTGACAATTTTTCTCTAATCTAGTATCTCGGTGAGTCTGCCAATTTTTATTTTTCTCACTTGACGTGTAGGTGAATACGTTTGTATGTTTCGTGGTAGCTGAAAGTTTAGTTGATCGTTTGATACATTTTGAGATGAAGTGGACGCAATGCTCTGTCCATTAGAAGTGGTCGCTGCTGGGGTGCGGATAGGTGATGCAGGTGGAGTGACTACTCCAGGAATTTCTGCATGCGTGGATGCAGCAGGGGTTGTCAGAGGCGTGGTGGGCGCTACACGATTTCGAACAGGTGTTCCTGGAGGCGTCGGAGGATATGAAGCGATTCGTTCTGTTATGGTTCCATTCGATTCTTGGGGACCCATCGGTTCGTATTGAATAGAAAATGGTTTCACCGCTACCACTGGTCTCGGTGTCACCTCGAGTGGTCTATTTGGAAACCTCCAAGGCACTTCCTTTTCAAAATACGATTCGGGTATCACACTATTTGAACGACGGTCTGGAATTTTATAAGGCGTCGCGCGAAGATCCGAAGCTCTATGATATCGATCCATTCCCCCACCCTTTATTCCCATTTGGGGATTTAATTTTTTATACATGCAGATTGCTTTCAACATTTGGAAAAACATGGTTTGGGTGCCATTTCTCTACTGTTGTTATAATAAAGAATATGATAAGTGGATTCATGTTAAAAACATGGTAGTCGATACCTTAATCAAAGCTCTCGACTCGAGCAAATCCACCATCCTATTTGGGAATTTAGGAAGAAATCGTTCACTATTGGAATTTTATCTAAAGCCACATGTCGTACCGATGAATGACTTTTCCGAGGGTCCGAGATGGTTTACGAGGAACGGTCAAAATATATATATTTGGTCAGAACCCGAATTTGGAGCATATATTCCCGATAAACACAAACATTTAGTGTTTACTAGTCATTTGGATATGGATTGGGACGATTCCAAAACAAACGTCGTTTGTTTGCATATAGGTCCAGAAAAATGTTTGAAATGGGTCCCACACCTTGACAAACCGTATTCGTTCATGCATAATATTACTGATTCACAGCCATTTACGTCAAATATTCTCCTCAGAATGAACGACTCTGATTTACATCGAATGTATTTGCAAATGCTTCAATTTGATGATGCACTCCCTGGCGATACGGTTTGGTCGTCTACGGGCTATCGAAAGCTATTGCCACATTTACAATGTTCATGGGAGAAGTTTAAAAAATATATCGGTGATGAAAAACTAGGTAAACGATATTGGCTACCACCAACGCTGATGTAATTTAATATTGTCAAAGGTTGAGAGCTTCAAGATATTTTAGATGAGTAGAGTTTATTGAGAGTCGTTACTCAAGTTTTTGAGAAAAAAAAAAAAAAAAAAAAAAAAAAAAAAAATTTTTTTTTTTTTTTTTTTTTTTTTTTTTTTTTTTAATATACGTATTGCATATATTGTATTATAGTTTTACACTCTACAACCATCTAGTTGCATTGTTACATTTTCCTCCAAGCAAGGGGCAGAGTGTAGTAAATCACACGGTGTCCTTTTAGCAACTCAAGTATGGAGGATAATTGTTCAATTTGTGTCTTTTCTTTTATGCAGCTTACTACTATTTATAAAACGCCCTGCAATCACTTGTTCCATACGTCCTGTCTTGATTTATGGACAAACAACCATCAAACTTGTCCAATGTGCCGCAACAAAATATTAAAAGGTTCTATTAAACGAATCGAATACAGGACGTCGAAATATAATCTAAAAAAGAGTCATAGAATTTATTGCAATCTGAATAAACTTGGATTATCGAAAGATCTAACCTTTAAAGAATTTTATGAAATGCAACATCGTGCGTCTCTGGCTGAAGATAAATGGAATGGCTTTAGTAATATACCTAAAGATTTGTTGGAATACCGGCGAGCATGTGGATACTACAAATATTAAAAAAAAAAAAAAAAAAAAAAAAAAAAAAAAAAAAATTTTTTTTTTTTTTTTTTTTTTTTTTTTTTTTTTTTTAATATACATATTGCATATATTGTAGTATAGTTTTACACTCTACAACCATCTAGTTGCATTGTTACATTTTCCTCCAAGCAAGGGGCCGAGTGTAGTAAATCACACGGTATCCTTTTAGCAACTCTTCTAAACAGCAGATACGCTAGTTGAATAGGGCATTTTTTATCTCCGCACTTTTGACATGGGTATTTCAAAACAGTTCTATCATCAATATGGTAACTCATCCTAACATCGTAAAGACTTTTTAGAAATTTAGTGTGGGACCCAACCAAATATATGTCGTTCACTCCCAAAATCTCCAAGTAATTTATGACCTCCTTTTCCCAACCTGGTATCAGAGGACACTTGAACCACACGGTTTGCGTGACGACAGCACATTCTTTTTCACCCACAGCAACTGCAACATTCTTGTTCGAAGCACATCTTGTGAAAACTTCAAGATTTCCCGTGTCACTCATTGGAAACTCATCAAACAGCAATATTTGGTGAAGATTCAAATATCCAGTCTCTTGACTTTCAAAAGCAAATTGGGCGTGGATTATAACTTGTTGAGCTTTCTTGCAAGGAATCAATGTCAATTGTTCAACATTTATAATGCCTCGCGTAAATTCGTACGTGTTATCAAAGTTGAATTCCAAAAATAATTTTCTTCTTAAACATTCCTGCATGTCACTAGTAAGCTCGTAATCCACACCATTTCTGTGTCTAATTATACGTGTATGATAGTCAATCATCAACTGCTTAGTAGTCTTTTCCAATTCATCGAAACTTGTCCAACTATGAAGATTTGAATCTGTATGGGTTGCATGGGCTTCCAATTCTTTTGTAACGGCAGAAGTAGACATCTTGATTTAGAAAAGCAACAATGACCAGAGAAGGAGATGAGTATAATGAGAGTATCCAGACTCTGCACTCGATTTTAAACTACATTGCTAAAAAAAAAAAAAAAAAAAAAAAAAAAAAAAAAAATTTTTTTTTTTTTTTTTTTTTTTTTTTTTTTTTTTTTTTTTGCAACGATGCTATTGACGTTTGAACTTGAGCCAATATTGTCTAAGGTTTTTTTGGTGTTTGAGGTCGAGCCAAGAAATTCTAAAGTGGCGAGTGGAGGGCTTCCAGAAATTCTGACGAGTTGAGACGATACACTCAATCGTTGGTGAGAGCTCCAGACAACAATCTCGTCAGGTTTGTCAAATTCTTCACCCGATGCTTTGATCCACCACTACATCCGTTTTCCTCTGACACACATCCCGTCTGACAGGATGCTCTAGTCTCAAAATATACTTTATCTGTCTTCACAGGAAGCCCATTTCCCTCGACGCACTCGCTTTTCCTCACACACAGGACGTGACGTTCGTCCTACCGGATATTTTTGCCCCTTATCGTCGAGTGCTTAAACTCTTTCACTTCCTGGTAATGCTAAAAGAACAGGATGTATTGCGGGAAATGCATCCGGTGGCGAGGAGAATTTTAAACATTTCGACTGCGTCACAGGAAGTTTTGGAGGTCGCCCACATCCTGTCTGATGAGTATGAAAGACTCGACACGCAGAGAGCAGTCGTTATTATTCAGAATGAATCAAACTCAACTTGCCGATTTTATTCTCACCAATTCGTCTCGAGTGACCGACGAGGAGTGGGAGTCGCGCATCGATAACACCCCATGGCACATTTTGCCAGCCAAAATTTTAAAATTGTCTCCGCCGGTTGAAAGGCGCGATCCTGATTTCTTTTTTCTAAAGTTTATGGATTTGCACCTTTATAAACGGCGCCAACAATTCTGGGATTTTATTGACCATGAGGCTCAGATGGAGTATTTACACGTGCCAATGCACTGGAAGGCATGGAGACTCTTTGGCATCGAATGGCTTCGGAAAATCGTCAAGACTTGGTGGGACAGACATTGGCTCTTGACGGAGGATCTGACGCATCGGGTAGCTATTGAGATTCTCCACTTTATCTACATGGCAAACGTTGAAAATAGATATTTGACGGAGCCAGCAGAATGCTCCATATGTTTATCTCGCATCATTTCCGGTGCAAAATTAAACTGTGGACACAAGTTTCACTCGAAATGTATTGGTGAGTGGGAAAAGAATATTAAAACTTGTCCCAATTGCCGACAGAAATTTTAAGGATTCAATTCTGGACTGAGTAAAAAAATGGGACGAGCTCCCCTTATTGGGAGCTCGTCCCATTTTTTTGCGACTCTAGACCCACCAAGGTTGGATTGTTGGCGTCTCGGATCTTGTGATACCCAGACGCATCAGCACCTGTTGTTTCGATTCACATTTTCTTTTCCATACGTCATCCTACTCCAGCGCCACGGGATGTCCGGCTCCAGCAGTATATAAGGAGCAGCCTCCAGAGCCAGAGCATCTCATTTTTTCGAACAAGCCTCGAGTCAACACGTCCATAACCATGAGCCTCTGTGGATTTTTGCATCTGAATGGATATGTCCTCAACGAACGATTTCATGTGCGTGAGCTCGCTGCTGTATCGATTCACGAGAAAGAGCCACCTGTCCACGTGACTTTCAAGGTGGAGGATCTCCCTCGCAGCGTCTCAGACATCCAATCTGCCGATTTTATGCTAAAATGCCAGCATGGACTTTCCTTGATCACTGTACCCGACGAACCTGCCCAACCCCAAGATAATGTCCGGTTCACACTGTTGGCTATCTACTTGGCATTCAAGAGGTGGCATCCAGCTGGCGACTACCTTGGCATCAGTGGCTGTCCCTACACGGCGGACATTTTGAATCAAGTAGCGATTCCCTACATCACCAGTACCCGTTGGGCCACTCTGCGTGAGCACGTGCCCTTACCAAGAGCCTGGAGGTCCTGCGGATGGCATTCCCCTTCAATGATTCACGAATGCAGCAAGGTAAAAGTGACAACTTTCCGGACTTGGTACGACGAAAACATGAAATGTTTATAAAGTGCTTATGCGTCACGGACTGGTTTCAACTCTGTATGTATTGGACTCTGGATGGACACTTTATGTAGTTTTGATTGTCATCAGTATATTCTTTAATAAAAAATGTTGAATTGGAAATTTGTGTTTGTCCATTCATTTCCAAAGTATGTTTAGAATTAAATGGCTAAATTATCTAACTGAGAGGATACAAGACTCGCTCCAAAAATATTTTGATAAGCTATGAGGATTGATACTCAAAGCTCACCTTAAATGTATAACGTTAAAATTCTAAAGTTGAAACCTTGATTAAATTCTAAAGTGGCGAGTCCCAAGAAATTCTAAGTTGAGAGTTGGAGGTGTTTAAGAAATTTTGACGAGTCTGAGATTATAAGACTAAACGCCTGGCTTTAAACTACAACGTAAAAAAAAAAAAAAAAAAAAAAAAAAAAAAAAAAAAAAAAAAAAAAAAAAAAGTTTTTTTTTTTTTTTTTTTTTTTTTTTTTTAAACGATGTCAACTTAAGCCAAGCGCCCCAGTATATATAGTTTACTTTTCAGAAATTTATTTTTTATTGCAAGCTCTCTCTCAACATGACTGAGGCAAATGTCTTGTTTCAATATGTGGCTCGTGCGGAACCCAATTTGTATCAACACATGCTGCACATGATTCAACCTCATAGCATAGAAGCTGTTATTCATCATTTCCAAAAGCATTTGGAAGCATCATTGCCCGACTTGCGAGTGTTGAATGAGCAACAAGGTTCTATTCCCACACTGTGTTTTGAATTTGTAAAGGTCATCATCAAGCGATTCCCCACACCCGGTGATGCTTTCGGTATTCAACTCACGTGCCGAGTGACCAAAACAGAAACCCAAGGCACCTTGGACAGCAAACATTTACAATCTTGCTCTTCAGTGGAACCCATCTACCGTGTGGATAAAATGATGCTTTATGAACTGTATTGTTACATCAATCACGTTCAAATTTTTGAAATGGCCCCACGTCGTGGAGGATATGCGACGCTATTTACGCGTCATATAGATTTAATGGATCGTCTTCCCGAAGCTGGTTTGTTGGAAAGCAATGGTCCATTCAATCAAGCCAAAACTGCGGATGGTTCATTCAAATATTTGATACATTTTCCATACATTGTCGTTCAGGATAAAGTCTTGTATCATAAAACACCCCTCCCTTTGCTGCGTCGCCTTAACCGCGTGGAAGGGTTTTCGGATATTCGTCTCGTTTTTCAAAAATGTGGTTTGGTGAGTTATTTTTTCAACGTGGCTTGCGTGGCTAAACGCCAATTGATTACCAACGACGTGTATTACAAAGATGTCATGACCATTGTCAAGTACCAATGCCGAACGGGAGTTCCCCTCCCCCTGACCCGAGAAGGTTTAGCCAGACATCCAGAGCGTTCCCCCATCGAAGTATTGAGTTTTGAGGCTCCCAAGAAAAACATGGCTCGTATTTGTACCGCAGCATCCAATGTCTATCCTGTGGAAAAGTCTGCCGACAAAATCTTGTTTGGTCAACAATTTAACGAGGGAACTAGTTTTTTTGCGTTAAGATCAGAGGTCGATCGATGCCTACAGCAAGACGTTGAAGCACGAGTGGACACACCACTGAAAAAGTTTTGTAAATATACCCGTGAGGACTCTGATGCTGGACTCTGTACATCCCGAGGATCCACGCTATGACTCTCTACAAAGAGAATTTGGATGAGCTGAAAGCATCCAATCGATGCTTGACAAGAATATCTAAAAAAAAAAAAAAAAAAAAAAAAAAAAAAAAAAAAAAAATTTTTTTTTTTTTTTTTTTTTTTTTTTTTTTTTTTTTTAACAATGTTTAGGACATGTGTTTTTTTCCTCGCCAACAGGACGTGACGTCTATTCCACCGGATATTTTTTTGTCATATCGACGAGCACTTCAACTCTTTCACTTCCTGTGGACAAGCCCAAACGGGATGTACTGTGTGAGACATGTATACAGTCGCGAGGAGAATTTTAGACATTTCGATTGCGTCACAGGATGTTTTGGACGACGCTCTAAAAACTGCTCCTTGCTGCTACTTTCAAAATCCCCGCGCACATCCTGTCTCACGGGTATAAAAACCTCAGCCCGTGCAGAGCAGTCGTTCATATTCAGAATGACTCCTTCTGAAGTTGTCGAATTTATCCTCACTCATTCGTCCCGTGTGGTGGAAGAAGACCATTTTTCAGCACTCTGGGGTGAGAGCGCTTGGCAGATACTACCCTTCCCAATTTACGATTTGTCTGCGCCGGTTGAAAGGCAGGAGCCTGACATCGATTTGCTCTTGGCCATAGACTCCAACTTTCACAAACGGGACCTACAGTTTTTCAAGTTTATTGATTCTGATTTGCCGACCCAGTATTTGCACGTGCCAGGAGACTGGCGATGGAAGACGTGGCGATTTTTTGGTATCCGATGGCTCCAGAAAATCGTCAAGTTCTGGTGGAGAAAGCAATGGATCTTGAGTGAAGAACTGACGTGCCGAGTAGGCCTTGAGATTTTGAATTTCATTTACTGGCAAGATGTTCAACCTCTCCCTTTTCAGGAGCCAAAGGATTGCCCCATATGCCTCAGTCGTATAGTGACTGGTGTAAAATTGGACTGTGGACATTTTTTTCACGCGCAGTGTATTTACCGATGGAATAGGAGGCATAGCACGTGCCCCATCTGCCGACAGGAATTTTAAGGATTTGATTCTGGACTTGAAAAAAATGGGACGAGTTCCCGTAAAAAATGGGACGAGCTCCCTTAATTGGGAGCTCGTCCCATTTTTTACGACTCTAGTTATGCCAAGATTGAATTGTTTAGGTCTTGGATCTCGTGATACTCAAACGTACAGGTGCATGTTGCTCATATTCACATTGTCTTGGCTTTGAGAGAGTGTCCAAATTTTTCGTCCAACAAAATTTGTAAGTTTTGAGGGCTCCAAAAATTCCAATGAGTAAAGAGCAGCAAGACTCGAGGCTTGTCTTAAACGTACAATTTTTAAAAAAAAAAAAAAAAAAAAAAAAAAAAAAAAAAAAAAATTTTTTTTTTTTTAATAATATTGTCTAAAGTTGAACAAGATTTCTCAAGACTCAAACTTCAATTATAATTGTATAATCAATAATCGCCCAAATTAAAAAAATTACCTGGAACGTAATTCAATTTTTTACATCTCGGAATTACATTTCACGTCCTCAACTGTCAAATACAACACATTTCAATGTTGTTTTTTTTTTTTTTTTTTTTTTTTTTTTTTTTTTTTTTCAAAATAAATTACACGACAGCATTTAAAAACAAAACACATTTATTGATTCAAGTTTACATTCAATTATTCTTTACATTTAACATTTAACAACCAGTTACATTACGCACGCTCAAGTTTAACGGCTCGATAAACTTGATTGCTGACCGATTGATATAGGATCCAGTCTTTCGGCCTGTTGTCAAATCCAGAGGCACGTCTGGATCGTCTTCCTGGCACGTCTCTGGCGTCGGATGTATCGCAGGCACTAGATTGTCCAGCGTAGGCATGTCTCGTGTCGTGGGCCATTCATACACCTCGCAAGTTTCTTGTAATTCCATTAAGACGCTGCTGTAGTCGTTTTTTTTCTTTAAGTTGAGCATCATTTGGTCAAAGAGTGTATCCTCTACGTCTGGCTGGAAGAAATCTTCCAACAGAGTCACTTCCTCCGTTTGACTCGCACCTAGGGAGGGAGGCGACTCGAAAAGGACTGGCTCAGATGGACCAGGCATCATGAATTCTGGCGCTGGTGGATCAGGCATCGTAGGCTCTGGCGCTGGTGAATCAGGCATCGTGACTGTTGGCGCAGGTGGATCAGGCATCGTGAATTCTGGCGCAGGTGGCCAACTGATGGGCTCTATGGATGCTAAGGGTTCCACTGGCTCGGGATGAAACACCGGAGGCGGTGGAGGCGGATTCATTCGAGTCTTTTCAGCTGGCGGACCCAATCGAGATCTCTTTGCCGGAGGCTCTAGCATGTGCACGGGTGTGGGAGGCGGTAATTTGTAAGGCTGGGGCTCAAATTCCCGGTGGTCTCGGTAATCATATCCCTCCGGCACCGGGCAGTCTCTCTGGACAATGTCCAAGGTGAAGATTGTTTTCTGTACCGTCATCACCACATACTCGACATGTTCTGGTATACTATAGCGTTTCCATGGCTGAAACACAAAGAGGTCATATTTAAATTGGTCCGTTGGCTTTAAGCTCCTTCGCACCGTCCAAGGCTTTTGGTCATAACTGGAGAGCACGTACAGTTGGAGGGGTGCGTCTGAGGTCTGGTAGACGTGCTTCGTTCCACTCTGCACGATCCTGAGTCCAAACGTAAATCCAAATTTTACGATGAACATATTGTCCATTTGGAATCCCAGCCGTTGGTCTGAATTTTTCAAGTTGTTTCTGTGTGGGTTTTTGATTAGCTTACGGACTACCTTGTCCCATTGCGGCTTATTCGGCGAACAGTGCCGCGCCTCTGACACACACCGCAGGAAATTTTGAATGGCTTTTTTTTTCTCTGTCCACTTTAATTCAAGTATCGAGTAAAACATTCTATAATGCTCTTGCTCCTGAAATGCTATGAATGCGGTGACTCGTCCCATCTTGGCAGCATGTTCAAAGGCATCCAAGTTATCTTCCAGGCTAAGAGAACGGAGTGAAGAGCTCAGGGTATTCGGAAACACATCCATGGTTAGACACGAGTAGAAAGGCTTTTCGATCTCTTGAGTCGAAAGTGAAATTTCTCTCGCGGTGCCTCTGCTTTTATAGCCGAAAAGCAGGATGTGCATCCGTTTAGTGGGCGATTCTATTTAGCAGATGACGTCAAGGGGTGTTTTGCTTCCAAAGGACTTTTCGCACACGGGAATCAAGCTTGACGCAATCGATCTTGAATTGTTTTGGGTAGAAATTTCTTGGCAAGATTTGTGCAATGGCTCAACAAGCTTGATCCTATAGATGATTTCGATCAATTGAAATGTCTCATAGATTTTGAAACTGTTTAACAAGCTGGGTTAGATTTGGCATTTGACTCAGTGGATCATTTCTTGAAGGACTGACTTTATCATGGTCAAAAGGCAACGTTATATACATCCATACAAAAAAAAAAAAAAAAAAAAAAAAAAAAAAAAAAATTTTTTTTTTTTTTTTTTTTTTTTTTTTTTTTTACACTATTGAACAACGGCTCAACTTTTGTTTTAATTCCACCAGTCGTTTACTTTTTCGAATCGATCCGTTTCGAGTTTTTCTTCTTCCAATTCGTGCCAAAGCGGGTGGTTTTGCTTTGGGTGTCTCCTGTTTCTCCAGAAGCTCCAAAAGATTTTCGACAAATTTCGCGTCACCCAATTCATTTAGCACGTCGCAATCGTCTACACTAAAATTTTCCGGTTCATCAGGATTGGGTAGAAGCACAACGTTTGAAAAGTATTTTTTTAAAAACATAAAGGTATTCTCGTGTATAACCCCGATGGTTTTAGATGGTAAATCCCAAGAATGCAAAATTTTAGCGATCCATGAATCTGTTTCAGATATTTTTCTAGCGGCCAGCTGGGTCAGAAACGAGTGTATTTGACCCAAATTAACTTGAACATATTCCACATTCTCGTAATATCTTGGAGCAAACGATTCATCAGAATCATATAGGTAAACCAAACCCATAGTCTTGACGGATTGAGGAGATGGAATCATGACAAATGTTTCTTTGGGATTGAGTTTGTTGCTAAAGGTAATTTCCCAAGGAATCTTTGTTGGTAACAAATCTCCGTCATTATAGTATTCCCATTGGGTTGCAAATACAACGTTAATGTAGTAGTCTGTGTTAAAGTTGGCCATGGTCACAAATCTTGAACAATTCAAAATCAAGATTCGACACTTGCTTTATAATAGCTTAATAATAATAATAAAAAAAAAAAAAAAAAAATTTTTTTTTTTTTTTTTTTTTTTTTTTTTTTTTTTTTTTTTTTTTTTTTTTTTTTTTTTTTTTAACGTAGCCAATGTTTGAGCTTGAAATAAGTGAGGACTTTGGGCTTAAGTACACATGTTATATTTAACTATGGTTGCTTTCAACAAATTGTTTTAGAGTTTCGAAAATGTCAGTGTCTACATTCTGTTTTCCAACATTGACGCTTTGAAGTGCTTGCTCAACAAATTGCTTTTGTTGTTTCAATGTATTGTATTCCTTGTACAACTGTTGGAGCTGCTTAAAAAAGTTTTCCTCCACCGGGTCCTTGTCAACAGTTTGAGACATTTCATCTGTCGTTTGAGTTGTTTCATCGATGGTAAGAATCACTTTAGGTGTTTGAGCCTCTCGTGACATTTCATCCGCCGCCGTCGCTAGAGTCCTTTCCTCAGCAGCAGTTGCTAGACTCCTTTCCTCACCAACAATTGGGTTTGCTCGAATCACGTCTCGAGAATTTTCAAGCCTCACAAGTTGTGAGCCATCATTCAAATTATCTTTCCAAACTTGATTCTCAGATTCCATGCCACTATTGGAAGGTATATTCATCTCTCCAGAGTCGTCCATTATCATTCTATTATCACGTGCACTCTCTATAAACTGTTCTAACCAACTTTCAAATGTTACGCCGGTGGGATGAGGTTTCAGCACATGACAATCACTGTACAATTTACCAAATTTCACGTGTTCGTAAGTCACATTAAATTTTTCAATCTTTAAGATGTATAAAAAATGGTCATACATTGTTGAACTTTTTGATTTTATAATCTCCAATGCCGTTGAAGTATTGATTAGTCTACATCTACTACTAATAGAATGTTGGGCTAATCCTTCTGACAAAATGTCTGCACCCATCACAGATCTGGTGATGACGTAACTAGATTTTGGCAAATCGTAGGGTTTGCTCATTTGACACAGAAAACCAACATCTACCACTCGCCAATAAAGAATTCCATCCTTTCCCACAACACATGACATGGGAGGTGAAGAGTGATCCTTATACAATCTTATCCACATGGTTGCAGAGCTTTCAATCAGGAACGAATTTATCTTTCTGTACAGGCAGATCTGAATTGATTTTTCTATACAGGCACACCTCGACTTAAATAACAGAATCAAAAAAAAAAAAAAAAAAAAAAAAAAAAAAAAAAAAATTTTTTTTTTTTTTTTTTTTTTTTTTTTTTTTTTTTTTTTTACGCTACTGATTTTTAGGAGCTAACCAATTTTATGCATCAGGCGCTTTTGTCAAGAGTCCTACAACTCTCAAAATTTCAACGTTTAACATTTTCAATCTCTCGTCCATCCGTAAAAGTCCTTGCTCCAAATGATTCTTTTGAAATTCCAGGTTTGTGTTGGTTGAAAGCAACAGACGAAGTCGGTTAAACAATGCTTTATCCACCTCGACAACCGATTTATCACTTGAACCAGCAACATTTTCAGACTCGGGTTTGTTTGGAAAAGATTGATCCACCCTTTGAGGTATTTCAGGTGCATGGGATACCGTTTCATACGCAGCCACTCGAGGCATTTCGTTCACAGTCTGAGGCATTTCATACACTTCCAACGAAGGTATTTCATCAGCAGTGTGAGGTACGTCATTGGTATTGGATGTCATTTCATCAGCAAACGGTGAAATTGCTAACGCCGAATCTTGCGTATCCTCTGGCTCCGTAATGATCGAGTCTTCATTCAAAACTTGATTGGCGACATTCGCAGTACTAGTCGAAGGAACATTAATATCTTTAAGGATGATTTTTTCCCGTTGCACATGTTGAATAAACGATGCGATCCATTCGTAGAATGCAGCACCCTCAGGACTGGGATACATTGCAATACAACTCTTGAAAAATTTACAACCCTTTGTGATTTGTAGCGTTGTTTTAAATTTGGCTTCCTGTATCGCGGACAAAAACTTGTCAAGCATCTCTCGCTTCCACCATTTCAAAATGATAATCACAGTGTCTGTATTAACCAACTTGCATCTCTTTAGAATAGAATGGTATAAAGATACCTCGGGTAAAACGTCTTCACCCTTAACAATATTACGTACAATGCATCGGATTTTGTGCAATCTATAGGGTCTATTCATTTTACATAGTACACCCACTTCGACCAGACGCCAATAGATACATCCATCCTTTCCCACAACTCCAGATAGAGAAAGAGAATCGCTGGAATCCAAATACAACTTGAACCACATTGTTGAAGGCTTAACAGGACTCGTGGATCAGAATCAAATCGTTACAAGTTTAATGTGATGTGAGGACCTACCGACTTGCATTTATAAGACTATCATTAAAAAAAAAAAAAAAAAAAAAAAAAAAAAAAAAAAAATTTTTTTTTTTTTTTTTTTTTTTTTTTTTTTTTTTTAACAATGTAATTTAGAATTTCAGAGAGTTTTTAAATCAGAGAGTTTAGAGAGTTTTCAAATCAGAGAGTTTTCAAATTTTTTCATCCTGCAACATTTGCAACTTCTCATTCTTGAGGGCCTCCATGGCTCCTTCAATTCGGTGCAGACTCTCGTTTGCCAACGCGTATGATTCTGTAAACTGTTTAAAATCGTCTTTTATCTCGCGATGGAGGACGTTGTTCTCCTCACTCAATGTTAGCACTTTCTCAATATCAAGTTGGAGTTTTAAAACGACGTCTCTGAAGATTTTTCGCTTAGGAGGTATGCAATCTCGATAAAAGTCGATTTTGTCACGTTTGTCTGGACGTTGGCTTTGCATGTTTATTCCATCACTCCTGTATTTACTTGTTAGATTTCCGAGTAGTGTTACAATATCAAGAAGGTTGTAATGCGCCCAACCGGACGATTCGTAGAACTGTTCACCTAGTCCACAAATCGATCGAAATAGGGATTCGTCTTCCTGAAGCAATGGTTTCACACTCTCCAGGCAGTGTTCAATTTTTAAAATGCATTCTCTGATTTTAAATTTCGCATTATACAGCTCTTTGTCGTAAAAATCAATTTGACATTGCGTAGGCATATTAAATGTTTTTCTGCCGTAGTAAATTGTTTCACACAAATCTCTCGATATTTTTTTGCGGCACTCGGGGCAAGTCTGACGTACACGGACCTTCAACCATAGATCGAGACATGGCCTGTGGAACAAGTGCTTGCAGGGAGTTTCATAAATTGGTTTTAGCAATTTAAAAGAAGTACAACAGATTGGACATTCATCCTCATCCGCATTCATCCTCATCTCCATTCTTCATACAATGTTGGTTAATACAATGCAGAAAAAAGAAATGTTTGCTCCAAGAAATCGAGATGAGTTAAGATCGTAAAGCCTCGATACTGGCTCTTTAATACTAAAAAAAAAATTTAAAAAAAAAAAAAAAAAAAAAAAAAAAAAAAAATCGTTTTTTTTTTTTTTTTTTTTTTTTTTTTTTTTTTTTTTTTTTTTTTTTAAACATTATTCGAAAGGATGAGACACTGTTCAATACAACTTATTTTATTAATCTATTCAAAATGATTTACAGCATCAATGATATATTGGTTTAAAGTACATATTCAGGCAAAGTATCCAGAGTCACAGTCTTTATATCGTGAGCTGGATGATATTTCGGCCACGTGCTCAGGATGTCGCTCCATAATTTCTGTGTCGTGTCGTCTGGTAAGATGAGGGTCGTTGCATTCATGTTTGACAGTTTATCAAAGAGCACTTGGTTCGCAATGGATCCATCGCCAGACTTGCAAACATAACCATTGGTGATTGTAAATCCATCAGAGCGCAAGCAGCAGATGGATCGCGTAGACAATCGTGGGATCATTTGTTCAAGCTTGGCACGACCTGTGTTGTAAAAAAATGGGGAAACAGTCTCTAGACCGAGAGCGTTTCCCCATTTTTTTACCCATCCCTTTTTTGGAAAAAGAGATGGAAAAACCGTGCGTGTTCAAAAAAACGCTTCACATCACGTCACAGTCGTGGGCCAACCAATTTCTGAGAGCACACAGTTTGACGTTGCCACAATTGTTTCTCATGGATCTCGAATGAAATCCACACGACTTTTCAGCATCGAATGGGAGGAGGTCGAATCGTGGGCAACCCCAGGTCGCCAGATTGACGGCGGGTATGTCGAGCTCTTGTAGGAGTTTAGCAGTCGCATCACAACCTTTAAACGCCAGGCGGTTGCCCCCTGGATAGGCTTTCAGGAGCTGTAGGTAGATATTTTGCAGGATGGTTCGGACGTTAGATTGTGGCTGCACAGATTCGTGAGGTCGACTTATCAAGCAAAGTCCATGTACGTTGGCGTAGACAAATTCAGCCGACAACAGATCGAGGTGGCTTTGCGGTGCAGAGTCGATGGAGAAGCCGACACGGATCGGTGGTTCCTCGTTCCTCACCGAAAGAGCAGAGAGTTCTCGCACGTAAAATTGTTGGTTGATCACGTAGCCGTGGAGATGAACAAATCCACAAATGTGAGATTGCTGGGTCATGATGGCTAGAGTTGAAGCGAGAAGAATATGGTTTGGCTCTGGAGAGCTGCTTCTTATATATACTGCTCAAAGGGGATATGACGCATCACATCCTGTGATTAGGATATCCGGTCCTTCCACAAAGCGTGTAGACCCCGTCGAGTTTTAAAACAGTTTGGGTGTGGCGTGACCATTCTTTCAGTGAACTTTCAAATCAAACGTGAGTCATCCAGAGCGAGTGGTTGAGACCCTCCGTGGAAAATAATAGTTTTTGAAAATTGGATCATGTATGTAGTTGTTTGAAAAGATGACGACACAGAAGAATGAGACATTGTTCAATACAACTTTTTTTTATTAATCTATTTAAAATGATTTACAGCATCAATGATATATTGGTTTAAAATACATATTCAGGTAGCGTGAAATACCACCCACTACTGCAATCCAACGGTGACACTCTTCTCGACCGCAAGACTCACACATTCCGATGGGTGGCTCAGGCAAAGTATCCAGAGTAACAGTCTTTATATCGTGGGCTGGATGATATTTCGGCCACGTGTTTAGGATGTCGATCCATAATTTCTGTGTCGTGTAGTCTGGTAAGACGAGGGTCGTTGCATTCATGTTTGACAGTTTCTCGAAGAGCACTTGGTTCGCAATGGATCCATCGCCAGACTTGCAAACATAACCATTGGTGATTGTAAATCCATCAGAGCGCAAACACAGGACAGCAAACGAATTTCTGTGCTGGTAACGGTAGAATTTGGGTGGTGGCTGAGCACGAGACCTCTCACTCAACCTCGAAGGATAGGGCTGGAAGGCAGACTGTCTAGAAAAATCCAATCTACGAGGTGTGCATAAGACCTTTGTCGGACGACTACGAGGCGTATAGAAATTTCTGGGACGCTCCGAGGCAAAGTTATCAGGGGAAGAATTTCTTGGACGCTCTGACATTTTTCGCCACGTGCCATTTTTGCTTGAATCGTGTATCCTATCCGGAGACTCCGTCGAAACGAGTGGATCAACAGGAGGAGGAGTCATGGGTGGCGAGATTAGTGAAATAATTTCTGTGTCCTCGTCTTTTTTGTCATGAGCATTGGTTTGCACTCGAGCCAATGTGGCTGTAAATTCACTATTGTCCTCATCAGTTGAAATGTATGGATGATTGCTGGCCATGATGCTATTCAGTCGTCAAGTTTCCACAGGTCTTTGGGTTGTGATCAATTCAAGCTTAGAGTTTTTTCAGACTTTATTTCCGGATGCTGGAGCGGCAACGAGTGATTTTCAACTGTGTGTGAGCGCCTTTTATACTCGCTGCTCAAAAATTTGAACCAATCACAAGCGACTTCTAAAGATGCTAGTTCCAAGAAATTAATTCTAAAGTTGCGACAGCTCCAAGAAATTTGCAAGTTTTGACAGCTCCAAAAAATTCTGATGAACTGAGATTCTCAAGACTCTACGCATGGCTTTAAATTGCAGCTTCAAAAAAAAAAAAAAAAAAAAAAAAAAAAAAAAAAAAAAAAAAAAAAAAATTTTTTTTTTTTTTTTTTTTTTTTTTTTTTTTTTTTTTAAGCCGAAATTTTTTTAAAGCTAGTCTTTAGATTTTTCAAAGTCTATTTTCAAGGCCATCCAAGTGACAAAAAATCACTAGATACACACTAGTGAGGGGATGATGGGGGGGTACCATCATCCAACTTAAAACTAATTGTAAATCTAAACCTAATTCTAAACAACGCAAAATTTTCAAAGTCCATTTTCAAGGTCATCCAAACGGCAAAAAAAATTCACTAGATCCACACTAGTGAGGGGGATGAGGTACCATCATCCCACTTAAAACTAATTCTAAATCTAAAACTTAAAACTAATTCTAAATCTAAAACTTAAAACTAATTCTAAATCTAAAACTTAAAACTAATTCTAAATCTAAAACTAAATCTAAAACTTAAAACTAATTCTAAATCTAAAACTAAATCTAAATCTAAAACTAAATCTAAAACTAAATCTAAAACTAAATCTAAATCTAAAACTAAATCTAAAACTAAATCTAAATCTAAAACTAAATCTAAATCTAAATCTAAATCTAAAACTAAATCTAAAACTAAATCTAAATCTAAAACTAAATCTAAAACTAAATCTAAATCTAAAACTAAATCTAAATTTAAAACTAATCTAAATCTTAAACATTCTATCCATGGATAGGGTCATGACCAACACATAAGCTCCAAAAAAATATCTCATAGGGGGGTCGAAACCCCTACGGGAACGCTACCTCGGTATTGCTAATGCAACTCCGATCTGCAATATGTGCATCATAGCCGCCGTAGCGACTACGGATTTTCTCGTTGGGCCGAAACCCCTACGGGAACGCTACCTCGGTATTGCCAAAGCAACTCCGATCTGCAATATGTGCATCATAGCCGCCGTAGCGACTACGGATTTTCTCGTTGGGCCGAAACCCCTACGGGAACATGCTCTTCTCGATGACATCGTCGTGATGTCACCATCCTCCCTCTCTCCGCTGGACCGCAGAGTCTCCCCCTCTAATGAAACATTAGAGTTTTTAATTCAGCTATTTCTCTCGATTATCTCCAATTTCTCTCCAATTCTTTAAGGCAACGCTTCTTCTGTCATCTCATGGCTGGAACGTTTTTTAAGGCAACGCTTCTTCTGTCATCTCATGACTGGAACATTCCATCGGGTCGTCTCCACCTGAAAAAAAATACTTACCTGCTAGTCTGGACCTGAAAAAAATAATCTATGCTCATAGCTGCCGAAGCCACTACGGAAACGTTACCTCGGTATTGCTAAGCAACTCCGACCTGCAATATGTGCATCATAGCCGCCGTAGCGACTACGGATTTTCTCGTTGGGCCGAAACCCCTACGGGAACATGCTCTTCTCGATGACATCGTCGTGATGTCACCATCCTCCCTCTCTCCGCTGGACCGCAGAGTCTCCCCCTCTAATGAAACATTAGAGTTTTTAATTCAGCTATTTCTCTCGATTATCTCCAATTTCTCTCCAATTCTTTAAGGTAACGCTTCTTCTGTCATCTCATGGCTGGAACGTTTTTTAAGGCAACGCTTCTTCTGTCATCTCATGGCTGGAACTCTGGAATCCCCATCTGCTGCTGGAACTCTGGAATCCCCATCTGCTGCTTGAACTCTGGAATCATCTCACGGCTGGCACATTCCATCTGGTAAACTCCATCTGAAAAAAATAATCTATGCTCATAGCTGCCGAAGCCACTACGGAAACGCTACCTCGGTATTGCCAAAGCAACTCCGACCTGCAATATGTGCATCATAGCCGCCGTAGCGACTACGGAAGTGCTCTTCTCGATGACATACGTCGCGATGTCATCATCCTCCATCTCTCCGCTGGACCGCAGAGTCTCCCACTCTAAAGCAAACAGTAGAGTTTTTATATTTCTGCAATAATCTGCTGCTGGAACTCTGGAATCAATCTGCTGCTGGAACTCTGGAATCTTCAATATAAATCTGGAACTCTGGAATCTTCAATATAAATCTGGAATACCCATCTGCTTCTGGAACTCTGGAATCATCTCATATCTGGCACATTCCATCTGGTAGTCTCCTCCTGAAATAAAAATGATACTAACCTGGTGGATCCTCGATGAATCTCGTTACGACACATGTTCACAGCTCAATATGATTGCTTTATCGAAAAACTCAATTTAAGCAGCATGCAAAGAAAAAGACATTATCCACTTCCAGTTGGCCAGGCCGGTCGCAGACAATGTTGAAAATTAACACACAAAGGCAAAAGGTATAGGAAAGAGAGCGGCGGTAGCAGCGGTCCCTGCGCACAATCATATTCAGCTGCAGATTCATCCATCGTAACGAGATGACTGTAGAGGCTCTCCATGCCTGGTGACTGCTTGCCAACACAGTGAGGATCCCAGATCTCACCAGCGCTTTTAAACCCAATTTCCAAATTTTTTTTTTTTTTTTTTTTTTTTTTTTTTTTTTTTTGTGAAATTGAGTTTAAAAGAGCCAGCGCGTACCTAGTCACTTCACTCCTCATCCAGAGTTTGAAAGCTCAAGAAGTATTTTGTCATCTCCATCATTTTCCAAAACTTTTTCCTCGAGTCAAGACGTGTCTACTATGTGCTCCTGCGACAGCAAATACTGCTAGATCGTCCCGGCAAAGGATACAGAGAACCACGGCATAACAGACGGCAAATTTTCAGCAAGTCGAATCCAGCGACGGCAAATCGTCACGGCAAATCTTCAGCAAGTCGAATCCAGCGACGGCAAATCGTCCCGGCAAATCTTCAGCAAGTCGAATCCAGCGACGGCAAATACTGCAGATCGTCCCGGCAAATGGTATGGAAAGCTCCGGCAAGGCAGTCGGCAGTCCATTGGCAAGACGAGTCAATATTGGAATCTTTTCTAAGTTCTTCTCCAGGTGCAGTCGCGGCTGCGACTGATTTTCAACCGAGAGTGAGCGCCTTTTATACCCACTTTTTAAGAATTTGAACCAATCAGAAGCGACTTGAGGTTTTTCACAGACTCAACATTTGAATGGCCCCGGATCTGTTGTACCCCCCATGGGACATTTTTTCAAATTCAAGCAAAGTATATCGTGTGGGGTATCAATAGATTCGTCTCGACGAGAAAAATATTTTGGTAGCACCCGGGTCCATCAGACCCCCCATGGAGCAAAGTTGGAAAAAACATTTTCGCAAAGTATATCATGTAGGGTATCATGTAGGGTATCAATAGATTCGTCTCGAAGAGTAAAATATTTTGAGGTCCATGAGACCCCCCATGGAGCAGAGTTGGGAAAAAATTTTCGTAAAGCATATCGTGTGGGGTATCAATAGATTCGTCTCGACGAGAAAAATATTTTGGTAGCATCCGGGTCCATCAGACCCCCCATGGAGCAAAGTTGGAAAAAACATTTTCGCAAAGTATATCATGTAGGGTATCATGTAGGGTATCAATAGATTCGTCTCGAAGAGTAAAATATTTTGAGGTCCATGAGACCCCCCATGGAGCAGAGTTGGGAAAAAATTTTCGTAAAGCATATCGTGTGGGGTATCAATAGATTCGTCTCGACGAGAAAAATATTTTGGTAGCACCCGGGTCCATCAGACCCCCCATGGAGCAAAGTTGGAAAAAACATTTTCGCAAAGTATATCATGTAGGGTATCATGTAGGGTATCAATAGATTCGTCTCGAAGAGTAAAATATTTTGAGGTCCATGAGACCTCCCATGGAGCAGACTTGGGAAAAAATTTTCGTAAAGCATATCGTGTGGGGTATCAATAGATTCGTCTCGACGAGAAAAATATTTTGGTAGCACCCGGGTCCATCAGACCCCCCATGGAGCAAAGTTGGAAAAAACATTTTCGCAAAGTATATCATGTAGGGTATCATGTAGGGTATCAATAGATTCGTCTCGAAGAGTAAAATATTTTGAGGTCCATGAGACCTCCCATGGAGCAGACTTGGGAAAAAATTTTCGCAAAGCATATCGTGTGGGGTATCAATAGATTCGTCTCGACGAGAAAAATATTTTGGTAGCACCCGGGTCCATCAGACCCCCCATGGAGCAAAGTTGGAAAAAACATTTTCGCAAAGTATATCATGTAGGGTATCATGTAGGGTATCAATAGATTCGTCTCGAAGAGTAAAATATTTTGGTAGCATCCCGGTCCATGAGACCCCCATGGAGCAGAGTTGGGAAAAAGTTTTCTCAAAGTATATCATGTAGGGTATCAATAGATTCGTCTCGATAAGAAAAATATTTTGGTAGCACCCGGGTCCATGAGACCCCCATGGAGCAGAGTTCGGAAAAAATTCTTACAAAGCATATCATGTGGGGTATCAATAGATTCGTAAATATTTTGGTAGCACCCAGATCCATGAGACCCCCATGGAGCAGAGTTGGGAAAAAATTTTTCCAAAACCTATCGTCTGGGGTATCAAAAAATTTGTATCGATGAGTAAAATATTTTGATCGCACCCGGGTCCACGAGACCCCCCATGGAGCAGAGTTGGATTTTAAGCAAAGACTTTCCAACAAAACCTATCGTGTGGGGTATCAAAAAATTTGTCTCGATGAGTAAAATATTTTGGTAACCTCTGCTTTCAGTTGTACCTACCACGGTACAATTTTACATTTTCAAGCAAGGTATTTCGTGTTGGGCGCCTATGGACTCGTCTGGATGAGATAAGCATTTGCTGTGCGTCCCGAGTGCCACTAAATTTTCCAAAACTTTGATTACTAAAATATTTATCTTATCCAGACGAGTCTATAGGCACCCAACACGATATACTTTGCTGGAAAATTTAAAATTGTACCGTGGCTGGTACAACTGAAAACAGAGGCCACCAAAATATTTTACTCATCGATACGAATCTATCGATACCCCACATGATATATTTTGTTGGAAAGTCTTTGTTGAAAATACCAACTTTGCTCCATGGGGGTCTCATGTAGTGATGGGCAATAACAGGTATTTTCAAATAACAGGTTCCAGCTGTTACCATACAAAATAATACCTGTTCCAAAATAACAGGTCTAAGGAAAAAAAATTCAACTTTTTTTACATTTGAAAGATAATTTAATTGTTGTTGCTGTAGTTAATTTACGAGAGACTCGACGAAGCATCCGAAGAGAGAGGACGTGTTTCGTTTTTCTCCCTCCGGCCATTCCAGTTACTATCGATACCCCCCAATGCGTTCCTCTTCTACAAGCTCGTTTTCTACCTATTTTGTGAGATAATATTATGGCTTCCTCAAATATGAAATCGAGTAATGATTATACTGATCAAGAAAAATATTCCTCACCCTCTCACTTCTTAATAACCCCCTAGATAAATTCTTCGCTATTATCCAAGCACTGGCCCCATAAAATATTTATTCTCATTCATTCTACTCTGATACCATCCACTTTTATTTTATTTTATTATTATTATTTTTCTTTTTTGCCACGTCTGCCTTACGACTCTTTAAACTTTTGCTAGACGATTACCCATTTCCTCCTAGATCCCCCACATTATACAGCTGTTCGTGTTTATCTAAATACACCCACATGCGCTATGAATCACCCGAAATTCCTTTACTGTTACTATGACCTGTCTTACTTCTTTCTATTATTAATAAATACCATATCTACGTACTACCGTGGTGTAGTGGATAGCACACTCGACTGGTAACCCCAGGATTCTTGGTTCGATCCCCAGCGGAGATACCTTTTTCCTACTTTGTCAATACCAGTATTTTTATCATTATCTTGTTCGTCTATGTTATTCTTTAATTTTATACCTCTACAGATTTTTTCTTTGCTCAATCTATGTTAAATCAATTCCATTAATGTACGTTGCTAATTCACAATATTACCTTTATCATACATCTCGAAACTTTTAAAGTTTGTGTTTTATAGATATTATTAATTTGTTACAACATTGTCATAATAATTACCTCAAAATTCTTAATTAATTAAATACTCAGTATTTTGCAACATATTTTCATATTTTTTCTCTTTTAATCCCTATGTTTTTATTATTAAGATCTTTTCAATTCTTTCCCCGGTCACCCTCCCAAACACTGACTTCAGTGGATGATGCTTCATTTCGGTGTACCGCTGCTCCAAGTACTATCCCTCCCCCCTTATCTTAAATAATACGCTTACTTATTATTTCTACTAATTACAACAATTACCTCCTGATTCATCAAATCCCCCTTTCAACTTAATTAACTAACCTTCTATTATACTTTTATTCACCTTTATATTATTAAATTACTTTTAATTCCATTGTAAACTACTATCAACAATTACTCCCAGCTCGTTCAATTTGGTGCCGCAGTGGTGCCATCTATCGTATCAATTTGCTCACAACACCACTCAATCTCGCTACTCTTATTATTTCTATTAATACTACCAATTACTAAACTTACCCTAATATTTTCCGACTCTTTTTTTTTAATTAATCTTTGCTATACACCAACTATCATAATTAAGATACTATATCCTAACTAATACCCCGTTTATCCCTTCCCCAATCTTTACATTCAAATATCTCACTACTCCACATTTATTAACTCCTCTAACTATATATTTAGTGTTAATTACACAACCTACTTATCCCCAAGTAATTATTAAATTTTTATTGGATTTTTTATCCATCATTATATTTTTTTAACCCCCCATTGGTCATTTTTTATCAAATTATTATTGTTTTGTTATGGTATGCATGAACCAAAAATTTTGTAACACAGCCATAGTGGCGCCATCTCTTATTCTTCTTAAGAAATTTTGATTATTGTACATATTTTCGTCTTTTTATGTTAAACAAGAATATTGCAACAATTTTACAAAGTTTTTTGATCTTCTCAACTGTAAATAAGTGTTTTGCTCTACAATGTACAATCTTGTATTCCCCTACTATGTAACCTCCCCTTTTTTATTTTCTCAATAAATGATTTCTTGAAGTGTGTGATGGATGCCGACGGCTATCCAATCCACATGATGAAAATACCAGATTGACCCACCCCACCCCCCTTGTTATTACATTTTACTTTATTCTCTTCTCGATTAACAGACCCCCTATTTCTAGTTTTCCATTACTATTCGATCGGAGGTGCGTGCCCAGTGCACAGGTACTCCGTTGCCTAAAAGCAACACCACTCGCCCTTGTAGTTAATTTACGTTGCACTAGAGCTGCACAATGGGCTATTGGCGACTGTCTGAGAAACATCCCTGAAAATGATCCGAAGACAAGCCATTACAATTTTGATCCTCTGCAGAGGGGATGGCACCCCTGCTTCGGTAGCCCAACGACCTGCACGCGAAGTCGAGCGCTTTACAGTAGAATAGTTCAATAAGGACCAATACCGCACACCCTTGGTCCCTACGCACACTAATCCAACTGATCACCCACCCGCACACCGACCGCAGCCAGAAATATAGTTTAGAATGGTAAGTATTTTTGTAGCAGATACATATTTTTCTGCTAATTTGACAAAATTAGGAAATACATATTTTTCTTTCTCAGAGTAAGGAAATATCGCGATGTTTTTTCCAGTTATTTTTTAAACAAAACGAAAGCAGTTACACATTAATTTCTCTTTTATTCTCTATTGTTTAGGTTCGGTGAAAAAATTATATTTCGTACTTTTTTATGTATATATATTTTTTTCTTTTTGTGATTATACTTTAGATCGGGTAGTTTAAATTGGTTGAAAACACTTGAAAAGCATTTTCGTTAGTGTAATTAAATATAATGAATAATAATAGATACAATAATTTTTGTTACAAAATACAGTTCTTTTTAATGCATTTTTAGGAGAAATGAGTGAAGCAGAAAAAAATTCTTTTACAAAATTTGCCTCTTTCTAACAAGCATAAAATAATTTAGAAACAGATTTATTACTTGTTTCTAAATAAAAAAGATATAGGAGTTCCCTATTACATTCTGTTTGACGATATAACCAGAATCTTTTCATTTCTACGAGAGAAAAAGAAATGGAACTTCATCAATATTGATATAAATTAGAAATTTTTAAAAAAATTAATCTCTGAATTTAAAATACAACATAGTGTATTATTATTTTTAAATAAAAACAATTTAGGAATAGCACATTATATTCTGTATATTTGACAAAATAACCTGCATTTTTTCATGTTATATAAAGAAAAGAAATAGGGCTTAGTTGTCTTCTAGAATTTTAAGTTGACAAAAATGAAATTAAATATAACCTAATACCTAAAAATAATCTAACTGCATGCATTGCAACCTCGTCGCAATTTTTTAACTAGTTCGAATAACATCATTTGACAGTTTTAGGCTAAAAAAGTATTTATATTAAAATGTAATTGATTGAGCTTTACCAATTTGCACCAGATGAAACATTTAGCAAATTAAATATAGAGCATAATCCCAGGCTTTTAAACATTTTTTTAAAGTAAATATTCAAAATTAGCATCAGTAAACGAATTTAGCATAATTTTTAAAGAAGCAAGTCTTTTTAACAATTCTTAACTTTTCTTGGATTATTTAAATAATATTTTTCTTTCAAAACAATTAGCACATTGATATCAAAATATCACGTACTATGTAGCCTTAATGGTAATTTTAATGTCAAAGAAAAATTCAAAACAAGAAAAGGAAAAAAAAGAAAGAAATTGGTCAAATTAACTGTAATAGATTTTTCTCTTTACTGCAGAATATTATCATTTAAAAATATATTATTTATTTTCTTCAAAAATTCAAAGTAAATAAATTTTTTAAGCAACAAAATAATAGGCAATTCCAGAGGGACATCTATTTCTATGCGAGTGGACAAAATTCAATGCAAAAATCACTCTTCAAAATAGAACATTGATTGAATTATTACAACAAATAGCTACGAGGGAAATAAAGGACACGCCTTCATCTCGACCTCGAAAAGGAAGCCGCCGATAGCGCGAAAGCCATTCTATTTAACGCAAGAACAAAATTCAAACGGTTTTGGAAAGAGAAAAGTTCATTATTTTATTTTTTATGTAAAACAAAAAATCGATATTTTTGTCCAAATCAGCCAAAAAAAGGTAGTCGGACACCTTAATATTCAAACAAGAAAAATATATATAATCCCTAGTGAAATAATAGTTTAATCATTTGACCTAGAAAGGAGTTCTTTGTATGCTACTTCCTGGCGAATGAACTTTAATTATTCCTCCCTAAATATGAAAGTTATCGATTACTTATTAGTTCATAGGATGTGATTCCAAATTTCAGGTGTAGGTCAACAAGTAGATGTGAGATACGGAAGGTGACCTGGCCTGCCTACTTACCAACCTCTTCATCGGGCGTTGTTTGTTTAGGGAAGCTTTTGTATCTACTCCTTCCAAAATTGGCAAAGACTATCAACACATTAACTTTTCGTAATTTATTCAATGTATTGTTATTAGAGAAGGTACATTTTTTGAAGAAAAGAAGTTTGCCTTTTTCAGTGGTTTAAAAAAAATTTATAAAAGCCAGTAAAATATTGAATAAATAATGGAATATTGATTGGATTTAAATATAATTAAAAGTCTCAAAATTATTAATGGTTTAAAAAAGAAAAAACTCAGAAATGATTCCCGAAGGTTTTTAAAAGTCTATTTTTGTAAATTACCCACAGACATTTTTAATATTTTCTGTACTACTAAATGCGTCCAGGGGTAATAAATGTATCATTTAACGTAAAAAACTATTTAAATTATTAAAACGAGTTTGATATTTAAAACTAAACGTTCATTTAAGAGTTATGCTTAAGGTAAAACATATGCATTCACAAGGATCAGTTTTAAGTGCAAATAGAATAGAAAGATTTATTCTTTCAACATTCATAAAATTATGTCGAACGTTTCTTTTCCTCCTGCTTTTCATTTTAAATGTCATTTAAACTAAGAAATTTAAAATATTAATGGAATCACTAAACTAAATATGTGTTCATTTTCTCGTGTTTCATTTTCATTTCAGGCGTCGGTTCAATTATTAAATTATGAAGAAAATTAAAGAAATAATGCAGAAAAAAGAAAAATCTCTTCTAATTGCTTAATTATTAATTAATTGGAAGAAAATAATTAAATTATGAAGAGGCTTTATAAACTTAATGTATAGAACTACTATAGAGAAAAATCTAAAATTTATTTTAAGATAAATAATTTGTAAAAAATGTTTTAACTAAATACAAACCAAAAGTTATATTATTTTTTAAAACATTGATTATTTAAATGCAATTATCCTTTCTTTACTTCTAAAACTTTTAATTTCTTGAATTAATTTATTAATGTTTTGAAAAGACAATGGAAATAATACAAAATATAACGGGGCTGTTCACTTGCGAGACTTTGACTTACACATTTTGAAATTTGACTAGCACATTTAAGAAAGACAAACAATATTTGTAAAAAGGAAACAATTTCATTTATTTATTTTTAGTAAATCAAACTTAAAACTACTGGAAAATTAATTTTACATTAAAAAATAGAATTTCAATGTATACATACTGTAACCATTATTAAGTTTTTCAATTTGACTTTTAACAATAAAATCTGAATGCGAAGCACAATTGCATATTACTTATTAATTTGGCACTGATTGGTTTAAAATAACAGATAAAAAATATGCATTAAAAATGGGTGAATGATATGTATACAGAAGAATGATTATTCTGTCATATAATTTACATACAGAGTTTACAAATCAATAGTGGCTTATTTCAGATAATAATCTCGTCTCTTTTTAGATCTCTTGTTATGGATATTGTATTTAGTACTTAAAGATATAGTACTAGATATAGTACTTATAGATATAGTATTTATAGATATAGTATTTATAATTTAGGAAAATTTAAAATAAAATGCATCAAACATGTCAAATAAATGTAGAATATAAAGAATTTGACTGGAGAAATTTGAACTTACTCACTTAGTTACTAGTTACTACATTACAACAAATAGCATTTTATAGAAATTGTTGCTTGTACCGCAGGGCTGAAAGCCCATATATATCAAGACGGAAAAGTGCAAAAACTGGTAACAAATAAATTTCATTTTTTAATTTTTTTTCAGGAATAATAAAATTCTTTAATTACCAATTGTTTTTAACGAATACAATTTTTATATTGAATTGCTTCTACGCCGAGAAAAAGTTAATTAAAGTGAATTGTTTATTGTTGTTCCATGAGGGGTCTCATGGTCCCGGTCCCACCAAAATATTTTACTCATCGATACGAATCTATCGATACCCTACACGATATATTTTGTTGGAAAGTCTTTTTTGAAATTACCAACTTTGCTCCATGGGGGATCTCATGAACCCGGTCCCACCAAAATATTTAACTCATCGATACGAATCTATCGATACCCCACATGATATATTTTGTTGGATAGTCTTTGTTGAAATTAGTACCAACTTTGCTCCATGAGGGGTCTCATGGTCCCGGTCCCACCAAAATATTTAATTCATCGATACGAATCTATCGATATCCTACACGATATATTTTGATGGAAAGTTTTTGTTGAAAATACCAACTTTGCTCCATGGGGGATCTCATGGACCCGGTCCCACCAAAATATTTTACTCATCGAGACGAATCTATCGATACCCCACATGATATATTTTGTTGGAAAGTCTTTGTTTGAAATCATCGAGTCTCGATAATCTCAACTCATCAGAATTTTCTGGAGCTCTCATAACTAGTAATAGTTTGAACTCTATCCAGCGTTGTGAAAGAATTGACACCGTGCAATGAATATCTATTTTTTATAGGTTAATTAAAGTTTGAAATTTTTAGAAATTTTCTACGCCTTGAAGTTGACCTCCATACAACTTGAAAAGGACACCCTCGAGACGGAGTTTGCTCTCCACCCAATTCTTGAATCCAATGGAAAAAAAATTATCACCATTTCAAAAACATCACGTTTCACTTCTTACTTGAGTAGTATATAAGGCACAGCCTTTTCAGCCTTCAGATCATTCAGAACCAGCGCTTCACCTCTGCCAGTTCTCTCTGCTCTTCCAACCATGGCTGAAAAGAAGTTTGAAATAGCGGAAATTTTGCTGTCTTCTTCGGACGAAGACAGCTTGCCGGAATTGGATCTTCTGCAAGCAACTTCTCCATCGCCTCCAACTCCCACAGCTATGGATATTCACTTACAGAACCTGATTTCTCCGTTTCCTCTCTCACCTGAGCCTCAGTACTTTGAACCCGTGTCACCACCCATGCCTGTGGCTTCAGCACCTGTCAAGATACTCAAACCAACTCCACTCTCCTTTGTCCCGGTGGCCCCTTCTCGAGTACATCCGGCCAAAATTCCGTTGGTCTCGGCATCAGATTACAGATCCCGAGAGAAACGAATCTCCAGCTCTCCTCCTCGCATCTCCAAATCATTTAAAGTATCGACAACTCCACCCTCTTTTGTCCAGGCAGCTCCTTCTCGAGTACAACCAGCGAAGATTCCCGTGGTCTCAGCATCAGATTACAAATCCCGAGAGAAACGAATCTCCAGCTCTCCTCCTCGCCTCTCCAAATCATTTAAAGTATCGACAACTCCACCCTCTTTTGTCCAGGCAGCTCCTTCTCGAGTACAACCAGCGAAGATTCCCGTGGTCTCAGCATCAGATTACAAATCCCGAGAGAAACGAATCTCCAGCTCTCCTCCTCGCATCTCCAAATCATTTAAAGTATCGACAACTCCACCCTCTTTTGTCCAGGCAGCTCCTTCTCGAGTCTACAAGACATTTAAGAGACCAAAATCTCCAGTCTCGACGTCCAAGCATTCCACCTTTCCTCCTCGCCTCTACAAGCCATACAGACGACCAATAACACCATTCTCGAGGCCCAGAAGATTGAAAACACCCATCTCCAGATCCAGGCTTCCCACCTTTGTCACCTCAAGGCCACCCCAGAAATCCAGCCGCCGCTCTGCTCCTTCCAGCACCAAAACCTCAAGCCAGACACTAGTGGAATCCAACGCCTCGAGGACTCTGAAAACTTCCCCCCCACCTTCCAAGTCCAGCGACGCTCGTCCACGCTCACCCTCACCAACCTTCGGAGAGACGAGCCAGGACACCGCCTATCCTCGTGACACTTTTGAACGTAGGCGAAGGACTGATTTTACAGGGCGGCATTCACAATCCTTTGCAGTGCTGTGCATGCGGAATGACGGACACACGCTGACCAATGGTTACATATATCATGTCACGGATGGACCCACACGCCCTCAGCTCTTGTTGGCGCAACTCTACGAAATGCGGGTCCGTTTTTTAGTATGCACGGACGCCATAACAAAGTCGAAATGGGGCGAGGTGCTGACGAAGTTGCCGAATTATCATCCATCCAAGGAGCTAAAAACGGTGATATTGAAGGTAGATCCCAACGTAGCCTCAACCAGGTGTCTAGAGTGCTTGAGGGAAGAGTGCCACAGATGGATTGCCGTGACGAAAGGCATTTCAAGCTTTTTGCATTTGGGAATGGAACCGATCCCACATTGATTGCGAGCGTTTATTTCTGTATTACGCTTGTATTTAATATATATTATTATTATAAAATATTTTTGTATTACGCTTAAGAACAAAAATAAAAATTTTTTTTATGAATCCATGTCGTCATCTTTGAATCAAGTGATGTGTTCAAAGAGAACGTAGATTTCGTTAAAAATCTAGTTGCATCAACCGTCGAAGAACGAAAAGCCCGCGAAGATAACGAAAGTGCTAAAATAGAATTAGAAAAAATTAAGCTCGCACAGCTAGAACGCCAAATCGAATTAACAAGCCTTCGAAACACTCCTAGTGCCAACCTGAACTCATCTAGAAATTCAGACGCAAGTGAAGATGGTCCCGATATCGAAAGAATTATTAGAAGCGTCCGAACACTTAGCATGCCTGTGCCGACAAGACCAGAGAACTACAGTTTATTTTTTCAATCTCTTGAACGTTCGTTTACCACAAAAAGAGTACAGGATGAAATAAAATCTGAAATATTGATAAATATTTTAGGCGAAAAAGCAAGTCACGTTTTATTACACATTTCAGAAAATGATCTCCGAGATTATGAAAAAGTCAAAAATGCCGTTTTGAAACAATTTCAGCCAACACCACACGAATGTTTAATGAATTTTCGAAAATCTCAACGCATGCCTGATGAATCGCACACACAATTTGCTTCACGATTAACAACATCCTTCGAGTATTATTGCAAAATACGCAAAGCAACTGACTTTAAAACATTATCCCAGTTAATTATTGCCGATAAACTCTATTCAACATTAGATTATGAAACTCAATCGCATATTGCCATAATTCAAGGTGAAGAATGGTTAAAACCTCCAGAACTTGCTCAAAAATGTGATATTTTCTTTACGTCAAAACGAAAGTCGCTAAGTGAAACAAAATATAATGAACAATCCTTTAACCACGGACAAAATTTCAGAAGAAATCAGCAGAGTCCAAAACACTACCGTCAACAACCGTTCGACAACAAGCAAAAAAATAACTCATTTCAAAGCTTTAATCGTAATTCATATGAGAGAAATTCTACAGAATACCAATCACGAAATAATCCGCGCGAAAACTTTCCCAGAAACGAAACTAATTCGAATCGTAGATTTAACTCAAATCGAGACCCTGTTTGCAAAGTCGAAGCTAAAATATTTAATGAATCTAAGCATGAATTACAATACGAAAAAATTTTCGTTAATGATAAACTAGTCATTCAATCGTTAGTTGATTCCGGAGCCAATATTATTTGCGTACGGGAACACTTAATTCCCCCAAAACAAAAAGTGTCGGAACTGTTCAATTAACTTGTGCTTTCGGAAATGAAGTACAAGCTGAACTTTCAAAAGTAAAATTATCGCTTCCAAGTTTTCGTAAAAACCCTATAACAGTAACGGCAGCCGTTTGTAAAAATCTTTATTGTGATTTAATAATTCCACCAAATATTTTGGATGATTTAAATGAAGCAAAAAAAGAATATGATCGAATTTCAAAAGAAAATATGATTTCTCCTTATTCTAAAACTAAATTTCCTTTGCATAAAAACGAACAACAAAATACTTCTAAATTAAGCTCAATGTCTAAAAAAGAAAATCAAATTACTTCTTTCATTTCAGAAAACGATAATTTTTCTCCTCCACTTTCTAAAACTAGATCTGACAAGGATGTAATACAGTCGCGTAAGTTAGACGAAGGTCAGTCATTCTTTGAGATTGAGAATAATAATGAACCACTCCCTTTTCAAACTGAAACCGAAAATTTGTTATGCGAATGCAAAAGTACTTCTACTCAAAATTTATTTGAAAAACAAATAAATGAATTTGATTCAATGACGTATGCGCGTAATAGGAAAGCGGAAACTGCCAAATCACGTGATCAGAGTGCTCGTTCCGATGTAAATAAATAAACCGAAACCGATATATTTTCGTCAGCCGAAACAGAAACAAACTATTTTAATTCTTCAAATCCGGAAAATAAAGAGATTAAAAATGCGTTTATTGAAAATACGGATTATCGTTTATCTAATATAAATATAGTTAACGCCGATGTTGATTTATCTCATTTAAAATCCGATACGCGTGCCGAAATTGAACAACTTATTAAATCTTATAGACCAAATAAAATTAAGAACACTAATTATGAAATGCAAATTTTTCTTCAAGATGAAATGCCAGTTCACCAACGTCCGCGCCGCCTATCTATTTTCGAGAAATTAGAAGTTAATAAGCAAATTAAAGAAATGTTAAACAAAGGTATAATTAGAGAAAGCACTTCAGATTATTCTGCTCCAATAGTCTTATGTAAAAAACAAGATGGCTCAACTCGCATTGCGATTGATTATCGATGTTTAAATAAGAAGTTAATTAAAGAAAGATTTCCACTCCCAATTATGGATGACATTTTCGATAGACTACAAGGTGCTTCAGTCTTTACAAATCTGGACTTAAGGGGTCACAGTACCTTTGCAACAATTTTTTAAAATAAAGGTATAATCATTCATTTTGAGGATGCTTTACATGCTCATTTAAGTTATAATTAATAATTTATCTTCAAAAAATGATTAAACCGCTTAATTTTTTGTAAATTTTAAAAAAAGTTGAAAAAATTTTAAATTTTTAAATCCCTAAGGCTTTTTTATTTTAACATATTTTCAAAAATTTTTTTATTCATAGTGCTTGCAATATTTATCTTAACAATTTTGCGCATTCATTTGTTGATATATAAATTAGAATATTTTTTATAGATTATTTTGTAAAAAAGTAGAAAAAAAAGAGTAAAAATTCCTGTTAGGTATATATAACAAGCCGTAAAAATTGTAATACCTCATAAAATGCTTATTCCATGCACCGTCTAAATAAATGTATTATACTCAAGATAAAAAAGTTTACTTCAAAGCTTTATCTTAAATAGAAAAAAATTCTTAGGGATTTAATTAAGATTAAGACACAAAATTATCATCTATGCGAAAAAGCACTTTAAAGTCAGACTGCTGGGCAAGTTTCTGTATTAGAACAATTTAAAATCATTCATAACTTTTTTAAAAATGTAGATAGGGAGATGAATTTTTTTTATACATATGAAATACTTTGAAGTTTTATTATAAGCAATAAAAAAAAATTGGTATTTTTGTCATTTTTTGGGTACTGTGACCCCTTAAGAAATACGTTTCACCACGTAGACATTCATCCTCAAAGCCGCAAATACACTTCGTTTGTGACACCAGATGGACAATTTGAATTCAACAAAGTTCCTTTTGGTCTTTCCAATTCACCAGCAGTATTTCAACGATTTATACAAATTGTTTTTCGAGAACTCTTAGAAGACGGGACATTGATCTTATATTTGGACGATGTGATTGTTCCATCAGATGATGAGTCCGAAGGTCTTCAAAAACTCCAGAAAGTTTTCAAAGTAGCTTCCGACTATGGACTAGAATTTAATTTCAAAAAATGCAATTTCCTGCAAAGAAAAATTACCTTTCTTGGACATATTTTAGAAAATGGTATGATTAGTCCCTCAGCAGAAAAGACAATAGCTGTTTTAAATTTTCCAAAGCTCCAAACTGCTAAAGATGTACAATCATTCCTAGGCTTAACAGGATATTTTAGAAAATTTATTAAAGATTATGCAATTATTGCACGACCACTAAGTGATCTTCTTAGAGACAACGTTCCTTTTCATTTTGGCCCAGAACAGCAACAAGCTTTCCAAACGCTGAAACAAGCCTTATCAACTGAACCAGTGCTACACCTTTTCAAGCAAGGCTCACCTTTACAGCTTCATTGCGATGCATCGTCAAAAGGAGTTGGCGCAATTCTGTTCATGCAATCTGATTTAGATGACAGCCTACATGCTAAACTCCTACAAGAGCTCGACATACCCGCCGTCAATCTGGGGACCTGGGGTTGCCCACGATTCGACCTCCTCCCATTCGATGCTGAGAAGTCGTGTGGATTTCATTCGAGCTCCATGAGAAAAAATTGTGGCAACGTCAAACTGTGTGCTCTCAAAAATTGGTTGGCCCACGACTGTGACGTGATGTAAAGCGTTTTTGAACACGCACGGTTTTTCCATCTCTTTTTCCAAAAAAGGGATGGGTAAAAAATGGGAGGGACGCTCTCGGTCTAGAGACTGTTTCCCCATTTTTTACAACACGGGTCGTGCCAAGCTTGAACAAATGATCCCACGATTGTCTACGCGATCCATCTGCTGAATAAAATGTCGAGTGGTGGGGTTTGACATTTCTCACCATCCATGCGATGCAGTCAATCGAAAAAATAGCTAAGCACCGTGACCTTTGCAAAAAAACACACAAACGCAAAACGACCCTGGATGTAGCATCCCTGGAGGACGCCGGGGATTCACTCTATGATAGCCAAATGATTCAATCTATTTTTTTAAAATGTATTTCGTCACACATGTCGGATCAAAAATTTCGATTTCAAGCCAAGCTCTCCAACTCCTTACAGTGCTACGACATGTTGTTTCAACAGCAGCGCCGCTCCACCCATTCTTGGCTTCCATCCCATAAAAAAAACACATTTTCAAACACATCCTGTGTATCACTTCCTGCCTGAGCAGTATATAAGGCAGAGCCTTCAGATCATTCGGAACCGTCTTCTCGAGACTAGAGAGACATTTTTGACTCTATTCCAAGCCGAACCTGATTCCAGAATCCGAATGTCGCCACCCGAAGTTTGCTTGCCTCGCAGCCCCCAGAGTGGAGCCCATGTGGACGTTTGCGGCGAATTCACGTGGATGGTCTTGCCCAACCAACGAAAGATCCCACTGGAAATTTCCTTTGCTCCCGTCTGCAATCCGGACCAAGTCTACATTCTGGTCATGCAGTTTCCAACCGAGTTTCATTTCCCCGAGGAGAGCGTCACCCAGACCCACAGCCTCTTTTCCAACCTCCAGTTGCTGCATCGACGTGGCCGATCCCACTGCGTGGACATGGTCGTCCCTCGCGTCTTTGAGATGGAGCCGGGGAGCTGGAGACACGTCCTGAAGCACGTCCTCACCTTGCTAGACTTGGATCACCGCGTCTTGGGCGTCCGATCCATGACGCAGAAAAAGTTTTTCAAGACAGAACTGGGTCTGCCCCACGTGCGTCGCATCTCCTGCAAAGGTCACAAGATGTACGTCTGCCTCCATGCACACACGCTGCCCGTCCCGTTCAACTGCACCGCCACGGAAGCGAGAACGATGGCCGTGGAACAACTCTATGCCCAGAAGGGAGTCGCCATCGAAGTTCTACACGAAACGAGACACGTGTTGAGCAAGATCCTGTGGAAGGAGCTGCATCCCCAACCCCCAGCATCCTCCAAGCGCTCCAAGAAGAAAAAAAAATGTCACGTCCACCCATCCGTCTGTCAAAAAAAAGCGTCCACCCTGTAAAAAAATGTGTTTCTATGAATAAAAATTTTGCTTTTGGAAAAATGAACCCGTGTCTGTCTCCATTCCTTTCGCAGGGATTCCCAAAAAGTCTCCCACACGGTATCCATGGCGCAGGAGCCCTCGACGGCTCTCGACTCGGTTGAACGGCTCTCTGCCTAGCAATCCTGGAGGAACCCCCAGGGATTCACTCCATGATAACCAACTTTCACATCCAAAGGTTGCATTGAAAACGTGTCTGCCTCGTCATGTCACAGGGGGTCCACTGAAAAAGGTCTTCAACAAGGCGTCAATGGCGGGAGCCGTCAAACCAGACCCCTGATTCGGTTTGACGGCTCTCCACGGCTCTACGCCTACTCGACACGCAGTCACTCGAAAAAATAGATAAGCACCGTGACCCTTGCAAAATAAAATTGAAAACGCAAAACGACACAATAAATAGTCTTAAGCCTCGGTTCTCACTGCTCTTTTGTCGTGACACCATGATTGGAAACGTTCTCACTGCCCTCTCGTGAAGCAGTCCATTGTGTATGTGAAATGGGTGACCACCCCAGAGAGAAAAGCCATGTCCAATGCATTTTCAAGGTGTCCAAGGGGTCTGCACCCAAACGCCCAATGTTGGCTTTGCGTGTATTTTAAAAAAAATGGGACGAGTCCCCAATAAGGGGGACTCGTCCCATTTTTTTTAAATAAATGGCTTTTGACATAGAGTTAGATTTCGTGTCGGCAAAGGGGACACGTCCTGCGTCGACGCGTGCGCAACCAATCGTCCAGACACTGTGTGTGAAACACGTGCTGGCAACGAGTTTGATGAGGCATGTCCAACATATCATCCAAGCAAATCGGGCAAGGCTCGGGTGGGGTGTAGTACCACTTCTCAAAAGGCAAGGAAAACAGACAATTTCGAATTTCGCTGGCTAGGCGAATCCGCAAATCGTCTGTTATGAGATAACCTTTCCTAAACCAATCAAACACAATGTTTATCAACCATCTCATCCCGAAGCGATTAAAGCATCGGAAGGCTGGGCTTGAGGTACTCAAATCATTGTGAAGATCCTGCAACTCTTGATCCATGAATAACTTGAAATCACCCCTCACCCGCCTCACATCGGAATAGCCTTCCGGGTCGAGGAATAGAAGCACTGGATGCGCCTCGTCCCCCAATTCCACGACCTCCGGCTCTCCCATCTCCAACACCTCCCGAGGAACGCTACCGGATGGAAGCGCCCGACCCGCTGGAACGAGATTTCTCACAATAAAAAGATTTGCCATCTGAAATCGACTCTATGTCAAAAAATATAACTGCTCCTCGGCGTGCAAGCCCTTTTTATAGACACACAGAGGGCGCTCCAGTCGTCCTGAAATGTTTTAGAAAATGCCACGTGACCTGAAAAAAATCACACGATGCATTTCCAGAAAGTCACGTGACAGGACATTCGATCCACCTCACCGGATGCACTTTCAAGAAATCGAGCGACACATTACATCCGCCAGATGCACTTTTAGAATATCACCGGATGTATTTCCAGGAAGTCGAGCGACACATCATATCCGCCAGATGCACTTTTAGAATATCACCGGATGTAATTCCAAGAAGTCGAGCGACAAAACACTTTCACCAGATGCACTTTAAGGATATCACGTGACAGGACATGATTTCGAAACCACATGGATCCAGAGGATGGGGCACCGAACCCACTTGAAATCTTTGAGAGGGTTGCGTCACGTGAATCCTTTGAAGGGGTGGACAGCTTTCCTGGACCTGGCTCAGACAGTGTGAGAGCGACTCTGTGGCTTTGCGTCACGGGGCTCTGGGATCTGGGGGGTTGTGAAAAGAATGGAATGGAAAGGTCAATGCCCCAAGGACATTGAGATGTTTGGACAGCTTTCCTGGACCTGGCTCGGACAGTGTGAGAGCGACTCTGTGGCTTTGCGTCACGTGGCTCTGGGATCTGGGGGGTTGTGAGATGAATTGTGATTGAAAAGTCAATGACCCAAGGGCAGGTGGATGTTTGGATAATGCATTGAAAGTGTGTCTCGAGACTCGAGGCTCGGCTGGAAAAAAAATTATAAACCGGAAGTGGGCGTGGCCAAATGACAACTCAAAACTTGCATTTCGAAAATTTCAAATTTTGTCTCGACCCAAATTTTGCTGGACCCAAATCTGTGGCCGAGTGAAATTTTTTTTAATAAAACCGGAAGTGGTGGAAAGGTAACGACTGCTTAACATTTGGATTTCGAAAATTTCAAATTCAGTCTCGAGAAAATTTTTGCTCAACCCAAAATCTCCGGACGAGTGAAATTTTTTTTTTTTTTTTTTTTTTTTTTTTTTTTTTTTTTTCAATTTTGTAATAAAAAAAAATTCTAATTTTTAATTAAATAAAAAATTCTTATTTGTAATTTAAAAATGCTCGTATAGCTCTTCTACCTGAATGCACACATCTTGCACACTTTAAAAAATATCGTTTTTTCATAATACACGCCTTCACCAACCCATAAAGCGTGGGAACTATCGTTTCAAACGATGAAATATAATAGATAAAAAAAATCCAACCCAAAAATCTGCTCCAGGATGACAGACCCAGGTGCCATGGATGACCCTGCACTTGTCCAGTGTCTCAAAGTCATTTTTTTTTTTTTTTTTTTTTTTTTTTTTTTTTTTTTGTGGATTGTACTAGAGTGACGGTGTTGAACCAGTAGTTACAGTGACAGACATCTCACACATGTTTGTGATGTGTACTGTTGACGCGAATTGTCTTCTCAAATTTGCCACTTCTTCAGCCTGAGTTGTAATTTTTCGTAGAAGTGTTTCAATTTCGTCTTGTTTCTGCTTCTTCAAGTTTATAATTTCCGTCTCCAGCTCGTCAATCCGACGTTTCAATACATTTCTTTCCGATACGTTTTCTGCATTGATTCGTTGCATCTCCACTCTTTGCTTCTCCCTCATGTACTCTACGACACTCATCTGACGGGCTTGTGGTTGACTCAACGTATAATAAGCATTTGCCATGCGTTGGCGCAAGGAATTTCCCTTTTGAATCTGAAACATCATGAATTGTTCGTGATTCGAAAATGTCGGTTCACCCCCCGTGGGTTGGACGCGCATCACGTCGTTCTCAAACCAAAACGCTCCGAAATCTCCCTCTGGATGAGGCGCCCAATCCCATCGCAATTGAATACAACAGTTTGGAAGCGTCATAATCTCAGACACTTTTACGCTATACGTTTTGTAATTTGAGCCAAATTTTTCACACTTCCAATCCAGTACGAGTTTATCACGAAGTTTTCCGTTGAGCCACGTCATCACGCCGTGGCGCCAGAAACTGGCCATGGACATGACTGAATGCTCGTGTAACGGGCGATTGATGTAAAAATGTCCACCTCGCCCCACACCCGGCTTCTGAGATCCTGAGCATTGGGCTTTTTCGCTCGATACGTAATGAATGGTATTGGCCAAATGCATGGACGACATCATTTTTTTCTGACCTTTGCAATAGCGCTCTTTGGCATGAGATTGTTCAATCGACCTCCAAACCTTCAGGTAGGCGGCTCGATCTTGAACAGCCACAATCATGTGGCGATGCAATTTATTAGAAGCAATGGTATTCTTCTTTGGAATCGAGCAGCCGTCGCACAAGCACCAAAAGGTCGACACCACCAGTTGACCCTCGTCAAACACGGACATTTTTTGTTTGAAACTGGCAAAGGCGTAGGATCGAATAAACACGTGATAAAGTGTCCAGGAGTTGGAAAAATACATTCGAAACAGGGCCGCGGCCTCGCGTCCCAAATTGCTTTCGTCGTTGAACGGGTAAAGGGAACCCGTGTTGGTCAATGCTCGAAAGTCGCCGGGGTAGTTGTCGTAAAATCCAACTTCTTGTAAATCTGTGTCGAGGACTCTATGTTTAAGTTTGCGACGTAATAATGAAGGGTCAAAAGATTTACATTCACATAAATCGGAAGTGGCAGAATTGATTGCAGAGGCAGTGCTGGTTCCAGCGGTGGCGTTGTCAGTGTGGCTTAAACATTTTTTTTGTCGTTTTTTATTCCTCCTTTTGAACGATTCAAAACATTCTTTTCTGTGAATGTCGTCTTGAGTCGAATTTGAAAATGTATATGTTCCGCAAAAAATGCATTCAGTTTCTTCATTTAAACCATGTTCGGAACGGGAATGAGTCTCCCGATACTCTTTAAATAACAACTTTTCAACCTTTTTAACGCAATGTGGACATGTGATGATTTGCTTGTCCCAATATCGGTATGCGAAATACATATTCCTATCTGGTTTTGCTTTCAGATTCATCTTGATGAGGCGTTCAAAGTTCAAATACGTTCAAATGCTTCTCAGTGATGGTTAAAGCATCGTTACTCGATCACAATCTAATGGAGAATTGTCAAGACGCTGGCTTAGATATACCGCTCTACACAAAAAAAAAAAAAAAAAAAAAAAAAAAAAAAAAAATGACTTTGAGACACTGGACAAGTGCAGGGTCATCCATGGCACCTGGGTCTGTCATCCTGGAGCAGATTTTTGGGTTGGATTTTTTTTATCTATTATATTTCATCGTTTGAAACGATAGTTCCCACGCTTTATGGGTTGGTGAAGGCGTGTATTATGAAAAAACGATATTTTTTAAAGTGTGCAAGATGTGTGCATTCAGGTAGAAGAGCTATACGAGCATTTTTAAATTACAAATAAGAATTTTTTATTTAATTAAAAATTAGAATTTTTTTTTTATTACAAAATTGAAAAAAAAAAAAAAAAAAAAAAAAAAAAAAAAAAAAAAATTTCACTCGTCCGGAGATTTTGGGTTGAGCAAAAATTTTCTCGAGACTGAATTTGAAATTTTCGAAATCCAAATGTTAAGCAGTCGTTACCTTTCCACCACTTCCGGTTTTATTAAAAAAAATTTCACTCGGCCACAGATTTGGGTCCAGCAAAATTTGGGTCGAGACAAAATTTGAAATTTTCGAAATGCAAGTTTTGAGTTGTCATTTGGCCACGCCCACTTCCGGTTTATAATTTTTTTTCCAGCCGAGCCTCGAGTCTCGAGACACACTTTCAATGCATTATCCAAACATCCACCTGCCCTTGGGTCATTGACTTTTCAATCACAATTCATCTCACAACCCCCCAGATCCCAGAGCCACGTGACGCAAAGCCACAGAGTCGCTCTCACACTGTCCGAGCCAGGTCCAGGAAAGCTGTCCAAACATCTCAATGTCCTTGGGGCATTGACCTTTCCATTCCATTCTTTTCACAACCCCCCAGATCCCAGAGCCCCGTGACGCAAAGCCACAGAGTCGCTCTCACACTGTCTGAGCCAGGTCCAGGAAAGCTGTCCACCCCTTCAAAGGATTCACGTGACGCAACCCTCTCAAAGATTTCAAGTGGGTTCGGTGCCCCATCCTCTGGATCCATGTGGTTTCGAAATCATGTCCTGTCACGTGATATCCTTAAAGTGCATCTGGTGAAAGTGTTTTGTCGCTCGACTTCTTGGAATTACATCCGGTGATATTCTAAAAGTGCATCTGGCGGATATGATGTGTCGCTCGACTTCCTGGAAATACATCCGGTGATATTCTAAAAGTGCATCTGGCGGATGTAATGTGTCGCTCGATTTCTTGAAAGTGCATCCGGTGAGGTGGATCGAATGTCCTGTCACGTGACTTTCTGGAAATGCATCGTGTGATTTTTTTCAGGTCACGTGGCATTTTCTAAAACATTTCAGGACGACTGGAGCGCCCTCTGTGTGTCTATAAAAAGGGCTTGCACGCCGAGGAGCAGTTATATTTTTTGACATAGAGTCGATTTCAGATGGCAAATCTTTTTATTGTGAGAAATCTCGTTCCAGCGGGTCGGGCGCTTCCATCCGGTAGCGTTCCTCGGGAGGTGTTGGAGATGGGAGAGCCGGAGGTCGTGGAATTGGGGGACGAGGCGCATCCAGTGCTTCTATTCCTCGACCCGGAAGGCTATTCCGATGTGAGGCGGGTGAGGGGTGATTTCAAGTTATTCATGGATCAAGAGTTGCAGGATCTTCACAATGATTTGAGTACCTCAAGCCCAGCCTTCCGATGCTTTAATCGCTTCGGGATGAGATGGTTGATAAACATTGTGTTTGATTGGTTTAGGAAAGGTTATCTCATAACAGACGATTTGCGGATTCGCCTAGCCAGCGAAATTCGAAATTGTCTGTTTTCCTTGCCTTTTGAGAAGTGGTACTACACCCCACCCGAGCCTTGCCCGATTTGCTTGGATGATATGTTGGACATGCCTCATCAAACTCGTTGCCAGCACGTGTTTCACACACAGTGTCTGGACGATTGGTTGCGCACGCGTCGACGCAGGACGTGTCCCCTTTGCCGACACGAAATCTAACTCTATGTCAAAAGCCATTTATTTAAAAAAAATGGGACGAGTCCCCCTTATTGGGGACTCGTCCCATTTTTTTTAAAATACACGCAAAGCCAACATTGGGCGTTTGGGTGCAGACCCCTTGGACACCTTGAAAATGCATTGGACATGGCTTTTCTCTCTGGGGTGGTCACCCATTTCACATACACAATGGACTGCTTCACGAGAGGGCAGTGAGAACGTTTCCAATCATGGTGTCACGACAAAAGAGCAGTGAGAACCGAGGCTTAAGACTATTTATTGTGTCGTTTTGCGTTTTCAATTTTATTTTGCAAGGGTCACGGTGCTTATCTATTTTTTCGAGTGACTGTAGCTTGATTGGTGAGTTTCGTGAGCGAATTAATTTTACGCAAATGGATGGTGATTGGGCGAGAGTGAACAATTATCAGTGAGAATGGTCCTGAATGCTTCGTTGGATATGTGGTAAATGTTTTTGCGTCGCGGTTTTTCTAAAACTTGGACAATACGAGTTAAAAGCTTGAAAATGATATTCTTTTTAAATATTGGCATTAAAAAATTTTAGCAGAAGAAATCGGCAAGGGTATTTTTTGTTGACCTTTTTAAAAAAAAGCAGCCCTTGCTGCAGATTTATTAAAATAATAAATTTGTTCATATTTAAACGAAGTAAAAATGTTAAGAATTAAAAGCTCTATCCCTTTATGTGTTCGAAGTAGCTCGAAGTATTTTGGTTTAAAATTATTTAATGTTAAACAACGACCTCAAGTTATATTAGCAATTTACAGGTTAATATTATTTGCTTCTTATAAAATATCTAAGCATACGGAGGCATTTATTTGTTTATAATTTTTTTTTAATAGTATAGTTATAGCTACCTATTTGCTCATGGTAATGGTTACCATATTTTCAGTTTTCAGACACTTTTCTTGCATGTTTTAGAAAATACCTGCATTTAACTTTAGTTCTGATTCAGTATGTTTGTAATTTCCTCCCATTATATTAACAAAGAATCTGGGACATATGAGACTTGAATAGACATTGTTGTAAGGATTTTATGCTCCAGGGCTTTTTTCTGAATTGTAAAGCACAATTCTAAGAGGACAACAATTCAAACAAGAACCACTAATCAAAGAAGGATCACAATTCTAAAAGCTCTTTGATGATCTCTCCTCCTTTTCTTTTTTTTCTTTTCAGTTCTTGAGAAATCCATATGTTCTCAATCTGATTTGCAAAGTTAAAATGAATTGTGAGCTTTTAGAGTAATGATCTACCTTTTCTTAATTGAAAAATTTCTTAGTATAATCGTTCTAATTTGTTAAAAATCTGTGCTTAAAATTCATATAAAGCATATTTAAAACATTCTTATAAAGTTATTTGTATTAAACATATGTTTCCTTTTTCCAGAACGAAATTTTATAACTCAAAACTGCCAAATCTTTACCAAAATTGTTTTTTGGACAATTCACCATTATTCCATGTCAGAAATTTTTCTACAGGTAAGCACTTTACTTCAGTTTAAAATGCTTGTAAGTTATAAATAAATTTAATTATATATAAATTGTTGTAAATGTTTTGAAAGGTTATTTATCTTGCTCACTTTTCTTACAAAGAACTTCGAAACAAATTATTATTTTTGTTAAATTTTGTAGATGGTGGCAGGGCACTATAGATGTAAATAAAATGCGCCTATTATTTAGAGTTATTTTCGATCAATTTCATTTTGCTGTTTTAAATGCTTTCAACTGATGTTAGGGAAATTAAAAATTTGTGTTTATCTTTTCTGTATTTTCATACAATTCTACCAAAAACAAAAGAAACTACCCTCGGTATCAGATTTAGTGTGAAATCACCTATCAACTGATTTACAGGTTATGTTTATTTTTAAAAAGTTTTATAATGAATTGGTATATTATAATAGAATAATAATTAATTTTATTTAAATCTGTGATTTGGACATTCTAAATATTGACAAAAAGAAAGTAGCTAAAATAATATTGGGAATTTATTTTCTGTGCTAAATAATCTCTTTTGGAATTTAATAAATTTTTATGGGAACCACAAATTAAATGAAAATTTAGAAATTTTTTTTTGAGATAAATTACAATGGCAATTATGCTGAATAAATAGGTTTGAATTCTGACTAAATAGAATCCAAAAATAAAACTTTTTTAAAGCAATAAAAGTTTTGAGATTCTTTTTAAATCAATTATTTTTAATTAATTGCAATAATCTTCATTGTTAAAAAAACAAAGTGGTCGTAAAGGCAGGATTCCCTTTACAATTATAAAATCATTATTACATAATTATTTACAACCATACCTTCTACTATATTTTAATTAATACAGTAAAGTGTTGATTATCCGAATGCTGATTTACCAGAATGTCTATTTAACTGAATCATTCAAGGACCACGTGTTTTCCCAAAGTTCTAAAAAAAAATTCTGCAAAAACTTTGTTTTATTTTTAGAATATCTGAAAGGTATCGAAAATTGGCTTCCTTTCTACCTTGGTAATCTTGAAAAGAACTTTAAATTTTTTTCTGTTTAGTTTCAATGTGGGAGGCTCAAGTTTTTAATAATGGAACAGGTTTGTAATAAAATTTGTAAAAAATTTTAACTTCTAGACAAGTTGTTTCTTATATGCTATAAGAGGCACTATTACTATTGCCAACCTTAAGCCTGGAAAAAGTGTGGATGGAAGAACAAGGTGGAAGGGAAGTTTAGAAACATTCTTATAGCCATTTCTTAGAGTAACCTGATCTTTGTTATTCAGATTGGCTTCCGTCCCGATAATTGGTGTTCTACTAGATTTTGGCATTTCCAGGTTATGAAAGTGTAATTTTTTACTATATTTAGGTAAAATGAAGGAAAAAATTTTTTGATTTATTTTAGCTGATTAAAATGATTTATCCATGCTTAACTTTCGTTTAGATGGCCTGCCTCCTCATCATCGTGTACCACTGCCAGCTCTCTCACCTACCATGGAAATGGGAACACTTATATCTTGGGAAAAAAAGGAAGGTGACCAGTTAAATGAGGGAGATCTCCTTGCTGAAATTGAAACAGATAAGGCAACGATGGGATTTGAAACACCTGAGGAAGGCTATTTGGCTAAAATCTTAGTACCTGCTGGAACTAAAGATGTTCCTTTGGGAAAGCTTTTGTGTATAATTGTATCGAATGAATCAGATGTTGCTGCATTTGCTGATTTCAAAGATTCCGGTGAACCAGCAATGCCATCAGCCCCTAAAGCTGCTTCTGCTCCATCTCCTGCACCACCAGCTGCCTCTCCACCACCATCTGCTCCTTCATCTAGTCCACCTATTCAAATAACACCTCCTAGTGGAGCATCTGGTGCATCTAGACTATTTGCTAGTCCTTTAGCCAAAACTATAGCAAATCAAAAAGGACTAGACTTATCTGTAAGTATTTATTTACTAATATCATATTCTTAAAAACTAAACTCAGCGGCGTGACAGCCCTTGAGGGCCAAGGCCTACTGTGCCCATCTCAGTTTTCTTGACCTTGGGCTCTGGGGTGCAGAAGCAGATGTTCCGGTCAGGTGGTCAGCGATCGCGGAACCCCCAGTGTTTAGTTCCCAAGCATGCTTGGTACTCATTTATCGACCCACTGAAGGGATGGAAGGCTGAGTGAGCCTTGCCCGTCCCGAGGATCGAACCAGGGACTTGTGGCACGACAGCGCGAAGCGCTACCACTCAGCCACTGGGCGTCAATATCATATTCTTAAAGTGTGTAAATTTCATTGTCTATTTGCAGATTTTAGACTTTTTGGTATAAATTGGTAAATGAGACTTGTTGCGTGTGTCTAGTTTGTCATGGCCATTAACGTTTTATCATGGTCAAGAGAGCTGCTAGGATTGCCAGCATGGTAGATTCATGTGACATCTTCTTTCTTAAGGAAGACTTGTTGAACATTCTATGTGGCAGTTTTAGATAAATATAATAAAAATAAGTGTCTCTTCAGAGTACATAAGTTTAGAAATCTTTACTCTAACTTTATACAAGGGTTGACTATAATCATAAAGAAAAATTGATGTATTGATAGTTTGAAATTATAGAATTTGAATGATGAATTATGAACTTAAACATTTTAGATTATATTCACTGAAAGCAATTGAAATATTGATTATAAACTCAACATAAATCTAATAAATAAAAATATTGAAATGTACAACTTTTATTTAATAGCATATTTTATGTGAATCATCTTATGAAATTGGATAATTTTATTTAGATAAAAAAAGAAACTATGTAGCAGCATTGTTGGTCACTGATAACAATCAGGGCTAAAGAGAATAGAGGGGCTGGTTCACTCCTTTGAAGTATCTCTTGCCGCTCCGATCCTCTGACGTCACTCTAGTGACGTCACTTTGGCGCAAAGCTCGCACTTTTACTTCAAGAACGGAGCGTTTGGCCTTACTAGCTCTAACTAATATTGGATCATTTCTTTTTGCGAGATATTCTAAGACATTTGTTATTTTCTATAATGACTTTCCTCAGTTTTTGCAGTGAATTTACAAGAATTTAAAACTATTATCTAAATGCCAGTTTGCGCGATTGCAACTTGCAAAAATTCTGATATAAAAACAAAAGGAAAAAGTATAATTTTTCGCGTGTTCCCTAAAGTAAATGAACAACTATGTAAAGAATGGATTCCGAAATGACACAGTTAATATAAAACCGCAATACGTTTATTCTGTCGTAAAGAACTTTTATAAAAATTCATTATCTAAATAGAAACCGCCTCGCTACTTCATAAAGAAAGGCAGGTGAAAAGAATTAAAAAATAGATAAAGTCAAAGAAAATTAAAATGTAAGTCAAAAGTATAAATAAAATGTATAGTATATAGTTGAAATTCTCCTAATTTCATAACATATTTTTTAATGTAGTTATTCTAATTATTTATGATTTTTTTTAAAAATTATATTCTCTTCAATTTAAATATCTATGTATTATATCATCGTAAATTTAAATGTCTATATGCAATTGTAAAATTTCTGATGTCATTATGAACCTAAATTATTATTTTGTTTCAGTAATTAGCGTTTAAGGTTGATGTTTCCTAATGATTAAGTATGAACAAATTGCTATTAACAACATATTTTAAAATCAGGGATTCTAAATTTAACTTAACTTATCTTTATAAAAGAATATGTAGATAAAAAAAGTGTCGATATATGCCTTCATTTTTCTTAATAGTTAAAGTTAAAACTGAACTTTTTAAAATAAAGTATTTGTCGTGTCATTTTCACCAACTAGCAAAACATTTTTATAAGTTTAAAATGGTATTTTTTTAATATAATAACCAAGAAAGTTTTTTTTGAACTATGTTTATGAACGGAAATAATGTGTTAATTACATAAAGTTTGAAGGCTAATAACCAGAAAAAGTCTAACTTATTTTTACAAGAGAAAGATGCGAAGTTATCATATCTTTGCTTGCGATCTCCGAGATCTGTAGACACAGTGACATCATGAGGAGGGAAATCGTAGCTTCAGCTCTAAGAGCGGAGTGAACTAGCCCTTGTATTCTCTTTAGCCCTGGATAACAATAGATATTTTAAGGAGTTGATCACAGACATTGTTTGATTTTATAAAAGTGTATTCACCAAATATAATAATTTGTGTAGGTACTCTCTGTATATTCTAAAATTATTAAATCCTTAAATTTGAAAAGTATAATAAAATTATTATATATATTTTTTATTAATTTTAATTTTATTTTATTTAACTCTTTAGCCAATTTTAAATTCAAAAAAAGAAAGAAATGTGTTTGAATCTGGTAAATTTTTGCATTTGCTAAAATGAAATGGAAGTTCTCAGTTTAAAAGAATCTCTTAAATTAAACTCACTTTTTAATAGGGTATTCAAGGATCTGGTCCTGGTGGTCGGATTAGAGCACAAGACCTTGATAAAGCTGTTCCTTCTACTGCTCCTGCAGGTATATCTTCTGCCCAATATACTGATATACCTTTGACTAATGTGAGACAGGTATTCTATTGCTCTTTAAATTTTATTCATATATATTAATTATTTTGAAATCTGAACACATAATATAAGGAATTTTTTACTTCTTTTATTGTAGGTCATAGCTCGCCGTCTCCTTCAGTCTAAGCAGACTATACCACATTATTATCTTTCTGTTGATGTGGTGATGGATAGGATTTTACGGTATGAATAAATTATTTTATTATTCATGTTAAATTCTTGAGATATTGTTTTATTAGGTATTTAAGCAATGAACTTTTATTTTATTCTTATTTTTTTCTGTTAAGTGTTTTCTATCTTTAAAAGCATGTTGCTTATTAAAAGTGTTATTGTTATAAAGTCATAAGTGTTATTTTTTAATCATATGTTTACTATTAATGTTTTTTTCTCTTAGTTTTCGGGTCAATCTTGAATTGTCCTAAATTGCTTATCTTATTTCTTTGCTACGGATTAGAGGTTATTGAATATATATATATTCATGCGATTAGATGAAGCAGCTTAAAAAATTGATAAAAGTAAAAGAAGTATAGAGTTAGTAGGTTTTCTCAGTATTTGTATTAAATCAAGATATAACGTAGCTCTTAAATGGATAGCTTTTTAAGTTAATTATCAATATGATTTACAAATTTGAAAATATTATGACAGATATTATAAATGAAATGAAAGTTATTAACTGAAAAAGTACAAATATTAAGTATTAAAAATATGAAACTGATTGATTATGATTCTGCGCCTGTTTAAATTCAAAATTCACTTGTATTTCAGTCATCTTTTACCAGCAAAAAATGTGCATTTCAGAAATAAATATAAAAATTAGCACATCTGTATTAAATATTTATCTTTAAGCAACAGTTTTGATGCTTCAAGCGTTGTTAAAATGTAACTATACATACACACATAACTGTTACTTATGTACAGTAAACAGGCATGTAAAATAAATATTAATTACTTATGAAATGTGTATCCGATTTCGTTTCTTCAAAATACTTTAAAATAATTCCAATATTTAATCATCGTTTTTGCAGATGCTCAGCAATAAAAAATTTACTCCACATTCTTATCAAATCTTTTCACGTATGACAAATTTACTTCCTAAGGTATAATGTTAATCAAGTCAGCATTCCCTGATTTGATTCAAAACAACATGCCTCTAACTAAAAATGGCAGTCTCCTCAGAGCCAGATAATGTACTAAGATTCTTCATTTGGTTTGTAAATTAATTTGAACATTCTTAATTTATTCGAGCAGGACAGATAGATTGGGAAAAAATATCTAGGCAATTAATTTTAAATTTAAAAAATGAATTTTTAGGCAAATTTATACAGTGCAAATGCTCTTAAACTTAAAATAAACACAGATTAAGATTTCATGCACCACTTTAAAGTTAATATAAAAATCCAATACTAATCAAAACAACCAAGCAATTCCTTAAGATTAAAAATAAACGTATCTTCCGCATTCAGAACAAATTTATTCCAGTAATCACAGTTTAACTTTAAAATACAAAAAACAATTTGAAGGTATGGGATCAAAGCATTTGTGCATGCTATTCTCCTGATCATTACATCACACTTATCTGCCATATAAGTACAAACCGCACAATGACAGTTTTTATCACCGATGCTTACAAGATAAAAAAAATTCCCCAAAATGGGTATAGATACATAACAAATCAGTGCTAAAAATATGATATTATGTAACTTATTACAAATGTTTCATAAAGTACATATTATTTTGTGTGTTTTATGTTTTAATTTTTGCTATTCTATCTTTAAGGGCATATATTTGTCACTAAATATTTATAAAAAAGTATATTTATTTTTAAAATAGTAATACAGTTATTTTGACTTCTAAATTTTAAATGTTTTACCCTTCTGTTTAAGAACAGGTCCATATCAAATGAAATTTTCGTTCTGTCAAAAATGACGCTGAGTTAGCTACTGAACGTTATAAGATTTAAATATTTTAGCAGTTAGTTTCATTATTATTCATATGCTCTTGACTATTCTGGTTATTCATGCTTGCAAAATTGGGTTTCGAGATAATAATACTAAGAAGAAAATTTTGCAATATTTGAGTGTTCTTAACACATAAAATTTTTTCCCTGAAGATAAAATTACTTTTGCTATTTTTAGTTTACGAGGTGAACTTAATAAAATGATGGAGAAAGAGGGTGTGAAATTATCAGTTAATGACTTTATTGTAAAAGCTTCAGCTTTGGCATGTAAAAAAGTACCAGCAGTTAATTCTTCGTGGATGGACTCTTTTATTCGCCAGTGAGTAACTTATTATTCTTCCTTAGGTAAATGAGTCACTTATGAATTTGTATCTATGTGTATTTATGACACTATTTTCTATAACTATTTCTTCGATTTTCACTAATTCTTAGTTGAAAACAAAATTTTCATTTAAATAGATTTCTTTATCATCTCCAACTTAGTAGTAAAAAGAGTTTATTTGCATTACTGTTGCAAATGTTTGATGTGTTTATTTGCTTTAAAAATCCTTTTTTTATAATACTGAATGTTTTTAAAGTTTCTGTACTGATGACTCAATATGTTTACTTTACTAAAACGGAATACTTCAATACAATTTGTAAGCATACATTACTTTCATGTTAGCGTTTAAAAGCGCTTTTAATATTACTATATTCAAGCAATTAGAACCTAAAGTTATAATAAATATTTGAAATTTTGAACTACATGAATGCGTAATTACTGAATTTGTATATATTTTTAAAAAAACTTACTCTACTATGTTAGCAGTAAATGACAGTAATCTTTGAAAATTGATAATTTTTAGACCATATAGTATTGGCAGATGGTTTTCACTGGAGCATTTATGTGAATGCATTGGATTTCTCTGTTTAACGACTATTAAATCAATATTTCTCAATTTGGACTATTTAAAAAAGATTGGCCAAAAATGTGCTGCAAATGAATTATTTGATCCATGTTTTTCAGTAAACAGTTGATGACGTGGTTTAGAAAGAATTTATCTGAAAATCAGTTGTATTATTATAATTCATACATGTAATTGAGCTAAAGAATGTAGAGAGGAGAAAAAGACAACTGCTTCCATCGATGTATTGTAAACCAGTTGTCCAAGCGTTGATATGTTCCCTCAGTATAGGGAAATAATCATTTTTTAGAGGTTTCTTGCAAAATGGTTTTACATCCACTGCTCATAAAGAAATGTTTTCTCTTTTTATTTATGGTTAGTCAGTTGCTTAATTTTTGCACTATTTATTACCAGTGCTGTGTAATTTATTAAGATAGTTTTTTAAGAATGCATTTATATCATCCAAGTTGATCATATCTGCCAGCATGTTTTAAAATAGAACAAAAGAATGAAATTGTAGGTTTAGGTGACATAGATCCTGACTTTCGATTTGCTTCTGATGCTCTGAATCTTAGTACATGTGTTGCTCTGCTAAATCAGAGTATGTTGCTCTCCCTGTATGTTATTTTTCTGGTACAGCATGCCGGACCAAGCAGTTCTCCTTGTCAGTTACGTAATCAGAGAGCTGGATATCTTCTCCTTTCTATATTCTTTGAATAAGCCATGGAGAACTTGGCTATCATTTAAATTTTCTGGCAATTGATTTGTTCCAAAATGTCTTTTACTACCTTATTTCCTTGATCTAATCTGTTTTTTTTTTGTTGTCTGGTATGCTTAAAAGACAATTTTCATGAAGATAATTTCCAAACACTAGAAGATTTGCAATACACAAAGGATATCAGAAAATCAGTCCTATAGTGAAACATGTCCTTGAAAATGTATGCAGATCTCAATTATAAAATGTGAAATCAACGTTATCCAATTATTTATATATTCTATCAATAACCTCAACAAGCAACTCATCAGATTTTGCTACTTCATTGAAACACATAAAATATAAAGTGCTTGAATTTTTTTAATGCATTTTTTAAAAAAAAAATTTCCGACTAAATTAACAGATTTTAGAATAGGTAAACAGAGGTAATTGTTAAAAATAATTAAATAAAATTGACAAATTTGGACCCATAATTAGCCTACCATTATAACATTTACCATCATCAGCATAGCTAAGTGAAATAACCAAAAAGGGTAATCTATTGTGAGCAATATTTTGTTTATATAAAAGCAACCTTACACAGGGTGCGTAGCGTTTTTAAAAAGTGCTTAAAGGGGCTTATTTTCGATTTTCGTTTTTTGAAAGTCCTTAAAATGTGCTTTTTTCATTAGATGTTTTTAAAAAGTGCTTAATTTTCCCTTTTTCAAAATGAGATTTTTCCTTTACCATGTTGATTTTCGCTACAAATTATGCAAAACGACACAGTTCACTCTGTCATATTCAACATTTTCATAATTAATTCAACCCCAATCTATTTTGGCGTATTGTCAGTCCGTAGTGTATTAAAACGTCATTCGTTTTGCCATGTTTCAAAACTTCATGATATTTGACACAATTGTCAAAAACAGTGCCAAAAGTTTTTTCTTTTCTTTTGGCATAACGGTTAAAGCAAGATAAAATTGCCAATTCTCAAAGACTTTCCAACCCTGCCTAGTTAAGATATTTTTTTAAAGTGCTTGAAAATATTTTTTGAGTGCTTGAAAAGTGCTTAAAGGGTGCTTATTTTTTGTTGAATAATTTGGCTACGTATCCTGTTACAGATAAATCTGAGTTGCCAAATCGAATTTTAAGTTGATATTACATGGCAAAATATTACAATTTCTTTTTATCTTCTCTTGCATGACAACCTTAGAATTATTAGTTTTGTCATTACAAAATCATGCTTGCTATATTTCAAACTAAAATTTTCCTATTGAAAATTCTTAATTATAGCTTTATGTGATGGATTTTGTAACTATATATTTTATTTAAAGATATAATGATGTTGACGTGAGTGTTGCTGTGAGTACAGATGCAGGGCTTATTACACCAATTGTCTTCAATGCCGACTCAAAAGTAATTTTTGTTCTTGTTTAATTTTAGAAATTTAGGTTGTATTTTTCTTCATCTACTTTATTATTTACTTGTATTGTAAAATCTTAATCCCTTCAAGACTGTGATCACCTATACATGATTGCACAATTTACCCTTTTTAGCCCTAAATATCATAAATAAAAGAAGCCTTTTTGACCCCAGTGGCCCAAGATCACTAAGACGTAATCTCAATATATAACATCATGTATAAGTATATATATATATGTACTCCTTAGTACATATACTCTTTGAGTACTTGGATCTGAGGAAGTGCTTCTTTCTCCTGCCAGTCCTGAAGGGATTTCTAAGTTTTGCTATTATATGCACAGCGTCAAAATAAAGAAATTTGTTTTAGGTTTGTTTATTCTCAACAGTTAATTTTATATATAATTAAAAAATTATTAATATTTATAACTTTTAAAGATTTTTAAAATATTAGTATTTTATTTCTTCATAGTTTTATTTCATTAATTGTTTCTAGCGTGACTCGTTCTGTCCCAACTGGCATATGAAAAATAGTGGAGACTAATATTTGCACCATTGCTTACATACAAGACCAGCACAATAATATTTAATTAATATATTGAATGTTTGGTGCCTATTTCTATATATAGCATGTGATAATATTGAAAACTAATACTGTAGAGCCCCGATTATCCAACATCAGTTAAAATAATGTTACATATATACATAGTGATGACCTTCTAAGTATATTGCCATAAGTGTAGTTTCAGTTTGTTTGCAGTGTGGACAAAACATCTCTATTTATTTAAAATACGGCTTTCAATATCTTTCTAAGAATGTAGTTAAATAAAATGTATAATTACCAAAAATTATTAAATGTTGACTAACTTTAAAAATTTTTTTCCATACAAAGCATTCAATAGTTAAAAAGTTTTTAGAAATCAATCTTAAAATCTATATTTTGTTAACAGGTATTGAGAATAAGAAGTCAATAAAACAAAATGAAAAATTTACTTATAGTACGTCACAAATTGCTAATTTCTTTGTGAGGAACATTTTATAAACAGTTATGAGTCCTATTCAGTATTTAATTTTTTATGGTGGAACAGGGATAAAAAGTTTATCAATAATAAAGGTAAAAAGGAATTTTGGGTTTATTCAAAAAGTATTTTGGACAAGGGAAGAAGCTTAATTTTCTTTGTGATAAATCAGGATTAGAATTTTTATTGTTCATACTTATGAATTTCAGTTTAAAAAAAAACAAAAGTTAAATTCTTAAAAGTTTAATTGAAAACTTTTCTGCAGGGCTTATCAGATATTAGTTCAGACACTAAAAGATTAGCAAGCAAAGCTCGTGAAGGTAAATTGAGGCCTGAAGAATTTCAGGTAAGTTGTATTCAATTTTTCTTACTTTGAGAATTTCTTCTTGCATTTGATTTAAATGTTAGTTTTTGTAACTATATAAGTTTGCTGAAAATATTTTTTATCTAACCATGACATAATTGCAGGTTTCACTTAAGCTTAGAAAACTAGTAATTGTTAATAAACTTTGGTTTGTGTTAAAAAAAAAAAATCCAAGAAGAGCAAAAAGATTTCACATTATTCTTCTAAAATCTGATAAAGTTCTATAACATGCCTGAGAAAGTTCTTTTTTTTTAATATTTAATTTTTTTCACATTAACTCCAGGAATGGAATATGCTTGTGAAATTTATTTTTCTTCATAAAGCACTTTGATATTTATAGTTTTATATAATAGCGAATGTTTCAAAAATTTGTGTCATATCTGTAATCAAAAAGATATTAATAGTAAATTAACCAAATAGATAGTAGAGTTACAGATGTCTGTGTTATAGTATAAGGCTATGCGCAACCACGGAACTAGCAGCTTTTTTGTCCCTTGATGAAATAGATATCCCACAAAAACAAATTGATAATTTGTAAGCTACGAATCATTTGTGGTTGCCCCCTTTTACATGGTGGAAGCTAGAGGACGGGGACTTGAATGGCAAGAGGACCACTCGTCTGGTCAGCAGAGGGAGAGATAAGGAATGATAGATTTATGAGAAATTAGAATGCAGAACTCCTTATCTTAACAGTTTGTTCTTGTGGAATATAACATTTCTTTCAATTTGTTTTTGTGGGATACTATTTAATTGAGGAACGAAGAAAGTTGGTTGCATTCGGCATAAAGATATGGTGGAGGAAGATAATATAATGTCAATTTTTTTTATACATATATGTTTATTTTTGATGAAATCTTTTATCTGTTGTGAATAGTATCAAAAATAAAATGGTGGATTTGTAAATTGTTGTTTGTGTTTTAAACATAAATCCTTCGTAATGTTAAAAAATACTGATAAAAAATTTTGTAGGGAAAAGAGCCATAATATTTACCATAATTTCATACATGGGCAAAAACGAAGAAAATGAATCTGTGATGATTAAAAGTTTGAAGTTTATTCTTTCCAAGAAATGAATGCTACTAAGAATGCTAACAACTGAACTTAAAAGAATATTCGAGTTTTTTTCTACAGTATAAGTAATTGGTTAAAATGCCTACTTATTACAACATCCTTTAAGGTTAGGCTTAGAATATTGTATTTACATGTATGCTTTTAATTGTAAAAATCAATTTTGAGTAAGACCATTACATCAAAGTTAGGCCAAAATTTCTCAGTCAATGTGGTGTGCACTGTACCAAATTCTTAGTATGTCCTTGAAGTCTAGTAAATTTGGATTATTATCTTAATTAGCAAAGTAGAAGTTATATTTTACAATATAAATAAGTAACTCAGATTGATCTCTATTGCTCATTACTTCTGAGAAATATATATTTTTTTTAATAAAAGGTGTGTTTTTTTAATAGTTTATTTAATTTTATAAGAATTTACGAAAAATGCTTTCATTAATTATGTACAGAGATATTAAGAATGTGTATCATTAAGAGTTTATGTGAGAAGAAACTAATGTACAATACTAAAATAATAAATTTTCCGTAAACATTTTTGCTGATTTTAGCAAATAAATTTTTTAATAAATAAGGATATTATTGACTTGACCTTTAAGTGCCTTTTAATGTAATGTTTTTTAGTATTTAAAAATAGTAAAATGGTCATACGCTTCTACAAAGAGAGGAACTAGAAAAATGACAAAACAAAAGTTAGTTTTTTTCATTAAAAACAAGCATTAAGAGAAAAGAGAATTTAAAAGAAAACAAAAAAATTTAGCTAATTGATTTTATATATCATGCTGTCATAATTCCTTAAGACATGGATAGCAGTCACTCTCTATTAATGAATGTCGAAAATTTTAAATGCATTTTTTTAAAAATCTTAAATGCATTTTTTTAAAAATCTTTGTGTGGTTTTCTTCTAAATTTCTAAAGTATTAAAAAAATCCCACATTCTTTAATAATCTTTTAGCTTTTTTACATTTCTATCCTAATTCTAAACTAATTTTTTGATGTCAAGAAATTTTTTAGATTTTTGCTCTGTATTCTGCTTAAAACAGGGTTCTTGCTGTCCTAAAATGTCCTAAAAAAGTGCTAAAATTTCCCCCCAACTTTTTTAGGGCCTAAAAAGTGCTAAAATTTCTTCTGAGTGCTAAAAAAGTGCTAAATATTTTTTATTTTGGCGTTTTGAAATTTTTTTTGAGTGATCTGATTCCTTAAATCGGTTTCCCTAAATCCTTAAATTCTGTTGCCTTCAGCTCTCCTGCTGCCTCCATCTTTTAAGAAGATTCTTGGGCTTTGGGGAAAGAAGTTCTTTCTTCTGAGATTTTATGGGCTTTAAAAGTTGTAGAAAGCTACTACTCCTACAATTCTTCAAAGACACTGGAAAATTATTTAGTACAATGTTTCCAGACAGTTCATTAGCACGTCATTTCACCTGCAGTGAATCTAAGTGTGCATATCTCTGTCATTTTGGACTTGCACCTCATTTTAGCATGCTACTTCTGAAGTGCATTGATAATGCCAAGTCTTATACATTGCTTTTTGATGAGTCTTTGAACAAAGTGACACAGCAGAAGCAGTTGGATATACATATCCACTTTTGGAACCCAGATAAGAACATTGTAGAGACGCGATACTTAACATCAGCTTTTCTGGGCCATTCTACAGCAGATGACCTTTTAGCCTGCTTTTATGCATCAGTCAAAAATGTAGACCTGAAGAAATTATTGCAGATTTCTATGAACGGTCCTGCTGTCAAATGGAAGTTTTATAATAATATTCAAGAAGATTTGTTAAAAGAACATGGTGTTCAATGCAATGCAATAGGAAGTTGTGGGCTTCATATTTTAAATAACGCATTCTACAAAGGTGAATCTGAAACAGAATGGCTCATTGGCTCCATCCTGAGCTCAATCTTCTATCTTTTCAAAGATTCACCCACAAGAAAAGAAGATTTTATTAATCAATCAACTGAGAACAAATTACCACTAAAATTTTGTAACCACCGTTGGCTGGAAAATGCACCTGCAGCTGAAGGAGCAATATTGCTTTGGGATGATCTGAAATCTTATGTGAAAAATGTTGGCAAGTTTAGAAAAGTGAAATGTAAATCCTTTTTAACTTTACAAGAAGCAATAAAAGACAAATTAATTCTTGTTAAGCTTAACTTTTTCTTAAATGTGTCGGAGCTAGTTTCACCATTTTTGAAACTTTATCAAGCAGATCAGCCACTTTTACCATTTTTTGCTGCAGATATCCAGGATTTGGTATTACATAGTGTGCAATTATATAACATTCTGAAGCCAGAATCTATAGAAAACTTAAATTCTCTGTCTTACGTCTTTCTGACAAAAATCAGTGTAGGTTTTAAAGGTGACCAAATTTTAAAGCAGCTATTGGCCTCAAAAGTTATTTCTGACAGGGATCCTATGAATATAAAGAAAGATTGCAGAAAGTTTATCACCAAAATGTTAGAAACATTACCAAAGTAATGTCCAATAAACTATTCTGTTGTAAGAAATGTTGCTGGCATCAATTCAAAATTAATGTCAGAAAACAAAAGCAAGTGTGTTCTAAAAATGAGAAACATATTAAATTACTTAAGTCAAAAAAAAGAAAATTAGTGAAAAAGATTGTGACAAAATTAAGCTGCAATTTGCATCATGTATAGATTAATTATGTAATTTTTACTTCATGAATCATGAAACACTTTATTTGTATATTTTTAATATCATGTATAGATTAAGTATGTTATTTTTACTTTACATCAAGTGCTAATTTTTTTCTTCTTAGTCCTAAAAAAGTCCTAATTTTTTTTTGAAATAATTGAGCAAGAACCCTGTAAAATTAAATTTAATAAAAGGGTTTCCCTAATTAAAAGTGGACAGGTGTTATAGTGTGAGAAATAACAGTAACAGTGCTACACTTCAGAGTTATTAATTAAATTAATAAGAGTGCACGGTTGGATGCAAATAAATGATTAACCAGTTTGCAAACATTAAAAGTTAATGTTAATTCATGCTGAAATAGACTTGTTCGGAACTAAATAATATGAAGTAGTACCATTTTTACTGGTACCACAGAAAGTGAATAAAATGTAGACATTTATAGATATTTTTGTGTGAATACTATTTTGAATAAACAGCTGTGAACAATTGGTATATAACATTTTGTGAAGGATATACATGAATATCCGATTTTTCTGGACATTATCTCTCCATTCCATGCTGTTTATGAACTAACTGAAGGCAATAAAAGAGTTATGACATGACTCTTGCATGATTAATTCACTCGTGAATGATGTTAATACATTCATCCTATTTGATTTCGAGCTGTTCTGCTCATGGCACATTCTTCTTACTCAACTTTACATTCATCTTAGATGCCTTCTTGTGAACTTTCTAATCTATAATATACAGTTTAAAATGCACTCTTTTTTTCCTTTTTTCCCTTAAATTCTATCGTTACTGTATTTCTGACTTTATAACTCTTGTCTAGTCTTCAATATAGCAAACCTTATTTAACGATATGGTGTTATGAACAGATCAGGTCTAAAGTCTTAGTTTCCTTTTTTGAAGAGAAAACACTTTTAGTTCATTTTCGAAAAAAGGATGCAACGCTGAATTGGTTAAAGGTGCTAAATTCAAAAAAATAAATAAATAAAATTTTATCATGGATGACAAGAGTAAGGTTTTTGTAGAATGATTGTTAGTTAAGAGTTTTATATTATTTTGAACTATCCACCTTTTCATTAAAAAAAAAACCCCACTATATTAATTGATTCATTCATGGTTATAGACTATTTTATTTTTATGCCCTTTAAGTAACATTATTTTATGTTATCATTTTATGTTTTTATTTTTTTCAATTATTCTAATCCTTAAAAATTTCCATTATGTTTATTTTATTTATTTATATCTAAGACTTTTATGAAGTTTATTATATTTATTATATATATTTAATTAGAACTTAACTTTTTATTATGTATATTGTATAAAAATGTATTAATTAAATTTCATAGGGAGGCACTTTCACTATATCAAATCTAGGGATGTTTGGGATTAAGAATTTTTCTGCTGTAATTAACCCTCCTCAGGTAAGTTTTAAGTAATATTATATGAAAACGAACTTACATACTCTTTGAAATTAAATTGCTAAAATATTTTTATTTTCTAGTCCTGCATTCTTGCTGTGGGTGGAACTCAAAAGACTATGATACCAGATGATTCAAGGGAAGTTGGGTAAGTGTATTTTTCTGTAGAACTTTGATATAGATTTAAGTTGCGACAATTTAATTTCAGTCTACTTTCGTTTACTGGAGTTGAATTCAGAATGGAGAATATTTTAAATTCTGTTTCTGTGTTATGCTATGTTTAATTTAAACTGAGAGTGACTCCTCCCACACTCTATTTATCAAGGTTGATGACTCATCAAAAAACTCAGAAGTATATGGTTATTATATTGCAGTAGGATCTGTGTTTAAGAAGGAGCTCTTTAAATTCAAATTTTCAATGTTAGTTCAAGAAATTTAACCATAAAAAAAACATACTTGAAATGTTTCCAGATACTCTTTTCTGATAAGTGAAAATAATTGATCTCAAATTGTTTGCTGTTATCAAGTTGATTGTTTAAATTAGCATTTCATTTAATTTTCATCATAAAACGCTCAATGCATTAAATATTTTATCATCAGTGTCTTATAGAAATTCAAAAAATTGCTAAAGCTTTTGTAATTACTGTTCAGCATTTAATTCCTGTAAAGCACCAATGCATGTGTCAGTGTTAGTTTTTGAAAATGTTTTTCAGTATTTTTTTATGCATTCAAAATTATTCCCCTCGTTAAATTTGCAAAAAAGGTTTTTTAAAAAAAATTTATGAAAAAATTACATGTTAATACATTTACCTAATATATTTTTTAATACCTAATTTAACTCAATATCTTGTGAAAGGCAGAATTTTTTATAGTAGCTCTTGCTGAATTATCATGATTTATAATTTTTGACAACAAATTTAAACTGTATTACATTGTGCTTATGTATACATTAAACTTCAACCATAAACAGGGAATATTGTGATACAGATACATTTAGTTTTTTTTGACTGTGCACTATAACTTTAAAATCAAATGCAACTCTTTATTAGACAAACTTTTTGAATTAATAAAAGGAACATTTCTAATCGAAATAACATTACGAGTTGTGATGACTTAGTGGATAGAGCGTTCGCCTTCCAATGAGGTGAACCGGGTTCGAATCCCAGCAATGACTGGTTGATTCGAATTCCGCATCTGGCTTGCACCGACCACAGTGCTGACGTAATATATCCTCAGTGCTAGACGGATCATACGTTAGAGTCCCCTTGCTGTCAGGCTAACAGGAGGTTTTCCTCTCCATGTAACGCAAATGCAGGTTAGTTCCCTCAAAAAGTCTTTCACAAAGGCAAATTTCTCCCAATACTTGATCCGGAAGTTCCCTTGCTTTCTAGAATGGGTTCAAAATTACAAGGCTACGGAGTTGAACATTAGTAGTCGTAAACCCAAAACTTGGGTCGGCTGTTCAATGAAGGTTATAAAAATAAAATATTTAGTTACTCGAATATATATATATTTATATTTAATTTTATGTTATTGTTCATAATTAGTAATAAATGGAATTTTTTTTAATAAATTGTCTTTACTATTCATTATTGTCTTAAAAATAGTTGTATGAATTAAAATGTTATCCTCTAATTATAAAAAAATAAATATAAATGGAAAATGTACTCAATTTGTGGTTTATTTCTATTAAAAATATTTTATCTAAACAAATTCATGACATATACCCTATACATTTAAATGTTACTAATTTCAATATTTTTTTTCTTCTTTATAATTACAGATACCGAACAGCTCAAGTAATGAGCGTTACACTAAGTTGTGATCATAGAGTTGTTGATGGTGCTGTTGGGGCACAGTGGCTATCCCATTTCAAAAAATTATTAGAACAACCAGAAACTATGCTACTGTAAATATTTAAGTTATAAGAAAAATGTCCTTGAAATATTAAAATTCTTCTTATTGTTCATATCCAAAATACTTTATGAAGTTATTATTCAAATTGTATCATAGATGATTTTGTACATATCTTCTTTATTTAAAGTGCAATCTGTTAAAAAAATTAATTTTTTAGTAGAAATTTGTCACACAAAACCTAGATACTCATATTTTTGTTTTCGAAAATAAAATGTCTTTTTATTTGTGTTTACTTTATCTATTATATTCCCTTATTGTATATTTTATGAAGATAATTTATTTTAATATTGGTTTTCAGTATATTAACAGTATTCAGTTAATATCGGTATGCTAGCTACTTCTGGCTTCCAGTTCATTCACCTTTCAAAACTATTTTGTACAACTTATAAACTTTAATTGTAACCCAGCTGAATGCACAAATCAACTGTATTTAGTTATTTTAATTCTTCAATCCCTCTACCAATCCTAACATCTTAAATTGTTTCAAATAATATATTAACCAAATTTTTTCATTGTCTAACTGTTGTCCATCTTTGCCTATGCAGAAATACCTTGATTTAAATTATAACCTTATTTCAAGATGTGTCCGAGATATTGTCAAAGTTTTTTATGTCTTGAATTTAAGTAATAATTTCAAATCTGTCTGGCAGCCATTAAATTACACATAACCACACCATAAGTATAACCAGCAAAGTAGGCAGCAAAAGTATTAAAATTATGTCTATCTTTGTCATGAAATAATTTAGAAAACTCATACCAATACTTTATTATGTGTTGTATTACTTCCTCACTTAACTCTCAATATAATATATATATATATGCCAATGTGCTCAAAAGGGTAAGCTTCATCATCAGTATGAGGCACTATAGCACCATTTATGTTTAAAATTTCAGCAGCCATTTCAGAAAAAATAAAACTGAATAACTACTTGGTAACTAAGTTTTTATTTCTGCTAAAATACAAAATTTTTCTAAATCATATATCTAAACACCACTTAAATTATTACTTAACACAATCTAAGGGGAACCTAATTTTCTAAATTAAGACAATCTATGGGGAACCTAAGTTAAATTTTTCTTATTTACCATCATGCTTTTAGCATTCCTATTTTTTTTCTTATTCAATTTGATTTCATTTCTTCAAATTTTTAAAAGATGGCTTTAGTGCAAGAAAAGTTTTCAACTTCAGAATCAAAAATGATAAATGAACATCGCGAAAGTGATTCTTATTTTATTATTATTAATTTTAAAAGTTGCAACAGTATTATAATAAGTTAAATAACTTGAATTTTTCAGTTGAAGTAAAATCATTAAACTAGCTGCTAACATGCGAGCATTTTCGTTATCCATTTTAACTTTAATATGAAAATAAATAACCAAGAACGTTTTCACGTTTGCAGTGATGAAATTATAGGTAGTTTAACATTGAACGAGGCGTTTATGATGTCACATTTAATGATGAATAAGTATTAGTTTTTTTCCCCCCACCAAATCACTCGGTGCGTCACAATAAAGCAGGCAGTAACCGGAAATCGTGGTTCTGTCACCTCAATTATGGTTGCCCTAACGAAATGTATCTAAATAAATACCACGTAAGAGAAATATGTATAGAGAATAACTGAATAGTGAAGTAATCAGTTTATATTGATATCTATATTGGATTTCAGTATTTTAACAGTTTTCAAACAAAGTATCAGAAAATCTTTTGTACCATAATTGATACTTTGATAGCTAGTTTTTTTTAAACCTTTTAACTGCATATTCTAAACTCAACTACAGGTGCAAACCTTGTTTTTTTTCCATCTCCCCAAACAATTTTTCTCAGGAGTTTTTCAATGTAAAACATTGCTGGTTTGAGTGAGTAAACCATTGCTGAGTTTATGTGAAAGAAATCAGTCCTATTAAAGATTTGAACTTAAAAGCTTTCAAAGACTTTGCATAAGTTTCTCTTCTTAGTAAATCCATTGTTTTATGTCACTAACATTTTAAACTAAATGATAAAACTTGTTTACATTGTGGAGTATGTTATATGAAAAGAAAGATAAGCTTAATTTCTCTCTTCTATAAAGTTAAAATTTAATTACATAATACTCTAACAATAATTATACGGGGTCATAGGTAACGAAAGATGAGATTTTGTAAACTTTTTATAAAAATAAAATTAATTGTTAGGATGTAATTTTTGAATTGAAATGTATTCTCCTCTCATTGAAACTACAGTTAATTACATCAGCTGCAAAAAAATTTTTTTTTATCATAGTTTCAATTATATTTGTACTTCGGATATACTTTATAAGACATGAAAGGAGTTTGGTCATTGTCTTGGATGTCTGTTAAGTGACAATTGAAGCACAGATTAATCCTTTGACGCTGATGGGACATCAGTGTCCTATTTATATAATTTTTTTAAGTTCTAATTACAAGCAAAAATATATTTTGGTATGTTTTAAATACGAAAATTTGTCTAATAGTTTCTAAAAAATTAGATTATCGAAATTGAATTTGTACTAATATATAAAATCGAGAAAAAGAAATTTGATTTTTTTTTCATTTACATTAAAAAATTTATCAATAGTTGATTTTTTAAATTCAAGAAATTTCAATGATGAATAACTGTTTCTCTTAGATCTAAATAACTTCAAATGAGTGCAAATTTGAAAAATTGCTGTTTGGAAGATTTTATCTTTAACATAAAAAAATCACAGGTGTTGTTGTTGGTTCTTATCCTCATCGGGCCTGACGAAGTCAGACCAGATCTATGAACCCATTGACCTAAAAGAATATGTTTAATAAAAATTCTGCTTCAAAGGGTAAATGGTAAAGGTTCGTAAATATGTTCATTACTTACTATTTTAGAGCTAAATTTGTGCTTATGTTTGTTTTTTAATTCTGTACCATTGCATTCTATTTCAATTGCCCTCTATTGTAACGCTAACTTACCAAATTGTTTGAGATAGTTTTTTTTTATTAGAAAGTTAATGATGGTTACACTTGACTGACGGATGCTGCTACAAAACCCTCTTTGTTATTAAATTATTAATGGTAGTATTCACTACAGCTATTAGTTATATAAAATAATTAATTAATTTAAAGGCTTTAATTTTAACTGGAAAAAAAAAGATTTCAATCGTAAATAAAATCTAAGAGAATTAAAATCTGACTCTTAATTTTATCTAAAATGCCCTTTTCTGTGTGAGTTTTGACTTCATACAATGTTGTGTAACTTTTGGTGTAAAAAAATTACTTTTGAAATCATTTATTTCCAATAACACTGGCCTTCAAGAAATGTGTCTAGTAATTCTAGTAAATTAAATATCTACTACGAATTTTAAAATGTTTTAATAAAATGTGTCCCAGATTCTTTAATCAAAAATTCAATTAGAATTACTCCTTATTTCTCATGATTACCAATATTTCACAATTTACTTTTGTGAAATATTGGAAATTGTGCAGTGTGTCTCCCTATTTTTTTTTGCCTGCAGCCCCCTGCCTGTTTTCTAGTGACTTTGGTACTTGAACATTCATATTTTCAGCAGCACCTCACCTTTTTATTACAATTTCAAAAATATTTCCTCCCATGCCAAAGAATACATATAAAAACGTAAGTAATCATCGTCAATAAATAATAAAAAAAACTTCCAATCCAGGCAGCGATAAGTGCAGAAAATACTTTGGTTTTGATGTTGTTATTAATTTACGTCGCACTAGAGCTGCACAATGGGCTATAATGAATATTTGATGAAATAACTTTCTTCACTCGCTTCATTTTGCAATGAATGTCGAGCACTTCTACCGTAAAGTGCTCGACTTCGCGTGCAGGTCGACGGGTTACCGAAGCGGGGATGCCATCCCCTCTGCAGAGGATCAAAATTGTGATGGCATGTCTTCGGATCATTCTCAGGGATGTTTCCCAGACCGTCGCCAATAGCCCATTGTGCAGCTCTAGTGCGGCGTAAATGAACAAATCAAATCAATCAAGCAATGAATGTTGTGAAAAAACAACAAAATATTTGCTTCTGTTTAAATTAGGCTTTATACTTGATATTTCTAAGTTCTTCGACGCAAATACAGTGACGCATATGCGACTCATTTGTGTGTACGAATGAACCTCATATTGATACAATAATAGGAGAAAAGAGATATTGTATCTTGATGCTTTCGACGCATAATTGATAAGATTCGGTATCAAATTCACTACTTTCTATTTCAAACTGAATGCATGAGTTATAACTTGAGAAATTAGAGACAATTCTACCCTTAGAATTCAATTAGCTCAAGGTGTAGTTTATACAACCAAAAGGAATCAATTAAAACTTTTAGCATTTTCCATGCGCAATTCATGAAATGCACGAAAAAGGTTTAACTTTGGTTTTTTAAATTCTATTTAAAGTGAATGGACTAGTTGTAAAACAAAAATTTTCATTTAAGTTTTAAAATTTTTAAGGGCAGTTAAAGTACTACTACTCTTACTGCTTCTGGAAATTTGAAGGACGCTAAAAAGTATTTTATGTGGTAAAATGTTATTTAATTGCTAGTTTAAAGCAAGAAAAATTTTTTGCAAAACATTTCATTTGCTTTTCCACAGAAAAGTTCATTCAAAACATATAAATTGATTCCTTTAGTAGTCCTTTCATTGTCATCTTGAAGGGAGTAAATTTCTCTTTCTCCGTGGTCTTCCTTGGAGCGCCATCTAGTTTTTCTACCCAGCGATTCAATATAAATATAACGGAGTTGCAATGAAGTACTTAGTCGTGCGTTATAATTAGCGTTAATTAACATAATTTTGGGGTTTTATTAAGTGTTTCATATTCCAAACTAATATTAGTGACACTTATAACCAGCAAAATCGAATCACAGCTGACCGCTGAAATTCAGCCGTCTGTCTGACGTGTGCTGGAAGATCGAACTTCGGGGAGCCAGCCCAAAATGGAGGAGCTCTGAAATGTTATTTTGAAGCTATTTTTATGGCGTAAGTGCAGTTGTATAATGATAACCTTTTGTCAATTTAATATTTCCAAGTTATTCTAGCTATTTTAGTAATTTAAATTGATGGTTTGCCTCAATCATACATACTTGATGGCTCTGCTCCTAGTGGTCCCTCCTGTGTGGCGGCTCTTTTTCGCACAAAATTACTTACAAAATTTAATATTGTATGCATTTTATGTCATCCTACGTCTTTAAAAAAGGCTATGCATTTTATAACTAAGCAAATTTGTTTTAAATTTAATTTTGCAGGAAATCGTACCGTTAGCAGTTATTCTGGAGATGTGCTCCTTTATTTCATGATCATCTCGCATTATGAGGTTTTCCAATAATATTACATTTTAAATGTTTAGCAGTACTTAAGTGTCTTGCATAAAAATCGTAAAAAAGTAAAAATGTTTTGTTTTTCTTTGTTCATAACTCTGCGAGGATAAGCCCAGCAGTCGAAGAGCGTCTCTTCCTATGGGACCTTGAGAATTTGGCATACAGTTTAATCGATTTTATCGCAACGCTTTCGCTAAAATTCAATTTTTGTAAATACAATTATTTATCTCGCCTTCAAATTAATAAAATAGTTATGCAATAAATTAAGAAGACTCACTTGAAATAACTGTATATATACCTAAGACATTAGTTTAAAACAATCTTTTGTAGCATTTCTATATTAGTGTTAAAATTTCCAGCTGATGTTTTAAATTTCAGCTTAAAGATTTTTTTTGTGTGTGTGGTTTCTCAACCTTTTGTGTTTATTTCTAATTTTAGAAAATTTTATCTTTGCATTCTCAATGCATTAATAAAAAAATTGATCTGAAAATAAAATTTTATATACACTATATTTATGAAAAGTATCCATATTAAAAAGCTTGATTGAAATGTTTATAGCTCTTAGTATTTATTCAGGCAAAATTTCTTTTTGACAAAAAGTCATTTAAAAAATTTTTTTGTTACAACTCTCCTTCCTATTGTTATGTTTTGCTGGGGAGATTTCTGTATCATAATCTGTGGCAGAATAGTTGCCAAGTCTTGGCAATTTCCAGGCAGCACACCCCGAGAAACTAAAAAAAAAAATCACAGAAAGGGACCAACTAGAAAAGTGTAACTCGAAGTTACCCCCAGCAACTATATGTTTTTTTAAAATTTTTTTGCAAGTTTAAAATCTATTTGGTACCTTGGCAATAGTAGTTGATGCAACAGATCACAATGCGGAAATATTCCCAATTTGCTGAAGAACTTGGGAATAATTCCCTATTATGATCTATGCTAAAGTAATTGCCAAGTTTTGGTGAGTTATGAAAAGTGACATGTGAAACTAAAAGTAGTATATATATTCAGAGTTGATGCCAGTATGGCAACATTGCAACAAATTGTAGCCAAAATGATACGCATGAGCAACAAAATTGTCGCCTTGAAATATGTGTTGAAATTACAAAATAGTAACTTAAAAAAAATTTTTTTTTTACATTAAAATCCATGCATTTGAAAAAAAATAAAAATAATTTGGTACTAGTTTTATTATACATAAAGGTTTGTTTTCAATTAAAGATTTTTGAAATGGAATGAATAAAAGTGCCTGGTTCAAAAAATTTTAAATGTTAGAATTTACATGGTGTGCTGTACTTTGCATTCATGTACTAACAATTGTTCATCAAAAAAATATAATTTTTTGCTTTTTTAGAATTTGCTTTATTAAGAATTTTTAGATAATTTTTAATATAATATTTTGTTAGTCTTTATTTTCTCTGTTTTCCTCATTTATTTATTTATTTGGTATTAGTATTTTAATCTGTATGTTGAATCTATTTACTATTATGATTTAAACTTCTTTTTTAATCTTCAATCATTATGAGGTTAACAAACCTAATTATTTTTAGGCTGTTATAGTTGGCAATTAATAACTTTTGATGAGTACCATAACCAGGGGTCTGTCCAGGCCGAATTTACTACCGTTTAGCGGTACCTTCACAAATTCAATTTTAGGAAGAATGGTAGTTTCACAAAATCAACTTTAGGAAAAACGGTAGTTTCACAAAATACTTTTCTTAAAATTTTATTTTTGTATCCCTTAAGACACGATAAATTCATATTTTTATCATATTTTTGTGTTGATTTTTTAATATAATTTTTAATTTTTCACAAATTATGTCTAAATTTTCACAAAATAGGTACCTCTCAGAAAAACCTAGACAGACCCCTGATAACATGAATTATGCAATTGTAAAGTTCATTATTTTTTTTCTCAAATTTTTCTATCATATTAATTTTTTTGTTCACTAAATGAATATCTAGGTGGTCCTGTTAAACCACTAAATTTCCATCTCTGGTAACTAAAAATTTATATATATCACAGATCGAGACCATTCGTAACCACCCATGGGCAGGGTTTGCTTAAATCAGCTGATTTTTTGTATATGTTACCGGCAAGGTATGAAATCCGGCATTATATTTAATGCCTAAAACTAGTCGCCAAAGTATGAAATGACTCATATTTCACCCATTGCCTGGATATTATATATAATGCCGGATGCTATTTAGGCTAAGTATGAAATAAACGCCCTGATGAGGTTATTATGTAAATGAAGTGCATGTTACTGTGAATGACCGAAATCGGTGGTTGTTGACAACCACATAGTTGCTTTGGTGAATGTCCGAAATATTTATTACATCGGATTTGATATTATTTTATTCGTGGATATAATTACATTTATTCGATATTTTATTACTTACTGACGATAGATTAGAAGAAACATCAGTGTTTGGAGTGTCTGGCAAATATAAGGTCAAGGGCCACTGCCCGGTATATATTTGCCCGATACTCCAAACACTGATGTTTCTTCTTATCTATCATCAGTAAGTATTAAAATATCGAATAAATGTAATTATATCCACAAATAAATTAATATCAAATCGGATGTAATAAATATTTCGGACATTCACCAAAGCGACTATGTGATTGTCAACATTCACCAGTGAAAGTCAACAATCACCGATTTCGGTCATTCACAGTAACATGCACATCATTTACATAAAAACCTCATTAGGACGTTTATTTCATACTTTGCCTAAATAGCATCCGACATTGTATATAATGCCTAGGCAAAGTATGTAATACTTCTAATATTTCATACTTTGCCTAAAAACATCAGGCATTACATTGATTAATAAAGATTAAAAAAAGTGTTTTAAATTATTGATACTTTTATTATTTCTTTTCCTAGTTTTAAAATTTATTTTAATTAAATTGCTGCATTAGTTTTAAAATTAATTATTGCTGCATTAATTAAATTTAGCTAATGAAATTACTTTCTTTCTTGGTATGTGTTAAATTCCAACACATTTGAAATTACATTTTTAAAAATCTTCTGATTCTTGAGATTAAATGCACAAATTAAAGTAAAAATTTAAGTATTTTTTTCTCATAATATGTTTACAGTATCTTTGACATTATCAGATTTTCTTTAAAGAAATTTCGTGAGAAAAAAAAATTTCAATGAGTGCATAGATTTTTGTAAAAATTTTTTAGCTTAACTTATCTATTTTGATATAGGATTAAAAATTTATATTTTAGTAAAATATATAGCTTAAATATTTATAACAAATAAAAAAAATTCATTTATTAATTTTAATGTAGATGACAATCAAAGATATCTGAAAAATCGAAAAGAAAAACTGGATCGTACTATGTGTTATATTTGCCCAATAAGATTGTGTCTAACAGACATCATCTTCACATTCATTTTTAAATCATGATCCAAAAAAACCAATACAGTGAATAAAGTATTTAATAAACAAAAAAAAATTCATGTGTCATTATTTTAAGTATATTAGTTTAATGCAGTTTAAACCAGTGAAATTTTTTTTATTATTTTTTTTAAAGTTTGAATTTATTTGATAATGTGACTCAAGTATCACTTTAAATAAACATAAATAAGTAATTTTTAAATGTTACATATCATTATCTGAAAAAATATCTATGTAAAATAAATTGATGTAGTTATTGGTTAAATCATAATAGCTCTAAAATTGTTCCACCTATTCTAAAAGGACAATGCAATTTTGCAAAGTTTGTTTAAAAGAGTGCATGAAAATTGCCAATTATTTTAATTAACTTCGATTGTTATGAAAGAAAAGATAATAAAGTTTCTATTGTATAAAATTTGAACTTTAAACTTAAGTGAAAAATTATAAGCAAATAAATTCTAGAAATCACAACATTATGCTAAGGATAAATTTTTAGAGAATGATATTTTCATTATTGTTTATGTTAATGAGATTTTCTATACGTTTAATATGATTTTAATCTACCCATTTTAATTTCAGAATTTTACCTCTAGGTATTGTATCGGGACACCCACCAATCTCCAACCTGTTTATTTCCAAAGCACAAAAATGTTACTTTTCTAGCAAATTTTTTAACTTATTTCTTGCTGTCTTAGTGCCATGCAGGGCCCCTGGGCAAAGAAATGTTTTGGTGCCCCTATAATATGTATACTGTTTATAATCCAGCTACAGAAATTTCCCATACATAAAATGGGCAATGCCAACAGAACAGGAAACTGTTTGCAATGTAAGAAATTCTCTTCCAGGTATTTTACCATTGCAGTTTAACAATTGTGTCAAACGTCTGAAATGATACTTCAAAAATAAAAATACTTAATTATTTAGCAGGTGAAGGAATTTTTTTTTAATATGTGGAGTTAAGGGAACTTATTGTAACAAAGTATTTCAATTTAGCCCTCCTTGCTTTCAAAAATATTGATGCTCGTGAAGCCAATGGATTGAAACTATAATATTTCAAATCTTTAATGAGCTCAGTTCATTAAAAAATTTGATTCATTGCAAACATGAATAAAAGGGTCAGTCGACATTGACTTCTCGTAATTCTCTCCCCCCCCCCCCCAAAAAAAATCTCTTTATTTAAGTGTGATTAACAGATATAATAGATAGTCAATTTACTGAGGTTTTGTTTATTTTTTTTTATATTTGAATAATTTGGTACACGATAATAAAGGCCAACTTCATGGGTAATATATATATCTATATATATTAGTAGTTCAAGTTTAAATATGTACGAGATTACAAATTCATTTTTTAAAAGTAATAAATAGGAATAACAATTAATAATCTTTTTAATGCTTAAATTATTTATATCATAATTGTATATTTTTTTAGGCACCATCAGATTTAGAAGAACCTAGTTTCAATTTACATAGCATCATGCCTTGTGGATCTTCAAAAGTTAATTCTGGGAGTGGAGATCCATCCAATAAAAATGAAGAAAATGGCTGTTGTGCTTTTGAAGATTTGGACCATTCAGTTCTTCAACATCCTTTGTATACAGGGGTAAGAAATGTGAAACAAATATTAAAATGTTTGCAGGATGCCACTAAGGAAGTTAAAGATGTCATACTAAACGAGTGTAATATCATATATGAATGTAAAGTATGCGCAAATTTATTCCGAAGTCTGGCAAATTTGTTGTATCACAAAAGATGTTATTGTAAAAAACATTTATGTGAAGAAATGGTTTTGTTTGATCATTTTGAAGAGGAGCAAGCAGTAATCATTCAACCTGAAACTCCCAGTGAACAAGAAACAACTCCTAAGTTGTTGAAATGCACTGTTGATTTAGTTAAAACAGATTTGGGAAATGACAAAAGTGTATTTGTTGTGGAAGATGTATCGAAAATCGACAGTGAAATGAAACAGTCATCAATTATGAGTAAAGGGAATAAATCTAAAGATCTGATGGATAAAAAAACCACTGAAGTTAAGAAATCTGAGCATTCTATGATTTCACGAAGGACTAGAGATAAAAATTCTCAAAAGGCAGAAAAGAAAAAGAAATTGATTAATTCGCAATCTGTTGAGTCCCAACCAAAAGCTAAGAAAATAGATAATTTTGAAATCATCAACATTGATTCAGCCATAGTGAAAGTAGGTGCTCAAAATGAAATTGATTTAGAAGTCAAAATGGAAACTACTAATAGCAATGCCAATGATTTTCAAGAAAAAGCAATGACACAAGAAAATATGGATATCAAGGAAGAAAACGAATCACAAAAATTGGATGATGAAATCTCTAAATCAAATGAATCGAAGTTAGAGATTATAAAGGAAAATAATCCACTTGAAGAAAACTCGACTGAAGTGAAAGCTGATAATGCATCAAAAACAAGTGTAAAACCAACGAAGAAGATAATTTTTACCAAACCCAAAACTCTTCAGATTAAAAATTCAGTTGTTCTTGATGATCTCAGAAAGAATTTAGAAACTGAGAATATCGGATTGACGAAAATCACTAATGCATCTGGGAAAAAAGTTTGTTTTCCAAAGCTTATTTTAAAAACTGTTGATGGCAATCCTCATGCTGTTTTTCAGAAAGCTGAACCAAAACAGTCTAGTACCCCAACAATAAAAAGTCCCACTGATCAAAAACCAGAAAATGAAAAATTAATTCTAGTTTTAAAGAAAGATGCTTTAAGTCCTGCAAAACCAATTCAAGAGAAAACTGATAGTGCAAACAATAAAAACGTAATAAAATCAACCGAGTTTCATCATCTAACACGACGAAAGAGACTTTTGGCTCGTAATGATTGCAAAGTACAGGAACTAAAATGTCTCACGTGCAATACTATATTCACATCTCTGAAAACTCTGTATTTTCATATGCTATCTATTCATTCGAAAAAAAGACTCTATTATCCTTGTCCTCTTTGTAAGGCTTACTTCGTACAAATTTATGGAGTAACTAGACATTTAGTTTCCATTCATAACAAGACAAAGGATCAGATTAACAAATTACGTGATACTATAAAAAAGAAGAGTATTTGGAAGAAAGTTGATGACACTATTTCTTCTAAAGATGGTATATCTATTGATAAAATGGAGGTAAAAAAAGAGCTTGAACCAGAGACAAAGCATGAATTAGTGACATCTGAAAGTGATGGCTCTACAGCACCAGCTATTAAAACAATAATTAAGCTTAACAAAAATGTCAACTTTCACCAATGCTCTAAATGTAGCAGAGTGTTTGGAAGAAAATCATCCCAAGTTAGCCACGAGAAGTTCTGCATTATGAATGCAATTAAAGTAGAGACAGTTGACCTGGCAGCTCAGTCTCCTCCAACAAGTCCTCCCTTGATTTCATTTCTGTCATTAGCTCAAAAAAGGCAGAGTATTGAATCAGAAACTAATAAACAAATTCAATCTCTAAGACTTCAGACTGACCCTGCTTTAAAAATAAGCATTAGGCCTAAAAGAAAGGCTGAAAAACTAATGCACAAAGATTTTATCGATAGTCAAACTTTGAAATGGAGGTCTGTTAATAAAGTAGTGAATAACACTAAAACTCCTCCTGCTGCTAAGAAGAGTACTACAAAAAATTTAGAAAAGAAAGTTTCAAATATAATGAATGTTGAGAATTTGACTTGCTTAAAGTGTGGTAAAAATTTTTCCTCATATTCAAATTTAAAAAGACATGTTGCCATACATGTTGGATGGACAAGATTTAGATGCGTTATTTGTGAATACCAAGCTTATAATAAATCCCAGTGCTGGTTTCATGTACAGAAATTTCACGATATTTCTGAAGATGAAGTAGAAAAATATGTACAAAATTTAGGGTCTAACTGGCTGTCTAAAAAACCTGTTTTTCACCAGCAAAGCCAAACTTCTAAAATTAATTCACCTGGAAATGTTAAAAAACATAGTGCAGTACAAAAAATAAAAAAGAAGAAAAATATTGGGAGACCTATTGAAAAGAAATTCACCCAATCTGTCAAAAAATTAAGTCTGGACAACAAAAAAGATTCAGACTCCAGAAAGGACAAATCCTCGAGTATAGACAATAAGAAAGAAGCCGGTGAAAACAAAAAGAAGATACAATATATTGACACTAAAAAGGACATCAATGAAATGAAGAAAGAGAAAAGCCATTGCTTGGATTCTAAAAAAGAAGCTAACGATTCCAAGAAAGAGAAAAGCCAGTCAATCAGTTTTATACAAAAAAGCAATGTACCTGATTTTAAAAAAGACCTCAATAATTATAAATCTGTTACTACTAATAACCCCACTACTATAATACTCTCTAAGAAACTACCTTCATCATCCGCCCAGTCAGTAGTAACGATTCCGACAGAATCTCAGTCTTCCAATAAAGCATGTCCACTGCGCTCTTCGCCACGTAAAATAGAAATTAAATCCATCAAATCACCCGAGGAGAAAAGTTTGACAAGCTTAGTTACTAGATCCACAGCCTATGCAAAAAGCTCAATACAGATTAAAATTACACCTCCACGACCCACTTCTGCTGAAACCATAAAAAAATCATTGAATCAGTACCCTGAAAAAACTTCTCCCAAGAAAGATAAACTGATAAGTGAATGGTTTCCAAAAAAGGACTTGAATTCTAATACAAGCAGAAGGGAATCGGCTCCATTAATAATAGGACTTGTGCCTGCTTCAAATTCAGGATTGAGTGTTCGTACGAAAAACCCTGCAATTACTTATGAGAAAAGTGGCAATTAATATTTTGTATATTATGTACTTGGTTAACTTCACATAGACTTTTTTGACTTTAATTCATTTTTAGATATGGTGTGTCTGTTAAGAATGAAATGAGCCAATCACAAGTGTCTAAAATCAATTTAGAGCGTTTGGTTATGTTGGTGAACTTTATCGAATTTAATTATTTTAATTACTTTAATACTAGAACTTGAAAAAGGAAAATTATCTTAAAATCAATTTATCAAAATGTATTATTAACAAAATCATCTATTTTCTACATTTTAGTTTAATGTTATGGATTTCTCTACATGATGGCTCAAATGTGTTAATCTAATTACAGTGTTTAAGTACTGCAGTCTTTTTTTTAATATTATTATAACCTGTGCAGGAATGGTTTTTACAACTTAATCTCACAGTATCATAGTAAATACACTGTATGTTTTATATACTTTATTTCAGCTACTTTAGAATTCTTCTAACATTGTTATTTTGTTGCTATCTGCTGTGGGCCCTTAGGAAATAATAAATAACTTAAAGAAAGAAAAAAATTTAGTAAAAAAATATGTTGCTGTTTGACTTGCCAAATCGCTGAAAATGTTGTATAGATCAATTGATGAATAACTAGTTTTTAAAATGGGAATGAAATTTTTAAGAAAAGAAAGTTTATATCCAAAACCTTAATTCTGTAACTGAAAGGAAATTCAAATCAGCTAAAATTTATAAGGTTAGAGCCAAAATTCAATTTCTGTTGGCCTCAGAAAACAAAAGTGTTTAATATTATCAGTTTAGTGCACTTTTTTATTTGTAGAACAAGAAATGCAAGGATTAGTTTGGATTGTACAAAACCTGAACTGAGCCTGATGAGGATCATCGTCGTACAATTCACCTTTCACTGTATTATATATCAAACAAGTATTTCTGAATCGTGCAACCCAAGATCACACAGGCATAATATCAATTTAGTATGCATACTCTTAAAATGTGCGTGCCTCGGGAAGTGCTTTCTCCTGTCGAAGATCCTGATTGGGTTAAAAATGTAATTAGTTGATAATTAGAATAAGTTTCTTTAAATGAAAAATTGGTATTTCCATTTGTCTATCATTAAAGATTTGATTCGTTTTAAAATGACGGGCAGGAGTTTTATCTTTTATTTACAGCATGTCAATGATTCATATTAAAAAAATATATATATGCATACATATCTTTGTGATCTGATTAACATATTGAAGTTCTGTAATTTCTAGGAATGTTTCTCAAAACTTATTTTTCAGTTTGATTTTAAATGCAAATTTAATATAATAAGGTTCTTAACTCTCTGGTATTTTCACAAATTTCTGTTGTCTCATAATTTTTTGACTGTTTGACACATTTTTTTATACATACTTTTTATATTTTTCAGTAACATTTTATTTTTTTGAAATTCTATTAATTAACCCAGTGATACTTAAGCAAATTTCTAATTTTTTTTTTATATCTTAAACACATATTTTTAATTTTATTGAAGTTCTTTGGTTCGAGATTATATAAATTTTTGTCCTCTGTCCTGACTAATTTATAAATTTCTGAAAATGTTTTTTCACGCATTAATAATGTATAAGAGAGAAAAATTAGTTTGCTTGTCAAAAACAAAAAGTTACGGAGTGAACATTTTTTTGATGTCCAAGGGTAAAGAAATATAATTTTGTAATTAAAATGCACATGCTATTAAAAATTCATATTTAATTTACCTGTATCTAATACATTCATTGCAAGCATAAAATATTTCTGTTTGAAATTTGCAGATTTAAAAAAATAAAAAAAAATCTATTAAGATTTTTTTATTTTAAATCAATTCAAAATTAATTTTGTCATTATTGTTAACTAACTTATAAATTGATCGCTTACATAAATATGGTTGAAATATGAAATTGAGTTTGATTTATGCAATTTTTGTTTGTTAAAACTTGTAACAATGAAAAACTTATTTAAATCTCATAATCAATGAAAACTCTTAACGGAATTCTTCTCCCTACAAAGTAAATGCCGATTATCTATGATAATGGGTTTTGTTAAGTTTAACAAATTCTTCTGTTTTATAGCTGTTTTTAATTTTGTTTGTTAAAGTTTATTGTCAAGAAAATATTTGAAGCAGTTTTTATCAAATATATCAGAGTTCATAAAAAATAAGTTATAAGTAAAAATGTGTAGGAATGTCTAAGATATCTTTTATGTTCACCAACTCATGTTTTCACAGCTTAGAATCGTTGAAATTGAATGTCTATATACATTCTGAAGTAAACTTTTCCAAATATTATCGTAACTCTTTAGTGTTGCCTTTGCAGGATTTGATAGCCAATTTGTGTAAAATTAAAAAATGATTGTTTTTATTTTATTACTGAAATAATTTTTCTGTCAAATTACAAAATTAAAAACTATCTTTTTTGCTTTGCAAGTTTAACATAAATTTGACACAGTCTTGCTGTTTACTTTGAATTAATATTTAAATCTAGTCAACTGTTTAATTAAGTTAATTGAAGCATTATTAGTTAGAAAAAATTTGATATGCATTTTCAAAGTTTTTAATTATTCCCACATAATTATTGTTTTCAATTATGTTGAATGTTTTTATTACTGTTTATCAAAGTGTATCATAACTAAGTTGTGTATAATATTGTTTACAATAAAATTATTTATAAAGTGATGTACATTTTCAATAAATCATAGCAAACATATAAGCAATGCTAAATCATTAAAGGAAATTTTATTTTAAGTGTATTGAATAATATGTAAATTTACATGAAATTGCAACTTCATGCAAGTAACATGCATAGATTTAACATAATTACGTGCAAGAAAATTACACGAAACTACTAGCCTTTAGTTAGGTAGTGAGATCTATACACACAAAAGTCATATTTTTAAAGGTAATAATGGAATTTAATCGTTAAACGTATACAAATTTTTTTGTTCAAAGTAATAAATTTGTACAACTTTCACTCATAGAAAAAATATTTACATAAAACAAAATTCAAAGAACATATATATATATAAAAAAATACAGACACACATATTCTACGTGGAATAAGTTTTAGAAAATCATTGGATTGTTCTAGGTAATTGGACTAAAGCTTTAACCACACCGGATAAACAATAGTTAAAGAAAGACACAATTTTCATACACATTTTTCACGTAAGCAAGTTATCTACTCTTATGTAAAATCATTGAACAGTTATAATAAAAAAGTTCTAGCTAAGAATATTTCTGAAGAAACAAGTTAATTGAACTCTCTATCTCTGAGTACAAGAGGAGCAATCAAAGACCAGAGGTACAACAAAATGCACAGCCAACTTGATATTATTTTAATCCACATGGATGCTTCATTTGATGATTTTAGACCACTAGTCGGACTAAAATAAAAAAAAATAAGTTAACGATTTGTTACGAAATATATTAATAAATGAATCAATTTCTAGATATATTTATCATTTTATTTGTTATTCTAAGAATAAAATATTTTTAAAACACATAAGAATTTAAAAAATGTCAAATATAAAAAGTACTAAATTTAGTATTATACTGTATTTAAAGAGACTAGTTCTTTCTAGAAGATACCTATAAAAACAGCATTTATGAAATCTTAATTTTTGTAATTTCTCATAAATATACTGTTTTTCCAGTTTAATAAGACGAGAAAAATCAGTAGACTTAGTATATAGCTATCAACATAGAGGAAAAAAAATTTGGTAGATTTTACAAAATTATATAAATTTTATGATAATTGTTGCAGGACGGACAAAATATTTTATAAGTAGGGAATTTCATCATCAAAGTACAAAAACTTTATCACACAAATTATTATATGGGTCATTCTCACGAAAACTGTCATTTTTTAGTTCATAAAATCCCAAAAAAGTAAAGTGAATAAAAAACTCTGAAACTTTTTATATTAATAGAAATATGTAATGACATTATAAAGAAAGTATGTATCCTATAAATTATACTTAATATTTAAATTAATAAATTTTTTAAATAATTAATTTATAATTAATTAATTTATAATAATTAATAATTAATTAATTTAATAAATAAATAAATTAATTTAATAAATTAATTTATTAATTTTTTAATTTATTTTTCAAATTAATTAATAAATAAATTAATTATTTTCACTATTTAAAAAGTGAGGGAATGACACTAATAGTGAGGGAATGATATTTTATTTTAATACATGTTTTTATCTAAGTTACATCTACCTAAAGTTTGAAAATGATAACATACTAAGTATATCTAATATTTATTATAATTTAGTCTTATATATTTAATAGTTTTTACAGGTTTGGGAAATAAAATTGGCTGGCACGATTGAACAAAAAAAAATTTAATAATATACTCATCTTGAATCATTCCCTCACTTCAGCGTCATTCCCTCACTTTATACACCAGTGAGGGAATGACGAATTCAATAAAATTTAAAAATAACAGTTAGGCCTAATGAATTTCTGAAGTCAATCACATACAATTATATTCATACAAGAAAGCAACATATAATTATCCACTTTCTCGATGAAGTTGTATTTTATTTTACTCTAAAAAAGGGCATGAGGGAATGACAAATGTAAAAAATTTTACCTGGTTTGATTCATTCAAATGTATTCCACAGCAAAGCTTCTTTAAGTTGAAGATGGAAACATACTGCAATTTTGTTCTATGATGCCAGTTGTTAACTTCTGAAGTTTTTATTAAAATATTTTTATTCTAAGAAGATTGCAGGGGATAAGAACATTGCTGTGAGGGAATGACGCGAAACACTGGGGACAAAGTTTAAAATAGTGCTGTGTTAATATTTTTATCAGAAATTCAATTTAAAATTGATTTTCTGAATTCTATATTTTAGTATTCTGAAATAAAAAACACGAATTTGTAAAAAAAAAATTTGTATTTCAGAAACAATTTTTTTCTTTTTTTAAATCAGCAGTGGGGACAAGTGAGGGAATGACATATTGGTATATTTTAATTACCTAAAATAAAAATAAAAATTGATAATTTTATTTTTATTCTTTTGTTAGCTTGCATTCTGAAGGACACTTTCCCTGAATTTTTTTTCTTCGTAAGCTGTAAAACAAACATAAAATATACTGGGGACATGAAAATGACTGTTTTTGTGAGAATGACCCATATATTGTCTCCAATATTTACTTAATTATACTTACAAAGAGAAACTAAAAATTTTAGAACAAGAAAAAAAAGAAAGAAAAACTTCAAACTGATTACTATAAAGGAGTATCGTTTCATTATGTATATTTCAATAGGGATTTTTTTCAGGAAACTTATTGAACCTCAGCGAATTTTCTAAAATGTAAAAAAAACAAGGAGAATTTTAATTAAACCAGTAGACCAGGAGAAACTGGCAAAATCCAGTTGAGTTGGCAGCTATGCTTAGAAGGAAAGCTGTAGGTTGGGTTTTCTATGAGTAAAACTGTCGCACAAACATTTTACAAATAAAGGAACATGAAAGTGATCAAACTGCCAATGAAGTAACATCACAACCATTAGTAACTCATTACAGCATCTTCTGTGTTCCCCCCTCAAAGAGCAACATAGTTGATTGAATGGATAATAAGTTTTTGATCAGGGTTTGTAGCCAGATTTTTCAATGAAAAATAAGTACTTTTTAAGCATTCAAAAAATATTTTTAATCACTTTCCAAAAATAATAATTAGGATCTGCAATAGTAATAAAAATTATTAAATTATTTTTTTCTATTGTTAAAATTTCTTAATTTATAAACACAAAATCAATAAAATTAAAAAACATTACATAACCATGATAAAATAACTAGTTTCTGATAAATATTGCAGAAAAAAATTATAAAAGTCATGAATTTTTTTTTTTTTTTTTTTTGTAATTTAGAATGACAATTGACGCAGCAAAGAAAAATCTCTTTTTAAAAGATAGAAAATTAGGCACATTTTACAAACCCCAAATAAAAAAAAAGCATTAATGGCTTTTAAAAAACGTAAATCAAAAATAAGCACTTTTTAAAAACGCTATGCACCTTTTTTATAATTATAATGGATTATATTTCAAAGAAAAATTAAGAAATTTTGAATGGAATCCAAATTTATAGCTTAGTTATCAACAAAATAAATTTTTTTTACTCATACTATAAGTTGTTATAAGTGTAAAATGTCAAGAAAGGTCACAAGCATTTTTGAAAAGTGTGAATGGTATTAAATTCATATTAGTTTAAAATAGAATTTTTATAGTATTAGTCTTAATCAAAATTCTTATCTTATATTTATTTTACAACTAATATTCATACTCTTATATTATTATGATTGATTTTTAGCTTACAACAAATTTTTAAAAAGTTTTTTGGCAATATAGTGATAAGGTGACATTTTTACATCAAAATGCTGTTTCCAGGTTGGAACTTTCCATTTTCCAGAATTTTCACTGGATAGTATAACAATACACAGAAACATCATTTCCCAAATTAAAATTGTATTTTTCACCAAAAAAACTCTACTATACAATAATAATAAATTGTGGCTTATCATTATATTGCCTGTAATGCCTAGCATCAGTAGCACTTAGAAAAATAGCAATACGAGATTAATTATACATCCGAATAAGGAAGAATTACCCCGAACATTTATGACCATATCAAATGGAATAAAAGGAGAAAAAAAAAGATGCTTACTTATACCAGTTGGTTAATGTCATCATAACATACAAGGAAGCTAAAGCAAACATAAAATGGAAAAATGACCAGCTGTATGCAACTTCATTTAATGCCTAGCATCAGTAGCACTTAGAAAAATAGCAATACGAGATTAATTATACATCCGAATAAGGAAGAATTACCCCGAACATTTATGACCATATCAAATGGAATAAAAGGAGAAAAAAAAAGATGCTTACTTATACCAGTTGGTTAATGTCATCATAACATACAAGGAAGCTAAAGCAAACATAAAATGGAAAAATGACCAGCTGTATGCAACTTCATTTTCTTCGTTATCAAAAGATTTTCCGCTTTCAGCATCTCCTTTGCCAAGATCTAATATACAAAATTCATCAAGAAAAATTCAAAGAATTTATTTTCGCAAGAGCAATACAGTATGATTGTCACATAAATTGTAAATTGAATAATAAAAAACAATTCTTAAAGAAAATTTCCATTTTTCATTTTACTTCTGTTACACAATATCAAATACAAAGTAAGGAAGTTTAAAATTTTGGAGTGCTGCTACAAACGGTTATATATTTTATAAGATTAATATACTGAGAAAGCCAAAAATTAGTATTTAGATAATCTGTGAAGTTTGGAAAATTGTTTTTAAAAAAAAAGAACTGGAATGACTTATAGTGGGTCACAACTACTTGATGAGCTACATACACAGCAGAGATGTCAACTTGCTCCAGACAGAAAATATTTATTTTAAAGTGGTAGTCTATCAATTGTGATTCTTGGTTTATTAAATTCAATTTAGTAGATTTTTATCCACCACTATTTCTAAATAATTTGCAGGCTTATATAATTCACCACTTTACAGTACTTATGTCATGCTATACCTTTTAAAAAGCAAGCAAAAATAGTCAAATATTTGTAAAATTTACTTTGTAGTTAATTACCGTTTTTTAAAAATTATTTTGGCGTGTTCGGAGCAGTTGGCATCTCCGACACAGATGCATCAGAATTTTTGTTAGCTTAAATTTTTTGCTCTGTGTAAAGGGCGAGGCGATGGACAAGTACTGTACTATCTTATGGGATATCTGGTTTTGCTTAATAAACCACAACATATACATACATGCCAACTCTTATGCATTTGGAGTAAGATTTTATTTCTATATTTAAAGTGGTAGTAAAGTATATGATTTCTATAAATTCCTTGCATTTATAAACTTATTTTATTATCTTTTTAACCACCACTATTTATAAAAAAAAGAGCAGATATATCAATATTTAATACTTTTGTGGTAGTCCACATAAGCCCTTTCAAAATACAGCGTATGTTTCTGCCTAAAATTGTAATTTAAATTCCATTTTACTACCACTGTGGAAAATAATCCTTGCAAGGATTAAAAGTTGTCAGGTATGCCTATAGACTACCTAGACACTTGTTGAAAGCGCTCGACCATTTCATTGTTTCGTAAGAGTTCGAAAAAAAAAAGTTTATTAATGCCGGTAGAACAATTATCGGAATGTAGCCTTTAGTATTTAAGCTTTATTAGATAATGTTTCATTTCCCATTTTTGAATAATTTATTTACATTATTATTATAACTAGGATTCTAATAAGGAACGAAACCATATTTAAGATTGTGATAAAATTGAATCAAAATTAATATTTCACTATTTTAAATCTTTAAATACTGTTTTTCTTAAAAAAATTTTTTTTTTAAAAGTAGTTTAGATGAACTTTGAAATTGCAGCAATTAGCAATTGGGACATAGAGGACTCTTAAATAATTAGAATCCTACTAACAATTATAATGTAACTAAAATCATCGAATTCAATAATATATACTAGACTTAAGTTATATAAAAAAATTTTTTGAACGATTCTAGGAATTATTTAACAAAAATATCACCCAATTTACTGATTAAGTGAGTAGAAACCAAAATGCATAAAAGATTTTATTATGATTTACTTATAAATTTAATTGAAATTTTTAATTAGTATAATATCAATCAGTTTTTATTATTAGCATAAGATTGAAGGTATTCAATTAAAATCTGCTTAGTGGAATTCTTCACACATTGAGAATAATATAATTTTTTAAATTAGCATGAAAAGATTACCAGAATCTCCATCTTGTGCAAGAATCTTCTCAGTACCAGTCAATTTGCTGACTTGGCTATTACTAGCAGTTCGAATGCTAAAAAATTCATCAATTTAAAAGTGAAAAAATGTACACAAAAAAGCACAAAATAAGTACACATTTGTCCAAAATTGAAACTTACCTAGAGTACAGTACACAAACAAACCAAATCACTAAACTAACAATACTCTGAGCATCAAAAGCATTCTTCTTTCCAAGAAAGTCTGGTCTGCATTCTATAAATATTTTTTTAATCAATTAATTTTTCTTAGATCAAAAATTGATTTGCTTAATAATCAATTGCAGGGTGCAGCAAAAAACCAAAACAAACAATTTTGTTCAAAATAAATAAATTAACAATATATAACAAATAATAATAAGAGTAGACTTTTATTGTTGTTGTAGTTCCTTTACGTCGCACTAGAGCTGCACAATAGGCCATTGGCGACGGTCTGGGAAACATCCCTGAGGATGATCCGAAGACATGCCATCACAATTTTGATCCTCTGCAGATAGGATGGCACCCCCGCTTCGGTAGCCCGATGACCTGCACTCGAAGCTGAGAACTTTACGGTAGAACAGTTTAATGAGGACCAATACCGCACACCCTCCGTTTCCTATGCAGACTGATCCAAGAGGTCACCCACCCGCACACTGACCGCAACCAGTGATGCTTGACTTCGGTGATCTGCTGGGAACCGTGTTTTAACGATCAGTCCACTGCGGGACTTTTATTAATAAATAAATAAATTTAAGTGGTTTCAAAGTGGCCATCTTTTGCAGCCGTGCAGATGCGGAAACGTTAATTAAAAATTTCAGCAATGGGCTGCAAGTCTTCTACCATATCTCATTCCACCAAAGCAATGGTTTTAAAGAGTCTAAAATTCTGTGTGCAGAGCACATGAATGATTCCATACTGCTGTTTTCTTTGCTTAAAAGTACTTTAACATTGCAGATCTTTTGTTTGACATTGTAAAAGAGACAAAAAACAATTTGTAAACTAAGAGCTATATTCTATAATTAAAGTAGTAAACATAAAGAAATGAACACGCAAAGTAAAAAGAAATAAGTTAGCTTCTATTCCATGATACAATAACTTTGTCCACAATAAGTTTTTTTCGCTGCACCCTGTAATATATTCCCAAGATAATACAATTCAGAATAAAAAGATAAGACTAAAACAAATACACAAAAATCAGTTAGGCTAAATTACATACAGACTAAAGGTGCATCAATGCAATATTTCCGAGAAAATATTTAATGCAATATTTTACAGACCACAGGCAATATTTAGAATTTGTGCTCTTATAACATCATCTTTTAAAAGTAATTTGTTTAATCAAATATAAGTATTAATCAGCACATAAAAATGTTAAGAATTGATCACAAATTTAATATTTTTTTTACATAAGTAATATAACAATTATCATTTTACTTATTTATTACGTTGATTTCACATTTGTAAAACATATAATTACCGTATATTCCGGCGTATAACGCGAACTTTTAATACAAAAAATAACATTGGAATTTACGGGTGCGCGGTATACGCCGAATATAAAAAATTATAGATTAAAAACAATTAAATTTTGAAAAATACTTTTATTTCAAAGAAATAACATACCTTTACCTATATACTTTATTGATTTTCGTTATTACATAAATAGTTCAATATATTCGTCTTCCGTTATTTCTTCAGGCACGTCATCACAATCTGTTTCGTCTTCATCATCTGTGTTACCCTCATCCATAAATAAACAGTCATCTTCTGATCCATCCAGATTACTTGAAATGCTGCATTTTTTTAATGATTTTCTAACCATCTCAGGCTTAATTTCATCCCATACTTTTAATATCCATTCGCACACTGTTTCAAACTTTCATGACGCATATGTCCTCCTTATGTAAAGGTTTTCTCACCCTCCAACATCCAAGTGTTCCACTGTTTTTTTAAATCGCTTTAAATGGTTTGTTTAAGCAGACGTCCAATGGCTGAACTAAAGGTGTCAATCCGCCCGGAATAACTGCCATATCGGTGCTACATTCTTTCAACAATTTTTTCGTATTATCTGTAAGATGGGACCTAAACATGTCCCACACTAAAAGGCTTTCTGGTTTTCTATTGATACTAGACGAGATATTGCACATGTACAATCCAAATTTCCGTGCGCGTTATACGAAGAGGATATCTTAAAATTTAAAAAAAGTTATTAGAAATTACGGGTGTGCGTTATACGCTGGGGCGCGTTATGCGCCGGAATATACGGTACTCACCAAGAGTATAAACCTGACACTAAGCAGATAAAAATGTACAAATATCTGAATAATATAAACTTTCAGCATTAAGTGAAGTTTACAATTATGAGAGAAAACCTTTTTTCTCTCTAAAGTTCGTAACACCTGTATACTATATTTTTTTTTACATTAGTACTTTTACAATTATCATCATCTTACTAATTTATTTCTTTGATCTCACATTTGAAATATATAATTGCTCACCAAAAATATAAACTTGACAATAAGCAGATAAAAATGAGCATATAGTTGAATGTAAACTTTCAGCATTAAGTGAAGTTGACAATTATGAGAGAAAACATTTAAATCATATATTTTTTTTCTAAATTTTGTTGCACCCATATACTTACTATCAGAATTGTTCAAGGCTGACCAGGTGAGATACATAACATATAGTGTGACAATAGATGACTGCAACAATCCAGATTTGGGCAATGCTTTGAAATGAAAAGTTTTCAGATTAAAGATAATAAATCAAAGTTATAATAATTTGTAAACTAAAAAATCAATTCAAATATCAAATGGAAACAATACATCTATTTGGTTTCAAAAAATATACAGTAGGTAGACCTACATTAGAGTCATAGAAAGAAGAGTAAGTAAAAATCTGGGTTGATTGACACTGGGTTGGTTGACACTAACCACAGGTGTAAAAATACTAAAAAAATAAATTTAGGAAACTAATATTAAAACTATTATAAATATACAAATGAAATAACAGACTCAAGCTTTATTTTTGTATTAATTTTTTCATTTGCATAAATAAAAAAGAAATTAAACATTTGGAAACAAAATTGGTAATAAAAGGTTGAATTTTTAAATTAAGTTTCCTAAACAGCAAAAAATAAATAAATAAAAAGTAAAAGTAATAAGTAAAAAATTTACCATCTTGAACTCTTGGTAAGACAGAGACAACAGATATAATGATACAGAAGATAAGATTAAAACTAATGAAAAATTTCTGAACTCCACAGTCTGATGGCTGAAATAAAAATGAGACAGCAATTTCTTTATCAAAATTAATTTTGAATGATATTTACAAAGAAAAAAGCAACCCCCCCCCCCCAAAAAAAAAATAACCATGCTGCAGTGGAACAAAAGAAAGTTAATCACTAGCGCTACAATACTTTAGTGATCAATTTAGATAGGTGGTAAACTAATGGAAGGGAGTAAGCGATTGTTTTTTCTATCATTTGTTTTCCTTATATACATCAAGTTCCTTATATTATTCACTATATCACAAATTAAAAATAAATGTATCTTTTAACACACTTTTAAAATTTTATTTAGCAAAGAATAATGTATCTTAAATGAGATAAATTGACTGTAAAAATTATTAAATTTAAAAAAAAATACTAATCATATTTTAATAATGAGGAATATCAGTTATTTTAAATAATTTTATAAAACATAAGACTAAACAAGAACATATAAACAGTTTGTAAACAACATTATATTTATTTGAATATCTTGAAATTAAATTTGCTATACTTATAAACTTATTTGTTTCTAAAGCCTTTAATTTTTTCCCTACATGATCAGCCAACAATGTGTTTTAGGTTAGTGTTTTATAGTATTTTAACAATATAGAGAAATTCTAATGCATAACATAATACCTTAGTAAATATCCTGTATAAGTTTTTTTCTAGTGAACTTAGGGTTTAAAATAGTTAATAATATTCAAAGGCAAAATTTGACTCCTTTCATGAATCAAGAAACAGGATAGACAGATGGTCAAGTAGCAAAAGCTATAAATGATAAATCCTTTTATTAAATAGTATAAATCAGGTTCTTGGTTATAATGGTGACCTTAGGTAACTGGTTAATTTGACAGGTTTTACTTCGTAAAAGCACTAAAGTACATAAAATTTTTGCTGAAAAAAACTGAATATAAATTTTTTACTGAAAGTGAAATTTTAAATCACAAAAGAATGAGGAGTGGTCCTTGATATAGCATTTTAAACGTAACATATTTTTACAATTTAAGTTTTTACCTCTAGATTTGTTATTGGAAAATTAATCGTAGTTATCATGAATAATGATAATAGTTTTATTAATAGTAATAACAATAAAAGTCACAATTCATTGTTAATAGGAAAACCTTTAACAAAAAAGCTCTTAAAATTATAATAATTTAAGAATAGAATAGAGTTTAGAAATAGAATCGATTTATGTTGTTTAAATGTTGTATTGCTATTGAAATTACAGGCCAATACAAAATTTCAAATCTTTAGGACCTCATAACGTGTGTGAAAAATCAATCAGCAGATTCCATCTTTAATATACCTAATTAAGTAATCAGCAATAAAGCCCTAATCAAGTAAAATTTTGTTGTCGTAATGCCTTAATTTTACCAGCACAAAATACTAAATGATTTGGTAGCGAAAAAGTTTATTTTATAAATTTTTACCATATATGAGTATTAAACAATAGTTGCTTATATTTAACAAAATAGATTATTTTTGTTTGAACTAGGAGTGCACAGTCTTTCGTAAGTGCCATTTGCACAGCAGGTTGACTAACAAAGGGCAACACACATATTTAGTCATGCTAGGGGCACTTATGATAATTTTTATATAAATATTAATGTTAATTTCTTCATCAAAAAAATTTATATTATATTTGTAGGAAATTAAATATTTTTAATTATTAGAATTCGTTCAAAAACATATTTTTTCTAAAAATAAAGTATCCTTTTTTTTTAATCAATAATTGAATTATTAAAAGAATATATATATTGGGAGAAAAATATAAATTTTAATAAAAATGCTTACAGATTGAAAGAGTAAAAAAACACATATTTTAATTGAAGAAAATGTATGGGGTTTATACAAAAACCAAATATTAAAACAGCACCATTTTAATACAAAATAAGATTTAATATTTATTTGGTAATATAGTTGAGATATTTCTTTTTCTTGAACTATTTAGAGTTTTATAAATTTTAAATAGGAAACGTTTTCTTTTTCATCTTTCAAATAAAAAAATTCATTAAGCTACAAAAAGTTTAAAACAAATTATACTACAAAAAGTGAGCAGTTTAAAAATTTGTGTTTTCCTCTAGTTTTATTGTATTACAATATCAGAATTCTAAATACCATAAACAAATGCATGGTACTAAAATAACTTACATGTACTTACTTAAATGCACAATTAGAAATTTGTATTTCTAATAACATCGTAGTTAAAATAACAAAATCATAGAAAAGCATCACAATAATTGCACATTTTTTTTCCATTTATGATAAAAACAGCATGAATAAAAAAACGTTAATAAGAAATTATTTAAATGCATGATTTAAAATTCTCACAACGTTAAAAAAAATCAGAATATTTAAAAACACGAGTGAGTGCATTGCTAAAACTGCCAAAAAATGATTGAAAAAAAACTTGGATTTACAATGAAATCGGCAAAAGCAAAGTGTGTCAAAAAGTGATTATTTAAATGTGCAATTTAAATTTCGCTTGTCATAATAATATTTCAGTAAAAATATGCCATTTTCAAAATCACATGGAAAAGTGTAGCCATAAATAGCTTCAAAATGAATATAGAGCTCATCTAAAAGTGATCAATTATATACCTGATTTATAACTTACGAGTTGTAATATCATAATGAATGCATTGAGATTTTAAAAACCACATAGAACTTGGTAATTACAAATGGGGGGGGGGAACACTAAAATGTCACTTGAATTTCGGATGAAAACAGCTAAAATAAAGACAGTTGAAAAGTGATTAGTCAAATTGAAAATTTGGGCATTGTAATATCTCATTAAAAATTTTAGGTTTTTTAAACCCATGTGAAATTTGTTGCTATAACCAATGAAAAGGCAATCAAGAAGCAACATAGATTTAGAATAGGAGCTGTGCAAATAAAACACATCAAAAAGTAAAGACTCATATTTGGGATTCAAAAATTGACACTTTTAAGTATTTTTTTTAAAAAAAAAATCATTATGATCAGAAGCTCCCGTGGGCAGCAGATCAATAGTCCGCAGGTCGCATGCGGCCTGCAAGTTGCATGTTGTGCATTCCTAGTTTAAACAGTAAACTTAAATGAGTACAAAGCATTAAATTATATTTCTTTAAAAACACTTTACCTGTGTATAAAATATGAACAGGAGAACTGTAGCTGTGATAGCCAGAATATAGTGTAACAAAGTAAAGAAAATCAGGGCTAAAAAAATGGAATGAATAAAATATATACCATATAACAATTTAAAAGATAATTAAAATATAAAAGATACAAGATTACAATAAAAAAATATTACAATAAATAAAGATTTAATAATCGGAGTAACTAATGAAATTAACATGTACCAAAGTAATATCCCTTGGACTGTGACTCTTCATAATTTTCCAGCCAGCTCTCGTTCCAACTATGAGCAAAGTCAATAATCAAGACAAGCTGGATAAGAATGAAAAGGAATCCTCCAATCATGCCAAAATACATCCACACTATGAATGAAGATATGATTATAGTACATCAATTAACAAAACATTTTGTAAAAAAATGTAAACATAGTCAAAGATTAAAAGTAATATTCTATTTAATTTTCTGCAGAAACTTTGAATTTCAAACTAAAAAAAGCATCTTTCAAAATTTGTGAGAAAAAAAAAATTAAATACGCATTACATAAGGGTAAAAAAAAAGTCAAAATTATGTTTAATTTAGGATCAGAAAATTAAATAATAATAATTTTATAGTAGAAAATAAAACTTTGATAAATTAAATAAAACAAGAACAAAAACAATCTACAAGACTAAAAAAATTGTCTTCTAAAATATAATTTTGTATTTTAAAACGTTCACTTTGAATTAACTTGGAGGTTATTTTCAACTATGAAAAATCAGTCTGGTAGAAATGAGTTTATTTGAAAACTTTGACTAGGTTGCTCAGTGATAGAGTATTGTATTACATGATAAATATGTTTAATATCATGGGACACTGTGTGGAAACTGTAATTCGCCAAGCAAAATTTTTAGTATAAGATAAAAGATTTAAAAAAAAAAAGAAACAAGCCATAATTTAGTCTTTGTAGTGAGCCAAAGGAAAAATCAGGACAACATTTTTCAAAAAAATTAAGGCATAATCAGAAATTTTTTTTGGAACAGTATACACCAGACTACTTTTGTAAAAGGCAGCAAGTTAAATTAAATAAAAGGATACTTTGCTCTACTTAAGTGAAATAAAAGAAAATTTTGTCACAAAAGAATAATGAAGAATAGCATTAAAAAATTATTTTATTCAGAACTGAAACTTTTAACAGTTTACAGCAAAATTTTATCAATACTGAAAAGCATATATATTACAAATCAATGCACAGAAAATGTTCACAGAATTAGTGCATTTAAATTAAAAAAATAACCAGTATCAAATAACTGATATTACCCCATATCAATAAATAATTATAATTTGAAACTCAGTTCAAGATTTCCTTAATCAAATGATTTTAAAGTAGGGTTTCAATCTCTAAATGAAAACACAGTGAATTTGTCACTTAACATTTTTGAACAAAAATTGGGTGGATGAGTCTTCAATTCATTATAGAAAAATTACATGTTACAACAGTATTGTTGATTGGAATAGACTATTTTTAAAATCACAAAAAAATCAATAATTGTGAAATGGTAAAAGTTCAACCTTCAAGATTTGTTACTGCATTTTCTTAAAAGAACAACTCAGGGTGCATAGCCAAATTATTCAGCAAAAAATAAGCACCTTTTAAGCACTCAAAAAATATTTTTAACATAACTAAGCAGGGTTGGAAAGTTTTTCACAATTAACCGTTTTATCTTGTTTTAACCGTCATGTCCAATAAAAAGAAGAAAAAAAAACTTTTGGCATTGTTTTTGACAATTGTCAAAAATCATAAAATTTTGAATCGCATAAAACGAATGGCATTTTCATATGCCGAAATAAATTGGGATTGAATTCATTGTGAAAATGTTGAATAGAACAATGTTAACTGCATCTTTTTGCATAATTCGAAACGAAAATCAAATTAAGTAAAGGAAAAATCTCATATTGAAAAAGGGAAAATTAAGCACTTTTTAAAACACCCAATGAAAAAACACCTTTAAGGGCTTTTCACAAATGAAAATAAGCACCTTTAAGTATTTTTTAAAAATACTACGCACCCTGCATTTAAGCATATGATTCCTAATTTCATCACCATGAAAATTTGATAGTATAAAACTGTTAATTGAGCTCCTTAATAGAATGGCTGAATCGCCAAAAAAGTTTAAACAATGAATCCCACAGGTAAGACAAAATGCCTGAAACACGTATGCAATTAGATAATGGTCTTTTAATTGGAACTATCAACTTTCACAATTTTTACAAACAATATTAAAAATAAAAAGACATTCCATCAAAAATCCACATTTGTATTCTTAGAAAATGATATGTTCTGAACACACAAATACTAATCCTACATAATTATACACAAATAGAACATTTTACAAATGTATGAATATTTTTGAAAAAAATATATATGGAATGTGTTGCAATTTTAACAGATAAAATAAATTACAGCGTTAACAATTTTAAATGTCATGTAAAGGCATGTGCACTGCAATTTACATAGCAGCATGCATACTATTATGTCTAAATCTGCAAAATTTAAAGTCAGTCAGCTTTCTACGTTTTCAAAAATTAAAAAAATAGGCACAAAAATTACCTTGGCCAAAAGTATTTTGTTCTGGGATGAAAAAGGCTCCAACCATTCCAGCAATTAGAATTAGATATTTTATACCCCAAAATCTATGAAATAAAAAGAGAATGCATTTACAATTTGAAAGATATTTTAATTCAGCATTCTTACAGAAAAGGAAATTCAAATCTGACAATAATTGTAATAAAAACAAAAGCCATAAGTTATATCCTGTACTTCTACAATAGCAGAAAATGTTTAACAGTAAATATATTAAGCATATTATGTTTACTCTTTTATTTTTTACATCAACCTAAATATGTATTGAATATTACACTTAAAATACCAACTTTATGCAATTATCTTGAAATTTTAATGAAGTTGAATAAATAAAGGTATTATACCCATTTTGTATGCCTGCACGGGCATCTCTTGAAGATTTCACACCAATCATCAATAAGCAAAACAGCATGAAAAATAAGGTCAAAGCAAATATTAAACGGTATACAGCAAGAAATCCAATGACATCATGACACTTCCCTTCACAAAACGGCAACTACAATAATAAACTGTATTAGATTTCAAAAAAAAAAAAATATTATTAATTGTTCCAAACAAGAGCATAAAACAATAAGAAAAAAGAAATTCATTTTACTAAAACAATAAGCAATATACATGTGGCTATGGTAAGTAGGACTGGAAGATGGTGAGATTTTGGCATTGTGATGTATTGTTACGCTAACATTGCGATATTTTGATGCATCACGATGTTTCGGTACATTAAACTCTTATCTTTAGTACTGCCTAAATTTGCAATTAATAAGTTTTATTTTTCTTTTAAAAATAAGCCTTGAATATTTGTTCTAATTATTTTTCAATATTTAAAGACTTGGATGTCTGCAAAATAGCGGTTAAAAAACATGAAACGGCTGGGTTGATTGCAAAAAAATCAACAGGATTTGCACGCACACAATTAAAAGAAAACCCTTCCATAACTAAAAGATTCAACAACATTTCAATTCTCAATCACATTCCGAATCATCATGTCAGCAAAACGATGAGTCACAATGTAAAAAAGACTGGGAAAGATAATGATCATCGCCACAATTATCACTGCACACTTACAGAGAAAAATTATCTTTGCACGAGCTTGTAGATATCGATATACTATCGGAAACAATGAACAACATCGTGCGTGCAGACATTGAGGTCAACGATACATCGGGAAATATCGTACACATCTCAGTATGCTTCGAAAAATTGACAATCCAAACATCGGATTGGCGGTGATTGCATTTAATCGATATTTTTCGATATATTGATTTATCGTCCAGTCCTAGTGGTAAGAAAATAAAAAGACAGACTAATAAGGAGAAAGAAGGTAAAAGAGTGCTTTGTGATGCAGAAGTGTTAATGTGTAGTAAAAAATTCCTTTTTTTAATTGATATTTATAAATTTTAATGCTATTCTTACTTATTTTGCTAGAAAACAAATTTCTGATATATACACTTTTTCTTATTACACTTGTATAATAATATTCACAATAACATAAAACTTACTTTTTCAAGTTTGTCTTTTAACTGATCCGACAGCATGATGCATGATACTATGGTTGTCAATAAGAGCATTACAGCATACATAATTCTTGACGAAGTGGAATTTTTGCATGATGGGCAAGCCGAACAGCATAAGCTGCATGCAGCACTGCCACAGCAACAGGCCAGCTAAAAAATATTAATTAAATCTATACTACAAATATGTTCTAAAAAATAAATTTGCAGTAAATAGGTTATTTATAAACAAACAATTCTACTTTTTGCAGGATTGGTAGCAAAAAAAAGTGCTTCCTATTGCACTTTTTTCTCATCTTCATTATTTTTTGCATTTAAATAAATTATTTTCCAGGTTTTGTAATTTATCACTAATGAGTGATCCAAGCTTTGTGTGAGGATTAATGGAAGCAGTTTCCTCAAATTGCTTCACTTTGCTTATTTTCAATTTCTCTACCTTAATTTAAATTAAAAAAAACTTTTTTTTTAGGTTATGATTAAATTATATTTGAGGGAACAATTAGCCAGTTTGTCCATATAGCCTTTTTTCTATTTTTAATGTCTAATTTATTGTTTTTAGAATTTTTTTTCTTCTTAAATGACAGGCACTGAACTCTCGGAAGTGTTGCTTATTTAAAGTTACCCAGTGGGCACCTGTGAACCCAAATCATGGAGGCGAGCAACATTACCCAAGCCACACTGCTACAGGTTGCACACACTGCATAGGTTGGGTTATGTTAACACAACAGAGGACAACACAGAAAAAAAAACATCCATGTCCGGAGCAGGATTTGAACCTGCAACCATTGGCTTTGCAGTCAGGCATGCTAACCACTTGGTAGGCTTATAAAAAATAAAAATACAGATAATAAAAAATACAGATAAAAATTTAGATGGCCAGTTATTGGTGGGGTTTGTATATATTGCCTCTTCATTCAAATAAGCTTTATTTTGTATGAGGATCATTTTCAAAATAAGAATCAATTGCGCAACCTGTTAAGTGATGTCAGTTCAAGATCATCAAGTCTCTCACTCCGCCCACCGTTTTGTTTCACGTCTCTGCCAGTATTGGTTGTATGATTATATTGCTTCGTTTGTCACCATGTCAACTAGTAATCCTACAAATTGTGAAGTGAGTTCAGTATTTTGACGCCAAAAAAGCTCATACTGCTGAAATTCACCAGCGAATTGTTAAAAATTTCGGTGACAGTGTAATGAATGATGGAAATGTGCATAAATGGTGTAGTCTGTTTAATGAAGGAATAACAAATGTTCAAGATGAAGAAAGATCCGGATGGCCTATTGTCACGAATGAGAAATACTGGATTATCCATCATACAACCCTGACTTAGCACCATCAGACTTTCATCTTTTCCCAAAAATTAAGGAATTTCTTAGCGGAAAGCCTTTGGAAAATTATAGTATGTTGAAACAAAGAAACTGGTTTAACGGTCAGGCAGCAGAGCTCTTTGATGAAGGGATACGAAAAGCTGGTGTCATGACTTTACAAATGTTTTAATGTTAATGCTGTCTACGTTAAAAAGTGAATAAATGTTCATATTTTAGTTTGTGATACAATTTACATTGATGTATAAAGTTTCTCCCATTCCATTACAAAATAGTTCTTACTTAAAAAACTACCCTCATATTTTAAATTAAAAATAAAATTTGAGAAAAATTATGATATTTAAAATTTTTTTTTTTTATTGTTACTCTCAAAAATCTATTTCTTACCTTCCCTACTTTTTTTCTCTTTTTCTTTTTACTTTTAATATGCGCGGATAGAGATGATACAGGGTTATCCTAAAAGCCCTATCTCATTACTCAACATTAAAAGCATTCTGATTAGGTCAAAATGCTCATATGGTTTTGTATCACTTTCAAACTAAACCAGCTGTATACAAAAATCTATAAAGCACAATTATTATAATAAAAATTGGGAAAATAATTAAATTAAAAAATTAAATAATATATCTCACGATTTAATATTTAAAAAATAAATAAGCTCTTATATATCTTTTTGGCCTTAAACCAAACATATACCTATGGTACCCAAAGTGGGCTGAGACTAAAATCTTAAGATTGTAACCTCTAAAAATGAATCCTAATTAATTTTTATCATCTGGCAAAGAGTAATACATACAGCTATATAACTTAACATAAAAATAGATGTTGATTCAAACTTAAGAGTCTGATTTTTTGAAATCTTGATTCTAACATTTTTAATTTTTAAAATATTCCACAACATTACTATTAATAGACTACATAACATTGCATTTTGAGAAATATTGATTAAAAAGGTACAATCTTAAATATATGGGTTTGTATATATTTATGAATCTATTTCCTATGTTGATCAATGGAGAGCATGACACAGAGATCAAGCAGATCTCTGAAGGTGGCTACAGTATAATTCATTGATAACACTTATATTAAGTAAATAAATAATTTAATCCCAGTTAATTTTAAATAAATTTTCTTTAATGAAAAAAAATAATTTTCTTTTGACTTTAGTTTCTTATAATACTAAATAAAGAGATAGATTAATTAATGAATAGTGAGAGTAACTATAGTCTCTGAAAGTGGGTAGTGCATGGTTCATAAAGATAATTTGAACAAATTAATAAATGGGGAGATTTTCCCTTTTATTATTTGTGTCAGAATTCTGGCCAAATCATGGAAATTTCCGGGCAGTGGCCCGCGAGAAACAAAAAGAAAAAAAACATCACAAAATAAAATAAGGAAATTCTAAATTATATGTTTGTTCGTTGGACTATGATAAGGGTATACTAATGAGGACGGAATTCTGAGGAATATGAAAGAGAATATTTAGAATTATAAAATAAATAATCGCAACATTTTTAAACATATTTGAGGAAAAAAAACAATATTCGATATTCAAAAGGAGAAATCATAACTTTTTTAATCTAGAATTTTTTTTTACTGAAAGACCCACTTCATAATTGATGTTTTTCTCAAAAAAATATTTATACATATAAATATTAAATGCTTTTGCATTTAGATTTATAATTTTAAATCATACTTAATTATCAGTTTTAGAATTCTAGACATTTTAGATTACAACTTAATGTAGTTTGCCTCAATTGCGTTGAATCTGACAAGTCAGAAATTTCAGACAACAATTATACAACAAAAATAGTAAATTCGGTAAAAAATACCTGTCCAACAGTTAAAGGAGCAAGAACAGCACCCATTTTAGATTTAAAAGAATCAAAAGATTAAAATTTCTTCAATTATTATGCAATTTAAGTAGCTTTTGTTAATATGGATGACTAAAATCTAATTATCAGTCTCAGTTTGCTCTGCTCAGAAATCCAAAACAAATACTAAATTGCACAGTTGAGTTGAAATGTTCAGGAAATTTCCACAAAATATTTTGAAACAGCTGTGGCCGGTTCCTGAGCCATGCTTAGTAACCCTTGGGAGAGTTAAAAATTAAAAGCGCCCAAAATATGAACCCAAAGAATAATGTCTCCCCCTAGAGGCCTGTATTTCAACGCTGTCACTCTGTCACCAAGGAAAATAAAAAAGCCATAGTTTAAGTGCCTTACTCTTAAAGCAATGGGATGATTCTAAAGTATATTTGCAATCTTGTCATGAAGAATTATCCATACTATAGAACCGACAAATTACTTAATTTAAAAGTTATTAAACTTTTTTAAAAATTGTCAATTTTGCGACATTTTTCCACCTGGATGAAAAATACCAAAAATCACTGCCGTATTCTTAGTTTTTGCAATTTTTTTGAGCCCAAGTATTGCAGCATTGAGTAGGATCCTTTTTCTAAAGAAAGGAGAAAAAGAAGCTTGACTGAAATTGATCTTTTTTTCTTTTCTTCTATAAATTAATAATACAAGTTTCTTCAAATGAAACTCTCGAAACTTAGTTCGATATGCTATATGTTATTACTATTAATTGGATTATTTTTCTTAAAAAGTCAAAGAAAAAAATGTTCATTGTAAAGAATTAAATCGCCTTTTTTTTCTCGTAGAAGGCTTCGAATATAAGGCTTTCAAAATGTTAAATCTTTTTTAATGCCAAATGAAACGAGATGTATCCATATTTTTAAGTCGTCTACTAAAAGAACTTTTTCGCAATATCTCATTCAATTTTTTCCTTGTATTATTTCTTTCCTTTGTAGTATTAAATTTGTTTTTTTGACTAATTAAGTATTACGTACTATGAAACCCTCATAATGTTAACTGAATATCACGGTTTATAGGCTTTTTCATGTCGAATAATAGGTTAGCCAACAAAAAAAATAGGGAAAGGGGACTATCTGGAAGGTTTTGATAGATGGAATTTGTTTTTGCTAATGTTCTCGCAGCATCAAATAGTTGAAAATAACACTTAGCCAAGCCAAGGTAATGACGTCAGAAGAGATAACTCATGAATTATATCAACCTTAACTACTCATACCTATATCAGCGAATCATCATATGTTTCTTACTGAGTAGGCGGTACTCTCATTGGGCAACAAAGTCAAAACAAATGCTATTTATTTTTTGGAAGTTTGTGTAAACTAAACTGGCAACTTAAATTTACTTAATAGTTTTATTGTTTATTTTCATTTTGATCATCAAAGGGTTTGATCAAAAATTTTGGGTAGTGTATAGCGTGAGGATGCCTGTGAATCCTCAGGAAACAGGATGGCCCTTCCAGGCATGTTTTCAAGCATGCGCAGTATACTAATCATAATGAGTAACGCCTCCTCCCTGTCCTTCTTACAGACGTCTACAGAACAGAAAATGGCGCGCTCATTTCCAGAATCAAAGCTCATTTCAAATCAAAGCTTATCAAGAAATAATAAAAGATTATTAAAAGGGTATGTAATTATATTTTATTCGAAGTATTGATTTTCTGCCTTTTCATTAGAAATATGTATTTCCTTAATTGTTGAATGATCATCTTTTTTAATTAATTAATGAACGTTGAATGAATAAAAAGCTTTGCAAGAATCTATGTTCAGTTTCTTTCCTATTTTCTTTATTTGATGTTAAATGTACAATGTAATGACTGGTGATTAAGACGTTAAAATGCAAAAATTGCCAACAGAAATCCGAATAAATTATTTATAGTTTGTAAGTGCAAATATATTTATACCATCCTTAGTATTTAACGATCATTCAATGTAAAGAAAAGGCAGCATTTCATGTATTGAATAAAATATATTTACTGCTCATAATAAGATCTCTTTTGTTCACTCGTTTTTCATTGACTCAAGAGTCTTCACATGATTATTTAATAAAAAATACAAAAGAAATATTTCATAATCATAACAAAATGTGACCCAAGCATACTCGTGATACAAGTGGTGTGACTAATATAAAGCATGTTTCCTTAATTAGACTAAGCAATAATGTAAAATTTGAGGCACTTATTTATTGAGTGTAGGTAAATTTTCCGTCATATTTGAGGGGAGTATGAGTTCGTGACAAAGTAATGAATTTAAAAAGTTTGGGCCAATATTTTTAACTTCAATGCGAAATAGAATAGACTTGATTAAAATCATCGACAAAATAAGGAAATTTTTGCATTAAATTGACTAACATATTCGAATTAGTTAGCACATAATTTTTGTATTCTTTTCCCAAACTCAATGTATTTAATTACAAATTTACACAAATCATTTTAAAAATTTCTTATATTTCAATAACGCCTCTGTAGATGGCACCACCACTATCTTTCTACCTAAACTTTTTTTTAACTGATGCTTCCCTTCCCTTCACCAACCTTTTGAGAAAGGATACGCATGAACGAAAAACTTACAAAATAGGCTGTTTACTCGACAGCTGGTAGCAATAAATTATGAAAGATAAGATGATTGAGAGGATCCTAAATATTTCAGATTAGAGTTAAAAAAATTAAACTTATAAGCATTCAAAAATGAAAAGTATTTAGGTGCACCTAAAAAAAGCAATCACAGGACGTAGCATAAATAATTTATGTAGTTTCATTATAAATATGTTTTGTGATAAAAATTGTTTAAGATTTTTGCCCTATTGTTCAAGTAAACAGCTGAGTTTGAAAATTGAAATGAAATACATGAACAGTAAGAATAATTAGTAAGTTCGAAAATAGGTACAACAGTTACAGTTGAAATATCAATATTAAGTTTTATTGTGATAATAATGTTGTTCGACTAACACATTTATTCTTTAAACTAGATTGTATTTAATAATTATTTGCATTTTTTTCCACGTTTTATTCATTAAAAGTGATTAATTCTTACACAGTTGAAAATTCAAATGTAACGTAATCTTCAAAAAAAAAAATTCCAATACAAATTTTACAATTTGTTTTCAACTTCAGAAATTCCATTTCCATCCATCTGTACACATGCCACATTTATATCAAAAATAATTTTTCCATTAAGTTTTGTTTTACTGATCAAAAAAAATTCCTATTGTCCATATTTTCTTGCTTCTCAATTACATTCATTAATTTAAAGTTTTGATGTGAAAAAATTCAAAATTGATATACTTTTCTAACAGGTATTTTTGTAATGGAAATGTTTACATCCTGGCTTAAAGACTGAAAATTAATATTATTTGATTATGTTTTAGACTTAGGTGCGCCCCCCCCCACAGCAAAAATTATAAATGCACTCAATCTTAGACTAAACACAATTTTTTGAAAAATATATTATATGAGACAAGAACACTGTGAAGAGATAATCGGGAATTTATAGTCATTCATTTTATTTTTAATTTATAATCATTCATTTTATTCTAGTTTATAAAAATTTATAGATTTTAATTAAAATTATTTTTATATGAATTAGCAAAGAATTAATAATCGCGATGAAAAGGCGAAATTTAGAAAAGTACATTGTTACTGAGTAACAACATTGAATTCATCTATAGTAGAGTGCACTACCATTCTGAATGAAGGGCTACGTTCCAAGTATTTGAATAGATTAGATATAATTTTAATGTAAACATAAGTGTTTTACACACAGCTCTTTTCATCAGTCACTAAGTGATAAATTTCTATTAAATTAAATTCTTTTAAATAATTATAATTCTTTTTTATTATCTTAACTCATTCAACTAATTCTTTCTTTTTTATCAGTTAGCTTTGTAATATATTTGCATTAAATTAAATTCTCTTAAGCATTAACAACTGAAGAAAACCAAAATAATACTCTCATAAATAAAAATATTTCCTTTTTATCAAAAATAAATGAATAAATAGATAGATTTATCGAAAAATATAAAGATGGGGAAAAAGTGACGGTTTTATATCACATCAAGTAACATAAAAGTATAATTTAAAATCAATTAACTGTAATGTTCTTGAATGAAAGTAAAAAATAAAGAGATAAATATTTTTTGAGAACATAACTGCAAAGTAAATATTTTAAGTAAAGAAATCGTATGGGGTAATTTAAATTTTAAAATAAAATTTTTTAAAAAAAACACGCATAATTGCTCAAAATAAGATTTAATATTAATTTAGGATTAAGTTCTATATATTCTTAACCTTAGGACATTGCTAATTAGTGAATTATAAGAGATTTCATGAATATTAAATCATAAAAGTTTTTTCTTCTTATTTTTTTAAACTACCAAAAATTAGAAAAGCTCAAAAAATTAAAAACGCATTAAATCCTACAGTCGAATTTTGCGTTTTGTAATAATGTTATTGTATTGAAAAAATCAAAAAAGGGAAATAATGGCTATTTTAAAAGAAAAAAAAAAGATTGTAAAATAACATGCTGGATGGACGATGAAATCGGCAGTAGTAAAACACATCAAAATTAATTATTAAAATGCATCGAAAGTTGCAAGTCGTTTTATTGCCGGATTAAAAATAACAGGATTTTTGAAACCCTGTGGAGAAGCCTAGCAATAACAGTTGAAAGAACAATAAAAAATCTCTTAGATTTTTGATGAATTTGGCACAAATCAAGTGCATATTCGCGATTTAGTGTCGTGTTAATATATATTAAAAGTATGGTATTTTCAAAACCATGAGAAAATGCGTATTGCCGAAAACAAGCAATGGAAAAATAGCCTGTTTTTACGATAAGACTGACATAAATAACGTACTTCAAAAGAGATTATTACTTGCCCGATTTGAAAGTCTCGAGCCGTTATAATATTGCATTTAAGAGATCGGACAAGAAACATTTGGAAATCCGACTCAGGGGGGTGGGGTAGCTCTTGAAAATTTTACTTCCGATAAAACGCGATTGAAAATAACTTGAATTAACTTTGAAATGGACTGAAATAAAGAGCTTTAAAAGCATTACTAAAATTCGAAATTCACGCATTAATTCTGCCGAGGTAAAATTATCGGGATTTTAAAAACTATGAAAATTTGTAGTAAAAAAACAACGAAAAGAGCTATAAAAAAACTACAATGATTTAGATTTGGCGCGTTCAAAGACTCATTTGCAATTTAAAATTCCTAATCTTTTTTTCTTCCTTTTTTTGTGAAAAAAATGTATAGTTTTTATTTTATTCATGTTTTTATTTTATTTATATGTTTAAGAAAGACCGCAGGCCGTAGAAGGCTCATCAATATAGATGAAATTTATTAATTCTGGAATCGTGCGTCCTTTAAACCTCGTGTATTCTCCCCCCCCCCCGCACCGCGGAGGTAGATGAGGTTTTATTAGTTAAAATAATTAGTATTTAAGAACATTTGTTATTTTATTTCATTTACTGAAGTGTGTATTTGCATAAAACAAAAACGGTGGTTTATTTTTTTAAAGATTTCACAGCTGCAAAGAAAATGCCATTTAGAATGCTTTAGAACATACAAGAGCATTTCATGTACTTTTATTTCTTCTTCTTTTTTAAATTCTCTTTGGCGCCTGGGGTCCCAGGCAATCAGGGGGGGGGGGGGATTAGCTCTTGAAAATTTGAGTTCCAATTAATTGTATTAAAACAAAAATCTACGAAGAAACACATTGCCTTGTAAATCTTTTAAAATAAATATATTATACTGCATAAATAGTATATATTTTTTTCTTTTTTCAAATTGTGATACTCAAAAAGTGACCGGAAACCAAATTCTCTACATTTCAATGAGGTGTTTAGGCACTCAACTTTCATTTCCTTTTCAATTTGCTCCCCTCTTTTCCTTTGATTGTTCGCACTTCCAAAAACATCATGAAGTCCCAGGGGCGCCCTTGGGCAAGTAAAAGGAACACGGACCATAAATTTTACTAGTCTAAAAGGCTATTTATAGAAAAGCGTGTCTAATTAAAAGAGTTTTATTCGATTGGTTTCTGTTAGTTGATTTAAGACTGTTGGCATCGTTTTTAGCTATAATCTACATCCATGTTAGTTTATGGGAGAAGTAATTTTCACTTTTTCTCAAAAACTTATTACCGTCTGACATCTTAATATACGTATCATATTAAAAGATCTCATTAAAACTTAATCACCTAATGTTTCAAATTATTTTAAATTGTTATTATAAATTTTTAGAGCAATATCCATGATGTGTTTATGAAGTTATTTTTTTAGCTATTCATGAACTTGAAGAAAAAAAACATAACACAAAAAAACATAAATACATAATTGATTTCTGTTGCCTACCATAAGAAAAAAAAAACTTCTGTGACTGAAAATTACCACATGAGCACTTAGGGTGCCTTGGGTGAAGTAACTTTGGGATATCTAATTTATAGTTTTAAAATCAACTAAAATACATTCAATTCTAGAGCATAGCAAATTTTTTTGATATCAAATATAGACAAAAATTTTAAAAACATCCCTAGAGATTTCTGATAGAAATTATTTGTGAAAAACATTTTTAGAAGGGGAATAAAAAAAATCTGAAATCAATTCTTTAGCTATACTATATAGAAATTTCTAGCTAGAACTTATAATAGTCTAGCTATATTAAGTTCTAGTTATAACAGTTATAACTCAGATTCGCTGATTATTATAAAAAATGGGGACTTTAATGAGATATTTAATTCTTTTGCAGTGTTATTTTATGTATTTTTATGAAATATTTTCTTTAACATTTCTTGCAACGTAAATCATTTTAACGATAAATTTTACAATATAATAATTACTTATTTTAGTTTGGGCATTTTAATTTATCGTTTTAGTTATGTTCTAATATATTAAATGACATTAAAAATATTAAATAATGCATGAGATAATTTTAAACTATTTTGTAATAATATATTGATCAATATTTTACTTTTTCTAAATTTAATATTTGTTTTAGTTTAATTTTTATGAAATTTATTTTGCTTATAAAGTTTACTTTAGCTATAGAACGAATAGTTCAAAATTCTCAATCATGTATAAAAAAAACTGCTCTTGACGTTTACTTATTCACACTTTTTGCTTCGCTATATAGGGGCTATCTGAAGACATTAGATAAATTTTTCGATCTAGTTTTTCATGCTTAATTGCATGAGATAAAATTCAAGTGTGTGGCATAATTGGTTTTAAAGCTGTAAGAAGTTTCTTTTAAATAAATATACTTTATAAAAAAATGCATTTTAAATATTAGTCCATTAGAATAAGCAAGAAAAAATGCATTGGGAACAATATTTATAATTAAATACGATTAGGAATAAGCAATGTAAAATGCATGAATAAAAACTTAAAACCCTCTATTCGATTCCTGTTACATATCTCATTCTATTCAACACACATAGGAGGGGACATCCTTTTTTTTTCTTAGAAAACTGTTAGTTTATTTTAAGTATATATGCATATACGTATGCATACTCATTCATATTTGTATATCTATACACATGTATACATATTTATGGATACGTAATATGTTTACGAACGTAATATGTATACGTATGTATATTTATATATAAATGTGTTTATAAAACTTAAAGTAGACAAACAGTTTTCTAGAAACAAAAAGTGTGTAAAAATTTCTTTAAAAAAAAGGTCGATAGATAATGCCCTTTTACAATTAATATTTTCGGAGATATCAATAGTTCCTTCTCAATGTAAATATTTTTAAACTTTTAAATAACTATTTTTTAAAATAATTTAAAATCAAAGATCAGGAACAGATAAATTCTAAAAAAGAAAAAGCGAAACGAATGACGTCAACCGTTACCGAAAATTCTAATTAAATAGCATTACATAAGCTGAAACGTAATTTGCCTTTTTCAGGCAGACACTGCAATTGTCTATCCATCGACGTTGATCATTTATGTTTTGACGTATAATGCGGTTTTCGGAATTTTATGTTATGCAATATTTAATTTAATTATGAGCATACGATTATTTTAAGAAATTTCATATTTAAAATTTTTTATAGTATTTAATTTTTTAATATTTTAGAATTTATACAAGCAGAAATTCAAATTTGAACCATTCGAATTCGTGGCTTCAAAAATTCATCATTTTACAGCTAATATTTTCACGTTCAAAGCAAATAAAAAAATAAATTTTGAGTTAAAACAACTCTTATAATACTTATTTCCGCATCAATAACACTTTCAGAATATTCCTGATATATTTCCCGAAAATGGGCAAATTTTCCTATTTTACTATACCCTTGTTTCTCTACGGGGGCGGTGGGAGTATGCTGAGGGGCAGGGAACTTGTTTTAGGCTGTAGGGGGGCGTTGGATATGTTATGGGCGGTAGGGGGGCAATGAGCATGGTTAGTCATTCAAATTTAGTTTTAAAACTCCCAAATAAAATTATTAAATTAAGATTAATTTAGCAAGTAAAATAAATCTTAAATTAATATTAAATGAAAAAATAAGAATATTCGATACATCATTTGCACCTGCAATAAGACGAACTTGTACGACACCTTTTCTCCGTTTCGAAACAGTATTGCACAGCGCATGAGTCATTTATTTTTGCCTCTGACTTTTTCAAACCATTTGGAGTATGGTTCTAACTCATTTAAGCCGTTTGGCGAAAATTTGATTCATAAATTTCTTATTTCTGGGAACGGCTTATTTATTTTGAATAAAACTTTTTTTTTTTTTTACTATCGAGCAATAAATTTGTGGTTTTATTTTCATCAAATTTAGACTGGCACAGACCTTCGAGAGTTACATATTCATTAGATCTATTTTTAGATTTTAGTGCGGGGTGACTCAATACCTCATATCCTCCCATCTAGGAGGTATTGGGTGACTACTGTGTTCTGAACTATTGGACGGATAGGCGTCAATTTGATATTCATATTCGCTTAATAACTTTAAATCGAAAGTGCTATGCTGTTTAGTTTTTTTTATAGAGTAAAATCATTATTAGAACGAGAGGAAATTATTATTATTTTTTTAAAATTCGAGTGTATTCCATTTTTGCTTTATTAGGATCCTCAAAAATATTAGGAGGGTTATTAATTCACAATTAAGATTTTGGCAGACAGCTGCCGTTACTGTTATCGGATTTTCTAAGACTGTCTCCTATAGCTCTGCTCTGACTCATTCAAGCCATTTGGCGAAATTGAAGTGCATGCTCTTTTAGTAAGAATGTTTGATTTGATCAGTATTTCTTATGATCGTTTTCATTCACTCCTTTCAGTTTTTTCCCAGGTTTCAATTCGATTTTATTATTTCTTTGACCAGGTACGTGTGTGAATTAGTTTTTCATAGTATATTATTCATTAATTTTAAGAAATAGTTATTTTTTTTTTCATCGTTTGCATTTTGTTGCTGCCAACAATGTCATTTAACAAAAAGAAGTGTTGTCAATACAATGCCACTTACTGGAAGTTTGGATTTGTTTAATCACCGTCGAACTCTCAACTACCTATTTGTTTACTTTGTAACAAAGTTTTATCGAATGAGGCCATGAAACCCTCTCGTTTGCAGGAGCATTTGCAAAAAATTCACCCTGACAAACAGAATAAAGACTTGTCATTTTTAAAGAACATCAAGGACAAGTTTCTGAAGGCACCTTCGGTCTCGGGCTTACTAGCAGGGTTGGGTTTTTGCCGTCAAAAACTGGTTTTTGACATGACAGTGGTAAAAACCGTGTTTTTACCGGTAAAAACTGTCAAAAACCTACTGTTTTCTTTTATTTATGGCATATGGTGGACAATATATTATTTTCACATAATTGCCTTTATAAATTAATGTTGTAAATGATTGCTATTGATTTTGCAACTACATACACGTATTCTTATGGAAGGATATACATTCATACAGAAATATTGTAATATACTTATTGAAAATAGTGATACTTACTTTTATCATTATAGCTTGATTTGCAAAGGATTCAAAATTTTGCACTTCTTAATTGTTTGAAATAAACAAACAAACAAAAAAGCTTGGAACTATTAATAAATTCAGAAACTAAAATGAAGAATTTAAAATTTGGCATTTCTTAAATATTAGAAATAAGCTAAACAAAACTTCTAACTACTAACAAACTCTATGTCAAGAATTACTGCTATTTTGTCAAGTTAAAAGCTTTTATTCAGTTGAAAAAGCACATTAAACAAAACTTAATTACAAACAAAATTATATGTTCAGTAGTCGGGGTCACTGTGCCGAAGCATACGATAGCAAGTGACTAATTTTGCACATTTTTCATTGCCCAGTCGATTTCTGAGTTCAGTATGAATGAGTCTGAAATTCAAGAATAATGAGGATTCGAGATCATTGAGGATAATGATAACAAAAGGTTAGTGCAATGTTGCAAGGAAACTCTAAAAGGATTTCCCAGGCTTTTTCATGTCTCATTTCTGTGTAAAATATTGAAAACAAAAATGCTAAGAAAAGTTTTTTTTTGATGAGGCTTTCTTTTTAAGTGTACATGTGTTTCTCACAGCAAGATTTTATGAATGAAAGTAATCAATCTTGACATTCTTCAGTAACGTAATATGCCAAACAAAATGATGCTTGGAAATGTTGAAAATTTTGATTAGTATCCTAATATTTTACTTCAAATAGTATGTTTTGATATAATCATGTTGGGGAAAATGCAGAAATCTGTTCTTAAATATCTTTTAGCAACTTTGTTTTAAATTTTATTGCCAAAAAAATGAATTAATTTTAAATTATAAGCAGTTAAACCCAAATAAAAATACAGTTTTATCCAAACTATGGGTTTTTGACAGAGGGGTTTTTGACATGACGGTAAAAACCATGGTAATAACCGGTAAAAACCGTTATGTGTCAAAAACTTGCCAACCCTGCTTACTAGCAACCTCGTCCCAAAAATGCGACGATGGTCTGATAGCCTCTTATAATATAACAAAATTAATTGCCAAATCTGGCCAAGGCTCATACCATAGGCGAAAAGTGGATACTTCCATCTATTAAGGAAGTCTTAGAAACAGTTTTACATCATCCAGCAGCATCTAATGTCATAAAAAATATCCCATTAAGCAACGATACAGTGCGGCGACAAATTGATGAGATGGCGGAAGACGTTGAGGATTCCTTATGCAAACTTTTGATATCGAATGAATTTTCCCTGCAAGTTGATGAATCAACTTTGCCAAGTAATGAGGCTTTATTGTTGGCGTATGTCCGGTTTGTTGAGGAAGGAGAATTTTTTCTAGATAGGCTCTTTGCACGAAGCTTGATTATAGATACCAAAGGAGAATCTATTTTTAACACTGTCAAAGATTATTTTAAAGAGAAAAACATTACTTTTACGACTATTACGTCTGTTGCCACTGATGGAGCTCCAGCAATGGTGGGTTTATCGCCTTTTTGAAGAGGGAGGTACCAGATATTTTAGCTGTTCACTGCGTGATTCACAGACAGCATTTAGTTGGAAAAAATCTCAGTGACCGCTTGCATCAGTCACTGCAATACGTTATCTCTGCTGTGAACAAAATTCGCAGTAATGCTCTTAACGATCGATTATTCAGACAGCTATGACCTGTCTCAATAGGTTTTGAAATCTTTTCGACTCTGTGCTTGAGTTCCTGGAAGACAAAGATGTAGCTCTGAGAGATAGATTGCTAGAATTTAAGATAGACGTTGCCTACATGACGGATTTATTTGCAAAATTTAATGGTGTTAATTTAAAATTTCAAGGCAACGAACTCAATTTGATCACTTCAAAATCAGTTATTTCTAAAAAAACTCATTTTGTGGAAGCAGAATTTTGGTAGGAATGAGTTTAGCCAATTTCCGATCTTATCGGATCTTAAAAAGAATGGTGAAATTTCCTCTGGTGATATACAGGAATATTGTCAACATCTTGAGTCTTTTTACATGGGCTTTTCTAATCGTTTTAAAGATGTGTTGACCCTGGAAGTCCCTCAATGGGTTATGAACCCTTACGTGAATATTGAAGCAGCAGAGGTTCATATTCAGGAGGAATTGGTCGAACTTTCAACTTATGAAACTTTGAAAGCTAGCTTTCAGAATGGTGATCGTCTCACAGAATTTTGGCTTCAAGATAACATAAGTCGTCTCTACCCTGGACTGTGCTGTGACGGATCTAGTCACAAAAAAGAGAAATCGACTCGAAATCGTGCAACGAGGGGACTTGCGTCTTCACCTCACTGAAAATATTGAACCGAATGTTAAGAAACTAGCTCTGAACCATCAAGCAAAATCATCCCACTGACATAGTTACTTGATTGCTTGGTTGATACCACGTTTCAGTGTAAAAAATTATTTTTGATGTTTTTTTAATTATCTAATTAAGTTTAAATAACTCTTTTTAGCATAGATTTCTTTGTTTGTTTTCTCATTACCGTATTTATTTTGATTATAATAAATAGATTACCTGTCGGGAGAAAAGTATCGAGTTAACGTTCACACTATTTTTTTTAAAAAAACCAAACAATGTTAACGCGTAAGAATATTGCTTAAAAATGTTACCTCTTATAATTCAGCTCACCCTATGCTCCAAATAACTGAATTTTCACAAAAGGGGCGTTTAAACTTTTTTTTGCTCCTTATGGGGGCGGCAGCGTTAAAAAGGTTGAGAACCTATGTACTATACCATAGTTTATTGCTTTTGACATGAAGAAGAGTTAGACATTCCTCTATGGGCAGTCGCGCCACTGAGTTCAGTTTTTAGTACATCGTGTAACATATCATGTAAACAAGAAAAAGAAAAAAAACCGAGAGCAATATTATTTTTTACCAGATAACGGCCTAATTGCGAGGACATTATGGTCATGGATATAGATCCATAATGTTCGTTGCGACTCAGTCTTCATATTTCCCTTCTACAAAACAAGCATGAATTTAATGATGGAGCCTAAGTGGAGTAATAGTTATTTAAAAAAGCAGTTAATAAGTAAAATTATATGCAATTTCTTAAGTAATAGTAATTATTGAAAAATAATAGAGTAATAGTTAATCACAATTTAATTAAAAAGCAATAGTTAGTAGTTATTTAAAATTTTTATAGAAATATTTAAGGTTGTCTGGAAAAAAGGAGAATGTAATACATTATAAAACATCCCTTTCTGTGACCTTGCTTTTTATTGATCATAAAATGAAAATAGTGGAGATAATGATCATGAGAGTAATAATTTTCTCGCTTTTTCGCTGCATTAATTTGAATTTATTCAACCCCTAACTGAAAATACTGTGTAATGACTCTTCCAGGTGACAATACTGAATACAAGCAATATCTTTGCTGTGCAATCAATATTTTGCTTACACCATAATTAACAAGCATTTTAGCTGACTAATTTATTGTGCTTATTCACATACTTTAAAAGAGCTAAATAAAACGACTTTTTTAATACAGTTTCAATAAACGTTTTTTCGTTATATAAACATTGCTGTTCTATATTTAAATTTGTAGATTTCATTTACAATAGGAATTTTAAATTACATTTGAACAAACCAGTTATTAAAGAATAATAATGAAATTGAAAAAAAATATTTTGCTGGAACTTTCCAAAGATATCATTTAATTTTGTAAGCAATACAAAATAGATAACAAAAGAAACACAGAAATGCAAAAGAGATAATATTCCACGGCAGATAACAGTCAGGTGAAAGAGTAGAAGGTTAAACCCTTTGACGCAGAATTTTCATTCAAAATATTTTTTATTATTTCGTAATAATTAAAGTCAAAATAAGTAAAAAACTTAATATTTTGAATTATAATAATTTATGGTTATGAAATAGAGAAAACTAAATGTAGATAAGGATACAAGTGTCCATAGCGAAGCATGGACTGACGGCGCACTTCCAAACAATGCCTTTCCAAATTTGCACTTATTTGTAATCATTTAAACATAAGGGAACATAAGTAATTCAACATGTAAATTTCTTTAATTTTCAAAATTAATTATTGATAAATTTTTGAATGTAAATAAAAAAACATTTTTTCAAACTACTTTTTTTTGGATTTTAATAGAAATATAATTCCGATAATCTAACAGATTTTTTTAGTAACTATTAGACGGTTTCTTATGTATTTAAAAAATAAAATAACCATGTTTCTATTAGTAATTAAACTGTCTGAAAAAATATATAAAAGGGACGTCGCTCTTTCTTTTAAACTGTGTGCATCTTTGACGACAAATGAAGAATCATAACTTAAAAAGTGTATTTAAAAACCAACAAAAAACATATTTATAACAAGATAACATGCTAGCAATTAAGTAACAAAAGATTAGCTGTAAATATCTATTAGTAAAGTCTTTATAAGGGAACATAAGTAAAGTCTGGATCGGTGAGGCAGCGCCGCTGTTCGACTGTCGTCATTGATTTGTTCAGAGCCGTTTTTATGTTTTTCGGGGCCCTGGGCCTGTCGTTATTTGGGAGTCCTTTATGATTAATTTTAGTATAAAAATTTTTTAGCTTAAATCATTTTTAAAAAATTATTTTACTTTAAGGTTGAAAAACAAATACATTATTATAAAAGCGTTAATACATAATTAGTTTTGAAAGTTTAAGGTAACAGTACTTTTCATGGTTTTTGAGAGTCTTCTGTCACATCATTAAAATTCATTTCCTGCCAGACATCATATTCAATGCTCATGATTGACAAATAATTAAATCTTTTTTAAATCAAAAAAAAAAGAAGTGTATGAAGAAGAAAATATAAAGGGATAATAGCTCAATGCCCTGAAACCTTTTGTTTTCGAAGCACTACTCAAGTATTTCGTTCAAGCACTTTTTTCACATTGAAAATGAAAATTTAAAAACTAATTGTACTACTGAACTCCAAATTATCTTTTTCAGTTAAAAGTAGAGAGAGTGAGAAAGAGAAGCTAGATGATTTTTCGTGGGAAAATTTAAAAAAAAAAAAAAAAAAAAATGAAGAATTTGTATCAAGATTGAAGCTTTAATTTTTTATAAAGGATAGGTTGGGATAGAATTTTTGTTGTTTACAATACAAAATTACTTCATAATTTTCTTACAAAAACTAGTTTTTCATTCACCTGTTATACCATCTATTTACATGGAAGTATTTGTTTAAAATTTTTTTTTAGTGTTTCAGTCTCATAATTCCTTCATTATTATTCTTTGAATTTACACTAGGGAGAATTTCATTTAACAATAATAATAATATATTTTCTAAGAAAACAATGTCATCGTAAAGGAATTTTTTTTATTTAATAATAATATATTTATTAGTAGCTATGAATTTTGATTTCATAAATGAATTTTTGCAATATAAATTTAGAATTATCGTTAATATTTTTTTATTCGCTAAATTTAAAAATTTTAAATTTATAATTAAATATTCATAATAATTATTTTAATTGTACAAATAATAATTTTGTATTATTTTTATATAAAAGAAAAATATCAATTTACTAATTTCGTTTTTTAAACTTGCTTCTCAAAAAACAGGTGTGGTCAATACATTTAAGAAAACAAGTATTATTAGAAACACATAATTCAAATTTTTTGTCATATAAAAATTTTAATTTTTTAAAAATAAAATGAAACATAAAGTATGTTCTAGCATGTATGTATAGAAAGAAACATTTGTATTGTTCTACTGTTGTTGGCTGGCATACAAAAATCCCCTTTCCAAGAATTGTATAGCTGGTGCAGTAATTGAGTAAAACAAACCACCCCTTTAGAAATCAAGTTTCGAGTCCCCTTCTACAAGAACGTATTAATTCAATCATTTGCCACATGCCTTGGGGCCAGGCCCATCCTTAAAAACGGCTCTGGATTTGTTAATAATGACGGAAAGTGGCGTCGGCTGGCATCACTACAGCTTCGCCAGCGCCAGAGGGTTAATGATTTCTCTCTTGATGGGGAATTAGGGAAACAGAGAGCATCTCTGAATTATCCATATTTCAAGCAAGAACCATATTTCAAGTTTCAATATTATATGTGCAGTTGATTTTTATATATATAAAAAAATAATAAATAAATAAAACGTTATAATAAAATTTTTTTTTAACAGTTTGAAATACGTTTTACTGTTAAAGTTACAATGAGTACTATAGATAATGAAAAGAGTAAGCAAAACATTTATCCAAAGTTCCTAAATCAGATTTTTTTCTCAGTTTGCATTATTATAATAGTAAAAAGTAAAATTATGGAAATAAAATCACTATAGACTATTTTAAGAAATTTTTTTCGTGACTCATCGAATTTCAGTAGAAGAAAGAAAACAAAAAAAAAAAAAAAAAAAAAAAAACGAAAAAATAATAATAATAATAATGAATAAATAATAAATGAAAGTACTACGTGCAACATCAAATGTTTTCAATTGGAGAAAATTGTGAAATATTTTCTTAAATAAAATAAACAAAGGTTTTAACTCTACGATGAATATTTATGATACACTGATGTGAAACAAACATTTGCTGTGGGTGGACTAATTCTCATGCATGTTAATTAAAAAAGTATAACAAACATAAAGAATAATTTTATTAATAAAAGGTTCATTTTCCAGTTAATGATCCTTTACATCATTATCTATTAATTTTATAACCAAAAGATAATATGCTAGTGCTTTTATTAATGAAGCAAAAATCTAAGGACAGAAACATGTGAAATGAGACATCTTAAAAATTTAGATACAAAAAGTACGAGAAATCATTCTTATATCCTTGCTAAGTGTTCCGAAAGGAGTAAGAGGGAAAAACTGAGAGAAAAAAGAAGAAGAAAAAACTATTCCCACTAATTTAGGAGCATCCGTCAAACATCCCCTCCCCTCCCACTAGATTTGACAGTCCAGACAAAAAGTAAAATTCCAATGTATCTCAGTGCCATCTTTTGGCTATATACGTCTCTACTAACTAAAAAGAAACTATTATTATTTATTTTAAATAACTGGTGCAGCCATCTATTAACAGAATAAAAAATATATAATCCACACTAGCAAAGACTCTGTTTTATGATTTAATTCAACTAAATCTTCATATTGTAACATATTTTGTTATCAACTGAATGAAAGAGTATAAAAACAAAATATGAAATGAAATTGATAAATTTGAGTAAAAAACAAATGCATTATGAAGATTGAAACATTTTTAAGTACTTGAATTAAAATTTCAAATGTCTCTTAAGAAGTTATATTTTTAGATTAAGGTAAAATTAAAAGGTATTTTTTTTCAATATTTATTTGGATTTTTTGTTTTCGGAATGCTTTTAGTAATAAAGAATGGGAACGTCACCTTAATTGTAATAGCAATAAAAAAAATTGAAGTTTAAAGTAAAAATTTTAAAGACATCAATTTGCATATTTTAAAGTTTTATGAAGTAAAATTAATGAAAAAAAAACCCTATATTTTTATATATAAATTTTTAATTTCAAACGAATTTTTGGGAATAAGAAATAAACTCTGAAAATTTAATGTTTTTTATAAGAAAATAAAGTATTTTTTTATAACAGTGTTATATGTTTTTTATAAGTTCATTATTGCTTAAATAAAATATTGCTTTGATGAAATGTTTTTTTATTTATTTTTCTTATGTCATTTATGGCAATCTTATGAATATTCTATAGAGTCAATGAGTGAACAAAAGGAAACACAGTATTATGAGTAGTAAATATATTTTATTCTATATATTTATTGCTGCCTTTTCTCTATATATTATTAAATGCTCGTTAAATACTATTACAAAGGATTGCATAAACATATTTAAATTTAAAAATCATTCTCTATTCGGGTTTCCTCTGGTAATCCACCAGTCATTGCACATTTTGACATCAAATAAAGATTTTCGTTAGTCAAATATTTTAAAGAAATGATCATTCAACTCTTAAGGAGGTATAAATTTCTAGTGAAAAGGCAGATAATAAATATTTTGAATAAAGTATAGTCACATACCCTTTATGTAATCCTTGATTAGTTTTGGATAAATTTGAAGTAGTCACATTTTTGAAATGCCATTTCTTGCCATTTTCTATCGCGTAGTCATCTGACTAGGAAGGACAGGGAAGAGGCGTTACTCATTATGATTAGTATACTGCGCATGCTTGAAAACATGCCTTGAGAGATCATCCTGTTTCCTGAGGATTCACAGGCATCCTCACGCTATACACTACCAAAATTTTGATGTTAATGTGAGATTTAAATAGTACTATGGATGAAGGAAACAAATCACACCCTCAAGAAAATGAGTCTTTGTTCACCCCTTCCAATTTTGATTTTGAACAAATCTTTGCAAGTCCAAGTCCCGACAATTCTATATTTTCAAACTACATCTTCTCAAGTAAAGGCGATAGAAGAGATGTTGACATTGATAATTCTCCAATTGATATGCGAGCTTCTATGGTATCACTTGATGAAGCGTCTGAAATGAATATCGAACAAGAAAATTCTGGGTAAGTTAAAAAGAAAAAAATTTC